>NC_072894.1:7500000-8750000 GCF_027943255.1 Anastrepha obliqua
CAGGCGCGTGTGTATGTACTCGTGTATGAACAAACAAATAAATAAATGACGCCGTCAGGCCACTGCAGTTGGTGCGTCTCATTATCTGTTTATGCTACGGACAGCAATTTACAGTGATTTCCACACAGCGGATACCAACATACAGATATGAATTCGTATGGAGTTTTGAAATTATAATCCTAGATATGTACCTACATTTGTACATATTTGTATCAGAGTAAACGTGTGACTATGTGATAAGTTTCTTTTCCCTTCTTATCACGCATGAAGGACCGTAATCCAACATCATTGCACCAACTGCTCTACGTTTGCAAAGATAATATTTTTAAATGCATAGTATAAGTATCATACACACATACATACATACACATATCTATTTTTGCTGATAAACTCACATGCATATGAATTTGTTCCAGCAGTTCACTGAACGGTCTCTTCATTGTTTTGTCACTTGATTGGCGACTGACAGCTACTACTTTGTTTACAAGCATCCATTGCCTTTTATGAAGTTCCCGAAACACAGGGTGTTAAGATGCGAGAAAAGTAGATTATAAAATAAAACATTAATTGATTTTAAGCCTGTGAATATTTTTATTAATCTCCAAATGAGCAAATAAAAAAGGTCCTAAGATTAGTCTTCACAAATTAGAAATGGACCTGTGCGCTAGAAATTATAAACGAGTACTTTTATGATATACGTCGAGTGCTGCGATTTAATCTTCAAATTAACGTTAAATTGAAGGTAGATAGATAGGTGTAAAAGCCAAGAATAGCATCCATATACACCCTGCGTTAAAATGGAAAAATTACGAGGGGTTACGGGTAGTCAGAGGCCCGAATAAATTATGATTTTCAATAATTTTTTTTTGCTAGTCAATTGCTTTATTTTATAAAAATAAAAACATAGCATGAATTAATACATCTTGACTTTAGCAAAATTTAAAAAAAAGAAGAAAGAAAAAAGAAGTGACTTGCAGTGATCATCACAAGTCCTTGGAGATTCATCTAAAATCAATCGGACAACAGAAATTGATAACGCGGCTCTGATACGGAGCACAGATAATCTTATGCTTGATCGAAGCTTCTTTTTAGAAATTAACAATATGGCGGCCCATCAAATATTTTCCAAATTTTCGAGAAAACAAACCGAAAATTAATTATTTAGAAAAAATCGAAAATTTTGAAAAAAAAATCATTCAATCAGGCACGAGTTTTTTTTTATGTTTATCAAAATCAGTATACATTTTATTGAAATCTACCATCATAAAAACATGCCTATAACCTTCATTCGGTGAAAATATGAATGTAATATAATTAATATATACAAATTTTGACGTCATTTGGTGTTGTCGTTTCGTAGTGATGCGCGGACAAAGTGCAGGCATTCACCTTTATAGTATAGATGTATGCATATACATACTTATATACTCTTAAAAATTTGTATATATTTGGAATCGGTCTAGAAGGCATTTATATGGTACGCTCTGCAGTCCCTTATTTTTTCCGACACGTTGTCGTCAAATTTCTATATAAAATTTAAAATTTATTAAAAAATAATACTGGCATTCACTATGACTAAAGTTAAAACAGAATACACAGAATAATCAAATCAAAACTGCAGTTATGAAAATTCAGGAGCTTCCAAAGCATTTTTCCCCTTCAGATATTCTTCAATGTGCAGGCTTGTTTTACTATGTATGTATGTGCGCTCATTTCCACAGCATTTTGGATTTAAATTTATTTCAATGTCAGCATTCTCCAAAGTGCCGTTTTCATGAAGAGCAAAGCTATGTGCACTATGCAAAGCTTATGATGTATACGCGTATGTGTGTAAGTATGCGTGCACATATAGTTTGTATTGTATTTCGCAGCGTCAGCTGAGACTTTGTCTTATGCCATCGTACAGTTAAAAAGCTAGGAGAGGGATTCAAGAAGACTGATAAAGCACAGAAATATAAGAACAATGCACTTTGGCGGGCAGTACATGCTCTGAGTGAGTGAACGTGAGACTTATGTACACATCCGACAGCCAGACATGCATATGTACATACATATGTACATATCGCTCATTTACTTCAATAGTGTCATAACACGAAAAACCCGAGTTAGCGAGAAAAACTACTTCAATGTTTTACATTTACTATGCTTCCCTAAGTAAAAGTCAAACCATATTTTCATATGATGAAATACTGTTAATTGATAACGCCATGCATTTTTTACACAGTTTAAAAGACGAGCTAAATATTTTTTCTTTTTTGAATTATGACACTATTGAAGCAAATCAACGATGTATAGTTGCATTTTTAAATAGACGGTGAAAAGCGTTGCAAGGAAAGGAAATAGCATGAAAAATTATGACTAGATAGAAGAAAAAAAGATATGTATGTAATATACATATGTAGATAAAAGCTTGTAAACAATTTGTTAAATAAGTTTCGAAGCTGGGGTAACCAAATCGAGCGTAAAATTATACTTCATACAATTTATTACTAGCATTGTACCGAACTGAGTCTGAATCCAATTGTTAAGGATATTCACCACATTGAGCAAGTGGTGTGGCGTGCTGGCAGAAATGCCCAGGGTAAGTTAGTTTAGTGAGCGCACATTTTAACATTGTGATAACATTACTAAGAACTAAGAAATTATCTAAGAATGATAGAAAAAAGATTGCGTCCATCAGAGAGTGCGTGACGACGCATTAGCTGAGTTGTGCAGTGTTGCCAACCATTTGCTCTTCGCAATAAATTTATTGCCTTTTTGTATCCAAAAGGCGAAAATTTTTAAGTTTGGTGTTTTTTTTAATTTAAAGCTACCGGAACTGTAAATTAAAAAACAAACTGCATTACTGTACAAAAGAATGTTAAAAAAAAGTCACTTTGAGAAGATTTTAGTGCCAATGCAAATTTGTTGGTTCTTATAATATTTGATATTTTGAAAGTGAAAATTTAATTTTTTGTTCCTTTTAAGGTTATATTAGAATACTAAATCTTCTCTTAACTTTTCTTAACACGTTTTACACATTTTAAAAAGCGTTTGAATTTACTGAGTGCGAATTAAAACCATAGAGGTGTAATCGTTTCTTCCGGTCATCAATTCTTAGTGAGACATAGGGCAGCAAGAGGTGTGTTCATAGTAAAAATCAGCAAAAAAATACCAGAAAATACTAAAGAAACCATACTGCATTTTTTATAAAAAGAGTACCTTATTTAGTTACCTAACCTCAAATATAGGAAGAAAGTCGTTCCTAAAAGAGTTTCGCTTAACAAAAAAACTCATAAATTAAATTGTACATAAGCATAACACATTTCTTTAAAAAAACGCACATTCTAAAGACCATTTGTCACGCATACAAAGTTCTTTAAGTAATTCAATTTGGTGTTTTATTTTCTTTAAATGGGCATTTTAGTGCGTATTTATATCCAAAGCTAAGCAACACTGCTGTAGCGAGAGAGAGATTTGACTGCTGAAAGCAGAAGAACACCAACAATAACAGCAATCGAGGGCAATGCGAACAGATGTTAAAAAAAAGTAAAGCTAAATAAAACTGAGTGAATTATTGAACTAATTAAAAAAAAAAATATTTTATAAAATTATAAACATTACATTCTAATTAAAACAGGATAGAAAAATGTCATGAAGAAAGAACTAAAACTCCGAGACTAAATACCAAAATAAAAAAGCCAAGTCAAGTTACGAATATGGTAATCTGTTCATACTGGTGCTAATACGACGTCTCTCACTGTTAAATTTGCTGAGAGTAAAATAACGGTACCACGATAGGCGCCATCTCATTATACTTTCCATCATGGAAATCATCGAACTTTTGTTTACAGTTTCACTTAAAATTTTGCAGCCAATTCGCGTAAAAGCGCAAGAATAATCAAGATGAAAAAATGTGAAAAGATGATTACTGATGTGCGGAACTATGATACTATAATGCAGGCCATATTTTAGTAATATCGTAATTTTTTCTGGATAAATTAGTGGTAAAATGCTGCAATAAATATCCAGAAGCTGATTTCTCCATTTCTAATAAGAATGTGATTCATAGGGACTAAACTCACGATAGTTTTATCACTTTTTAGTTATTTTAGCCTGTACATATTTCTAAGATACGCTAACGGGGTTGTTTGCTCGGTGGCTTGCCTTCCAGTAAATGTCTATGTTGGTGATACCGTCAACAATTTTTTTCTGAATTCAGATCAAATGGGATTTATAAAATTTCTTGAAAACGAAAAGACTAAAGTGAGTAAATGTAATCCAATTTGAATGCATATTTTTAATGAATACATAAAATCTTTTCTAGCGTCCAAAAAGAGGCCTCACAGCTTTTTTTGGGATTGTGGAAAAAAGAGTAAGATTATTTTTTCAGAAAAAAGTCTAAAAAAATGTTTCTTATCTGCAGGGAACTAAATTCGAAAGCCTTTAAAAAAATTGGTAATCCATATAATATTGTCTTTGGAAGTTGATATGTTTTTTTCAAAGGAATTTCCAAAACAAAATTATTTGTGGAGTGCCTAACTTGAAAAATTTCAATCATTTTTGTCAATCTATGCAACTGTATGATTGTTGTTGTTGTAGCAGCATAAACATTCCCAATACATTTACGGGAGATGTTCCCGAAGTGACAGTCCTTTGCCGGATATAAATCCGAGTCGTTCCAGTTGAATCTGTTGTCAGACAGTAGAACTGTCGTGGGAACTTTTTAATCTATCTTTAAAAAAAATATCCACGATATCTAGCAGGAATATACACGAGTATTCCCACATTTACTAACTGCAACTCATTCGCTTAGTCATGGAATAGCTAAAAAAAAGAATGCCAAATATTTATTCAATTAATAATATGGACCAGAAGAAAAAAAATAATAAAAATTGGTTTGCAAACTTATGTTTTTGGTAATGCCAAATTCTTCTCTTTTAGGTCTTTTGTTACCTGCATGTTTTTATTACTCTTTTATCTTATCTTAATTGACTAATTTTTTGTGAAATTATTTGGGTATGCAGTTTTATAGCTTAGAGAAAATGAGCAAACAATTATAAAAAAGAGAAACGGGGGTTTTAAGGCAACTTTAAATTTGCTCTTTTTATACTACAATATGTAATATCCATTTTTTTAAATTCTAATTAAAAATTTTGAAATCTTAAAGAAAAGTTTTCTAATTTTTCTAATTTTTGTACCGAGTTCAAAACTTGGATTTAAATAATATTTGTTGTGGAATAAACTACCTTTTAATAAAAACCAAAAATAATGAAAATTAAGAAAACAAAAAAAAAAGTAGGTAAAACTGGTCAAAATGTTGTGCTAGTATAGTTTTTTCGCGTATGTTGAAAAAAAAACACCTACAAAAAAATTGCTAGAAAAATTATTGTTTCATATATATACAATATTGGCCAAAACTAAACACCCCCTAGTGCATTTTTTGCAATTGCTGGTTTTATCAAAACAATGAGACAGAAATAAAAATAGTTTGCATTTTATTTTTGTTTAAATATTCACTTATTAAAGTATTTGTGACCAATTTTTTTTATTTCTAAATTTTAACATAAAATAGTTGATTGTAGTAAAAAATTCTGTAAAAGGAAGATGGGAAGGCATATCGCAATATGTTATTGATAATTTAATATCTTCAATACCTAACGGATGCGCTGCAGTCATCCAAAATAAGAGATTTTCTACAAAATATTAGCATAGAAACATATTTGTTTACACCAGTATTGGGGATGCTTTAGTTGTGTCCATTGAATTTTTGACTACTATGAACAATTTTATGTTAAACTTTTGAAATAAGAAAAGTCAAGTTTCAAACTTTGTACAAGAATTATAAATTTTTTTTTTTTAATTTTAGTCACAATTAAAAAAAAAAATTAGGACAAGCAAATGCAAACAAATTTTATTTCCGATCTCATTGTTTTGAGAAAATCAACAATTCCAAAATATGCACTAGAGGGGTGCTATAGCTTTGGCCAATACTGTATGTGTCTATATACAGGGTTGCCAATATTCGACGGACCCATCTGGCAACCCTGTATCTTTTGACAGAGACGTCAGATCGCTTAATGACATACCGCGTTGGAAGCGTCAGTCCAATCAATTTTTTACCACGGAACAGTGCACGCCACGCGAGCGCTCCCAAATTGTTGAAATTTACATTCAACAAAAGAAGTCAATTGTGAAAACTCAACGTGCGTATAAAAAATTAAATAATGTGAAAAGTGCGCCTTCTAAGAACACCATTAAACGTTTGTACGAAAGGTTTTCGACTGGTGATGCTCTTTCTAATCCAAAGAGGCCAAATCACAACCGACCAAGGCATCGCCAAGGACATCCCAAAATCGCCGTTCTCAGCAGTTGGGCATTGCTCGGACCACTTTACAACGAATTATCCGCATTTATTCCCGTATAAGATTCAAATGACGCAAAGATTGTTGCCTGCGGACAAGCCTCGTCGATTGGAATGGGTCCAAAGAGTCATCGAAATCCGTCGGGTCCGTCGAATATGGGCACCCCTGTATATATATATTTTTTTTAATAACACAAAAACAAACATCAGTTAGGCTTACTCTCGCAACGCTCTCAATTCAGCTTTAGTATCTACAGTTGCTTAAGTTTCTTACAGTAATTTGAGTTTTGAGTAGTTGCTTATGCAGCTTTCCATACAAAGGTCTGGGGAAAAAAAAATTTCAGACCTTTACGTGCAATAATTCGTCACCTGGAAAAACAGCTGACAATCCATAGTCCGTAGCTGATGCAAATTTACATAAAAATATGAATACAAAATTATCTTTAAAATTCTCAATGTTCAAAATAAACTGCAACGACAAAAACTTTATAGTTAAATATTTAGAAAGTAAGTAAATCTTCTCAGTAATTTGTTCTAGAAAAACACTCGGCATTCATAATTTTTATATTTCCTATTCGATTTCAAATATCAAGATACCAACTGTCGGTGAAACTTTTAAGTTTTTACAAACTATGATTTATCGTACTACTCTGGATGTTTTTCTCTCTTTGAGAGCGAATAATTAATCACCACACTCCAATATAATGTACGCACACAAACTTCTTACCATTGAATGCACATTGCTATTGCACACATTATTAATACATAGTAAATAACCAACTGTACATAGAACTGATTGAAGGAAGTAGACAGCTACACACACTTCTACAGCGATATTACATGCACAACTGAAGTCGGAGTCAATGAGTGACAGACGAGTTGCCGACGACTGCATTCCTCCTCACTGATAAACTAGTATTTCCAGTCTCTATGCTTTTCGTTTTCAATGCATAACAATATGGGCATACTAGTACTTCCTCTCCCAATGCCGCATACGAGCTGAGTAGTTGATGGAAATGTTCTTTGAAGAAAAACTATGCGGGCAGCCACTCAATTGAAGCAAACAATCGAATGGGCGTTTGGGAGGGGGTGTGTTTGTTTAATTGCATACAGACTTATTTATGTGCGTACAACTGGTACTGATCACAGAAGAAGTACAGCTTCTGGCTTATAGGAATTTCTAGGGAAAATAGAGAATAAGTTAAATTCAGTATTTATGAGTTTTATAACATGCAGTGCACTCTCTCTTAAGCGGGCACCTAAGGGACTGGCAAATTTGTTCGCTTATGAGAAAAATATAAAAAGAGTTCATAAAAATGTGTAATAGATGTATGTTTAAGCAATTTTATTTCCAAAACAAGAATATTATTATAATACATACAAACACATAAGACAAAGAAAGGATTTTCATCAGAATATTTTCAACGGTGTCAAATTCAAAACCGCGCAATTTTGTCAATTTTTTTTATTCTAGTAGCGGAACATAGCTACAGTCATACTGATTCGTAATTCTTCTGGTTTTTGTGTTTCAGATAAATAAAACAGCAAAAATGGACAACACCGTCCAAGTTCAATTTTTCGGGAGGGTCAACTTCAGCGCCATTTTTTAAATTATTAAAATTAAAAAAAAAAATCATTTTTGTGTGTAAAAGAAGTTAAATAAAAAAGCTAAAAAATTTAAATATCGTTTTTCATTTTTTTTTATTGTAAAAAAAATTCCTGAAAGTACCCAAAATTTGCAAGCTCTAGACCACCGGAACCCCTTAAGGTCATTGTGGTTTGGAGAAAAAGATTTTAGTTTTCTTATAGCTAAATAAGCCTCTTTATAGGAAGTTCACTTGTCGTCAATCTCATTTTCTATTTCATCTTCCGACGAGAAGGCCAGCGATTCTTCGGAAACAGTTAACATTTCAGTATTGATATTTTTCAAATCTGCACCAGTAATGAATATTTCATTATCTAAATTAAGATAGTCTTCCATGTCAAGTTGGATTTCGCTCTGAACTCGATTAATAACGTTGGAGAACTGAGCAAGTGCTGATAGCGGAAGCTTTCTGCTGCGGTCCAACCGCTTTCGTTATTGGGCATATCTGTTTCCGCCAAACAACCCAGCTTTAATGAAACAATTTTGTATTGTCTGTGGACTCATTTGCTCCCACGTTTTGTGTATGAAACAAACAACACCTAATAAATTGATTGATTTTGACAACTCCATAGCAGAATTTGTCTCTGCCATCCGAAACAAAATTTGTTTTAAAAATAACGATTTATACATGAACTTAAAGTTTTTTATAACGCCTTGCTGTAGCATTTGCTGGGAGAAAAATAACTTTAACATTTTTCAATTTTCCGCATTATCTAGAAATAGAACGACGCTCGGCTCTTGAAGTTGCATTTTTCTATCGAACTGCACGAGAAAATCTGTTATCAAATCAGACATCAGCCAAGCCTCTTTGTTTAATCGCCACGTAACGGGCAAATTGTTCAAATTTATGTTGCGAAATGCCTGAGGTCGTGCAGATTTCCCAATAACAAAAAGGCGCGGTTATATTGACGCAGTGTAAAATCGTGAGCCATTTTTCCACCTGTGCATTTTTCACCTTTCAATGCAAATGTTTTATCGGGTAATGCTGGGAATAACAAGCCAGTCTCATCTGCATCATAAATGTTTCGCGAATCTTATCCTTCAATGAAATATGGTACGTTTTCGGTAAAACTTTTCACATCATCTTGATGAATGATGCACTAAAATCGTAATTGAGTCTCACTGAGATTTCTTTAGCTTTGCTCCTTATAAGTGTGCCCGACAAAGGAATGCCTTTGGGCTTTAACAGACTCCTTTTTCTCCACGGATTGGCATCAGTGTTCCAAAAAACGTAAAATTTGGTATTTGTTTTTGATGATGCAAGACTTGCAATTGCATTGCAAGCAGCTTGAGTTTTGCTGATCTTTGCCAACTCGCGCACACTAAGTTTTTCATTGAATTGTATGAATTCCAATGACATTAACTTTGCATTTTAAACATACAATAAGATACATACATACATACATACATATTTATATTTTTACTGCATTAAAAACAAGTTTTTCGGATTTAGGGGATTCCCCTCTATACATACAAGTCTTATTGAATAAGCAACACAGAGAACGTTAAATATAGAGAATTCTCACGAGCTACGAATAGTGTGAATTGTCAAAAATGAAGTGAAACCGCGAACACTATTTCACCTCGCTTAACTCGACAGCGGGGAAGTTCTTAACAGAGCTGATTACAGTGAATTATGTACAAGTACATTGGCTCTGCTCAGTTTTTGGTTTCTGTATGAAATCAAATTGACGAATGCCGACGGCATTTTGCAAGGCATTTGCTTGTGCATTTTTATGTTCCCTTGGTAAACGAAAATTTATTCAATTTGTATTTTCAAACAAAGGTGATGAAGAAAAATGATTGAATTTATTATATGCGCCAAATCAAATCAAAGTAACTTTATATTTTGATTTAATTTACCTCTCACATTTTGGTATGTGCGTTTTAGTAAATTTAAAACTAAACAAATTTGATGAAAATTTTTACTAATATTTTGAGTCGAAATTAATTCATAGCATACAAGTGTTTTGGTATATCGACATATGTACATATTTACATTTGAATATGCATTTTTTGTTCCTTTGGCAAACCAAATCTTTTTCAATTTACATTTTATTACAGGGAATAATAATATACAATAAATATATACATTTGTATGTATGCATTTTCTAGATAGTATAAAACTTTAAAATAAATAAAGGAAACAAAGAAACGTATTTGCATATATGGGACAACTAAATTCAATTGCATCTTTATTAAATATGTATATGTTGCACGCATATGTGTGCACTGAAGCAACATGACCTACCTCACGAGCATCGCCTTATATTTCATGTAAATAACCTAACGATCAAATTCCTGCCTCACAAAAGCTAAAACAAATTTCTTTTGAATACTCATGTACATATTTGTATGTGCGTATGTACACTTGGTGCCCATATCCCTTCAAACAAATCAAAAAATTCTGTATACAAAACGCTTCATTACCAGGCACACAGAAAGATGGCATATGCAAATATAAATATTGAATTCAAGCAAAACAATGCTTATTAATATACACATATGCATGTACATACAAGCGCACACACAGGGCATTCGCTTTATTCCTCAAAATGCGTATGTCGTTCAAAGCTAAAATTCTATGCCTAGCGACTACAAGAACAAAATGCAGTCATAGACGCAGGCGTAGCGGCCATCATTCTAGTTGCCATAGCGCTGAACAGTCGCGGCGGCGCCGAACAATTTCAACTATTGTAGTGTGCAACAAAAACTCATCTTCAAAAAATTCATTGATAAATTCGAGCTCATAGTTCTAAGAGCAAGAATTTTCATTCATAAAACGAGCCGCCCATATGCCAATTTTCTCGACAATTCGAAAATAGTCAATATTGGAATATTTCGCGTAGAATTATTTGCCAATATTTGATAAATCTTCAATTTTTGTCAAGTCGAGTGCCCGCGGCATCGTACATATGTATGCAAAAATATATGTATGTAAATATGTCTTTCTAAATGCTCGACAGCCGCAGCTGCTGTGCGTCAAGTGCGCGCATGAGCATACAGTAAGTTGCAGAAGAAAACAAGTAGCTTAAAAAAAAAGGTCTGATTCGGACATTTTAATACTAAGATAAAATTTGGAAACAATTATTTTATGTTAACTGATAGTAGGCAAATAGTTAATTAGTAGATTACTTTACGTATGTAGTTTTTCAATTGATAAAAAGTGCACAAAACATATGCATATGTATATCTGCAGTTAGAAACTTACTCTGAAATCAGAGCATTTGAAGATGCCTGTAACATTTCAAGCTTACTGTACATACAATGCTGTGCCAATGAATGTGCGCTGCGCCATGAGTGCGCGCTGGATTTCTTGCGAAGTTTTACCGTTTTATCTTGAGCTGTGGCTGGTGAGCACACATACACACAGCATATACATATGCGCAAATGTATATAAATTCACAAATGTATATAAATTCACAAATTTACATTTGCATATGCCATCTTCCTGTGCGCCTGGTAATGAAGCGTTTGCTATAGAGGATTTTGATTCAGTTGAAGGTAATTCAACAAAGTTTTACAGACACCAGACAGACAGACTAACTACATATGTACATAATTTGGATGATTTGGAGAAATTCAAATATATAGGTCATATTTAAAAGGTACCTAACATTCTTTGCTTCTAATCACCAACAAATTCTTATCGACTGCTGCTAAATTTACATAATTCAGCCCCTCACTGTTAATTTTTGTTGAAAAATCTGTCTATGGTGAATTGTCTTCGCGAGACGAGTACCCCTCGAAAATGAACACTTTCCAGTCATTAAGACTTCTCTATTCATTAACGTTCTCTGAGCAACAGCTGTACGAATATGATGCAGAGTAAACGTAAAAACAATGTTGCGGGCTGTCCGGTTATGGGGCATTAAAATACCCTTTGGGGTGGACAACAAGTGTCCGTGTTCTGTCATGAGTGGGTTGTCCGCTCAAGAGGGAAACATTTTCAAAACCCTTAAGGGGTTATATATAGTTAGAATTTTCAAAAACTCGATTTTTTTTATTAATTTTTTTTTTCTTAATGTACATAGGTATATTTAAGAACACACATAGAAAATTTAATATCATTTCTGTGAATATATTCCAAGTTACACGCAAATTTGAAAAGACGTTTCAAAGTGCTTGAAGAGTGCTTTTCAAACTTTAAACGCGTTTTTCTCAAAATGGTGTTTTCAAAGTCGGTGACCACCATTACTGGAAAACCGCTAAACGGACTAGTCTCAAACTTTAACACGAGCTTTTGAAGTGAAAACTTCTTTAGAATCGTTGGGAGTGATTTGAGAAAAAGTGAAACGAAAAAAGCGACACTCTTGGCTACGAAGCGTTATATTATATGTTGATATAAACGTAGCGACGAACTAAATAACTTTTAGGCCAGCGCCGACAGCATGGAGCGGTAGCCGAGCGACTAGCAATGTGATCTTCCGATCCAAAATCCTTGGTTCGAATCACAAGAAAAAAATTTTTTTTATACAGTTATTTCTTTTATTTTATGATATGTTTATGAGGAGCTTTTTTTCATGGCAGAAATACACTCGGTGTTTTGCCATTGCCTGCTGAGGGGTGTGCGCTATTAGAAAAATAGTTTTCCTTAATTTTGGTGTTTTCACCGAGATTCGAACTGACGTTCTCTCTGTGAATTCTGAATAGTAGTCACGCACCAACCCATTCGGCTACGGCGTTTGTTTAATTTTACTGATGCAAAAATGAGTAAAAATATATGAATAAAGTTTGCTTACTGTTTACACACTTTCCAAAGGTGACGGAGAACCAAAAAAAAAGTCGATTTTCAAACAAATACGAGTGCATATGTGTAATTGTGTTAGAGTTTCGGTCACGCAGGTTTTGCTGGGGACGCTCATAATAGCAACCGCGTGTGTATTTTTATATTCGTAAATATTTTCATTTTTAAATATTTACCGCAATTATGCCGAAAAATAATGCAGAAAAGTGTCGTGAATATCGACAGATAAAAAATCAATAAATAGCATCACGGAATTCATTCACGAAAATTTAATGAAGTATACACCAGAAGTATCGCGGATACTTAGAAAAGATTACAATAAAGTTCCAATGATTTTAAGTGGCGATTTTAACGTAAATTTTGCATTGGACACAGCGGTTCCTTCAATTGACTTTCTCAATACAAAATTCAATTTAAAAATGTGTAACAATCGCACTGAATCGACAACACGATCAAAAACAACAATTGAAGCGGTATTTCAAAGATATGTTGACAACATCGAAACCAAAGCATTTGTATCATATTTTAGCTATCATAAGCCACTCGTATCATTTGTTGAAATTGAAAACATTGAGGATGAATAATAATAAAATGAAGAAAATAAAATATGAACTTTATAGCAATATTATAATGAACCTATAATTATCCCGCCCCTAATGCTGCTTTCGTCTCATTCTCTCTCAGTTTGTTTTACGGAAGGTTTCACTTCTATCGCGTCTAACCGTTAGACTGGTATTTTTTTAATATATTTTTTAGTAATTAAGCGAAGATTTTTTTCTCACCGATAAATATTTTTTTTATAAACAATTTAAGGTCGAAAGATTGGTAAAAACTCGATTTTTTTTTTTCTTTTTTTTTTTTGAGAAACCGCCATTTTGTCAAACAAATTTATTTTGCTTATTCCTTCGATTAATTACTAAATTTAATATTACTTTAACGAAATCTATTTGTCTCAAAATGTCTTTTTTGAGAGCAGCTCCCGGAGATCAGCTGTAGCTCCTTTCCAAATAAATATTTTTACTAATACAGTTAAAAAATAATATGATATGTGTACAAATTTTTAGATCAATAACATTAAAAGTTTTCTCAGAAAAAATTCGGGAAAATTCGCTTTTTTTCGGCCTTCTAACTGAATATAACCCATTAACTGAAAAGACTGTCCGTTTATGGAAGGTATCCGTTTAAGAGCAATGTCCGTTAGGAGAGAGGACACTGTATTCTACAGTCCCGCCAAACACCAATAAAATTAAAAAAAAATAATAATAATATAATAATAATTACAACAGAAGCAAGCATTTTGAGAAATCCAAATAGTTGTTTAGACTGGAGTAAAAATTTGGTTAATGGCGTGTGTGGCTTCTTCAAAAAGCACATAGTACGTTGTTTCTGTTGCTGCGGTTCACTAAGAGAGAAATACCTCGAAAAGCTAAATTTGCTCCGACTGGCTTCTACTGCCCTCAAAGAAAATTGCCGTTCGCAAAGGGTTAAAATGTGTTGTTGCAGCATAAACATTCCCCATACTTACATACGGGGAATGCTGTTGGAGTGATAGTCCTTGGCCGGATATAAATCCGGGTCGTTTCGGTGACGTAGAACCGACTGTCGTGGAAACGACTTTTACTTAGGGAGACTTAGTCTATTGAAAACTTCCAAGCCGTTTTGCATTGTGATTTTTGGATTATGAAACTTTTACAACAATGAATTTAATGAGTGAAATTTTCGGGTAAACACGTATGTACATACATATGTACATATATTTGTATTTATATAAGACCCCGCCCACGCTCACTTCAATTAGACCTTTTTCTCTTTAACCCATTATGTACTAGCGTTGCCATATGGCAACACTGTAGGTTGAATTTACAGTTATCCAAAACAGCAAAAACCAGCCACCTTAGATTGTTTAAGTTATTATATTCGTGTAACGGAAAGCTTTCACCATTGACGAAGCGATTTTGTTTCTATTTTTTCCTTAAATTCGGCGAGTAAGTCTATGGTTTTTCTAGTGCATTTTGTGAATCGCGAAAAAATGTCGCATCGGAAAAGGTAAGTTGAAATATTTTTCATAAATGTACATATATTTTTTTGGTTGTAAATATTTTAGTATTATGAATGTATAAATATTCTAAAGCAACAACAATTTCTTGTGAACTAATTTCTAATTTTCTGTTGTCGAGGTTATTTCTCAGCGTTGCCAAATGGCAACGCTAGTCCATATGATGTACAACTATTCTAAATAATAACTTTTTTGTGTTAGCTTGAAATTGCATGAGATAGAAGATGAATTGGAACAATGGGATGATGCTCAGGATGTTTACATTGAGCCACCGGAGGTTGCAGAATACACCGACGAGGATTCAGCGGATGAGGATTCTGGTGGATTCATTGACAACTTGACTGGAAGACAACTCTTGGCTACTGCTGAAATCGTCACGCGGAGAACGTCTTTTGAGGAAACCGAAGATGAGGTTACAGCTCATGGTCCAGCTAAAAAGCGTAAAGTCAGCTATAAATGGAAGAAAGCTGACTTGCCAGATTTACCCTCCACCGAATTCGAAACGACAATTTCTCAGGACTACGAAGGCAAGACTTGTACGGATATGTTTGAATTATTTTTTGATGAGGGCGTTTGTCAGTTTCTAATTGACCAGACCACTAAGTACGCATTATTTTTGAACTGCCCAGATCCCCGTATAAACATAGCGGAACTTAAATGTTTTTTTGCCATTTTGATTGTCTCGGGTTATAACAAGTTACCAAGTAAAAAATCGTACTGGGAAACTGGCGATGATATGCGAAATTCTTTGGTATCTAATGCTATGCGGCGAGATAAGTTTATACAAATCATGCGATTTGTTCATGCGAGTGATAATACTCAATTGAACAAGAACGATAGAATGAGTAAATTACGACCGTTGATGAACGTTTTAAAAAATAAGTTTCTTGAGCACATTCCAATCGAACAAGATCTAAACTACGACGAAAGCATGATTGAATATTACGGAAGACATGGATGTAAGCAATGTATTCGGAATAAGCCTATTCGTTTCGGATATAAAGCTTGGTGCCTAAATTCTGTCAGTGGATATTTAGCTAATTTTGAGGTGTATCAAGGTTCGATTCCAGGCTCTAATTTGGAACATGAGCAGAAATTCGGTAAAGCGACAGCTCCAATGCTAACTATGATAAACGAGTTACCTCTAGCTATGCGGACACAAAAGCTGCGGTTTTATTTTGATAATCTTTTCACAGGTATTCCACTATTGATGCACTTGAAAAAGATGGGTTATGGTGGTACTGGTACTCTTCGCCAAAACCGATTACCTAAAGAATGTCCGATTGCTAAAGTTGAAACCATGAAGAAGAGAGAAAGAGGTTCGTATGAATATGCTAGTCAAGGCGACGTCGTTGTAGCCCGCTGGATGGATAACTCTGTTGTGACAGTCGCCTCCACCGATCATAAAGTACACCCGCTTGGTACAGCATCTCGATACTCGAAGGCTTGTAAACAGAAAATCAAAATTCCTCGACCCCATCTTATTGGTGCTTACAATCAATCAATGGGAGGCACAGATCTCATGGATGCTCACATAAATAATTACAGGATTGGTATTCGAAGCAAGAAATGGTGGTGGCCTATCTTTACTTGGCTTATTGATGTTTCAGTAAACAATTCATGGATTTTGATGCGCAAATCCGGTAGGAATATTTCTCAGTTAGATTTCCGTCGTGAAATTGCTCAAACATATTTGAAAAAGTACGCGAATCCTCCAAAAGCGGGCGGCAGACCATCAACCTCTCAGTTTGGAGGAAGGATACTGGAAGGAGTTAGGTTTGACGGATTACATCATTATCCCCGGTCTGTTGACAAGAAACGAAGGTGTGCTGGTGAAAATTGTCAAACTATAGGCAGGGTCACATGTTCAAAGTGTAATGTAGGATTGTGTCTCAAGTGTTTTGAAAAATTTCATACGAAATACTAATTATAATAAAAATAATGTATAACTCTATGAACTATGAATAACTCTACTACAAGATAAGAATAGTTAAACTATAATAAATACTTGTTTTCTTAACACAAATTAAGTTTTATTTCATTCAAAATAATTCATCAAAAATTTTGATTTAAGTACTCGTATGTGCCTTGCGTTGCCATATGGCAACAGTCTAAAACTCAAGAATTATAAAAAAATTTTATATTTTTTTTTCATAATATATTTATTTAGACATCATTTAGTATATCCATGAAAATACTATTAAATATAACGTGTTTTGAAACTCCGTCCCTAATGGGTTAAGTTAATCTTTGCCCTACTTCGAGGTCGCTGTGGGTTATTCAATCTCTACCAGCATTTGTACCAAGTACAATTACAACAACTACCTCATATCATTTCTATTCGCATATGCAAGTTTCTACAATTTGTATTCTTCCATTAAGCATTTCTACACCCCGACAGCTTACATCTACATACTCGTATATATGTAGTTACTTATGTACACTTGCATATACACACACGTCTTTACAACCACTTGTACGAGATAAACACACTTACACATATATGTAGCTACAAAGCGAAATTGGAAAAAGAAAACAAAGAAAAAGATTGGCCTAAGAAATCAAAATAGAATGAAGCAAATGATTAAAATGGAGAAAATACTTCGTGAGGGAAGGGAAGAGGGAAAGCGTTGTGATAATTGAATGGGACGACGATTAGCTAAACAGTAAACACCAAAATGTTAAACCCCCTTTCAGCCCCTTTTAAAAACAAACAAGGAACAATCAAATCGATTGTTGAAAGCGCAAATTAAAGAATTCGGTAGTGAAATGAGGTAAGAAATGTGATGACAGCGCAGCAGATTTTTAAGTAGGCAACCTTTGGCACACCGCAAAACGCGATGTAGAGAATAGAGATGTACTCGTATTCCATCAGTCTTGACCGCAAAGCCACAAACTTTCTCATACGCAAACAAAAACAAAAGAAATACTTACCACTGTATATATGTAGATATGTGCGTACGTATGTGCATATACAATTGAAACAACGCAAATCTCGCTACTAACACTACACTAATTGTAGTGTTCGAATGCTATTTTTACAGCCGCTGATTTGTTTCGCAACTAAACTGGTCTTATTTTATCACTCTGTATTGCGCTGATTTTTTTTTTTTTTTTGTGCAGTTTTTAGTTACTTTCCAATCTTTCACTCTACCACACTTTTATTTAAATTTCGTATTATTTTTATATATTACAGCATCAGCGCAGATTTCTTTGTCGATAAAAAAAAGGTATCTTCACTGCACCGAACGACACTAAACCGGTTTCACTGCCATATTTCGCTTGAACTAAAATTCGGACCAGAGAAAAAAAACAAATAAATACACCTCAATTCAATTTGTATTTTGCTAACTGAAGCACTTCTGTAAAGCATTAATTATTTGCGTCACAAATGTTAGGTACGAAACCACTGATCACTGTTTGCTCCTACCCAATTAAAATTAATACAAACGATATGATGACCTTCTATACGCGTTATTGCATTTCCGAGCATTCATGCATACCTAATTTTAACGAACTTTCGCACATATTATAAATATCTTTGCTTTGCAAAACGCACTCAAATTAAAATATTATTTAACGCTAACCGTGCAAAATATTAAACAACATTTATCACTTAACCAAAGAATCAACTGAAAAGACATGAAATTGTCCAATTTGACATAGTTGTCAAACTTTTCTTCCTCTCTTTCCTTCATTTCTCGAGCCACTAGCGCTGCCAGATGTATTTAATTAGGTGTCAATAGGGAACATATTTAGTTTAGGGTATTCATTCCTCTTCTACTCAAGAATAAAAGATATGCAATAGTAATTCACCAAGGCGCTGATCACTAACTGTGCAATTACTCCCTAGCGCCAAGAGAAATCTACTTCAGTTTTTAATAACGTTTACACTATCAACTTTTTAATAGCGATTTAGCTAAAAGTCAGTGAACGAACATATTTATTTGATTTTGCATTCTGTTTTAGCATGAGTTTTTACAACCACAGATAGAAATAATATCGTTTCATTCTCCCAAATGCAAAAACATAATTAATATAACTGTTCGATTAAACTCTTTTACTCGGCGCTTGCACGGGACAGTTTTCCAAAAACAATAGCAAAATATTCATACTTTTCTCTAAAATATTCACAATTCCTCATTATCTTCGGCAATGTCTCTGATTTTTCGAAGACAGTAACTTTGGCAAGTGATTTGTCATAATTGGCCAATTTGGGGATGTTTCTTTGTAATTCGCGAAAGAAAGAAAAAAATGAACACAAAAGAGCGCGAAATCCGGAGATCTTATTTAAATTTGGAGATTTGGGTAAGTATTATTGAAATATTGTTTCAATCTACGCTTCACTCAAAATTTAAACCTAAACCAATCGGTGTCAGAGCAAGCAATTCGTATGAAACGACACTAACGACGGTTGCTTAAATGAGAATTGTTCTTACAATTGGCAGCGCACCTGAGTTATGTAAACGGGTATTTTCTTTTTTAGACACTAATACGTATTTTCGACGGCCGTCGTAGTCGAATGAGTTGGTGCGTGACTACCATTCAGAATTTGGTAAGAACATAGGTTCGAATCCGAGTGAATTTCCGCCTTGAAAAAGCTCCTCATAAAACAAAAATATCTGCCGTTCGGAGGCGACACAAAACTGTAGGTCTCTTCATTTGTGGAACAACATCAAGACGCCCATCACAAATAGGAGGAGGAGCACGGCTAAACACCCAAAAACAGGCGTTAGCGCTAGTTATAAATAAAAAAGAGGTTGTCTGTAAAGTCGGTTTACTGACGATAGTTTAACGTGATAACGTCATAAGAAAATACTGATTGAATGGTTCCATTTTTCAAAAGAAAATTTTAATTTTATTTGTTTGATAGATATTTTGTATGGATATAGAGAATGAGTTAACATTAACATAACATAATATACTTTAACATAACATAATATAACATAACATAACATAACATAACATAACATAACATAACATAACATAACATAACATAACATGCTGTTCAAGCAAGGTAACGACGCATGAGCAAGATAACGACACATTTTTTGGTGCGTGCAGCCGGCTACATAGAATTATAAGACGTTATCACGTCAAAAAATAATAGCATTAAAACAACAGGTATTATTAACAAACTTGGTTTTATTTTAAATTCTTCAAGTAAATCAAATTAATAATAATCAATAAGAAGGCATATGCAAATACAAATACGTGAATTTATATATGTACATATGCGCATATACATACACATATGCGCTCACTTAAGTAGGAGAGAGCAAGATGTCGAACGTTGCCGTTCGTTTGCTTTGTTTGCTTTGTCGTTCGTTCCGCGCTTTCGCTTGCAGTTCATTCAAGGTAACGGCAATGAGCAAGGTAACGACACATTTTTTCGAATAAATCTTTTCCTTAAAGAATAAAAAGTTTATATTCAATATTCAATATATTAAATTCACGCTGCAAGTTTATGAAAAGGCTTGGATGAGTGGCAGCATCGTGGTTATACTTTACCAAAGTTCACATAAATCTAAAAACAATCAGGGATCTTCTGAAATTCAATTGGAAATGATTTAGCAGCGATTTGGGTCTCCGGCTCAGAAACTGGTAGGTGTTCAACAATTTTATAGAAATTGAGAAATTGGAATCAAATATAAATGTCATCAATCAGTTGTTTTATTGGTGCATGTATTATTTACTTTTCCATAAAATTGTGGACAATTTGTCCCAAAGAGTTTATATTTAAACCTTTCTTAAGGCAATTTAAAAATAATTTTTAAAGAAATAAGTAGTTGATCTTAGCTGCAAATTAGCCGATTTTAAACTATAAAAATGTAGCAATTAAAACTAGCAATTAATTTCAACTTATTTTAATATATTTAATAAACATAGCAATATTGGTATATATTTTTCTAATAATTCCAAAAATGTTGTGCTTTGAGTTGCAAAAGAGAAGATTTTTTGTTTGAAACGAAAAAATTGCATAAAATAAAAAAAATAAAAATGCTTATCTTAATTTAAAAATAATAATAAATAAATAATAAAAATAAATAAGTAATAAAAATAAATAAATAATAAAAATAAATAAATAATAATAATAAATAGATTAGATCTACAAAAAAAAATACATATCTTTATTTTATATTCGAATTACCGCAACCAATAACTTCTCAGAATTATTCAAACAAAAATTTCCGCTAAATAGAATACTAAATACGCTGAAGAATCAGATTCGAACATAATTTCCGATCAATTGAAATCAGTAGGATTGCAGAATTTCATTATCCATTTATGATTAATAATTAATTAAGTATAAGTTCTGCACACTGGATTACTTGCACTGTCATTTTTAGAGAATTTTACAGTTTTTGGATTCATATTTCTTTATTCTTTTTTAATGGCTCATTGGAATGTTTTTGGAGTAATATTTTAGAATTTTCGAAATAAAGATATTAAAATACTTGTTTTTACTTGTGAAAGGCAACCGAAAGAGGAGATTAAATACGTTTCCCTGAGAGTCGGTTCTATGTAACTGGAACGACCCGGAATTATATCCGGTGAATGACTTTCACTTCAGCAGCATTACCCGCATATGCATGGGGAATACTTATGATACTACAACTACTGCTAGGAGATTAAATAATATCGATGCTTGAACTTTCTACAACAAATTTATTGAAAAATGATTTTTTCTTATACAAATTCAATGGGAGTTTTCAAATTGACTTACTCAAAGGCTTTAGAGGTCCCGGCGAGAGCTTGAAAATTTAGGATATTTTCAAGAATTTTTGTTTTTAATAAAAGAAATCAAAAACAATATTTAAAATTTTTGAGCTTTTTATTTAACTTCTTTTACATACAAAAAAGACAAAAATTTAAATTTTAATAATTTCACAAATGGCGCTGAAGTTGATCCTCCCGAAAAATCGGACCTGGACAGTGTTGTCCATTTCGGCTTTTTTATTTATCTGAAACACAAAGACCAAAAATACCAAATTATTAATCAGTATGACTGTAGCTATGTCCCGCTACTAGAATAAAAAAAATGACAAAATTGCGCGGTTTTGAGTTTAACACTCTAAAAATCGGGTTTTTCAGTTTTTAATAAAAAAAATACGAAATAATTGAAATAATAATATGATTCTAGTAAAGGCGATAGCCATTGATGTTGTGAACAACATATTAAAATTTCAAACGATTAGGTTGATAAGTTTTTTTTTTTTTGTTTTTGACAACACCAGACCCAAAAAAGTCGTTTCGATATAAACGAGTTTAAAGTTTGAGGTACAGAGCGTGCGGATCGCTTTTTTTTTGTTAATGGGCTGTAAAACCTATAATATTGGGAATTTCCGCACGAAAATTGCACAGTATATTCTTAAGATACTATTTGTACCTTTTGAAATATCGGAAAAACAAAAAATCTAATTTTTTAATTTCTAGAGCACACTCTCCCCTTAACTCCACACATTTTAGTTGCAAACATCGTAATATGCTGTAGAACTACAAGACAAATCTCATAGCTGTATACCGACCTTCGTAGAACTTTATTTCGAAATTCGAAGATACTCAGAATGTAAATGTGGCGGTTGGTACGATACTATTTTTGGTAGAGTAAATAAGATTTTAGTGCCAAGTGTTTTTAGATAACAAACAAAATTATTATTTCTTACGATGAATTACTGGAAGTGAGTGTGTATTGCGTTAGGCAAACATATAAAACGGTACACAGGTATACACTTGTCAAGTGAACCGGTAAAAATGAGCATAACTGCAAACAAACCATCGTCGGATGCTGAAAATCCACCTGAACTGCGAATTCTTTGCTTCGATCTGACCCATTACAATGGTACCACACAGTTTCTTTTAAGCTGCGCGGGTGTCTTCGTGCTATACCTCATTTACGGGTATCTCCAGGAGCTCATTTTCACTGTGGATGGTTTCAAGCCGTACGGCTGGTTTCTCACACTCATACAGTTCGGCTATTACATATGCTTCGGTGTGATTGAGCGAGATTTGGAGGCGAGGCGCAGGAGACAGCTTTTACCTGGTGGCAATGTTGAAGCTGCACATCGTCGCATACCAATGCGCACTTATTTTCTACTTGCCGCCTTAACACTCGGCACTATGGGACTGTCCAACTCTAGTTTGGGCTACCTAAACTATCCGACTCAAGTGATCTTTAAATGTTGCAAATTAATTCCGGTGTTGGTGGGCAGCATTTTGATACAGGGAAAACGTTATGGATTCCTGGATTTCGCAGCTGCAATTGCGATGTGCATTGGATTAGCTTGGTTCACGCTCGCTGACTCGCAAGTGTCGCCGAATTTCAATCTGACTGGTGTAGGGATGATATCAGCGGCTTTGTTGTGTGATGCAGCTATTGGAAATGTGCAAGAAAAAGCGATGCGCGAATGCCATGCACCCAGCAGTGAAGTGGTGCTGTACTCTTATGGATTGGGTTTCATTTATTTGTTTGTGATACTGATGTTGACAGGAAACTTTTTCAGCGGGTTTGCCTTCTGCCTAGAGGTATGTACTGGTTCAGTTACGTGCGTGCGTATACAAGCTCTGAAATTTCATATGGCCTCTTTAAATTTTAGCACGTTTTGGAAACATTCGGTTATGGCTTCTTATTCAGCTTATCTGGTTACCTGGGCATACAGTTTGTATTGGCTTTGGTGCGTAGCTGTGGTGCCCCGGTGGCTGCTACAGTCACAACAGCACGTAAAGCAGTAACTATTGCTTTATCGTTTGTTTTCTTTAGCAAACCTTTCACGTGGCAGTAAGTTACCAATTAAATGTAGTTCAAATAAGAACTGGGTGTATTTGATATAAATTTTCTATTTTCAGATACTTGTGGTCAGGCTTAGTTGTTGTATTGGGCATATATTTAAATGTTTACAGCAAAAAACACAAAATGACCGTACGAGACCTGCAACACAAATTCAAGCATGCACTTAACATCTTCCGTGGATGGGAAAGATCAACAAGTCGCAAGTTTTTGGTGGAAGTTTAGTTTTAGATGTGTAGAATTAATTTCCCATATACATTTTGTATATGTACCTATAACGTTGTGTATACCAAAATTAGTGTAAATATATGCAGTAAGTCATTAGAGTTGAAAGCAATAGTTCGCTAGGATGTAGTTCTACTATAATGAATTTATGCAAGTTCCATGTGATGTTATTTTCTTGAGACTTATGTTTGACCCATTAATTGCAATGTACCTTTTTAGTAATTTAATAATCCACCCAAATTTATATCAAGGCGGCCTCTTTATTCGGACAACTTTGTGCGTGACTACCATTCAGGTTCGAATGTCGCTGTGGTAACGAAATATGAAATGATAGAAAACGTTTTTCTAATAGCGTTTGCTCCGCGGCCAGCAATGCAAACCTCCGAATGTATATCTGGCATGAAAAGGCTCGTCGACAAAAATTATCTGTCGTTCGGAGTCGGCTTGATACAAAACTGTAGGTACCTCTATTTGTGGAAGAACATTAAGGAGGTTATATGCAGTTAGCAAGGCCGAAAAGAAGCGAATTTTTTCTGAGAAAACTTTTAAATTTATTGATCTAAAAATTTGTACACATATTATGTTATCTTTTAACTGTATTTTAAAACTTTTTCTTTTTCCTTGTTCACTCCACTCGAGAGCATAGGGCCTCGACAAGACTCAGTCTTGCGTTGGTCTCGTTAATGTGTTTTGATTTCTGACAGGGTAGGTGATTAGCCTGCCGCTCCGTTAAAACATAGTATTAGTAAAAATATTTGTTTGGAAAGCAGCTACAGCAGATCTTCGGGAACTCAAACTAAAAAAAAAAGACAATTTGCGCTGACCACTATATCTCTGAACTGGATCCTCTGAAATTAAAAAACCAAACAGATTTCGTTAAAGTAATGTTAAATCTAGTAATTAATCGTAGGAATAAGCAAAATAATTGTTTTTTTTTTTTGACAAAATGGCGGTTTCTCAGAAAAAATCGACTTTTGACCAAAATTTGGCCTTAAAAAGTATTTATCGGTGAGGAAAAATCTTCGATTAATTAGTAAAAAATATATTTAAGAAGCTCGTGTTATTGATTTGTGACTAATCGGTTTCACCGTTTTCGAGTAATGTTGGTCACCGACTTTGAAAACACCATTTTGAGAAAAGCGCGTTTAAAGTTTGAAAAGCACTTTACATAGGAAAGCAAACGTTTTTTCAAATTTGCGTGTAACTTCGAAAATATTCACCGAAACCACATTAAATTTTTTGTGTGTATTCTTAAATATATGTACATTAAAAAATATCGATTGTTTGAAAATTCTAACTGTATAAAGCCCCTTAAGACGCACAGCACGAAAATCGGAGGAGGAGCTCGTCCAAACACCTAACAATTATATATACATTAAGGGAGGGGTCTAGGATTTGAGCATTTTTTTTAATGAATTTTTAAGACTTTGCTTTAGAGATATGAATAGTGAAAATGTATTTAAACTTTTTGTACATTATAAAGCATCATTTCAACAATATTGTACTAAATTTTTGTAAGAAAATATCGGGAAATAAGCCGGTGAGGTAACTTTGCCGAAAACGCCTTTTCCAAAAGGTGATTTGCAGTGACTATCGTATCTAGTTGTAGAATCACCTGAAATAAAATAAACAGAATTATTTGGTTAAATTATCACCAAAACCTCCCCCCCACTGGCTCCGATTTTTTTTTTTTTTTCATTTTTATAATACGTTGCCAGCGCGTTTTTGAAGCAAAAAGTGCGATTTTCACTGATTTTTTCGCTGTATAAGTGGAAACCGCCCTTAATGTAAAACAAAAAAGTGAAAAATCTCTCAGTGGGGGGGGAGGTATTTTATATATAGAAGTTGTATACCAAATTTGAAAAGGATCGGTTAAATATTGTTGAAGTTCTAATAGTCACGGACTTTGAAAAAGTGGTTTCGAGAAAAACGTAACGCTCCGCTCCAAACGCTCGCAGCTGTCGCAGAGGAGTGGGGACAAAAACGTCTATAACTCCAAAAGTTTTGCTCCGATTGAGCTGGGAGCTTGGGACAATATTTTTGAGATGATTTACTATAAGAAAAAGCTATTTCCAAAAAATCGATTTTTTTAAAGTCAAACCCTAGACCCCTCCCTTAATTGGCGCATTAGCACTACATGCCATGTGTTTATTAGAAATAATATATTGCCTTATTTATGTAGGTGTTTTCTAGAAATTAAGTGTAAATGTGTAAACACCAGTTACTATTACTTATATTTTGATATGTTATCCTATACCTTGTAGTTGCAAATATATGTACATAAGATGTTCAAATACAAAACATGTTTTAAAAACCAAGCACGCTCATGAATTCGCATTTACTACCTAGTATTAAAAAGCTTACTGTTCTAAATCGAATTCCATAACTCGCTTAATGAAGTCCTTGCGTTCTTTCGCCGATGCAATTTGGCCTACCATTTCGTCCAAAAAGCGTTGTTGATGATTGATTATGAATTTGTTGCACTGTATTATAGTAGCGCCCGTGTATAGCGTGTGGAATTTGGCTCGAACGTCTCCTATCTAGTAAATTTATTAAATGCATTCTCTTCAGTCACAACTGCACTGCACTGATGTTTCTTACCATTGTTATCAACGGCAATGTGCTTGTCACAATGCGATGCGATCGATGCAGGCATCTAATTATCGCCACCTTGGTCCGCTCATTGCAATATTTTACGCGGAAGCCGTGCTCAACTGTGCCCAGTCCATAGTCGCCGTAGTACTTCTTCACGTTGCGGAGGACACATTTGGTAAGTACGCCATCGTGAAAGTTCAGCACCTTTGCAGGTACTTGTGGTACTATACGCACTACGATATACCTAAAAATGCGATTTAGTAAGAAATAAAATCTTGTATAAAAAATTATTTGATTAATTTACCGGTTTTTAATGCGTACCATTTCCACACGTGAAAATGCCGATAGTCTGTTAATGTTCGTAAATAAACATAAAACAGCTGTTCATATTAAACCGCGAGTTGCCAGATCAAGCTGTAATTTTTTTCGCTTGTCTAAAATCACTTCTCATGCATGGTGCGAGTCAAGGATGATAGAATACATGGTTGCGCCTTCCGTATTCGCTGTGTCGTCAGAGCAGATGAATAAATGAACAAAAGACGGGCGACTAGGCCGCGCCAACTAACACGGCCGCTCGCTTTCCGAGCGGGAGCTTTAAGGGTTTCGTTGGTTCAAAAAATCGTTTTTTTTTTTTTGGCTTATTAATTTCTACAACATTTCAGGAATATTATCCTAAATTTTCAAGTCGATCCGAATAATAAATTTGGAGATACTGCCTTTGGAATGTGTGCGCTCCAAGCCACTTTTATTGTTACTCAAAACTTTAAACGCGTTTTTCTCGGAAACGTGTTTTCAAAGACGGTTGTCAAATGTTCTCGAAAACTACTCAACCGATCTCGATGAAATTTTACACAGATGCTCGAAATACAATTTACTCGTGCTTGAACGAAGGATTTTGTTTTTTTTCAATT
This sequence comes from Anastrepha obliqua, assembly GCF_027943255.1. Lineage (NCBI taxonomy): Eukaryota > Metazoa > Arthropoda > Insecta > Diptera > Tephritidae > Anastrepha > Anastrepha obliqua. Next base: position 7,527,311 of record NC_072894.1, read on the forward strand.
ACATCTATTTAAAAAAACAAAAGTTGCAAGCAAATTTGACCGAAACTTTCATTTTTTTGGAAAAATTTCTGCCAAAATTCCAATTTTTACTTTTTTTCTTTCCTTCGTTCAACCACGAGTTTATGGTCTTAAGGGGGGGGGGGGTTAGGGCACAAAATCGAAATTTTTTTTCTTCACTCATCTTATAGTAAATCATTTCAAGAATGTTGTGTCAAAATTTTAAGTGGATCGGAGCAGAACTCTCAAAGTTATAGCCTTTGTAGGCACTCTACCTCGAATGAGGAGCATCGATAGTTTTTCAGAGTCATTTTTTCAAACGCGTTTTTCCCGAAACGACTTCTTAAAAGTCGGTTCCAATCACAACTCCGAAACTATTCAACCGATTCTTTTCAAATTTGGCACACGTTTTCTAAATCAAAAATACCTCCCCCCTACACTGTTTTTTTTTTATTTTTTTTTTTTTTAAGGTTGTTTTTCACTTACAAATATGGCGAAATTTTTCGCCAAAAATGCTCGCATTACGTCATACTTTAACTGAAAAATTCGACTTTTTTAGTTTCAGATGATTCTACGACGAATGCCGATTGGCACCGCAGAGCACCTCTCGAAAAACATATCTCCAAAAAAAACTCTGTCATTGGCTTATTTGTCAATATTTTATTATTAATATTTTTTAAAAACTTATTGAAAAGATGTACAATAACATGCAACTGATTTTATTAAAGTATCTTAAGCCATATTTCTGTAAAAAATTCAAAAAAAAAGTGTTTTTTTTTAGCGCTAAACCCTACCCCCCCCCCCCCCCCCCTTAACTAAAACACTTTGTTTTTTTATTTTTGATGAGCCTGTCAGGAGCTATACTCACGACGCGGACGCACCTTTTCTTCGATGCGTCACCGGAAATGACGTCACAATGGAGGAGTTTTAATTTTTGTTTTTTGGAAAATTTGTAAAAATCGAGGCTAATGGGCGGCTCCATTTGGTAAACACCCTCATCGACGCATGCCTCCCTTCTGCAATCATATCCAACTCGAAGGATCATGTACTATGCAAAATGAAAAAAAAATATCGGGCGCCCCGATAATTTTTGATTTGGAATGGAAATAGAAAGCTTTTGATTGCTTTCGATGGCTGAAACTCAACCCTTTTGCTTTTACCTCTGATTTGTAAGTAAGTTTGAATTGGAATTTTGTGATGAAAGTAATCTTGTTGTTGTTGCTGTTGTAGCAGCATAAACATTCCCCATACATATATGGGGAATGCTGCTGAAGTGACAGTCCTTGGCCGGATATAAATCCGGGTTGTTCCGGTAACGTAGAACCGACTGTCGTGGGAACGAAGAAAGTAATCTCGTCGAACAGCGTTTAACACAATTAACCTTTTAACTGTTCGGTGCGGAAATGCATAGGTTAACGGCTTTAACGTTGCAGCGATTGGAAACCGTCGTTTAGCAAAACGTTCGCAACAGTCGGAACGGTAGGCGCTATTAACCCTAGGGTGGCTAGACTTAGAAGATGTTACGGTATGGCCTGAACAAAAGGAAATTACTAGTTTGCGAAGAGGACGAGTAGGTGAAAGCAATAGAAACTACCAATCACAAGAAATTATACGCACGCACACACACTTTCTGGCTACGGCGCCTGCCGCATAAAAACACAAAAAAAAACTACCGAGGAGAAACCCGAGTCAACCGATTCTGCTTACCGGAGCGACCCGTATTTATTACATGGTCGAATAAGTTCATAAGGTGAGAGGGTAAAAACAATTTTTTCAACCAAAATTCATTTCATTCTTCAACATAGGTCACTTTTGGGGCGATACACTTTTCCCAACGGTCTTCTAACATTTTGATGCCTTTCGAAAAATGATCGATAGAAAGTCCTTCAAAATACGGGTATGTTTCCCATTCAACTTCTTCATTTGATCGAAATCTCTGGCCCTGAAGCCATCTCTTCAAGTTTGGAAACAGCCAATAGTCGCTGGGGGCCAAATCTGGAGAATACGGTGGATGGGGAAGCAATTCGTGCAATTTTGCTTCGACAATCGTTAATTTGTGAGTCGGTGCATTGTCTTGGTGAAACAACACTTTTTTCTTTGCTAAATGGGGCCGCTTTTTCTTGGTTTCGTCGTTCAAACGGTCCAACAAGCTGGCATAATACTCGCCGGTGACCGTTTTACCCTTTTTAAGATAGTCGATGAAGATTACACCGCAAGCATCCCAAAAAATGCTGGCCAAGACCTTTCGATTGTTCGATTGTTGCGTCTTTGTGCGTTTTGGTCGGCTTTGGCCGGCTTCCAACCACTCTGCCGACTGTTTATTCGACTGTGGCGTGTAGTAGTGGATCCATGTTTCGTCCATTGTTATGAATCGACGCAAAAACTCGCTTGGATTGCGGCGAAACAGCTCCAAACAATGCTCAGAATCCATTATTCGTTGTTGTTTTTGGTTGATTGTGAGAAAACGCGGCACCCATCTTCCGACTAGCTTTTTCACACCCCATGCAAAATCGTTCCTACTGACCCTTTCGATATGCTTACGGCCTCTGCTAACTCGCGCTCTTTCACTTTACGATCATTCAGTATGATACGATGGATTTTTTTGATGTTTTCTAGAAAAACTGCTTCATTTGGACGTCCTGAACGCGCTGCGTCCTCAGTGCCCGTACGATGAATCCATTTTTTTCACAAAACCAAAAGTAGCTTCACTTAAACGACTGTAACTCACAAACTAATCGGCAAAATGTCATGAAAATTTGACAAGTAGCTCCTAAAGGGCGGTTCTCACTAAATACCATATGCTTTTGATATTGACGCCGCCATTTATGCCTCACCTTATGAGCTTATTGGACCATGTAGTATATCCCCAAAAGGACTGTCACTCCAGCAGTATTCCTTGTAAATATTTGTGGAATATTAAAGCTGTTCCTTAAGTCAAAGTTTCGCGGCTTTCACGAGGCAGGTAAAGCCTTTCGTCTGCGATGGTTGGAATCGGTTGGTTGACGGCATTCGAGTTCGGGACTTTAGGATGAGACTTACGATGAATGCTGTTGATAAATAAATAAATAATGCCTATCTGCAAACTATCTTATCAAGCAGTTTTAGTTGCATTTCATCAGTACAGTTGAATCTCGGGTACAGGACTAGGCTGACCGGCTGACGTGGCCTTTATGTGCAACAAAGTCTTTGAATGGATATGCTCTTATCAGAAGCGTTATGTTTTGACATTTTTTCATCGTATTTAAAATAAATTTGTCTTTTTGTCTGCTTTGGATGGAGATTATCACCAAGAATATTGTCGCTTTCTTTGAAAGTTCATCGTCGGCGCATTGCCCATGCATGCCCTTGTTACCATGGACTAATAGTATACTACGGTTGTGGTACAATGGGAAGCCAGATTGTTCAGAAATTGCATATATTCGACAGCTAAGGTTGAGGTAGTAGGGATTTATGAGCAATTTGGCTGACAGAGTTGGTTGCTCCATAGAAGCTTCCTTTATTGTGGTCAATTCAGCACTCAACAGGTTGCAGTGGTCAGGTGTAAGAAGATTCAGGTTTAGTGAGTGCTCGATGAAGTGAATGCTACTTCCTAACAACTAAGCTAAAACAACAACTATATACCATTTTTTTTACCAGAACCATATATAAAAATAGGTCTGTGACGTTTTACTAACGGGTGATCAATCATGAGGTGCTTTTTTCAATAGTTAAAAAAAAACAAAAATGTAAATTATGTTCAAAACCTTTATTTATCATTTGAAAGGACATTCTTTGACATTTACTTTTTGAATATGACTTCATTCGAATGTTGGCCGCAACTACGCTTAAGGTGGTCCATTCTGAAGGTCCAATTTTCAATCACTCGTTCGAGCATTTCGACTGGTATGTCGTGAATAACACGCGTAATGTTGGCTTCCAGAGCTTCAATCGTAGCTGGTTTATCAGCATAGACCTTGGACTTCACGAATCCCCAAAGAAAAAAGTCCAAAGGTGTGATATCACAATATCTTGGTGGCCAACTCACAGGTCCTAAATGTGAAATCAGCTGCTCTCCGAAATGACTTCTCAATAAAGTCATTGTTTCACGAGCTGTATGGCAAGTGGATCCGTCTTGTTGAAACCAAATGTCGTAGAGATCATTAGATTCAATTTCAGGTAGCAAAAAGTCCGATATCATGGTACGGTAGCGAGCACCATTCACAGTTACGTTGCGGCCATCATCATTTTTGAAAAAATATGGGCCGATGATTCCACCAGCCCATAAACCACACCAGACCGTTGTTTTCTCTGGGTGTAAAGGTAGCTCTTGAACCTGTTCTGGTTGCTCTTTATCCCAAATACGGCAATCTTGCTTATTGACGTAACCATTGAGCCAGAAATGCGCCTCATCGCTGAACAAAATTTTGCTCGAAAACAGCGGATCTTCTTCAATCTTTTCAAGAGCCCAATCAGCAAAACGGTGACGTGCAGGAAGGTCATTTGGCTTTAGTTCTTGTACGAGCTGTATTTTGAATGCTTTTAAATGAAGATCCTTCCGTAAAATTGACCAAGTTGTTCCATACGACAGTCCAAGTGGGGGGGTAACGTTAATTCATGGAAAAAAAGGCATATTTTTATGATTTTTTTTTGATGACACAGTTAAAATTTATGCGTCAAATCTTTTACTATTGTACATAAAACTATAGCATTTGAAGTATATTTTGTGAAATTTTCATCCAAAAATATTTAAAAATACGGCAATGGCAGAAATTCTTCCGACGCATCTCAAAAAAAGTAGTTTTGCGGTGCCCCTCATAACTCGGTGTTAAATCATCTGAAATCAAAAAACCAAAGTTTTTTCGTTAGATAATCGTTTTCTCCGGTTAACGCCGAGAGGGTTTTTTGAAATTAAAAATTTTTCGATTTTTGGGCACGTTACAGTCAAAAACACGATATTCGCGTAAAAAATCGGTGAATTAGTTACCGTAAAAACAAAAGTATCAACAAATTCGAAAAAAACTCTTCGGCGTTACCTTGTAAAACATCTACAGAAAAAGTGTTCAAAATTTCAAAAGGATCGGTGCAGTAGTTTCAAAGTTATGAGGGGCACCGACTTTGAAAACGTAAGTTGTGGGGAAAACGCTTTAACGCTAACGCTAAACGCGGTTGAGCCAGGTAGGTAGCAACACTTACATGGCTGTATCTTTGTAAGTTTTGCTCCGCTTCATCTAAAATTTTCACAGAATATTCTTGAAAGGTTCTTCATTTAAAAAATCAAATAAAAAAAAAATGCAAAAAAAAAATTTAAAAACGTTACCCCCCCCTTAAATTTCACGGGCTCTTACACGCTGAAATTGTTGTTGACTGTAATTTTTCGCTCAACGTTGGAACACGCCGCCTTTATTTGGCAGTGATACCAGAAATTTGTAATCGACAGGATCGAATGTATTCAAAAAGTGTTTCTGAAGTTTATACTAAGATCAGTAAAGTTTTCACATCCTATCCCATTTTACACATCACGTTTGCTTTTGATCAACCTAAAGTCCTTAGAAAGTATTTATAATACCGATTCTTTCGCTCTCGTTTGTTTTCAATATGATTAAAGGCGACATTGACTGCCCCTTTCTGCTTCAATGTATTAATTTTCTTACACCTCCCAGAATTCTTCTTCTTACTCTCCTATATAAATAAGTTCAATTCAAATTACGCTCGTAGTGCTCCCATTGAACATGCACTTGGTGACTTTAATGAGGTCTGGAGCGCTAACTTGCTACATTTCTCAATTTCTGAGAAGGAATTCTCTGTACTAACGAATTCGCTTTCCCTACAGGGTAACAGCATTGGGGATTTATACTGCACTGGCTGCCCCACTTATATAGCCGTTGAATAGAGAGAATTCGGCGCTTGTATTAAGAATTATTAGTTTACTCTCTTTTAAAATTTGAATTTATTAGCCGTGTCGTAGAGCAGCTGTGACTTGCAAGTCATGAATTAGCGCCGTGAGCTGAACGTATTCTCACAGAGACATTATGAGAAGACACCGTACATTTGTACGGCATACATACGAAAGGCATATGTGCCTTGGTGTAAATGTAAAAATTTCACAAATATTTGTTCATAAGCACTTTACATATTCAAAAATTGTAAATCTTATTCTCTGTAATTAATCCGCAAAATATATGAAAAAAACTTGCAAACAACAACTGACTTAATAAAGAGCAGCCCACTGGATCGTCATTATCAGTATCGTCAAATATACTAATTTTTTTTACCAATTCTCCACTGATAACGCTTCGAATAGGCAAAAAACAGCAATAGACTTATTAAGTGTCAACGGTATAGTTGAAGCAATCAAATTGCAACCGTCCGCGGTGCTGGCAAGTAGTCGGAATTCAAGCCAAGATATGTACATATTAAAATAGCGCCAAGGCGTATATTTCACATAGTACAATACTTAAACCGGTTTTTTGAAAAAGTCAGCACAGCAGCGGTTATCTCAAGATTTCTGATATTGTCCCACGATGACCGATACATATTTTGTTGGTGTCGATGTTGGCACGGGCAGTGCCCGTGCAGCGCTAGTCAATCTGAAGGGTACAGTGCTGAAGCAGTGTGTGAAGCCGATAAAGACTTGGAATCCCGAAAACGATCACTACGAACAATCATCCGACGATATTTGGCGCTCTGTGTGCCATTGTGTGAAGGTAAGGCAGAAAAAAACAGTGCTTAAAATATAAACAATAGTTATGTACACATACACATACACACACACACATACAGCTGTGTTCAAAAATATAGTAGTGCAGCACCTCACAATATTCATATTCATTTTTCTATATGTTAAACATTACAAATTAAACTGGTTTTCATGTATTCCTAAGAATAGCATACAAAGAAGAGAATAGTGAAAAGATGCCGTTGGTTTTCCATTGGTTTGTGTAATTTTTTGATGACTTTTGCGAAGTGCACCGAAAAGTGGCTGTTCATAATTATAGTAGTGGTTACATTAAAGGAAAAACAAAACTGAATAACTTCATTCAAAAATGATTTTTTGAGTTCTTCATACTCAATACAGTCTAATATTTATGTGTATAGCCTTTATTAACACACTTTTATTAGGTCGGGTTGTATGTATGTATGTAACGGAATCTTTGAGCTTAATTTTCACTGACTTCTAAAAATCTGATCGACTTGAAATTTTGCATACTTATCAAGGACCGATGACAATGCAATAATTTGATAAAAGTTTTCCATTATCCTTATTCGGATTGCCAGGATTAATATTTTTTTTTTACTGTGGGCAAAAAGTAAGGTGAATTTTGTTGTAAAATGAAAAATCTTTATTTATTCTTGTAAATCAGTTTCTCAGGCTCCCTCCACGAAATAAGTTCTTCATCCCGATTACTTCTTTATCACGGCCGACAACTGCATAGCTTTAGACTCACAGTCGATAAGAAAGGAATTAAATATAACACGAATATATCGAATCATTTATTCACTGACTGCAATGATAACAATAATTTTCATTCATAATAAAAAAAAATAGTTTAAAGAAACTAAAAAATACGCTTTTTTGCTAATCGAACTAAAATGTAGAAAATAAAAAATAGTTTAAAAAAAATTAAAAAACCCGCTTTTATTGCTAATCGAACTAAAAAGTAGAAAATAAATTTTAATGACAAAGGGACCTATAATGAAGTAATAGCAAATCGAAGGATCAGTCATAGTCAACTACCTCAGAACAGAGTTATAACAAAAATTAAGATACAAATAGAGTAATTCAAATTAGAGTTAAAAGCGTGGGATGCTTGATATAGTAAATATTAGAATAATTCTATTGGCAACTACCTATGTACAGAATGTTATGAAAGTGAAGCAAAATGCATCCCACGCTTTTAACTTTAATTTGAATTACTCTCTTTGTATCTTAATTTTTGTTATAATTCTGTTCTGAGGTAGTTGACTATGACTGATCCTTCGATTTGCTATTACTTCATTATAGGTCCCTTTGTCATTAAAATTTATTTTCTACTTTTTAGTTCGATTAGCAATAAAAGCGTGTTTTTTAGTTTTTTTAAACTATTTTTTTTTTTAATAACGCCTTCGTATCAGCAGGGCATGGAACCGATAAGGTCCTGACAACGCTTCAAGGGGATTTGAGATCATTCTTCCTGTACCATTTGCCAAAGCTCAGCTTTGTTTGAAGCATTTGCCGTTGCCACAACCCGTTTAACATTTCCCCATAAGTTTTCGTTCGTTCGGACTAAGATCTGGGGACTGAGGTAGCCATAGCGTAAGATCGATCTTTTCGGAAGCAAACCAATCTTTCGCAAGCTTGCTCGTTTGTTTCGGATCGGTGCTCTGTTGAAATATCCATTTTATAGGCATTTCCCAACTGACATATCGCACCCTAAATACAAAAGGGTCACAACTCAAAATACTAAGATTTTCAGGAGAGACGAAAAACGTTTTATGTAAAAATTATTGTAATATTTTAAGAAAATATTGTTCCATCATGAAAATATACAACATTGAAGAAGGTTCTACTATATTTTTTTCAATTTTATATTATGTTTGCGAAAATAAAACAAAATTTTGATTAATGACTCTTTAACTGAAATTTTTTCGATTAACTAGTGATATTATCTTAAGTTGTGCCTTTTTAACTGATAAAATGTTTTAATTTTATAAGTTTCCTAACCTAATTGAACTCACTTTTTACAACTAAAGAGGCACAATGCAAAATAATATACCACGAAATTTATCACTTTTTACAATTATAGAGGCAGAACTCAAAATAAAACTCTTTATGTGTAATAAAAGTAATCAGCTGTTGTTGAGCCCATTAACGCAACTAAAAATAATTCTCTTTAGTTGATCGTGCGAAAGCAACACACTTGACATTAAAATAGACATAACTGTATTTTTCCAGTTAAAGAAGATAGTTATGTGAACGAAATATTTGCAGCAGTTAGAAATGTGTACTCTGAATTAATTTATGCAAAAAACTCAGTTTTGGAAAATTTTGAGTTGTGACCCTTTTGTATTTAGGGTGCGATATGGTAGCATTGTAATTTGTAATTTTTTTTTTGTTTTTGTTTTTTGTTTTTATTCCTTGATATCTCTTGTTATAGTTTGTACATGAAATTATTTACATAGTTATATGAAGAAATAGGTACTGCTCTTAATCAGAGCATAGGGCGGAAACAAACTCAGGCCAACCTGAGCGATCTTGTGAAATGTTTCGAATTTTATGCCAGGAACAACTTGATTGGTATTCCGCGTGTGTTGATCGCATCCAAGTTGTTCGTGGCCGTCCTCTTCTTCTGGAGCCTTGTGGATTCCAATCTAGGGCCATCTTTGCGATGTCATTGTCTTCTTTGCGTAAGGTGTGCCAACGCCATTTCCTTTCTTTGATATCAGCTGCGATAGGCTTGCACATTGAAATATTTAAAATTTTATATTTTGTAATATGTCTACATAAACATGTCTATCCACAATGCCATTTATCATTTGAATAGGGCCAACGCCTTTGCAAGCCCATATCATTGTACTTAGGTCACCGTGCTTAACTGGCTTCTTTGTGTACCTAGAATTATATTTGGTGTTTGGTGGACGTCATACATACTGCCTAGAGCCTGTTCCACCAAATAAAACAATTTTGCTTTCGTCTGTCCACTATATGTTTCGCCACTTTTCTGCGGACCCGACCAGATGAGCATTTGCAAATCTGAGTCGTCCTTTCACATTCTTCCTAGTCAAAAGAGGTACTTTTCTAGAACTTCTGGCATTTAGATTTTGCTCAATTAGACGACGACAACGGACTGTAACGTCACTGACCGAGATTGATTCATTTCATTTTTGATAACTTTAGATGATGCTGACGGCCTTATTTTGCTAAAGCGCACAATGCGTCTGTCTTCGACAGCGGTTGTTTGGCATTTTCTACCCCGATTTTCTGGCTTTTTTATAACGAATCGCATTAAATATCGTTGTTGGTGTGCAGCCAACAATATTTTCAATTTCCTTATACGTTTTGCCTTTTGCTCTTAGGCTAACTATCAAAACTCTTTTCTCAGCCGTTCTTTTCCTGTCTACTAGAATAAAAAATTGTTACAAATCCAATAAAAATAATTCACCAAAACATTGATTACTGCATTACACTTACTATTGAAGCCTTTTGTTACACTAATAACTTATTATAATTGGTTTGCAACCACTCACACCAAGCACTACCATAGGTAATTATGAACAGCCACTTTTCGGTGCATTTCGCAAAAGTCATCAAAAGCTTACACAAACCAATGCAAGACTAACGGGATCTAATATCTACCCAGCAAGAAGAGTGGTGGTCAGGTTACCCTGCACATGACCGCCACGCGTGGTCGTTAAACTGTCACTAGCCCCGCCCCTTTACAATCACTTTGTTAAAAGCGTTGGGAAAATTGTGCCAAATTTTTTGTGTACGTGTGATTTTTTATCCCTTTCATACATATGGATTCGTTTGCCAGTGCCAGTTTCATATAAACGTAGCGACGAACAAAATAACTTTTAGGCCAGCGGCGACAGCACAGCGCGATAGCCCAGCGGCTAGCAATGTGGGCTTCCGATCCGAAATCCTTGGTTCGAATCACAAAAAAAATTTTTTTTTTTATGCATTTATTTCATTTTGTTTTATGATATGCTTATGAGCAGATTTTTCTCATGGTAGAAATACACTCGGTGTTTTGCCATTGCCTGCTGATGGGCGACCGCTATTAAAAAATGTTTTTATTAATTTTGCTTTCACCGAGATTCGAACTGACGTTTTCTCTGTGAATTCTGAATAGCAGTCACGCACCAACCCACTCGGCTACGGCGTTTGTTTACTTTGACTGATTTAAAAATGAGGAAAAATATATGAATGAAATTTGCTTACTGCTTACACCTTTTCCAAAGGGGACGGAGCATAAAAAAAAAAGTCGATTTCCAAAGAAATACGAGTGCATATGTGTGTGTAACATATAAAAAAGTGTAATTGTGTTAGAGCTTCGGTCACGCAGGTTTTGCTGGGTATTCTCTTCTTTGCATCTTATTCTTAGAACTCAAATGAACACGTGTTCATTGAACACCGTTAAACATATCGAAAAATGAATATGAATATTGTGAGGTGCTGCACTACTATATTTTTTAGCACAACTGTACATACTTAGGTATGTCTGTAGGTGCATGTTTACATAAGTAAAATACAAAAAAAGGATCGCCCGAGATGCACAAGGGTCAAAATGCTGCAACGGATGAACGGATGTAGAGAATTCAGTTGCGATAGAAATAAAAAATTAACTTCAAATTAAAAAAATTAAATTAATTAACTAGATTTTTTACTGTTATGAGTTGAGTTATGTCGTCGTCAAATTAGTTTATGACCGCGCAGGGTACGAAGTGACATTCTTTTGAATTAATCGCGAAAAGTAATGAATAATGAAAAAAAGGAAATAGAAAAATGTTTTTCGGGAAAGTTTCTAAAATTAAAATTAAAAAATACTCAAAATGCAGTTTAATTCATTCATTTTTTGCGCCTAAAATTAAAAAAAAACATAATTAACAAAATATTTAAGGTACATTTTGCTTGCACCGAAAACATTACCGAAATGAGGAATCAAACGACTTTAATGTGTTGTTGTTGTTGTAGCAGTATAAACATTACCCATACATGCACGGGGAATACTGCTGGAGTGACAGTCCTGGGCCCGATGTGTAGTACATAAATCTGGCTCGTTCCGGTAACGTAAAACCGATGGTCATGGACATTTTTTGGCCAATTGAGTTCCCCTTAATAAGTTCCCGAAATGTTTTAACGGCTATTTGGGTTAGAATAAAATTAAACTAAGGATGCATTTAAAAAAAATGTGATTAAATGTGTCGTTGCCAACTACTGTTTTTTTTTTTTTTCGGCGCAACTAGCAAGTGCAGCACTCAGACAATAATTAAGTTCATTGTACTACATTTGGATTTCCTTTTCATTTTCTTTAAATCTACCCGATCTCCGAAGAAATCTGAGTAGATCTTGTGGTACCAAGGAGGTCGTTTCTTAACACATCAGTGCCAAAGACCTCAAACCTGATTCGAGCGAAGGCAGGGCAGACGCACAGAAAGTGGTCCGCCGTCCCATCCTCCTCTTCACAAGCTGGGCAGAGTACACTGGCTGAGATGCCCAACCTTTCCATGTGCTTCGCCCACAAAAAGTGGCCCGTCATCAGTCCAACCAGCCGTCTGCACTCCCCTCTGCTTAATGACAGAAGGGTTTGCGACAGTCGATCGGACAGGACAGGTAACATCAGTTTAGTCCATGTGCAGCCTCTCTCAGCCTTCCAAGCTCGCTTGCGGGTTGTAGTAACCTATTTGCTAACCGTGGCTTTGATGGCCGCGGAAGGGAGTGGCAAAACGGGCTCTGGGCTAAAGAAGTTGGCCTCAGAGCTCATCTTAGCTAAGAATTCAGAGGTCTCGTTTCCCACGATACACACGTGTCCCGGGACCCATGTTAGCATCAGCGACATAGTTCAGCCTAGATTTACAGGACTCCACTACCCCTGATGTGGTTGAGGGCTGTCTAAGGCCATGAGCGCAGCTTGGCTGTCGCTGCAGACACATATCGATCTGCCTCTCCACCGGTTTTCCACAACAGAGTTCATCGCTTCTTGAACCGCATACACCTCCGCTTGAAACACAGATGCATGCATTCTAAGAGCAAAGTGCAGCTTTGTCCTGCTGGAATCCACCTAGACTCTAGAGCCGGAGGCAAGCTCAGCCCTGGAGCCATCCGTGAAAATGCGAAAACAGTATTTGCCGGGCTCATTTTCAGAGTTTGACCACGACTGAGGCTCTGACAGCACTACACTGTATCTCTTTTCAAGTACGACTCTTGATGGCATGGGAGAAACGTTGGATCGAAGTCCATGCCTTCTCTGTATTCCAATGCCAGACAGGGGCCGTGCCTAGACTAAGCACATTAATTAGAAAATGAGCTAAGATTGTAAATTTATTACAATTTCGATGAAAAAACTACAACTGAAAATTTTTACCTCCATGATTTTGACTCATAAAAAAATGCTATATTACAAATCTTTTTGGGCGATAAGGAATGAAATCAACCTTTGTTAGAAACTTTTCGATTAAGCCGATTGTGAAAGGTATCTGTGTACATTATACTAATACATATGCAAGTACAGGGTGGGCCAAATAAGACCTACTAATGTTAAACACAAATAACTTTTGCAATAATCATTTATTTTGGTTAATTGTTTTTTTACATTGAATATATTTTATGGAAATTATGTATGAAATATGATTATACATCAGACAAATGTCCACCATTTTTCTCGATACAAAGATTGGTTCTTCTTAACGCGTTTTCCATAACACCACGAAATGTTTCTCGTTGAAGGCTCAGTATTTCGTCACGAATATTTTGCTTCAGCTGTCTAATAGTCTCTGGTTTATTAAGATACACTTTGACTTTTAAATATCCCCATAAAAAGAAGTCGGAGGCAGTCAAACCTGGCGAACGAGGTAACCGAGGGAAATCTGAAATTTTGGAAATCAGACGTTCGACAAAAATTTGCCTAGCAGTATGCGCAGTTACTCCATCTTGTTGAAACCACAAATTAGGATACTGCCACAAACTAGGATAGGCCACAAAAAGTTTTCAATCAATGTTCTGTAAGAAGCTCCTGAAATCGATTCCGTCGTTTCATCCTCATTTTCGAAAAAATATGGACCGATAACTCTAGTGGCCATAACACCGCACCAAACAGTACATTTAGATGGGTGCAACTGATGTTGGTGTGTTGCCCTTGGATTTTCAGAGCCCCAAAATCTACAGTTTTGTTTGTTGACATAACCATTTAAATGGAAATGTGCTTCATCCGACATCAAAACATTGTTTAAAATATCAATTTGTGTGGCTAATTGTGTAAGAATAGAAAAACTCGATCATTTTAACGCGTTGTGTTGCACTGTAAGGTTCCATAATAAATTTCCAACAATTCAATTATAACCTACAAAAAGAGAAAAATAAATATGTCAAAAAATAAAAAAGTTATTTGTGCTTAACATTAGTAGGTCTTATTTGGCCCACCCTGTAGATAGTGCTTGTTGAAGTTTTGCTACCAATGCCTATAAAAATCGCTTCACTAATTTCGTTTTTTTAATTTCAAAAAAAAAAAAAAAAATTCTTTTGCTATATGAAATATATATATAAAATATAACAAATTAACATAAAATAAATGCAAGTAAAATAACAAAATATTAAAATTAAAAAAGTTTCTAAAAAAATAAAATATTTTAAGATCTTAAATTTAAGTTATTGTATAATAAAAAAATAAATTATATTTTAATTCATTTTAAATGGAAAAGAGATGCAAGGCAAGTTGCGAAATAAATTTCCATCTGCATGCACATTTTGCCGACCCCTTAATAGAATCAGTTGCGTAATACCTATTTCGAAATACTCTTTTTTGCTGTCATTGCAGGAAGTAACCTCAGATGCCGATAAGGCAAAAATACGTGCAATCTCTTTCGATGCCACTTGCTCCTTGGTCGTATTGGGTGCAAATGGTGAAGCGCTCACGGTGAGTAACACCTCTAGCAATGAGCAAAATATCATTCTCTGGATGGATCATCGCGCACATGCCGAAGCCGCTCTTATCAACTCAACAAAGCATGAGCTACTGCAATATGTCGGCGGCCAAGTATCGTTGGAGATGGAAATACCGAAGTTGCTATGGTTGAAGAAAAATATCAAAAATACCTGGAAGAATATTTGGCGCGTGTTTGACTTGCCTGATTTCCTAACATGGCGCAGCACAGGCGCTGATACGCGCTCACTTTGTTCGGCGGTCTGCAAATGGAATTACGATGCGATGAAAATGTGTTGGAGTGCAGAATTTTTGAAAAAAATTGACTTGGAAGACTTGTGTAGAAATAATTTTGAAATAATTGGACAAAGCATTTGTGAGCCGGGCACGGCGGTGGGAGCAGGTTTGTAAAAAAAAGCGAAAAATGACGTTGCATACAATACTTTTCAATAAAATAACGATAATGTACAGGTTTAACGAAAGAAGCAGCTGAAGAATTGTCGCTGCTGCCGGGCACAATTGTCGGCACATCGCTTATTGATGCCCATGCCGGCGCTCTGGGTATGTTCGGTTGTCGCGCCGTATTGAATGAACACGATAAACAGCTTGAGGCAGCGCTCGACAATCTGCAGGGCAAGTTGGCACTTATCTGTGGCACATCTACGTGCCACATGAGTCTAACTCGTGAACCCTGCATGGCACATGGCATTTGGGGACCCTATCGGGGTGCAGTACTGCCGAATTACTTTCTCAACGAAGGTGGACAAAGCGCTGCCGGTATATTGTTGGATTTTGTCGTCAAATCGCATCCACAATATACTGCCATACAGGCGAAATTGGGTCAAAATGAGTAAGGAAAAATTCAAAAAAAAAAAAAAAAAAAAAATTGTTGCTATGATTTAGATGAGTTCTTATACTTCTTCACAGGCATATCTATACATATTTAAATAAGCTTTTGAAGAAGATGACCGAAGAGCGTAAATGTGAGGATATGTGCCAGCTGACAAAGGATCTACATGTTTGGCCAGATTTTCATGGCAATCGATCGCCTATAGCCGATCCGAATTTACGAGGAATGGTAAAATATTTTTCAATTGTAAAGATAATAATTTGAGAATTCAAAAGATAAATTTCTAAGTGAAATTAAGTATCTACATACATAGTTGCGCAATCAGGCCGAGAAAATAATCCAATATTAGGTCTGTTCATGCAAAAATTATCTAGTAACCTGCCCGTAACGTAAATTCCGAGAATTCTCTCTCAAAGAGAAAAATATCAAAAGAAAAAAAGGACTTGAACGCAAAACCGGTAATAATTTGCAAGTTTGACGAACAGCTGATTAAATTGTTGACAGCAAAAATTACAAAAATTAAAAATTTTTTCACTTGAGCTACCTTGCATTAAATTAAAAAAAGCAAATAAAACGCTATAAGGAGTAGCAGCAGAAATAGTGGGGCCTACAGCACACAAATCCCTAACACTAAGTACAGATACCACAATTTTCCATGCGGAGCTCTTCACCATAATGGAAACAACAGTGGAAATCATATCCAAAAGAGGGTGCGAGAAAGTAAAAATTAAAATACTTTCGGACAGCCAATCGGTTTTCAAAGCCTTAAATAGCTTCACATTCAAGTCAAAAGTTCTAATAGAGTATAACAATGCACTCAACAAACTGGCCACTCATAATCGGGTCTCACTGATTTGGCTACCAGGACATGAGGGACACGAAGGAAACGAGAAGGCAGACTTTTATGCAAAAAAAAAAAAGGGCAGAAAGGCTATTTATTGGACCAACCCCATTTTCCGGCTTTAACAAATGGTATACAATAAAAAATAATGGTATAAAACAGGAAACCAAAAAATGGATCCAAACAAAAATC
Organism: Anastrepha obliqua; assembly: GCF_027943255.1. Lineage (NCBI taxonomy): Eukaryota > Metazoa > Arthropoda > Insecta > Diptera > Tephritidae > Anastrepha > Anastrepha obliqua. Next base: position 7,543,785 of record NC_072894.1, read on the forward strand.
AGGGAAAGCAGGAACGGCACAAGCAGCCTTAATCACTCCAAAAAGTTGTTGAACTTCAATGCCCACAGAGCAAAATCTGCTCTAACGCTAGATAAAAAGGACCTCAGACTACTTTGTGGAGCACTTACAGGTCACTTTGCCTGTAATAATTTGTAACTTTAACAGAAAGGCTACAATAGGGTTATCTAATACAAGATTACGCAGGTTCTGCTGTGATGAGGTTCTTAATCATCAACTGTGAGGCTCGTACCTATCAGAGGAGGAAGACCTACACGTTCCCACGACAGGCGGGTCTACCTAACCGGAACGACCCGGATTTATATCCGGCCAAGGACTGTCACTTCAGCAGCATTCCTCGTATATGCACGGGGAATGTTTATGCCGCTACAAAAACAACCTACAATTTCTCCCTCCTAAGCAGCTGGTTCAATTTCTCGGTATACTAAATAATTGCAATTAAGTAGTTAGGGGCGCACAATAGATCAATCTGGTCGCAGTGCATAAAGGCCTTAGCCTAACCCGTACAATCATTACCATTACCAAATAACATGCAAAATAACGAGCTTCGGAATCACAACATTTCGTTTTGTCCACAATATTTTTTTCTATTTCATCATCGGTGTCAGATGAAGAACATTCCATTAGCAATTGCAATTCGCAAATTTTAATTTGTGTTTATTTTTAATTTGCGATCAGCTGTTTCTCTCACTTGCAAATTCTTCCAAGTAAAAATTTATCCAGTAAAAACTTGCACCTTCCCCGCAAAATGAAATGTCATTTTGCTCTCTCACTTTCCCTACTTTACAGGTTTTTTGGGTAAATAAACACCAAAACGTGATAATTTGTAGCAATTCTTGCAAACTATATATAAGGTGATTTTTTAAGAACTATGGGATAGTTTTTCACAGAAACACACGTAAAGTTAAGAAAAATGCATGCAATTTTTATTTAAATCGATAGTACAGTCCATATAATTTAATGTTTGAAGATTATTTCATGCAAATGTTGACCGCGACTGTGCTTCAAATGGTCCGTCCATCCGCTTAGTCCAATTTTGGCATACTCTTTCCAATGTTTCGGCCGGTATCTCACATATAAATGCTTTAATGTTGTCTTCCAATGCGTTAATGGAAGCAGGCTTGTCGGAATAGACATGAGCTTTAACATAGCCCCACAAAAAATAATCTAAAGGCGTTATATCGCACGATCTGGGTGGCCAATTGACAGGCTTCGAACGTGAAATAAAATGTTCACCGAACTCGCCTCTCAACAAGTCCATTGTTATGCGTGCTGTGTGGCATGTGGCACCGTCTTGCTGAAACCACATCTCATGCAAGTCAAGCTCTTGCATTTTGGGCAAAAAAAAGTTGGATATCATTTCACGGTAGCGCTCACCATTCGCGGTTACGTTACGATTCGCAGCATCCTTGAAGAAGTGCGGTCCAATGATACCTCCAGCCCATAAACCACACCAAACTGTGACCTTTTCTGGATACATTGGTAGCTCTTGCAATTCTTCTTCTTCATTGATGCAAAAATGAGCTTCGTCGCTGAACATAATTTTTCGATAAAAAAAGTGGATCTTAAACTTTCTTAACAGAACACGCATTTTTATAATAAAATTCAATGATTTGCAAGCGTTGTTGGTTTGTAAGACGATTCATGGTTAAATTATAGACCAAGATGGATGAAGATGTTTCACAGTGAAACAAAACACGAAACATGCGTCAGCTCGTTAAACCAACTGTTTAAATTAAAGCTAAAAATAGATAGATAGATAGATAGATAAAAAAAGATAATAGCTAAAAAATCACCCTATATTTGCTTCACGAACAGACCTATTATAATTGTCCCATAAATCCTTTCCAATACGTTATATTTCACATAAACAGTTCATAAATCATTCACATTTCATTCTTTCAGATCACGGGCCTCAACATGAATGACGATGAAGAGGCGTTGGCCCTTCTGTACTTGGCATTTGTACAAGCGTTAGCAGTGAGTAGCATCATAATTTATTGATAAACATTGCGGCACTTCAGTCTCATACATGCAAAATATATTTTATTATCAAATCGTTCACAGTATGGCACCCGTCATATCATTGATAATCTCGTTGAGAAGCACAAACGTGTACCTTATAGTAGTATGCTGTTTTGCGGTGGCCTCGCTAAGAATAATGTGTATGTGCAAGCGCATGCAGATATCTGCCAACTCCCGGCTGTGATACCGGACGAGCAAGAAATGGTATTGGTCGGTGCCGCAATGTTGGGGGCTTGCGCTGCGAAGGCTTTTGAGAGTTTAGAGGTGAGCTAAACTACTTAGTTTTGTATGAAAAATTAAACTTAGTTATTATATAAAATGCGATTTCTACTTGTAATACAAAGGCAACCTCCAAAGAAATGGGCGGCAATGGCGTGCTCCTGAAACCGAATAGTTCCACTAAGGATTTTCACAATCGCAAATACCGTGTTTTCCTGCAATTACTAGAGGATCAACGAAAATACAAGAGTATAATGGAAATGGAATGCTCTTGTACATCTATTGTTTGACAATTTATTAGTGTTAAATAATTATCTGATGATACATTATTCTATGCGTTTTTGTGACTTTTTTAATTTTTCTACGTCCTTTTGAATTCTACTATATTTTTACATAAATTAAATGTAGTTGACTAATGATATACATTTTACGAAATTAACAGATTTTCGTCGTGGTGTAGTTTCGTGATATACAGAGTTCGTCTATATTTCACGCATAAATTCCAACATCCAAAAATAAACTTTTCCAAATTAATATTAATTATTAAGCGATAAAAGCGGCTGCTTTTGTTGTGATCTTACCGCGACATACGGGACATGAAACTCGTATCTTTTCGGAGCAGTCTTCGCAGAGGCAAACATGCCCACAGGGCAGAATTATAACCTGAAATAAAGGAGAAAACATAATTTATGTCTCAAATATATTAAGATAGAATTTTTTCTCTATTATTATTATTATATAATGATACATTCTCTTGTTGATTGTTTGGTTTACTAGATTCTACATAACGGTACTGCATTATAGGCTTCCAAACTAACCAATCGTAAGAATCATAGCTGTTGTATATATCTAATTATTAAAAGTATAAATATTTAATTTCTATTTAACCCATTAAATCCCAACCTTATATAAAACAATTTTTTTTTAATGCGTTTATAAAACGTTTATTGAAATAGTGTAATTAAGCTCCTTAAAAAAACACGAAAAAAATCAAAGAAATGCATTTTTTGGGCTGTACCCAATCGAGTACAATGGGATAATACAGGGTGGCTGATGAAAGCCGCTACCAAAAAAAAATTGAATAACTTTTTTTCTTTTTAAGTTATCTGTTCCATTTTTGTTTTAATTTGCAGATTGATCTTTAAAATTTATTAAAATGGATAACTGGGACACGCAAACAAGAATTTGGATAGTCCGCCGCTATCACGCACTGGAGTCCGTAGCTTTGGTACAGAGAGAGTACAGGCGGATGTTTGGCGGCGATCCCCCGAGCAGATGGACCATAATGAGACTGGTGAATAATTTTGCTGAGCAAGGAACAGTCGCAAGAAGGCCTTATCATCGAAACCCACCAGTTCGGACGGAGGAAACGATCGCTGCTGTAGCTGCAGCTATACAAAGCAATCTAAGGGTTTCAACAAGAAGCTTATCTGCTCAACTTGGTGTCAGCCGTCAGTCTTTGCAAACAATAATGCACAAAGATTTAGACTTATTGGTTAACAAACTGAATGCAGCACACTTGCCGATTCGCTTGGAATTTTGCCAGAAGATCCTGCAAATGGTGGAAGAAGACCAAAACATGTTAAACTGCCTTTTCATGTCTGATGAGGCCCATTTCGATTTAAACGGCTATGTGAACAAACAAAATTGTCGAATATGGAGTACTTCTAACCCACAGATACTCCACGAGACGGAATTGCATCCTCTTCGCGTGACAGTGTGGTGTGCGGTTTCTTCACGCTGTATTGTCGGGCCTTATTTTTTTGAAGAAAATGGTCACACCGTTACGGTTACTGGAGACCGTTATTTGAAAATGCTGAAAGAATTTTTCTATCCAGAACTACGCCGAAAGAGAATTCCTTTCAACTCTGTGTGGTTTCAACAAGATGGGGCAACATCTCACATAGCCCAGACTGTTATGACAGAGTTGCGACGAAAATTTCCCAATAAACTGATTTCAAGAAACTCCGAATTTCGTTGGCCCCCCAGGTCGCCTGACCTTACTGCACCTGACTTTTTCTTGTGGGGTTTATGTAAACAAGAAGTTTATAAAACAAAGCCAACAAATTTGGATGAACTAAAACAATCCATTCGGGCAACAATTGCGGCTATTCCTGTCGCAACTATCAAAGCAGCAATGAACAACTTTTTACTAAGATGCCGCACTTGTGTCAACGAGCATGGGGGGCATTTAAATTCAATTATTTTTAAAACTAGTTAAGCTACATTTAATAAAATTTAATGACCTTCAACTTGAAAAAAAAAAAAATAAATGAATTCCATACACTAAAAAAAAAGTTATTTGAGTTTCTTAATGTAGCAAAATTCATCAGCCACCCTGTATGTATATACATTGCCTGTATATGAAAATATGGAGTATTAAATAAAAAGACACTTTCAAAGACTTCCTTGGTTATTAGTTCGGTTAACAGTATGGAAGTTTTTGAAACATTCTCTCTCTACGCAAAGGGCTATATTGCATAACTCGCAAATCCATCGAATTCTTTGGTGACACTCCCTGCACCTCAGCTGATTCGATATCCTTTTGGAAAAATGGTTATATGAGGAACCAGCTATTGATGCCGTTGTCGATCGTTTTGAAGATATGTCCCGGATATTATAATTGCGTAAATAAAATCGCACAATTTCACGTTGGTATTGCAACAAGTCGCATTGACTCTTACTTGCCATTTTATAAAGCTTCCATGCGTTTACTACGCACGAGCTTATCATTGTGGTGAAAAGAGGCCACCACCATTTCTTTCCTCTAAACTTTATATTGTAAGTATTCAAAGTGGTCGTGGAGGTCAACTCCTCTCATTCCTGAGTTGTATTCCGCTATCAACTTCGGCTGATGGGCATTCACCTTGCGCCTCTCTTGTCTTGACCATCGTTTGACGGTATGTAAAGGTTCAATTCTATCAAAGTTTGTTCCCACTGTCACAACGCTATTGTCATTCCACGTCACAAAAAGTATTCCTGAGTCAGAAAACCTACAAAATTTGATACAAAACAACTATTCAAATAAATCATTATGATAAACTTACATAAAATCAAACGGGGAGACCGTTGCTTCTTTTGTAGTTCTTTGTTCGTTTTCAGAGGACATTTTTTGGTCCGCCGTTTACGAACAGTCCCAGTAGCCTTAAATCCTTGTTCTTTCAAAATTCTAAGAAGGTCATATGACGTAAAGAAGAATCGAAAAATACGATTCCAAGGTTGGAATATCATCACGCAATATATTATCCTCTTCAATGTCCTCCTCATCTGTGTCCCAGTGGGTATTTGGCGGTATAATAGCGAAGCCGAAGTGACTACGGTCGCTTGATTCAATATAGTCGGTGGCCGCAGAAAGGTTGTGAAACCTCTTTCCGTAAAATTTGTTTACATCCATTACCAAATCTACATGAAATATGCACACAAAATATATATTAATGTTCCCACTGTACCCATGCGAGTACACTAGAGTTTAAACCTACCGAAATGCACTTTTCCACAACTTTTTTCGTATTTTTGTTATAAAGTATACAAATTGTATGTATTATGAATATTTCAACACTGAACTTTTTCCGTGATAACTTGTATTTTGCCAAACAGAGAGCTTATTGCAAACTAAACCATGAAAAGAAGAAAAATAGCAAAGGTGCACGCAAAGACAAGTGAATAACAGATAACGGGACTCAAAAAAAAGTAGGAGAAACATGTGTATTCCTTTTCAACATTGCTCTGTATTATAAAGTGGCGAGTACATTTAAAAATTTGTAAGAGATGCTTTTTCTGTACTCAAGCGAGTACAATGGGATCGAATGGGTTAAAGCAACATAGGAAACTAAGCAATGATATACATTCTGTCAAAAAAGGACCGGAAATTTTTTAATAAAACGAAAAATAACTGTTTAATCATCGAAATTTATTTTGTCGCCTTCAAAGTAGGCTCCATTCGAAGCAATTCAGCGAATTCTCCTTAATGACCTCTATCGACTCGAAGCGGCGTGCGCGGAGTGGGAATTTAAGTTTTGCGAAAAAGAAAAAGTCACAGGGCGCTAAATCCGGTGAATGCGGTGGTTGTTCGAACGTTCACAATAAGAGCCTTGTGAGATGGTGCGTTATCATGGCGCAAGATTCATGACTTTTCTTTTCACACATTGGCCCGTTTCCTACGCTCATTCTCTTCCAAACCTCGCATAGCTTCCAAATAATATTCTTTATTTATTCGTAGAACCATTTGGAACGAATTGCGAGTGCACAACACCATGACAATCAAAGAAAACGACTTCACTTTCACTTTTGACCGACTTTGACGTGGTTTTTGCGGTTTCGACTCATATGGACAGCCGCCTGGTTTGCATGTTAAACTCATATACTCACGTCTCATCACCTTTGTTGTTGTTGTTGTAGCAGTAATACAAGCCCTGTCACTGTAGTGTATATCACCGGTCGTCTAGCTCATTTAAAGGTAGGCCCAGGAAGCATGCTGTTTCGACATGTTGGGTCCAGAGAGAGAGAGGGGTGTTAGATGAGTGCGTTTTAAGGGGCATGGATTGTAGTACAATGATCTCCTGACTGAGCGCTTGGACTTGCCCAACTCCCCACAAATCTAAATCTAAAGGGCATGTGAAAAGGCGGTTAGTGTCATGCGGGGTGCCTTCACATGCATGACATATGTTTGGTATGTTGGGGTCAATTCTGGATAAATAAGAGTTTTACCAGCTACAATATCCAGATCGTAATTGGGCCAGTGTTACGCGGGTCTTACGAGGAAGTTGGAGCTCTGCATTTGCTGTAGGTGGTGGTTGGACTCCGATGACGGCATTTGGTGGTCGGGAGCTTAGAAAGGTGGTGCCGACCTCGCGATGAATGCCGTTTATTGTCTGTCTAAACACTGTCTGCTCCAGTAAATGTCTGTTAGTTTTGTACTGGATCTCGTCGCCATTCCCATGGCAACCGGTTCTACGTTACCGGAACAGACTCGGGTTTTTTCCGACCAAGGGCTGCCGCTCCAGTAAACTAGCGCTGTCTAGAGAACCGTTTTATTTCATCACCTGTTTTGATGCGCTGGTTTAACGTTGGGTGTGAATTCACTTGCTCAAGCATGTCTTTAGCCACCTTCTTCCGGTGAATTTTTTGAAACAAATTCAACTCTTTTAGAACGAGTCGAGTAGCTATGCGTCGAATGCCCAATTGATGGTGTAAAATGTTGCGAATTGATTCGTGAGGCACGTTAAGGTTACGAGCTACCTCACTCAAACTTAAATGATGGTATTGCAGCACTATGTCTGACTTGACTTTGTCGACGTTTGTCGACGTTTGTCGACGTTTTCATCCGTTGATGGATGACCAGATCGGGGCAAATCTTCCACGACATTCCTGCCCTCTGCAAAGGCCTTATACCACTCATAGACCCGTGTTTTCTGCAACATTTTTAACGACTCGGCACACGAAATCCCGTTCAAAATACAAAATTTAAGATAAATTCTTTATTTGTTATTTTTATCCATAGTGAAAATCGCGGAGCCCACCAGCGGTTGGCTGATATAATTAAATGCCAAAAACAAGCTAATTGACAGATTACGCTCAAACTCTGCGGCACTATAGAGGACAGACATTCCCGGCACTATAGAGGACCAACATTCCCGCGAAAAGAATTTAGACATACGTGTAGCGCGCGCTTTTTAAATGAATCCTTGCCGATATTTTTTTGACATAATGTACTTTTCTCAAAAACGTCAGAAAATTTCCGTAGTGCCATTATCTGCATGATTTTCAATTTCAATATCTCCTTAGTTTGGTTTTTAAGTATGTATATAATGGCCCCTATTATGAGTTGCATTCGATCTTCGATATTCGTTGGTTGTCGAAGATCGAATGTCAATTTGGTATTATGAGCGGTGCAACCCTATCGAAATTTTCGTTGTTTACCGAATTTAGAGTCGAATGCAATTTTGCTTTCGATTGTGTAGCGTATTGTGGGAAAACTTGTTAAAATGTAAGTTGTTTGCGATTATTTATTGTTTTATAGTAACCAAATAATAAATATATGCTAATGTTGTTAATATTATGCAGGTCGAAAGTCGTGAGTACCAAACAGCAAATAGAAAGGCTAGTTGCATTAATGGAAGAGAATCCACAATTCGCAAAAGGGATTTCCACCAAAGTACAAGCAGCGAAAAAATGGGAGGAATTTACAACGGAGCTGAATTGCTTGGGACCACCAGTGAGAACGGCAGCAAAATGGATTAAAGTTAATAATGGATTTTTTTTTGTGATGTTTATAGAAATAATTTTTTTTTTCCCTTGGCAGGTATGGGCTGAAATACGTAGAGGAACTGAAATACATATTTTTTTCGAATGACGATTAATTGAATAAAGAAAATTTATAACAAAAATAAAACAGAAACTGTGGCGTACAGGTTCTATTTAATACTTTTTAAATTTTTCTATAATATTCTAAGAATTTCATTTTTTATGTTTCCTGCTTCTCCGTTATTTGGCTCCACTTGAATATCTTCAGCATCATCCGGAAGTTGAACATTATAAAACAAGCAAATGTTGTGCAAAGCTGCACACACATTAATAATTTGTGTTGCTTTTTTTGGAGAATAGTGAAGAGCTCTTAGCTCGGGTGCACTGCTGGAACTGGTTTTCTGTACTGGGCAGTAGGTTCATAAACGCCTTTTTAGATAATCTAAAGTTCTTTAAAAAACTGTAAGGAAATTTCTGTAATATTAAGTACGTCAACACATTTTGAAAATACTAAATTTACTCAGTGGAAGCCATTTCTAGGGGATTGGATGCGCCCCTCAGCTGTTTTCTACACCTAGCTAGTTCCACTAATCTTTCATCGACCGATGAATCGTCGAACCACAACTCCGTTGTACTCATTTTCACAAAAAATACTTTTTTTAACTTTTAAAATTGTTGTTAGCAAAGAATTTCAACACAATCGGTTTTTCTTTTATTTTGATTTGCTGTATCAGCTGAGAAAAGATTATCTATTGTAAATGCGTCGAGCGATCGAAATTCACAGTAGTCCTATTCTTCAACGAATGAGCACCATAATACCAAATGAAAATTCGTTCGATCAGCACTTTCGACTATAGTCGAAGATCGAATGTTGCTCGTAATAAGGGCCAATATTTTAGTCTCTTAAGGGGGTCTTCTGGTCTCGAGGCCCTGAAATGAAGGGTTTTTTTGGGGATTGATTGTGACAAATCCTGTGAATATTTAAAAAAAATTTTTTTTTATTTTAAAGGTACATGTCTTGGCTTTTATAAAATGGTTTTGACTTTGAAAAAAATTAACACCCGCGACCTTGAAATGGCGCTGAAGACGTCCACCTCCAAACGAAACAGGTCTCCATTTTGGTCATGGTTTTTACACCTGGGTAATCAGAAAGCAAAAATTAGATATGCGTTGTCTTCAGAGTTGCCCTGGTTAAGTTTTCCCGTGACAGATTTTTTTTTTTTAAATTTTTTTCAAAAGTAATGCAACAATTTGCAAAAAAAATTTTTTTTTGCTCATTTTTTGAACTTTAAAAGGTTATAAAAATGGAATGAAAAAAAATTTCAAAAATCGTACACGGGGAAACTTAGCGGTAAGTTTTCCGAACCTTTTAAGACCAAAACCATTGAAATCGGAGTATAACTACTATGAAAAGTGTGACCAAAATGCTTAAAAAACACGATTTTCGGGGAAACGCGTTTAAAGATAAAGTTTATGATAAAACGGCCGGAGGAGGGTACACTTCGGTGCCCAGAAAAATGTGAAAAAAATGCGATTTTCAAAAAATCCTTTCTGTGGCGTATTCTCGCATACACATACAACAAAATTATGCACAAAAAAAAATCGATTTTTTTTTCGCTGGAGACCAGAAGACCCCCTTAAGAATCAAAAAGAAATCCAAAAATATAATCTTTACATGCAACTTGTTGGGTAAATATATGTAAATACATAGGTACATATATAAACTGAAAAAAAATTCCCACTGGCTCATTCCCGTCTTGCCCCATACAAATGGTAGCGTGAGATTTTTGCTTACCTCTTTTGGATTCGTTGAACACACTACACACAATTGTTCTGTGGTAAGATTTAGTGGCCGTGTACGTGCGCGTCTTTCACGCCGTTCCTTTTCCAAAGTTTCTTTGATTTTACGCTCATCACGTTCTTGTTTCTTTTTGTTATAGAATTTACGAACCATGACTCCAACTAAAACAGCCGATATTGTGCCACAGACAAAGATTTTAACGCTGGTTAGTAAGAAGAAAAACATAGAAACCTTTACTGATTATATATATATACATATATAAGTATTTTTTTTATATATAAGTATGCCTTTACTTCCACACTTACAGCATAGACGATTTGGCCTCTTCGAATTTCTTAATTAACGTAGATTTGGTAGCGGTTGTCAAAAAGAGGGGGCCCACTGGCGACGGTTGCAAACGCAACATTTTGCCATCCAATTCTAACTCCCCTATGGCTGTGATGAAACTACCATCGCGCAGCACTTCTTCAGTAGTTTGCAAACCCTTTTGGCGCACACCAGAAAAGAAGCCGAACACATGATCGAAAAAGGAAAGCGAGGAAGGTTCATAGTTATCATATACTACGTCCATATCTAGCACGGCCGCGCTGAGTGCGTCGATGATTTCCACACTACTCTCATTGTTGCGCAATTCAAAAGGCATCTCATTCGATGATACATGAATGAGCTTCCGTTGTTCCGTCCAGAAACCGGCAAAGCCGCGTGTTACACGGTGTTCACTATACACAAAGTGACAAAAATTAAATTCATTATAGTAATTTAAAGATTTATTTAACTCACCTCAGTTTTATCACTTGCAAGACACCGGTGACGGATGGCGACATAACACTGCGCATCGGCACACCGATTGGTGTGACAGTGCCTCGGACAACAGCATAAGGTATCTTCTTGTCCTTTTGTGAGGCTACATAGTTCTTCAGATCGCCATCGATAGCAAGTTGTGGGGCTGCCTGGGATTGAGAAGTATAATGCACATGTAATCAGTGTGTAATTTGATACTTCGCCATCAGCTGTTGGCACTCTGAATTCACCTTGAGGCAGTTGACATTCTTTTTGTAGCTCACATATTCTCTTACACACAAACCCAAGATTAGTAAATCAACACCAAGCGCTATAGATTCGTGTAGAAATTCCATGATCGCTACACCCAAATATATTTTTCAGAACAACTCGAACGCTATTTACATTTTTCTGGAGTCGTGAAAAATATTGGTATGAATGTGATGGAAAGTGTGGGAAATGATAAATGAGCTCAAAAACGAATTGTCAAAAAGAAATGGTGCCAATTGAAGGTGCTGCCAAGCACAAAAACAAAATGTAATAATTTTTTTAAGAGAGATATTTCACTTCCGCTACTAACTGTTATTGATTTTAAGGGGATATATATACAGTATGCAAAGTTCGTATTAGTACACCCTCTTACAAATAAAAATACCACGTATATTTTCAAATTTACTTTAAAGCAATTGATTTCAATCGTAGTGCGGTATTGTATAATTCATAAAAAAATAGAATAATAACAAAAAAACACCAGTCTAACGGTTGGACGCGATAGAAGTGAAACCTTCCGTAAAACAAACTGAGAGAGAATGAGACGAAAGAAGCATTAGAAGCGGGATAATTATAGGTTCATTATAATATTGCTATAAAGTTCATATTTTATTTTCTTCATTTTATTATTATTCATCCTCAATGTTTTCAATTTCAACAAATGATACGAGTGGCTTATGATAGCTAAAATATGATACAAATGCTTTGGTTTCGATGTTGTCAACATATCTTTGAAATACCGCGTCAATGGTTGTTTTTGATCGTGTTGTCGATTCAGTGCGATTATTACACATTTTTAAATTGTTGTATTGAGAAAGTCAATTGAAGGAACCGCTGTGTCTAATGCAAAATTTACGTTAATATCGCCACTTAAAATCATTGGAACTTTATTGTAATCTTTTCTAAGTATCCGCGATACTTCTGGTGTATACTTTATTAAATTTTCGTGAATGAATTCCGTGATGCTATTTATTGATTTTTTTTCTGTCGATATTCACGACACTTTTCTGCATTATTTTTCGGCATAATTGCGGTAAATATTTAAAAATGAAAATATTTACGAATATAAAAATACACACGCGGTTGCTATTATGAGCGTCCCCAGCAAAACCTGCGTGACCGGAACTCTAACACAATTACATTTTTTTGAATGTTACAAACACATATGCACGCAGGTTTTGCTGGGGCGTGACCGAAACTCTAACACAATTACACATATGCACTCGTATTTGTTTGAAAATCGACTTTTTTTTTTTGGTTCTCCGTCACCTTTGGAAAATGTGTAAACAGTAAGCAAACTTTATTCATATATTTTTCCTCATTTTTGCATCAGTAAAATTAAACAAACGCCGTAGCCGAATGGGTTGGTGCGTGACTACTATCCAGAATTCACAGAGAGAACGTCAGTTCGAATCTCGGTGAAAACACCAAAATTAAGGAAAACTATTTTTCTAATAGCGCTCACCCCTCAGCAGGCAATGGCAAAACACCGAGTGTATTTCTGCCATGAAAAAAAGCTCCTCAATAACATATCATAAAATAAAATAAAATAACTGTATAAAAAAAATTTTTTTCTTGTGATTCGAACCAAGGATTTTGGATCGGAAGCTCACATTGCTAGTCGCTCGGCTACCGCGCCATGCTGTCGGCGCTGGCCTAAAAGTTATTTATAGTTTATATAGTTTATATCAACATATAATATAACGCTTCGTAGCCAAGAGTGTCGCTTTTTTCGTTTCACTTTTTCTCAAATCACTCCCAACGATTCTAAAGAAGTTTTCACTTCAAAAATATGCGGTTTCGGAAAAGGGTAATTTTTTCGGACGAGCGTAAATTTAATATAAAAATGTCCGATGGACGCATAAAAATTTGGAGAGAGTGTAATACTAGCCTTCAAAAACGAAATTTGCATCCTTCTTTCAAGCACGGTGGTGGTTCTCTGATGGTATGGGGATGTTTCGGGGCAAACGGAGTAGGAAAGTTGCATTTTATTGTTGGAATTATGACTGCGAGGCAATATAGTGATATTTTGAAAAAGAATCTACGCAAAAGTGCCAAAAAATTGGGTTGCAAAATAAAAGGCTGGAATTTAGAACAATGTATATTTTGGAATTTCTGGCAAACTATAATGTTTTTTTTTAATGAAACTTGGTGGAGATGTTAGTGAGGTGTTAAGAAACACTCTTTATAACTTTAAATTATTCGGGAAATAATAGTTTTTTAATTATTTACATTCAAAATGCCCTCGGGAACTTCACTATAATTTGCCACATTACACTCTATATTTTTTAACATTTCACTAAAATTCACCAAATATACACTCCCACGCGTGTTTGTACCCATTTTTATGCTAATATTCTAATTATATCTATTAAAATTAAATGCAAATTCATTTGCCTATGCAATCACATTCCAATTTTAAGTGCGAACAAGAAGAAGATTGGAATTACAACAGTATGGTGTTGCCGGATGCCTGCAAATGAAAACAAAAATTAAGTACTTGAGTTTAGTGTTAATGATGGGAATGGGGGTTAATGTGCCTGCTTACTACATACACGCATATGACGTTTTAATTTTGGGTTCAATGGTTTTAACACAGAAAGGAGTTTTACGCAAAAATACTGTGCATTGCGTAGCCGGAGTTGGACTGATGAGGGTTATTTTTTTGAAGTGCGGCCGAAGGCCGCCTACGCGATAAAGAGTTCCACGCAAAAATACTGTGTTAATTAATTTAATTTAAGGGGGGACCCTCATTTATCGGGTCAAAAAAATCGATTTTTTGGAAATAATTTTAATCTATTCTACAACTATTTAAGAATATACTTTCAAAATTTCAAGTCGATATCTGTATTTTTGAAGGAGTGACAAAATTTTTAACAGGACGCGACGGGTGGCCTGATCGCCTGTATCCAAAACTTTAAACGCGTTTTTCTCGAAACATCATTTTTCGATTTTGTGTACACAATTGAGAACGCTGTATTGAACCAATCAGGCTTTACAATAGCTCATTTTAAAGATAATTAAATTGTTTTCAATGTGACATTAAGTGTTTTTAAAAAAAAAAAGATTTTCATATTTTTTTGTAATTTTAAAGTCAATTTTTATGCATGAAAAATCACTTTTAACATAAAACTGGGTAAAAAATATCAATTTCGACATTTTTTTTTTAAATCAAAATGTCACATCGAAGGTATTATCCTAAAGTTTTAAAAAAAATTTGGTTTTTTTATTTCAGAAAAAAATTCAGAGCGCTAGAATGTACACAGATAGAATGAGGTGCCATGGACGAGGTGTATATTTCCATACTTAAAATGTTTTTTTTCTTCTCCGAAAATTTTTGTAGACAGTCAAGACATTTATTAAAGTACTTTATGAATTACAAAACGTTTGAAGTTATTTTACCTGAGAAAAAAATTCCCAAAAATGATGCATTTTTCGACCGTCTAAATGAGGGTCCCCCCTTAATTTTAATTACTTTATTATTTTTAGTGATACGCTTAATATCATTGTTTTTAAGTTTAAATGAGTTGTATGTTTTTATTTTCAAATTTATTTCTCAACTTTAAATTACAGCAAAAAATACTGCAGTTTTACAATGAACCTTCCACTGAACATCCCTGCGTGCGAACTTCGTTTTCATTTCAGGTGTATGGCAACACCAACTTTTCGCTAAATTAGAGAACTTTAACATTAAATTACTTAAAAACTATAAGCCTCCGGCAGGTTCTGTTTTCAGTTTTAAGATGGGGATACACCCCTCTATAACCCCCTTTTTACCGTTTTTTCCAAAGCGATATACCTTATACTAAATTTTAGCCAAACAAATTTATATTCCAACAAGATAACGACCCTAAGCACACGGAGTTGGATACAAGGTTATGGATCCTTTATAACTGTCCAAATTATCTCAAAACACCACCACAAAGCCCGGATATTAATCCCATAGAAAATTTATGCTCGATTTTCAAAAAGCAACTGAAACATTATCAAATAGGGAACCGAGAACGTTTAAAAAAAGTCCTCAAATCAGAGTGGAAGAAGATTTCTCCAAATCTCACAAACAAATTGTTGGAATCTATGCCGAAGAGATTGTCTGCTGTTCTAAGGCAACGAGGGTATCCTACAAAATATTAATTTTCTGATCTATCTTTTATTTACTCTTTAAATCATTAAAAAAACATGTGTACTAATACGAATTTTGTTTCTGTGAAAAGTGTTAATTTTTTTCTTTCTTATTTTTTTTTGCAATTCAATACTATTTGTGAGTGGTTTTGTTATTTGGCCTTATTTTAGTTAGTTATCTATAAAATAAAACGGTTTCAAGCATTTGTTTTAAAATTAATTTGAAAATATACGTGGTTTTTTTTATTTATAAGGGGGTGTACTAATACGAATTTTGCATACTGTAGTTAGAATTTTCAAAAAATCGATTTTTTTTTATTTTAATGTACTTAATGTATATACATATGTATATTTAAGCATACACTACTTTGGGTTTTTAATTTCAGCGGACTTAGTTCAGACATATAGTGGTCAGCGCAAAATGTCTTTATTGTGAAGACTTCCCGGAGATCAGCTGTAGCTTCTTTCCAATACTCACTGAATACCAACACCTGTGTTCATAGCATCTATACTGACTTCAGTAAAGCGTTCGATCGAGTTGACCATGACATCTTGCTATGCAAGCTCAGGAAATATAGCCACGGCGACAAAGCATTAGACTGGCTTAGGTCATATCTATCTTGTAGACACATGAAGGACAAAGTAGATGGCCACCTATTAAATGAATATGCGGCTAACTCTGGTCTCTCGCAAGGTTCTTACCTCGGTCCGATTCTTTTCAGCATATTCGTGAATGATATTGGCAATGACTTCAACTCGGAATACCTACTCTTTGCAGAGGCTCTTAAAGTTTATCGATCAATCACTAGTGTACTGGATAGTCATCTACTACAACAGGACGTCGATAAACTCTCTGACAAACTGGATCTCAACTTTAAAAAGTGTGCTGTGATGCCCTTCTCGAGATCGCGCACTCCCTTACCTGCTGTGTACACACTCAATGGTGATAAAATAAGGGAAGTGGATGACATCAAAGTCCTCGGTATCACGATTGACATCAAACTAACTTTCCACAAGCACATAGATGGAATAACCCAGAGAGCTTTTAAGACACTCGGATTTATAGCTAGGAATAGTAAGGACTTCAAAAACCTCTACTCCCTGATTTGTCTTTTCAAAACTCTAGTTCTTCCAATACTGGACTATGGATCCATTATCTGGTCTCCATACACTGAAGCAGGCATTACTAGAATTGAAAGAGTGCAGCGTAAGCTCTGCAAGACCTTAGCCTTCCGGCATTCATCATCAACCGTTTCAGCCACAGACGATATCTACATTCGGTACAACATCAACAGTCTGCGGGCTCGCCGTCGGATAACTGATCTGGCGTTCTTCTATAAAGTGGTAAATGGTATTATTGATGCGCCGGAAGTACGCAGCTCCTTCGAGCTTGCTCCGGCTGGTCTCACTCTTAGGAATAGTCGTCTACTGAAAACAGTCGCTACCTACAAAAGCTACGTCTATAACGGCCCGTGCAATAGAATAGTCATCAGCGTCAACTCACTTCATGGTATTCTCGATTTCTATGGTGGAACCTACGATACTTTTCTGCGAAATGCCAAAAATATCATCCTATAGTAATACCCTGATTTTTTTCAAGAACCTTCTGTCCCATAATCTTTATCATTGTATATCTTACCAGCCCTCTATAAATTCTGATTCTGTACTCTCTTTTTCTTTTATTTGTATTTATATTGCCGATTGGCGTTTGTTTTAATAAAATAAATATTTTTACTAGTACTAAGTCTTAAAATACAGTTGAAAGATAAGATAATACGAGTATGTGTACAAATTTTTAGATCAATAAATTTAAAAGTTTTTTCAGAAGAAATTCGGGAAAATTCATTTTTTCGACCTTCTAACTGTATATTACCTCTTAATAAAGGCAGTGTAGTAGTGTAATTCGAACTGTTTCGTGGTATATACCAACATTAGATCTTGGGTTAATTTCCCTTTGGAGATATAACACATAAAGAAAAGATTTTCGTGAAGTTTTCACCGCGCGGCAGGTAATGGAAAATCTCCGAGTGCATTTCCGATACGAAAAAACGTTGCATAAAAAACAAGGCGAGTCAGCTTCTAATTCAATCAGGCATGCAGCTGCCCAATATTTTTTATGCCAGTTTCAATTGATTTATGAAACGAGACAGTGAATTGCTTGAGTGGTAGAATGTTTGCATTTAAAACCAAATTGTTTTTCGCTTAAAAGTTTAATTTTCTATACCAAATTTGTTTATATTAATTTTATGAGATATTCATATACAGTAGATTCTGTTTTTATGCGGTTTTGAAATAGTGCGGTTTTTTAAAAAATTAAAAAATGCATGTCGACCTATGGGGAATTGTACATATAAGCAAGATTCAGATTATATCAAAAATGCTAGCTCTACAAGTATGGAACCGTCTGCATAACCATCCAGATCAGACGTGTACATTTCCTTAAGTGGCGGAAGTGATTTTACGCCAAATCCTAAACGAACGCGCAACATGTGGGTATTTATTTTTCAATTCTGACGTTTCTTAAATAAAGATATAATTTTCAAAAATACAATTTTTGTTTATGCGATTTTATTTAATTATTTCAGATTTATGCGGTTTTTTGTACTTTTAAAACGTATCTATAGTTTTACTATAGAACTGGTAGCTTTTTTTTATGCTGTTTTTTTATGCTGTTTCTTGCGGAACGTATCTACCGCATAAAAATAGAATCTACTGTATTTTGCTGATATTAGGGAGAAGGCTTGTCCTTTTGGGTATAACTATGTTTTTTGCCTTTATTCAATTTTGCGGAAATAAGCGCTATTCAACATATTATTAAATAATGAGCAATATTCTAACTTCAATGTGCGCGGCACATTTTTTAAAACAATATTAAGTATATTATCCAGGCCAGACGATAGTTTTGCTGAAGATGTACACACTATGAATTCGTGGAGAAATAATTTGGATCCTCTCTTCACCTCGGCTGTGAACTATCCCAGGTCCGTTGAAGAAGGTGTAATATTAAAAGCTTGTCATCTTGGAATCCGATGTGTAATGAAGCCGTGATTCTGAACAAGTCTTCTCATTACCGTATATTAGTCAGGGACTAATAGGAAGTAGTGGATATTTGTAGCTACAAATTTGGCGGAATGTTTTACTCTGGGCATTCATAGTGAGTCCTTGTTGATGTAATAGCAGAAGGATTCCGTTTAATGTTAGAGGAATGCTGCTGAAGTGGCAGACCTTGGCTGGATGTAAATCCGTATCGCAGACACGACTATCATGGGATCGAAGGATTTACTTTGTTGTTGTTGTTTTTGTAGCAGCTTTCTAAACCCTCTCAGGGCAATGTATCATAGTTACCTGTCGTCTTCGTCTAGCTCATCTAACGGTAGGCCCAGGAAACTTGCTGTTTCGACAAGTTGGGTCAACCTAAATCCCATCAACCTTTTCAATTACAGCTGTGATTGACTGTACATATCTGCCTGTTGGAGGTCTCAAAATGGTATCAAAACGGATCTTTATGCTACTTGGGAGATGCCACAGTGGTGCTTCAACCATTTCACCTACCTGGATTTTTTTAAAGTATTTTTGGGTGTCAATAGTTTTTGTTTTTCTCGAATTTCTCAACAATTAGGCAATTATGAAGTGACTGTTTTACAGATTCTACCTGTAGACGTGAATAGGTAGGTTCGAGTCTCCGTGCATGAAACACCAAATAATAGAAAAAAAGTGTTTCTAATAGCAGTCGCCCCTCGGCAGGTAATGACAAGCATCCGAGTGTATTTCTGCCACGAAAAAGCTTCCCCATTTGCCGTCAGCTTAAATCTGTAGATCCATCCATTTGTGGAACGACATCAAGACGCACACCACAAACATTGGGTTGGGGAATAAGTTCAGAGCGTTTTTATATTTTCTTTTATTTTACAACGATTTGTTTGCTGTTTGGCATTCGCTAGAACTCTCTCTGCTTTAGAAAATTCTGTTAATTTTATTTTTGAGTTATTTATTTTTTTTATTCGTTTTAAGGCTTAGAAATGAAATACGCAGGAGCCAAAAAATCAACATTTTTGAGGTCAAAAAGCTGCCAAAGCAGCCTGGCACGTTCGCGACGTGTATGAAAAAAGTGTCATAGACGAGTCTACAGCACGAAAATAGATTGCAAAGTTCAAAAATGGAGACTTTGACGTCGATGACACGTCCCACAACGGAAAGCCTTCTGAATTCGATGAAGAATGTCTCAAAAAACTTTTGAAAGAGTCCGGTCGCCAAACCAGTCGTGAATTGGCGGAAAAAAATGGAGTGCGAGCATAAAACGATTCTCAATCACCTTCATTCTATGGGATTTACCGAAAAATTGGAAGCCTGGGTGCCCCACGAGCGCAAGGAAAAAAAACACAGAAAGTCGACTTCAAATTATTTCTCAGCATCTTACCCACCATCGAGCAACACGCGGTTATAAACAGCGCTTTTAGTACCGAATCGTCACGGGAGATGAGAAATGGTGCCTATACATCAATATGAAGCAAAGAAAGGAGTGGGTGGCTCCAGCAGATACGCCAAAGCCGAGAGTCGAGCTGGATCTTTGCCCAAAGAAGATCGTGGTATGTGCTTAGTGGGACTGGGAGGGCATGGTGCACTGGGAAGTGCACTAAAAGGATGCCACGGTCAACAAGAAACTCTACCAACTACACCGCGTGGATGAGGCTATTCGGATGAGAAGACCTAATCGGCATGGTCAAACCGAACTCCTTCCCGACAATGTCAGGCCCCATGTTGCACAAGTCGTCAAAGCCGCTAGGAAGAGGAGCTCGGCCAAACACCCAAAAAGGGTGTAGGCGCCAATTACATAATATTTGCATTTAATATATATTTATATATAAGTACAGGTCAGTCCATAAGTTCGTGCGTTTTTAAAGGTGGTTTTAAAATTAATAAAAAAGATTTTTAAAGTATTTATTAATCAATAATATATTTTCCTTCATTATTTACAATGTCTTCCCAACGTTTAGGCAAATTTTTAATTCCCTGCTCAAAAAATTGTTTGTCCTTGGAGCCAAAATACGCTTCGATATCGCTTTTAACAGGAGTAGTTCTTGTTACTCATATGGGATTGAGGTCCACGAAAAAGGTGATAATCACAAGGTGCAATGTCCGGAGAGTATGGTGGATGCGGCATTAGCTCCCATCCGAGCTCGTTCAGCTTGCCCAATATTTGCCTTGCGGGATGAGGTCTTGCATTGTCGTGCTAAAGACGCTCGATTTTTGTTAAGTGCCTTATTCAGGTTTGATAGCTGATGGGAATAATAATCAGCAGTTATCGTGTGGTTTGGTTCCAGAAGTTCATAATAAACAATACTGGCCATATCCCACCAAATATACAGGAGAATCTTCTTGGGTTGAAGGCCATCTCTAGGGCTCAGTTCTGGTGTTTCATCTTTATCTAACCATTGGCGTTTGCGAACGGGATTATTGTAAAGGAACCATTTTTCATCACCAGTAAAGATACGGTTCAAAATCCTTTCACTTTCAAGCCGTTGCAGCAGCTGAGAACACACATTCACTCTCTGCTGAAGGTTGGCGACGGAAAGTCTATGAGGAACCCATTTTCCCAGCTTTGAAACCTTTCCCAACTGAACTAGGTGTCTGTGAACTGTTCCATGCGATGAATTTAACCTCTGAGCTGTCATATCGACTGTCAAATTTGGCTCAGCTTCCACGAGTTCGAGCTAGACGTCGGAGTTAAAGACTTCAGGACGACCAGCGCGCGGGGCATTTTCCACGTCGCGGTTACCACTTCGGAATTTTGAAAACCACTTTTGCGCAGTCCTTACAATCTCGGTATCCTCTCCGTGTACACTGTTTATTTCTGCAGCAGCAGTTGTTGCATTTTTACCACTTTTATAAAAAAATACAAAATGTGCCTCTTATACGCGTTCGAAGATTCCATTTTATTTTTTAACTATCCGCGATTAAAATCACTTGCTGAATGCACAATATATCAAAGAAAATATAAATAGTTCCGCAGTCTCCGACTATCATCCAACGCGAACGGTTGTGATTTATCTGAGTGCGCATATATATTCAGTGAATAACTATCAAAGACTACAAACTGGTAAAACCCACAAAACAAAAGAACAAACAAGCAAAACAATAACAAAATACCAAATCGGCGACCACAAACAGGTAAAACCCACAAAACAATAGAACGAACAGCAGCATACCATATTGTCAAACAAACAAACAACAATAACACAAACCCAAATAAACGTGCAGCTGCACTATCAACAACTAAAAACTAAACAAGGAACAAAGGAAAATAACAATTACACAGGCGATAACAGAAACAAAGTAGAAAAATGGACGATCCACCGGATCGAGGAAAAACCAACAACCAGCTCGTTTTCACAACGAACAAA
This sequence comes from Anastrepha obliqua, assembly GCF_027943255.1. Lineage (NCBI taxonomy): Eukaryota > Metazoa > Arthropoda > Insecta > Diptera > Tephritidae > Anastrepha > Anastrepha obliqua. The sequence continues at coordinate 7,565,664 of NC_072894.1, forward strand.
AACAAAATAATGAAAAATAATACTAACGCACCAAAATACCTAGTTATATCAAGAATCGAAAACACAGAAACGCTAGTAAAAGTATCCCCCTTCCTAATAAAAAGGGTTATCGACTCAGTGTGCGGTGGAGAGGTAGAATTGTGTAAAAAAATAAAAAGTGGAAATATTTTAATAAAAACGAAAACCCATGCACAAGCAACAAAACTAATTACTCTCACATCATTCACACCCACCATAAAAGTGGAAGTGACAGAACATAACACCCTAAATACCACAAAAGGTGTTATTTTCTCAAGGGAATTGAAAGGAATACCAGAGGAAATAATCAAAGAAGAACTGAAACACCAAAATGTAAGTGAAGTAAGAAAAATAATGAAAAAAATGGACCAAAGTTTAATCGAAACCGGTTTACTAATAATCACGTTCGACCACCCAACACTGCCAGACGACCTACTTATCGGCTACGAAAAAGTAAAAATAAGACCGTACATCCCACTTCCCCTCCGATGCACCAAATGCTTAAAATACGGACACTCGCAAAGAGTATGCAATAATACTCAAGTATGCATAAACTGTGCAAAAGCCTCCCACACCGACCCTGAACTAAATGAGAAGTGCACTAACCCCACTGCCTGCAGCAGTTGCATCCAGCAAGGAATTAACGACACAAACCACAACGCCTTAAATAAAATATGTCCAATATTCTTAAAAGAAAAGGAAATACAAGCCATCATAACACTAGAAAAAGTGGATAGACGAAAAGCAATCAGTACATACGAAGACCGTCACCCACAAAACACATCATACGCAAAGAAGGCAGCAATTATACCAACATCAATTCCAACACAACCCACAACTCACACACCAATATCAACCAGAACACCAAAAATTGACAAAACGCAAGCAACCAGCTCCAACAACACCAACAATAACCCATCACACTCATCAATCTTACCATATAATTCGACTCCACCACATACATCGGCCTCCACGCAAAGAGAACAAACCGACTACTCAGACGTCTTACTCAACAGCACCATTACTCCAGAAAATACCATACAAAAAATAGTGAAAGAAAACAAAATCAGAATCCTGCCAAAAAATATATCCAACAGAACCAAAAAGGAAATAAAAAAGATAAACAAGACAACAAAAAGAGCCAAGCGCAGCACAAGCCCAGTTACTTTAAACAACGGCGATTCTGAATCAATGGCAACCGACTAAACAACAAATAGAGTATACATACACCAATTATCCATACACGAACACACTCACATAAACACACACATAAGTACAATAATCTATACATAGTAATTTATAAATAAGCAAACGCAACCACAAGAAAATACTTAGATAATATTTACACTATAACTCCACTTGATATGACGTTTCAAATACTGCAATGGAATATGAACGGTTATATAAACAACTACAATGAATTATTACTACTATTAAAAACATACAAACCACAAATTATATCTATACAAGAAACCCACTTACCCTCAAACTTCCAAAAAATTCCTATCCCCAACAATTTTTTACTGTACTCCTACAACTCAAATCTGCCATATGGTGGAGCAGCCCTTCTCGTACATAAATCCATCCAACACCAAATGGTATCAACAAGCAAAGATTTCGACAACGTAACATTAGAAATTTATTCTGTAAGAAAATTCAGAATTACATCGGCATACATTCCGCCCTCCTCCAACTTTCAGACACACAGCTTAGAAAACGTATTGAACCAAACACAGGACTCATACATTATTACAGGGGATTTTAACAGCAGGCACCAAGACTGGGGCTCACACAGAAATAACCGAAAGGGTAACATACTAGCAAACTTCATCAACCAATCCAACTATATACTTTTAAATGACAAATCTCCCACTCACCTTTCCACACATAACACTCTCACTCACCTCGACTTGACTTTCTGCTCTCCCGATCTCGCCGCACATGCGGAATGGAAGATCCTAGACGACTTAAATGGAAGCGACCACTTTCCGATTATTATTTCCTTATTTCCAACAAGAAATCACTCGCAAACACTCTTCAAGCCCAAATTCCAAGTCAATCTTGCAAATTGGGCACTATTCGAAAGAAAATGTACTCACTACGAGTCAATCAGACCTATTAGCCATAACATTAATTCCGAAGCCTTCAACCTAAAAAAAATTTTACTACAATCAGCTAACGAATCAATCCCTCAAACAAAACCCCATTACAAATCGAAAACTGTCCCTTGGTGGAATAGCCACCTTACTAACTTAAAAGCAAAAAAAAAATAGACTATTCAACATATTTAGAAGAAATATGACTCAGGAAAATCTCCTTAACTACAAGAAAATTAATTCCAAATTAAAACGCGAAATAAAGACAACCAAACAGTTATCGATACAGAAATTGACAGAAGACATAAATCCCAATACACCCACAAAAACCATCTGGACAAACATTAGACGATTCTGCGGATATAAATTATCTCAGGCTATTCACTGCCAACAATCGCACAAAAATCCAAGCCAGATGTATACAAACCCCAAAGACATCGCCAATGAAATCGCTACATTCTGGAGCGAAAACGCATCAGATCTCAACTTCCCTATCGACTTTCAAACCAGAAAGAGAACAACAATAAACACCCCAGTCGACTGGATTCCTTCCAAGGAGTCGATAATTATAGAGCAAGATATAAACTACATAGAATTAACATCAGCACTCAGTAAATTGAAAGGGAAAACACCAGGCATAGATAGAATATCGTATCCAATGATCAAAAACTCTTCAAAGTCATTTAAACAACGCCTGTTAAGATTCTATAACTCCGTTTTTCAAAATTACATTCCACAAAGTTTCAAATATAGTTTAGTTATACCGCTCCCGAAACCCAAAACACAGAAAACCCTTGCAAATTCGTATAGACCGATATCACTTAACCTCTGTCTTGCTAAAGTTCTAGACAAAATAATCGCAAATCGGCTTTGGTGGCTTGTAACAGAACACAAGCTACTCAATAACCGTCAAACGGGTTTTATGAGAGGAAAATCAACAGCAGATACCCTACTTTTCTTAGATTATTTAGCGTCAACTAGACTCTCTTCAAAAAGCCATCTAACGCTCATATCCCTCGATTTCGAAAAGGCCTACGACAGAATCGGCATACACACTATAGTGGAGCAGCTCAAAACGTGGAAACTCGGCCCCAAAATTACGAAATACGTCATAAACTTCATGACCCACCGTAAATTTGCGGTACGCGTAAAAAACCAATTATCCGATATCCGGCCCATGGCCAATGGAACCCCCCAGGGCTCACCCATATCCGTCATCATTTTCCTCATCGCCTACAACAAACTAAGCTCCATCATATCTCGTCACAAAGAATTCGATTTCTGCGCATACGCGGACGACTTCTATATAATAATTAAAGAAAAAAAAAGGAAAAAATCCAGTAATAGACATGAGGAGCATTTTCAGGGACATACTAGACTGGTGCAAGCATTCAGGTACAAAACTATCTCAAACAAAAAGCAAATACATCCACATATGTCGTAAACACAATTGCAAATGCACAATCTTATCGCAGGAAATAAACCTCCAGCCAAGCAATGAATTAAGAGTACTAGGCGTCATATTCAACAAAAGATACATGTGGAACTCTCACATAGATTTAATGAGCTCAGCACTGATAACACAACTTAATGTCATAAAGTGCCTGGCCACCCCAAAGTTTAACTGTGATACCCAAACTTTACTAACATTAGTCAAAACGCTACTCATTCCGAAAATAAATTATGGCATTTTTTTGTACGGGTTCGCCTCAAACTCACAGTTGAAAAAAATCAAAACAATACTTAATTCAGCTATAAGAACTGCCCTGGGGGCACTGCGTACCACTCCAATTGCTAACATACTTTTCGAAGCCAATATACGATCGGTAGAAAATCAGAGAGACTTGACCACGGCGAGGTTATTTAAAACAATTTTTGTATCAAAACACAACCCGCTCCACAACATCGCCCAAAACTACAAAAAAAGAAAATACATACCCAAACAAGAGCCAGCCATAGGCAAAATATTAAACCTCAGTGCAAAACTCAATCTACCTACAAAACATCCAAAACATACCATCCACAACTCGCCTTCCTGGATACTAAACCCTAATACAATTAATACTACCCTAAGTAACTTAAACAAAAACAACACGAACCCAATCCAGTATCAAACAAAGTTCTACGAAATTAAAGAGAAATACCACAACTACACCTTCATCTACACAGACGGATCTAAGACCGACAACAATACTACATACAGCATAACCTCACAAAACGAAGTTATAAAAATGTCAAACCTACCAAGCTACAGCTCAACATACTCTGCAGAAATTATAGCCATAAGTGAAGCTATAAACACAATAAAGAGCAAAAACAAAAACTTCGCAATATGTTCCGATTCCCTCTCGGCCATCAACTCAATAACAAACATATACAACTACGATCACTACACAACCACCATAAGAAACATAATGATAGCGAAATACCCTAAAATCAAACTAATCTGGGTGCCGGGACACGCCAACATTACCGGAAATGAATTCGCTGACTACACCGCAAAACAAGCACATCAAACACCAACGCTAATGACAGATAACTTCAACTTAACCGACATTAAAAAACATATAAAAAAACATTTTGACAACAAACAGAACCACACATGGACCTCAACCAATGACTGGTACCAACAGGTAAACCACACAAAAACCCACATAACGGACTTTATAAAAAATAATAAAAATAGGGTGACCCGACTAGACGTCATAAAGTTCGGGCGTCTTCGGCTAGGGCATACAAAGACTACACATGGACACTTCATGACTAACACCAACCCAACTACGTGCACGTGCAACCCGGACGTAACATGTACCATACCCCATATCCTTCTTCATTGCCCACTATACACCGCCCGCAGAAGACAAATCTTCAGCAACTCAAACCCAATGACGCATCTATCTTCTCCAACCTCCGATTCAATATCCGTAATAACCAAATTCCTTAAAATAACCAACCTATACCATAGAATTTAAGACACAATACAAAATAACTCCATATACACAGCTTAAGCGTAAGGCCTCGATGCTATCGCTTTATTTACAATTAGCTTATAAGATTTACTCTTTAAGTCAATTTTTTTTAAATAAATAAATAAATAGTTCCGTTACATTCCGTGAATAATTTTTTGTATGCAAAAATCGTACAAAAGTGAAATTATGGGTAAAATACGCACGAACTTATGGACTGACCGATATATACATATAAGGCCGGGTCGATTTGTGGGGAGGCAAAAAATCGCCCATTGCTCTGTGAAAATCATATTCTAGGGATCAAAATAAGAAACTTTGCCGTTTGAAAAAATTACGAAGCAAAAAGCACTTCAAAATTTTCTGTACCAAAAAACAGCCAACGAATGGGTTAATGGACTGTAGATTTTTAGAGAATTTTAGAAATTATTTGCTTTGTGCAAATATTTGTGTTTGCGCTTTTTGCATTTCTACCACTTTGAATTTATCGTTAACGCTTCAAAGCGAAATATATGACCATTTGAATATCGCCGATAAAAAATGTCTTGTTTATAAAACAAAGTAAAAATACATATTTCACAAAGTAAATACTGGCAACTATTTGATATTTACACGACATTCAGATCTATCTCGAAACTTTTGGTAACTAATTTGGCCAAAACAAACATTTACTTTGTCAAATTTATTAGATTTCTCACACCGCTTCTAGAGTCTGCTGATAGCGCTTACTAGTTTCAACATCTAAGAGCATGAGTCAGATATGTATGTATGTATGTGTGTATGTATGTACGTATGTATGTATGTACGTATGTATGTATGTATGATGTATATATGTATGTATGCATATGTGTGTGTGTGCTTGTGTGTTTGTGGCGCACCTATCTCAATCAGAATAAGATGACACACGCTTTTATTTGGGATACCTACAAGAAGTTAATTTAGACTAGTGAAAGACGTTGCAGCAGGCAGTTTGCATTTTTTATCATCTATTGCTGAGTTCAACAAGGACGATTTTTATCACAGAAAGTCGTTTTTTGTAAGAAAAAATTGTGTCTAAGTTGTGTTTTTCCAAAAAAAAGAAAAGACAAAAAACAAAAGAAATAGGAAAATTTTATATAATATATTTCTCCGAAGTAAAAGTAAAAAAAAAAAGCTCTGATATGTCGAGAGCGCATTCAATAATTTTGGTAAGCAACGTGGCAAGAAATATGTGATACAACCCACAGAAAAAGCTCGTTTTTTGTATAGTTGTGTAATTATATAACTGCATGTGTTTGTGAATAGTTTTTTACAACTTTTAAGGACACAGGAATTCAACGTAAATAAGTATACAGTGACTGCCGCAACCGAATGGGTAGGTAAGTGACTACCATTCGGAAGTGACCAGGTTCGCGTATTCGGGCATGAGACACCAAATGATAGAAAAAGTACTTCTAGTAGTGGTCGCCTTCCGAGGTAATGGCAAACCTCCATGTGTATTTCTGCTACTAAAAAGCTCCTCATAAAAAAACCATTTGCTTGTTGTTGTTGTAGCAGCATAAGCATTACCCATACACGCACGGGGAATGCTGCTGAAGTGACAGTCCTTGGCCGGATATAAATCCGGGTCGTTCCGGTTACGTAGAACCGACTGTCGTGGGAATGTCTGCTGTTCAGGGTCGACTTAAAACTGTAGGAGGAGGTCAACGAAACATTTAATAAAGTGGTGTAGGTAGGCAGGAAGGTCTGATGGCTACCTATATGACACATTTACACCTGTCGTTGGTCTATTGAGATACCACTAGAATTTTTTCCTTGCAGTATGGGATCCCTTTTAAGCCATACTGCGGTTTGTATAAACTTTTAAGCTTAAGGGGGGCAGCTCCTCCAGATGAGTAATTTTTTAATCATTTTTTGCGAAAAACTGAGAGTATTTATTATCTTAAATGAAGGAATAAAACAAAAATTTTTTTTAGAATAAAAAAAATTTTTTTGAATAAAATTTTTTGAATAAAAAAAATAAAATTGAATAAAATTTTTGGAATAAAACAAATAAAAAAAAATTTTTTTAATAAAATTTTGTGAATAAAAAACAAAATTAAAGAAAAAAATTATTTGAATTAAATTTTTGGAATAAAAAAATAAATAAAACAAATTTTCTTGAATAAAATTTTTTGAATAAAAAATAAAATAAAAAAAAAATTTTTTCAATAAAAGTTTTCGAATAAAAAAAAAAATAAAAAAATTTTGTTTTGAATAAAAATGAATTAAAAAATAAATAAAAAAAATTTTCTTGAATAAAATTTTTGGAATAAAAAAATACAATAAAAAAAAATTTTTAAATAAAAGTTTGTGAATAAAAAACAAAATTAAAGAAAAACATTTTTTTAATAAAATTTTTTGAATAAAAAAATAAATAAAAAAAATTTTTTTGAGTAAAATTTTTTGAATAAAAAATAAAATAAATAAAAAAAAAAATTAATAAAAGTTTGTGAGTAAAAAAAAAATAAAAAAAATTTTGTTTTGAATAAAAATGAACAAAAAAATAAATAAAAAAAATTTTCTTGAATAAAATTTTTGGAATAAAAAAAAAAATTTTTTTTGAATAAAATGTTTTGAATAAAAAATACAATAAAAAAAAAATTTTGAATAAAAGTTTGTGAATAAAAAAAGAAAAAAAAAATTTGTTTTGAATAAAATTTTTTTTTTAAATAATAAATAATTATTTTGTTTGGTAATAAAATTTTTTTTTAATAAAAAAAGGGCGCTTCAGCTGCTCAAACGTGGCTTCTTTAACTTGCGCCGTGGAATGCACAGCCGCTTGTGATCAATTGAAATCAACCAGCCAAAAATTTTTCATTATAATAAGTTATTCCGCTTTGTACTTATGTACCTATTTTTAACGAAAAAAACAATAAAAATTTGAAGTGAATAAGAAAAACTTACACTGTTTCTCGTAAACAAATTGATAAACCAATATTTCTAGTGATAATGAATATAAAATTTGAGGTACATACAAAGGCCAATATGTTAAAACATATCCTTGCAAAATTTAAAGTTGATGTCTTGGTTGCGTTTTGAGTTATATTCGACAGCGCGGAAATTTCGTGAAAATACGAAAATACACAGTATTTCGTGAAAATACGATTAAAGTTTTCGTTCCTAGTCATCTTTCGTTCGACGCTCATCACTTCACTGACTTTATAGGGACTTTTTAGACTTTCTATTAAGGGTGTAACCCACTAACTACGCTCGAAAAAAAGGCTATTTTCGGAAATTTTTTTCAAGCAGGCTATGAATGATATTGATATAAAAGTTGTTAGGCTTGATAAATAAAGTCTTAAAATACAAGAAAAAAATTTTTTTTATTCATTTTTTGCAATTTTTTTATACAAAAACTATAGCTAAACATAACACCATGATTTAGAGATAGGTCGCTGGTCCACACGATATCTCGAGAACGGCTTATCTGAAACAGAAAAATCAAAAAGTTTTAGATTTGTTATAACAGTAGCTATAAAATAAAGTGAAATTATTAATTTTTATTAATAAATAACAAAATGCCGGCCAAAAAACAAAAAAATTTTAAAAAACATGATTTTTTACACTGTTTTTTGTGAAAAAAAATTAGTAAAAATCAAAATTTTATTACGAAAGTTGTTTATTTTATAGCTATTTATGTGTAGAATATGTGGTTAAAATTTCATGAGAATCGTTCCACTGGTTCCCGAGAAATCTTGTGGACCAACCGAAAAAACGTTAATTCGAGAAAAATGCAATTAAAGTTTTTTTTTATGAAAAATCATGAAAAAAACTTACCTAAGTTCAATCTGCGATTTTAACATGATGTTTCTGGATATATATACTTTCGAAAAATGCAAAAAAAAAATAATCGATTTTTCAAAAGTGAGTTAGTGGTTACACCCTTAATGAAACTCTAAAAAGCAACTCTTTAGATTGTAAATGACTTTTAAAGCAAAAACCAAAAAAAAAAAAAAAAATGGAAAACTTGAAAGTACTGGAGGAGCTGCTCCCTTAACGTCTTTAGTTTAAAATGCGCTATGTTTGTTAAAAATGCACAATGCACTACCGAGCGTGTAAAGTCTTCTTCACCCTCAAAAAGCAGGTGTCTAATAGTTTGCTCCTCTTCTGCATTAAAGCAGCTTCTACAATAATCGTAGTGTGGAACTCCCAGTCGTAGAAGACAATGGCCGGTTGATTCACCCATCAATGTTCTTATTTACCTCGTCCACAGCCGGTTTCCTTATTAAACTCAAGATAGAGCAGGGTTGGATTGAGCGTATGTGGCTTTCTTCTGGCTGTAAGTGGACGAGATGTCTCAACTTTCTCTGCGCTATATCGTTGCATTTAAGGAGAAGGTGCATTGGAGTCTCCCCGGATTGGTCACAGAAACGACAGAGGTCCACAGTGAACCATATGCTGCATTAATGAAAAGTATTGCTTCCATTATTCGAAAAAGTTTGATATACTCCAATGCATGCTTGACAATTTTTGAGTAACGAGCATCGAAGTGAATCACATCGAGAGCTCTAGCAAGCTAGAAATTCGAAAAGCGCATGCATATAGCGTTTTTGCTTTAACGATATGTATTTCTATCCAGCATTGCTTGATAGAGACTTCAAATTGTATTGACCTCCATTAGAATTCCCCAAGTCGACCGTCGCCATTCGGAGCTTGCTTAAAGCCCAAAGGTATTCCCCCTTCTTCTCGAGTTGGCTCCACATTCAAGGAAAAGGTACTTTCATGTCTTTGAGCAGAGTTATAAAAAGCAACATAACTCGCCGGCCATATCCCGAGTCTGTGCAGATGATTTTACGGTCTGAAATGACTCAGAAGAATGCCTGCAGGTATTGTCAGTTTCTACTTTGAGGGTTTTTGCTGTCGAAATTTTATAGTCAGCCAAGAGGAACTCATATAGAGGGTCCGGCTCTCGAAGTGTAACCAATTAAAAAGGTCACTTTTATTCAATTCGAAGTAAAAAATGGGTAAAAATAATACAAAATTAAGAATCAATTTACTTTTGCTCGATATGACCACCTTTTGCCTTGAGACGGTCCAGAAACGAATTGCTAGCTGTCCGAATGTGACTTGCAGGTATTTTGGCCTACTTGCTGACATTGGCGCTTTTCAGCGCCTCGAGACTGGTGAATCTTTTAGTTCGGTCTTTGCTCTTCAAAATGGCCCAAAGAGAATAATCCATCCTCCAGAATACTTTCTCGCATTAACCTTGACGCCAGGCTTGATGAAAACGATTGAAGAGCGCTCATCTGCCGTTATAGCGGCCCAAACCATTACCTGCGGCGGATGCTGCCTCCTGGTGGCCAATCGATGACTCAAATTATAGTATGAACGTCAGAAAATAGAATGTTCGGAAATTTACCGCTTTTGGCCAAGTGAAACAACTCCTTCGCTCTCTCAAGTCTGCTGCTTTGGTACGAAAAATAACTTATACACACTTTTCTTTTATTTCCCACAGTTCTCCAGCGTTTTGTGGTTTTCTTGGATTTCATCCAACCTATGCCGCATTGAACCGCGTGAGACGAATACCTGTGAGGGCCGCCAGACATCCGGTGCCATTTGTGAGTCGTGCGAGCTGTTGTCCATGTGCGTACATCATTCCAGCGGCTGGGTGAATATTCCAGTTGAAACATGCGATACTGAAAAGGGTTTCTATTGTAATTCGCGTCTGGGTGCATGCAGCAATACGACCGGGCCGTGCCATCCGTTTGCAGTGCAGGGTAATTTCCCATGCACTTCGTATGGTGTCTTTCCCGATCCCTACGACTGCCAGAAGTATCACATGTGTTACTTTGCGGGTGCAGCTCTGGTATCGGCGACCGTTGAATGCGGCGGAGATAAGGCGTTCAGTGCGGCGACTGGCCAATGCTCGTTAACATTGAACGATTCCATTTGTTTGAATAGGCAGTTCCAGTGTGAGAATGCTGGCGAAGCGCACGCTTGGCCAAGTAATCCAAATATTTTCTACATTTGCAAGACGTTGTGGAACCAGGATGATCGAGTGCTCTATCCAACGCTTTATCGTTGCGCTGATGGTGAGATGTTCGATGATTACTACTGTCGAAACAGCACCACACCGATTCAGTCTACAAGTGCGGCCACAGACGTGATAACCAGTACACCTGAGACTACTAGTGCTATAGCACCGACAACTTCAAGTGGCAGATGTACCGCAGTTGGTCTGACTCCAGATGCTCAAGATTGCACTAGTTATTACTACTGTTCGGCGTTGAACGGAATTAGGCGTCATCACACATGCCCAACTGGAACTCATTTTAGTAATCAGTATGCGTCATGTATTTTTGGTTCATGTAAAAACTAATTTTTAATGTGTAAATATATTCCAAATGTTATAAATCATTACTTAAACACTTTTTAAAAGGATGTGCAATGAATTATTTTTTGTTACGAATTACAGGTTATTCAAGTCGCTGGGAGGTGGATATATTTGCTGTCCCAGTTAGATAATTTTTGTGCTATTTCTTGCAGTTTTGTTTCGAAGAAATTTGATTGACTATGATGAGAGGTGTGCATGATTCAGGGTGAGCCCACGTAAGACCGCCTATTTTCGACTTAGAGGCATAATCTTTGTGTGTCGGCGTTGTTGTTTTACAGCGTTCCTGTGTGAACGCACTGTATAATTTGTGGTAGAAAATCTACTATCGAAAAAGGCGAGAATTGTGTGGAGACGAAAACAGGTGGAGAACAGGTGAAAAACAGGTGGAGAGACAGATCTGTATGTGTCTGCAGCGACAGTAAAGTTGTGCTCATGGCCTTAGACAGCCCTCCAACCACTTCAAGGGTAGTTGAATCCTGCAAATCCAGACTTAACTTAATATACTGATGCTAATATGGGTCCCGGGACACGTGGGTATCGCGGGTAGCGAGACCTCTGACTCTTTAGCTAGGATGGGCACTGAGACCAACTTCTAAACTAGCGCTGTCTAGTGAACTGTTCATCGCCAACTTCTTTGAACCGGAGTCCGTTCTGCCACTCGCTTCTGCACCCATCAAAGCCACGGTTAGCAAACGGACTACTGCAACCCATAAGCGAGCTTGGCAGGCTGAGAGAGGCTGCAGATGGACAAAACCAATAACATAGATTATCGCAGATCCTCCTTTCATTAAGCAGAAGCGACTGTAGACAGCTGCTTGGAACAGGTAGGCATCTCAGACAGTGCACTCTGTCCAGCATGTGGAGAGGAGGATGCGGGATGAGACGGCGGACAAATTTCTGTGCGTCTGCCCGGCCTTCACTCGAAGCAGGCTGGAATTTTTTTGGCACTGATGTATTAAAAAGCGACCACCTTGGCTTCTTGGCACCACAAGATCTACTCAGATATCTTCGGAGGTCGGGTAGATTTAAAGAAAATTAAAAAGGAAACCTGAGTGCAGTACAATGGACTAATGTTGTCTGATTCGATTATAAAATCAAGCTCCGATAGTTGCTTCGATTTCATCTTCAGTACCTGCACATTCATAATATGCCAAGTATTTTCGATCGGGTTGAGATCGGGACTATTACCAAGACATTCCATAGTCAAAATATTTATTTACAACAAATAATCCTTAAACTGGCAAGGTAAGGTAAAGGTAAAGCCGAAATAGTTTAAAAAGTTAACAAACCCCTTTAAAACATTTCGCAAATAATTAATATTTCCACATTTGGCTCGAAGACATTACGACTAATTTTCCTGAAAGATTACATCATCCACTTATGAATGAAGCTATTCCATTAAAAGTATCGGATTTCCAGCGAGTAAGCGTTGGTATAAAGGTCCATACACCATTCCAACTACCATGACTAGTTGTCCAAAACTGTACTAAGAAAAACATCCCCAAACCATTCGGCTGGCGCCCTGTCTAACGCTACGTCTAACTCATTCGTTGCTACAGCGTTCGGTAACTCTTTGCCGCACAAAACACCTTCCATCGGATCCGAATAGGTTAAATTTGGACTAAGTCAAAAACAAAATAACATTCCTCCAATTCATCTTAGTCCAACTCTAGTGCTGTTTGGCCCATTGTAGTCCTTTCTGGCGCATTTTCATTATTAAAAATGATTTTTTTGCGGGTCATTGAGTTCATAAACCCATATGCTGAAGTCCTCTTCGAACAGTCCTGGCTGAAATTTCCCTGCCATTGTCTTCTTATATTCGCATATGTTTTGAATCGATCCTGTAAGCTCATGAGCTTGATAAGACAGCCTTAAGCGGCAGAAGTTTTCTGAGCTCCTCCTTATGGCCGAGTTCCTCCTGCTATTTGTGGCCTGCGTCTTGATGTTACTCCACAAATGAAGTGACCTACAGTTTTAAGCCGACTTCGAACGGCAAATGGCTTTTCATTAGGAGCTTTTTCATAGTAGATATGCATGCGGAGTCTTGCCATTACCGGCCGAGAGGCGATCGCTATTGGAAGACCTTTTCTATAATTTTTTAAATTATTTCTTACCTCTAAAAAATCACCAATAGCTGACTTACTAAATCCCACATTAGCACTAATTTCGTGAAAGCTGTAGTTATCGTGACGTAAATTTAAAATTTGATTTCTTTACATTAGCTCACTTTTTTACGGCTCGGAATTATTCAATGACCTTTATAATGATAAAAAAGGTATGTGAAAGAAATTGCAACTTACTTGATTCCTTTGAAATTTATTCCTAAAATGTAGCAGGATTTTTAAAATCGTTACTGAAATACATTTTTTTAAGTTTAAGTTTTTAAAGAAAAAAAACCTCATTGAAGATACGGTTTTTTTAGAGCGGCACCTGAGATAATGCGCTCTTCTTGGCTACTCAGTCGACGATATGAGGCTAACTGGCTTCGAAAACAAGCAAAATTTTCAGGTGTAAAGAGAGACAAAAACTCACAGGAGATAAATCAGGCACCTCTACACTATTTAGGAAGGGCTTCAGCTCTACGGCGATATCCTCGGTCCTTATTTCTTAAAGGTGCCCAAGGAGCTGCACTCACAGTCATCCAGAAGTGGTCCATTAGGTCCAAGCGGCAACAAATTATACAAAAGAACAATGCATTTTTATGAATTTATTTTTACCCCAACCTATTATAATATATGCTCCATCTGATGATCTCGAAATTGTTTGGGATCCATGCGCGGGATTCATAATTCAACCCCGCAGAGCTTTAAAGTTCTTTTCAATTATTGAGAAAGTGTGTAGTTGCGATGTGATTTATAGGTAGAAAAGTTATCTTGGAATAAGCTAAGCCTTCAGAAAAGGCACTCGGATGATTTAAGAAAATGTCTAAAAATAAAAGACCTAGAAAAGCGGCAGCAGACCTGTACTCGGTCAACCTAAGGTTCAATTTCCTAAAATTATATCGCAAATACCATACAAAATGAATATGCAAATATTAAAAAACTAATTAAGATATTGTGGACATACCACTTCATAAATAGTTCGTTCTAAAGGGTGATCAGCCTTACACGATCTTGTTAGCAAGATTGAAGCCGGGCTGGAAGCTGATGAATACACAATGGGCGTGTTCGTGGACATTGAGGGGGCTTGTGATAATGCCACTTTCGGCTCGATATGTTCATCTGCCGAATGACACGGAGTTAATCAAACCATTGTAAAATGGATACGAGGGGTGCCTTTTATATATCGGGATTTGGCAACCCTGGTGTTGCAATCTGGTAACTGACAGCTGTATCGCAAAGTTTGACATTTTTTGGCTTTTACGTACTTAGAACGTTTTAAAATACCAGCGCTATTTGTGTTGTTTACAGTAACTTAAAAGATTCATCTCGGTCCAAAAATGGAATTAAATCGTGAACATTTTCGTGCGATTATTTTTTACAACTTTCGACGTGGATTAACTCAGAAACACTGCATGGATGAACTTAATTCATTTTTTGGCGATGAAGCTCCATCAAGGACCAGTGTTTATCGATGGTATTGTGAATTCAAACGTGGGCGTACTTCACTCCAAGACGAATTTCGTGAAGGTCGTCCAAAATCAGTTGTTGTTCCGAAAACCATTGATGCTGTGCGCGAACTGATATTGCAAGATCGTCATGTGATCTACCGTGAGATTGAGACAATCTTAGGCATTAGTGGGACCAGCATACATTCAATATTGCATAAACATTTGATTGTCAAAAAAATTTGTTCGCGTTGGATCCCACACAATTTGTCAATCGCTCAAAAAAGGCTCGGGTCGATTGGTCGAAGGAAATGCTCAAAAAATATGATCGCGGGGCTTCGAAACAAGTCTATGACATCGTGACAGGTGATGAATCATGGATGTACGCGTATGAGCCCGAAAGTAAACAGCAGTCGACTGTATGGGTGTTTCAAGATGAGCCAAATCCAACAAAAGTTGTTCGCGCACGAAGTACTTCCAAGCAAATGGTCGCCTGTTTTTCGGAAAAACTGGACATGTCGCAACCGTACCACTAGGATAACGCAGAACAGTAAATTCTGAGTGGTACACGACCATTTGTTTGCCAGTTGTCTTCCAAGAAATTAGGAAAACCAATCGCCAAAGACGGATCACTCTTCACCAGGACAATGCGAGCTCTCACACATCGGCTCAAACAACTGCATTTTTGAGCACCCAAAACATCGAATTAATGGGTCATCCGCCGTTTAGCCCTGCTTGGCACCGAATGACTTCTTTTTATTCCCGTACGTAAAAAACAAACTGAGAGGTCAACGTTTTTCGACACCTGAAGAAGCGGTTGCGGCATTCAGAATGCATGTTTTGGAGGTACCTCATTCAGAGTGGCAAAAGTACTTCGAGCGGCGTCGAACAAATCGCAGTCAGGGCCAGACAAGGATATCCCCAAGGGGGTGCTCTTTCTCCGCTGTTGTGGTGCTTCGTCGTAGACTCTCTATTAGTGGAGTTGCAGGAACTCGGTTTTCACGTCCAAGCATATGCGGACGATGTCTGTGCGTTAACATCAGATAAATCCTTAAGGAGGCTTTGCACGAAAGTGCAGAGGATCTTGACAAAATCGATGACTGGTGCATGAGACAAGGTCTTTCCGTTAATCCTAACAAAACAACCATGGTCTTGTTTACGAGAAAACGGAAATTGGATGGACTCAGTCTCCCAACACTGAAAGGTGTGACACTTGGTCTTTCCGTTGAAGTTAAATATCTAGGAGTAATCTTGGATAAGAAGCTGACTTGAGAGACACACGTTTCACTGAAGTTGAATCACGCATTAAGGATTTTTCAGCAATGCCGCAGAGCCTTTGGTAAGACCTGGAGTCTGAAACCTGCTGTGGTCCTATGGATATACACGGCACTTATCAGACCAATCATTACATACGCTTCTGTGGTCTGGCGGCGACGGAGCATGGTTAAGTCCACAATCCGCGAACTATACGGGCTAGAAGGAAGTGTATTTTTATGCATCACGGGTGCCATGAGTACAACCTCTGGTGATGTCCTAAATGCTATGCTTGATTTGCTCCCCCTGGATCTTAAGATACAACAGGAAGCAATAAAAGCAATGTGTAGACTAAATAAATATGGTTTCTGGCACGAAGACGGAATTTCGGTACACAGAAAAATCTTTGAGTTGCTATCTGAGCAGTATGCACTGTTTTTGGCATCTAAAGGCGACCTGATACCCACAGTTTCATTTGGAAGGAAATTTGATGTTAGATTTTCATTGCGTGAACAATGGACCAATCCAGAATGCATGCGCGGAGCTTTGACGGATATTTTCTTTACCGATGGGTGCAAGAATGAAATGGGGTCTGAAGCCGGATGGTACTTAAACGATAGTAATAAGTATCACTATGCTATGGGGGAAATGGCAACTGTTTTCCAAACAGAAGTTTTTGCCATCCTGAAAGTAGCCGAATGGATAAGCGAGAGCAGATGGAGCGTGAAAGAGATTGGAGTTTTCAGTGACAGTCAGGCTGCATTGAAGGCCCTGGAGAACGCGAAGCAAACCTGAAAGATTGTCCAAGAATGTAAGAAGAAGCTCAATTCTGTGCCAAGACAAAACAGGCTTGTACTTATATGGGTTCCGGGACACTCCCGTGTTTAAGGAAACGAAATCGCCGACGAATTGGCCAACCGTGGATCAGCGGTGCCCCCACAGGGGCCAGAGCCAATAATCGGAATCAGTTATGCAGGAATCAAGAATTGGATCAGCGATTATGTAGGCAATCTGCATAAAGAGCGATGGTCCGGTCTAGAACGCTGCAGAACTACAAAGTGTTTTGACACAAGTCCGAACAGAAAACTGTCAAACTTTCTACTAAAACTTAGAAGCAAAGACATTCGTTTGATGGTCGGCATCATTACAGGACACAACCCATGGGGTCAGCATATGACGATCATTGGAATCATTGAGGATTCAGTGTGCCTGTCATGCTTGGAGGAGGCGGATAGCACTGAGCACTTTCTCTGTGAGTGTCCTGCCTTTGCTAGAGCACGGCTACGAGTTTTGGGTTTTGGGTTCCGATGTCATGAGAATGAGTAATATTTGTTCTCTAAAACTGGAGAATATTTACAGATTTGCCAAAGAAACTGGAAAATTCTTACAGTACTAACTATCTCTATCTCTGCCTCTATTTTTTCATATCTCATTCTCTGATACTTTTCTCCTTCCCTCCTTGACTATCCAACCCCTTTACAGAGCTTTAAATCTAATGAGCTTTCAAGGCATTCAAGAGAAGCCATTAAATCCATTGAAAGCAACCGTTTGGCGCGGCCTTTGGGTTGGAGGAACCATAGTCCTATAACAGTGAATGCTGAACACTATGACGCCATTATAAACGACTTCTTGATGCCGGAAATCGAAGCCCATAAAGCTCACAACATTTTGTTGCAACAAGACGACGGACGGCGCTACTTGCCGTAGAGCTAGTCAAACAATGGATTTACTGCGTTGTCGTTTCAGGAGCAATCTCGACCAGCCTCGTACCAGTGGACTGGCCACCAAGAGGGTATGATTTCACACCTTTGGACTTTGGACTGCAAAATTGTCATAGTCCAAGTTTCTGCGGCATACAAATTTTTACCAAATAAGCAATACTGAAAGTTAACAGATAAAATTGAGCTCACTAATATCAGGAGAATGTGTCCTCGATAAAATTATAAATATTTTGCAACTGTTTGATGATTTTTTTTTTGCAAATTAAAATTCTATCATATAATTAAATGATAATACTGCCGATTCAATTAAGCAAACTCTTATCAAATGTATTAAATAACGGCCTTGAGTAGAAAAGTATATAAATTAAAGTCATTCACTTTGAATTTTAGTCAACTATTCTTCTTCATCGAATCGCACAAAGTTGAAGTTCATAATAATTTCACTTGAAGATGAAAGTGTGGTGTTTTCTAATTTTTATGGTACACAATTTTTCAAACAAGAAACATAGTTAATAATGAAGGACCCAATTGCCTTTATTTCATTCAAATGCAGTTAAACTAATACAATATAAGTAATATCTTTTGAAAAATTCTCTTCTTTAGTCGCTCGCGCGGATTTCCACCCAAGATTGTACAACCACCGGCGTGGACTTCGTTTGTTCGACGGACGGTAATGTTGAAATTTGCTTGGATTCAACTGCCGCAACTGGAACTGAAATAATCACATGCGCAACGGGTTTTACTTGCAATAGCGAAGATCCAAAGAGTGGCTGCCAAAGCAGCCAATCAGCAGCGAGTACCACCACAACCGCGAGCGGAACTTGTGCGGATAATTATTTGAAATTAGCTAAAAGCGATTGCATGTCTTATTATAAGTGTGTTAATGGAGTAATTAAATCGTATACTTGCCCCACCAAAACTTGCTATAGTACTGACAAAGCCGCTTGCAAGATAGGCACTTGCGTGAGTGGAGTTTGTACATCGTAAAACTTCTGTATGGATAAGAGAATCGATGTGGTTAGATTCTGCAGTATTCTTTAGTATTATATAAAAATCTGTATTATATTTAAATGTATACTTAGACATATGTATGTGTATGTACTTATATATGCCTTAAATTTGGATTAAATGTTTAATAAACTAGTCTGGTATTAATTAAGAATTAGACCAAATCACACTAAACTACTTTCAGTCTTACAATTTTTATTTGGATGAATAAAGGCGTAATTGTCAGAAGATCTCTTCTTCTTGAATGGCGTGGTAACCGGAGTTATATACACTTAGAAGACCGAAAAAAGCGAATTTTCTGAGAAAACTTTTAAATTTAGCGATCTGAACTGTATTTTAAGACTTAGTATTAGTAAAAATATGGCGGCCGCCGTAGCCGAAGGTTTTGGTGCGTGACTACCATTCGGAATTCACAGAGAGAACGTAGATTCGAATCTCGGTGAAGCACCAAAATTAAGAAAAACATTTTTCTAATAGCGGTCGCCTCTCGGCAGGTAATGGCAAACCTCCGAGTGTATTTCTGTCATGAAAAAGCTCCTCATAAAAATATCTGCCGGCCCATAAACCGCACCAAACAGTCACTCTTTGTGGGTGCATTGGTGTTTCGCCAATCACTCTTGGATTATCATTTGCCCAAATGGGGCAATTCTGCTTATTGACGAATCCACTGAGGTGAAAATGTGCCTCATCACTGAAGATGATTTTCTTCGAAAATTGGTCATTCACTGACGACGCTTGAAATGGTCAAGAGGCTTTAGTTCTTGAGTCAATTGCGCCTTGTAAGCGTATAAATGCAAGTCTTTGTGCATAATGTTCATCAACGACGAGCGTGAGAGGTGCAATTGTTGGGCCCGACGACGAGTTGAGGTGGATGGCTCTTCAACCACACTATCGCGAAAAGCAGCAATATTTTTTGCAGTACGAGCTGTACGAGCATGCACTGGTGTTTTCACATCTCCTACAGACGCGGTTTGCTCAAATTTTTTTGATTGTACGCACATTTGGATGATTAAATTGACCGAAAAATTCACGAAGTGCGCGATATGCATTTTGATTTGAACGCCCGTTTTCATAATAAGCCTGTATAACTTTAACGCATTGTTTGATTATGTATCTTTCTATGGTTTAAATTGAGTTAGTCTGAAATTGAAAAGGGTCAAATGAAATGCAAAAAAAAAATTAAAGTTTAGGTGTGGTTCACATTCAAAATCGGCCCTTGAAATTTAACCACCGTTTATATTAGTAAAAATATTTATTTATTTGGAAAGGGGCTACAGCTGATCTTCGGGAACTTCTCACAAAAAAGACGTTTTACGGTGACCACTATATCTCTGAACTGGCTCCTCTGAAATTAAAAAACCAAACAGATTTCGTTAAAGTAATGTTAAATCTAGTAATTAATCGAAGGAATGAGCAAAATAAATTTTGACAAAATGAGGTCTTTCTCTTCTTCTGCTACCATCAGCGAATAATTGCAGAGCCGGAGCGTTTGTATCCATTCAGATGTCATGACCCAGCCTATTTATAGCTGAATTTTTATTCGCTGCGCTATGTCTCTGTCGTCGTAAAGTTCATGCAGCCCATTGTTCCATCGCCTGCGATACTCGCTGTTGCCAATGTACATATGTCTAAAAATTTAGACAGAATCGTTTTCTCAAACACTCCAAGGTCATCGGATATTGTCATCGTCAAACCCTCTGCGTCTTAAGTTAGGACGGGCACGATGAGAGCCTTATAAAGAGTTAGTTTTGTTCGTCGAGAGAGGAGTAGTACTCAGTTACCTACTTAGTTTAAAGTAACATTTGTTGGCAAGAGAGATTCGCTGTTGGGTTTCAATACTGACATATCGGTGTAAATGTTGGTTCTTAAATAAACGAAGTATCTTACTACTTCAAAATCATAACTATCAAAAGCACCGTGGGTGCCGCTGCACGAGTGCGCCGGCTGTTTGTATGAGGAGGTACTTCGTTTTGTCCTCGTTCACCATCACGCCCATTCGCTTTGCCTTTATCCAGCTAAAGGGTATTTACGATCCGAGAAGCCAACATCAAATTAAATAATTGTTATAATCAATCTGAAGAGCAAATTGACCCAAAAAATGTTACGCTGCCGAGAAAGAGGATAGGACGCTGCCTGTCGGACCATGCTGCGATCGGGTACATCGTTAGGCATTTGAAAGTTGAGAAAGAAAGAGAGATGGAATTGCGAAAAGCTTAAGATGTTGACCGATACGAAAAATACTTGAATATTCTACCAGCCGGATTACAGAGGATTTCAAGACCGAGGCGCTCAACTGTAGGAACAAAAGCGGCGACCTGATGATTGACGTATCTTAAGTTATGGAGGCAGCAGTTATCGCATCTACTGAATGATGATAAAAGTGGATGTCACGGAGAAGTTGAATGCCCCGATCCTCCAATCGAAGAGATTACCGTTCCGTAACCCAACGATGATACCAAACGAGTTTTGAGGCAGGATGATTCTCCGTCGTGTGACAGGCAGTCGGCGCACCCACTTCATTGCTCACAGTTATAATGATGAAGCAGTATGAGACTTCGTTTACTTAGGAACCAACGTTAACACCGGTAACAATGTTAGTCTTGAAATCAAACTGAGAATCTCTCTACAACAATTTCTACATTGGATTAAATAGGAATTTGAGTAGTAAAGACCTCTGACGACGAACAAAAATTCCACTTTATAAGCTTCTCATCATGCCCACCCTATTCTATGGTGCAGATGTTTGAGCGATTAAAACATCCGCGAAAGATTTGTTGATATTTTCAGGATGGCGACGGTGAATATCGCAGACTATAGAATATTGAGCTCCCTGAACTTTACGGCGACATAGTTATAGAGTAGTGAATTAAAGATGAAGTGGCTCCATTTGATACAAACGCTCTGGCTCTGAAAGTATTCGATGTGGTACCAGCGGGTGATAGCACAGGAAGGGGAAGTCCTCCTTAATGTTGAGAAGATCAGGCAGGAAACGGCCTGGATCCATATGGTGTGTGCGATTG
Source organism: Anastrepha obliqua (assembly GCF_027943255.1). NCBI lineage: Eukaryota > Metazoa > Arthropoda > Insecta > Diptera > Tephritidae > Anastrepha > Anastrepha obliqua. The sequence goes on from NC_072894.1 coordinate 7,587,649, forward strand.
GGGCAGGTTAGCACGAGAAAGAAGCAACTGGTGCTATTCGCTATTCCTTCGATTCGTTCGTGGATGAATAACGAAAAGTAAAGCAGACAGAAACACAACGCTGGACAGATCTATATTCAGAGGAAACTGTCTGCAATTGGTTTGAATAACCGGCACAAAAGAAAAACGAGACAAATGATGTAGCTTTCTGATTGTGGCTCAAATCTAAGAGATAGGACTTTGTTAAATAAATATGAACTGATATATTATTCTTGCTCTATGGAATCTGTCTTAGGTAATCGACCATACTAGAGCCTATCAAATTTTACTTCGACTAAGTTGTGCCATAAAGTGACCAAATTGGAGCATGTCAAGAAAGCAGGAGGTCGCTCTTGCTTATCCAACAACACAACACTACATTTTGTTGGGTTCCCGGCCACTTTGGAGTGGAGTGGATGAGTGTACAAGGAAAGGTTCTGGGTGTGACCTTTAATAAGTGGTAGAGGCCATAAGCAATCCTCAATCCTTGCGGAAACCAATAGAAGGGGATCTCTAACTACTAGCAGCAGAGTTTCCAAAACGCTCTGGGCGGAACTGAATCTTAAAATCACACAATGCCTGCTTGGATCCAACAGATCAACTATCAGCGTCCCCACAGCTGTTATAACGGGTCATTGCTCTATTGGTACCCTAGTCAATAGAATGAGTGTACCTCACAATGACTTATGCAGGAACTGTGGAGATGAAGAAGTTAGCCGGTACAATAACTCCTCTGTGAAGGTCCTACACTTCAAAGAAGCCATGCCAAATATCTTTTGTTATTATTTCTTTGAACACCTGGGAAATTTAAAAAGATCTGAGTGGTTTAAGCAACTTTGTTAGGGAATGGGTGTGAAATGCAGGCATCTCAATGGGCCTTAAGGCCCCCGAGGGTCTTGCCTTAGACAGGCAACCTGGCTAACCTAATCTCACCTAAAATGGATGTTGATGATATAATCTGAACATAATAGTAGACCCTTTCATAGAAATATTTGTTTTCCTTGCTCACTCCTCTCGGGAGCATAGGGCCTTCCATCATACACGGTTCTGTGCTCTTGTTTTTGCACCGTCCCATGAGAGGTCGGCATCGGCTAGTTCGCACAAAATCAACTTTCTCCAAGTGTTTTTAGGTCGACCGCGACCTCTGCTCGCTTGCGGGGTTCAGTCCAGTCCTATTCTTGTGATACTATCTGGTTTTATTAATGCGTGACTTATCTATCGCCACTTTCTGCATTTCATTTGCCTAAGGATGGGTTCCTCGTTTGTTAATCTCCACAGTGCGTCGTTACTGATGATGTTTGTCAGAATATTCTGCAGATGATGCGAAGGCCTTTGTTGACGAAAGATTGTAGCCTCTGTGTGATGGTGTTAGAGACTAGCCATGTTTCGCTTCCGAAACGCATGAGCCGAATATTCGAAGTTTAGTGCGCCTGGCGAACTGCGAACTCCCCCATACTGTATGCATTCGCCCGAATGCCGCCCTTGCTTTGTTTAGCCTGCAGTTGACATCTTCATCTGCTTCACCATCTGTCGTGATGATGCAGCCGCAGGTAGCAAAAGCTTTCGACAAATTCCACCGGGCATCCGTGAACCAATATCTGCCTTGCGTTATTGTGGTTAGCTCTCATAGCCTTTATCTTGGCGATGTTGACCTCCAGTGCATGCCAGCGCGACTAGTCTGTCCGCCTTCGCTTTCATAACAGAGAGTTTGTGAGAGAGGAGGCAGATGTCTCGTGAAACTCCATAGGATGCCTTTTTTGTGGAGGATCAGTTGGCTCATGACGTCATCAATGACGATGGCGAACAGAAGGGGCAGCAGGGGACAACCTTGCCTTACGCCTGCGTTGGTAGCGAATGCATCGCTGATATCGACTTTGTGGTAGAGGGTTTCGACGAGGCGGATTATCTTGGCGGGAACTCCCTTTCTACTCAGTGCCAGCCATATTGCGTGTCGTTTGATAGAAGTCTACGAACAGTATGTAGAGCGGGAAGCGCCATTCAACTGATTGTTCTACTATAATCCGAAGGCTTGGTTAACACAGCTTCGGGGCGGACGAAAACCAGCTTGCTCGTCTCTTAAGGAGCGTTCGATATCTTTGAGCCTGCCTTGTATGAACGCAGCTACAATTTTGTAGATAGTGTTAAGTAGGGTTATTCCTCGCCAGTTGCCACAGTCACGCAGGTCGCCTTTCTTGAGTAGCTTCACAATGAAAGAAATATAAGGACTTTTCATTACGTTTAAACAAAGCGGGTAGCCGTTCGAAACTCAGTTCGAGGTTCTGAAAATTTTATGATATAAAACGATTTTATGAGCTCCTTTGCTTTGCGAATCAATAAGACGAAGTAATACAATATTTCCATTGATTCTTCTGCTCTTTTTAAGGTTTTTGATGTGAATTACCATACTAAAGGTTAGCGTAGTTTCTAATTCCCACGAGATAATTGTCGAATATTCTTTCGAAATAGTCAATAATAATAGTTGCCATTAATGAGTCAATGAGGCACCAATCTTAAATACACTTAGATATTTTCATGCACAAGCAGCGATAATATTCGCCCCTCATTTACTCATTGGTTAGCCCGTAGCCCAAGCAAAGCTATTGATCGACCATTACCACAATCTTGTCGGTAAAGAAAAAAGCTTCAAGATCTATGACAATTACACACGAGTTTGAGATAGATAATGCGAGTGAGGCAAAATAAAAATAATAACACGATTAAGCGACAGAGGGAAGGTATTCGTAATTATGTCAAGGTTGTTTGAACATTTTTATCTTCACCGACGCTAATATGAAGGCCAAGTATTTTATGCCGATAGTGATAATAAATTAATTGTGTTACAATTCTATTTCATTGCGTCATAGTGATTAGATGTTAAAAAACCTGCTATCGAATTTCTAAAATTAATTTAAGCTTAATTTATCGAATGTTAATTTGTTTCACTAAAACTATGAATTATGTGGAATTTCCCTTCATTTTTATGTTTTCTTCTTGCCACACAGTGCATGAAATCGTGACCCTATTGCGAACGAACTTCAATTCGTTTTATGAGCCCATGTTTATATAATCCTTACCCACTATTTTGATTAACAACTTCAACTTTTGTAAACCTGCAAACACCCCCGTGCGCACGGGCCTGTCTCAGCTCATCATGGTCGGGTAGCGGAAGACAGTTTCGTCGTCAACGATTGGGGTATCCGGATCTTCATATTCTCTGTGACATATACAGTTTAGCAGGTATGAGAAGAGTTTCCTCCTTAACTTAAGCTCGCTCTGTATGCCAGTAACCAGATCGCCGTCTTTGTTCTTACAGGAAAACGTCCCGGTCTTAAAACCTTTTGTAAACCCCCGAACTTTCTAGTAGTGCTTTCGGGCGTTCTTCCTATTGGCCATCATCTCAAACTCCTTGCACTCACATATTCCGGCCTCTAGCTTCTTCTATCTGATAATGCGTCTCTATTCCTTTTTCAGCTTCCAGTAGGGATTCGCCTTGCGCCCGATCGCAGTGTGGTTCCTTTCTTTCTGCGGCAGCATCGCATCGCTCGACCTACCAATTGATTTTCGGGCTTGCCGAAATCCGAGCAATGTTGTTCCATTGCTCATGTATGTCGGACTGTTGGGGAGTGCTCTTCGAGAGCACGAGTGCGAGTCGAGTGGCGAGTCTTCTGGCTGTCTTCATGCTTGAGGTTTCAAACCTGATCACTACCGCTGAACTGAAAGGCCAGAAAGCATCGAAAAGATTTATTTTCACAAGAAAAGCTGTTAACCAATCAATTTCCAATTCAATTTCAGTGTCAAAATTAACATCCCGAAAATTAAAGGCAATGTTGTTATTAAACTTGGGCATCGGTACAAATTCTCTAAATCATAAGCATGCGCCGGGTATACACATTTTCTTATCATTCGCGGTGATTCCTTGGTATCTAAGAACCAATTAACTGTTACAGCCCATTCTTGTCATGCAATTTCTTAATCTGGAATTCTTTTTGAGATAAAATTGACAAAGAATACGAATTGATACGTACGCACCCACTTTGGTTTTGTGTGGATTAGTTGAAGCGTGAAATTTGATGGATCTGAACAGAATGAGAGATCTTCTATATAGAACATTCTGGCTGCTGGTATGTAATTGAAGCAAATTAAACATAATAACGATAATATATATATATTATTACATTGTCGGGCAAAGAAAAGACGATACTTTCAAAATGTTTAGTTATTTGGATTTATTTATAAAAAAAAAACAATCATTTCACAAAATATGTCATGGCACTACTTTCATTCAAGTATTTCCAATATAAAAACACACACATTGCCGTGGAGGATATATTTTTTAGTCCTTTGGAAAAAAAACTATCCGATATACTTACATTAACTTGCTTGGAGGCTGGTCGGTTGGTTGAAGTGGTGATTCACTCGGAATCCAACTAGCGCTTTCGCACTACTTTTTTGACACATCCTCGCTACCAACCTGCCTGACTATGCCCAATCTGTGCGGTTTTCTTAAGCCTTATTCAAGGTTGCCAATATTCGACGGACCCATCTGGCAACCCTGTATCTTTTGACAGAGATATCAGATCGCTTAATGAGATGCGTCAGTCCAATCAGATTTTTACCATGGAACAGTACACGCCACGCAAGCGCTCCCAAATTGTTAAAATTTACATTCAACAAAAGAAGTCAATTGTGAAAACTCAACGTGCGTATAAAAAATTAAGTAATGCGAAAAGTGCGCCTTCTAAGAACACCATTAAACGTTTGTACGAAAAGTTTTTGACTGGTAATGCTCTTTCTAATCCAAATCAAAACCGACCAAGGCGTCGCCAAGGACATCCCAAACTCGCCGTTCTCAACAGTTGGGCATTGCTCGGACTACTTTACAACGAATTATCCGCATTGATTTGCATTTATTCCCGTATAAGATTCAATTGACGCAAAGATTGTTGCCTGCGGACAAGCCTCGACGATTGGAATGGGCCCAAAGAGTCATCGAAATCCGTCGGGTCCGTCGAATATGGGCAACCCTGTAGGTTGTTGACATCTAAGTCAGACAGTTGTTCGAGATTCTTAAACAGTGGTTTGCCCAGGATTGACATTCTCTCCTTCCGTAAGGTAGGTCATTCACAAGGGATATGGAAAATCGTTTCCTTCTTCTCAGGTTGTTTACAACTGCGCCAGGGTGTGTTGTGAGGTACGCCCATTCTGGCTGCTTGTAAACCGATAGACCAAAAGCCAGTGAGCCAGTTTGTTCTATGACTGCCGTGAGTTTCCAGGCGTACCGTCGTTTCATGTTTAGTATATCAATGTTGACGCTTGTTTGAGGTTCTAGGTGGGCCATGACGTTATGCTAATTTTGTGTGTGGTTTAGTGTCTCCATCTACAATCCGCGATACGGAGGCATTTTGGGGAGATTGCATTCTTGATTGCACCCAGTGGGATGAATACCGATTCTGCAAAAAATGTAACCCTCTTGCTAGTTCATCTGATTTTTTGTTACCTTCAATGTTTCGATGTCCCGGGACCCATATCAAGGTAACGTTAGGGTTTTCACTCAAGGTGGCAAGGCTATTCCTGCTTTGTTCCAGCAGTTTAGAGTTTGTTGTAGGCGAATCCATGGCCTGGACTGCAGCTTGGCTATCCGAAAGAATAGTGACATTGCCCTTATAAGAGAAATCTGCGATTAATAACCTACAAGTTTCCTCCAGTACTACCGCTTGGAAGATACTGCAAACATTAGGAAGACGGATTGATTTCTCAGTTCTGAGTCTATGAGAATATATTATATGTATAGCAGCTCCAACATCACAATTCATTTTTGAATCGTCTGTATGGACTGCAAGTTAGGTTCGGTTAGGTTGACTTGGCTGACTGTAAGACATCACTTAGACCTATTGGTCCTTAGTGTTACCAGATGGAGCTTGACCCTTACGTTTCATTGTAGCAGGTTTCTTGTAATAATCCTGCGTCTTTTGCGAATCTAAGTAAACTCTGAAGCTCTAACGCTGTATTTACTGTAGTGTCGAAGTTGTTTAGTAAAAGTTCCTTACTCCATCCTCGCGAGATGGAAAGAGAGTGACGAAATTCCTATTGTATGTCACCGTTGGGTCAATGTAATCAGTCCTCTCCGAGGTGTGCTGAGTTTATCGCAATAATAGGACATGATCGTATTACACAACCCGTTATTACACAAGCTGATCTTTGTATTCCGCCGATTCATTTGGTATAAGAATCTCTTTTTAGAGCTTTCCACTAAACCACCGATCCATACGATAAAATTGGTCATATAACCATCTTGCACAATCTTCTCTCAAGCATACGTGGAATGATGCAGAGCCGTGCAGAGCCAGAAACTTGATGTCGCTCGTACAAGAAAAGTGGTCCTCAGTTGAAAGACGCTTTTCGGGTAAGAACTGTTAGTATTTAATTGCGTTCACATTCCCATTCACAAAAGGACAGCTTTCCAATTTCAAGATAGGAAAAGCATCCAAGTATCATTCGACTGCTTCTCAGACAGACGTTACGTCGGAAATTGAATTGAATTGAATGACTATTGAAATATTCACCGCGTCTTCTGCGAATGTACGACATTCGATTTCACCCGAAAAGTTTGCCTGTTGATTTCGACTCCAATTTATTATTGAAACTCACTCCAGATGACTTCAGTTGTTTGGATTCTATCGCAAATGTGAATTCAATTAACACTGGTTACGGCTGGTCTTTTTCAGTCAACCGGAAAAGGCTTTACATTTTAAAATTCGGCCTTTACATATTTTAGAAGAAAACTGCCTATAGTAGTTTTGATAAAACTTGGTTTCAGGTCGCAAAGCCAAAGATTATTGTCAGACAATTTACTAATATGTATTACTTTGATTTGAAGCCACTTGAACTAAGTATCCGCTTTTCTTGACATTACTGTAGAGATACATGGCGGTGCAAATACAAATATTTTTTTTTAATTAAATAAAATAATTAGTAATTAATTTCAAGTATGCACGCATTTTGTCGTTATAAAGAGAAAGAAATTCCATTGTTCACAGTATTTCTTCTACTAGTGACAGACCAGGTTTTGAGTGGAAAGAAGCTCTCAGTGACAAAATAAAATATGATTAAAAAATATACCTGTATTTGGACCACCATGCATGCTTACATATATAAAAGTAAATTAATTAAATTTAGCAACATTTTTTCACAGTTCCTGCTTGGAACCTGCTCTCTCGCCTTCACACAAGCGAGGCGTGACACAAAGCCAAGGGATCTACCGGCACTGCAAGTTTTGAATGCCAAACGCTCGGCCTCTTCCCTGATCCGAACAATTGCCAGTACTACCATAAATGTCAGAGCGGTGGCACACACACGCGCTATAAATCTGGTCCCCGGAAACGCTATTCGATCCAGTTACAATCGTGCGCTTTGTCCTCCACCGGAGTTTGCTTCACGCCCGCTTATAAGTGCACAGCTGTCGGTGATCAGGGCGCTTGGCCCGGTGATTTGCGCATAATATATGTTTCACATGCAAAACTAGTGGAAGTGGCGGCAAATTGCAGCCAGTGCTATTTAAATCCGTAGACGGCACACTATTTAATGGAATGACGTGCGTGTGATGGTGCAGTGAAATGCAAGAAAATGGAATATCGTAGATGAAGATAAAGGCACCTACACACGGCCAAATTAGTTTCAAATGACAGCAAATACAATTTTTGAAATTTTTTGTTTCATTTGTGTTTCAATTTCTGATTTGTGCGATTTTTTTATGCATCATCATATTTTATTCTTTAATAAAGCCTGATTAGGAAAAAAGAACCTTTTAAGAGCTTTTTTGTATAGCACCAATTACACAGGTATCCAATTTCTTTAGCCCTATGAATTTAAATTGAATAAAAATAAAACAAAAATAGCGAAAAAATGTTATTTTCAAATTTCTAACCAAATTCGTTTGTGTTTATTTCGTTTAAGCAAATTTATTTTTTAAATAAGTAATACACATCTTCATTACACGCAGCTGTTGGTGATGAAAGGAGAAAGTAAGGAAGAAAGTTAGGTTATAAAAAGCTTTTCAAAGAACAAACGAAGAAAGGAAAAGGAAATAGCGTCTATAGTTAAAACTAAAATTTAGCTACAAATTAAGAGTATAAAGAGGGAGGAAATAAAGCAAGGTAGCTAAACAATTAAAAAAATTAGAAGCGAAATTGAACCAAATTCTAAAAAAATAAAGGGTGGTTAAATTTTAAGGACTGATGTTGAATGCAAACCACACCTAAACGTCGAGTTTTTTCTGCATTTCATTTGACACTTTTCAATTTCAGACTAACTCAATTTGAACCATGGAAAGATACGCAGCCGCGCAACGCTTTAAAGTTATTCAGGCTTATTATGAAAACGGGCGTTCAAATCAAAATGCATATCGCGCACTTCATCTTCAGTGATGAGGCACATTTTCTCCTCAGTGGATTCGTCACTAAGCAGAATTACCGCATTTGGGCGAATGATAATCCAAAAGTGATTGCCGAAAAACCAATGCACCCACAAAGAATGACTGTTTGGTGCAGTTTATGGGCCGGTGGCATCATTGGGCCGCTTTTTTTTCCAAAATGGGGCCGGTCAGGTAGTTACTGTGAATAGTGTTCGCTATCGTGAGATGATAACGAACTTTTTATGGCCCGAATTGGAAGATATGGATGTGAACGATATGTGGTTTCAACAGGACGGTGCCACTTGTCACACAGCTAACCAAACAATGGCTCTTTTGCGCGAAAAATTTGATGGCCGAATAATCTCACGTCGCGGCGATGTCAATTGGCCGCCAAGATCATATGATTCGACACCGTTGGACTTCTTTCTTTGAGGTTATATGACAGAAAAGGTGTACGTCGATAAGCCAGCAACAATTCAAGAGCTAAAGAATGAGATAATTCGGCACATTAACGGCATAGAACCTCAATTATGCCTCAGCGACATCGAAAATTTGGAACATCGGATGGAGGTGTGCCGCCGAGGCCGCGGCAGCTACTTGGCCGATATTTTGTTCCGTGCGTAATTGAGTCATATCAGTATTATCAAAATCAGGAGAAATGACAATATTTTCTTAAAAAAAATGTATTTTATTCAAAATCAACACCGGCCTTGAAACTTAACCATCCTTTGTAAAATGAGAAAGCTCCAAATTTCAAACACGAAATGAGAAACTTTAAAGAATAATATTTAGTACAAAAGTTAAACCAAAACCTTAAGATAAAAATTTTATGAGAAAAGGAGTAGAAATTTTAAAATAGAATATTGAACAAAAAATAAAGAAAAGTATAGGTGGAAAAATTAGAAAAAAACGAAACTGAAGCCGTACGCAAAAAGTAAGAAAAAAATAGTGGAAATATTAAAATGGAACATTCTTGAAAGAGTGAAGAAGAAATAGATGGAGAAATTACAAAATACATTAAACTGAGCCATAGCCGAAAGGTAAAAAAAGTAGTGGAAATAACAAAATTCATCACTGTTGAAAGATGAAAGACACAAATAGGTGGAAAAACTAGAAAATACGTGAAAAATAGTAAAAAAAAGTAGATAGAAATATTAGAAAAGGCATGAAACTGAAGCCGTACGCGAAAAATAAAAAAAGTAGTGGAAAAAAGTAGGTAAAGAAATTAGAAAATACGTGAAACTGAAGACGTACGAAAAAAGTAGTGGAAAAAGTAGGTGGAAAAATTAGAAAAGACATGAAACTGAAGCCAAAAAAAATAGTAGCCGTACGCAAAAAGTAAAAAAAAGTAGTGGAAAAAAGTAGGTCGAAAAATTCTAAAAGACATGAAACTGAAGAAAAAAATAGTGGAAACATTAAAATGGAACATTCTTGAGAGAAGAAGAAAGAACGCAAAAAGTAATGGAAATATTAAAATGAAACATAATTGAAAGAGGAAAGAAAAAATAGGTGGAGAAATTAGAAAATACATGAAACTGAAATTTCTCTTCTTCCTCTTCGTTCGCTCTCTTCTTTCTTTTCTAATGTTTCCACCCTAAGTAAAAAAACAGAAGAAAGGAAAGAAGTGGTATTTTAAAATATAACATAACAAAAAGCTGGAGAAAATTGGAAATAGAAATGGGTCAAAACATGTCGTATAAAAATAAACAACGAAAAAAAATTATAAATTAAATTAAATATAAAAATTAAACTAAAACCATACACCAAGAAAGGAAGAACAAACTTTTAAAAAAAAAAAAAAAAAAAATATATAATAATAATAATAATCATGCAAACATAAATAAAGCTCACTACTATAACATTTGCATATTGATTTGCTTATACACAAGTCATTAAAATTAGTCTCTTAGGTGCGATGTTCAATCATCACGTTCGCTCACAACTGGATGCAGCACAATCGATGCGCCATTGCAGCCTGTACGGTCCGTTATAAAATCGTGGAAATTACTCTCCAAAGCCCACATGAAACGTTTGTGACCAGGCAGCACCTGTGCCGAAAAAAAACAAAACAAAGAAAAACAAAAACAAAAACACATTGCTACGTCGTACACTGAAACTCTCATTACTCATTTTTTTCTAACCTGAGTTGATAACCGGCATTCGCCACCATGTTGCACATCCTTCAAATTGGCCGCCTTAAAACAAGTCTCTGAGTTCCACATGTATATGTCGTTTTCGCCCTTGTAGCGGAAGAACAGATTCGTGCCCCCATCGGCACCAAGCAATACCATTTGCTTGCCATAAGGTTTAGCGCCCACATCCACAATCGAACCAGTACCCTGTCCAACACGCAAGTATTGCCCACGTATGGAATATAAACGTGGCGAGCTGAGGTAAGTGAAGAAGAGCGTCGAGGTACCATCCGGAGTGGTTGTTAATGCCATGTAGAGAACGTCGGTGGAGGGTGCAGTGGCTTTGGGTAAAACGATGCGATACGATTTGCCGCCTGAGATATCGTAAACGAGTATGCTGCGGGCACCCGCATCGGCAACATAACTGTGTGTGAGAGAGAGAGAGAGAGAGCGGGAGGAGAAATGATGAAATGTTGTTGTGGGTGTGTAAAATTTTATATAATATATACATATAAATGTGAATAGGGAAGGCTAAATCTCAAGAATGATAGATTACAAGATTGTGATGTCACTGGGAGTATTTCTGGCTGTGAATAATTGAATAAACAATAACAATAAAATTAATACAAATAAATAATTATTATCACGCCAGTTGATTCTGTCAAATTTGCAGAGAGCAGAATGGCGATGCGCGTATGCGGCCACCTTCTGTGTTCTTTCCGAACTTTTTATAGCCACGCACATTTTTGTAAAATTTAATTTGGGCTGGATTTTTTTTTTTTATTTTGGAATCAGTTAAACTCATATACAATACATATAAAAAAATGGGCGTGGTTTTCATTCGATCGCAATAATCTAATAGTTATATCGGATCTAAATGAGGTGGGAAGCTTAACGTGTAAGCGGGCGAGTTTTATTCGCTCGTTAACGAGATAAACGCATTTACCGAAAATGGGCGTGGCACCAAACATTTCGAAATGCGTTGCATTTCTTTTCTTGGGTTAATTATTTGCACATAAATGGTACTAGGTTTTTTTGGGAAGATTAGCGTTATATGGGAGGGAGGCGTGGTTATTAACCCATTACTACCCATTTTTAATACCAACTTGTCTTGGTCAAAGAGTACACAATATGCATACCAATATTAAAATATTTAAATTCTTGGTCGAGTTATCGTGCGCACGGATGGAAGGACTAGCATTTTGATATCTATACTAATATTATAAAGAGGAAAACTTTGTTTGTTTGTTTGTTTGGTTGTAATGAATAGGCTCAAAAACTACTGGACCGATTTTAAAAATTCTTTCACCATTCGAAAGCTACATCATCCACGAGTAACATGGATTATATTTTATTTTGGAAATAGGGCTCGAGATATAGGTCAAAACGTGGACCCGGGTAACCTTCGGATGTGTATGTACAATATGGGTATCAAATGGAAGCTGTTGGTGAATGCTTTAGTCCAGAGTATTTTTCATGCCACTCCGTGACTAGGGTCTCGAGATAGAGACCAAAACGTGGACCCTAGAATGTGTTTGTACAATATGGATATCAAATTGAAGCTGTTGGTGAATGCTTTAGTACAGAGTATTTTTCATGCCGCTCCGTGACTGGAGTCTCGAGATATAGGTCAAAACGTGGATCCGGGTAACCTTTGGTTGTGTATGTACAATATGGGTATCAAATGAAAGCTGTTGACAAGTGCTTTAATACGGGGTAATTTGGTAATTTTCATACCTATTGATGACTAGGGTCTCGAAATATATGCCAAAACGTGGACCCGCCGTGTCTTTGCATCGAATTAAACCAAACTTATGCACATTGTTAAGTAAGTATTGAAAATGGGTTTCGTAAAGTTTGGTTGTAATTCGGAGCAGTGGCAACGGGTACAGCGTTCTTTTGAGCCAGCCATAATGTCGCTTACTTTTTTAACGCTTGGGGCGGAACCGAACTGTCAAATTGACAGTGTGAGTTACAATGTGTCAATATTTCTTTCTGATTTGGATGCCATAAGGAAAAAACGTAAGTGCAACATGTAAAAATTGTTTGTGAATTTTTTTGGAGTGGATTTTGGAACAGTGAATAATTTCTTACGAAATTTGAGAATTTAATGTGAAATCCGAATGAAATTATGTGTTCGTGGAAAAACAATTTTTTTTCGTTTTTTTTTTGAAAAATATAAATGGATAATGGTTAAAAAAGCTCCAATGCTTAATAAAACATATAAATTGAAACGAAAAATTCATGGATGATCAGGAAAAAAGACGATTGTTTATTCATATGCGCTGATTTGAAATTTAAAAACAATCTTCTTTTTTCCTCATTTTCAATTTATATTTTATATTTACTCAAAAACAAAAAATATTGTTTATGCCAAAGCGCTTGAATAAAGAATAAAGAAATAAATAATATGAAAATCATATATTTTCTGTTCTAAACCATATCTATTCTATTTTAGTGTGCCCAGCGAAGGGGGCCGGGTTTGCTAGTTATATATATAAGTGTCCTAAGCTCAAGTCCCTAAGTATAGGGGGGCGGTTCAAAAAGTATCCATGACAGAGGGCATTTCTGAAGGAAGTTGGTGTTAGCTAGGTGTGCTGCCATCTATCAAACGACGGGAAAACAAATTTCAGACTGATTGATAGGTTAGTTTGGATTTGGCAGCTATTCGAGCAAGACGTGTTTCGTGATTTTCGCTAAAATGAAAAAAGAGCTGTAGCGTTTGGTAATTTGCTTTTTGTTTTTGGATGGGAAAAATGCGAGGCGTTTAAAGCAAAGTTCGATGTTGTCTATGTGGATGCTTCGGCATCTATGACCACAGTTAGATATTGGTTTCATGAATTTTAACGTGGGCGAACATCCGTTTTTGATGAGAAGCGACTAGGACGCCAGGCAGACGTGGTTACTGAGGAAATCATTCAAAAAGTCTACGAAATGATTTTCGCTGATCAACGAACGAAAGTTCACGAAGTAAGAGAGGTCGTAGGTGTGTCGACCGGAAGGGCAATTAATATTTTACATGATAAATTGGCAATGAAAAAATTATCGGCCCGATGCGTGCCGCGATTGCTCACGGTGGACAACAAGCGGATGCGGCTGTTAACTTCGAATCAGTGTTTGGAGCTATTTAAGCGAGATCCGAAGGAATATTTGCGTCGAGTTGTCATCGTTGATGAAACGTGGATTCATTATTACACACCAGAAACTAAGCAACAATCAAAACAATGGATTTCTTCCGGTGAACTTGCTCCAAAGAAGGCGAAGACAGTGGAACTGGCCGGAAAGATCATGGCGACGATTTTTTGGAATGCGAACGGCGTCATCCTAATGGATTTTTTAGGAAAAGAAAAAAACGATCACTAGACAATATTACAGTGAGTTATTGGACCGCTTTCACAAAAACTTGAAGGAGACACGGCCGCTTTTGGCGAAAAGGAAGGTGCTGTTTCACCATGATAACGCACCAGCACTTTCATCCGGAGTTGTCGCCGCCAAACTGCATGAATTGCATTATGAATTATGCCACACCCCGCATATTCAACCGATCTGGCTCGCTGCGACTTTTTTGTTCACTAACATGAAGAAATGGCTCGCGTGAAAAAAATTTAGTTCAAACGGTGAAGTCATCGCCGAAATAGAGACGTATTTTGGAAGGAAGGTTGGGAGAAGTGTATTTTTCTCAAAGGGAACTATGTTGAAAAAAAATTTTTTTTTTTTTGAAAAAAATGGTGTCTTCATTTCTAACACGGGTACTTATTGAAACCCCCTCGCATAAGCCGTATCTATCTCGATTCCTTTATGTTGTTATATATAAGCAAAATTATACTCCCCTTGGGCTCAAATTCGCGGGTATAAAAAATATTATAATTCACTTACACAAACGGCTTATTATGTTTTGAATAGTCGACCACCAAAAATTGCAATCGGGATTCTGCAATTACCAGATCAGTCAAATCTATGATCTTTACTACTTTGTTGTCAGCTGTATTGATTGCTACGATTTTTGGACCGCAACGGCGTATCGGTTGTTCCAGCGTATTCACAAGTCCAACGTCTAACGCCCACAGAACACCCTAAAATTGTAAAAAATTAAATAAGGTTAAGATTCATCAATTAATAAAAAAAATTGCATGATGCGGAGAAAAGTTTCAGAGGTTTAGTTGAAGATTCACTCACTTATCCATATGTTTTTTAAGAAATAAATTAAATTTTTCAGAATGATTAGAGTGTCGAAAATGTAAAAAATATCACCAATCGACGATTTTATGTCTAAAAAACGTGAAAAAATTATCTATAAAAACGGCCAGACATGACATATTTTGTTTCTATTTCTACTTTTAGAATATATGCAGGGTACCTACATACGGAAGCTGGAAACATGCACATAGGTGGCCATAACTTCCCGAAGCCATCATTTTTCTTTCTGCTCTTTTTCAGATAAGACTTGGAAGACTACAATTTAACTCAAGAAATAAAGAGACATGCAATTATAGTTGCCATATGTGGAAATCATACCAATTTAGAAATCTTTAATTTTCTTAAGTGCGTCCATTCATTCTTTCATGAGGTCCACCTTGAATTGGAAGCATCAGACGGCGATGCAGAATCTGTTTCAGAACGCATAAAATGCGAGGAGAGTTTTGACACTGTCCAATCTGCAAAATTTATTTCATAAATGCAAGCACAAGGATCTTCCAAAATCAATGAGAGGCCTTGCGAGGGAGCTTAATATTTCTGAGGTTCTTATCCGTTGCCCATGGATATCTCCGGTTTGAGTCATACGTTATACGCAGAAGACAGTTTATGTTGGAACAAATACGAGAAGAGCGACTTATCCGATGAAAACGCCTTCGAAACAAAATTAAACACCCTTAAGTGATTAAGATGTTATGGCTTTTTCTGGCCAAACAAATGTTGACTAAGACCAAAAGACCAACCGTAGAAATGACAGATGGTTATGTTCAAACTATACAGAGGCCCCTTGCGAAAGAGCCTAATGCTTCTGAGGGTCTTATCCGTCGAATTCTCCATGAAGGTCTACGGTATGAATCTTACGTTATGCGCATAAAGCAGTTAGTGAATATGAATAAGAATACCAAACGCAGAAATGACAGATTCCAAGTTATGTTTCAACCCCAGAGAGGCTCCTGGTGTCATGCACACGAAGCTTCCAGCCACTGTAATTGGGTTGGGTGTCGTGAGCAACAAAGGTCATGCCAGGCCACCACCATTCCTTATTCAAGGATTTCGAGTGAATTCTGCTGCATATATCGAGGTTCTATCGGTAGCAGTGAAATCCTGGAATGTTAGTGAACGCGGTGATAGCCCATATAGTATATCTTTCAGCAAGATCCTGCTCCTTCACATACAGCGATGGCTGCACGAGAATGCATGTCTAAAAATTTCCATACCCACATAACATAGAACTTATGCCTGCCTAACTCCACAGACCTTAACCCCTTGGAGTATTACTTATGGGGCGTAGAGGAGCGTGAAACCAATAAGCAACCTCATAACACTATTTCTTCTCTGAAGGCTCCGTAATGTTCAATATGAATAAGAAGCAATTGATCCGGGCATGCAATCGTTTCGAGAAGTTTATTCCAGCTAATGGAAATTTCATTGAATTATTTTATAGATATATTAGTTTGGGGAAAAATAAATCCATTATTATTGCGTAAAATTTTGAGCAAATGGTTTAAAACTGTTTTATGGACGATCTTTAGCTATTGGGCGAAGCTACGTCTACTAAAATGCCGGTCAACTTCGATGATTTCTGTGATTTTATCGACATTATCGACATTTTCTTTGACATAAAAAGATATATTTAATGCCTGAATGGAATCGACGAAACCAAAATTGCTCATAATTAACTATTAAAGTAACGACACCATAAACACCATTCACAATTTCAGCAGCCTGGCTTGCATTTTCGCCTTTAACCTTTAGCAAAGAAAAACTGTAAAATGTAATGAAATTTTCTCTTCGCTGACTTCCATTGTTGACACTCTGTAACTTACAACTGAATGGAACAACACAAAAAAAAAAACAGAAAAAGGTTTTTTTTCGTGTGAATGGAACAACAAAAAAAAAACAGGAAAATTTTTTTTTAGTGTGAAATGCCACCTTGACAACGACCATAAACTTTAAATTGTTTGATCTGCCGAGAAAATAATACATTTACTTTTCCCCAAGCTAATATAAAAGGTAAATATTGTGTAAAAAAATCGGTTAGTTTTATTAAATTTCATTCAAAATAAAAGCTAATTGGTTTTACTCTCAAGTTCTCCTCAAATACCGAACGTATGTACCCTGTGCCGCTCATGCTCAACTGAACAAGCATGTGTCGGTTTGTGCTATTGATCGGCAAATAAACGAACACCCACTCAAATATTTATGCGCAATGCAGTATGACTCGGATATTTTTACATTTTTCTGTGAATGCATACGTACTCGTATGTACATATATGCACATGCATATGTGTCTACTATTTTATTTGCACATACATATAAATATACTTTCATTATTAGGCTATAATAACAATTTTCATATTTGCCTCCGCAATTGCATTGCCAGCAAAATGGTTACGGCGCCAAATTCTCTTCATTGCTGTAAATATTTTAAATTGGCCCATATTGTGAGGAATATATTGCGCATTTCCATAGGTATGAAAATACCAAAGTGTGAAAATGTCAACTATGCAACTACAAATACACACATACATACATACATTAATTAACTATAGCACTAGGACTTATTGACTTATTGTGACGCTATCACAATTTATTTGCTTCTGATTTAATTTGAATAACTTTTGTTTTTCATTAACCTTCAAAAATCATATAAATCCAAGTTTTAACTTTGTGTAATTTAAATAAAATTCAAGAAATTCTTATAAAAATTTCAAACTTATTTATTAGAAAAAAAAATTTTTTTTAATGCGCAGTTTTATAGTGCATTCAATTTTGGTATAAAAAAAGTGTAAATTGAAATTCGGAGTCAAGGGTCAGCTTAAAACTGTAGGTGTTTGTTTTCGGACAAGTGCCCAATAAAGGGTGTAAGCGCCGCAAAACAAACAAAAATGTACTCTATAATAAAATTATAATTAAATCTGTTCAAATATTTCATGTTGCCTATTTTGCTAGAGTTTGCAGGTGTAGAAAGAACTTTGAGCGTTTATGTATGCCACTCAAGCAGCCTATCAGAAAAAGCTATAAATTTTGCGATTGGCCCCTAATGCGCTACACTGCTCCAGAAAGCGGAATATTGCTGACTATTTATTTGACCAATAATCGGTCGGTGACTTTGGCACAACGTGAATTTCGTCGCAGATTTCCTCGCCGTCCAACGCCTACTGGTGAAACACTGCGACGTTTAACCGCTCGCCTCGAAGAGACTGGCACAACACGAGATGCTGCCAGGCGTGGCAGACCCCGGAGTAGCCGTTCTGCAGAGAATATTGCTGCTGTAGCCGAGGATGTCATGGAAGCGCTGTCGACATCGATCAGACGACGTGCCACACAAATGGGTATCAGTCGACGGTCTTTACAGCGAATTTTGGTACGAGATTTGAAGATGTTTCCGTACAAAGTTCAGACGGTGCATCAGCTGTTAGCTACTGACCGCCAATCGCGTTTAACATACGCTCAAGCCATCCTTAATCTCCACCAAGAGGAAGATGATTTTTCATCAAAAATAATAATAATCATAACCATCTTAGCGGGTACGTAAATAAGCAAAATTTACGCTTCTGGGGCACTGAAAATCCGCGTGTAACCCACGAAGAGCCATTACACCCGCTCCAAGTCACTGTATGGTGTGCTGTTTTCGCTGGAAAAGTCATCGGACCTTTTTTCTTCGAAGACGTCGCGGGCCAAACGGTTACTGTGAATGGTGAGCGCTACAGAGCAATGATCAACGAGTTCTTTTTGCCGCAACTTGATGAATTGGGATTGGGAAACATGTGGTTCCAACAGGACGGTGCAACGGCACACACTGCACGTGCCACAACCGATATGCTGAAGTATGTGTTTCCCGGGTGCCTAATCTCCCGTTTTGGCGATTTGCACTGGCCAGCGAGATCGCCTGATTTGACCGCTCCAGACTTCTTTTTGTGGGGCTTTTTGAAGTCGCGGGTTTATGTCAACAATCCTCAGACTCTTGCAACAATATCCGTTAAGAATGTGACGGAAGTTTTGGCCAAAGTGATGGAAAATGCCATAAAAAGGGCTCAAATGGCAATCAACTGTGGCGGCGTCCATTTACATGACATCATATTCTCGACTTGATGTAAAAAAAATTGAAAGACCAAATAAAAATAATCCACAAGAAGAAACAAAGTTTTTCATTTTTTTGTTAAATTACAGCCAAAAAACATCGGAAGGTTACTTTTGCGCCACCTTGTAGAAAGATGGGTTGCTGAACTTAAACGTGACCGCATAAGCCTTTAAGACGTTCTACGTCAGGGTTGTCCAAAAACAGCAACAACACCTGGAATCGTAGGGAAAATACAGGATCCACTATTGGAAAATCGTCAAGTGACTCAAAGAGATTTAGTAGAAGCTCTAGGCATCTCAAGCAATATTTTGATTGAATTATTGGGTTTCAGAGAGCTGTGTGCACAACGGGTGCCGCATTCGTTAACAATCGAACAAACAAACATTCGAATGCGATTTTCTTCGCAACATTTAGAGGTTTTTCGAAAGAATAAATGGATGAGACTTGGGTTTATTACCATGATTTTATGTCAAAACAAAAGGCTAAAGAGTCGTGCGAACCTGGTTATGGCGCTCCGAAACGAGTTCGTGTCCAGAAATCGCCTAAGAAGGTGTTAGCATCAGTTTTTTGAGATGCAAAATGAATTTTGTTTGGGGATTACTTGCAAACTGGTAAAACAATAAATTCTGAATATTATTGTAATCTCTTAGACCAGCTGAAGGAGAAAAAGCGTAAAAAAGAAGCCAGTTTGCAAAAAAAAAAATATATATTTTTCATGAGGGCAATGCACATTTAACACATGCCACTTTTTGATACATGCCACTCGAGGACAGTATGCAACTAGGTGACACATCCCTAGTGACTCAAAAAGCGGTGAAGTACCTAGGTATTCAACTAAATTGCAGGCTTACGTTCTGGGCCCAGATACGGCACGCGGCTACTAAATAAGCGAAGATTACAGGAATGCTGAGCAGACTAATGGCGAAGATCCGTGGACCAACCCAGAGTAAAAGAAGGTCGATCATGGCTACCACAAACGCAATATTTCTGTATGGCAGCGAAATATGGGGAAATGCGCTAAATTGCAAAACCAAGCGCAAAGCACTGGAGGCTGTGCAACGAACAGCGGCACTCACAGTTGCTTCAGTCTACCGCACTGTCTCAGGTGCAGCAGTTTTTGTGATCAGTGAGGACCTTATGGCTCAAGAACGAGTAGATGCGTGGGACTCTAAGAAAAAGCACACGCCATCACTAACTCCGCGGAACGGAGATGCCAAGTATGCAGCGGTGGCAAAGCCGATGGGAGACTGATACGATTGGCAGATGGACGGCGAAGCTCATTCCTGCAATAGGTAAATGGGTTCAAAGGAGCTTCGGTTCCTCTCGGGCCACGGATACTTCTGTAGTAGCTGCTACGTTAGCTGCGTCATGTCGTCCCAATGCTCGCTCCCGCTCTGAAAGTATTCGATGCCGTGCCAGCTGGTGGTAGCAGAGGAAGAGGAAGGCCTTCTCTGCGTTGGAAAGATCAGGTGGAGAAGAACTTGGCTTCACTTGGTGTGTCCAACTGGCGCCGGTTAGCATGAGAAAGAAACGACTGGCGCGCTTTGTTTAACTCTGCTAAAATCGCGTAAGCGGTTATCGTGCGAATTAAAAAAAGAAGAAGTTCCTGAAAGGGAGTCGCCCCAGAAGAGGAGGAGAGATTGTTTCAGTGGTCACATCACACGACGTTATAGACGACGGTCGCTGTAAGTGCGAAGGCATTTTGAACCCTATCTCACCCACCAAAAAAAAAAAAAACAAAAAGAAGAGCATTTTGACAATCCATGAATTAAAGTGCGAATTATTGGAGCGTCCACCGTATTCACCAGATTTAGACCACTAATGACTTCCATGTGTTTTCAGACCTAAAACAATCATGCGTGTAAAGCGTTTTCATTAAATGAAGAGTTCCTAACAGCTGTGAAAGCGTATTTTGCTGCCCTTCCAGATTCTCACTTGAGGGAAGGGAACTCATAAATTGGAATCTCGTTGGAAGAGGTGTATTGATGCTCAG
Source organism: Anastrepha obliqua (assembly GCF_027943255.1). Lineage (NCBI taxonomy): Eukaryota > Metazoa > Arthropoda > Insecta > Diptera > Tephritidae > Anastrepha > Anastrepha obliqua. Next base: position 7,608,480 of record NC_072894.1, read on the forward strand.
GAAGACTGTACTGAATAATAAAGTGCATTTCAAATCATAAAATTGTGCTTTTCTTATCGAACCGCAAAACTTTTTGAACACCCTAGCAAATGGTTTTATCTATAATAACACTTCCATGCCATCTCCAAACGGCTATTGGTTTTCATGAGACGCTTTTTCATGTCAAAGATGTATTTGGAAATTAACTATTCTCTGCCGAGGGGCGTTCACTGCTCGAAAAACTATTTATTGTATATAATTTGAGGAGAAATTGGAAAAAATTGAATTTCGTGTGCTTATCAAGCCGATTCATCCTTAGAAACCCACTGTTTCGACTGTTGTTTGGTCTCTGGTGTGTGGTGATGGATCCATGTTTCGTCCACGGTTACAAAACTGCGCAAAAACTCCTCCATATTGCGATTAAATAACGCAAAACGTTCCTGTGAAGTTGTTACACGATTGCGTTTGTGGTCGACTGTGAATTACTGGGTAGTCTGATAAAGGTAGCTGTAAAATACAAACTAACTGACGCAGCACGTTCAAATTTTGACAGGAGTCAACTGACAGATGCCTGTTGACAGGAGCAGTATTTCTTTGTCAGTAAAGAGGTCAGAAATACAAAAAATCACGAACTTATTGACCCGTCCTCGTAATTTGACATTTCACAATCTAAGTAGGCTGTGAAAAAATTACTGTATTGGCGCGGCGCAGAGATATAGCACTTAAACCGATAGGTATAAATATAAGAATTCAGTATAGGACCCAGTTTTATAGTTTCTTAACCCCTATTTTAGAAACTTAACTCCAAAAATTTACTCAGTGTGAATGCTTTATTGCACATTGCGTGGATTTACTCAAATTTAATACAGTCTAATAGTTTTTCTCAACAATAGTTCGCCTACGCAAATAAAGATAAACAGAATTATTCCTTTTTATATTCGCAGTTGTCGGTCGGCTATGGCGGCATATGCCTCTTGGCCATTACAGACACAGAAATGCAAAGCGGTTGGCAGCGATAAGCGCATATCCCAGTGACAGACACATCAGACCTTTATATCCTAAACTAATTCTCGTCCAAGTTTTTTGATTTGTTTTTTGTATCGTTTATCGTTTTTTTTTGTTTTTGTTTTTTTTTTGTTTTTTTTTCTTTTACTAGCAGCTGACTACTTTTCGTATTTACCACAATTTGAAGCAGCAAAAAGTTTGCAATTGTAGTGTCAGATGCGTTGCCAGATGATATCGCATTCTGTGTGGCCCAATATGCTGACCCTGCTCACCCACAATGGCATTGGCAGTGACCTCGTCTGCACCGCCAAGGCGACAACACATAATCTAATATTGGTGGCACAAGCACGCTCCGTTTACGCAACCACACACAGACACACATAACAAATAAGCATACACACACATACACATCTAATTGTACATTTGTATATACGTAGTTAGTTATTTGCTATAAATTAAATATTCACTAAATAAGTATGGAGGGTAGGGAAAAGATAACTAACTAGATTTATTACCAAAGCGCTCTACACGACGCCGCCCAGTGTTTTACTGTTGCATTGCACGAGTCATACACTGGACGTCAGCCTGTAGCACTGTACGATGGCATACTCGTGTATACTCACATGTGGATCCACAACAATATCGACGACGGACTGCAATGCTTGGCAGGAGCCTTCCTCTTGAATGGCCCAGCACGGATATGGCGCTATCTTGGCCACACACTGGCCCTTCTTGAGTTGCACACGACCCAATGTGAATGGCACACCCTGTTTGTAGCGTGGCAGTGCGACGAAGACGTCATCACGTTGTAGTTGGGCACGCGTCACGATCACATTGCGCGGCACATAGCGGCCGGATTGTACGTAAATGTTTTTAGTCGATTCGCAGGGCCAGCGCAGATTGTTGCCGCTTAGCTGGAAGGTGAGTGCGGTAAGTGGGTTTTTGTTCAATTTGCTGACATGCTTGTTGGTGGAGCCACCATAGTTGCCATAGCTATCATAGCTGTCATGGCCAGCTGCGTCTGTCATGTCAGCTGGGTAATCGAGTAGTTCATTGCTGTAGGCAGCTAGCGTGGTTGTGGGCAGAAGGGAGCCAACAAATGAGATGAGAAAGAGTAATAGTGAGGCGAGTTGGGAGTGGGTGGTGCTGTAATGCAACTGCATTTTGTGATGATGGTTGCGCGTGGTAGTTGGCGTGTTTTCAGCTGTCGTCGTCGTCGTTGTTGTTGTTGTCTTTTTATAACCACTACACTTTCTGCGCTCCACTGTTGCCTGTATGCGGCTTAAAGAGCTATTGCTTATTTATACTTTTTGCGTAGATTTGCAACTTCGTCTTGTTTGTTCACTGGAACTGCCAGCAGCGCCACCAAAAATGGTGCATTTATAGCTGCTGTTCATGCTTCGAGAATGTTTACTGTTCGAGCATTCCGCTGGCTGCGTGCATTTCACAAATGTTTGTTTTAAGTTTTTTACTTTCTTTCTTTTGTTTGCTAGTTTTGTTTGGCTTACTATTCATTGTAACATTTAAAGATATGTGACTTAATTTAATATTGCACAGTGGCTAATTTCGCTGAGTAAATTTTCTACAAAACGCTAAAGAAAAAAGAAAAGATATTCGGTCTGTTCATGTAAAAATTATCCACTAACTTGACAATGACTTAATTTTCGAAAATTCGCTCTCACTAAGAAAAATATCAAAAAAAAAAAAATATTTTTCGCTCTCACTGAGAAAAATATCAAAAAAAAAAAAAAAAAAAAAAACATGAACGCAAACCCAGTAACAATTTGGAGTATCGAAAAACTGATTAAAGTATTGACAGGAAAAATCACAAAAACTTAATTTTTTTTTTCACTTGAGCTCCCTCGTATTAAATTAAATTAAAAAACAAAAATAAATAAAAGAATTAAAATGCAAAATAACGAGCTTCGGAATTTCATTTTGTCCACAATAATTTGTTCCATTTCATCGTCGCTGTCAGATGAAGAAAATTCTATTGGCCATTGCAATTCGCAAATTTTAATTCGTCTTTATTTTCACTTTGCGATCAGCTGTTTCTCTCACTTGTAAATTCTTACAAGTAAAAATTTATCCAGTAAAAACTTGCAACTTCCCCTCAAAATGAAATGTCATTTCGCTCTCTCACTTTTTTGCAAGTTTCTTGGGTATATAAACACCAAAATTTGATAATTTGCTTAATGAGCAGACCTATTGATGGTCTATATAAATTTTCAAAAAAAGCAGGCGAACTGTGCATACTAAATAGTACATATGTACACCTTTGCGCACAATAGTAGCAGCGCGACATAGTGCAAAGTTCTGGGCATTTATTTATTTTTTATTTAATTTCTGTATATTTTTAATAAAATTATAGTTGGTACTACAACAAAAATCATGTAACTTAATGTTTGAAACTTTGTAGACAATTTTGAAAAATTCAACACGTTTTCATTTCAAACTTTAGACAAATTCTGGGCTTACAAATACAAATTTTGGGTATGTAAATGCGGTAGCCTTTTCAGTTGTGGTATCGAAATGCTGGCATTTTCCTTATGCGTTTTCTCCATACAAAAAAAATTTGTGCATTTGTTATGTGGAAGAAAATGCAGAACACCATCAACAAAAAAAAAAATCAAAAATCAAATCAAATTTTGATGCATTGTAAAGTGACACAATTAATACTACAATTAAAGGGTCTATAAAACTGAATACCCAGATTTTTTATAGAAATAGAAATAGAAAGTACATAAAACCATCAACGAAAAAAATTATCAAAAATCAAAGAGAAGGAATTGTAAACTGACGCAATTAATACTATTTAATTATATTATTGAATTCCGTACTTAAATCTTATAAGTTCATCCCGCTTTTGGCGCGCTATTTCGACTATTTTGAACTTTATTTAAATTGAAGATTGCTAAGCTCCCACTGAAAACCCATTTATTTGGCTTTAAGTCAACCGATAGGTTTTTACAGCGCCAAAGGAAAGCCTCAAATTTAAATTTGCAAACATTGGATGGGTTAGATTAGATTTGATCACTTGGTCAGGAAGACCAATGTACTATAAGCGGATAGATTAAAGCAGAAAGAATAGAGAGAAAGGGGTTTCTCACCTGATCCCCATCGAAGATAAAATATATGTTTATAAATGTCAATCTATAGCCCTCTTGGATTAGTCAAGTGTTAGCTGTCTTACTAAATGTCGAATAGCTGAAGCAACTGGTATAAATAAACCTATGTTGGTAGCGCTGGAAAAGAGCTGCCTAAAATTACATTTGCTGGGAAGGACTTAATAAGGATTAGTGAGACCGCGTTCATAGAGGTAAATATTGATATGATAGCTTCAACTCGTTACTTGTGATGCTCGTTTGTTTTCTCGTTATTCTCAATGTTGTTGTTGACTTCAGACTAAAAAATAACAACTGAAAGGTGTGTGAACATGAGGAGCACCGCCAAAAAATAATTCTCAATGTTGAAAATTGTGAGGGGAACTTTGGCTGCCACTTCACATGGGGATCGACAGCCGAAACCTGCACGATAATTTCACACACATATTCGCACACTCGTCCAATCAGTCTTTGTTTAGATGGCAACGAAGTGTCATTGGATTTTTTATTTCGTATCTCTCTAGCTCAAATCACTAATTCAAGTTTTTTTGTTAACACACCTCAAGTGACATACGCCCATCAGTTGATTTTTTCAAATTCGCTTAGAACCGAATAACGGTCTGTTGGAGAGCTCACCTTTGAAATCTTTTATCCATGATGTTTAAGCAACAAAAATCTTCGTGCATGAACGCGGTCTAATGAAACTCTCTTGAAATGGAGTTGTTAGTATTGCAAATAGTGAGTTACCAGGGGTATATTATGGGGTATAACCTAACTTGCTAGCATCGAATCTTCCTCGAAAACTTTGTTTTTACTTTCACATGCAAGTTTCTCGTCAAGATAGCGAGCAGATAAGTGGCGAATCAAAGGTGCCTTATATAAATTTTGTTAAGTTAAAGGCAAACATGGACATATGGACCTATTGTATAGGGTGATCAATCATGAGGTGCTTTTTTCAATAGTTAAAAAAAAAACAAAAATGTAAATTATGTTCAAAACCTTTATTTATCATTTGAAAGGACATTCTTTGACATTTACTTTTTGAATATGACTTCATTCAAATGTTGGCCGCAACTACGCTTAAGGTGGTCCATTCTGAAGGTCCAATTTTCAATCACTCGTTCGAGCATTTCGACTGGTATGTCGTGAATAACACGCGTAATGTTGGCTTCCAGAGCTTCAATCGTAGCTGGTTTATCAGCATAGACCTTGGACTTCACGAATCCCCAAAGAAAAAAGTCCAAAGGTGTGATATCACAAGATCTTGGTGGCCAACTCACAGGTCCTAAACGTGAAATCAGCTGCTCTCCGAAATGACTTCTCAATAAAGTCATTGTTTCACGAGCTGTATGGCAACAGAACGCTGATTTTCATAATACAGTTGAACAATTTGTAGACGTTGTTGCGGTGTGAGTCTTTCCATGATGAAATGCCAAACGCTGTTCAACAAATCCACGATGACAGTTAGCCACAACTAGCGCGCGATCTGTAAAAAAAAACGCAAATGAAAAAAACTCCTCTTAATTGATCACCCTATATAATAAAAATATCAGTTCTTTTCGAAGGTAACTTTATTAATGCCCAAGGTTACACAATTCTTACACTAAGTTAACAAATATGAGCTTAAAATCGAATAGTGAGAGTCTAAATGCGAATTGTTGTTGTTGTTATGTAACAAAGAGTAATGATTGGTTTAGATAATTTCATTAAAGAAAAGATCAGTTCGTGAGGGAGCAAATTAAGAAATGTGAAGAGGAGATGGGAGAATATAACTAGGAGAAGTAAGGAGAGAATGAGTAAGGAAGTATGTGTTGTTAGTAGTGCGAGCATGGATATGTAACTATACTATATTTATTATGCTTGTCTTTAGTGAGCGTAGTTTTTACCCTAGCTCGCTCACTTAAATTGGCAAATTCGTCCATGTCATATACATACACATGCCCCACAAAGTCTGCGTTCACTCTACAATAACTTTTTAGTGAATGAAACAAACAACATGATTTTATAATTTTTATAAATTTGTATATATTTATATGTTTATTATATGTTCAAGTTTCAAAAACAAAAATAAATTTCAAGATTCCTCACATAAGTTTTTAGATAACGGTGAGTAATGGCTGTAACAAGTAAATAAAGCGACCATAAAGTTTGCGTTCAGTCTTAAAGTGTAATACAATACAATGATATGCTATATGCACAAATCTAGTTTAGTTGGATATCCACGTTGTTTCAGGACTTCACTCAGCCTATTTGGCATTGAACTTACTAGTTTCTCTGTTTCCTCTGCTGTTATCTTCCTCCATTCTGCCTGCATGACGTTCCGCAAAACCTCTTTACTAGTAATCACTTGCTGACGAATTCTTTTTTCCAATAGATCCCACAGATGCTCGATGGGGTTAAAATCTAGAGACTGTGGCGGTGTTTTAAGCTGTTTTGGGGCGTTGTACAAGTGCCAAAGCTTAAGGGGCAACACCACTGTAGAAATTTCAAAAAATTGATTTTTTTTATAAGCTTAAAAAATTCTTTGAACCTTTTAAAATACAGAACAAAAAGTTTCATACGTTACCGAAGTTTATTTCATAAATATTTTAAGCTTTTAACCAAGCGTTAGTGACTGCTACCTAACGACTTCTCCAAATTTTCAAACTTTAAACGCGTTTTTCTCAAAACACGTTTTCTGAAATTGGCACGCAGCATAACTCAAACAATTTTAAATATTTTTAATCAGGTTTTTCACTACGTCTGTATAATAACCTTCTTAAGAGAAAAGCGTAGGGGATTTTCGATAGATTAATTTAAACGATTGTTATAATTATTTAAGTGCCGTTTTTTTAGTCCAAAATAGAGTTTTTTCCTTCAAATGCTTGCTAATTCCACAAAAAATAAATATTTTTTAAATCCCCTACGTGTTTCTCTAGCTATTCTTATCTAGATTAAGAAAAAAAATGTTTCTTTGTTCCAGATTAAAATTTGCACCCTCTGTGCTGCGTGCCGCGGAACTCCTTCAAGAGAAACCACATTACAAAAATGTCTCCAATGTCGCCATTTTGTAAAATTTTTCGATCAAACTTTGTAGTTTTGTATTTTAGTATATAAGTATAACTTCCCAAATCAGTGTGATTGTTTTCCCTTTCCTTCTATACAAAAAAATTCTTTAAAAATCGTGTTTATTTTACGCGTGTACACTGGTGTTACCCCTTAACGATCTCGGCTGTGTGCTTCGAGTCGTTATCTTGTTGAAATCAAAATGTTCCTGATAAGCCGAGATTTTCTGCACTTTGCTTGAAGTTCCGTTTTAGTATGTTCAAGTATCACCATTTATCCATCGTCGAATCAATAAATTCTAACTGACCGCCATGCAGCCCCAAACCATAACCCCGCCACCTCCGCACAGTGCGGCCGATTCCCGAAAAGCTGGCCAAAACTCAAAAAATTAAGTAATTGATTCAAAATTTCTTACTCGGGGGTTGTCGGGGTCGCTGATTACGAATTTGATCTTAAAATTTTGAAAATCCACCCCCTTCCATCCCTATTGGCCACCCCCTCACGTGAAATAGCGTATATTCAAGAACATAATCAAGATGCATGTAACACAAAAAATAGCATAAAAGCCAAGGTAGCAAGTGGTAGCAGCTGATTCTTGTTTTATTCAGTAACCATTACTTTTTTGAGTAACCTTTAATAGGTTTCAAAGCAGCATATGACGGCGTTGTATTACTATACAGTTTGAAAACTCAAATTTTATAAAAAAAATTGAAAAAATGTATCTACGTATTGCTGCAGCTAAAAATTTTGTGTCGAGGTATTGATATGTACTAAAGATTTCTCGTATTTTACTAACCTTCGGAAGATGATTCCATTTGGTTTTGTTCAATTTACTCCATTACAAAATCTTTCAAATGTGTACAACTTTCACTATTCATCGACAGTAATACGATGCTCAAACGAAGGCCACGTTGCGACTGAAAATACAGAGGATACTTAGGGTACAGGACGTTGCTCTGAACGGTTTTCACTAAAAACAAAAAAACTCTATGTAGAAACTTTTTTTTTTCGACTTTTGGCCAGCTTTTTGGGAATCGGCCGCACTGTGCTCCGTGCTTAACCGTGGCAACAAGATTTTGCTTTTCAAGAGCAGTTCCAGGTTTTCGCCAAACAATTTGACGGCCTTTTATTCAGAATATACAAAATTTACTCTCGTCTGAAAATATTATATTACTTTTTTCCAGAACTCGGGAGGTTTATTTATGTACTCATTAGCAAACTGAATGCGTTTACGTCTGTTCACAAGAGAAATGAAATGCTTTCTTCGGGCGACTCTATCATGGTATCCAGCTTGACGTAGAACTTTTCTGGCAGTTTCAGCGCAAATGCTTTTTTTAAATGTTTGATTTATGTTTTCAACTAATGTTGAGGATGTAATCCGGGGGTTAACCTTTGCAAAGTTGATTATAGAACGCTCTTCCCGGGTCGATACTTTTTTCGGACGCCCTAACCTGGACTTCGTGCGGTTTTACAACAGATGGCGTAACTTGATTATTATTCCATCGATCCACATTTCCAAACATTCATTGGAGAGCTACTGTCGTAAGGCACAAACGTCAGTATAAGTTTTTTATTTGAAGCGTAAACAACAATATTTTTACCACACTTGAAAATGTCGAATTTCGTGCCAAATAATGTGTTTTTGCGGGGAATTCTTTAATATGAAGAAAAAAGCAGCCGGAAGTCATCGTATCTTGGTGGAAGTTTATGGTGAGCATGCTCTAGCTGAGCGAACGTGCCAGAAGTGGTTTGCACGCTTTAAAAGTGGTGATTTTGGCTTGGAAGACGAAGAACGCGAGGGTGCGCCGCCAAAGTTCATGGATACCGAATTGGAGGAATTGCTCGATCAAGATCCGGCTCAAACGCAAGAAGAGGTTGCAAAAACTTTGGGAGTTGATCAATCAACCATTTCCAAACGTTTAAAAGCCATGGGAATGATCCGAAATTCAAATTTCGAAAAAAAACCGCACGAACTTATTCATAGACCTATTAGATGTAAAAATTCCAGTTTGCCGAACATTTGTTACAACTCGCTGAATAGAGGAATACGTTCTCCCAATAGATTTTCCAATATTTCGGAAACTTTTTCCGTCTTTCCACATTTTTATAATTATTTTCCTCTCAGAAACGCTTATTTATTTTCCCTTTCCTTCCATGTTCTTTAATTATCTCCAGTTATAAATAAAATGTTCAACAAAGCTTTGTTAACATTGAGTCGAAGTAATGCGCAATCAATAATTAATATCTTAAAATTAACGGTATCATTAAAATAAACAGGCTGAACGCAGACTTTTTGGTGCCACATTTACATGCTGCTGAAATTATTTTCCCGTTATCTAAAAAGTGAATTGAGCAATCTTGTTTTTTTCCCCCCCCTTAAAAGCTGGGAATGTAGTGAATAAACAAATTGTAAAGATTTCAATTTAATCATAATATTCTATTTTGTTTTTAATAAATTTAAGAAGGCTATTCGGGTGAACGCAGACTGTGTGGGGCATGTGTATATTGCAATAGATTTCGTATTTTCGTTTTGATATTTAAAATTTTACTTGAATTATTCGTCACAGACAGTTTTTTTTTCAAGCTTGAGTGTAAGAGACATCCAATTCAAGGTTAACAACCTTTGTGTCTTGCGTGAATCTGCTAATATTATAAAAAAAAAAACACAAACAAAAAAATGTGCATTCCCACCAGTTCACATTCCCTAAGTACAAACGACAAATACAATTTATCAGCTTAACTACTCGAAAAATAAAATAAGACTTTTAACGCAGTTATGTCAAATTCACCTACGGCACACAAAGCGTTCTAGATCAGATTTATTTGCGCAAATAGCACATTTCATTGCCATACGACACCATCAAATACTAAACAAGAGCACGCAGAGCATGCCCACAGTGAAGCAGCGTAAAATACGATGCAATAACAATACAATAATAGTCACATACACATCTCCATCTGTACATATATGTGTACAGTAACACTACTTAATACACTTAACCACGGTACGTGTCGTCTGCTTGACATTGATCCAAACGCTCAAATGGAGAAGTTGTGTTGTAAAAAAACAAAAAAAACTTGTTTGCAATATCTTATTTACCTTCCGGTCAGGTAGTGAGAGAGCGCCCGCACGTAAAAGTGCAATGTGCATACATACTAATGAGAGAGAAGGTATTCATACCAACACAAGCAAACGTCTAGCAAAATATCAGGCGCTTGAGTGAACACCTGATTTATGTATTTTTTGCTTGTTTTATTAGTTATTTGCAAAAGAAGAAATGCAATTGTTTATTTTGCATCCTGCAATTCAGAAAATATGTAGAATGCATAGGAGAATTATGAAGAAAATATTACGAATACTAACGATGTGAAAATCAGTTTGTAAATCAGTCATGCGTTGTAAATTTGTGACGAAATTGAAATTTGGTTTTTAAGTGGAAACAAATTTTGATACAATAATAACGCTGCTTGCTCATTTTATCATGTTTTGGGCTTTCTTGATAAGAAAATAATAGTAATGCAAAAGAAATACCATGCGATAAGCAAAATGAGAGAAAATTTTCATTCGAAAATATTCAAGCTCGACATGTATGTATGTACTTGTATATATATCAATAACTAGCAACAATGCGGTGCAAAATTCATGTGCACGAAAATCAGAAAAGCAAGAAAAATTGTTCACTTGAAGTTACTATATATTGGAGCAGACGCCCGCACAGTGTGATGCAATGTAGCAGGCAAGCAATCAAGCAACTCAGCAGCTATCATATTTCGCCAGACAACATTGAGTCACCTGCTATGCGTAAACTGATAGCATTGCACTGTGATTTTAATGGTTTATGTCATTGACTTCAGCAGCACCCGAATCAAGTTTATCGCTCAAACCAATTGCCATGAATTGATTGTGTAAACCGTTGTGTTCAGTGGAGAGGTGTTGCTATAGTTGTTACAATTTTTCTTTTCCAAATTTGCTAACACAATTTTGTATGCTCTGCTCTTAGTTAGTGTCGAAAAAGGCAAAGGCAATTTTGTAGAAAAAAAATCATGAAATTCTCGATTTCGATAAAGTAAAACAAACGACAACTACTTCTCTCGGCATATACATAAACATCATCATCATCATCATAGTAAAACATACACATATACATACACATATGGTCATTAAAATAGGTACGCTGCCTTTAGCTATCGATTTTCTCGGAATCGGAATTGTTCGAAACGAATCATTGCTTTGATGTTAGTTTAAAATACCCGTTTTACCAGGTTGTTCAATAAACTTTGCGGTTCGATAAGCGAGAGCGTTGTTACTAGCAACAAATTTTCTCTTATTTGTTTTTTTTTTGTTATGTTGGTACACTCCAAGAATGATAGAAAGAAGATTGCGCCCATCAAGAGTGCGTGACGTCACGTTTGCCGAGTTGTGCAGTGTTGCCAACCATTTGCTCCTCCCAATAAATTTTGTGCTTTTTTGTATACTTAAGGGGGTGGTAGGGTTTAGCGCTAAAAAAACACTCTTTTTTGAATTTTTACAGAAATATGGCTTAAGATACTTTAATAAAATCAGTTGCATGTTATTGTACATCTTTTCAATAAGTTTTTAAAAAATATTAATAATAAAATATTGACAAATAAGCCCATGACAGAGTTTTTTTGGAGATATGTTTTTCGAGAGGTGCTCTGCGGTGCCAATCGGCATTCGTCGTAGAATCATCTGAAACTAAAAAAGTCGAATTTTTCAGTTAAAGTATGACGTAATGCTCCCCCCTACATTAATAAAATTTTTTTTTTTCATTTTTGTAGTTTTGGTGACAAAAAAACGTAAAACGAGCATTTTTGGCGAAAAATGTCGCCATATTTGTAAGTGAAAAACAACCTTAAAAAAAAAAAATAAAAAAAAAAACAGTGTGGGGGGGTATTTTTGATTTAGAAAACGTGCCAAATTTGAAAAGAATCGGTTGAATAGTTTCGGAGTTGTGATTGGCACCGACTTTTAAGAAGTCGTTTCGGGAAAAACGCGTTTGAAAAAATGACTCTGAAAAACTATCGATGCTCCGCATTCGAGGTAGAGTGCCTACAAAGGCTATAACTTTGAGAGTTCTGCTCCGATCCACTTAAAATTTTGACACAACATTCTTGAAATGATTTACTATAAGATGAGTGAAGAAAAAAAATTTCGATTTTGTGACCCTACCCCCCCCTTAAAATACGAAAATTTTGAAGTTTCGTGTTTGTTTTTTTTTTAATTTAAAGCTACCGAAACTGTAAGTTAAGAAAAAACTCTATTATTATACAAAATAAGGTTAAAAAAGGCCACTCTGAGAAGATTTTAGTGCTAATGAAAATTAGTTGGTTCTTATAAAATTTGATATTTTGAAAGCGTAAATTTAATTTTTTGCTCCCTTTAAGGTTATATTAGAATATACCTCTCTCAACACTTCTTAACATTAAACACCTTTTTACACATTTTAAAAAGCGTTTGAATTTACTGAATGTGAATTAAAACCGTAGAGGCGTAATCGTTTCGTCCGATCGTCAATTCTTAGTGGGACATAGGGCATCAAGAGGTGTATTCATAGTAAAAATAAGCAACAAAATATCAAAAAATACCGAAAAAACCAAACGACATTTTTACAAAAAGAGTACCTTATTTTGTTACATAACCTCAAAAATAGCAAATAAGTCGTTTTCTTAACAAAAAGAGTTTCGCTTAACAAAAAAACTCATAAAGACAATTGTCACGCATACAAAGTTCTTTAAGTAATTCCATAAAAATTTGGTATTTTATATTCTTTAATTGGGCATTTGAGTGCGTTTATATATCCAAAACTAGGCAACACTGTAGTAGCGAGAGAGAGATTTTACTGTTGAAAGGAGATGAACACCAACAATAACAGCAATCGCGGGCAATGCGAACAGATGTTAAAAAAAGGTAAAGCTAAATAAAACTGAATGAATTATTGAACTAATTTTTAAAAAATGTACATTTTACAAAATTATAAACATTAAATTTTAATTAGAACACGCTCGAAAAATGTCATGAAGGAAGAATTGAAATTTGGAGACTAAATAACAAAAAAAAGGAAGCTAAACCAAGCTACGAAAATGGTAATCTGGCCATACTGGTGCTAGACCCACGTAACTCATTGTCAAATTCACAGAGCGCAAAGTAACTGTACCACGAGAGATGCCATCTCATTATTCTTTCCATCATGGGTACACTCTTCATATGAATTTAGTTGAAGTTTCATTTCAATCTGTCATTTTATTCTATGTTTACAAGCCATTTAGTATTGACGTGTCACAGTATTTTCTACAATGGAAAAACTCAAGTATCGCGCAATGATTGAATTTTTATTTTTGTATTTTTGGAAGGTTTAAAAGCAAAGATAATTTATGAACGAATGTTGAAAGTGTATAAGGACTTCTCGCCATGATTTTACAGTGGAAAGATGGGTTGTTGAATGTAAAAGTATACGTACAAGCCTTAAACCCAATTCACTACAAGGATGTCCACAAACAGCGACAACACCAGAAATCGAAGAAAAAATACAGGAAATCGTTTTGGAAAATCGTCGAGTGACTGAAAGAGATTCAGTACAATGGACTGAAGTATTGGGTTTCAGAGAGCAAAAACTCATTCGAATGCGAGTTTCTGAGATCGTTTTCGAATGGATAAAGTGAATTTTAAGGGTCGATTCATCCCTACAAATGAGATTTGAGCCTATCGCAATGACCTTAAGTCCAAACAAAAGGCTAAAGAGTGGTGTGAACCCGGTTCTTCGACTGCGAAATGAAACGAAGGTGTTAGCATCAGCGTTTTGGGATGTGAAAGGAATTTTCTTTGTGTCTCATTTGCAGACTCCAAGGCAAACTGCCTATAGGATGAGAAGTATGATATAATTGTACCAATACATAAAAAAGGTGATAAAACAAAGTGTGGAAACTCCCTGCTGAATACTTGCTACAAAATATTTTGAAATCATCTCTACAAGAAGCTAAATGAATATGCTGAAGAAACTATTGGCGACTGTCAATGCGGCTTCAGGGCAGAGTGATCAACAATTGACCAATGTTTCTCGCTGTCCCAGGTATTGGGAAAAATGGCACGAATACAATACAAAATTATGCTATGTTGCCTTTCATAGACTTCCAACAAGCATTTGACAAACTTAATCGAAACCACATTGGACATCATTTAAAGATGTTAGGCATACCTTGTAAATTGGCGAAGTGTGATCGAGTGACGTGGAAGCGGATTGTAACGGAAGCAATGCTTCACCCCGAGCTGTGATGCACTGATAATAATTTTTTTTGAACACATTTCTTTATTGCTATTTTTTAAACACTAAGCAATATTTCTACCTAAAGCTATCTAATTCATTCAAGAGAAAAAAACATTTATGGAATACACCCAGTGGTGCAACCATTTACTAGCAAACTGGAAAAACAATAAATTCTGAATATTATTGTAACATTTTTGACCAGCTGAAGGAAAAAATGGCTGAAAAACACACATTTTGCAAAAGAAACAAATTATTTTTCATGAGGGCATGTGCAGTGTCATTTTGGCAATGGGTAAAATCCATGAATAAAAGTTCGAATTGTTGGAGAGTCCACTGTATTCACCAGATTTGGACCCTAGCAACTTCCCTCTGTTTCCAGACTCAAAGAAATTAATGCTTAAAAAGCGTTTTCCATCAAATGAAGAGGTCTTAACAGCTGTGGGAGCGTATTTTGCAGTCCCTCCAGATACTCACCTCAGGTATGGAATTCATAAATTGGAATCTCGTTGGAACAAGTGTTCAGGTACACTATACTGAATAACAAAGTGCATTTCAAATCATAAAATTGTGTTTTTCTTATCGAACCGCAAAAGTTATTGAACAACCTAGTAAATCGCTTGGTAAGCGGTGCAAGTCTGGTCTTTTTTGGACTAGTTCGACTTCGATCAGGAGATTGTAGATTTTCTGGCTACAAGCAGTGATGGTAAATGGTTTTTTGAAAAATCCCTACACAGCCCAAAAAAATTCCCTACTTTTCCCTACGCTTACAACAAATTTTCCCTACGAAATTCCCTACATTTTTTTCTCTTGTGTTTACACTATAATGAGGCAATTGCAACGTCAAAATTGAATTGTTTGCTTAAGATTTTTTAAAAATTCTGTACAGAGCTTCTGCAGTGCAATCAGTTCTTATTGGAATCAGATCCAGCAGCTTAACCACAAGCCGCTCGCTTTCCTCGTCGAAAAATCTCATCATGATACACATATGCTTATTGAGTCCGATGTCTGTACTCTCTTCGATCATTATGGAAAATTTGTTTACTTTTAATTTTTTAACTAAATTGTTTTTTTCTTCTTTTGCCAATTCATTTTTTATTATGCTGGTGCACCTTCTTTCTTCCAAGCTCAGATTTTTTTATTATTTCAGAATCGGGCACGATTTCTTTTAAGAGTGGGATTAAATGGTCCACCACTTGAGCGCAACATTATGCTCAGCGAAGAACATGCTAAGTCTTATTTCGAAATTTCTGGAGCCATTTGGTTTACTCGCTTTTTCTAAAAAAAGCTGTTTATTTTAGATGTCTTTTTAATTGCCTTAATATTTTTTGGTGCATTTTTGTTTCTGCGTGCTTCTGTAAATCAGACTTGCCACAGTTTGAAACTTTGCATTTGAATGGATCGTTAGCCACAGCTTCAAACTAGCCACTAAAATTTCGTCGTCAAGCCACTTATTATTGAACTTTTGTTTCCGATACTTGCATTGTTTTTCCTGGTGTTCCTCCGAAGAGTCAGTCGAAGAGATCATTTCTGTAAAATATTTGTATTTTAAATATAAAAAAAGCTAAAACTAAAATAATTACAAACTTACTTGAAAAGTGAAAGCACCAGAAAACGTGGGACAACTAACAATTTTCGCGCAAAGAAAAAATCGTGTTAGCGTTAACGAAGGAAAAAAAGGCAATGCTGTCGTATTAACGTTTTTAAAAGTATGCTGCCATAAGGAAAAGAAGTCTGGCATGAAATCTTACTGCGGATTTTTATTTTAAATGAACTTTTTTTAATTTTACCCCACTATTTTAAAATTTTTTCTGTCCTTCTTGAAAATTCCCTACATTTACAGAATTTAAAAAAAATCTGTCCTTCTTTTCCCTACACCCACATTTTTCGACAAAAATCCCTACATGTAGGGAATTTTCCCTACATTTACCATCACTGGCTACAAGAGGGATTCAACACGGGTACTTAGTGTAAGAAATGAAGACGATATTTTTTCAAAAAGTTTGTTTGGCATGCATGCGCACACACATAAAATCACTTACAACAAATGAAGACGTCCGCATGCACAAACGGAAGTGATTTGTGTTTTTACCGTTTCAGCGGGCTTTAGCTTCACCAGAATGAGCCCGGGGCGTCCGTTGCGGCAACGAGTTCGACTGACATGTTGCACAAAAGGTAAATTGATGCCACAATGAAAGTATTACCATTTACAAACAAAACAGGAGTTCTGTGTGGTAAGTATAATATGTTGCTTGTATTGTTGTTGTACCTGACTTGGCGTCCAAGTAGAGGGTTGCACGGCTTTTGTCTGTTCCGGCAAGATGTGTGGCTCTCTCTATACAAACACGAAGACACAATCAATTTGACTGCCAGTCAAATGCGTTGACGGGCCTATGCACAAATTTGATTTCTCACAACGATACACAGCTACATTTGACACATCGCGTTGTTGTAAATATCTTAATCGTACAAATTATCGTCGGCTGTGCCATACTTAGCTCAATTTCTAGCAAATTGTGTGCAAAAGTTATTTGTGAACGATGTACTGTTATTTTCGAATTCTGGTTTCTTCGTCTATGCTTGTATTTTGACTATTTTAAGAATGTACAGGGTCGTTCAAATTCTAGGTTTTTTTACTGTGTTTCGTTTTGACAGCTCGAAGGTATTAGTTTTGGCAAATGATGAGTCGAAAATCTACAATTTATTAAAATAAGTTCATTTGCATATGTGAACCGTATACAAATAATTGAAATCCGCAATGGAAAATCATTTGGTTTGGTGGAAATTCATCTCATCACGCAACGCTAATTTTCATTTGACTGGGTGGGTAAGCAAACAAAATTGCCTTAATTGGGCATTGGAATATCCTAGATAATACAGATCCCTTTAGGAAGTTGATTATTCCTTTACTATACCTTAATAGGTGATACAAAGGCCTAAACTCTACCACTCACCCCGAACATGAAAATTGTTTAACACGTTTAAATGGACTCCCACTTCGGGAAGGAAAATTTGTTCATAAATTACTGATGTTCGAGCTCATCAGTTCGGTTTTCGTGAGGAACCCGGCACAATTGAGCACGTCAATCGCATCAGCTTCGAAATAAGGAATGCTTTTGAACGACGGGAATATTGCTCAGTCATATTTCTTGATGTAGCTCAAGCGTTCGACAGAGTATGGCATGAGGGACTTGTCTACAAAATTCAACGCACACTGGCACAAAGCTTACACAAAATAAATATTGGAATCTGATCTTACAAATCGGGTTTTTATGGTAATATAAAGGGGGGTTAAATTTTAAGAACCGATGTTGAATGTGAACCACACCTAAACGTCAAGTTTTTTCTAATTAGCGTCGTTTCTAATTAGCGTAAAAGTTACATGCTTACACTTTTGCTCATTTACTTTGATGCACCAGTCTGCCAACCACTTTACTATGTGTTTCAAATGACTGTTGAGTTCACCCGACGCTCTTATTGGACACTCGGAGCGACAAAGAATTGCAGTGTCGTCAGCAAACGTGGATGTAAATATTTGCGGGTTTGTTGGAAGGTCAGGCGTGTATATTACCATATAAAAGCGGACCCAGTACACCGCCTTGTAGCACGCCGGCTTTAATATCGACTTCATCAGTTCGATAGTTTTTATAAAGGGTGGTTAAGTTTCAAGGGCCGGTGTTGATTTTGAATAAAATACAATTTTTTTTAGGAAATTATTGTCATTTCTCTTTATTATGATAATACTGGTATGGCTCAATTATGTATGGAACAAAATATCGGCCAAATGGCAGCCGCAGTCTCGGCGGCACACCTCCATCCGATGGTCCAAATTTTCGATGACGCTGAGGCATAATTGAGGTTCTATGCCGTTAATGTGCCGAATTAACTCATCCTTTAGCTCTTGAATTGTTGCTGGTTTATCGACGTACATCTTTTCTTTCAAATAACCCCAAAGAAAGAAGTCCAACGGTGTCAAATCACATGATCTTGGCGGCCAATTGACATCGCCGCGACGTGAGATTATTCGGCCATCAAATTTTTCGCGCAAAAGAGCCATTGTTTCGTTAGCTGTATGAGAAGTGGCACCGTACTGTTGAAACCACATATCGTCCACATCCATATGTTCCAATTCGGGCCATAAAAAGTTCGTTATCATCTTACGCTAGCGAACACTATTCACAGTAACTGCGTGACCGGCCTAATTTTGGAAAAAATACGGCCCAATGATGCCGCAGGCCCGTAAACCGCACCAAACAGTCACTCTTTGTGGGTGCATTGGTTTTTCGGCAATTACTCTTGGATTATCATTCGCCCAAATGCGGCAATTCTGCTTATTGACGAATCCACTGAGGAGAAATTGTGCCTAATCACTGAAGATGAAGTGCGCGATATGCATTTTGATTTGAACGCCCGTTTTCATAATAAGCCTGAATAATTTTAACGCATTGCTCGATTATGTATCTTTGCATATTTTAAATTGAGTTAGTCTGAAATTGAAAAATATCAAATGAAATGCAGAAAAAAGCTTGACATTTACGTGTGGTTTTCATTTAACATCGGCCCTTAAGATTTAACCACGCTTTATAAATATATTCAGATTTTCACTGACGGCTCAAAACTGATAGAGATCTGATATCTTCTCGCTGTAACTCCAATTGCGATAAGCGTAAAACCCGCTAGACTATGTTAGGGTTTTCTAACCGAGACTTAGGCAATGGGCAAGGCACAAAAATTGGTAAGCGTGTAGACCTCGTGTCTTTGAAACTCGTCTTCTTTGCAGGCAGTCGCCCATCAAATCCAGTTAGGTCTATAATGACTGTCTATAATGACGCGAAATGCATTTAGAAGCTACGAAGATATATTATTTACAAGATTTTTCACAGCCAGAGTCAGCCTTTCGGTTAGTTGATTTGCTTGTTATCTGCAATTTCTACTGCACAGCAAAGCGCAAGCATAACTACAATGAAAATATTTAAGCCACATCTGATCATTTCAAATCAAAATTTCTTTAAGCCCCGAATAGTTGTACCCCCCTACTATACACGAGTAGCCAATTTATGCAATGTTAGGCGGGCTGTTTGGATAAAATAAAGCTCGCTCGATGAATAGGTCATGAATGTAAGGCCCCGTTAGCGTTGGCATAAAAAATCGTATTTTCGTTTTTACGAGCATCAGTAAATAAATAAATAATTGGCGCGTACACTTCTGTTAGGTGTTTGGCCGAGCTCCTCCTCCTATTTGTGGTGCGCGTCTTGATGTTGTTCCACAAATGGAAGGACCTACAGTTTCAAGCCGACTCCGAACGGCAGATATTTTTATGAAGAGCTACGAGGGGCGACCGCTATTACAATAGAAAAATGTTTTTTATTAATTTTGCTTCCACCGAGATTCGAACCAAGGACCTCTCTGTGAATTCCGAATGGTAATCACGCACCAACCCATTCGGCTACGGCGGCCGGCCATACGATCATCAGTAGGTGCTCTATTATTTGCTCGTTAAGTAAACGCGATGCTTTGCAGGCATTCAAATTAATCCAAGATTTGCTAGAAGATAAACTCAAAGACGCTTCTAATTTTCAAATTTAAATCTCCAGGCAATGTTTCTTAAGTTCTCTTGTCTGCATACTCATTTCTTAAAGGCTCTCCACGCCCAGGAACCCAGTACGGGGCGTATGAGTGATATTGAATTTTCTTAAATCCCATGAGTAGCTGATGCTCAGTACTTTATAAAATATCAATGCGCTTCATTTACAAAAAATATTGACAAAAAATGCCTATTGATTGGGTGCCGGTGGTCTAGCGCTCGAAAATTTAGGGTATTTTGAGGAAATTTTTTAAACAATAAAAAAATGAAAAACGCTATTTAAATTTGTAAGGCTTTTTATTTAACTTCGTTTACACACAAAAATAAAAATAAAAAAATATTTTTTTTTTAATATTAAAAATTTAAAAAATGACGCTCAAGTTGACCCTCCCGAAAAATTGGACTTGGACGGGGTTGTTGTTGTTGAAGTGGTTGAATATTTCCACTGAAATACTCCTCAATAGTGACCAGCACCGTTTTACTACCACTGTCTCGTGTGTTGATGTCGTTTTTTTTTTTTTTTAGGTTTATGTCCAAGTCAGATCCATTTAGTCCAAGTATAACAGCAAATCCTTTATCTTGATGTCTGAGATCTCCTTAATTTGCTGTAGGAAAGGTTTACGTTTACCGCAGGAGCGGAGTCGTGCCCTAGCTAGCCCCGGACATTCACATAAATAGTGGAAAAGACTTTCCTTCGCCTCTTCCGCTTGACAGCTCCTATAGATGGGATTGAAGGGGAGGTTGAGTCCGGCTGCATGCTCCCTACTTTCCAATGACCTGTGTGGGTTGCAGTGATGCGTGAGATGTTTGGCCTAACCTTGAGCATCCTAACAGGTGATTCGTCCTTTGGATTTTGTATGACGGCCGTGTGTTTTTTGTTGTAGTACATGTAGTTATTTGCTTCCATCTTCTTTCGGCTAAAGCAAGATAGTGTAAAGCTATGGATGCTTTTAATGTGTTCAGTGGGGTGGAGACTGCCAACGCCTCTGCTAAGTCTAGTGTCGAACCTTTTCTTTTGCAGCTCATCCGCTATCTCATTACCCCGCATGTTCCTGTGACCGGGAAGCCATATCAGAGTTATTTTAAGCCAATGACTAAGCAATTCCAGCTCCTCTCTACACTGCAAGACCAGTTTGGATGAAATAGAGTTGGTGTTCAAGGCCTTTATAGCTGCTTGACTGTCTGAGAAGATACTATAGCTACTTTTGCATCAACTTCCTTATAGAGCTTTAGTGATTTGCATGCTTCTCTGATCGCTAAAAGTTCTGCCTGGTACACGCACCTGGACGGTGTTGTTCATTTTGGCTCTTTTATTTATCTGAAACATAAAAACCAAAAAAAAAAATATTCTTTACTTAACTCTTACTTTTTCTCTAACTTAAGATTAGAATTACTAGAATAAAAAAAAATTTGACAAAATGGCGCGGTTTTGAATTTGACTCTCTAAAAATCAGGTTTTTTCAGTTTTTTGATCAAAAAAGAACGAAATAATTGAAATAATAATAAGATTCTATTTAGTACGGGCGATAGCCATTGATGTTGTGAAGCTCATATTAAAATTTCAGACGTTTCGGTTGAATAGTTTGTGTTTTTTTTTGGACAATACCAGGCCGAAAAGAGTTGTTTTGAGGTAATTGAGAACAGCTGCCGTGCGACGAACCTGACTCTACCTACTAAAACGGCTGTAGAATCGAAAATACTGGGAATATCCTTCCAACAAAAATATGACGGTATATTCCTAAAAGCCTATACTTTCGAAATATCAAACAAAAAAAAAATCGATCTTTTGAAATTTCTAGACCACCGAGACCTCTCAACGTTGCTACCAACGACGAAAAATTTTAATATTTTATTTATTTATCTTTATCGTTACTGATGTTGAAATGTGCAAAATCAAAGCAAAACTTGAGCAATTTGTAATACGGCACAAATGTTAATATTTGCATTATTTTTCTAAAACTCGAAAGCGAAGCGAGTAGTTCTTAGAAGAAGCCAAAACAAAGTTTGAGTTACTCAGCATAAAAGCAGATAAACCTGAGATTATCTAGTTGACAAATCTGCTTGTGCATGTATTAGTAACTCACCACCCCAGTGAGAAATTGTCTTGTGTAGTCGTGTACTTGTGTTCAGAAATGCAACGGCCGTAGGCACTTAAGGGGGGAGCCTGCTTTAGAGGCTTCAAGAAATCGATTTTTTCGTGGATTTTTTTGGGAAGGAAAGAAATATTCGATTAAAACGAAACTTTCAGGTTTTATTGTTATATATTTCAACAGTCTTCTCAAATTTTTTCATTAAAATATATGACATATTATGCCTGGTACAAGCATTTTGCTGAGGCTCCTCGAGTGTGCATGTGTCGTGCGGTGGGAAAGATGCAGGTCGCAATTTTTATCTCAAACCAAAAACCTAATTTTTTTTTTATTTTAGTATAGTATAGCTTCTAGTTAAACCAAGAAAATTTAACAAAAAGTGAGAAATTTAACAATTTTTCGCTAATTAAAAAAAAAATTAATTTTGGAAAAACAAATTCACTTTAGATTGTTGAAAAAGTGGGTTAATCATAACTTTCTTAAGGTTTTCTACGTTCAACTAGAAGAGAATTTAGTTCCAAATACAATCAATGTAATCTCGTTTCAATAGGACGCTTAGCATTTTCCCTATCTTTCCCGTCAATTAGGAAAAATCGTGAAAATAAAAAACCGAGAAATCGCACTTCCGGCCGCTCGTATACCTGCTCGACGCTTGCTCACAATTTCTGTAACTGCGAAAATATTTTGAATTTGCCTCTGAAATTTTGAGGACACATTCTTGGATAGTTTGGGAAGACATTTATGCAAAAACAAAAAAATCGATTTTTTGCAGCCTCTAAAGCAGGCTCCCCCCTTAAATACCATAATGCATCTGTTTGCTCCAGGCGAGATACCCCTGAAAGTATGTACACATCTGTTTATTCATGTCAAGTTAAGGTAGGGAATTTAAATGTGAATTTCCTTCGTTCGCTCATTTGTAATCTCATATCTCTCACTCGGTCCCTCCCTATTTCTCTCGCAACAATCTTTTTCCCTCTCTTGATTGTGTTGGTTTATGAACTCCAGTGTGCCTTCTGTTGTATGCTTTCAAATATGCATTCGATGGAAGGTTAGCATAAATGTATTTTTGTTTTCATTCAAAAACATTTATTTAAAACTTATTAAATACTAGCTTTAACTCGCGGCCCCGCTCGCGTAGGAGTAGTTTTGTGGGATTTAGGATATGTATATAAAAGAATTACAAACAATAATTTCATAGAAAATAATTTTTTATTAATAACCATAATATTACAATACTCGGCGTCCGTTGCTATGCCTCGTTGAATAAAATCAAAACAACCAATCAGAAAAATGTCAATGCAAAATTATTTTTATTAATTTTCTATCTCAAACCGTTTTTGAACTTTGCATTTGGGTCATAGTTGAACAGTTTATGCGGATTATCTAGAGTGTGCTATAAATAGTGGGAAATAGGGAAGAAATGCTCATAGGCCACGAGGGTTGCCTTTTAAAGGGTTTTTCAATTGGCGCGGGTCGATTTTGGCGCCCTGTGGCAGCCATTTTGTTTTGTGACATCTGTCAAATCTTTTGTTTATTATTCAGTTGTTTATGCCAAATCATCATGGTAAGTTACACGATTGAACAGCACGTTCAAATGATAAAACTTTATTATCAAAATGAGTGTTCATTAACGTAAACGTTGCGCGCATTGCGCCCATTTTTCGGTGGCCCTTCAAAGTCGACTCTTCAACGTTTGGTGGCCAAATTTGAGACGACCGGGTCAGTAAACAATCAGCCAACACCCGTACGTTCAAGAAACGCAAGATCAGCCGAGAACATTGCCGCGGTCCGTGAAAGTGTACAGCAGAACCCGAGGCAGTCTATTCATAGCCGTGCACAAGAACTTGGCCTTTCGCAGACTACAACTTGGCGAATTTTGCGTCGGGACTTGGGCCTACACCCATACAAGATCCAACTGACCCAGGAGCTCAAAGTTGATGACCATAGACAACGCCGTTTGTTCGCTGACTGGGAAGAGAACCCCAGTTTTGCGCGAAAAATCATCACTAGTGATGAGGCGCATTTTTGGATGAATGGCTGTGTTAACAAACCAAATTGCCGTGTATGGGACAACACCAATCCACACGAGGTTCACCAGGTGATAATGCAACCTCAAAAAGTTACCGTTTGGTGTGGATTTTGGGCCGGCGGCGTCATTGGTCCGTACTTTTTTGAAAACGACGTTGGTGAGGCGGTCACCGTCAACAGCGAGCGCTACACAACGATGATAACCAATTTCTTATGGCCTATATTGAACCATATGGACCTAGACGACATGTGGTTCCAGCAGGACGGCGCTACGTGCAAAACAGCAAACGCCACGATTGACATTCTCCATGAACAATTTGAGGGTAAGGTTATCTCTCGCAGGGGTGATGTGAATTGGCCACCAAGGTCATGCGATTAGACCCCGCTAGACTTTTTCCTGTGGGGTTTCTTGAAGTCTCAGGTCTATGCAAATAAACCACAATCGACAAATGCTCTAAAGGTGAACATAACACAGGCCATCGCTCAAATTCAGCCGGATCTATGTGGAAGAGTCATTTCAAAATTGGACCACTCGGATCCGTTCCACCGAAAGAAGCCGAGGTGGGCATTTGAATGATGTCATATTCCACACTTAATGGCATATATGCGTCTTTCAAATAAAAAAATAATTTTGTCAATAACTCAGACACAGCTTGTTTTATTCCATTTCAACATCTACCCGCCCTTATTGAAAAACCCTTTATATTTTGCTCCTTTGCAACAATCGACGTGTGATGAGCTGTAATTCAATATTTTTTGAAAAGTTGGATATTTTCACTTACAAGCTTATACAAACTACTTCTTTCGATACGGTCGACACGATATCTCAAGTTCTAATCAACCGATTTGCTTGATGTTTATCATGAATATTCTTTAAATATTTTCGTGCGTCATACGATAATGACATTCATATTAATTAAGAATTTGTCGCCCTTTTATTCAGATGACCACAAAGGTAGAAATCGTGACGATGAGGACATTGTCTTTTGTTTTCCCCTTCCACTTCAAGGACGCATAATTCGATTAAAACATTTTTTTTTTTTAAGTTCATTTTGTGTGTTCTTAATATATAAATAAATAAATGATAAAAAATGGATAGTAAAAATCTCAATAGCTTTTTTTTATTCACCGTCAAAAAATACTCGAAGTTCGGGCCTCTGGACTAGAATACCCCCTTAAATATTCATCTCGCCCAAGAGATGATATTCGCCGTTAAAAATTTTCATGCGATGATTTATTACGATTTTCGAAGTGGATTATCGAAACAGGAGTGCATTGATCGGCTTACTTCGACTTTCAGTATTGAAGCATCACAGAAATAGCCACACTTAGCCATTGTGAAACGCTGGTGACACGAGTCCCAGCGTAGCTGAGTCTTGAAATGAAATTCGTAGCAAAACAATTAGATATAAGATTTACAGTTTCGGAGATGGAGTTCGCTAAGATGCCGTTAAGCTGAACCTATGAAAGTATATTTGAGCAAATTTTCTTCGATTCTATGTAACTCCAGTAGAACTTGACCAAACGTGACCAGTTCCGATTTCCTATTCTAATCTTCGCATACGACCGAAACGTTATACATAACGAAATTTCCGCATGGGATGCAAACAAAAATTTTATTTCTGCGGTATAAATTATGCAAACAGCCAGTTTATCTTGGGTGGCAATAAGTGGTTTGGTGGTGGGCGTAAAATCGCCTGTTTGACGGAAATAAATCTAAGGAATATTATTTACATTTGTTGAACTATTGAATTTTGCAAATCTTTAGTAAAAAAGATCCACATATGTAAATGGAAGTGCATGCACAAGCAGCCGGCTTTCGTTTGTATACAACTACATACACACTCGCACATACAGTAATTTATAAATAACTGCATAGTATTTTTCATTTCCGCCACCAACTCGGCATTTTGAATTTGCGCTTGCAATGCAAGGCTCGAAGGCAGTGCGGTATGCCTTGGCTTTGCGTCTGAAATATTTCTATGTGCAAATATACGAATTTGCAAGTCAAATGTGTTCTTACCCGTTGAAAATACGAGAATATTCAATTTGCTCGACACAAACAAAGTATGCACTAATATCTTTACATTAACATTTTTTTTTATTCAAGCAAGCTGGCGCTATTTGGAACCGTCAAGCGTATCTTTAACGCAATGTTACAGTAGGCCTCTTCGATTCGCCATTTCCCCGCTCGCTATCTCTGTGCTCGATTAACTTGACGAAAAATTTGCATGCGAAAGCAACAACAAAGTTATCGAGTGAGATTCGCCACTAAATCCTTCACATTTCATTGGGTATAAAAGGGTGCGGCGAAGATTTTCATTTAGATTGGTTGTAAACAAAAAAACCAAAAAAAAAAGCGAAAGCAGAGGTAAAACAATGAACTTGTAAACGAATTAGGTGAGCATCTTTTTAAATATATTTATGTTTATAAAAGAAATAATTAAAAATTGAACAAAGAATAGTTTTATTATTTCAATATTTCACATATAGAATATAAATAAAATAACTAATAAAAATTAGTACATAAGTTTGCACGGTATATATAATAATGATCCGCTCTTTTCAAAGGTACTTTTATTAATAATTTCCAAGGTTACACTATTCTTACAGCTAAGTTAATAAATATGAGCTTAAAATCTAATAGTGAGAGTCTAATGTAAATTGCTTTTGTTGTTATGTAACAAGGAGCAATGATTGGTTTAGATCAGTGGTCGCCAACCCGTCGATCGCGAGCTACCGGTAGCTCGCAAAGGCAATTCTGGTAGCTCGCGCTGCTCACGTTGCAAAAAATCCAAAAGTCTGAAGATCATACCAGTATTAGCAAATTTCAGAAATTTTCATAATAAATAGATAAACAGCGGCAACACTGCGGTAAGTGATTTCGCGCCGACAAACACGACGCGAAGTCGCGTCTCCGTTCTAGGATCGGCTGGAACCGATTAGCGTGTTCGAGAATTTTTTACGCAATGCACGTCGACATTGCGCTCAGTTTAATACTGAACGGCATTATCAACGTTCTGCGTGCAGCGGTTGGGTTAGAGTTCGAAACATTATGGCAAGCAGTAGTAAGAAGGCGAAGACATACCATTTCCATTCGGAATGGGAAGAACAATACTTCTTCACAGAAGTTAAAGGCAAAAGTGTTTGTTTGTTATGTAATACATCTGTGTCAGTTCCTAAAAAAGGAAATATTGAGAGGCATCATAAAACTGTGCATTCGAATTTTGAGAAGGCATTCCCGTTAAATTCTGCCACCAGAAAAGAAAAACTGAAACATTTAAAAATCCAGTTAATTGGACAACAGTCAATATATTTGAAAACAATCGACAAAAATAAGGCTGCAACTGAAGCATCTTATCGTGTTTCCCAGATAATTGCACAAAAGAAAAAACCCTATGAAGACGGGGAAATCATAAAACAAGCATTTTTGGAAGCTGCAGATTCTTTGTTCGCCAACTTTAGAAATAAAGACGAAATAGTGTCTGCTATAAAATCTATGCAACTTTCTGCTAATACAGTGATGAGGCGAGTAGAAGTAATGAGCAATGATATTTTTTTACAGTTAAGAAATGACTTAGATAACTGTATTTATTTTTCACTGCAACTGGATGAATCAACAGATGTAGTTGACACCTCACAGATGGCCATATTTGTCAGGATGGCTTTTAGTGATTTTACAATTAAAGAAGATCTTTTGAAGTTTATTCCACTCAAAGGACATACTACTGGGCTAGAGCTGTTTTCTCATTTAAAAAATCTCATCTCTTCTGAGAAAATTCCAATATCAAAAATGGTAGGCCTGACAACTGACGGAGCTCCAGCTATGATGGGTTGTGATAAGGGGCTCGTGGCGCTATGTCATAAGCATGAAAGTTTTCCACAATTTCTTAGTTACCACTGTATTATACATCAGCAAGCATTATGTGGAAATTTTCTAAACTTGAACAACGTTATGAAACTGGTTGTGAAAATTGTGAACAAGATTAGAGCTCAAGCGTTACAAAGAAGATTATTTAAAACCTTGGCTGATGAAATTGACTGTCAATACGGGGAGCTACTTCTTCACTCTTAAGTGCGATGGTTAAGCAGAGGACGAGTGCTCAAACGTTTCAATGATGTCCTGCCTGCTATACTCCAATTTTTCAAAGAACGCGATGAACCGATTCCTGAACTGCAAAATTCGACTTGGCACAGAGATTTTGGTTTTCTTGTGGACATTACAGAGAAATTAAATGAGCTTAACTTGCAGCTTCAAGGCAGGGATAAAGAATTAGCGGAAATGAATTCAAAACTTAAAAAACCGCGATACTAAGCATTTTCCTATTCTTTCCGAAAAGATATCCAAAAATCTATTACAGCCCTATGACAGTAAATATCATATGGAAATAGTTTCTAATTTGAAGGAAAACTGAAAAATCGTTTGAAGGATTTCAGCAAAATTGCTTTAGTGACGCAATTTTTTGTTTCACCCTTCATGAACATTGATATACAACAGTTTGCAACTTGTGTTATGAACAACTTTGGCGAAGACATTGCTGTGACAGAAATGGAACTGATTGCTTTTCAAAGTGACTTCACTTTAAAATCTTTAGGTTCAAATACAAAATGTATATGGACTTTAGTAAGTAAAGATAAGTATTCAGTTTTATGTCGTGTTGCGTTGAAAGTGAAAGCGTTATTCAGTTCAACTTATTTGTGTGAATCTTCTTTTTCCAATATGAAATTTATTAAAAATACATACCGTTATCGGCTTACAGATATACATTTGGATAACTGTATTCGAATGACTGTATCAAATTTTACTGCAAATATTAAAAAAATTATCGATGAGTCAGAATGTCAACCTTCTCATTAAATATGCTCTTTTTATCTGCCAATATTTTATTTATATATTATAATAATGTACTATTACTGTTTTGTTGTTTTTTTAAGTCGCTTGTGATTTGCCATTATGACTGCAAAAAATTTTGTTACGATTGATAGGTGTGCACTATAAGTCATAAGTTTATTATATAGAGAACGTATATTAGTAAAATAAATACATGTATTCTATGTCGAATATAACTGTGTATTATTTAATTTATGTTGGCTTGTGCAAGTAGCTCGCTGTTTATTTCAAAATCTTGAAAGTAGCTCAACACATTGAAAAGGTTGGCGACCACTGGTTTAGATAATGTCACTAAAGAAAAGATCAATTGGTGAGGGCGCATATTAAGAAACGTGAATAAGAGATGTGAGAATATAGCTAAGTAGGAGAAGTAAGGAGAGAATGAGTAAATAGTTTTGCATTGTTGGTAGTGGAGCATGTGCCTGTGACTGTATTAAATGACTCCAAATATAAACCAGCTTCACAACAGCTACCAAGCACGATTTGTTCATGTACCGTACGCAATAAAAACATTTTGAAACTTGCGAGCAGCACTCGGGTTGGAGCGTGAGAGTATGCCCACTGCACGCGAGCGCTGTTCGCTCGAAGTCATTAAACGGTTAATGTTTGTTGCCGAGTATTATTGAGTACTTGGCATCGATATTTTTAAGAATGCAGTACTGCCGATTCTTTTGAGAATCGATAATTTACTAGCATTAAGCACCATTTCTGCCAAACACTAGTTAAAATTTAAGATTTCCTGAGGAGGACCGAAGTCTTTTCCTTGTTTTATTCACTGATTTGCATAGAACATCTATTATTCTTTGAGGCATCTCATTTTTCAGGAAATCCCAAAATTATGATGCATGCGCTAAAAATAAAGTTCTAAAAGCATTTACAACAACTTGATGTGATTTTTTATTTAAAGTATGTATTTATTTATTTATATTAATTACAATGAAAATTATAATTAATTAAGCACTAGCTGCCAGGGCTATCGGCTTATTCAAAGTAGTTTAAGTTTTTACATTCACTTCTTCGAATTTGATTTTATCGGTTTTTTGTGTATTTTTATTTTAAATTGATAACTGGTCGCTTTGCCTGCCGCAAAATTGAAAGTCAGATGGGGTGTCATACTAAAAAATTCCGAAGCTACCAAAAGCTCCTTAGAACTACCATAAAACTACACTTGGTGGATTATAATTTAAACCTTCGTTTCCGTGACTTAGTAAAATATCATTTAAATTTGTTGTTTCTGAATTCACTGAATGCGCATTTTTTACATACCTTCACACAGACATAATTTTCAATGTAGTGCAGTGCGTTAAGCAGATTTTGTTTGTGTTTATAATCCAATTATTTATATGTACCATTATTATTTACCTTTGTGTTTGTGCTACTCGGCACTTAGTTCTTTCTCAAAGACTTAGCATTGAAATTATCTGATTATCTGCAAAATACTAAGCTTCTTCTGGCGTGTAGACGTTGCCATAGAGCGACGACTCAAATATGGGTTGGGTGACGCAATCGAGGATGTTCATGAAAGAAAATCCGCTTTACAAATTCATTGAAATTTTATGGAAAATATAAAAATGGAAAATATAAAAAAATAAAATAAAATAAAATGAATAGAAATATTTAATTTATACAGTCAAACAGGAAACTACACTCGTACGTACTCACATAAAAGTGTAGTTGCAGGCGAATTATTTACATATTTCTAGTCGATGTTATTTTTGCATTTGCAATGAAAGAAATCTACTCAAACAAGTAACGAATTGTCCCGTTAGTTTCGCGTAGGTTTGGTACTTATGTACGTATGAAACGCATATTGCAGCACAGAGCAGCCAATGGAGGAGCGGTAAAAAAATCTACAAGAGGCTGATTCAGGCTACCGATTTTCGAAGTTTGCGATTATGTGGTGAAAATGAACCCGATAGCGAAGGTAATTTGCATTGAAGTGAGAGACAAAATAATAAGATTAATATGTAAAAGAGGGAAGTTATTTGAACTCCATCGCCTATTGGTCGCTCCAGCCTCTTGGTGGTGTTGTTAAGAGAGAAGATAAATAAGCAAACATGGAGTGATATAAAAGAACTGTTGGTGAAGAAGAACTGATGACGTTAAATAGCGGACATTTTGAAAATCCCTAAGTCGACAGTATTAAATATATTGAAAATCAAATATAATGGAAATCATTCTTCTCTTCGAAAAATTGGTACTGGAAGAGTTTCCAAAATTAACTCAAATGTGACCAAGAAAAGAAGAGAGAAGGTTATACGTTTAATTAATGAGAATCGGGAAAATTTCTACAGTTTATAGCGCCAAAACACTTACAAATTCGTCAATTGTGGACGTACACACTCGTAGAAAAAAGTTCCTTCTTTCAAGGATTAATGCGAGTAAAAGGTTGAACTATGCTGAAGAAAACGTTAGAAAACCGAATGGAGCAAAGCTATTTTCACCGACGAGTCGAAAATTAATTTATCAATCCGCAGTTTTATCTGAAGAAGGGATAGTGCAACGCTCAATCCCTCTGTTGTGGTCGGTACTGTGAAACATGGTAGCGGACATGTAATGATTTGGAGAGCAACGACGGCGAAAAGAGTGGGCTCGTTTTGTTTTATTAAAGGCACTATGACCAAAATGCATTATCTAGAAACATTATTATTATCCCGAAACTGTCGAAAAATTACAGTTCCCAGCGACGTTCACCTTCATGCACAACTATGACCCAAATTATACTGTGCTGATTGTAGGGAGATTGGTTGCTTTACAGTGTGAAAAAAGTATTGCCCCATCCTCCTCAGAACCATGATCTCAATCCCATTGGGACCCCGTTGGCCTACATGGAAATACAATTGCGCAGATTAGTGCTAAAAATTACCTAAAAACAGCCATTGAGGATGTATGGGAAAATATTAAAACAGATGTCACCAAAACTCTAGTAGACTCCATGCAACGATGTCTACAAGCAGTAAATAATTAGTGCAAGGAATACGGCACAAAATATTAGTCCACCAATTTTCCTTCATTCTATATTTTCATTACTGTCC
Source organism: Anastrepha obliqua (assembly GCF_027943255.1). NCBI lineage: Eukaryota > Metazoa > Arthropoda > Insecta > Diptera > Tephritidae > Anastrepha > Anastrepha obliqua. Next base: position 7,640,521 of record NC_072894.1, read on the forward strand.
CAATTTATGCTTGGGTTTTAAAATTAAGTTATTGTTTTGTTTACTGGAAAACTTCCGAAGAATTTATTTTTCTATAATTTTTTTTTATATAATAAAATACTTTATATTGGCTTTTGCCTTTTGAAAATTCATTGAACCGTTCTGAAGGATTGAAATCGGAATAAACAAGTGCCCCAGTTTATTTTTAGTCCACTGAAGTTATATATAGTAAAGCGATGAACTGCCATCGAAAAACCTTGTTCCAACTATGAAGCATGGCGAAGGTTCGGTGATGTAAGCGACTGTAGGTTAACGACTGTGGTCGATAAATTGCGGGTTGTGGAAACAACTGTAGACATTCTGAAAAGCAATTTGAGAGAACTAGCAAGAAAATGGGTCCGAGCGGCGGATGGTATTTTCAACAGGACCATGCCTCGATGCTGAAATCCCATATAGTATAGAAATCACAAATGACCGCAACTCAACCCTATAGAATATTTATGGGACGTAAGACGCACGCCAGAAATAGAAGCAACACCTCGGCCAGGCCCCCAAAAATGGTGTGAGTGCCAATTATATATACATATATATATAATATATACGAGTATGCAAGAATGATAGAAAGAAGATTGCGCCCATCAGAGAGTACGTGACGTCACGTTTTTCCAAGTTGTGCAGTATTGCCAACCATTTGCTCTTCGCAATAAATTTAGTGCTTTCTTATACCGAAAATGCGAAAATTTTGTAGTTTCGTGTTTGTTTCTTTTTTTTTAATTTAAAGCTACCGAAGGTCACAAAAGGCCACTGTGAGAAGATTTTAGTGCTAATGAAAATTAGTTGGTTCTTATAAAATTTGATATTTTGAAAGTGTGAATTAAATTTTTTGCTCCTTTTAAGGTTATGCAAGAATATTAAATCTTCTTCTCTCAACTCTTCTTAAGATTGAAAACCTTTTTACACATTTTAAAAGGCGTTTGAATTTACTGAAAGTGGATTAAAACCATAGAGATGTAATTGTTTCTTCCGGCCATCAATCCTTAGTGGGTCATAGGGCATCAAGAGGTGTATTCATTGTAAAAATAAACCACAAAATACAAGAAAGTACTAAAGAAACCATAATGACATTTTTACAAAAAGTACCTTATCTAGTTCCATAACCTCAAATTTAGCAAATAAGTCGTTTCCTTAACAAAATTGTCTCGCTTAACAAAACAAACTCATAAATTAAATTGTACATATCCATAACACATTTATTTAAAAAAAAACGCACGTTCTAAAGACAGTTTGTCACGCATACAAAATTCTTTAAGTGATTCAATAAAAATTTGGTGTTTTATTTTCTTTAAATTGGCATTTTAGTGCGTTTTTATATCCAAAGCTAGGAAACACTGCAGTAGCGAGAGATAGCTTTTACTGCTGAAAGGAGATGAACTCCAACAACACCTGCAATCGCGGGCAATGCCACCAGATGTTAAAAAAAGTAAAGCTAAATAAAACTGAGTGAATTATTTAACTAATTATTAAAAAATGTATATTTTACAAAATTATAAACATTACATTTTAATTGGAACAGGCTAGAAAAATGTCATGAAGAATGAATTAAAACTCCGACACTAAATAACAAACAAATGCTAAATCAAGTTACGAAAATGGTAATCTGGCCATACTGGAGCTAAAATCACGTAACTCTTTGTCAAATTCGCTGAGAGCAAAGTAATGCCAACATTGGGACCACGATAGGCGTCATCTCATTATTCTTTCCATCATGTACGAGTAAGTATATATTAGAGCGCCGGACACACAAATGCACTTTTAGCAACAAACGGGAACTGAAGTGCGAATACAAGCAAATAACAACAAAATCGGAGAGTTCTGTTGCCGCGACTAGCAAATTATCGAGAGATTCCGCTCATATTAATAACTGGTCTTCTCAGCCAATTTGTTTGCTTTCGTTATTCGTCTTTGGAGCGGTCTCTCGAACAAGTTGAAGAATACTAAAAACTTATTTCGGTCTAAAAAAGTGCTTGTAAACATTTTCTGCCTCTTGTCTACTTTTTCCCATTAGCTTAACTTTTCCATCCTTACTATTTCACGTTTTCTCTCTCTCCCTCTCTCATATTTTAACTGTAAATGTAAAAAGTTTTAGATTTAAAATTTAATGGCTACATTTAAATATTGTTGTATTGAATATTAATAAATACCTATGTACATATGTACTCGTACATATACTATACAATTAAATACTCCTTTTTTATTATCTCTCTTATCTCTCATATCTGCATAAAATAAATATGTATGTACATATATGTAATAGTAGCACTATGAAATAAGAAGAAAATTTATCAATTTTATCATTGCCACAGCGGCTTCAATTTTTACAATCATTTTTAAGCTAATATATACATACATATATGCATATCCTTATGTTTGTGTATCCCGTATCATAAAAATGATTTTTTTAAATATCTCAGTATTCGTTTGAGTAACATGAAAGAGGATGGTTCTCAATTGAACGACGTTCGGATATTTATATTCGTATGCACATACTCGTTCATATGCACGTATGTTATTGTATTGTAGATTGAAGATTTAAAGAGAAAGAGATAGGCGATTATAGCTCAGTGCATTATTTCTCCATTTGTGAACTACATCAAAGAATATTTTTTTATAAGTGGATCAACACTTTTGACAGTGTATTTGATAATTCTCGGTTGTTCTGTGGTTAGTTAGACTTGAAAATCCATCATGATCCTGTGAATTCTTCAAACATATTTTGGAAAATATTGTGTGTAATCTATAAGCCATTATTGAAGCAATGGGGAGAAAAATCATATACTACAAGTAAAATATGCAAGAGTACGAGAGCACACCAGTTGTAGAATTGTAGCCATCTTAAAGAAACAACAATAAACAGCTGACAAAGGGCCGCATTTGTCTTCCAGCACTTCATTGTAAGTAGATATATATAGTATACATACATACATGGGTATTGATGTAACAATTATTGTAAGCACTGCTAATGCATGTTTTTTATTGTTGTGTTACTGCTCGCATTGGAAAACTTTGCGATTCTCGCAATCCGTGTAGCTTGCAAGAGTTTCACAGAACATAGAGAATGCCTCTTTATACCCCTTATATCCAAAAAAAAAGTTGTCGTTAGATGTGGTGAGAAAGTCGATGTATCTATGCACTTTAGATTATTTTCTTTGCGAAAAGTATGGGAACCATATACTCGTACATACTATATATGTACATATGTATATGTGCGTGTCAAACAATAAGTCCAATTTCGTGGATATTAAAATCATTTTTTTATGAGTTTTATTTTTATTTTCTCCACTTCTAAAAATTACTTTTGATTTAGCTTTGTGACGCGGAGTAATTTTTTTCATTCTACACCATACGAAAAGATCAAACTAAGTTCAAATATCTAGTTTTCATATCCTTTTATGGCTAAAAAATTTTGTTTTTAATGTCTCAACTTTTAATGAAAGTGTTGCAAAAATCTATAGAAATAAACGAACATTGCGTTAAACTTAATTGAATTATTAACATTAATAGAACGAAAAAAAATATGAGACCCAAAATATTATGTTTATTATGAATAAAAGTCTTTCATAAGTGACGGCTAGATGTCAGTAGTGAATAATTCCTAGATGGTACATTTTTATGCCGTTTGATATTTGTGAAGTAGGGAGATGTGCAATGTGCTCAACAAATATGGTATACAGCCTGATGTAATGATTACCGACCCTCAAATATTAGTGGAAATTCTTCATTTCCACATCACCGCCGCCTGGAGCAATAAAAAGCTGCCTCCGTCCTGAACAAAAGGCATCCAAAAACCGGCGACCTGCGTGACTGCAGCAAATGGCGAGGAATAACCCTACTTAACACTATCTACAAAATTGTAGCCGCGATCGTACAAGACAGGCTCAAAGATATCGAACGCTCCTTAAGAGACGAGCAAGTTGGTGTTCGCCCTCACAGAAGCTGTGTTGACCAAGCCATCACACTTCGGATTATAGTAGAACAATCAGTTGAGTGGCACTCCCCGCTCTACATACTGTTCGTAGACTTTAAAAAGGCGTGCGACACTATCAAAGGAGGCGCAATATGGGTGGCACTGAGAAGAAAGGGAGAACTTTGAACTGACAGTGCTTCACCATGGCGATATCAGCGATCCATTCACTACCATCGCAGGCGTAAGACAAGGTTGTCCCCGTAGCTCCTTCTCTTCGCCATCGTCCTTGATGACGTCATGAGTCAACTGACCCTGCACACAAAAGGGATCGTATGGAGTTTCACCAGACATCTGCCTCTTCTCTCACAAACGCTCTGACATGCAAGCGAAGGGGACAAACTAGTCGCACTGGCACGCACTGTCGGACAGGAGGTCAACATCGCCAAGACCGAGGCCATGAGAGTTAACCACAATAACGCAAGACAGATATTGATTCACGAATGCCCGGTGGAATTTGTCGAAAGCTTCTGCTCCCTCGGCTGCATCATCACGGTAGATGGTGCAGCAAATCAAGATATCAACTGCAAACTAAACAAAGCAAGGGCGGCATTCGGGCGAATACATACAGTATGAGGGAGTTCGCAAATCTTTAGGCGCACTAAGCTACGAATATTCGACTCATGCGTGAAGTCCGTATTGTTGTACGTAAGTGAAACATGGGTAAACTCTAACACCATCACACAGAGGCTACAATCTTTCATCAACAAATGTCTCCGCATCATCTGCAGAATATTCTGGTCAAACATCATCAGTAACGACGCACTGTGGAGATTAACGAATGAAGAACACATCCTTTGGAAAATCAAATGCAGAAAGTGGCGATGGATAGGTCACACATTGAGAAAACCACCGGATAGCATCACGAGAATGGCACTGAAACCCGCAAGGGAGCAGAGGTCGCGGTCGACCAAAAAATACTTGGAGAAGGTCGAGGTTGCGCGAACTAGCAAATGCCGACATCTCATGGGACGCTGCAAAAACAACAGCACAGAACTGTGTACGATGGAAGAGTCTTGTTGAGGCCCTATGCGCCCGAGAGGAGTGAACAAGGAAAACAAAAAAAAAAAACAAGGGAAATTAACGGATGACTGTTAACGGATGACGCATTACTCATCTACGGTACGTGGATAACACTAGTTTACACCAAAAATGGTCCTCGACCAGACAAACTTAGGCTTAAAATGCAGGTGACAAAATTGTCTTTCAGAAAACCTATCTTATGTCGGTATAAAAAAAATGTTTGTTCCAAAAAAAAGTTAATAAACTTTGATAATTTAGTACAATAAAAAACGTCAAAAATGTTTTTTGTTTAATTTCAACAGTTGTTTTTGAAAACTACGACTTCCAGTGACACGAATTATAGATTGCCATGTAGGTTATATGTGTGCCTTTCGAAATTTGCACACTTCAAAGAAATGGCGCGCACTGTTTTCGAGATTGCAGGTAATAACTGCACTATTGCACAAAAAACAGGTTTTTGTTCTTTGAAAAAAAAAAAAATAAAACTTAAATTTTTGGTTTCAGCGACCTCAAATTAGTCTAAAAAACGCTTTTTGGTCGAGGGCCATTTTTGAAACTGAAAATTTGTAAACTAGTGTAATGACCAGTTGCAAAAAATCGCAGAGGAGATAAAACCTAGTAATATGACACAGAATTTCTAATTGAATAAGCTTGAAGATTACTAAATTTACATGTTTTCCGGTGTAAATCGCTGTTATTCTGGAATCTCAAAGTTAGTTAATTATTAAGTAGGTCCTCAGCCAAGTTTAAAATTAAGCGGAATAGTTTTTGGAACTCCCTCGCAGCCAAATGCAAAGCATTTTCCACATCCCATAGCCAACGTCGATCCACAGCTTCAGAATTCACTACCTTCTCTCCATGCGATAAGTCATAAGCCAAATACTTAATGACTTTTTGATAATGTAATTCCCCCATTTTGATTAGCCGTATGGGTTTGTGCGTGATTACCATTCGGAATACACAGAGAGAACGTTGGTTCAAATCTCGGTGAAACACCTAAATTAAGAAAAACAGTTTTCTAATAGCGGTCGCCCCTCGGCAGGCAATAACAAACCTTCGAGTGTATTTCTGCCATGAAAAAGCTCCTCATAAAAATGAAGAGGTCGTTTGAGTTAATCGCACGAAAACAGCTGATTTTGTCTCATCGATTTTTGTTATGAAACGTTAAAATTGCGGTTAAGGAAAGATAACAATGCGAGCATCGGTAAAATATGTTACTGAATTCCACTACAGAACCACTTATAATAGTTTTAATGCAATAACTTACCTTTCAATTAAAATTAGACGCTGTTAAGCTTATAATTACTTCGCTTTGCACAGCACAAGTACTTGCACGAGAGTAAAATACCCTCAATAAATAGTCTCTCTCGGAATAGTCTCTTTTATGTCATACCGTTTTAAACATACACAAATTATATGACAACATTGTTTTATTTTTGCCTTAGCAGATCTCATTTGGTCCTATAATTTGCTTGCGTGGGGAAAGGTCTGTTTCAATATGGTGGATATTATTTTAGGTGAGAAATATTAAATTACAAAAATTTTCAATTCGAGCCATTATTCCCCACTCACTACTGCAGTCTGCTAATATTTTCTTTCGGCTTTTGCTTGTTAAATACATTTTGAGACATATGTACGTATGTATGTACGTACCAACGTACCAACGTTGCAATTTGTTTACTTTTGAATTGCAGCAAAAATATGCGTTATAAAAATAAAAGGCTCTACCAATACAATGAAAATGAAATGGGGTATTGCGCAATTGAGTGCAAATCTGGAACCAAGTGTTGGAAAGGAAATACAAAATAAAAAAAAAATGAATTTATAACTTGCCCATATTTACATGAATACATATAATAAATAAATACATAAATGCACACTTTAGCACTTGCATTCCCTTTTGGAGAGGAAAAACCGCCTTAGCAACGCTGCTCCAGATGTTCGAGTCATTTGCTTTAGAATTGCAACTTTGACGGCGTCACTGGTTGTCAGTGCAATGTCGGAAGTTTATTGTGACTGTCCTATACAAACATACAAAGATTCCTACGTACATATGTATGTACGTATGTACCCGCATGAGTGCATGCAAATTTTTACCGTCTGCAGGGAAAACGAATTTCTGATATTCTCATTGCAAATAACGTCACTGCTCATGTCGACCTCAATCTTTAGTACATAGCATGAGCGCCATGTCGCACTACGACACTTAATACTTCCTGGGGTGCCATATTGCATGAAAACGTACGATAGGGAGTATTTCACATTAGATCTTATCGTGCGCTTTAGTGCGGCTTTACATGAAATTTTTTATGATTTTAGAGTAGAGCAGAGTTGTATTATCTGCTTTCGATTCACTACCACCAAACATTTTTACTTGAATCCAACGTTGAAAATGATTTGGCAGCACTGCATTATTTTCGTTTTGCCTAACTGTTACCAAGTTGGTCTCCTTGCCGCGGGGATGAGGCTTAAGTGCTGGTTTAGCCCCCATATTATGAGGGTTAACCCACCACGAACTAAGAGGGAAGCTCCACAGGGGTATTGGCTGGTCAACCATCCGGAGAACGGAGACTACCGTACCGACGACCATCCCACTGTTAGTCCCTAACCTGGTATCCTATCATCTCCTCTCCTGTACCCCCCTAATCCAGGGTGTTAGACGTCACCGTGTCCAATTAATGGTTTGCAGCCAGGGGCATCCGGCTGTATTTTAACGAAGCCCTTCTGAAACTGGGTCACCTCAGGAGGTAGAATGACCTTGCCATGGTAGAGGGAACTGCCATGGTCGACGCCTCCTCTTTCCCCCCTAAAAAATCCTAGTCCGCCACGCTCGCTACGTCGAGCAGTACGGACGATTATGAAGAAATTAATATGAACAAAAAAACCTAGCCTCGGACAACCAAGGCAACCCGAAATCAACCAAATCCCTCAGGAAGGTCAGGTCTTTCAGTAAGGAAGACCATTAACGTAAGCGGAGTGAAGCCTGTGGCCAAGCCAGGGCCTAACTCCCGCTCCGTCCCTTCAGGGACTGCCTTTACGGAAGCGAGACCTCTCACTGGCAACAATCCCAACCCTGTCTTAAAACTAGTTGAGGATGACATACCATCTACGTCTGGTGCCAGCAGTACACCCTCCCTCGGAACAAAATCCTTAGGAAGCAAGAGCAGCCCTGTCAGAAGACAAGCAGACCTCTTGCTGTCCCTGTCACTCCAGGTGGCACGGGAACTCCGAAAGGAGAAACATCCCCACCAACGTCGGCAGCATCGGACCACATGGCTAAGCCAATGGCTTCTGATGTCTGCCCTTCTGGCAGTATCCCTGCCCCGGGTAGTACCCACCCCCGGAAGCATATAAGTGCGTCAGACAGGTACTATCGTACCAGGCGATCTGCCTTCAGAATCCTGGAGAGACTGAAGGACAATAGAGAAGAGGATCTGACGGAGGAACAGTCAGACTCCAAGGCGTGGGCTGAAGCCTTCATTACCGAACACCGGGAGAAGGCCAAAATAGTCTCCGCACAAGGCAAGCGCAAGCGATCGAGTGAAGGGACATTCGGCTGAAGCCAAACGAACTAAGGTGTCCGCCACTCAAATGACTAATGTCACGCCGAAGAGGTCTTTCACGGAAGTAGCGAAAGGAAGCCATGTACGGGCGGTGATTGATCGCAGTTCCCATGATGGTGCGATCTCTGAAGCAAACTGGGACTTAATTTATAGGAGTCTTTGGGAGGTGTACAGGGACATCCTGAAAGAAAATCCAGGACCTCTACCCAGTTGCTCGGATGCGGGATGGTTTCAATCCCGCGTCAAACTACTAAGGTGCGCTAACCAACGTTACGTGGACCTGTACACCCTAGCGATTAATCGCATAGGGGAACCTTGGCCGTCAGTCATAACGGGGCACTGCCTAATAGGTAGACACGCCCAAAGGATGGCTGTGCAAACACATGACTTCTGTAGAAGTTGTCTATATGAGGACGAGGAAGAGACAATCTCGCACCTACTGGGCCATTGCCCTGCTCTATCCAGACGCAGGTTTACTATTCTGGATAGACAATTTTTTAATGAGTTAGAAGACCTCAGTTCTAGAGAAATCAGAGATATTTTAAAATTTTTGAAAAGCACACACTGGTTTTAGGAGAGATAGGGACAAGCTCCCTACGCGGCATCACATTGGGCTATGAGTGTGTCCCACAGGACAACCGCTTCAACCTAACCTAACCTAACTGTTATGTGTACCCAATGGAAGCACTGGCCTGAGCATGTCGCTTGTGATCTTAGCGGCTATAACGAAGTCGCCTATTCAGCGCTGAACTGTTGCTACTTTCACATACAAATTTTTCATTTAGCATGCAGCGGAACTCTCTTGCGAGTAGCGAAGTGTTGAACCGAAAGCGGCAGTGTATATTGTACTTTGTACCGAACAGCAAACAACAGGAGAGTGAAGAGGGTGGAGAAGAAGGTGCTGAGATGGTTCCCCCTCATCCTTCTCACAGCTGACGCAAAAAGGACTCGATTTAATTCCAAGCCTCACAGTATGCACACCTCGCGGTTAGTGTCTTGTGAGAACACACAAGAAATTCGAGAGCTGAGATTTTGTCAACCTCTCAAGATCCCTCGAATGCCTCTGACTCACACGTGGCCAGAAGGATTTCGCGACCTTACAAGTTTGTGTACTTGCTCAGCGCTGGCTGAGTTGGCGGGAAACTCATCTATCCAGGAGCAAATCACAGGTGATCAAGGGGATCTCAATCCTGTCTTTTCGCGGAGATCTCACTTCACAGGTCCTTTGTCTGGCCAGCTCCGCCTCACAGTTTTCCGCAATGTCGCTGTAACCAGACACATAAAACAGTTGTAAAATCCAAAACAAGCAATAAAGTACATCTGAAATCGTCTTGAAATCAATATAAACTACTTTCACACCGCTCCCTAATAAAATACCCGCAAGGGCTCCGGTGAAAATGATCCTCTCGGCACTCAACTTATTAAAAGGGTTTGAGTGTGGTTGTTGTTGCAGTAATACAAGCCCTGTCAGTGTAGTGTATATTACCGGTCGTCTTCGTCTAACTCAGGATGGGTACAGAGGTAGTGAGGGGCATATGAAAAGATGGTTAGTGTCGTGCGGAGTGCCTTCACATGCAGGACATATGCTTGATATGTCGGGGTTAATTCTCGATAAGTAGGAGTTTAACCCGACTATGGCATTCGGTGGTCGGGAACTTAAGAAAGTGGTGATGGTCTCCCGATGAATGTCGTTTATTGTCTTTCTAAACACTGTCTGGTCCAGCAGATGTCTGTTCGTTTTATCCTGGATATTGTTGGCGTAATTGAGGAGTTGTCTCCTGACGTGCCTGGGAGGCGGCTCTGGCTCAAGCAGGTGTCTGCAAGGGTGAAACCTGCGGTAGCACCCAAGCAGGAACTGTTTGCTGAGTAGTTTATTATGCTCTTTTTCTGGGAGCATCTGTGCCTCGTTGTGAAGTCGAAGAGGGGACATCAGGAGACAACCCGTCGCTGTACAAATATCAGTGTTTTGGTAAGTCTGTTTAAGTGTGGTCACGACGGGTGCCTAGTCGTATCTTTAAATACGCGTTATGGGTGAATTTAATCTGCATTTTAAGCGAGGCTGCGCTTAAACTGCTGGCCAACATTCTGGAAGAAGTGATTTGCTAGATATCTGAAGCACATCCTTCGAATGTGGCGTGAATGGACTTTCTTACATAGATCGTTATTTGGAACCCAACCTTGCAGCATAATAGTCAAAAGTCCAGCGCCTCGTTGACGTACGGAAGAGAAGTCGTATATTTAGTTTTCAGAACCGCGGTAAGTTCCATCCTCTTCATTCATTGACCAAAGTGAATGCTCAGATCACTTGCTGTTGGTGGTTTCTTCTCAATGTGGCTTGGAATAATCTCTAAGTTCTTTATCAGAGTCTTTCCTAGGGCACTCATCTTTATATCTGGAGCTCGGGAAAGATTTATACTGCACTGCCAAAGATATTAGAAGGATATTCGATATTTCACAACAGATTTCGAGTTGGTCCTCACCAACCTAAGCACCTTGGTACACAGCCGTGTACAGAGAGGTCGAATTTTTCAGGTGCATGGTCCATCATGTTTATAAGCTTTGTCCGTACGCCAATTGCACAGGTTATTGCTTGAAAGGCTCCGACAGTGAGATACGTAGACTATGACTTTTGATGCAGTAAGTTGCTGGTTCGAGTTAGAGTGAAAGATGATGTGGTTTTTGGAATTCAATAAATTGTAGTTATTGTGTTCGCTTTCTAGAGCATCGGCATGCAAAATTCGCGAGGAAAATAGACGAACTCCAACTCACTAGAAGCTTAGCAGCTCTGCGCCAATGAATTTCTCTGCAGGGTTCGTGGAAAGCGACTCGCCAAAATTGTTTGCCTATTCAGCAAATCACGAATGTTTGTGGTAATAATACAAATGGTTGTGTGAATTCATAAAATGTGTGGCTAAAGTGTATGTGTGTGAGTGCTTTGTATTTTGTTAAGTTTGTTGCAGGATATGCATAGAATCTATTTGTAGCAATTTTGATTTTAAATGTAATAAATAAATTTACTTCATATCCAGACTATTAATATCTTCTACAATAAATGCAAGAATACATTTTTTATCATCAAAAATTAATATATTAAAATTGAAATTTGAGATAGGGGAGCCTAAAAGCATCGGGAGGATGGTGACTAATAAAAGCCGCAGGCTAAAAAGCCCATTGTATTCGAAGCTCTGGAAAGTAAAAGTATTGATAGTCAAGGAGGAAAGGCGAGCAGTGACATAGAGAAAGAGATAGGATAGAATAGATTCCAGATTCTTTGGCAAACCTGAAATTATCCTCCAGTTTGAGAGAACGAATTGTACTCATTCTCATGACATCGGAACCCAAAATTCGTAGCCTTGCTTTAGCAAAGGCAGGACACCCACAGAGAAAATGCTCACTGCTATCCGGCTACTCATAGCAAGTCAGGTAAATAGGATCGTTAAGGGTTCTAACGGTGGTCATACGCCGACTGCATGGTTTGTGTCCTGTAATAACAGAAAACAGAAAAAAGTCGGTGCCACTTTGTGAAAATTGTCAAATTTAGTTGTAAGCTATTATATGTAAGAGAAATTCTCTTCTTCTTTTTTTCTTCTTCTTTTATTAAGACATGCCTGTTTTTCTTTACACAATTTCTTAGATACAAAATTTTATAATTTATCATATTAATAATACTGAATTATATAGGTAATATTTAAATACAAAACTGATATTAATTTTCTATTGAAAATAAAATCCAGCTTTGCGCCCATCTTTTCGTTGGTCTTCCAGGACGTCGCCTTCCCACTAGAATTCCATCACGTGCAATCTTAATTAATCAGTTGTTGGAGGCTCTTGAAACATGCTCGTTCCATGCGCGTCTTCTTGATCTTATAAATTTGACAATGTCATCGGTGTGCGTCTGGATTCTAATATCATGGTTTCTACAGCAATCCCACCTCGTTTTTCCTGCTATCGTCCTGAATGTGTGCATTTCTGTAGAGCGCAATAATTGTTTCGTTTTTGTGTTCTCCGCACGTGCTTCTGCACCCTATGTTAATATCGGTCTTACGATTGTTTTATACACACACGTTTTGCTTTCTACATTCATATATTTGTTCTTCCATATAATATCTCGCAGAAAACGTGATATTTTTGCACTTCTGTGACGATGCTCCGATCGTTCGATACATCTATTCCCAAATATTTGAATTGCATTACTTGTTCTATAATGTTCTGGTTAATTTCTAGCTTACACGTTATTGGTTTCTTAGATATTGCTATTGATTTTGTTTTTGTAGTTCCATATTAAATTTCCATATTAAATTTCAAACCAGTAGTAACGAAACGGTGCAAGAGCCTTTGAAGATTATCTTCACTATCAGCAATTAAAACTGCATCATCATTTGTCTGGAACTTGCCTGAAAATGAAAGAAAGAGACCCGTTATGAGTAGCGAGAGTGTTTTTGTTTTTTTGTTCCAGTGCTTCTTGACTGGTTACGCTCTATTGAGCGGGCATTTCATTCTTATGCTCATTTGCCTGAAAATGAAAGAAAGTGACCCGTTATGAGTAGCTGCCATCTCACCAAACGATTGATTCTGAGCTCTGCTATTTTTTTTTTTTGCTTTTTTTCGATAAGTGAGGTGGAATCTGCAGCACTGAGTAACTTATATTATATCAACAAGCATTCAATTAGAAAATAAAAATCAAATTCTTTAATCTAATGTTAAATAAATAATTGAATCAATTGATTGTTTGAAGCGGCCAGAATTTATCCATCTGAAAGCCATCCAGTTCCATCAGGACAGCACCAGCTCACAGCACCTTTGATTACGCTGCAGAATGTGAGAGAGAGAGCTCAATAGAAAAGTTTTTTCTTTGCACCCTTACATTACCATTTTATTCGGATCTGCAAAACTTTCTTAAAAGAGTAAAAGTGAATTAGTCCTAAGGCCTGTGAAATTCATTTTCACCAGTTTGTGGCTGAAAAATGGCATCCCAACCACGGATGGAATAAGGAATCTACCTGAAGAATGTCAGAAGATTTGGCGTATGTATGTATACATACATATATTTGGTTTGGAAGAGCTCATTGAAAAATGAAAATACAAAAACAAAAAACTTGGTTAACTTTGCCACATTTGTTGCAAAACTTTTAAGATGGAATTTATTCCGTTCAGAACTGGCTTAAATCCACCTTAAATTTTAAACACCGTCTGCAAAGCATCCCCAAAAAAATAAAAAAATCCTATTAAATGCATGTAGCTTGAAAACTTTTTTTTTGGAATTTCTGTTAAATGAGAACAACAACAAAAGAAAATTGGCTATTAAATTATTACTTCGTTAAATTTGTCTACGCAGCACATTGAGTTTCGCTCAGTCATGCCGTTTTTTGGCGAAGGCAATGTTCACGTTGTTGGTTGGAGAAGGCGGGGAAATAAGAACGTGTCTATAAATTTGTTAAAACGAACGGAAAAAGATCAGCGAAAGAAATAAAAGCAAGTGAATGTGTTTGTATGTATGTATGTATGTGCGTTTTTAAGCTTCGCTCGTTAAATACAATACGTAGGCTATTAAAATAACGCCCTGATTATTTGTTTATTTGCAAACTCAGGAATCTAGTACTCTCTCATTGTTCGCCGATGATAGCTGTAATAAACGAGCGGCAGTGTTGTTGGCATTGTTGCTTGAGCATGCCAAATGGGAATGCGAATGCATTGAAGCTTAGAATTCATGCCTTTGAAATCAACATTAATCATGCGAATCATTTGAGATTGACCTACAATAAAATAAAGAAAAGGAACAACAGCAAGAAATGTAGGCGGCTGAGCCGTATTTACGTGAATGAGTATAATTATGGCATTTACTTGATTCGGATTCCGATTTTGTTTTTTTTTTTGCTATTGTTGTTCCATTATCGTCGTATTTGCTTTGTTCAGCAATATTCCTGCGAATATTTGTTGCTATATTTAAGGTATATTCATTTTTTACATCAATACTTATACATTTATTGTGAAGGAAATGTATATTTGTGTGAGAGCGAAATTGTTTATTGCCTCTTTATTAGCAATCAGGAAAGTTCACTGATTTTGAATGGTTGTCCTTCTAAGATATTTGCAACCATGACAACTGGCCAAGAGTTTTAAGCTATATGATTTGATTAACAAAATCTATTCGTTCTTCTGAATGTAGCAGAAATGGATATGGGAAGAGGATTTGATGTTTGCCCCCACTAAACGGGGAAAGCCTAGCTACAATGCACTCGCGATAATATGAACTAATTAAAACCAGGCCTGTTCAGTTTAGCGAGATTGTTCATATTTACGATAGGCAACTAAATTGAAAAATATTCTATTCAATTAGTTTTGAGTGATTTTTGTTTTATTTAAAACCGCAAAAGAAACGTTGTTTATTCATTTTTTCACATTTAACAAATAAAAAATTGGTTACAGTCAAAAAGTGTTTCATACTTAAATTCATGCTTTGTTTAATTTCTAAAAAAATTGAGTTCATGTCGAAAAAAAATCAGTAATCCGCTTTCGTTGTTTCTTTTCTTTAAGTATCTTAAAAACTGCCCTTTCCCTTAGCTTCCTCAACACATTCAAATCCCATTTATCAACCATTTCAAACTCAGCCCATTCCAAAGTTTTATTAAGCATGTCAATAGCTTCCTTTGACGTAATCGTCTTTTCCGGCTTCACAGACGGACAGTCATCACCATCGTCGGACATTTCCTGTATTTCATTATTCCATTCTCTAACGTTGAAAGCAGTGAATTCAACCTAAAGTGAAATTAAAAAAAAATTGATTTCGTATAATATTGTGCCAGTTTATAATAGCTCAAAATAGCGTTTTTTTGCTCGCAGTTTTGCGCATTTTCTTTCATAAAACGAATGCTTGAAAATTTTTTATATCTTGAAAATATATAAAACTTCTACCAAACAAAAAGTGTCAAAAATTTACACGATTTTTGAGCCACTTCAAGGAACCACTTATTTGAAAATTATTAAATAAAATTAAAAAAAAAAATTAAATAAAAAAATGACTTTGAGTGATGAAATTTTTTTACCTTTCTGGTGGCGCAAAATTAATTATCCAGTTTTGTATTTGAAAATTATTAAATAAAATTAAAAAAATATTAAATAAAAAAAATGATTTTGAGTGATGGAATTTCAGTTAACGCAAAATTAATCATCCAGATTTGTATTTGAAAATTATTAAATAAAATTAAAAAAATAATAAATAAAGAAATTATATTGAGTGATGACTTTTGACCTTTACGCCCGCCATTGCTTGTCTGTTTTTATACAGCAGCTCTACACTTCACAAATTTCAATTATGATTGACGTACTGCACTATTTGTAAAAAATATAAATAATCCGATAGCATGATTAATTTTGTGGCACTTTGTATGATAATCAAAATGTGTCTTTAAAATATGCCTTCTTGCATTGCAAAATAGTTCCACTTGGTTTAAATAATTGAATAATGAAACTTCTTTCTGCTGTGGCTCTGCTTTCTGTGACCTTTTGATATTTTTCAACTCAAACACTGACCTTCGTAATTTCTTCGCACTGAGAGCGCGCCTCAAAGGTGCCCACTCTAGCCAGCCTTCCAGTTTCCCATGAATTCTCTGTAATCGAATTCCTATTATCTACATAGCAAATTACCGAACACATTCAAAAACACATAACGCATCAACACATGATGGAAAGAATAATGAGATGGCGCCTATCGTGGTCCCGTTACTTTGCGCTCAGCGAATTTGACAACGTGATTTTAGCTCCAGTATGGCCAGATTACCATTTTCGTAACTTGATTTAGCTTTTTTTTTAGTCTCGGAGTTTTAGTTCTTTCTTCATGACATATTTCTAGCTGTTCTAATTAAAATA
This sequence comes from Anastrepha obliqua, assembly GCF_027943255.1. Lineage (NCBI taxonomy): Eukaryota > Metazoa > Arthropoda > Insecta > Diptera > Tephritidae > Anastrepha > Anastrepha obliqua. The sequence goes on from NC_072894.1 coordinate 7,656,973, forward strand.
TCATGTTTATAATTTTGTAAAATGTACATTTTTTAATAATTATTTAAATAATTCACTCAGTTTTATTTAGCTTTACTTTTTTTTAACATCTGGTGGCATTGCCCGCAATTGCAGGTGTTGTTGGTGTTCTTCTGCTTTCGGCAATCAAATCGCTCTCTCGCTACTGCAGTGTTGCCTAGCTTTGGATATAAAAACGCACTAAAATGCCCATTCAAAGAAAATAACCCAACAAATTTTTATTGAATCACTTAAAGAACTTTGTATGCGTGACAAATTGTCTTTAAAAGGTGCCTTTTTTTAAATAAATGTGTTATGCTTATGTACAATTTAATTTATGAGGTTTTTTTGTTAAGCGAGACTCTTTTGTTAAGGGAACGACTTTTTTGCTATATTTGAAGTTATGTAACTAGATAAGGTACTCTTTTTGTAAAAATGTCAGTATGGTTTCTTTAGTATTTTCTTGTTTATTTTTACTATGAATACAGCTCTTGATGCCCTATGTCTCACTAAGGATTGATGACCGGAAGAAACGATTACACCTCTATGGTTTTAATTCGCATTCAATAAATTCAAAGGCTTTTTAAAATGTGTAAAAAGGTTTTCAATCTTAAGAAGAGTTGAGAGAGGGGTATTTAATATTTTTGCATAACCTTAAATGGAGCCAAAAATTAAATTCGCCCTTTCACATTATCAAATTTTATAAGAGTAAAAAAAATTTCATTAGCACTAAAATCTTCTCAGAGTGACCTTTTTTAACCTTTTTTTGTTTAATAATATAGTTTGTTTTTTAACCTAAAGTTTCGGTAGCTTTAAATTAAAAAAAAGAAACAAACACGAAACTTAAAAATTTTTTCATTTTGGGTATAAAAAAGCACTAAATTTATTGCGAAGAGCAAATGGTTGGCAATACTGCACAACTCAGCAAACGTGACGTCACGTACGCTCTGATGGGCGCAATCTTCTTTCTATCATTCTTGGCACCAACATTTACTAAGCACTCACGAGCATCCAACTTGCCGCTCTTTAGCAACTCTACATTTGTCTCTCTAACATGGCACACATACTAACACACTTTAACCCACATCATTTGTGAGTTGTTCCTTTGAAATTGGCTTAGCACTTTTCATACTACTACACATAAAATATATATATGTATACCTTAGTATATATATACCGACCCGTGGCTCGGCAAGCGTCGCCACGCCAACGATTCGGTTTACAAGTGAGCCTATAGATGTTTCACATCAATAAAAAACAAACTTCTTTGACTAACAGTTCTAAAACACAAACCTCAGGTCTCAAGTGTGACAAAAGATTGGCTGCACCTTCCTCCAAATCCTTTACATTCATAATTAATTTGCTTCGAAGAATACTCAAAGGAACATCATCTTCAGGATTCTCTTGATTTTCTACCATACTTAAGACATTGCTCCAGCATTTGGATGGCACAACAGCAACAGTACTCATTACTTTTCAATCAAACCCTGTACTTCGTCCTGTCACCTGCTCAATATATCTTAGCGCGCTCTGAGTTCTCTTAACGACTGCACCTACTTTCTCCCACCTTTCTTCCGATTCCATGATGTAGCCAACAATGTCGGTTGCATTTGGAAGTCTACTTTCTGCCGTAAACCGTGGGCAGTGTAAACTGACATGTTCCGTGTCTTCTTCAATGTTGTTGCATACAGGGCAGTAAGGGCTATCGACGTGCCCAAACCTATACACAGGTATTTCCGTGCCCAGAAAGAAACTGTGCCACGTGACAGGTGCATCACCAAATCTACGGTTGAGCCATGGTCGTAACTCAGACACCAGTTTATAAGCCCATCGCCCTTTTAGTGGAGGTGTTCCATCGATCTTGCCACGTTGTTAGTGAAACCAGTCTTTTCTCTTCTTTCACCGCCTTTTTATTTATTTCGGCTCTAGCGGCACATCTGTCGTATACTCGCTTCATTTCGCTTGCGAGTACATCCGCTGGTGTCATGCCAGCCATGACAAACGCCATCCGATATGGTTCTGTAGCCCTTAGCGCACTTAGCCCTTTACAGAGAGTAACTTTCGTTTGTTTCCCTTCAGTTTCATCTCCCAGACTGGGGTGCATACAGTAGGACTGAAGTAGCTACGTGCGCCAGCAGTTTTCGCTTGGTTGTCTTTCTGCCACCTCTGTTAGGTAGACTCATTGAGAGTGCCGCTTGGATGCTCACCGTTTTCTCTATCGCGTAGTTAATATGAGCCTTAAAATTTAGTCGGCAGTCGATCATGACGCCTAGGTATTTCAGAGCGGATCGAGATCATATAGTGTACTCTCCCACTCCTTGCCCCAACGCCACCTCCTTCCTTCTATTGCCTTAATAGCCGTGCTGACAACGGTATTAATTGCATCAACCGACGATCGATTTTTTCGAAAGCCAAACTGCATGGTACCAAAGCTCTCTTTTCCTCTAGTTACAAATCGTACAATTATAGTATGAAAATCGACGCTCTGTTCATCGCGTGCTTAGGTCAACTTACGGTGTTCAGGGATGAGGCCCATTTTTGGCTTAATGGCTATGTTAATAAGCTACATTGCCAAATTGGGGCTAAAGAGCAACCCGAATCCATTCCAAAACAGCCATTAAATCCATTGAAAACAATCGTTTGGTGCGACCAATGGACTGGAGGAATCATCGGCTAATATTTCTTCAAAGACGAGGCTGGCGTCAAATTAACAATGAATGACGAACGCAATCCTGCCATGATAAACGACCTCTTGATGCCGGAAATAGAAGCCCGTGATCTCCACCACAATTGGCTACAACAAGACGGCGAACGGCGCTATTTGGCATACAGCCCGCAAAACAATGGATTTACTCCGTCGTCGTTTCGGTGAGCAATTTATCTCTCGTCGCGGACCAGCGGATTGGCCACCACGGCCGTGTGATATCACACCATTGGATTTTTATTTGTGGGGGTATGTGAAGTCTAAACGTTTTGTGGATAAACCATTGTAAAATAATAATGAAAATGGATTTATTTTTTCCAAAATATTCTCCCTAGAAGTCAATACACTTCTGCATTCGCTAGAATCGATTTTCAAAGCACTTTTGCCACTCAAAAGCGGATACGTCCAAAACGAGCTGTTTAAAGACTTAAAAAGCTTCTTCAGGCGTTAAAAAATAACGTTGACCTCGCATTTTATTCTTGATATTCGGGAACACAAAGAATTCACTAAGTACCAAATCAGGGGTGTAAGACTCTCTTGGTGTAAGACTCTCTTGATGAATCCAGGTTTCATCAACGGTGCCAATTGGATGCAAAAATTCCTTCGGATCTCGCTTAAACTGCTCCAAACACTGGTTTGAATTTAACAGCCGCATCCGCTTCTTGTCCACCGTGAGCAATCGGGCCGACAATTTTTTCATCGCCAATTTATCATGCAAAATATTAATTGCCGCTCAGTCGACACACCTATGGCTTGTGATACTTCGCGCACTTTCGTTCTTCGACCAGCAAGAATCATGTCGTGGACTTTTTGAATGATTTCGTGGGTAACCATGTCTGCCGCTCATCCTGGGCGCTCCTCATCAAAATCGGATGCTCTGATGACTGAAAAGCGCTGCGCTTGCTCGAGTTGAAAAAAGAGGAAATTTCTAGCTCTAAAGGCAATGCTAAGTGACATTGGAGCACTCAAAGTTTGGCTGCATAGTGAAGAGCCTCACGCAAGAATTTTAAACACTTATTGAGCGAATAACAAACGATGTGTTTGCTTTGGATCACAAACATCAATTAAAGCCTAGTTTAGAAAATAATGTGAAACTTATAAATAATTATATTGGGTTGGGGAAAAAGTAATGTCGAATTTTGTCAATTGAGCGCGACATTAAAACATATCTTGCGTTGTACTTATTGCATCGGGTCACACTAAACGGCGATTTGAAGACGACAATCTGTATTACAAGTGTCTCTTTGACAGTGTTGTGATCGTACGTTCCAGCCTTAAGTTATAGCGCGTCAAAGATGGAGTCCCCCAAGACAGAAATTCGTCATATTTTACGTTTTTACTACCTTAGAGATAAAAATGCAACGAAGGCGGCGGCAAAAATTTGTGAAGTTTATGGGCCGGCTACTGTAACGATTCGCACAACACAGCGTTGGTTCGATCGATTTCGTTCTGGTGTAGTAGATGTCGAAGATGCACCCCGTACTGGTAGGCTAATCGTCCTAGAGACTGATAAAATCGTTGAAATTATCCAAAGAGACCGGCAACGGTGAGCATTCGCTCGATTAGTAAGGAACCTGGTGTAGACCACAAAACCGTTTGGAACCAATTGCAGAAGATTGGATTCCAAAAAAAGCTGGATGTTTGGGTGCCACAAGTGTTGACGCAAAAAAATCTCTTGGACCGAATAAACGCTTGCGATTCTCTGCTAAAACGGAACGAACTTGACCCATTTGTGAAGCGGATGGTGACTGGCGATGAAAAGTGGATCACGTACGACAACGCCAAGCGAAAAAGATCGTGGTCGAGAAGCGGCGAGCCGGCCCAAACCATCGCCAAGCCCGGATTGACCGCCAGGAAGGTTTTGCTGTGTGTTTTGTGGGATTGGAAGTGAATTATCCTCTATGAGCTGCTCAACTATGACAGCCTCTTAATTCGGTCCTCTACTGTGAGCAGCATGACCATTTGAAGCAGGCGATTGACCAGAAGCGGCCAGAATTGGTCAATAGGAATGGTGTTGTGTTCCACTAGGACAACGCTCGTCCTCACACATCTTTGATGACCCGCCAGACGCTACGGGAGCTCGGATGGGATGTCCTATGGGGGGTTATAAAGGGGAGATAATGAAGTTGCCGTCTAAATGGCAACAAGTGTGCGAACAAAACGGGGCATATTTGACTTGAATCGGATAATTCTAAGTACGTTAAATATAGCGTCAAATTTCGATCACAAATAAGACATTTCTTTTTCCCCAACCCAAGATTATGTTTTTGCTTTGTATTCGCTTTTTTTAATATATGAGTATATACAAACACACACACATACAATTAGAAAGAAACTCGTTGTGGTACTCATCAAACCAGTTACGATCAAGCCACTTCCACACTGGTTCGCAGTAGTTCAAATTTTTCTTACGGGCACGTACGTCTGTTAGCATTTTCACCCATTGACTTCAGTAAACAAAATTACACAATAATATAGCATAATTTCAGGCATTGTAATAGTAGAGCGCTTTATTGGCACTTAAATCTCGTCTTTTATATACCCCAAAGAAGGGTAATAAACTCTGCGCATTCCCTGTACAGTGTATACCAAAATTGCCCAGCGTCAAAACCCCTTTCCCCCTTTAACTTTCCTCATCTTAGGTGTTTTTGAGCAGCCAAATTAAGTGGGCATGATTTCATTGAACAAGAAGTGGCATTAAAATTGAATTAATGAAAAAACAAGTAAGGCAGTGCTACATTCGGTTCGTACGGAATTTTTTATACCCGTTTTAATTTATTTATTTATTTAATTTTTCATTTTGAATTTTTCCGATTTTTTTTAATTTTCAATACTAATCTACCTCGGATGAAGAGTGAAGAATGTGTACAGAATCTGTAACAAGTTTCACTAAAATATGTTGGTTTTCGATCGAGTTTTCGTGCTCACGCAGGGATGCAAGAACAGCCATGGCTAGATGGGCTCCGCTCATCATTCTGAGCATTTTTGTATACATGAATATATATCTCTCTCGATTCCTTTATGCTGTTAAATACAACAAAATTATAACACCCTTGGGCACAAATGTGAAGAGGTATAACAAAATTGTAGCAACAAAAAGCATTGGAGTACATTTTTTACCGCAGTGACTTGCTGGTTGTATACATTAGAATTTGTTTTCCATTGAAGCCATGCCACCAACAAATGCACACACACATTCAACTCTTCCAGCAATGACTTTACTGTATACATGTGGATACGCACGTACATACACACATACATTTGTACCAGTTGCCCCTCTCTCTCAATTAATTACCCCTGAATATCGATTTTCATACTAGCCCTCAATTCGCTTTTTTATTATTAAGATAGAGATAGAGATAAAAATAAAGATGAAGATGAAGATGAAGATGAATATGAAGATGGAGATGAAAATGAAGATGAAGATGGGGATAGAGATAAAGGTGAAGATGAATATGAAGATGAAGATGCAGATGAAGATGAAGATGAAGATGAAGATGAAGATGAAGATGAAGATGAAGATGAAGATGAAGATGAAGATGAAGATGAAGATGAAGATGAAGATGCAGATGAAGATGAAGATGAAGATGAAGATTAAGATGAAGATGAAGATGAAGATGAAGATGAAGATGAAGATGAAGATGAAGATGAAGATGAAGATGAAGATGAAGATGAAGATGAAGATGAAGATGAAGATGAAGATGAAGATGAAGATGAAGATGAAGGTGAAGATGAAGATGAAGATGAAGATGAAGATGAAGATGAAGATGAAGATGAAGGTGAAGATGAAGATGAAGATGAAGATGAAGATGAAGAAGAAGATGGAGATAGAGATGAAGATGGAGATGATGATGAAGGTGAAGATGAAGATGGAGATGAAGATAAAGATAAAGATAAAGATAAAGATAAAGATAAAGATAAAGATAAAGATAAAGATAAAGATAAAGATAAAGATAAAGATAAAGATAAAGATAAAGATAAAGATAAAGATAAAGATAAAGATAAAGATAAAGATAAAGATAAAGATAAAGATAAAGATAAACATAAAGATAAACATAAAGATAAAGATAAAGATAAAGATAAAGATAAAGATAAAGATAAAGATAAAGATAAAGATAAAGATGATGAAGATAAAGATAGGGATAACGAAATAGATAAATATGAAGCTAAAAAAAGAGATAAAGAAAAAGGTGAGGTTAAAGATGAACAATATGCTAAAAATAGAGTCAAAGATAGAAGAAGGGGAACTATAGGGAGATAGAATAGATAGATAAAAACTCCTAATTTCAATGGCAATTGTAATAGAACAACTAATCGATTCAAAGAAAAACGAGTTCCAATTCGACATTAAAAAGAACACACAACTATATAAGTTGCTTTCTAAACAAAAACAATAAAAAGGTGTGACACGTACGCACGTAAATCATCCATTCGATATAATGCAAATGGGGTCCGCTTTTCGCAGAATTCATGGGGTAAATCGCAGGGGTTATGGCATGAGATTTATCACTTGTAATGAGCTGTCTTTATTTATTTATTTTTTTTTGGATAAAGACCAGCTAAGAAGTGCCGAGAGATTGGTCACACCTAAAATGTTCAGGCTGAAAAGCCCATTGCATTCGAAGCTCTGCTTGGTTTGAATGAAAAGTGATGAATTCTTCTTCTTAATTGGCGCGATAACCACTTACGCGATTTTGGCCGAGTTTAACAAAGCGCGCCAGTCATTTCTTTCTCATGCTAGGCGCCGGCCAATTGGACACACCAAGTGAAGCAAATACATCCTCCACCTGATCTTTCCAACGCAGAGGAGGCCTTCCTCTTCCTCTGCTACCACCAGCTGGTACCGCATCGAATACTTTCAAAGCCGGAGCGTTTGTATCCATTCGGACGATATGACCCAGCCAACGTAGCCGCTGGATCTTTATTCGCTGCGCTATGTCTATGTCGTCGTAAAGCTCATAAAACTCATCGTTCCATCGCCTGCGATATTCTCCGTTCCAACGTGCAAACGTCAAAAAATCTTCCGCAGAATCTTTCTCTCAAATACTCCAAGCGTCGCTTCATCGGATGCTGTCATCGTCCAAGCTTCTGCGCCATACGTTAGGACGGGCATGATGCGATGAATTGCTCACGTAAAAACTACACCTACGATAAATGTTTCGCATGCCATGAAATTGACAGTTCACATGCGATAACTCATCGCAAATGGGGGTATGCTGTTTACATCCTACAATAAGTGAATCCAGCTTAACGAATAAAATTAAAAAATCGTGCTCATCTGTCATCATGAAATTGATCGGCTTTTATTCGGATATCCTTGCTCGAAATGGCAGCCACCGATATAAAGCTGCCCAAGTAGCACAGAAATACTTCTTCTAGTTTAATATCATCAATTGAGAATTTTTTCGTATTTTGTGTTTTTGAACGCATGACTTTAGTTTTTGGGATATTGAATGTCAAACCGGCTTTTTTAGCCGAAACCTGCACTGCTTGGAACTTCGCTGCCATGTCAAGGTAATTGTGGGGCAGAAATGTCGTTTGCATAGTCGAAGCCTACTTGGCGGCTTTGCAGATTTCAGGTAATGACTCTCTCAGATGAACAGGCGTTCTTCATTATGGCGTCCAAAACGATGTTAAACAGCAGAGGCGAGAGAACACACCCTTGTCTGCTGATACTTTAACTTTGCCACCCAGAAGTTTCACATTCATTAATTCAAGTAATTTGTGAAACTATTCTGACAGTCCCACATTTATTCTGAATCAGAATACAATCACAAAAGGCGGTGCATCTTAAAACCCGTTTTGACTTAAATACGTATTTTTTTTAGCAGACAACATGAAGTCTTGCACTCGGGTTAACTCTTTAATTTTCTGAAAGAAATCTGAGTAGATGTTGTGGTGCCAAGAAGCCAAGCTTGTCGCTTCTTAACACATCAGTGCCAAATAACTCAAGCCTGCTTCGAGCGAAAGCCTACCGTTTCCATGTGCTTTGTCCATTGAAAGTGACTTGTCATCAGTCCAACCAGCTGCCTACAATCCCTACATCTGCTTAATCGACAGGCCACAGTCGGTCGGATATGACAGGTAATATCAGTTTTGTCTTTTGCAGCCTCCCTCAGCTTGCCAAGCTCGCTTGTGGGTTAAAGTAGCACGTTTGCTAACCGTGGCTTTGATAGCTGCAGAATGGAGTGGCAGAACGGGTTCCGGATCAAAGAATTTGACCTCAGAGCCCATGCTAGCTAAAGAGACAGAGATCTCGTTACCTGCGGTAGCTATGTGTCCCGGGATCCATGTTGGCATCAGAATATTATGCCTACCGACATAGTTCAGCCTGGATTAACAGGACTCACCTACCATTCCAGTGGTTGGAGGGCTGTCTAATACCATGAGCGCAACTTTACTGTCACTGCAGACACATACGGACTTGCCTCTTCATCTGTTTTCCCCGCCAACGTTCTTTGCTTCATGACAAGCATACATCTCTGCTCGAAACACAGCTGCGTGCATTCTAAGAGCAACGTAGTAGTTTTGCCTTGCTGGATTCCACGTAGGCACCAGAGCCGGAACTCTGCTCAGTCCTGGAGCTATTCATGAAAATGCGAAAACAGTGTTTGCCAAGCTCATTTTGACCACAATTGAGCCTCTCGCAGTACCGTTAATATCTTTTGCATTAGTAGGTCATGATCCCATTCCGATACGATTGGCGTATTAGGTAATTGTTTTCCGTATGATACCCGACAAGAAAACTGACATACTTAATGCCACTGGAAAGGATTCAACGACTCGCTGCTCTGTGCATAACAGGAGCGATGAAATCCACTCCAACGGCGGCGCTGGAAATGATACTCAGCATGGCACCTATTGACTTTATGGCGGCAAACCTGGCAGCGAAATGCGCGAGAAGTTTAGTGGCTGCTGGGGTATTCACCTGCAGAACCTTCGGACATAGCTCAATAGGAAAGTGGAGCTCAGGTTGCACGGACTACATGACACCGTACTTTAATTGGGAGAGAACGTTTCGCACCACAACTGAAGAGGAGGGAAGTCACAAAGGCATGAAGCCTGGCCATAGAACTTTTCACATCTATACAGACGGCTCTAAAACTTTAGACGGAGTGGGAGCGGGTATTTGCTGCTCAAAACTAGAGATAAGACAGCCTATCAAGCTGCCAGACCACAGCAGTGTTTTCCAACCGGATGTTTTTGCTGTGGGGAAAGCCACAGAGCTAGCCTACACGAGGACAAGAAAGAACTCAAAAATTAATATATACGTGGACAGTCAAGCAGCAACAAAAGCAATAAGCTCATATTGTATTAAGTCCAAAAATGTTGGACGGAGCAGGGAGGCCACAGAGAGGCTAGCCGCAAACAGTAGGCTGCATATCTACTGGGTACCTGGTCACAAAGGCATTATGGGGAACGAAATAGCAGAAGAGATAGCAAAAAGTGATGTAAGACTACCTTTTGAGCAAGAGAACGACATACCAAAACCGCTAGATACAATATACAATGGAATGGACGACTACATGAAAAGGCGAGTGGAAGCTGGGTGGACTAATCTGACCACATGCAAAACAGCAAATGTCATGTGTAGAACGAACGACAAAAAACTGACTCTATTCGTACTTACGCTCTCGCGAAAGGACTGCGGAACTATCAAAAGGTATGCTAACAGGTCATAATCTATTGGCTGCACATGCGTACAAGATAGGGATTGCTGACACGGACAAATGCAGGAAATGCAGAGAGGATGCTGAGGAGACTTTAGAACACCTTCTGTGCGTTTGCCCGGCATTATCGCTTTTATAATGCCTGGGAGCCCCACTGCTTGAGGGACTGGAGGACGTCTCAAAAGCGAATCTCCCAGCTCTGCTTAAATTCGCCAAAAGCACTGACATCCTACATGATGTCTACTTTCGGTATTCATAGAGGTCGGTCTCCATCTGGTAACGCTAGCGACCACAAGGTCTATGCGTGGCTTATTGCCAACCAGGCTAACCTAACCAACCCAACCTACCCGATGCCTTCACAGATGTGAAGATTCGCGCCTTGATTTTTGTTTAGTTCGAAAATTCATAAATTAAAAGTAGAATTGGGATCTCCTTCTTTCCTTCTTCGTATTGTACTGTTACCCCGGAAGACTGCTTCTTTTCTATTTCACTTTTTGTCTCTTTTCAACAGCTGCAGTTGGTTTACTTGCCGTTTCGTCACCAATTTAACTCGGAAAACTTTAGATCTTTGTTTCCGCACTTTTATTTCCATGTACGCTTACGCATGGGAAGTGGAAGTAGTGCATGTACCAGAATAAGTGTGCTCGTGCAGCACGAGCAAGGTCGTCATTGCGCTATGCTAACGCAGCCATACATATGTTACCCAGTGGAAAAACCAAAACAACAATAAGAAACGTTAATAAACATCGCCAGACACGCTTGCCGACATTGCAGACGCCGGCCTTGACAGTGAAATTGTAATGGAAGTGCGCAATGCAGCGCGACGTGCATCACGTCTGTTGTCGCCATACGCGCCGCGAAGCCAGCAAAATGTGAAACCATATAAAACAGCAATAAATTCATTTCAAATAAAAATTACCGCTGAAGTTGCAAATAAGCAGGCAGCAAATAAGAAAAGCGCTGTAAAAAATATATGAATAAAACGATTTTAATAGAAAAATTCTTAACGAAATAAAAACACCCGGCGTAAACGCTTTGCGAACATTTACCAAACAAAAAAAAAAAAAATGTGGACTCCTTACCTACTGGCTACAGCCTTCGCATCCTGCTATTGGTCATGTGCCACTGCGTCTAAACACAGCAGCTATGATATGCCTGCCAGCGCTGAAACTCCGCACACGCCACCTGTGATCCAATCGTTACAATGGACGGGCGGCCAATTTGAGTTTCCCGGCTCATCGCTTGCACTCTTCAAAAGTTCGGGCAAGTACATCGCGAAAAATGTGATAGCGACGCGTGCGCAAATAGTTGGTGACACCGTTTTCCTGGCCATGCCGCGTTACAAGCACGGCGTACCCGCCACACTGGTGAAGACCACACTGAACCCCGGCACTTGTCACAGCAAACTCGCACCCTTCCCCTGCTGGAATATGCAGGACGATAGCACATGCAAGGGCTTTCAGTCGGTGGTTGATTTAGTTGTCGATCAAAATGAGGTACTCTGGGTGCTGGACACAGGCGTTGTGAATACACTCGAGACGCCCGAACGCAAATGTGCCGCCAAGGTGGTGGCACTTTCCGTGAAAACCGGCAAGGTGCTGAAGTCTATTTCGTTGGAGGGCCTAACCTCGCCCAATTCGCGTCTGCAGTATGTGGTGGTGGATTATGCGGCCGATGGCAGTTGCTTCGTGTATGTGAGCGATGCCGCAAATCGTGCAATCATCGTCTATAATTTGCAAGCTGATCGAGGCTTTCGTGTGATCTTGCCAAAAGCGGTCGCTTCCGGCTGTAGAACGCGTGATGTGCTGTACATAGCGCTGATACGCAGAGATTGTGGCACAACCGAATTATACTTCACTTACCTGAGTACGAACAAACTCTTCTCGTTGGAATCGGAGTATTTGCGGAGTGGCGTAGCCGATGGACGCATAATGGGTAAGAATGTTAGCGCAAAATGAAGTGGACGCAGAATTGAGGCGCTTCTATGATTATTTACCGCAATTCATATGATTTTCTTGCAGATTTGGGCAAGAAACCATCGCGCATGGTGATTATCGGCACCGATAATGGCTCGGCAATATTCTTCCGCAATGAAGGCGATTCTGAGGTCTATCGCTGGGACACCTCCACTGCCTTTGTGGAGACAAACTTCAAGCCTGTCTACCGAAGCGACACTTGCCAGCTGGCGACACATGCGCTGCCCGACTACAAGCACAATACCATGCGGATATTGGAAAGTAATTTCCCGGATTATATGCAGAATCGAGTGGGTTGTGGAGCAGTGCAGAAATTGTCTGTAATGCAGGGATGCTGGTAAAAGTTGGGGCTGAATGCGAGGAATGTGAGGTGTTATAGAGAAATTAAAAGAGTCTGCACTTGGAAAGTTGTATGCCCCAAAAAAACAAAAAAAAAAAAAAAAAATGGAAGAAAGTAAAGAGAAAAAGTAAAGAAGGTGAAAAGAAATTAAGAAAGAAAGCGAAGAAGTCTAGTATAAAATGATAAGGAAGTGGAAAGGGCGCACATTTTATGGTTTATGAAAACTAAAGTAAAAAAAGTAACATCTTAATGCAAATAGGAAGCAGCATTTGAACTGATAGTAATAAGACTTGGTTTCGCTTGGCGCCGTTAGCACGAGAAAGACATGACTGACGCGCTTTGCTAAACTCGGTCAAAATCGTACTAATTAAGAAGAAGAATTAGTGTATAGAGCCAAAAAGTGTAAAATGTTAGAGTAGTAATATATTGGTGATGGGTAGGCCATGCTTAGCCACAACTAAAGGGTGGTTAAGTTTCAAGGGCCGGTGTTGATTTTGAATAAAATACAATTTTTTTAAGAAAATATTGTCACTTCTCTTTATTATGATAATACTGGTATAGCTCAATTGCGCATGATACAAAATATCGGCCAAATGGCCGCCGCGGCTTCGGCGGCACACCTCTATCCGATGGTCCAAATTTTCGATGACGCTGACGCATAATTGAGGTTCTATGCCGTTAATGTGCCGAATTATCTCATCCTTTAGCTCTTGAATTGTTGCTGGCTTATCGACGTACACCTTTTCTTTCAAATAACCCCAAAGAAAGAAGTCCAACGGTGTTAAATCACACGATCTTGGCGGTCAATTGGCATCGCCGCGACGTGAGATGATTCGGCCATAAAATTTTTCGGGCAAAAGAGCCATTGTTTCGTTAGCTGTGTGACAAGTGGCACCATTCTGTTGAAACCACATATCGTCCACATCTATATCGTCCAATTCGGGCCATAAAAAGTTCGTTATCATCTAGCGAACACTATTCACAGTAACTGCCTGACCGGCCTCAGTTTGGAAAAAATACGGCCCAATGATGCCGCCGGCCCATAAACCGCACCAAAAGGTCACTCTTTGTGGGTGCATTGGTTTTTCGGCAATCACTCTTGAATTATCATTCGTCCAAATGCGGCAGTTCTGCTTATTGACGAATCCACTGAGGTGAAAATGTGCCTCATCACTGAAGATGATTTTCTTCACGAACTGCGCGATATGCATTTTGATTTGAACGCCCGTTTTCATAATTAGCCTGAATAACTTTAACGCGTCGCTCGATTGTGTGTCTTTCCATGGTTCAAATTGAATTAATCTGTAATTGAAAAATTTAAAATGAAATGCAGAAAAGAACTTGACGTTTAGGTGTGGCTCACATTCAATATCGGCCCTTAAAATTTAACCACCCTTTAGAAATTTCGATAAAACCATTTTAGCTAAATATTAATTAGTTTGGGAAAAAAGAAATCCCCTATATTCTCGGAGAAGGCTGTAGTATCTCGTAAAGTATGCAGCAAACAATTTAAAGTTTATGCTGGTTGTCAAGGTGACATTTCACACTAAAAAATTCTTTTCCTGTTTTTTGTTTCTTCCATTCAGTTGTGAGTTAAAGAGAGTTAACAATGGAAGCCAACAAAAAAAAAAAATTAATAAAAATAAAAATAAATCAACAACAAAACGAAAATTCGGTACATTTTACAGTTTTTCTTTGATAAAGGTGACAATGCAAGCCAGGTTGCTGGAAATGGGAATGTTGTTTCTCGTGTCGATACTGGAACAGAAATTTACGAGCAATTTTGGCTTCGCGATTCCGTTCAGGCATTGCACAGCTTTTGATGTTAGAGAAAATGTCGATAAACTCATAAAAATAGTCGTAGTTGACCGGCGCGTTAGTAGTCGTAGCATCACTCAGGAGCTAAAAATCGATCATAAAATAGTTTTAAATCATTTGCGCAAAAATTTTACGCACAAATAATGGATTTTTTTTCCCCCAAACTAATATAAGTTCAAGGCAGTTTTTTCACTTTGACTGTTGCGCTGAATTAAAAAAAACAGCTGTATTAGTTTTTCCGCTTCAACTCGATTGAGTGGCCAATATCGGATATTAATTATAACTAATTTAAACAGAAAATATATAACAACATATAATTTTGTATATTTTTATGCGAGAAATTATAAAGTTTTATTATTGTAAGCTCTCGCTAGGTCCGAGCGGAACTTTTTTCCATTCATATGCCTTCAAGGGAAGAGGGAATGCTATACCCTGTTTGGGGGCAGTGAATGGCCAACATGTTTAGGGATACCTTGAAGTTGGACGGAAGAGTTGTTGGGTGAGTATTCTGCGAGGAGCTCCCCATCAAGCTCTAACCAAAGGCTTTCGGACCACTGTTTAGTGTTTTCCAAATTTCAGAAGTAGCTGCAATTAAGGAAGCAGTGGATTGGTTGCTTGCTTCTCTAATTACAGTAAAGGAGTTAAATATCTACTTTGACAGCCAAACGACAATTAGGGCCTTGGGCTCTTTGTTTGTGCATTCGAAATTAGTTGGGGAGTGCCTGACTTCCCTCTCGATTGCAACCGAATACTTCGATATTAAGCTCAATTGGGTTCATGGACATAGCGGAATAGAGGGAAAGGGCTAAGTCGATGAGCTGACTAAACAGAGAGCCCTGGAGACGGCTCCATCGCAACATGAAATGTCTGGAGTTCTCCCGAGAATTTGTGGTCTGCAATTGGAAAGATGAGCCTCGCTTCAACTCAAGGAGTGCGTGGCTAGTGCGCAAATGGGCAAAGTCTCGAGCACTTTCTGGCCACCGCTAGATCGGGGGTGCTCGAGAGAACTTTTAAGACTAACAGAGCCGCAGCTATCGAATGCGGTAGGTATCCTCACCGGACATTGTCCGTTAGGTGATCATACCGTGAGGTTTGGGATTGCTTCAAGCCCTTTCTGCAGAAGCTGTCTGGAGGACAAGGTGGATACATCGCAGCACCTTCTCAGCTGCTCTGCTCTCGTCGGGCAAAGGTTTAAACATCTGAGCTCTTACTTTTTCGCTATACCGGCAGAAATTGCGGGTTTCAATATCACACATTTGGTGAAATTCATCAGAAGTCTGAAGCGGTTAATGCAAACGTAAATCGCCATTGTTGGTCGTCATTCTCTAATCCAAGCCCCTTCTTCCTTTTTTCCACCTGTCTGGTTCCTGAATGAAACTGCTGTTCTATTGCTTCTTTTATTAAGTGGATTGGCCCAACGCCACTATAAGAAATACTTCCCCAACCATCATTTTCGCAACGCCATGTTCGACTGTCTTTACTGATTATTCAGGATTATATTCCGTATTTCGCGGACGACGGACATACTGTCTATACTCAGTTTACTGCTTAGATCCTTAAAAAGCAGAAAATCATGTCCAAGAAATTAATGTCTTGACCAAATCCATGTCAAGACTAATTAGAAATGATCTGCACATCAAAGCCTTCCGTCGCTCAATTGGTAATCTTTTGACAACCCGCTTGAAGAAAATTAGACTCCACAGATGCAAGCAGCATCTACGGTGGCGCGCGGTCAACGGCCATGGAAACATTCTTTTCACAGACAAGAAAATTTTCACTGTTGAAGAACTTTTTACTGAGCAAAATGACAAAATCTAAGCTAAAACTTCTAAATACGCAAAAAATGTTGTTCCAAGGGTTCAGCTTGGCCACCGTCCAGCCTCCGTAATGATTTGGTGGAAAATGTCGTATAAAATCGTTACATCTCTTCAATTCTGCGAAATAGGGGTTAAGACCGAGGCAAAAGTGTCGTGGTAAAGCAGTTGAGCAGTACTCTCTTCAAAGAAGGACCGTTGGAACTTTCAGCAAGATCCCGCTCCAGCAAAAACCACCCAGCAGTGGCTAAAAAAAATATTCCTGGGTTCATAGCCGAAGAAGATTGGCCGTCTGGAAGTCCAGATCTGACTCCATTAGACTACAGCCTGTCACAGACTTCACAGAAATTTGGAGAGTCTCAAACAATCTTTGGTTCGAGTAGCGACGTCAAAATCCATAGAAACCAATAGCCTAATCGTTTAAAGGCTGGTGTAAAAGCAAATGGTGACCATTTCGAATGAAAATGAAAATTTAGTTTTTTAATATTTACGTGGTTAAATAAAACTAACTTCATTAAAAAAAGTATTACAATTTCGTATCTATAACGGACTTAACTTGTAACAGAACTTATGGCAGGACTAAGTATTTCACCTTCTTTTGTAGATTTTTATTGATTTGACCCTCTGCTTCGCTGCAATGTTTCCCTTGACCCTGCCAATTAAAAATAAGGCGAACTGCTTTAAATTTTACTCATTTCTATCTAATTTGTTTTTTCATACTTTCTTTCCTACACAAAATGTTAAATAATAAATCTTATATATAAAAATGGAGACGTTTTTTTGTGTTCGTTAGTCGCCGATTCACGCCTAAACGCATTCACCGATTTCAATCAAACTTTCACAGATCATTGGTATTGGTCCATAGATGGTTTATGTGAAGTTTTAAAGAAATCGGTAAAAGTATGCGTGCGTTGTGTAAGTGTGAAAAATGCAATATTTGCGTGTTTCCCTTATACGGACATTAGGTATACGGAATGAAAATACACGCGAATGAATAGAATATACACAGACATGAATAACATTGCTTCCATGTCGAGTGACGTATGGGACTGTATTATTCGTAACGCAATAGTTGTCCTCTCTTTTGTTTCCCTTTTATGCATGCGTGACACGGCATCAAAGCACATTGCTTTTTTTTAAACTGGAAAAATATTTTGAGCTTCATTTGAACGTTTTATGATTTAGATAAAATAAAAATTCGTTAAATATATTTGATTCCATTAATAACCATAAGACTGTATTTTTCGAAGTTCAAAGCCGACGAGCAAAATGTAAAAAATAAATCCTCCTGTATGTATATATACTCGAAAAAGTTATGCTAACACTTTTTTCATGCATTTAGGTAGTCAATTTTATATGGGCAAACGTACGTTTACGAGATAAAGGTATAGCGCTGAAGACAAATGCTCAGGATATAGTACAAAAATGCATATTTCACATAGTAATATTATCATTGTTAAAAGAGAACAAGTTTGTATTAGGTAATAATTAAATAATGCAACCTTATGTTCTGCTTTACGAGTGGAAAAACCAAAATAAATAATTATATAATATTTGTATGTGTGTTTAAAAGAGTTGGATTATTTTGTGAGTGTAAGCGGTTTCAAAGCCAAAGAATAGTTGCAACATTAAAAAATTGCTGAAACACATTTTCATTTAACAACTAAAATAACAAATATGAGCAAAATATGTACTTTCTTCAATTTTCTTCTGTTGCCAACTTTCTGAAAAACGTGAATTCACCGCGATGCGATACAGAAACAAAAAGACAGCGACAGCGCGCAGAGGGTTTTGAGCAATAATATAAATTTGTATCAAACAACGCATTAAATAGTCATTTTAGTATACTTTTGGTGTTTACTTATTCAACTAAATGCATGTATTAGTTTTTCTTTAAGAAATTAATCTAAAATTTGCAACTTTTTTTTTATGATTTCTAAAGATTACTTTATTTTTGCCCAAGAGCAACCTTGCGTACAGAAAATTGTGTTGTACCTAAAACTTCACCACTATAAACTTGGTCCTTATAAAGGACTTTCACCACAGTTTGTTTACTGGATATACTGAGGTCAAAATAATCAGCTGTATCAAAACCATTTGATGAGTGGTCAACAATTTTAAATTGCGTTTTTCATTGTTGTTTTTTTTTTTTTGGGGAAAAATGTATAAAAATAAAATATATTGTGCGTAAAATTTTAATAATCAGTGAAAATAAAAAAACGGTGGTTTCGTTGTTGTTGTTAGCGATTGTAATGCACATTGTGAGTTTTTCATGTTTTTTTGATTAAATTCAAATGCGAATAAATGATATCGGTCGTCGGTCGCGTAGAACGCAAAATAGATCAAATGAAAGGCAAAATCAATCACAAGAAGAACGAGAAATTCAAAACCAAAATCAAAGGGAACGTATAGCCAGATCACGTTCAGGCCATTCACCTGAAGAACGTATACAACGTAATGAGCAAGATAGATTAAAATGAACACAATAAACAAAGCACAAGGACAATCGCTAGAATTATGCGGAATTGACTTAGAATATCCATGCTTCTCCCACGGACAATTATATGTATCATGTTCACGTGTAGGAAAACCATCAGTTCTGTTTATTTATACCACAACTCAGGGCAAAACAAAAAATGTAGTTTACGAAAAGGCTTTGCGTTAGTTTAAGTTTAAAATTAACATTAATTTTATATTCTAAAAAAAGAATAAATACACATAGAGTGAATTTAAATCGAGTGTTCACTATCCATTCTTAATTTTGATATGCCTAGCGAAGCCGGCAGAGGGTCCGCTAGTTGTTTATAAATTGTAAGAAATCTGCACCGGTAAGAAATTTCGCTCGAATGAAGAGATTAACGCTGAAACTGAGGCCTATTTTGTGGCAAAACATAAATCGTTCCACAAAAGTGGTAATAAAATGTTAAAGCGGAATAAAATGAATAAAACTAAACAAAAAAAGTGTTTTCTTTGTTAGGCCCGGGACTTTTCAGCCCATGTGTGATACAGTAACGTTTCTAAGATCTTGCCAAACTCATTGCGAACTGGGTAGCCTTCACCAAATCTCTTTCAGTTCATATTAATTCTCTTTTTTTTTTGAATATTTTTCATTTTGTGGTGTTTTTTTATTGCTGCCTTGTACGCGTGTGAAAAGCCTTGTGCGCTCGTGGATAGAAAATGACAAAATTGATGAATCCGGTAGACGTTCTCTTTTCACAGCGCGCTTGCTTTTAATTCACTTTAGTAACATGAATGAATACATTTGTATGTATGTGTATGTCTGTATGTGTGTATGTATGTATGTCTGTATGTATGTATGCATGTATGTATGTATGTATTCCAGGAGGACGTACCGTAGGACATGAGGGGGGTTCAGTTGGGTTAAAGTCCCACACCACGGCTTCGGTCAAAGGCTTTTGATGCTTCCCCTCCTCCACAAAAAAAAAAAATGTATGTATGTATGTATGCATGTATGTATTTCTGTATGTATGTATATGTGCGTTTATGTACGAGCATGTTTCAAACTACCATCTTATTAGGTTGACATTTCCTTCTGTCACTTTTGTTTGCAATGAATTCAATGCCATTCGAGGACTCTAAGCAGACGAGGCATGCAGTTAAGTGCTCATTTTTTCTTACTCAGCGCGCATTGTGAGTTGGATATTTGTGGGTAAGGGAAATCACATTCACACTTCTTGCTCGTGTATAGGCGAAAAATTCAAATATGTTTTTGCTATTTGACCAAACTAACACAAACAAATTTTGGCTTGTCATTTTTATTTACAATACATAAAAATTGGTAAATTGAATTTGGTGAATATTTGAAGTAAAAATCTTAGTTATATATATATATACAGTGGCCGTCATAACTATGCATACCCTACCTAAGAGAAAATTCAAACACAAATATTTTTTTCTATTATATCATTCAAAATTCGATTAACTTATTAATTTATTTATAATATAGTAACATTATAAAAACACAAAAATCAAAATATTTCAATTCCAAAAACAAAATATTATTTTCATACTTTTGTTTATAAATTCGCGACAAAATTTCCGTACCCTTGTACCCTACGAGTAATAGTAAAAGTAATAACGTTATGCAAATGACTCAATACTTAGTGTTGCCGCCTTTTGCGTTAATTACAGCCAAAAGGCGGCGTGGCGTATTGTGAACTAATCACTTAAGAAGCTCTTCAAGTATTTTATTCCAGGTCTCTTGCAGTTTCTGAAAAAATTCTGCTTTCTTTGAGCGGCAACTTGATCGATCGATTTTTTCGTCTAAATATTGCCATAAGTGCTCGATAGGATTCTAAAAGCTCTATTGAGTTTTGTCTAAAGTATTCCTTTGCTACGCGACTGGTATGTTTGGGGTCGTTGTCTTGTTGGTAGATGAAATTGTGTCCAAGACCCATTCTTCGCGCCGAGGGCTCTAGGAATGTGCTTAGCATTTTGACGTAGGACTCTCCAGTCATTTTTCCTTCAATATGTACCAGATCTGATATACCGCTATAGAAAAAACAGCCCCAGATAAGCACACTTCCCCCGCCAAACTTAATTGTGCCTTGCACGCGCTTTGACTAGAGCCTCTCATTACTTTTTCGCCACACTTTTTCTCTTCTTTTTGTATTTTTAAACTCAAACTTACTCTCATCGCTCCATATAACGCTCTTCCAGAAACTCAATGGCATATTGAAGTACTTTTTGGCAAATGCTAGTCGCGCTTTCATGTTTTTATTGCTGATGAAAGGTTTCCTGATCTTGTAATGACTAGAAAACCCCTCTTCACGAATTCTCCGCCGAATTGTTCGCTCGCTTACATTAATTTGAAGACTTTCTTTAATAAACCTTGCCGAAGTTGTCGGGTCTTTCTTAATTTCCCTTACTATTTATTTGCGTGTCATCGCGAGAATTGGTTACCCTTGGCCGACCTGTTCTTAGAGCGCTCGCAAAGCCGCCATTTTTTTTAAACTTTTTATAACTCTCTGGATTTTTGACTTGCATCTATTATATTTTTTAGCAATTTTGCCATACCCCATTCCATTTTTGTGGTCCTGAACAATTAGTTTTCTTAAATCGATGCTTATTTCCTTCGACTTAGGCATTGCAATATGCTAAAAGTATATTTGTTGTAAAATACAAGGTAAAATAAACACCAAAAGATTGTTTCCATTACCTTTTAACTACGAATTTGGGAAATATTTAAAACGAAGGACAACACATGCGGATATTTTAGTGGGATGCACACTTTTTTTATACGAAAGTGGTCGGCCATATAACTTTACGGAAATAAAAATGCTATAAAAAAGAAACTACTCAATAATTTTCCAAACTGTTTTTTTTTATTTTGAAGTACAATCCTTCCGGTTAATGCTGGAATACAACTTCATTCATATGGCTGCCTCGGCTAGCCATGCACCATCCCATACGATCGGTCCAATTTTGCAACACATTTTCGATTGTATGCGGCTGTATTTCAGCTATGACATCGCGTATGTTGGTCTTCAGTGCATCAATTGTTGCTGGTTTGTTGGCATAACACTGGTCTTTGACGGCACCCAAAAGATAATAATCCAACGGCGTCAAATCGTAGCTCCGAGGCGGCCAAACGATATTAGAATTTCAGCTGATAATGCGATCTTCGAAGACAGTGCGCAAAAGATTGATCCTAGCATTCGCTGTGTGGCAAGTAGCGCCATCTTGTTGGAACCAAATGCCACCAATATCCTCCTCTTCAATTTCTCGGAACAAAAATTCGTTCAACATGGCCCGGTAACGCTCTCCATTGACGCTTACGGCCACTCCTCGCTCATTTTCGAACAAAAATGGCCCGATGATGCCGCCAGACCAAAATCCGCACCAAACAGTGACTCGTTGTGAATGCATCGGCTTTTCTTCGAGTGCGTGCGGGTTTTCTGAGCCCCAAATGCGGCAATTTTGCTTGTTAACATACCCGCCGAGATGGAAATGAGCTTCATCATTCACATTCTGCAACATTACCATGATTTTCGAAGTAATATCGCAATATTTCCCAGCGTTCTTTGAGCGTATACACAACCATTTTCGTTCAGCGGAAGAATAAAACTAATTTTCTGTCAAATCAGATGATAGCTAAGTGTTACCATTCTTCAAATAATACCTAGTTCAAATCCGTAACGATAGATGGCGGGCCCTGTATATTGTAGTAAAATTCTTCTTTCAAATAACATTCAAACAACTTTCGCAACAGCGCAAAAACTTCATTAAAATTTTAAATTCTTCAATTTTTTAAAATCTCTTTTTCCATCATTCGCTATCAGGTCAGTTTGCGTACGGACGCCAACATTTAATGATATTTAAAAGGTGTCATTAACACTGCTGTTAATTCCTCAGCTAACGGTATTGCAATTTCCGGTTGAGCTGAGCGCACTGCTGTTCGCCATCTTTATGCAAAATACGAATATTGCGAGTTAAATCATCTGCAGTAAAAAGCGAAATGTTGCAAATTCTTTGAAAGAAGAGCAGCTCAGCTCAACGTCCACCACTTCAACCAAAAACTTGGCACTGCAGTCAACTGCAGTGGTAAATATTCGTTTGAACGCACTTGATTTATTTCCGAGTTTAATAAAAGAAAAATAAAATATATCACTTTTGGCAACTTTTAACAGATAAAATTCATGACTTAGTTAATTTTCTTATTTACGTTGAAATTCGCCATAATGAGCGCACTTTGCCGGGGCCGGGTATATTCGTGTAAACACTGCATAAATTTGCGAGTTCTTTTTAAAATGAAAGAAGTTTGCAAAATATTTTTTTTTTTTTTTTTATTGAGTGCCTTAATTGGTCAGTTATCTCTTTATAAGCACAATTAAAAAACCACGATAGGGATTTCTTTTAAGTTTCTCGAGGATACGAAAAATGCCTAAGAAAACTTGACTTTTATCATAAAAATAAATACTTGAATCGTAAAATTGATTTAAATCAATTAACCGATCTGATTCTTATGTACGTAGTTAAAATTTATATTGTGATTTATTGGAGTTTCGAACTCATAGTCTTTGGTGTCCTCTACTCATTTACAATATCTCATCCAGACCCTTATTACACTTAAGATAGCTCTGGATTGCACTGAGCGTATGTGCCTTTCTTCTGGCTGTAAATAGCCGAGATGTCTCAATCTTCTCTGCGTTAAAGCGTCGCATTCAAGGAGAAGGTGCATTGGAGTCTCTTCAGATCAGAACATTCTCAATTTATCCTTGGAGCGCGTTGCATTATTTTTAAACCTCTTTTGGTTGTATCCCAGTAAGGATTTCGCCTGGTGTAGACCCGCAGTGTAGTACCAGCTAACCGCCTTTAGCCTTAGCTCTTCACTCTTAAGCTTCTCTGTGATGGTGTGTTGCTCTATAGCAAGGAATGGCTCGGTCCTCTTACTGATGTGGCCGCCTCTCTTGCCAATGTGGCCGCTACTTTGATCCCAATTTACCCGCGTGTCTTGCGACCCCAAATTAGCCAAATGATTGGCGCTCAGAATAGCAATTCGATCATTCCGAAAATTCCTGTCTAAGTTAATCTCTGCATATAGACAGACGGCGTACACCTCCGCTTGGAAGATGCTTGAAAGACTATCCAGCGAAACTACTACACGGCAATAGACTCCAGCGCCTATGCCTTCTGGTGTCTTCGAGCCATCTGTGTACCAGTGCAAGGTAGATTCCTAGAGTTTACTTTCAAACGCAGGTGTACTCCAGTTTACATTGTCGTCTAGTTCAATTCTGAATTTCTTTTCGTATTTGATGAGTTGAGTGATATTACGAGGGGGGTTCAAGAAGTACCCGTGTTAGGAATGAAAACAAAATTTTTTGAAAAACAACTTTTTTTCAATATAATGCTCTTTACCCAACGCTCCGGCCATTTTTTAACCCCACCAAATAAGAGATTTGTTGAACTCTCCAGTCCATAGGCAAAAAGAAAAAGTCGCACGGAGCCAGATCGGGTGAATACGGATGGTGCGGCAGCAATTCATAACGCAATTGACGCAGTTTGGAAGCGGCAACTCCGGATGAATGTCGCTGATGCGTTATCGTGGTGAAACAGCTCCCGTCTTTTCGCCAAAAGCGGCCGTGTCTCCTTCAATTGTTTGTGAAAGCGCTCCAATAACTCACTGTATATAGTATTATACAGTGATCGTTCTTCCCTTTTCTTAAAAAACCATGAGGATGACGCCGTTCGCATCCCAAAAAATCGTCGCATTGACCCTCCCGGCCGATGGAACTGTCTTCGCTTTATTTAGAGCAGATTCACCGGGAGAAATCCATTGTATCGATAGTTGCTTAGTTTTTGGTGTGTAATGATGAGTCCAGGATTCACCAGCGGTGACAACTTGGCGCAAAAAATTCCTTCGGATCTCGCTTAAATTGCTCCAAACACTGCTTCGAAGTTAACAGTCGCATCCGCTTGTTGTTGCTTGTGAACAATCCCGGCACCCATCGGGCCTACAATTTTTTCATCATCAACTTATCGTGTAAAATATTATTTGGCGTTCCGGTCAACATACCTATGGCCTCTGTCACTTGGCGCACTTTCGTTCGTTCGTTGATCAGCGAGAAGCGAGTATAATATCGCAGACTTTTTGAATGATTTCCTCAGTAACCACGTTTGCCGGGCGTCCTTTGCTTTTGTCTTTTCCTATTTTTTTCTATCCTAAAACAAAAAGCGAAAATCACGAAACACGTCTTGCTCGAATAGCTGCCAAATCCAACTAACCCATCAATCAGCCTGAAATTTGTTTTGCCGTCTTTTGATAGATGGCAGCACACGATGCTAATACCAATTTCCTTCAGGAACACCCTCTGTTATAAAACACGGGTACTTATTGACCCGCCATCGTATGAATTTGCCTTTTAGGAAGGACTGAGAACGCCAAGAACGTTGTACATATAAAAAAAAACATGACATTATGTGAAGTATGTGCCATTGGAAACTACAACTTTACTCCATCTTTCAGGCAGCATTCGGATTCCTCTGACGAAAAATTCGAGTTCTTTTGACTTGATCCATTCATTGACCCAATTTGCGATGCTCTCGTAAGAAGTGAACCGCTCTGTAATAAGAGCTGACTGCATTGATCGGAGCAGATGGTAATCTGAAGGTGCAATGTTTGGGGAATACGGCGGGTGAGGCAAGATTTCCCAATTCAGTCCCTCTAAGTATTTCTGGACCGATTTAGCAACGTAGCCTGGCGTTGTCATGCAGCAAAATCAGTTTGTCATGCCTATCGTCCCACTCCGGCCATTTTTCTTTGAGAGCTCGATTCAGACGCATTAGTTGCAGTCGGGAACGATCGCCAGTTATGGTTTCAGATGGTTTAAGGAGTTCATAATAGATGACATCCTTCTGATCTCACCAGATGCACAACATAACCTTTGAAGCACGAGTATTGTTTTCGCTGTCGATGGACCTGTTTCACCTGGCAGGCTCCAACATTTTTGACGTTTAAGGTTATCAGAATAGATCCATTTTTCATCGCTAGTGACAATGCGATGCAGAAAATCTGTTTTTTTGCCGTTCAAGAAGCATATCACACGTCACCAAACGTCTCTCGATATCCCTCTCCTCCAATTGATGTGGTACCCAGTTACCCGCTTTCTGAACCATTCCCATCGCGTGTATATGTTTACCGACTCCAGCTCTTTAGACCAATCATCAAGGGTGCGTCATGCGTCTTCGTCCCATAATAGTTGTAGTTGAGTATCTTCAATTTTTTTCGGTGCCCCTTCGCGATCTTTATCATGATTGCCGTTAATATTCTTCAATACGTTTCAGCTGCACTTTTCTTTAAAAGGTAATAATGAAGCATGACTGCTCGCAAATGCTGTTGTTTCGGATCGAACGTAGACATTTTTGACGTCAAATAAAAAAGGATCTTTACGCTTCAAACAAATGTCAACTACCGCGATCGAGAGCTCACACAGACACCTGCAAATCACCAGTATATTACGAGAGCGAATACAAAAATAGTATCAGTAGCGATGCCTCTTTTGCGAGAGAGGCAACTTATTCCCATACTCAATATATTTCTTGAATCAAACAGACTTTTATTTATATGTTTTCGTTTCTACACACCGAAACCACTGTAGATGGTTTGGCTGAATGTCGTTCGTTCTTATTCCCTATTCTGCCATTAACTTTAACTGCTCTTCTTCCCCCCTATGCGTTCATTTTTCTCAAAGCTCATGGCGTGGCTGATGCAGTAGCGAGAACACATTTGCATGAGTAATTGTAAAAATGCTTCAATTATTCAATTATCACCGCGAGCTGATTGCTAGGTGTGAATTCTTAGATAGCATCACACAATAGAAAATCGAAACCATTCTGCTTTGCACCTTCATAGTAGGATTGTCCATTCATAGGTATTAAGGATTACCGAGGAAGGCGTGCCAGATACTGAAGGAAATTTGTATTTAGGTATTTCTTGATTAATTTGGTTATATGAGATGATGTCCAAAATGCAACGGTTTTCGAGATGATTTCATTTTAAAGACTAATTTAAAAAACTTTTTTTTGCTGTCTGCTTTAAATGTTAGTTCAAGAGCGTAATTTTTTTCATATTAATTTGGGGAAAAAGAAATCCATTCTTTTTTTCGGTAGATGGTTGTAGTGATCGATATCTCGTAAAGTATCAATCAAACAATTTAAAGTTTATGCTCGCTGCAAAGGTGACATTTTACACTAAAAAAATATCTATTACTCCTATTTGTTTCTTCCATTCAGTTGTGAGTTACAGGGTGTTAACAATGGGAGTCAATAAGCAGAAAATTCGGTACATTTCGCAGTAATGCCCCGTTATAAAGGGTGGTTAAGTTTCAAGAGCCGGTGTTGATTTTGAATAAAATACAATTTTTTTAAGAAATTATTGTGATTTCTCTTTATTATGATAATATTGGTATGGCTCAATTATGTAGGGAACAAAATATCGGCCAAATAGTCGCTGCGGTCTCGGCGGCACACCTCCTTCCGATGGTCCAAATTTTCGATGCCGCTGAAGCATAATTGAGGTTCTATGCCGTTAATGTGCTGAATTATCTAATTCCTTTAGCTCTTGAATTCTTACTGGCTTATCGACGTACACCTTTTCTTTCAAATAACCCCAAAGAAAGAAGTCCAACGGTGTCATATCACGTGATTGGCGGCCAATTGACATCGCCGCGACGTGAGATTATTCGGCCATCAAATTTTTCGCGCAAAAGAGCCATTGGTTCGTTAGCTGTGTGACAAGTGGCATCGTCCTGTTGAAACCACATATCGTCCACATCCATATCTTCCAATTCGGACCATAAAAAGTTCGTTAGCATCTCATGATAGCGAACACTATTCACAGTAACTGCGTGACCGGCCTAATTTTGGAAAAAATACGGCCCAATGATGCCGCCGGCCCTTAAACCGCACCAAACAGTCACTCTTTGTGGGTGCATAGGTTTTTCGGCAATCACTCGTGGATTATCATTCGCCCAAATGCGGCAATTCTGCTTATTGACGAATCCACTGAGGTGAAAATGTGCCTCATCACTGAAGATGAAAAAATCGCGAAATGTGCGACATGCATTTTGATTTGAACGCCCGTTTTCATAATAAGCCTGAATAACTTTAACGCGTTGCTCGATTATGTATCTTTCCATGGTTCAAATTGAGTTAGCCTGAAATTGAAAAGTTTCAAATGAAATGTAGAAAAAAGCTTGACGTTTAAGTGTGGTTCTCATTCAATATCGGCCCTTAAAGTTTAACCGCGATTTCCAATCACAACAGAAAAAAAACCAGAAAAAATGTTCATCAAACCTTTTTCGATTGCTACAATTATGCCAGGCATTAAAGAGGTAGTGTTCGTTTGCCAAAAATAGGTGGCCTCACTAGGACTCTTTTAATCCTCTTCGTCATTTTCCTCCAGTAATGGCGTCTCACTAGCCGTTAAATGGCAAAATTGTATTTTTAACAAAATTAGTTTCTCATGCCTTGAAAAACTGTTATATGGAAAAAATGTAAATCGAATAATTGCTTTCCACGAACTGGGTGAAATTGTCCACAGTAAATACATTTGTAAAAGTATGTTTATTTGTGAAACCAGCAACTTAATCACCATTTTAATTGTTGAGTGGGCGATAGACAATTGCCAATTAAAATTGAATTGGTAAGTTAGCATGGCACTGTGGCACTGTGGCTGCCCTT
Source organism: Anastrepha obliqua (assembly GCF_027943255.1). Lineage (NCBI taxonomy): Eukaryota > Metazoa > Arthropoda > Insecta > Diptera > Tephritidae > Anastrepha > Anastrepha obliqua. Next base: position 7,685,493 of record NC_072894.1, read on the forward strand.
TTCACTTTTCGCTTTTCATTTTGAATCTAATTATATGTTTAATTGTTAGCGCAAATTGGAAAATCAGTTCAACTGAAAACGCACCACTAACACGAAGGCAATTACACACACTTGTATGGTATGTGGCTATAAATAATTTCATGGATAGTTTTGAATTGAATAAAGTTAATTTACACTGGCAGCGTAAAACCAGGAAAAATTTTGTATATATGTAATTTTGCTGTATCTGTTTATTTCATCAACTCTCAATAAGTAATATATGTGAATAGTATCGGATACAAAACAACTTTAACGTGATAGACATATGACCAATCGTGTTTCAGGCTAAGCTGGTGAGCCCGGCACATCGACTCCGAGACTAAATATTCATGAAGCGAACGCAATGTCGTGTTGCTAATGGTGTCATAAGGCTGTGATATATGATACTACGAGCTGTTAGAACCTAGCGTAACTAGCACGGGGAAGTTATGCCGCTGGCAAAGAAAGGGTTTTCAAATAAGAGATGTTATTTTGATATTTAAAGAAAAATACTATTTTTTAATATAAATGATCGGATGTTTATTTCATTATAAAGCGGAAGGTATGCCGTTAATAGGCGGCCGCCGTAGCCGAATGGGTTGGTGCGTGACTACCATTCGGAATTCACAGAGAGAACGTCGGTTCGAATCTCGGTGAAACACCAAAATTAAGAAAAACATTTTTCTAATAGCGGTCGCCTCTCGGCAGGCAATGGTAAACTTCCGAGTGTATTTTTGCCATGAAAAAGCTCCTCATAAAAAATATCTGCCGCTCGGAGTCGGCTGGAAACTGTAGGTCCCTCCATTTGTGGAACAACATCAAGACGTACACCATAAATAGGAGGAGGAGCTCGGTCAAACACCATAAACCGGTGTACGCGCCAATTATATATACATATATGCCGTTAATAGTGGAAAATAACATCAGGCAAATTACCACCACGGTCACTCTTACAGGACAATATCCTTTTCATGAGATTTTCCATAACCGAATTGCAAAGTGGCTGCCCTATGTCCTCGATAGCCTCACGAATTCCAACTTTGAGGTCTTGAATCGACCCTGAGCTGTTGGCGTTGATCTTCACTTTCACGTGGTCCCAAAGAAAAAAGTCACAAGGTGTTAAATCCCAAGATCTTGGTGGCCAATTTTGATCACCTCTTCGAGAGATAACACGGTGCGGAAACTTTTCCAGTAAAAGATCAATGGTTTCGTTGCTTGTGTGGCACGTAGCGCCGTCTTGTTGAAAATAAATGTTGTCCATATCAATACCATCCAATTACAACCATAAAAAATCGTTAATCATCTCTCGATAGCTTTTCATATATTTAAATAACACCTATTATGGGAAAACCCTTTAGTTAGTTTGAAGAGAACGTTGTTACAAGAAGAAGAATCTCAATCGAGCTGGCTCTTTAATTCCCTACCGCGTGAATTTCATGCCACTCAAAAGTAAATTGCAGAACCTGCCAGAATATACAGGATTTGATTGAAAAGTAATGAGCCTTCGTTTTTTTAAGCAGTTTTATTAAACCTTTTGGCTTATACAACTAATATTCTTCAAAATAGGACCCTTGAGCGTCAATACACCGCTGGTAGCGGTCCTTCCACTGCAGGAAACATTTTTTAAACTCATCCGCCGAAATCGCGTTCAATTCGGCTGTCACAGTGTTTTGGATCGCCTCGATGGAGTCGAAACACCTCCCTTTCAGCTTTCTTTTCAGGCGCGGGAACAAGAAGAAGTCCGGAGGGGACATGTCTGGGCTGTAGGGAGGGTGGGGAAGCCCCGGAACCCCCATCTTGGCCAATGTAGAGGTGCAGAGGGAGGCGGTGTTCGCCGGCGCATTGTCGTGATGAAGAGTCCTCTGCAAAATCCTAACACACTTTTAAAACAGCTTTCACGCGCGGAGCGATGTTGACTGCACCGCTGTCGCCAGCGAACTGGGACCGGTTTCTAGTGGAAGGGGAAGGTCCAACGATCATTTCCCCCCACCAGCCGATTCGGTTGATCGCTTGGCAGATACTCCGCGCGGGAAGGCTCATTACTTTTCAATCAAACCCTGTACTGCTATTCATCTAATCTGGTTTCTTTTGACTTTCACTCAACAGAAATTAAAGGAATGGTTTTTTGCTGAAAAGATGAACGGCGCGTTTTTGGAGATATCCATAAACTACCACTAAGGTTTAAGGATTATTTCACTTTTTTTTGGTATAAACGCTCAAGAGAAGTTTTTGCTTGAATTGTTATGAAAAGGGATTTCAGTGCCCTTTGATAAGAGGTTGTGGTCCGCCAATAAAGGGTTTTGTGTAAATTTTATGAAAAATAGTTCACTGTGCGCATCCGGCCGAGAGAGTGACCGTTTAAGAGGGAAGGTATGTTAGGTTAGATTAGCTTGGTTGGCATTAAGCCACGCATAGACCTTTTGGTCTCTGAATACTGAAAGTAGACATCATATAGGATGTGAACGCTTTTGGCGAATCTAAGCAGAGCTGGGAGACCCACTTTTGAGACGTTCTCTTGACCCTCAAACAGTGGGGCTTCTAGGCATTTTAAACGAATTTTTAATAATGCCGGACAAACGCACAGAAGTTGTTCTAAAGTTTCCTCTCTGCACTTCCGGTATTTGTCGTTGCTAGCAATCCCTATCCTGTACGCATGTGCAGCCAATAGATTATGTCCTGTCAGCATACCTCTGATAGGCCTGCAGTCTTTTCGCTAGAGCGTAAGGACGAATTGAGTCAGTTTTTTGTCGTTACCTTTGCCTTGGGTATTGAGGGGATGCAGCTGCGGTCAACGATTTCAAGTGATGCCCCCTCCCATAGGCCTTGAAGCGTTATTACTGCTTCCTTTAACCATGTGAGCGTAGGGTTTTCCTTGCATATTTGATGGGGCTGAACCATCCTGTTCCGTCAAATGCTGGCATAGGTGCGTTCGGCTCTGCGTCCATTTTCGTAAATAGGGTTTCCAGTAGCTTCATCTCCACTACCTTCCACCGTTCATGCGACATTCGCCCCAGCTGGTCACTACGGTCAGTGAGTGCCACTATGAGGTGCCTCTTGGCAATTTTACTGGCCGCTGCCGCTGCTTTCGATGTCGTAGGTCTTTCGTCTCGGTTTAGCCATCTCGTGTTTGTGCTTCTGCTTTTTCGATGGCACTGAGGCCTCGCTATCCACAGAACGTTGTCTATTGATGGCTAGTTCTTCTTCAGTTCTGTGCGCATATTTCAGATTGAAGGCTGCGAACTGTGGTTTTGCTGCATAGATGGCCTCTAGCCCAAGCCAACCGTTCCTCCTCTTGCTTCGTCAGGTTGCACTTGCTGTCAAATTGGTCACAAACTTTGACCGCGGGCTTCAGCCGAGCTTTGGCCTTCAGCTTCTCCTTATCGGGATTGATCCTTGCCCTGTTCTTGCTATCCGAAACAGCACCTTTGGTCTCAGCCGGAGCGCACAGAAGAGCGTCTTCCTCAGCGTCATTGTGCTCCCGACTCTTTCGTGGTCCGAGTCTTCGTGAACAACGGCACCTCCGCGATGAGGAGCGTTAAGCGTATGTTTGGCAGTAGCATTGCGACCACTGTAACCTGCTCCCATTACGGTGGAAGTTTTGTCGCTTAAGTGAGTATTCGAATACATCTTTTTCGTACGACCACCTGCTTCACGAGGCAAGTGCAGTGGTCTATGGATAATAAGGGAATTCAAATGGTCCATGACGGTAGCGCCCCATGCAGTGGCAAGGCCACAATTACTCCTTAAGGCGGTCCGGTGTGAGGAAGGCGCCGTTGAAATACATTCGGTTTGGTAAACCCCAGGCTGCAAACCGTCCAATGGGCAAGGTGTCGCATAACACTCTGGATTAGGGGGTTGGCAGAACTTGGTCGTCGTTTAAAAAGACAGCCCGAATCATGGGAGTGGAGTGCCCTCGTCTAGTAATGATGTATTTGAACGATCGCACTACCATCCATTAATAAGATCTGATTAGTGATTCGACTAAGCCCCCGCGCCACCGCAAGGTACCTGCTATCGCAGAGCGACGGTAATTTGTTCCGAAATGTATACCTAAAAGTTGGTACATACAAAAATGTCCGGCCAAAGGAGATGCCCTTCTAAAATGAGTGGAGGTTTCCTTAGCAGAGGTTTCGCTGTATTTTTGTATTATTTTTCCAAATGTACGCTTTGCCCATAATAAATTACAAAGCAAATATGTAGATGCTAGTATACTTATGCATAAAGTATCTATTATCTAGCCCCTTTTGCTTTCCACCCTATGTACATACGTACGAGTATATAAAGGCAAATAAGTATATTGCGTCAAAGCTCATAACATACAGTGGCGGACAAAAGTATAGGTACAAAATATATATTTTTGTTATATTTGTTACGAGAAAGGTGATAGAATCTAAAATGTAAAATATGTGAGTTTTCATGGGGGCAAAAGTATAGGCACAATTTTTCATTCTTTTCCCATTTCTAACACTTTGTGTATAGCTGGCAACTCTTTTTTACAAAATATATGTTCTAATATACCGTTACTTAAATTTTACTAGTTTTGTGTGCAAGATTAATGAAAATTAGAGCGTTGTGTAAGATTTTTTGTCACAATGAGTCCAAAAGGAAAGGAAACCATAAAAAAGGAAAGTCGCTTGCGGAGATAGCGGAAATGATGGATCGAAGCCGTTTCACCATTCGCACCGTTGTTAATGGCTTCAAAGGGCAAACAAATTTCACAAGTTCGCAGCGAAGTGGTCGTCCATGCAAATTAACAGATCGAGAGCGATCGCAAATTGTGCGAAAAGTGGAAAATGATACGAAAATTACATCAACCCAGATCGCGGCGGAGCTAATACAAAATTTTGGCAAAGAAGTCCATGCCAAAACAGTTGGACGAGTACTGGATCAGGCTGGGCGCAAGCCCTTCATATCTGCAACCAGCCAAAAGAAAAGGGTGGCTTATGCAAAACAATTTGAAAACCAGTCTCTAGCTACTGAGACAATGTATTGTTTTCAAATGAAAAAAAAAAATTTAATATTGTTCGTTCAAATGGCCGCATAACTGTGTGGTGAAAACGTACCACAGCTTACGCTGCAAAAAATCTTGCGTGAAGTACGGTGGTGGAGGATTAATGGTTTGGGGTTGCATGTCTGCTGCAGGTGAGTCGGAGCTTGCATTGGGTTGGGGAAAAAGAAATGTCGTATTTGTGATCGAAATTTGACGCTTTATTTAACGTACTTAGAATTATCCGATTCAAGTCAAATATGCCCCGTTTTGTTCGCAAACTTGTTGCCATCTAGAAGGCAACTTCATTATCCCTCCTTTATAAAACCCCCCCTTCTTATTTGCAAAAAAACTCAGACAACCGGTTTTCGCAAGCCTCTTTTGAGACCAACTTGGTATCACCCAGGGCGTTTTGCATGGACCGGAAGAGATGATAGTCACTTGGAGCCAGTTCCGGACTATATGGTGGGTGCGATAGGACATCCCATGCGAGCTCCTGTAGCTTCTGGCGGGTCATCAATGATGTGTGAGGACGAGCGTTGTCCTGGTGGAATACAACACCATTCCTATTGACCAATTCTGGCCGCTTCTGGTCAATCGCCTGCTTCAAACGGTCAAGTTGCTCACAGTAGAGGATCAAATTAAGGATCTGGCCATAGTTAAGCAGCTCATAGTGGATAATTCCCTTCAAATCCCACCAAACACACAGCAAAACCTTCCTGGCGGTCAATCCGGGCTTGGCGATGGTTTGGGCCGGGTCGCTGCTTCTCGACCACGATCTTTTTCGCTTGGCGTTGTCGTACGTGATCCAATTTTCATCGCCAGTCACCATCCGCTTCAAAAATGGGTCAAGTTCGTTCCGTTTTAGCAGAGAATCGCAAGCGTTGATTCGGTCCAAGAGATTTTTTTTGCGTCAACACGTGTGGCACCCAAACATCCAGCTTTTTTTGGAATCGAATCTTCTGCAAATGGTTCCAAACGGTTTTGTGGTCTACACCAGGGTCCTTACTAATCGAGCGAATGCTCACCGTTGCCGGTCTCTTAGGATAATTTCAACGATTTTATCAGTCTCTACGACGATTGACGTACTAGTACGGGGTGCATCTTCGACATCTACTACACCAGAACGAAATCGATCGAACCAACGCTGCGCTGTGCGAATCGTTACAGTATCAGGCCCATAAACTTCACAACTTTTTGCCGCCGCCTTCGTTGCATTTTAACCTCTAAGGTAGTAAAAACGTTAAATATGACGAATTTCTTGCTTGGTGGACTCCATTTTTGACGCGCTATAACTTAAGACTGAAACGTACGATCACAACACTGTCAAAGAGACACTTGTAGTACAGATTGTCGTCTTCAAATCGCCAACGCAAGATATGTTTAAATGTCGCGCTCAATTGACAAAATACGACATTACTTTTTCCCCAACCCAATATTTATTGAAAGGCTAGTGGACAAATCAGTTTATGTTAACATATTGCACGAAAATCTCAAAAAAAAAGTGCAGATCAGTCGAATCTGCCAAACTTCTTTACATTTCAGCATGACAATGACCCGAAGCACAAGACGCATGTTCTGCCGCACCCCCACAAAAAGGCCTTCCAACGAAGTACTAACTTCTAAGTGTATCTTGAAATTTTAAACATATAAAAGAACTGTGCCTGTACGTTTGTCCAGCAACTATTGCTTTACTTTTACTTTTACTTTTCTTTTAATTCATAGTTCAAGCGCTGTAAATTTTCAAAATGTGAAACTTGAGGTTTTTAAGGGGGGAGCCTGCTTTAGAGGCTTAAAAAAAATCGTGGATTTTGGGGATTTTTTTGGGAAGGAAAGAAATATTCGATTGAAATGAAACTTTCAGGTGTTATTGTTATATATTTCAGCAGCCTTCTCAAATTTTTTCCTTAAAATATATGTCATATTATGCCTGGTACAAGCATTTTGCCGAGGCGCCTCGAGTGTGCATGTGTCGTGCGGCGGGAACGGTGCAGGTCGCAATTTTCATCTGAAACCAGAAACCTAAAAAATTTTTTATTTCAGTATAGTAGAGCTTCTAGTTAAACCAAGAAAATTAAACAAAAAGTAAGAAATTCAAGAATTTTTCGCTAATTAAAAAAAAATTCATTTTTTTGGAAAAACAAATTCACTTTAGATTGTTTAAAAAGTGGGTTAATCATAACTTTCTTAAGGTTTTCTAGGTTCAACTAGAAGAGAATTTAATTCCGAATACAGTCAATGTTATCTCGTTTCAATAGGACCTTTAACTTTTTCCCTATCTTTCCCGCCAATTAGGAAAAATCGTAAAAATAAAAAACCGTGAAATCGCGCGTCAAAGTTTTTGTACATATAGGGTGTTTTTTTTAGAGGTTAGGTTTTCAAGTTGGCACTACTTTTTTGGACGCAACAATCGATTTATTGAAGGAAACTTTTGGTGAGCGCATTATCTCGCGCCGTGGACCTGTGGCGTGGCCTCCAAGATCGTGCGATATAACACCGCTGGACTATTTCTTGTGGGGCTATGTGAAGTCGCTTGTCTACGGAGATAAGCCCGAGACGATTGACGTCTTGGAAGAGAATATTCGGCGCGTTATTGCTGACATACGGCCCCAATTGCTGCAAAAAGTGGTCGAAAATTGGGCCTCTCGGCTGGAATTTATTCGAGCCAGCCGCGGCGGCCACTTGCCCGAAATCATTTTTAAAACATAATGGCAAACCCTTATCTTTATAATAAAGCTAAATTCTTGGCCATAACATTAAATTATATACGTTTTATTTCATCTTGAAAACCTAACCTCTAAAAAAACACCCTATATATAAAAAATCCGCTCGTATACCTGCTCGACGCTTGCTCACAATTTCTTTTGTAACTGCGAAAATATTTTGAATTTGCTTCTGAAATTTTGAGCAGACGTTCTTGGATAGTTTGGGAAGACATTTATGCAACAAAAAAAAAATCGATTTTTTGAAGCCTCTAAAGCAGGCTCCCCCCTTAACTAAATTGTATGAGTGTCGTAATTTATGTCGTTTAAGCAGTTTTTGTTATTGTTGATTAGAAAAACTTCATTTTTATTCCATAGTCATTATTCTGCCTATACTTATGTCCGTCACTGTACATACACATGCGTAAGTATGTAGACAAATATTCCGTTGACGGGACAATGGGATCTCATATGAAATTTTTCCCATCCGAAAAACAAATATTAATATAGAAATGGCATAGCTTATCATTCCTATTTGTGAAACTGTGAGTCATGTGATGCATCTAATACTCGTTGGAATGGTAAGCTGCATCATGTGCTCGTTTTTACACACACATACAAGTGCATATCTCACTAGCTAATATCCGGCATGCGTTGTTATGCTTCAAAAAATAAAGTAAAAAAAAAAAGAAAAACTTAAGTGGAGCCAATAGCGCTGGCAACCTAACTCTTAAATTTTATGATTTATTCTAAATTCAATTCAATAAATAAATTAATAAGAAATTTTGAATATTCAAGAAAATTATTTTTATTAATATTTAATTTTCATGCATTTGCTGAATTTTTTTAACAAAACTTATTTACATTAAGGGGTTAGGGGTAGTTAGAATTTAAAAAAAAATTGATTTTTTTGTTTTTGCATTTTCTTAAAGTATAATATCTTAAAAATTTTGTGTGAAAATTTGAGGTGAATCCGACAAATATATTACTTTTTGAGTTATTCGAGAATTAGCAAAGGGCGCTCGGGCGCTCCGGCAATCGATAGCAAAACTTTAAATGCGTTTTTTCAAAAGTATGTTTTTTGAACTGGTGATTACTGTAACTTAAAAACCGCTTGGTAGATTTTATATTAATAAAATTTATACTGCTTTTGAAAAACATACACAACTCGTGCCTGATCGAAGGGTTTTCTTTCAAAAATTTCTATTTTTTTTAACAATTAATTGTCGGTTTTTTTTCTCGAAAATCTGGAAAATATTTCCTGAGGCCACCATAACCTGAGACCATAATGCTTTGTTTTTATTTTTGTAAAATAAAGCAACTGACGACCAAAATTAAATTATTGAAAATCATAATTTTTTCGGGCCTCTGACTACTCCTAACCACTTAAGTGGAGGATTGTCGTATTGGGCCAACATTCTTTCGAGAATAGTCCATAGATGTTTTATGCAATTTAATTCGGACTTTTTTTTCACTAGCCAATTTAAAGTTTAGAAACCTTATTCTTCAAGTAATTTTTCAGAATTTCGCTGTGATTTTGAACTCCGTCTTGCTGAAAAATCACCAAGCCATGAAGATTTAATGTCACTCAACTGCAGACTTCTGACGCACACAAATCTGACGATGGGGAAGCTTCTTGCTAAAGAAAAATTCAATAAGAAGCGAGAAAAAACGTAAAACACCAATTGACCTCTTGTAATGTAATAATAAGAAATATACTTATGTACCTATTTAAATTATCACAGTAAATATTTTAAAAATGAATTACAAAGTGAAGTCCAAAATAAAAAAGACTGGCGTTATAAAATTTTGTTTTAAGATCGGTAAAACGTTTATCGAAATATTTGAATTGATGAAAAAATTTTATGGTGATGATTGTGTTTATGAATTCTGAAACGTGTAAACAGAGATGGTTGTGAGGCCATACGAGTAAATGACAATGAACATACGGGCTGCCCAAAATCAGTAATTACCGAAAACTCCATCGAAATTGTTCACAAATTTATCAAAAATGAACCGAAATCATCATTGAAATTCATGGAATCGGAATTGAATATCACCAAATCATCAATTTATCGCATTTTAATTGATCATTTGGGCTTCCGATAGGTTTATGCTCGTTTAATTGCGCATTGGGGACCAAGTTAACTGAGGACCAAAAATTGCTCAGAATTCAATATTCGAAAGACCTCATTTAAGAGGCGAGAAAAGGCAAGAACCTCCTGAACTGGTGATGAAAGGTGGTGTTTCTAGCTTGACCCTGAAACTAAGCGTTAAAGTGCCGAATGGAAGGCTCCAGACAAGCCACCACACAAACAATTTTTGTTTAGAGAAGTCGAAAATCAAATTGGAACCTCATTTGTTTTTACGATTCCAAGAGAATTTTTCCCAAGGAGTTCGTGCCAACGGACCAAACCGTCAAAACGATTTTCTATCTTGACGTTTTGAAGCGTTTGTTGCATCGCATTCGTCGGATTCGCCCTGAATACCGCGAAGGAGGAAGTTGGCACTCTTGAGACTGATTTTTTGACTACAAATCCCATTTTAACCACCAATCACTCACCGTATTTACCTGATATGGCTCCCTGTGACTTCCACCTAGTCGGCGAATTGTATTTGCCCATGAAAGAAAAACGTTTTGCGTACGTAAAGGCCAACCAAAAGGCTTGTACCGACACCCTGAAGTTCATTCCGGTCAATGACCTGAAACACTCTTTCGAAAAACTTTTAGATCGCGCAAAACGGTGTATCGAGGCCAGATGGGACTATTTTGAATAAATAAACTCGAAGTTATCAACACAAAATCCCTGTCGCTTCTATTTTATCTCAGTCTTATTTATTTTGGACTTCATCTTGTACATACTCGAATTCCTAAATGATCCTGAAAAGCAATGGACTTGCAGTTAAAACAAATAATTCATTGCCAATATAGAAAAGTGTAATATTTTTCGGGTGAAAAAAAAAAGAATTCCAGAACATCTCCAACTATTCTCCTTGCTCTCGATAGTTAATCGGCTTATCGGAAGATTTATAATTTTTGCAAACTGCGTCGTACGTCAATCATATTTGCCACCTGTAAACTAGGCAGATGCAGTATGCAAATACTCGTAACGAACAACTCTCACTCAAATCATTTTTTGTTTTTTTTTTGTTTTGGTTATTTAGCAAAAAAGTTATTCAAAAACAAAATTGGATGATTATAATTGAAAATGCATTGACCTGCTTACCAACTACTTAGCAAATTATTTTGCTCTTTAAATGCGTCGTCTACCACCAAAAGCGCGTTGCAAGGAATGCTTACTGGAAATATCACCGTCTGAAATACCATCTTAAAAACTTTAAAATTGTAACAGGTGCTGCGTGAATTTGGTTGTGCGATCATATTCACAAGTTTTCACAAAAGCGAAAGTTCTAAAATAGTTAAAACTTCGAAGCCACTTCAAGCCACTGTTGTTGTGTTGGTGGCACGTGGGACGCGGTGCAAAATGAAAACGTTTGGCATTTGAGAGAAAATATGAATGTGCATAAGTATGCATAAAATTGTCTGCGAAATTGCATCACAGACTTTCGGAGCAAACTTGGATTTTGTCAATGAGGTTATGCGAAAAAAGGCTGAAAGTATTTTGTAGTTATCACCAAAAACCGAAAAAGCGAAGGCTGACACAGCGCGATAGCTTTTCGAAAATGGTTGCCTTGTTTTTTGATGCGGTGATGATGCGGTTAGTTCCATTAATTCATTAAAATTGTGTTGAAGCGTGGGCGTGTAATTTTAAAAATGAAAATATTGCTTTCCAATTTCACGAAATTTCTGAAAATTTGCACCATATGTGTCCCATGTGTTGGAAAAACTGCTCACCCAAATGCTTCGTTTTTTTGCTCATTCCATGATTTTTTCATGAGGCAACAGTGAAGTGAGCATTTTCCATTTTCTGCATAAAAGCACTTATAATAATTTCCAAAGCAGCAAAAATATACGAATTAATGGACTCAATCAAGCACGAACAGAAAAAACATATTATATAATTTCTTCACTTTTGGTACGAGTATAGATTTCTGGAATGTATAACAATATTTATGTGCTATTTCGCCATGCGTGATGGGTGCGGTGTCTCCTCATTCCGGACCAAAAACAAAAGGGAATGGTGCACAGCTTTCGCTTTCTTCTTTTGGCTGCCGGCAATTAATATTTATTACTAAAAACTTGAAGAGATTCTCTCTTCTTAATTGGCGCGATAACCGCTTACGCGATTTTGGCCGAGCTCAACAAAGCGCGCCAGTCGTTTCTTGAAGAGATTATATTAAATATAATTGGAGCATTTCCCAGTGATTGCCAGATCTGGCTTGACTCTCGACTTTGGGGTATCTCCTAGAGCCACCCACTTCTTTCTTTGCTTCATATTGCATTCATCTTCCGTGACGATTCGGTACAAAAAGCGCTGTTTATGGCGGGCGAGATGTTGAGAAGTAATTTGAAGGCGACTTTCTGTGTTTTTTTTCCTTGCGCTCGTGGGGCACCCAGGCTTCCAATTTTTCGGTAAATCCCATAGAATGAAGGTGATTGAGAATCGTTTTTGATCGCACTCCATTTTTTCCGCCAATTCACGACTGGTTTGGCGACCGGTCTCCTTCAAAAGTTTTTTGAGACATTCTTCATCGAATTCAGAAGGCCTTCCGTTACGGGACGTGTCATCCACGTCAAAGTCACCATTTTTGAACTTTGTAAACCATTTTCGTGCTGTAGACTCGCCTATGATAACTTCTCCATACACGTCGCAAATGTGCCGGGCTGCTTCGTTAGCTTTTCCACCTCGATGAAAAGCAAAGAAGAGCAGGTGTCGAAAATGTTGATTTTTGCCTCCTGGGTATTCCATTTCTAAGCCTCAAAACTAATGAAAAATTAAATAACTGAAGAATAAAATTAACATAGTTTTGTAGAGCAGAAAGAGTTCTATCGAATGAATCTTTATCCTTTGGCAAATAGCAAGCAAATCATTGTAAAATAAAAGAAAATATATTATATAGATATTGTGCACGAAATCCCGACGAACGTAATTACAAACAACAAAATAGAGGCTATACAAAGTTTCGACCCATACAAATCGCCAGGACTGGATGGAATCTTCCCGGCCATGCTCCAAAAGGTAAGCCATCTCGTGGTACCATGGTTAAGAACGATATTCAGGGGATGCCTGAGGTTCAGCTACGTTCCTGAATTGTGGAGAGAGGCGAGGGTTGTGTTTATTCCAAAAGCGGGAAAAAGCAACCCTCTTTACTCAAAGGAGTACAGGCCCATTAGTCTGACCTCATTTCTCCTGAAAACGTTAGAGAAGATTTTAGATACATACATTAGAGACACAATTGCGCCGGACGAATTATCCAAGGCGCAGCATGCCTACACTAAAGGCAGATCCACTGAAACTGCACTTCACTCACTTATACTAAACATAGAAAAGGCGTTAGAATATAAGGAGTATGCTCTAGGAGTATTTCTAGATATATCAGGGGCCTTTAACAACGTGACAAAAGATGCTATTTTAAACAGCATTGAGTCTCTTAATGTGCAACCCGCGGTTTATCTATGGATAAGGCAGCTATTAGCTAGCAGAAAGATAAAAGCGGAGTGGAACGATGCGAGCGTCACCAAATATGCATGTAGAGGTACTCCGCAAGGTGGGGTACTATCACCGCTATTATGGTTACTTGTAGCAAATGAAATTCTTAAGAAACTTGACGGAGAGGCACCTAAACTAGTGGCTTATGCCGATGACAAAGCTATAGTAGTTACGGGAAAGTACCTGGACACCATCAGTAATGTGATGAACAACACTCTCAAAACGATACACCAATGAACATCCCGCGCAGGGCTAGGGATAAACGCCGGAAAAACGGACATGGTACTTTTTACCAGGAAGTACAAAGTTCCGGCGTGGAACCTACCGAAGCTGGGCAATAACGAACTACTTCTCAAAGACTATGCGAGGTACCTCGGAGTAATACTGGACAGCAAATTGCTGTGGAAGCACAACGTTGAGGAGAGGGTGAAGAAGGCCAGTAATGCATTGTACGCATGTAAAAGAATACTGGGCGTTACTTGGGGTCTATCACCCTCTCTGATGCATTGGTGCTACACAGCAGTAGTCAGACCGATATTGCTGTATGGAACCTTAGTATGGTGGACTGCGACAAAAAAACTGACATACTTAATGCCGCTAGAAAGGATTCAACGCCTCGCTGCTCTGTGCATAACAGGAGCGATGAAGACCACTCCAACGGCGGCACTGGAGAAGATACTCAGCATGCCACCTATTGACCTCATGGCGGAAAACCTGGCAGCGAAATCCGCGAGGAGGCTAATGGCTGCGGGGGTATTCACCTGCAGAACCTTCGGTCACAGCTCAATAGGAAAGTGGAGCTCAGGTGGCACGGACTACATGACTCCGTACTTTAATTGGGTGAGAAGGTTTCGCACTACAATTGAAGAGGAGGGATGGCACAAAGGCATGAAACCTGGCCATAGAACTTTTCACATCTATACAGACGGCTCGAAAACTCCAGACGGAGTGGGAGCAGGTATTTACTGCGCAAAACTAGGAATAAGGCAGCCTATCAAGCTGCCAGACCACAGCGGTATTTTCCAAGCGGAAGTTTTTACTGTGGGGAAGGCCGCGGAGCTAGCCTACTCTAGAACAAGAAAGAACTCAACAATTGATATATACGTGGATAGTCAAGCAGCAATAAGAGCAATAAGCTCATATTGTATTAAGTCCAAAAATGTTCGACGGAGCAGGGAGGCCATAGAAAGGCTAGCCGGAAACAATAGGCTGCATATCTACTGGGTACCTGGTCACAAAGGCATTATGGGGAACGAAATAGTAGATGAGATAGCAAAAAGTGCTGTGAGGCTACCATTTGATCAAGAGAACGACATACCAAAACCGCTAAATACAATATAAATACAACGAAATGGACGACCACATGAAAAGGCAAGTGGAAGCTAGGTGGACTAATCTAACCACATGCAAAACAGCAAAAGTCATGTGTAGAACTAACGACAAAAAACTGACTCCATTCGTACTTACGCTCTCGCGAAAGGAATGCAGAACTATCATAGGTATGCTAACAGGCCACAATCTACTGGCTGCATATGCGTACAAGATAGGGATTGCTAACACGGACAAATGCAGGAAATGCAGAGAGGATGTTGAGGAGACTTTAGAACACCTTCTGTGCGTTTATCCGGCATTATTGGAAACGCGTCTGAAATGCCTGGGAGCCCCACTGTTTGAGGGTCTGGAGGACGTCTCAAAAGCGAATCTCCCAGCCCTACTTAGATTCGCTAAAAGCGCTGACATCCTACATGATGTCTACTTCAGGTATTCATAGAGGTCGGTCTCCATCTGGTATCGCTAGGGACCAAAAGGTCTATGCGCGGCTTATTGCCAACCAGGCTAACCTAACCTAACCTAACCTAAAAGAAAATATAAAAACACTATGAACTTATTCCCCAAGCCAATACTCACTTGCTGAGAAGATTAAACAATACCGGCATATGTTTAGAGCTGAATAAATCATATTTATTTTTAGCAATTTTAATCATTTTTTTGTGCTACTTTAGTGCCTAAAATGCAACATTTTGATAACACTTTTATCATGTAAACATAGACCTTGAGGAAACATTTTTTCAATTTTCGCCATGCGTTATGCCCAGTAAATTATCTGTGAGCAAAACAGCAAATAATACATATACATATATATATCGCCTATTCACTTCAATAGTGTCATAAACCAAAACACAAACTTTTTCCTAGATAAGTTTGCAACAACTGCCACTTTCATGCCGTGTAAAAAAATCATGAGGATGTCTATTAATGTGAAATGTGTCTTTGCTTTTACTTGGGGAGGCATGGCAAGTTGAAAACTGTTAAGCCATTTTTATCGACATTTTGGTTTTTCGAGTTACGACGCTATTGAAATCAATGAGCGACATGTGGATGTATGTATTACACGGCCACTAAATAAATATTTGGGAGCATTACCAAAAGTAAATTGCTGTTTTTCCAGCCAGCTCGTAAAACTTAGTACGAGTATAGCTCACATTAAATAGTGTTTTGACTCGAACACAGGGTAATTCGTAAGCTGCACTACTTCTAAAAAATCTCATTACTCTGACTATGTCGCAGAACACTGATGCACATCACGTAATTTGCTTACATATATACATATAAATTCAATATATGACCTATTTTACTGGACAAATAAATAGTTTTCCTTTTTAGTGGTACTTTTCAAACACTCCAGCCTTCGAATAGCCCTGTGTGGAGCTAAAAAAATTTGGCGGAAGTCATAAAATACGCAAAATTCAATGATTCGCTTGGAAAAACAGCACTGCCTTTTGCTTTTGTATTTATGTACATATGTATGTATGTGGGGGTGTGTGCGAGTACAGCAGATAAACAACTTTATCTGCGACAAGTGTAAATTAACCTGTTAAACTTTTATCGCCCGCAGTAAAAGTGATACTTTCGTTTTTGGCATTATTTTTTTTTTTTTTTTTGTGCATTTCGGCACTTCGTCGATTGCGTGGGATGTCCTATCGAATTTGTTATGTCAAAATTGGCAGATGTGCATGGAAACTAATTTCGCTCCAGCAAAACGACTTTGCATGGCGATCAAGGCTTCACCACGAATTTTTGTATTTTAGCCTAAATTTTGTTAGAAACAGCCTTTCATTTCAGTACACAGAGCATCTCAAATGCAGCAACTATTTTGATTAAAAATAAAAGCAATATAACGAAATAATTACTGCTTAATAAGAATGAAAAGTAGAAAGGGAAAGTTGCATGAATTGTGACCTCATCAAAGTTGCTTTAGCTCGCTTTCGCTCAACAAGAAACATCGAACTACGTCTGTGTTTACTATGCTTGGGCGCTGCTCGCTTGTCGAAAAATTGCCATGTAAAAGCAACAACAAATGTATCGAGTAGATTCGCACTAGCGATTATAGCTATACCTCGTAAAACTGGCATAACTCACTATTTCACTCATTAGGTGCTTCCATGGTTAAGTTAGGTTATGCAGAGCTGACTCACTTAAACCTCTAAGGTCTATTGTGTTGCCATCCCATGGTGCTGGATCACTTTACACCCACGCTAGGTTCGAGCGGACCTTTTTCTACTCATATTCCCTCAAGGGATGAGTGGGCGGGTTGCAACATTTGGCGGCAAGGCATGGCAAACATGTTCACGGATGGCTCGAAGTTGGACGGAAGGGTTGGTGGGGGAGTATTCTGTAAGGAGCTTCCTTTCAAAGTTAAATTCAGGCTTCCGGACCACTGTTGTGTTTTACAAACCGAGGTATCCGCAATTAAGGAAGCAGTGGATTGGTTGCTCGCTTCTGTAATTACTGTAACGGAGTTAAATATCTACTTCGACAGCCAAGCGATAATTAGGGCCTTGGACTCGTTGTTTGTGCATTCGAAATTAGTCGGGGAGTGCCTGACTTCACTCTCGATTGCAACCGAATACTTCGATATTAAGCTCAATTGGGTTACCGGTCACAGCGGCATAGAGGCTAACTGCTGGGCTGATGAGCAGGCTAGACAGGGAACTTTGGAGACGGTTTCGTCGCGAAATGAGAGGATTGGTGTTCCCTTAAGAACCTGTGGTCTGCTCCTGGAAAGATGGGTCGCGAGTCAACTCAGCGAACGCTGGGCTAGTGCGCAAACGTGCAAGGTCGCGAGATCCTTCTGGCTACAGGTAGATCGGAGACGCTCGAGGGAACTCCTACGGCTAACAAAGCCCCAGCTCTCGAATTTGGTAGGTATCCTTACCGGACATTCTCCGTTGGGTGTTCATGCTGTGAGACTTGGGATTGCCTCAAGTCCGTTCTGCAGAAGCTGTCTTGAGGACGAGGTGGAATCAACTCAACACCTTCTTCTTTAGACACCTTAGCTCTCATTTTTTCGCTACGCCCGCGGATATAGCGGGTATAAATATCACAAATTTGGTGAAGTTCATAAGTAGCTTGTTGCGGCTAATTTCGAACGCAAATCAGCCACCGTCGGTGTCGTTGTAAAATGCATGGCCATCACCGTCTCCAATCCCAAGTCCTCCTTCCTTCCCTTCTCCTTTCTCCTCTCCCCTGTATGGCATCACAACGGACGAATTTTCAATATTTGTTCAAGCCTTAAATTAGGGCAGCCATTTAACCTAACCTAACCTAACCGCCATAGCCGAATGGGTTGGTGCGTGATTACCATTCGGAATTCACAGATAGAACGAATCTCGGTGAAACCAAAATTAATAAAAAAAAAACATTTTTCTAATAGCGGTCACCCCTCGGCAGGCAATGGCAAACCTCCGAGTGTATTTCTGCCTTGAAAAAGCTCCTCATAAAAAATATTTGCCGTTCGGAGTCGGCTTGAAACTCCAGCATAATTTAGCATAATTTTGGCAGTTTTGTACGAGGTTGAGTGTTCCCATATCGAATGCGTTTCCAGAGCTAGTCCCTCATTTAGTGCCGTTTTTCGAAAGGAGAGGGATGGGTTCGATATTTTTGATGTGCAAGCAAATACCTGCCTTAGCGAGATCATTGGCTCTCTCATTGCCTTCTATTCCTTTGTGTTCTGGTATCCAGGAAATAGTGACCTGCTCATTTTCGCAGAGTTCACCTATTTTGGATTTGCATTGTTGGACACATTCCGAGTTAGTCCATAATTGCTATAACAATGTCAGCCTGGAAATCCAACGCAAAATCTCTTTTGCCAACAAGTGCTACTTTGGACTAAGTCGGCCACTGAGAAGTAAAGTTCTCTCTCAATGAACAAAACTATTACGCTGCAAGGCTCTCATCATCCCCGTTCCAACGTATGGCACAGAAGCTTGGACGATGACAACATCCGATGAAGCGACGCTTGGAGTGTTTGAGAGAAATATTTTGCGGAAGATTTTTGGACCTTTGCTCGTTGGCAACGGCGAATATCGCAGGCGATGGAACGATGAGCTGTATGAGCTTTACGACGACATAGACATAGCGCAGCGAATAAAGATCCAGCGGCTACGTTGGCTGGGTCATGTCGTCCGAATGGATACAAACGCTCCGGCTTTGAAAGTATTCGATGCGGTACCAGCTGGTGGTAGCAGAGGAAGAGGAAGGTCTCCTCTACGTTGGAAAGATCAGGTGGAGAAGGACTTGAAAGGCACGAGAAAGAAACGACTGCCGCGCTTTGTTAAACTCGGCTAAAATCGCTTAAGCGGTTATCGCGCCAATTAAGAAGAAGAATAACTCAAAAGGAGGTGAATGCAATGCAACGAGTGCCATCCATGTGTTAGACGTGGGACTTCTCAGTCCATATGCTATGTAGACATACTCCAGAACTCACGAGTGCTTTTACCATCAGAATAGATAGAATAAATAGATTTTTTACAGATCATTGCCGCTTGCCTAGGCTCTTCCCGCCTCGTCTTTACCTTACAAAAATCATTTCTACAGGTGGCCGAGTATTTCTTGTTGGGTATGAGCTGCGTGCATTTAAAGCCTAAGATTATGCATTGATGTGGTGAAATGTCTTTTTTTATCCAGCCGTTTTGGCATAAAATTGTGTTATAACCCAAAATTGCACTTGTTATTTTTATACACATAACTATCATACATACATAGGACCAGAGGACCTTCATACTCGTACATTGCAAGCACAAACATGTGGGCATATGAAATTTGTTGCCGTGGACGCAAATAAACTTGTTGCTGACATATTTATGATGCGAACGCATTACTTTTGGATATATTGATAGACACATCCTATAATCCGTTATGCAATGTAACCAAAAGTATGCATCAATAAGTGTTAGTGTATGTGTGTGTGTGTGTAGAAATGTACGTATATTACTTTCTCTTAGCAAAAGTGGCAAAAAATGTTATGTTTTTGATTGCTTTCCGAAGTTATTTCGGTTTGTATGCATTGCGATTTTCGCATTATTCAGTTCATTGTCTGAGCCGTTATTATGGGCTCTTTTTAATAATCCGGCTTTACGGTATTTTGCCGTAGGTATTGGATATCGATATTTTTTATTGGCGCGTTTAGTATTTATTGTCACTAAAACGTTTTTTTTTTGTGCTTGATTTTGTTTTTGTACAATATACGAGCATGCATTAAAGGGTTTGCAATAAATCAAGCGGACATAAAAAAGCACAAGTTTTCAGTTGTAATTTATAGATCCTGCTATAGTCGCATATAATATTTTTTTTTTTACATAAGTCGCTATTTCGGTAGATGTCACGTCTGAAGCTGTCATTTTTTGATGTTTGACAAGTAGAAACTACGCCATTAATAAAAATTGAACGACACACGCTAAAACAACAACGCAACATTGAAATTCTTAAAATTCACTATAAAAATTGTGAAAATTTGGCAGAGACGGTTCGTAAAACTCGAACATTTTTGGGTCATCGTGAAGCACCTTGTCGGACCGCAATACTGAAATTGGTGAAAAAATTCGAGCTGTTGGGACAAGTTAGTGATGTGAAGAATAAATCCCGTACACGTCGCTTAAGAACAGCCGCAAATATTGCTGTTGTAGCCGAAAGCGCTGAAGAAACCCCAGGTTTGTCCATTCCTCGTCGTTCTTTGGAATTAGGCATTCCACAAACGTCATTACACCGTATTTTGCATAAAAAGTTGGGTCTTAAGGCTCATAAAGTCCAATTAACAGAAGAACTCAAGCCGGCCGATCATCAACAATGTCATGACTTTGCTGATTGGCTCGTTGAAATGCATGAAAATGATCCGGAATTCCATCGAAAAATCATCTTGAGTGATGAGGCCCATTTCCACCACGGTAGCTTCGTCAACAAGCGAAACTGTCAGATTTGGGACGCAGAAAATCTAAGAGTTATTGTTGAAAAGCCTCTCTATCCTCAACGTGTGACTGTTTGGGGTGGTTTATGGTCCGGCGGAGTCATTGGACCTTACTTTTTCGAAAATGAAGCTGGAGCAACAGTAACGGTGAATGGATTGCACTATCGAAAGAAGATTGACGATTTTTTATGGCCGGAATCGGATGGTATTGATCTGTAGAACCAGGCCCGTGCGCAGGGGGGGTTTTGGGGGTTCTTTTTTTCTTTTCTCGGAGATGATACGCCCGACATTGCAGGAGTAGAACAAAGTTCAATTTGCATTCGCTACTTGGCTAAATGCGGCAAAAAGTTCACCATTCAGGAAGATTTTTCGTGTTTTATTCCTATCACCGATTTTACTGGAAAGGGAATAGGAAGTGTTTACCTTGATTTCCTCAAATCTTCCGGACTAGATTGCAAGAATTTCTTCGGGCAAGGATATGCCGGTGCGAGAGCGGTTAGCGGAGAGTTCCAAGGGGCCCAAGCTGTTGTCAGAAAAACTTTTCCCCTCGCGGTCTACTCTCATTGTGCTGCTCATAGCTTCAATTTGGCGGTAAGCTCTGCGTGCAATATAACAGGAATCAAAAATTGTCTGGGAGTTCTAGAGAATATCCATTCCTTCTTCATTTATCCGAAATGCTAAAATGCCCTTCAGGGTGCGATAAATGAAAACGAACATCTATCGGAATCTCGAGTAAAGAAATTGAAACAATTTTGTAAAACCAGATGGGTAGAGCAGCACGAGTCCGTCGCAACATATCTTCATTTGCAACCAGCTCCACTTCGTCTGGAGCTTTTCAACTGCTTTCAGCTATAAAAACCGCAAATTTCCAGATATCCATGCATATTTTGAGCTCGGTGCATTCTCTCACATTGTCCCTGAGTCGAGTACTTCAAGGAGAAAATCAAGATCTGGGAGAGGCTATCAGGATGGAAGGAAGAGAAAACGCTGAGGGTGAGTTTAGACAAATTTTCAAAAGCGTGAGCGAAATTAGCGAACAATATGAAATTGAATTGCGAAAGCCAAGGATTGCGTCGAAACACACCCAACGTTCCAACGTACAAACTGATTCAGCTGAAGATTATTTCCGCATAACAATCTACATACCGTATATTGATTCGTTTCTGGTACAATTGCAATCTCGATTCTTAAATCACCGCAATATTTAACAAATTTCGCTTGCCTTTTTCCCAACAAAATGCAAATTTTCGAGGAAGAGTCCTGCGCTCAACTATTCCAACCATACTGTTCAAGTTTGCACGACGATTCTCGGGAAATCTGGGTGAACGAAGTACCACTTTGGCGGAAGCTCACTGCCGGAAAGGAAATAAAAAACTCACTTGAAGCACTCGATATTTGTAATGAAGATGCGTTTCCAAATGTTAACCAGATGCTTCGCGTGATGGCAGTATTGCCTGTGACAACAGCGACGAATGAACGATCCTTCTCAACTTTGCGACGACTGAAAACGTATTTGAGATCAACAATGTCTGAAGATCGCCTGAACGGCTTAGCCTCACTCAATGTACATCGCGATGTCAAAATCGATCCGCAAATAATTTTGAAAGAGTTTTTTTCAGTACCTCGAAGAGTTGATTTATTACATACCTAAATGTAGCTAATTATTACTTTTGATAATAAAATTTCTGTACTCTAAAAATTTTTTTTTTCTTTTTTCATTGATTACGTAACTTGATTACTAGCACTGCAAGATTTGTGATGATACTAATAAGCAGTGTTTTAGTCAGCTGTAAATATATGTGTTATAAGTTGGAGCAATTTAGTTATATAGACCTGTTCTACGAAGAACTCCTCACTCCACGAGAGCGCCACCACTCGTTAAGCTTCTCAATTGGATCATAATGTCAGCTGCAATGTCTCCCGCTGCCTTTCATTGCGTCATGACCTTTGGGGACAAATTTGCTCCATCAATTTCTTTAAGCCTGCTCTTGCTCGCCATAAAACGCAGGCACTAAAAGAAGATATCCTCGTTCTTCCCAGCCCCGCCGTAGTCGCAGAATGTTTTCCTCTCATGTTTGAGTTTATAGAGGTCGGATTTGAAACATCTACTGGCGTCCAAAAATTTAGTAAATTGAGTAAGTAAGAGTCCACTTCGCCATGTCTCTTCTTTATTCAGACCTTCAAGTCGGGTACGCATTAGATTTGAAAGTCTTAGCCAAAAAATTGCCTTAATATTTTTTGTTTACCTATATTTTTCAGTCCTGAAGATGACTTTTAATTGAGGACGAAGTACCATCAGCAAAGCAATAATTTCATTTGTTATTTTGTTGTTAAAATTTTATAGTTAAAACAAATTATAATGACTCTTTGTGTACATCATTATTGTAGATCCTTTCATCCATTCCTAAATGATTTCCATACTACAAAAAATATACCGTCACCAGTAATGGTTCAACTTTTATTGTCCTGCGGAAATGCTTTTCAGCGTCGAAATGATGGAAATCGCCTGACAAAATTATTAAACTGTTTGGCTAGAAAATGTAGGAGATGCCAAAAACTATATCGTAGATGTGAGAGAAATCCTAATTTCAACATTTTTTTTTATTTGATTTGCTACAGTTTATAGAAAGCGATTTCTTTACTGGGTAACTGCAAACTCACAGCCATAATCGCAAAACTGTCAATTTTTATGCTTTGTGCTTCGTGAAAGGTTCACCACTTCCGTTCTATTTACTGAACGGATGTTGTACGAGTACTTTCAATCTTTCTGTCATAAAACGCACAGTTTTAGAATCTATTGGTTACATTTCCTTTCGATGGCTTCCTATTCTACGATTAGTTTATACAATTCATTTCAGACTATACAAAATTTGGTGTTTGACAGCCAACGTCAGTCGCTTGCTGTTAATGTTAGCAACAATGAAAATAATACATACATATACCAAATGTGCTGTATGTGTGTGTGTATACTTGTAGCATAAGAAACTGAATACTGTACTCAAAGTTTAAAAAAGGAGGAAAGAGAAAAAGTCCTTTTGGAATTTTTCTTCTTTGTCAGAGAAATAGGAAATGGGAGAAAATTGCTTGGGAGTTTCTATTCAGAATCGTGCTCATCGGCTGATTGCAGTGAGAGTAGTTCTTGTTAATTTAGTCATCCCTATAATTTAACTCGAATTCATGAAATGCAACCAAGACGGATTAATTACAGGCGATGGCATTTTTTCGCCGTAGATATGAATAACATCAAAATTATTTGTTTTGTTTATATCTGTGAGTTTACTTTGCCATTTGTGTACATTGAGAACGTGTAGTTGATGATTCCAATAATCTATAAAGTGAAATATTACAAAAAAAAAAAAAAACATGAAAGTGTATTGGGCTTGAAAAAAGTTGAGCGGGGAAAAGGCCCCTATTTCTGCGTTCCGGGAAGGGAACCGAAATAGCAAGTGTGGACGAAAGCATGCTGATTTTGACGTAAGGGAATTCAAAAAGCAAAGAACTAAAAACAAAATACACGTGCGTTTTTACGTAATGGTTTTTTAATAAGAGGTGTTATTTTGATATTGAAAGAAAAATGCTTTTTTTTAATATAAATGATGTTTAGTTATTCGGATGTTTATTTTATTATAAGGAGAAAATGACCACCACGACCACGCTTATGAATTTGCCCTTTAAAACATGTGGCAACTATCTCTAAATATATTTTCCAAACTAAGATTCTCAAATTTCTCTTCTTTGACCCCCATCTACTAGTATTTCAATTAACTTATTTATTAAATTTAACTAACCCTTTAAAACATGTGGCAACTATCTCTAAAAATATTTTCTAAACTATAATTTCTTAAATTTCTCTCGTTTGACCCCCATCTACTAGTATTTCAATTAACTTCTTTATTAAATTGAATTAACCTTTTAAAATAGGTGGCCACTATCTCCAAAAATATTTCCTAAGCTTTGATTTCTTAAATTTATCTCGTTTGACCCTCATTTACTAACATTTCAACTAACTTATTTAACAAATTGAATTTGCACTTTGAAATAGCGGGCAACCAACTCCAAAAATATATTCTCAAATATGATTTCTCAAAGTTCTCTCGTGATCCCCATGTATTAGTATTTTACTTAATTTCTTTAATAAAATTAATGAACCCTTTTAAAAAGGGTGGCAACTACCTTTAAACATATTTTCTAAAATTTGATTTCTGAAATTTCTCTTGTTTGGCATACACTTTGTAGAATTTTAATTATTTATTATTAATTATTTGACTTATTGAACTAAATTTTTAAACAGGTGGCAACCTTTTTCAAAAATATACTCGAAATTTAAGCTTTCTGCGTTGGACATATATTTCGTTTACTTTATCACTTTTACTTGAACCTTAATTTTTAAAAATAAACCATTTTTATTTGCCATCTCTATTGTAATTTTTGACTGAACCTACTACTTTAATTTAACGTAACTTTTTTAATAGGTGGCAACTCCTTAAAAAAGTAGCCGGTTTTTCAATCAGGTTCATTAACTATCTGTGTGCAAAATTGTATTCAATTTCGTTCAGTTACTTTCGCGTGATTGAGCCACAGGCGTCCAAGCCCACAAGACCACAAACACAAAAACTTTCACATTGATAATATAGGGATTTCCAATAAGAGGTGTTATTTTGATATTCAAAGAATATAGCTATTTTTTAATATAAATGATCGGATGTTTATTTCATTATAAAGAGGAAGGTATGCCGTTAATAGTACAAAATAACATCAGGCAAATGACCAGCACGACTACGCTTACAGGACAATATCCTTTTCACGAAATTTTCCATAACCGAATTGCAAAATGGCTGCTATATGTCCTCGATAGCCTTACGAACTCCATCTTTGAGGTATTGTATCGAACCTGGGTTGTTGGGGTAGACTTTCACTTCACGTGGCTCGAAAGAAGAAATTCACAAGATGTTAAATCACAAGATCTTGGTGGCCAATTGTGATCACCTCTTCGGGAGATAACACATTCCGGAAACTTTTCCTGTAAAAGATCAATGGTTTCGTTGCTTGTGTGGCACGTAGCGCCGTCTTGTTGAAAATAAACGTCATAAGTCGTTAATCATCTCTCGTTAGCGCAATCCATTCACCTGTAACACCTGCCATTGGAAAACCCTATATATGTGTTTGACATCAACTGTAATAAGTTCGCTTTGAATGAAACTAAGAGTACGCAACTTTTGTTAAGAGACGTGTCTTAAGAAAAAATGGAAAACAGATTCACAACTTCGCGTTTCAATACTTCCGCAATGCGATAAACGATAAACTGGCAGTAGGTCCTGGTTCGATTTCTACTGCTATGGCTTTACGGAGGAACTTAGGTCCGCAACAAGCTTCCTCCATTCGCTTCTGCCGGGCGTCATTTCCAACTTTTTTTTGTCTTTCCAACTTTTGTTTGTCTTTGCTGTATCCGCTTTTAAGGCTTTTCTGCAAGATGGTGATGGTCCATCCCTGTGTCGGCTTCCTTGAGGACTCCAATTGATTGAATTACCAAGAAAATTATAGAACACAAGATGGCGCCTTGCGAAATCGCCGTGTCGTAAGAGCTCATGAATACACAAGCAAAAGGAGGGGGAATTACTTGTTTGGAAAGAAGAAGAGTATGCGAAAGCAATGGGAACAACAAAACACAAGAAATTTTGCGCACACACACATAGTTTCTTGCGACGGCGTCTTCCGCATAAAAACGCGAAAAACTGGAAGCTTTATATTGATTTGTGCTTTCCCAATTTAATACACGGCACTTCGTTTTCATTAGTTTGATTAGTTGAAATCTCACAAATCGCAATACTGCCGAACCATTCACTGAATTTTCACAAACATGTAATTTCTCCTTCTTTTGTTTTTTTTGTATTGCGAAGGGAGCTGACGTCATAATCGGGGAAAATAAAGTAATTGCGCGCCATCTTAGATCCTCAATTCGCCTTGACTTTGGTTTGTCTTTGCTATCTCCTTTTTTAAGGCTCTTCTCCAAGTTAGGGATGGTCTGCCTCTGCGTGGGCTTCCTTGCGGGTTCAAATCGACTGAATTCAGAGTGAAATCGTTCGGCTCTCTTCTTAAAATGTGACCGATTTACTCTTACTGCCTTTTGAGTATTTCGGGTCGCATTGAAATTTTGGTTGGTTATGGTGCTGAGCCAGAAAATGCGAAATACTGTGCGGAGGCAACGGCTAACAAAAACTTCCAAGTTTCGAAGCCACACAGTAGTTTGGACTTGCCATTCGAGTTGAAGATTTTAATTTTGTTGTTAGGACGAAAGGAAAGCTTTAAGAATGATGCTTTTTATATCTTCTTTGGAGCCTCTGCTGGAAAATATAATGCTACCGATGTAGGAAAAGGAGTAGACTTTCTCAAGCTTAGTAGCGTCGATTTTCAATTTTTGTCGACACCACATTTAAATATCACACACCTGGTGAAATTCATCTGAAGCTTAAAACGTGAATAGCCACTGTTGGTCGTCGTCGTCCAAAGCCATTTCTTCCTTTTTCCACCTTTCTCGTTCTTTTCCTTCTCGCAAAAATTGTAATTAAAAGCTGAATTAAAAAAGGACCACTAATGATTAATGTATATATAACTGTAAGATAAGCAGAAATAACTGGTCACTTACGTAAACGAACAAGCTCTCTGCTGTCCAACTAGCGAACATCATACACATACGACCCAGGCAGTTACAATGCAAGTGCTAGTCGGCTGCTGTGAGAGCTAGTGCAGTTAACATTGAACATCATACGCATCGAGTGCAGTTGATATGCAAGTGTAAGTCGGCTGCTATGAGAGCCATTGCAGTTAACACCGAACATCGTACGCATCGCGTGCAGTTGCTATGCAAGTGTGAGTCGGCTGCTGTGAGAGCCATTGCAGTTAACACCGAACATCATACGCACCGCGTCCAGTTGCTAAGCAAGTGTGAGTCGGCTGCTGTGAGAGCGACCAGAGCAGTTAACATCAAAGTGCAATTACGTGTGAAGTTCACCTTCATCCGATTAGAATTAGTTAATGGGAGTTCTATTGCAAATGGACCAATTTGGAGATCACTACGGTTGCTAGCTCTTCTAAGCTTTACTAAATATATTATGTTATTGTAAATTCTCTTTGTTTTGTTAAATAATTTGTAATTTATACAAAGTAGGCATGTGCGAATCTTTTTTTTTAACTATTTCCACTATATGCTTACCGTTATGCCAGAGGCCTCCTTACTCCGTGCCATTCGCTGGTGAAGTGATGTCGGGATGCCATTAACCTCGCGAACGATATTTTCTTTCAGTGGCCAGAATATGTCGCAGACTTATCAGTTTATTAGGGAACAAATCACGCAATATCGAGCTAGTCCCTCTGGCCGTGTGCGGCGTAGCTGCAACTTGCTCAAACTGTGTGTGTGTACTGAGAGAAGGACGTTCTCTCATTGTTGGCAAAAAAAAAAAGAATTGTACAGCGTCCGCCAATAAGAGATGCAAATCAAACTTTGGGACTGTGAAGTGACTGTTGAGATTTTAATAGTGGAATCACTCTTAAGGTGGCCAATAACACCAATTTTTTACATTTAAATGAAAAAATGCAATGCTTACCATACGAAATCACTCCAACATTGCTTTGGGCTTTAAATTTTGAAGGGGAGCAATCTAAGATCCACAGGTCACAAGACAGCCGCTCTCTACAACACACGAACTGACGCAGATTATCGTGAAAATTTGTAGCGATGAGTTCAATATTTTCATTCGTTTTCGATGTCCGGCTGGGTCCCGGTCATCTGTTGTTTGCCACCCAACTTACTGCCCGGAACCTTCGCTCACATGAACGAATCAAATCTTCACTTGTGTAATTGGCGCGTACCCCCTTTTTGGGTGTTTGGCCGAGCTCCTCCTCCTATTTGTGGCGTGCGTCTTGATGTTGTTCCTCAAATGGAGGGACCTACAGTTTGTGGCCGACTCCGAACGGCAAATATTTTTATGAGGAGCTTTTTCATGGCAGAAATACACTCGGAGGTTTGCCATTGCCTGCCGAGGGGTGACCGCTATTAGAAAAATGTTTTTCTTAATTTCGAACCTACCTTCTCTCTGTGAATTCCGAATGATAGTCACGCACCAACCCATTCGGCTACGGCGCCACCATTTGTGGTATTGTGAAATTTAAAACCTGATTGAGCCATCGGACACCCTGTACCCGAATATGTAACATCGCTTTGCAAAGTCGTTTGTGCATCGTAAATGCGTTCGCAGAGCAGCTTTCACAAAGATCAGCACCCATTTGCCGCATTTCTTTCGAATGGAAATGCTTTGAAGTGCTTCTACAAAGTAATGAAAGTAATCAAGTGAATATTAGAAAACTCACCACCCCAATTTTCCAACTTTAATGCTTCACATTCATTATTTCATTTTAACTCCAATCACTAATTTTGGCATCAAAAATCTGCTGCACTAAAATGCTCTTACAAATATGTACTCGTACATACATAAATGCCTCAATGAAAATTAGTTGAAAAAAAAGTTTGTGGCTCAATGATCGCTGCGAATTAGTGCAAAATAATCCTTAAAGCTCTTTCACTCTCACAAGCTTGGGGTTGCTATCTGTGAGTTTGATTTCAAAGCGTTTAAAGTACTTAAATGTTTAACGCTTTACGCTTACCCAAAGTTAAGATCTGCCCAAGTATCATACTTGCCCGGGAGGGTATGCGAGAAATTTCCCTTTCAACTGGCAGACTTCACAAATATGAGTTTTTCGAATTTTCTGCAAATTGCAATGCCCGTTAAACTTTTAGTCGCCCCTTTGTTGCTTGCTCCCATCCACATTATTGTCCTACGTGAATTTCTCGCATGCCTCGCCTCGCCACGCATCACATTGACATTTTACCCCTTTATGGCCACACATAGTTTGCGGCAGCACGTACCGATGATTATTCTATTTTTAGCTGTCCCGCCAACAAGTTCTGGCACTGAGCATGGAAATTTTCAAGCACAATATGAAATGAGAAATTTTCGCACAAATTCCATGCGCATCGTACATTGAGTGGCCTAGGAGGGGTGGGCGCGCATGTCGCGGTCATCAAGTTACGGC
Organism: Anastrepha obliqua; assembly: GCF_027943255.1. Classification (NCBI taxonomy): domain Eukaryota; kingdom Metazoa; phylum Arthropoda; class Insecta; order Diptera; family Tephritidae; genus Anastrepha; species Anastrepha obliqua. Next base: position 7,715,142 of record NC_072894.1, read on the forward strand.
GAAGGGGCGGCAAGCATGGAAGGAATCGACATGCCCGCGTGTCCCTCGTGTCAAATATAGTGAAATGTACATTTGCATAAATGGTTTTTTGCACGATTACAATGAGAATGGAAATTTAAACAACAAATTGAATTTTAAAAGTAATTTAGTGTGGCGGAGAGTGAAAAAATCGTTACTAGCTTGAAAACTTGTTGCGCACGCAATGTAGTAAAAATTGTAAGGAATGAAGAAAGAAGTTCAGGAAATTTAAGGGGGTGGTAGGGTTTAGCGCTAAAAAAAAACACTTTTTTTTTGAATTTTTTACAGAAATATGGCTTAAGATATATTACTTTAATAAAATCAGTTGCATGTTATTGTACATCTTTTCAATAAGTTTTTAAAAAATATTAATAATAAAATATTGACAAATAAGCCCATGACAGAGTTTTTTTGGAGATATGTTTTTCGAGAGGTGCTCTGCGGTGCCAATCGGCATTCGTCGTAGAATCATCTGAAACCAAAAAAGTCGAATTTTTCAGTTAAAGTATGACGTAATGCTCCCCCCCACATGAATAAAATTTTTTTTTTTTCATTTTTGTAGTTTTGGTGGCAAAAAAACGTAAAACGAGCATTTTTGGCGAAAAATTTCGCCATATTTGTAAGTGAAAAACAACCTTAAAAAAAAAAAATAAAAAATAAACAGTGTGGGGGGGGGGGGGGGGAGGTATTTTTGATTTAGAAAACGTGTGCCAAATTTGAAAAGAATCGGTTGAATAGTTTCGGAGTTGTGATTGGCACCGACTTTTAAGAAGTCGTTTCGGGAAAAACGCGTTTGAAAAAATGACTCTGAAAAATTATCGATGCTCCGCATTCGAGGTAGAGTGCCTACAAAGGCTATAACTTTGAGAGTTCTGCTCCGATCCACTTAAAATTTTGACACAACATTCTTGAAATGATTTACTATAAGATGAGTGAAGAAAAAAAATTTCGATTTTGTGACCCTAATTTTAACTGCTCGAATGCCAACACTTTTCCAGTAGTCCCAAGTTCGTCAGCTTCTAAGAGAATTGCTCACTTAATACCAAAAATGAGGCAACTTTCAGCAAAACGCAGTTGATAGGGATATTCACACGTTACTTAGTAAAGTAAGTAAGGGGTGGTTAGTAGTAAAGGGTGGTTAAGTTTCAATGGCCGGTATTGAATTTAAATAAAATACAATTTTTTTTAGCAAATTATTGTCATTTCTCTTTATTATGATAATATTGGTATGGCTGAATTACGTATAGAACAAAATATCGGCCGAATGGCCTCGGCGGCACACCTCCATCCGATGGTCTAAACTTTCGATGACGCTGAGGCATAATTGAGGTTCTATGCCGTTAATGTGCCGATCTATCTCATCCTTTAGCTCTTGAATTGTTGCTGGCTTATCGACGTACACCTTTTCTTTCAAATAACCCCAAAGAAAGAAGTCCCACGGTGTCAAATCTCATGATCTTGGCAGTCAATTGACAACGCCGCGACGTGAGATTATTCGACCATCAAATTTTTCGCGCAAAAAAGCCATTGTTTCGTTAGCTGTGTGATTAGAACGCCCGTTTTTATAATAAGCCTGAATAACTTTAACGCGTTGCTCGATTCAGTGTCTTTCCATAGTTCAAATTGAGTTAGTCTGAAATTGAAAAATGCCAAATGAAATGCAGAAAAAAAACTTGACGTTTAGGTGTGGTTCACATTCAACATCGGCCCTTAAAATTTAACAACCCTTTATTTTATTCCTCAGTATTTTTTCCATGCAAAATTATGCTGCTGCTGGCTTATTGAGAACTGGTGTTTAAAGTAGGCTCACAGGGATAAGATTCAGTGCACTAGACCAGGCTAGTTTACTGGAGTGGCATCCCTTGCTCGGGAAAAACGCGAGTCATTCCGGTATGTAGAACTGGCTGTTAGGAGAACGACAGTTTATAGAGAGACATTAAACAATATTCATCGGTAGTCTCTTACCAACATTCTGAACTCCCTACCACCGAAAACTGCCATCGAAGTCCAACCACCAATCCATCGCAAGCGCAGAGCTTCAGTTTAATCGTGAGTTTGGCGTTATCTTGACGAAATCACCTTCAGGATATTATAGTAGGTTAAACTCCTATCTATCCAGATCCAACTTCGACATCCTCAACATATGTTTGGCATGTGAAGGTACCCCGCATGATGTGGTTAATATATTTACATGCCCAAGGCATTTTTATCCCAGCCTCACCGCCAAAAAAACAAACAAAAAATGTTTCTCGTCAGATAAGGTAGACAAGGACGACCGGTGACTGTATCGTACTGGCAGAGCGTGATGCGTTACAACACAAACAACAACAACAGCTGAGAAACAAGTTACGCTATTCCCCTTTAACAACAAACAGAGGGATGCCGATGACGGGCTGGAGGTCTCTAAGATCCAATTCAGTTCCCTTTCCTGGAAAGCTCATTGGCAATTTCATTTCACTCTACATTCCTATGTCCTGGAACCCAGATCAGAGAAATGCTGCTTGCACATCCAAGAGATTTGATCTCCTCCTTACCGTAGTTGCCTAGTTTGAATCTGCACCACGGCGTAGTCAGAGCGTTGATCGTAACTTAAATATCGGAAAAAATGTTAATATCTCCCTTGCTCCTGCGTTCCCTAAGCATTTTGCATACTGCAAGATCACAAAGACGTCTGCCTGAAAAATACTAGCAGCATTCGGCAACTTGAAGGAAATAGATAAATTGGCTGATTTAGAGAAAACCGCTGCTCCGACTCCCGATCCCATCTTGAAGCCGTCAGTGAAGGCAGAGGTATCAGCTTCGGTGCAAATTTTTCCCACGTTCTAATTCTGCCTACTTGGAAATATTGCCCCGGCGCGATCCTCAAACACCAGTTTGCAGATAGAGTGATCTGTACGAAGTTCAAGGAAATGCGGTGCTAACTGCGTAAAAATGCTACCATATCCCTTGAGAGATTGCCTTCGGAGGCCAACCTCCTTTAATCTGATTGCACTTTGAGCAGCGATGGAAATAATGTAAAAGTCGAGGGAATGTAAGTAAGTAGCAAAATGGCATTCAGGGTGGCACTGGGAGAATTTCATGATCTGATGATGCCATTGCAAGCAGTCCTTTGCACTCTTCCCAGTTTAGTGATATTATAGCCCAACCGAAGAGCTTCCCACCAAAACAGGCATGTATATGTAAATGTATCTATATATGACTAGCGCTTACACCCTTTTTGGGTGTTTGGCCGAGCTCCTCCTCCTATTTGTGGCATGCGTCTTGATGTTGGAGGGACCCACAGTTTCCAGCCGACTCTGAGCAGCAGATATTTTTCATGAGGAGCTTTGAATCACGCACGAGTTGCTTTGAATCATGGACTGGCCTTCCGGCAAGATGTGTTTTCATAGTTTCACACACATTTCCAATGGGGTTGGCGTCTGGGAACTGGGAAGGGCAGTCTAATATTGTGACGCCATTTGCTTGTTTTGTTGTTTCTCAATGTGTGTTTCTGAGAGCAGTGGTCTTGATGATGTGGGACGGTAGGATATGTTCGCCTCCTTTAGTCGAGGTTGGGTGGTGTTGATACTCACATCTATTCCCTTTTTAGCAAGAGCTGATCTGGCTTGGCGTAGTCACAAAGAAGGGTCCCGCTTAAAAAGTTGGACGATCACTTTAGTTTGCTTTTTTGTTGTCACTCGCTTCAAGCCGCGCTCGGAAAAGTCATCAACATTTTTGTACACCTTATACCGCTGATTCAACATCACAACAAACTTTTTTGGTTTTTGCAGCCGTAAGATAATTTTGGCGTTTTTGAATCCGTGCATAAAAATACCGCCTCAAAACGCTGCGCGCACTTCTCACTCATTTTTGTTTGGTTGCGTTTCCGGGAAAGTTTCGAACGACACTAACCTGAGTTAGCACTAGCGTCGTAGCCCTTGAGTGGGACTATTACGCAGCAAAAAGCCGAACGAAATATATCTTGAAGTTACAAGAAAAAAACCGGTTCACAGACTGTATATTTTTTATTCAGTGGAAAAAAAAGAAAACTCTCAGGTGTCTCACAAAATTACTTGGGGGGCGTCCATAAATTACGTGAGGTGTTTTTTTTAATTTTCTATACCTCCCTCCTCCCCTGGTGAGATGTCGTGAGATTTTATTCAACCCCCTTCCCCATCCCCCAATCTCACGTCAGATTTTTCAAAATGTGGGTTTCTTATGTAAACGCGTTGGATTGTTATTGTAAAAAGAGAAAAACAATTTGCTTCGTGCTTTTAGAGTGTTATAAGTGTAATAAAAATTTTACAATAGAAGACTTAAATCGTAACTACTGCGATTAAAAAAAGAATATCTACTCTAATTCAGTCCATGGAGAATCATGCGCGGTTTCAAGAGAGACTATTGGGATCAACTTGTCCATATGATTCTCAGTAAAATCATCTGCTCCTTCAAATTCGTTCTGATCTAGCCATTCTAAGCCATTGACGCTTGTGCACAGTAACTCATTAGTTCGTCTTGTGACAATCCGTGAGGGTCGCCCTTTGCGGAACATACGCGCTTGCGTAGCTGGTGCAATGTGAGCTGCTCGCCTGTGCTCTGCAGCTCTTGTGATAGATGCGAAGTAAATACCGCATGTACTGCAGTATATTTTCTCTAAATCATCACGTATACTTGGGCAATAGAGATCATAAGGCGTGCTGATAGAGGAATTCAGCGGTTGAATCGGTAAGCGTATTAGAAATGGAGCAAATGACTTTCCGTCATGTTCTTTAAAGTCCGAAATTGTCAAACGTCCATCAACCTGAGTGAAAGGGTATTGAGGTGGCAGAAAACGGTCGTGAAGAATCATATGCAGATCACTCCGCCGTGCGCTGCAGCACTTAGGTCAAGCTCCATATGCAGCTTAGCAATCTGTTTCTTCATAGTATCTTGTGCTGGAGTGGGACGTACGTTAGATGGTGTAGTGTTCAACATAGCTTCATCCTCATCATCGCTGATCACAAGAAGCTGATTTTGAATTATGTGAAAACAGTGAAGGAAATGACCGCGATAATATTTTGTATTTAGTTATGATTTTAGCATATTTTATCAAGAATTTCACTGTTTCAGTTTTTTTTATGCTATTAAATGTAACAATAAACTTTATATAAAAAAAAGTATTTTCTTAAAAATATATATATTTAACCTACCTCTTGAAGGAATGCTAAAGTAGACCGAATTTTTCTCTCAGTGGATTCCCTGAGAAGCCGTTAAATCTCATGTTTAATGTGATTCGGGAATTTTTGCTTCGCAGTATTCTATAATTTTATCACATCGTCGTGACAGGACTTCTTCGCTTTAAAGACGTATCTTTTGACGTATGCGTTATAAAAATCTTGATAACTCATTTTAAATTAGTAAGAGCATGAACTGAGTCGAGTAGAACATTTACAAGAATAAACAAAGAAGGTTGGAACCCCGTGTGTCGCTACCACTCAGCTCGTATGCTCTTGTTCATCGAGTCGCGCGTTCGGCTGATAGTGGCGCGAAAACAAACGACGGGCTACACTACAATAAATTCAGATTAAATTGAGCTATTTGGTATAAAACAAATATGGTGGTTTGACAGTAGTAATGTGCATATAACGTCGAAGTATGAATGAAATTATTTTCCTTCGAACGAATTAGTGAATGATCTTAGTCATACTACGATTACGCTTAAGATTAAATCTTAAGCATGTACAATCTGGATAATGGACCAAAAAAGTATACTTTTTTTTGTTTCAATCAGAAAAAAAATTGCGTGATATTTGCCGAGACCCCGAGAAGATTAGATGAGATTTGACTCGACCCCCTCCCCCCCTTAAACATATCACGTAATTTATGGACGCCCCCTTGCCAGCCGCCTAATATTAACTTATACATAAGTAACAAAATCAATGTGAATACCCCTAGTAAATAAATATAAGGCAACGGAATGAAAAGCTTAACATGCACGAGTATGTGCAACTTGAAGAAAGTTCAACAAGGTAAATTTTAATCAGACGCACGTGCATATAATCATCCCCCCTCAAACGAAATTGATACTGCAGAGTCAATATTGCTCTCTCATAACCAGGCTGGGTGTAACTTTGAGCATCAAATAAAGTAGCGATGGGATAATAGGATACGCACATATGAATATGCATGCACGCATCATTAATATTCGCCCATTCTCCATTGCTCGCATGAATGTACAAAACCACCGGAAACAATGAGGAACGACTGAGTTTTAGGAGTTAAAAGCAAAAAGAGAAAAAAGGAAAACTCTTTTTCCGCAAATACCCATGACTATTTGGAAATGTATGCTTGCATCCAGTGGGACGGGTAGCTGCTTGCAAATTTAGAACAAATTCTGGCGAACGAATACGAAAGTTTGAAATCGATTTTTGGAATCAGTATTCACCAACCAAAACGTTCACTAAGTTTTTCGCCTGAAAATTATACTCAGTGACGAGATGCATTTCTGGATTCGTGAGTGAGAGTATAAGAAGAAGCGCTACATTCGAAAGTTATTATTAGGTTACGGTTTGCAAGAGAGGGCCATTACGCTTCACCGGGCTATAAGTTTTCAAAACTTCGTGACTGTTTAGTGCTTCAAGGCCACCCTAACTGCGAAGCCATCACTTTTTTGGGATGAACGTCATTGATGAATGAATTATCTGAGAGGGAATCATGATGTGAAGGATCCGACAAATGACCGCCTCTGTTGTGCAATTTGGCATCTTTACGGTCTGTTACATAAGAGCGTGGTCACTGTTAAATAATAACAACAATTGATTTTTCGAAAATTCGCAAATTTATTGATAATTTGGTCGTCAATATTCAATGCAAATACCTCAGTATCAAGTCCAATCTCCTGCATTGGCAATTATGGCTTGGCACCGTCGGGGCATACTTTCCACTAGTTTTTCTGCGTATTCTACCGGAAAAGACCTCCAAACTTTCTGAATTTGTCGCGAAAGTTGATCTGCTTGCGTCTGCAAAGCTGCATTTTCATCAGAGCCCACACATTTTCTATGGGATTTGCGTCCGGTCACTGAGATGGCCAATCTAAAGTGACAACCCCGTTTTGCGCCTTTCCCTCGCGCCTTCGAAACGCTTGACTCCGATGTTTCGGATCGTTGTCCTCTTGAAGGATCCAGCTTTCTTGATATACCATTACTTAGCACATGGCCTTTGATATATATTATTTTATTCATTTTTGCGGCATTTAAATTCTCGGTAAATAAGAACAAAGTACCGAAACCTTTGTTTGAGAAGCACCCCCAAACATGGGCCTTGGCGGTTTGTTTAACAGTCCGTTGAAGCATCCTACTGGTGGAGGTTCTCCAGCCGTGTTTGTTACTCGGAAATGCCCAGAAGGAGAATTCATCAGAAAAAATTACGTTGCTCCAATCGCGGTCCAAGATTTCCTTCGCCCATTCCACTCATTTTTAACGTGTTTTGCACTCAACATTGGTTTTTCCAAAGTACTGCGATATTTTAGTTTATTGGCAAGCAAGTGCCTGCGAATCGTTCCGTAAGATATGTCAACACCTTTTGCTTTCAATTTCACAGCAGCTCCACGTAAAGTCAAAGTTGGATCTTTCGAGAACAATGCAAGAATTTTTTTTTCGTCTTTTTTTGAGACTTTGTTTGCACTTCCGCGATCAGGAAAATTATCAACGTTACCGACCTTTTTATACCGATTTATCCACTTGCTAACGAACTGCTTCGACTTTCTCATATTTAATTTGAGTCCTTGCAAACATAGAAAAATTGCCTCAAAGCGAGAGGCGTAAACAGCACTCAATTCGAAAAACCACTCAATTGAAGACTAAATTTGACAGACAGCTGACTTTTTACAAAAAGCACTGGTCATTGTTTAAGGGTAACCACGCCAGAAGGTTACAACTTCCATACTTCGATTTATGTAGAAGCTGTTTTATCACAGAAGAAGAGGAAACAGTCAGATACCGTCTATGTGAGTGTAAAGGCTTAGTCAGAAGGAGGCTTCACACTCTTGGCACTGCATTCTTAACTGCAAATGATTTTTATGAGAAGCTTTTCATGGCAGAAATACACAGTTTGCCATTGCTTGCAGAGACTTATTCGAAAAAAACTGTTCACTTCGCTGCTTTATGCCCGGAGATTTGAACTTATAGTAATCACGCACCAACCCATTCGGCTGCCGAAGCAGCCCGGAACATTTGCGACGTCTATGGAGAAGGTGTCATAGGCGAGTTGCGTGTCTATTGTACGGAAATGGTTTGCAAAGTTCAAAAATGGCGACTTTGACGTCGATGACACGTCCCGCAGCGGAAAGACTTATGGGTTCGATGAAGAACGTCGGAAATCATTTCTGAAGTAGAACGGTCGTCAAAGCAGTCTTGAACTGGCAGAAAAAATGAACTGCGATCATAAAACGATGCTCAATCACCCTCGATCAATGGGATGTACAGAAAAATTGGGAGCCTGGGCGCTTCACGAGCTCAACGAAAAACATGAAGAAAGTCGACTTCAAATTGCTTCTCAGCATCTCGTCCGCTAAAGAGCTGCACGCGATCATAAACGGCGCATATGAAGGGCGAGAGGTGGGAAGAGGTTCTGAATGCACATCTTCGCAAACCTTTCAGCTTTTTGTCGAAAATATCATTCAACTAAGAAAAATATGTTGATCCTGGGTACATTTATCTCCGCTAATAACGCTACGAACTTATTCCCCAACGAATATTAGAAGAAAAATTATGAAATTGGTTGCTATAAGTCTTCCGATGGGGTGATTAATTGTGCGTCCCTTGTACAGGGTGGGCCATATAGCGTTTGCTTTTCGAACCAACTATTTTTTTGAGAATGGTAACACAAATGACATGCCAAATGTGTTCATAATTTACTTAAAGGTTTGACGTTTACGAAATGGGGCGCTATACGCTTGAACAAAATTGGGAAATATTGAAAACCTATTTCCAAAGTGGTGAGTCTTCTTCTTCTTCCGCGGTTACAGTAAATGGCGAGCGTTACCATGACGTCCTCAACGAGGTTTTGTTTCCAAAAATTGAAGAGGACGGTGCAACTTGTCACACTGCCAAAGTTACACTCGAACTTTTGGCTGCCGTTTTTGAAAACCGAATAATCAGCCGAAATTCCGATAACAATTGGCCGCCTCGGAGCTGTGATTTAAACCCGTTGGACTATTTTTTGTGGAAAACCGTTAAGGACAAATGCTATGCAAACCATCCAGAGACGATTGATGCTTTAAAACACGAAATCGAAGTTGCCATTCATGAAATTGGAGCCCAAACAATCGAAAATGTGCTTGAAAATGGGTTGATCGAATGGCCTACTGTAAAGCCAGTCGTGGCAGTCATTTGAATGATATTATTTTTCAATCATAAATGACAATGTTCAATCTTCAAAACAGAAAAAAAAGTTTGGAAAAATATTGATTAGGTTTTTTTTTATAGCCGATTCAAAAAGCAAATTTTGCATGGCCCACCCTATATTATGATAACATAATTTATTTTCTAATGTTAAAAGCGCTTTATTTCTACTTTTACTACAGTGCTTCCGACCATATCTTGTCTACTTGAAAGCCTTTGATGCAAACAGCGAAAAATCGAATATAAAACGCAAAGGTCATAGGTCATAAGATGTCAAGAAACCGACAGGCACCAGTGTTGGCAATATTTGACAAAAAAAAATATATATATGTAATATGTTGTTTTATTGGGAGTAATAAACACACAATATGATTTATCTAGAAATAGAAACTTTATTATTAATATCGAACTTAATTTATCGAACTAAATTCATAACAAGAAATTGGACGCGGTCGACTAACCTAGAAATAGAAAAATCAACAATTAAAGGTTTTTTACTCTTATTACTTTTGTAGATCGACCATCTGCTTTGAATTCACAAACTGACTCATCGCATAAACAAGTGCAATCTCCTCAATTATCGTTCTCCTCTCTGTGTAGTATACTAAGCTTATATTAGTGTATACATGTGAGCGGCAGCACTCACAACAGTACGCAAAGTTTACATACAGCTGTTGACAGCTAATTAGAAACGACACTTATTTCAAACTAAATTTTCCATTTTCCTTTTAAACACGTATTTTCATAAGTTTTTGCCAATTTTATTTAAACATATGATAAACTTAAAAACTAGTGGAAAACAATTTAATCGCAATTCTTTATTAAATATATATATATTTTTTTAAAGCATGTGAAATGCACGATTTGGATAGGGCAACTAATTAGAAACAGTAATGTACAGGGTGGCTGATGAAAGCCGCTACCAAAAAAAAATTGAATAACTTTTTTTCTTTTTAAGTTATCTGTTCCATTTTTGTTTTAATTTTCAGATTGATCTTTAAAATTTATTAAAATGGATAACTGGGACACGCAAACAAGAATTTGGATAGTCCGCCGCTATCACGCACTGGAGTCCGTAGTTTTGGTACAGAGAGAGTACAGGCGGATGTTTGGCGGCGATCCCCCGAGCAGATGGACCATAATGAGACTGGTGAATAATTTTGCTGAGCAAGGAACAGTCGCAAGAAGGCCTTATCATCGAAACCCACCAGTTCGGACGGAGGAAACGATCGCTGCTGTAGCTGCAGCTATACAAAGCAATCCAAGGGTTTCAACAAGAAGCTTATCTGCTCAACTTGGTGTCAGCCGACAGTCTTTGCAAACAATAATGCACAAAGATTTAGACTTATTTCCCTACAAAATTCAAATGGTTAACAAACTGAATGCAGCAGACTTGCCGATTCGCTTGGAATTTTGCCAGAAGATCCTGCAAATGGTGGAAGAAGACCAAAACATGTTAAACTGCCTTTTCATGTCTGATGAGGCCCATTTCGATTTAAACGGCAATGTGAACAAACAAAATTGTCGAATATGGAGTACTTCTAACCCACAGATACTCCACGAGACGGAATTGTCGCTGTATTGTCGGGCCTTATTTTTTTGAAGAAAATGGTCACACCGTTACGGTTACTGGAGACCGTTATTTGAAAATGCTGAAAGAATTTTTCTATCCAGAACTACGCCGAAAGAGAATTCCTTTCAACTCTGTGTGGTTTCAACAAGATGGGGCAACGTCTCACATAGCCCAGACTGTTATGACAGAGTTGCCACGAAAACTTCCCAATAAACTGATTTCAAGAAACTCCGAATTTCGTTGGCCCCCCAGGCCGCCTGACCTTACTGCACCTGACTTTTTCTTGTGGGGTTTATGTAAACAAGAAGTTTATAAAACAAAGCCAACAAATTTGGATGAACTAAAACAATCCATTCGGGCAACAATTGCGGCTATTCCTGTCGCAACTCTCAAAGCAGCAATGAACAACTTTTTACTAAGATGCCGCACTTGTGTCAACGAGCATGGGGGGCATTTAAATTCAATTATTTTTAAAACTAGTTAAGGTACATTTAATAAAATTTAATGACCTTCAACTTGAAAAAAAAAATAAATGAATTCCATACACTAAAAAAAAGTTATTTGAGTTTCTTAATGGAACAAAATTCATCAGATTATCAGATCAACATAAAGATTATATTAGTATTTGGTTCCATAACCCTTTTGCTTCAACACTGCCTCACATCTATTGCGCATTGATGTAATGAGATTCTGACAGCGCGCCACAGGTATTGCTTGCCATGCCGTTTTTACTTCGGCAAAAAGGACATCCATATTTGGGATATTTTTGGCACTCACGGCTTTTTTAACGTCACCCCAGAGATGCTGTATTGGGTTTAAGTCCGGACTGGATGATGGCCTTTCCAAAATATTGATGGAATTTTCGTCGAAAAACTGTTTCGTCAACTTTGCCGTGTGCTTTGGATCATTATCCTGTTGAAACTTCCATATAACAGGCAAATTTTCCTCAGCCTACGGCAACATTATATTTTTTAGTATATCGACGTATTTCTCCTTATTTAAAATTCCATCAATCCTATGGATTGGGCCAACACCATTCCACCAGAAACATCCCCACACCATGATTGATTCTCCACAATGCTTCACTACCCGTGAAACGTAGCGAGGATTGAATTCTTGGTTGATTGGCCGTCGAACATACCTTTTACCATCTGGGCCTATGCGATTTATCTTGGTTTTATCGCGCCAAACGATATATTTCCATTTATTTGGAGTCCATGACCAATGGGATCTCGCAAAGACTACTCGCCGTCTCCTTTGTATCTTGGTTAGAAGGGGTTTCTCGCGTGCTGCTCTGCCATGCAGTCCAGATTCGACCAGACGCCGAGCAATTGTCCTCTTGGATATTTCGAAATTATATTGATCCTCAATTTCCCGTTGGATGTCAGTGGAAGTCGTTTTTGGGTCTCTTTTGGAGATGATTGCTATCTTGCGGTCAATTTCTGCTGAAGTTTTCCGGGGCCTTCTCTTACGTGGAACATTGTCAACAGTCTTAAAAAGTTAGATATGCTTTAAGGCGTTAAAGACCATTTTGTTTGATCATTTGACTTGCTTAGAAATTTCACTGTACGACTTTCCACCCTTACGAAGGACAAAAATGGAGCTGCGCAGGGCAGGTGTACAGCTGCTGCTTTTTCCCATTACACATCTTGAAGACGAATATTTTAGTTGCTTTTAAACAACCAATTTAAAATATATATATACCAAAAAGTCGATTATATTACTATTATATTAAAATAACACAACTTGCCGAATATGCTTCCATTGAACAACTGTTTCTAATTACTCGTCTCAGTTTATTTACCTTGAACTAAGTAACCCATGCACTGCGTTGGATAATATTAACGGTACTTCAATTACACAACTACAAAACTAAGAGGCATTGGGTAGTAAATAGAGTAACAAAAGCAATGCAAATGATTTTAAGAGAAAAAATAACGGTAATTTAAATTGTGTGGCATAATACGGGAATAAGAGCGCAGTTTTTTGATACCATCTCAGGCGTTCAACTGGAAAGTGAGATTAGAGTTCGCAGCGAGACTATTTAGGTAGTAAAAATTTATGCATACAAAGGCGACGCGTCAATTGTTTTTGGTGTTGGCGCTAGTTTTTATTGATCTTGAAACAATATAGGCTTAAAAAAATAAATATGCACAAGATAATTATTTTTGTTTTTGGTCTTTAAAACAAGTGGAGTAAACCACGCCGCAGCATCAAGCTGTGCATCGAGAAGATCATGTGAGTTCACGAGGGGCCTACATTAAAGGTTACATTCCATATGTTTGGGGTTCATTGTATGTCGAACCAAATACTGAAGCCAACTTACTGCCATATATCAGGTCAGTCCATAAGCTCGTGCGTATTTTTCCCATAATTTCACTTTTGTACGATTTTTGCATACAAAAAACTATTCGCGAAATATAACGGAACTACTTACATTTTCTTTGATATATTGTGCATTCAACAAGTGATTTTAATCGCGGATAGAAGCACGTGTTGTTAAAAAATAAAATGGAATCTTCGAACGCGTATAAGAAGCATATTTTGTATTTTTTTTATAAAAGTGGTAAAAATGCAACAACTGCTGCTGCAGAAATAAACACTGTTCACGGAGAGGATACCGTGGGTGTAAGGACTGCGCAAAAGTGGTTTTCAAAATTCCGAAGTGGTAACTGCGACGTGGAGGATGCCCCGCGCGCTGGTCGTCCTGAAGTCTTTCACTCCGACGCCTTGCTCGAACTCGTGGAAGCTGAGCCAAATTTGACAGTCGATATGATAGCTCAGAGGTTAAATTCATCGCATGGAACAGTTTACAGGCCCTGGTTCAGTTGGGAAAGGTTTCAAAGCTGGAAAAATGGGTTCCGCATAGGCTTTCCGTCGCCAACCTTCAACAGAGAGTGAAAGTGTGTTCTCAACTGCTGCAACGGCTTGAAAATGAAAGGATTTTTAACCGTATCTTTACTGGTGATGAAAAATGGGTCCTTTACAATAATCCTGTTCGCAAACGTCAATGGTTAGATAAAGGTGAAACACCAGAACCGACCCCTAGAGATGCCCTTCACCACAAGAAGATTCTCCTGCCTATTTGGTGGGATATGGCCGGTATTGTTTATTATGAACTTCTGGAACCAAACCACACGATAACTGCTGATTATTATTCCCATCAGCTATCAAATCTGAATGAAGCACTTAACAAAAATCGACGGTCTTCAGTGAATAGACGCAAAGTTTTGTTTCACCACGACAACGCAAGACCTCAAACCGCAAGGCAAACATTAGGCAAGCTGAACGAGCTCGGCTGGGAGCTAATGCCGCATCCACCATACTCTCCGGATATTGCACCTTGTGATTATCACCTTTTACGTGGACTTCAATCCCATATGAGTAACAAGAACTACTCCTCAAAAGAAGCTATAAAAAGGGATATCGAAGCGTATTTCGTGTGCGTATTTTTTGAGTGGGAATTAAAAATTACCCTAAAAGTTGGGAAGACATTGTAAATAATGAAGGAACATTTTTATTGATTAATAAATACTTTAAACATCTTTTTTATTAATTTTCAAACCATCTTTAAAAAACGCACGAACTTATGGACTGACCTGATATTTAATATAAACACATTTGCTCTATGAAAAATTACATTACCAATAAGGGCAGACTGCTGAAATCAATGTTGGCAAAATACGCACATTTGTTAGCCAGCGTAGCAAGCAAAGTAGTAAACGGACGTACAAAGAACCCACCAAACCGAATCCTAAACCTAAAACAGGCTATCTGCTCGTACAAGTGAACGCAAGGCAAAAAAGAAAAAAAAAAAAATACGAGAAGAAAAATGATACAAGCATTAGCACGAACACAAACACAAACAATGTGGCATACTTTGCGGTTTGGGCCTTTCAGTGCAGCCTTCCGTATTGGTTTTTGCTTTGGTCTTTGACGGAAGCGGCGGCGCACAAACGAAACGGTTGCTTTAACTGCTCTAAGCTTTGGTCATGCTTCCTACCCATACTCGTACATCCGTTTATGGGTATCATGCGAAAAAATTCCCAAGAGTGAGTTAGGCTGTTAGTGAGTTTGAAACTTGGCCAAAGTGTTTTTGTTTCCATTCGAGTAACAGATGAATTTTACTGGCTGATTCTGAGGAAGCATCAATTCTTGGGTTTCTTTTTCCAATAGTTTAGTTAGTTAAGGAAATTGAACATTGTTTCGCTTTTTAAGTTCTGTGTTGCTGAAAAACATATTTGTTTTAGTTCTTTTGACTGAAATATTTATACGGTTGCAAAAAAGTTTTTAGTAATCAACTTAAAGTAAGTAATGCCATTATTTTTCTGACGATTGGTTTTTGGTTTATTACGCTTTCTCATTCGAGTGTATTTCATCTAAATGGGAAAATAAACAAAATTAACCGCTGCAGTCGAAGAAAGATGTTGTCTGTAAAGTCGGTTTACTGACGATAGTTTAACGTGACAACGTCATAAGAAAATATTGATGGAATGGTTGCAATTTTCAAAACAAAATTTTAATTTTATTTGTTTGATAGATATTTTGTATGGATATAGAGACGAAACCTTTATCAAATTCATGAAAGATATCTTCAATTTCGATTGTGCATCAGACGTTAATAAGTCAACAACACTAAGAGGCACCATCATCGATTTGCCTTTTTCAAGACACTTTACACTCGAAACACTCCCTTTCATTTCCTACTTTTTCTATCATCGTCCTATTCTGAACAGAGAAATGGTTCATGCCATGCACACAGGAAGAAGGCATATGCAAATACAAGTATGTGAATTTATATACAAATGCGCATATACATACATAGACATACATATACATACATATATACGCTCACTTAAGTAGGAGAGAGCAAGATGTCGAACGTTGCCGTTTGTTTGCTTTGTTCGTTCCTTCCGCGCTTTCGCTTGCAGTTCATTCAAGGTAACGGCAATGAGCAAGGTAACGACAAATGAGCAAGGTAACACTAATGAGCAAGGTAACGACGCATTTTTTCGTGCGTGCAGCCGGCTAAATCGAATTATAAGACGTAATCACGTCAAAAAATCTTGTATACAGGAAGTAGAGGAAAGGCGAGGAAGCTCGTATTGGTCATACTGAGAAAATCTACCGGGTTTATCGAAATTCAAGTCCATGATAGGTGACTTTAATCTAAGCCAATTTAAAGATTGCGTGAAATTAAATAAGAGTAATTTTACAAGTTGAAGTCCAATATAAGCAAGCTGAGTCCAATATAATATAACTGAGCTGAAATAGAAACGACAGCAGCTTTGTTCTGATAACTTCGAGTTCATTTATTCAAAATAGTGCCCTCCGGCCTCGATACACTGTTTTGCGCCATCTAAAAACTTTTCGAAAGAGTATTTCAGGTCATTGACCGGAATGTCCTTCAGGGTGTCGGCACAAGCCTTTTGGATGACCTTTACGGGCGCAAAACGTTTTCCTTTCATGACCAAATGCAACTTTTCGAATAGGTAGAAGTCAGAGGCGGCCGCGAAGTCCAAGAGAGCCGACGCAGAGGAAGACCATTGCTTCGGTGGAAAGACCAGGTGTAGGAAACCCTATGCTCGCTTGGTGTACAGAATTGGAGAAGGCGCGCGCGGAGCAGAGGCGTCTGGTAAGAGCTAGTGAGGTCGGCCGTAACTCGGTAACGGGTTGTTATGGCCACCTAAGTAAGTAAGTAAGTATTAACCATAGGGTCAAACAATATTTTACTCCATGCCACTATTTTCGATTTATATGTAAATATGCATATTACACATACTAATACACTTACCTCTTAAGTGCATGCATTTATCACAAAAAGCCATTCATTAATTTGTATGCTTTTGTGTGAGTGTAATTGGCGCTTACGCCCTATATTGGGAGTTTAACCAAGCTCGTTCTCCTATTTGTGGTTGTTCCACAAATGGTAATCTATAGTTTTAAGCCGATTCTGAGCGCCAAATGGAACTTTTTCATAGCCGAAATACAGTCGGAAGTTTGCCACGACCTGCCGACAGGGGACGGCTGTGAGAAATAACTTTTTCTAGCATTTCACGTTTCATGCATAGGTATTCGAAATTGATCGCTGCACGTCCCACCCCATTCGGCTACGGCAGCCATGCGCGCTTTTGACTTTCATTATTATTGCACTGCTGCTATGATTTTAAACGAACCGCAACATTTACAAGTGCATACCACAGTTAAGGTGGTATTACTTATTTGCGATTATGCGGTTAAAACTGTAATGCGGAAATGCGACTAAGACGTCTATGCTGTCGACTATTTCTACTTATGAGCAAAGCACTCTACTTATTATAGTTAAGGTGATGTCCTTTGAAGCTTTTCAAGATTACTGGAGAGTGTTATGTGCCTGAGCTAAACAAAACTGTGGCAAAAGATGAATGGCAGTGCATTGCTGTTAAAGGCTGAAGGTGAATGCATTGCAGGTTAGGTAGATTTTGTATTTGTGACTGCCTTCATCTTTGTCCGGAAAGGTGTTTGCTTACGCTCAGTGAGTCTATTATGATATCGTTGGTGAGATTCCTTCTGCGCTGTGAGGGACTTCTTGCAACGTTTTAGCCTTCTCGCTTAAAACGACAACTGCGGCGGCAAATCTTATTCTACTGACATGCAATCGCCGTTAGTCAATAACCAGGAGTTGATTTGCAGACATTTGAAGAAGGAAGAGGGTGTTCCAAGGAAATTATATGGTTTGTTTTCTTCTTATCGATGTTCTACCATGTTTTTAGTGCTGTTTTCTATCATTTAGTTGATTTTACTAAATTGGTGCCTTAAGTCCTGCTGATCTTCGCATACTAGTGGTGATGTGTTCTCGTACTAATGTTCATCATACGCCATGCCATTTTTTTGTTGTTCTATACATCCATAGAAGTTTTTTCTAATAGCGGTCAACCCTTTGAAGAATAGCAAAGCTCCGTTTAATGAAGCCTTAAAATGGTTAAAGATAAATAGAATATCATCAACGGATATCTTCATTCTATCAGGCAACCAAGCTACCCTACTAGCCCTGGATGCATTCCAAACAACATCAAGGAGTGTCTTACGTTGTCGCAAATCTATAAATGAGATGGTCAAGCAATATCGTATAATCTTGTGCTGGGTTCCAGGCCACAGAGATACACCAGGGAACTGTAGGGCAGACCAATTTGCAAGAGAAGGTACCGGTATGCCAGACATAAGTAATTTTATGGAGATACCTCTGGCAACTTGTAAGCTTCTCATTGAGGACGCATTAATCAGTTCTACAAATCAAAGATGGATTAGCGTTAGCACTTGTGAAATTGCTAGGCAAACATAGCCAAGGCTAAATTTACGTCCATCCAAGAATATTATAAAACTGAGTAGACTTCAAATTAGAACCTTAGTAGGGGCCCTCACAGGACATTGTCTCATAGGAAATCACGCAAGGAGATTAGGCGTTTACATGCATGATTTTTGTCGTAACTGTAGGAATGAGGAGGCGTTGGAAACAATTCAACACCCCTTTTTTGCACATGCCCGGCTCTAGCCAGAAGCAGGCACCAATACTTAAGATTCCACTTGAATGAATTTAGGTAATCTATACATTTTAGGCATCAACAAGCTTTTGCGCTTTGGCCCAAGCTCCGGGACTGGTCTAAGTGACATCGCTGTCCCTATGTGCGATGCGGCTGGCAAACCTAACCTAGTAAACCTAACCTTAGTTTTATTTATTTACCATATGAGCATGCGAGACAGCAGCAGAGTTATTACATTGCTCAGTTGGCAGCAGAAGTATTTCTTTGCTCAGTAATTACTGAGTGAGAGCTGTTGGTAATAGTAAATAGTTGTAGGAGAGGGCGAGACAGCATTCATTTTAACAGTCACAGTAGACCACTGTGCAGGCGGCTGCAATGCAGTGTTTGCACCAATACTACTTGCCTTGGCAGCGGCAGCAGCAGCAGCGAACGATCGAGCGTTGACATCGGCAGTTATATGAGAAGAGTTAGCGTTAACAGCAGAGGATGCAGCGGCAAAGTCAGCAGAAACTTTGTCAGTTACCGAAGTAACAGCGGCAGCTGCGAAAGAGAGAGAGGCAGCATCAGGTAAACGATGAGAAGAGTTGACACTGACTCCTACAGCAGAAGATGGAGCGGGAAGTACAGGATAATCAGCAATAACATGATGAGGTGACGTTCGGAGCTCCTCATGTTCGTTATCAATTATGAATTCTGAGATGGAGAAACAGAATTCGCTATTGTTGTTGGATGCAGAGACGAATTGCTCAAGTCAAGCTATTAGCGTTGATGGTAGTAATATTTATTTTTGTATTTATTCAAAGCGACAGATGGCGGTGGCGAACGAAGAGAATTTCGACTGTTAGCTGTTTCGACGGGTTGGGTCCAGAGGGAGAGGAGGGTTAGATGAGTCGGTTTTAGAGGGAATGTGAAAAGGTGGTTAGTGTCGTGCGGGGTGCCTTCACATGCCGGACATATGTTTGTTATGTAGATCGATAGTTTTATTTTGAAAATTAATTGCAAATTTCCACTGCACAAAATATTTACGAGACTGCGTCTCAATTGCCCATTAATTGCAGTGGAACTCAAGAGCACAAATCTAGGCACAACCGCATGCAGCGGCCGCCTGTACGAAAGTGCATTATCCCAAACTGTAGTAAAACCATGCAATCCGGCCGGTTATTCCCGCATATGTACCTCTTTTACGCCTGACACTAAAAGGGTTAAATGAATGCAGTTTTTTTTATCAAAATTCGGCAACTTTATTTCCATTTTGTTCGCCTTACAAAAAATTTATGGTAGCCGTGATAGCCGTATTATACAGGTAAAAAAAAATAATAATTACAGAGTAATTTCAGGCGTATCCAAAGCCGTAATTATTGCAGCGAAATAGGGATTCATAATTAATAGGATCAGGCATGCAATAAAGGGTGTAAGCGTCAAGGAGATATATTTACAATTGTGTATGTACATGCATGTGTGTGTGTATATAAACTTTTCCATAAACGCTTTATTCGTGCCTCGAAAGGGTGGTTAAATTTTAAGGGCCGATGTTGAATGTGAACCACACTTAAACGTCAAGCTCCTTTCCGCATTTCATTTGACATTTTTCAATTTCCGACTAACTCAATTTGAGTCATGGAAAGACATATAATCAAGCAACGCGTTGAAGTTATTCAGACTTATTATGAAAACGGGCGTTCAAATCAAAATGCATATCGCGCACTTCGTGATTTTTTCGGTCAATTTAATCGTCCAAATGTGCGTACAATCGGAAAAATTGTACAAAAGTCTGAGCAAACCGGGTCTGTAGGAGATGTGAAAACACCAGCGCATGCTTGTACAGCTCGTACTGCAGAAAATATTGCTGCTGTTCGTGATAGTGTGGTTGAAGAGCCGTCCACCTCAACTCGTCGTCGTGCCCAACAATTGCACCTCTCACGCTCGTTGTTGATGAACATTATGCATAAAGATTTGCATTTACACACTTACAAGGTGGAATTGACTCAAGAACTAAAGCCTCTTGACCATTTCAAGCGTCGTCAATGGTCAGAATGGAGGCAGGAAATGGCAACAGTGAATGACCAATTTTCGAAGAAAATCAGGTTTTCGACTGGTGATGCTCTTTCTAATCCAAAAAGGCCAAATCAAAACCGATCAAGGCGATCGGATGAGAATAATTGCTCCGGGCCAGTGTTGAGACGTCCCCGTTCTCAGCAGTTGGGAATTGCTCGAACCACTTTACAACGAATTATCCGCATTGAATTGCATTTATTCCCGTATAAAATTCAATTGACGCAAAGATTGTTGCCTGCGGACAAGCCTCGTCGATTGGAATGGGCCAAAGAGTCATCGAAATGGCTGAAGATGACGAGCAATTTTGGAACAAAATCATCATGTCCGATGAGGCTCATTTCTTATTGAATGGGACGGTAAACAAGCAAAATTGCGGTATTTACGCCACTGAAAATCCTCACGAAATTCGAGAGGTACCTCTTTTCGACGAAAAAGTCACTGTTTGGCGCGGCGTTAGTGCGAAAACGATTATTGCGAAAACGATCAATAAAATGCGTTTTCTTCGAAAATAAAGATGGTCAAGCTGTTACCGTCAATCAGGAGCATTATCGCGATATGATAACCACTTTTGTGATGCCAATTATTCGTCGAAAGCGTATGAGGCAGTTCTGGTTTCAACAAGACGGCGCTCCACCACACACAGCTCGCACCACAATCGATTTTTTGAAGAAATTGTTTCCTCGTCGTTTGATGTCGAAAAATGGCGATTTTGACTGGCCACCGCGTTCGCCCGATTTAACGCCACCTGACTTGTTCTTGTGGGGATATTTAAAATCAAAGGTTTAATTAATAAACCAAAGACCATAGAAGAGCGCAAGAACAACATCCGTGAGGAAATAGCCGCTATTCCAGTCGAAATGTTAGCTTTAACTATGGAAAATGCTGCACGGGCACAATACGCCGTACAGGCTCAAGGCGGCCATTTGAGAGATATCATATTCAAAAAGTGATGTCAACAAATCTACTTGAACTAAGTAAAATGATTATTATCGTCAACATAAAAAAAATTGTGTGTTTCTTTGATTTAAAAAAAACACATGGGTCCGTCGAATATGGGCAACCCAGTAGAACCTCAGGAGGATGGTTCCATGTGTAGAAGTCCACGCAAGTGGGAAAAGTTACTGATCGCCATTCACTTGGGAATGGCCAGGACGATTCTTCTACATATGGTTCAAGCAGCTCACAACGGCCGGGATTAGCCCACGTATCCTCTGGGTAGCTTCCGAACACCCGTTCGGGAGTGAGCTAACGTGAGAAGGCGAAGCATTCCAGGATAGCTGGTTGTGCGCTGGGTTTGGGACCCGCCACTTAAAAATCCCCCCCAATGAAAAGAACTGCAAAGCCTCGGATGAGAAGTGCCTTTACTGATGACGACCCCTGCAAACGAAATAAGGAATATGATTTGAGGGCATGCACCTGGAATATCCGGTCCCTTAATGGGGAATGTGCCTCTGCCCGGCTGGTTGATGTTCTCGGGGGAGTAAAGGCTGACATCACTGTCATTCGAGAGATGCGATGGACGGGACAAGGCAAGAAAAGCGTAGCACCTTGTGACGTCTACTACAGCTGCCATGTAAAGGAGCTCAAATTCGGTGTCGGATTTGTTGTGGGAGAGAGACTTCGTCGCCAAGTACTGTCGTTCACTCCGGTAGACGAGCGTCTCGCAACAATCCGCATCAAAGCGCGATTTTTTAACATCTCGCTAATTTGCGCCCACGCCCCGACGGAAGAGAAGGACGATGCGACCAAAGATTCCTTCTATGAGCGCCTGGAACGTTCCTATGAGCGCTGCCCCTGCCACGACATAAAAATCGTGTTTGGCGACTTCAACGCCAGGGTGGGCAAGGAGGGAATTTTTGGTCCCACAGTCGGAAAATTCAGCCTGCACAACGAAACATCCGGTAACGGACAGAGGCTGATCGACTTTGCCGGGGCCCGAAACATGGTAGTCTGCAGCACCAGATTCCAGCATAAAAAAATCCACCAAGCTACCTGGCTGTCTCCTGATCGAAAAACGCGAAACCAGATCGATCATGTTGTGATAGATGGAAGGCACGCTTCTAGTGTATTAGATGTACGTACGATCCGAGGACCCAATATCGACTCGGATCATTACCTTGTGGCAGCCAAACTGCGCACCCGCCTCTGTGGAGCAAAAAACGTACATCTACCTGCGCAAAGAATGTTCGACATCGAAAAGCTGCAATCACAACAGACAGCCAGAAGATTCGCCACTCGACTCTCACTCCTGCTCTCGGAGAGCACTGCCCAACAAACCGGTATGCGCGAGCAATAGAGCAACATTTCTCGTTCTCTACGTACCGCCGCCGAAGAAGAAATCGGATTCCGGCGAGCCCGAAAAAACAACTGGTACGACGAGGAATGGCATGCTGCCGCAGAAAGAAAGGATGCCGCCTATAGAGCCACGCTGCGATCGGGCGCAACGCGAGCCATGTGGGAACGCTACAGAGAGCTGAAAAAGGAAGAGAGACGTATTATCCGACACAAGAAACGAGAGGCCGAAATACGTGAGTGCGAGGAGCTTGGGATGGCCAATAGGAACAACGCCCGAAAATTCTACCAGAAAGTTCGGCGGCTTACAGAAGGTTTTAAGACCGGGGCGTTTTCCTGTAAGAACAAAGACGGCGATCTGGTGACTGACGTACGGAGCAATCTTAAATTATGGAGGGAACACTTCTCGAACCTGTTAAACGGTGACAGCTGCGCATGTCATAGAGAATGTGAAGATCCCGACACCCCAATCGTTGACGACGGAATTGTCGTTCCGTTACCCGACCATGACGAGGTAAGAATAGCAATATCACGGCTAAAGAACAACAAAGCCGCAGGCGCCGACGGACTGCCGGCTGAGCTATTCAAACATGGCAACGAGAAGCTGGTAAGGTGCATGCTTCAGCTTCTATGCAAAATATGGTCGGATGAAGGCATGCCTGCCGATTGGAATTTAAGTGTGCTCTGCCCAATCCATAAGAAGGGCGATCCTGCAATTTGTGCCAATTACCGCGGGATTAGTCTTCTAAATATCGCCTATAAGGTTCTAGCGAGCGTATTGTGTGAAAGGCTGAAGCCCACCGTCAACCAACTGATTGGACCTTATCAGTGTGGCTTCAGACCTGGAAAGTCTACCATCGACCAAATATTCTCAATACGCCAAATCTTGGAAAAGACCCATGAAAGGAGAATCGACACACACCACCTTTTCGTCGACTTCAAAGCTGCATTCGACAGTACGGAAAGGAGTTACCTGTATGCCGCGATGTCTGAATTTGGTATCCCCGCAAAACTAATACGGCTATGTAAGATGACGTTGCTCAACACCAGCAGCGCCGTCAGAATTGGGAAGGACCTCTCCGAGCCGTTTGATACCAAACGAGGTTTCAGACAGGGTGACTCGCTGTCGTGTGACTTCTTTAACCTGATGTTGGAGAGCATCGTACGAGCCGCAGAACTTAATCGCTCAGGCGCAATTTTTTATAAGAGCGTACAATTGCTGGCGTATGCCGATGATATTGACATCATCGGCCTTAACAACCGCGCTGTTAGTTCTGCCTTCTCCAAACTGGATAAAGAGGCAAAGCGAATGGGTTTGGTGGTGAACGAGGACAAAACGAAGTACCTGCTGTCTTCAAACAAACAGTCGGCGCACTCGCGTATCGGCACTCACGTCACTGTTGACAGTTATAATTTTGAGGTTGTAAAAGACTTCGTGTATTTAGGAACCAGCATTAACACCGATAACAATGTCAGCCTTGAAATCCAACGTAGAATCTCTCTTGCCAACAAGTGCTACTTTGGACTAAGTAGGCAACTGAGCAGTAAAGTCCTCTCTCGACGAACAAAACTAACACTCTACAAGACTCTCATCATGCCCGTCCTGACGTATGGCGCAGAAGCTTGGACGATGACAACATCCGATGAAGCGACGCTTGGAGTGTTCAAGAGAAAGATTCTGCATACGATTTTTGGACCTTTGCACGTTGGCAACGGCGAATATCGCAGGCGATGGAACGATGAGCTGTATGAGCTTTACGATGACATAGACATAGCGCAGCGAATAAAGATCCAGCGGCTTCGTTGGCTAAATCATGTCGTCCGAATGGATACAAACGCTCCGGCTTTGAAAGTATTCGATGCGGTACCAGCTGGTGGTAGCAGAGGAAGAGGGCGGCCTCCTCTGCGTTGGAAAGATCAGGTGGAGAAGGACTTGGCTTCACTTGGTGTGTCCAATTGGCGCCGGTTAGCACGAGAAAGAAACGACTGGCGCGCTTTGTTAAACTCGGCCAAAATCGCGTAAGCGGTTATCGCGCCAATTAAGAAGAAGAAGTAGAACCTCAATTAGGTGTGCCTCGAGGAGGTGTGCCGCCGACACCGATACTTTGTTCCATACGTAATTGAGCCCTATCAGTATTATCATAATAAAGAGAAATGATAATAATTTCTTAAAAAAATTGTATTTCATTCAAAATCAACACCGGCCCTGAAAACTTAACCACCCTTTACAACATTACGTAGGTGACCTTTATCGAGCCAGTTTTTTCTCTAAAGCACTCATCATACCGACGTGACAAATGCCGTTCTCATATGTAAGAGCCCCATAAAGGTAAATGTTTTTCGTAACCCATACATTGCCACCATTTAAAACAACGTAAATAGATGGGTAAGCAATGCCACAGAAAATATTTGGACAATATGAAAAATTGTGTATTTAAGCAGCATCAATAAAATGAAATTGTTTAACATAAATTACCAAAAGCTTTAATGCTGAAGTCGTCCAATCGGGGGGAAAAAATTCCGACGGAATAAATCAAAGAGCAGCACGCCAAGGTTGTTTGCTAAAAAAATGGGCAACATAAGCATTCATATGTGTATGTACATATGTACATATGTATGTATGTATGAATGCATGTATGTATGCATGTAAGCACTCATGCGGCTCATGTGTATGTTTGCGTGTATGTACATAAATGCCCTACATCTACATTTATTGCGAGATGTAATTTTTTCGACTGTCACTTTTCAACATTTTTGTGGTAAGTAAGCCATGTTTTTCTACAACATCTCATATCTTACAAATTCGCAGTGATGATATTAGTTTAGGTTCTTCTGCACTTTACACATGCAGATGCACATAAACACATGCACACATACATACGCGCATAATAGATGTAGATGTTGGCGGTGCAAGGCGTGGAAAATTGTTTATCTTTGGTGGCATGAAATCTCAACAATACTCAGCAGAATATCTGTTATTCTCATCACATCAACGCCCACGCACACAACTACAAATGTGTTTTCAAATATTCGCAACATCAGACATGATTTGAAATGGCGTGCCTTTTGGAGGAAAATATAAAAAATGTAATAAGTATAATAGAAATCTCCAAGCTACTCGTACACCGAACCTGGTCGATATTAGAGTAAGCCCAGCGTGGTTTTATTTGTAGCGACTTGGCTTAGCTGGCAAATGAAACCTGACAACATATGCACACACACACATACGCACTGTAGCCAATACTTGAGTGTATACACACGTGTATACTTACATGCCCGCATGCACCCATGTGAGCCTTCGTATGTGTTGGTAATTGTACATGCGTCGCGCCTTTTTTCTAGGCTTTCAATTGTTTTATTATATTTTGAAGTAAGACGTCTGTGGCGCAAAAGCACAACGTTTGCGTGCTCGGAAGCGGGCATTCACGTATTGTACTTATGCGCGTACATATGTCTGCATATTTGATGTGATTGCCTTTATACATTTATTTATTTATCCGCTAGTATTCTCCTGTGATTGTTACTTGACGCGTTTTATCCGCAGTTTTTGTTTGGGGTTTGGTGTTTTTTATAAAGAGCTGCCCCCATGCGCCCTAATAGAATTTGAGTAATAATGCGGTGACGAGATTATGACAAATGTGCTGAGAAAGATGCATAGCTAAGTAAGTAGAATTTGAGAAACGAATGCCACAGACTGCGGAGAAGGCATCAGCGCAAAAGAAATAGCCCAGAGGGGGAACAACTGTGGGCAGACTACAAAGTCAAACGTCTAGCACTGAAAAAGGCCATAGCAAAAAGCAAGGCGGAGGCATTTGATACCCTCCTAAGTGAGGTAGATGCGAATCCATGGGGTAACGCCTATAAAATTGTTACAGAAAAATTCCAGAATGGGAGTACTAGCAGGCTACCATCACAAGCTAAAATGCTATACATAGTATCAAACCTCTTTCCGGATCAAGGTGTACTCTCTATCAGAAGGGATTACATTGATAACGAGGACGAAGTGCTCGAAGTATACCTCAACGAACTAGAGCTGGCCTGCAAAAGAATTAAATTGCAAAAAGCACCGGGCATTGATGGAATCCCTAGGTTAGGTTAGGTTAGGTGAGGTTGAAGCGGTTTTCTTGTGGGACACACTCAGGCTCATAGCCCATTGTGATGCCGCGTGGGGAGCTTGCCCCTATCACTCCTAAAACCAGTGTGTGCTTTTCAAAAATTTTAAAATATCGCTGATTTCTGTAGAACTGAGATCTTCCAACTCATTACAAAATTTTGTCTACCCAGAATAGTAAACCTGCGTCTGGATAGAGCAGGACAATGGCACAGAAGGTGTAAGATTGTCTCTTCCTCTTCCTCATCAAGACAACTTCTATAGAAGTCGTGTGCTTGCACACCCATCCTTTGGGCGTGCCTACCTATTAGGCAATGTCCCGTTATGACTGAAATCAGTGTGCTAAGACTGTGCTTATTTTGTATTAGCAAAGATTCTGTGCGTTTAGAGAGTCGGCCACAGTTGATGGGCGATTTTGCAGGTGGCTTCATTACGCCATCTTTCGTTTGCTTTCCTTACGATTTCTTCAAGGATAAGTAGCTTCCATGTTTGTAAGGGTATGCTTATGTCATTATCTATGTACTCATCGGTCAACTTGGTGCCGAGTCTCGCTAGTTCATCGGCTCTACAGTTACCCTCAATGTCGCGATGGCCAGGAACCCATATTATCCTTAGGCGAAATAACTCAGCCATCTCGTTAAGAGATGTGCGGCATCTCATGGCTACCTTGGAGGTTGTGGACTGCTTTGTGAGGGATTTTATCGCCGCTTGTCTGTCAGTGAAAATGTAGATGTCATTTCCGAATATCGCATCACACTGTACCAGTATCGCGGCTTTCGTTATTGCCATCAGTTCGGCCTCAAATACACTACAATAGTCGGGGAGCCGAAAACTGAAGAAGATCTCCAGATGCTCGGAGTATACACCTCCGACCACCCTGCCCTCAAGCTTTGAGCCATCTGTGTATATATGGATAGACTCGCCCTGTCTTACATCGTCCCGTTCCACAGTGCGGCCGATTCCCAAAAAGCTGGCCAAAAGTCGAAAAAAAAGTTTCTAGATAGAGTTTTTTTGTCTTTGGGTTGGCTACAGTAATGCCTTGAGTAGTGAAAACCGTTCATAGCAACGTCCTGTACCCTAAGTATCCTCTGTATTTTCAGTCGCAACGTGGCCTGCGTTTGAGCATCGTAGTACTGTCGATGAATAGTGAAAGTTGTACACATTTGAAAGATTTTGTAATGGAGTAAATTGAACAAAACCAAATGGAATCATCTTCGGAAGGTTAGTAAAATACGAGAAATCTTTAGTACATATCAATACCTCGACACAAAATTTTTAGCTGCAGCAATACGTAGATACATTTTTTGCAATTTTTTTTATAAAATTTGAGTTTTCAAACTGTATAGTAGTACAACGCCGTCATATGCTACTTTGAAACCTATTAAAGGTTACTCAAAAAAGTAATGGTTACTGAATAAAACAAGATTCAGCTGCTACCACTTGCTACCTTGCGACCCCGAAAACATATAAATTAACATGCATCTTGATTATGTTCTAGAATATACGCTATTTCACGTGAGGGGGTGGCCAATAGGGGTGGAAGGGGGTGGATTTTCAAAATTTTAAGATCAAATTCGTAATCAGCGACCCCGACAACCCCCGAGTAAGAAATTTTGAATCAATTACTTAATTTTTTGAGTTTTGGCCCTCTTCCCTTGAGGGTAGCAGCTGAAAAAAGCATTGCAAGTGAGACGAGAAGTTTTTCGAATCACGTATACAACATGCATTAAAAGCGGAGTCTTTCCTGTGAAATGGAAACAACAGCGACTAGTCCTGCTGCCGAAGTCTGGAAAACCTCCAGAAGATCCTTTATTATACAGGCCGCTCTGTAAGTTGGACAGCGCTGGCAAAGTGCTAGCAGCATCTGTAACCGACTAGAGCAGTACTCAGAAGGACATACAGGTCGGTCAGCTCGCCAATACGGTTTCAAAAAGCATCGCAGTGCAGTAGATGCAATAATAGAAGCATGCGAAATAGCAGAAATTGCTATCTCTGGTAGAATATGGCTTGGAGGAACCAAAAAATATTGCGCAATCGTGAGTCTGGACGTTAAAAATGCGTTCAATACGGCCAAATGGGACCAAATGCTGATGGCACTTCGGCGTATGAATGTGCCGAATTATCTAATAAAGCTAATTGCTTCATACTTTGATAACAGAACCCTATGGCATGATACAGACGTAGGCACCAAAAGCTATAAGGTAACTGGAGGAGTTCCTCAACGCTCTGTACTAGGCCCAGCACTGTGGTATATCATGATGGAGTGCTACGCGTTGCGCAGCACGAGCAAGCCAGCATTGTTGGGTACGCAGATGACCTACATAGCTGTGGTAGTTGTAGGCAAAACGCTAAAAGAGGTCTCACGAAGGGTAGAGGACACCGTCAATAAAATTAAGCAATGGTTACAATCGTCTGGGCTAAGACTAGCAGACCATAAGACCGAACTGATTCTCATAAGTTCTCGACGAAAAGTTGAAAACCTTCAAATAAAGGAAGAAGGTTGGTGGTCACAATAAAACATCAACAGATACCATAAAATATGTCGGGGTAATGATCGACAGAAGGCTCAATTTTAAAAAGCATTTGGAATACACAAGCTTCAAAGCTGCAAAATCCTCCGCGCGGCTTTATCGAAATGAGAGCATTGTTAGCAAGCGTCTGCAACTCGATCCTGTTTTACGCTGTGGAAGTGTGGGGCGACGTAGTGAAATATCCCAGCTATTTGAGACAGGCTAAACGGGTGTACAGATTATGCAATCTCAGAATAATTAGAGACTATAGGACCGTATTTGACGAAGCAGCAGGAGTAATAGTAAACAGAATCCCTCTCGATATAAAGGTAAAATGCATGAAACAAAAACACCAGCATGCAAAAAAACGCGTGGGTATCTGGTGACAAGGCCTCTCTGAGGGACGCCCTACAGAGGATCGATGTTACCGCTCTGCAAAACTGGCAGACCAAATGGAACGATAGTGGGAAGGGAAGAACCACTTTCACTATGATCCCCGACACACAGAAATGGATCCGGAGAACACATGGAAACGTTACCTACATGCTGACACAGTATCAATTTCTATTTTATCTCCTTGAAAATAGTCCGCCTCAGATATGATACATTTGAATCAGCGTTTTTTTTAATCCTAGCAGCAGTTCTGTAATGCACTTTTTGGTATATTCTTGAGCTCTCTTAGCGTTTCGGGTTTTATCTCCTGAATTGTGGCAAAACGCCGTCTTTTCATGGGTCTCTTCAATCTTGGTTACAGAAAAAAAGTCGCAGGGTGCCAGATCTGGTGAGTACGGTGGTTGAGACATGATAACGGTGTTGTTTTTGGCCAAATAATCTCTCACAAGTAAAGATGAGTGAGCCCACAATTCTGGGCGTTTTTTTCGTATTGCTATGCGCGAATTACGCATAACTTAAAGCTAATACTCCTTGTTTACCGTACGACCTTGCTATAAGAACTCCTGATGCACTACGCCATGATAATCGAAGAAAATAGTGAGCAAAACCTTAACATTTGAACGAACTTGGCGTGCTTCTTTTAGTCTTGGCTCTCCTGGACTCTCCCATTGGGACGATTGGGCTTTGGTTTCGATATCATAACCATATACGATATTCGTACGCACGAATTGTCACCAGTTATGACCCTTTTAAGCAAATGTGGATCATCGTTGACGTCATTCAACAATTCCTGAGCGATGCTATTGCGACGTTGCTTTTGGCTAAAATTGATTAATTTTAGAACGAACTTCGCAGCCACACGTGTCATGCCCAAAATTTCCGAAAACATTGCATGGGCCGATCCGTTGCCTCAGCAACTTCTCTACTTGTGATTTCACGATTCTTCACTTTCTCAACATTTTCATCGGTGGTTGATCTTGATGAGCGTCGTCATTCGCATCGTCTCGACCTTCTGTGAAAAGCTTGAACCACTTGTAAGCATTTTTTTCACCCAGAATACTCGCACCGTATACCACTGTCCACATTTCAAGTGTTTTTGAGCACTTAATTCCATTTTTTACACAAAATTTGATGTAACTTCTTTGCTTCATTGTTTTTTTGATAGCAAAAAATCGCCGAACACCCAAAACACTTTTCTTATTTATCCCTCTCACAGACAAATTAAAGATGCTATATGGCTAAAACCGTGAACATATCTTCGAGACTAGTGGACCAAGGTAAAAAAAATGATAATAATCGAAACTCGAATGTACATAGCCGGTGAAATTTGATAAATCACCTTATTTTTGAACACACCTCGTATTAAAAAAATAATAATAATTCATTTTTTTAACATATAAAAGGTATACTTATATATGTAAGTAATATAGAGCTCAACATTAAAAAATTAATATAAAAAATCCAAGCTAATTTACTTTGGGTTTTAAAATAAGTTGCATGCAACCATAATCAATTTATTTGTGATTTTGTTGTAAAATCAGCAACATGCTGACGTTTTTCGGCAATACTGAGCTCCGTTTGGCTGCTGCCTGCAGTAGAAAAGCAGCATTGAGAATTTACTGATATTGGAAGAATAAAAAGAAATGATAGAGCTAATGCGGATAGAAATGGATATTTGTGTTTTGTTGAGCACCACCACCTCTAACGCTTGCCACTTCAAATTCTTCCTTTCTTTTGTACAACTTTCAACTTTGTTATTCTGTTTTGCTGTTGCTACTATCTGTTGTACTGCCGCTGTCACACACACCAAAACTATTTTCATTTTCTACAAATCTGCCACCACATCGCACAGTTAGTCGCCTAGTTTGTCTGTCGTACAACCAATAAGCTTTTGCGACTTCAGAGTACTCAACAAACAGATACTCCTCGCCTTTCACACTCAATTTTCTACTATGCATTTTCTCTAGCATAAAGCAGGCGAACCAAACGCACTTAGAGGTTTTACTCACGGCTTTCTTTTATACTGCGCACGGCGCACAAGACTTTAGTGGTTTTTAGGCGAATGATTGCGCGTCACCCCACAGTTCTTCTTCGACACCTGCGTGCACCAGGTGTAGTGCTGTAGCTGCCGCACAGCCGACAGCAGGATAGGCTTTTCTAGTGAGCGAGTGAGAGTGGGTAAATATCGTATAAGTCAACCTAAATCGAATGAATGGCTTTGGCATATTTGGAGAGAAGCCTGCAGGATGGCATGGTGACAATATGTTTGGATTTAAATTGTAGTAATGACGAACTTGCGTTTTCGAATCGTTTAACTACTTCGACAAGGATTCTTTCTCTTTTTATAAACGCTCATTGCCTTAGCCCTTTAATGCATGAGTTAATAAGGCGTTGAATAAAAATTTCTTTCACGGTGGGTTAAATCAGTGAATTAATAGTAAGACATATTAAAAGAAAAATACAGGGTGGCTGATGAATTTTGCTACATTGAGAAACTCAAATAACTTTTTTTTAGTGTATGGAATTCATTCATTTTTTTTTCAAGTTGAAGGTCATTAAATTTTATTAAATGCAGCTTAACTAGTTTTAAAAATAATTGAATTTAAATGCCCCCCATGCTCGTTGACACAAGTGCGGCATCTTAGTAAAAAGTTGTTCATTGCTGCTTTGAGAGTTGCGATAGGAATAGCCGCAATTGTTGCCCGAATGGATTGTTTTAGTTCATCCAAATTTGTTGGCTTTGTTTTATAAACTTCTTGTTTACATAAACCCCACAAGAAAAAGTCAGGTGCAGTAAGGTCAGGCGACCTGGGGGGCCAACGAAATTCGGAGTTTCTTGAAATCAGTTTATTGGGAAATTTTCGTCGCAACTCTGTCATAATAGTCTGGGCTATGTGAGACGTTGCCCTATCTTGTTGAAACCACACAGAGTTGAAAGGAATTCTTTTTCGGCGTAGTTCTGGATAGAAAAATTCTTTCAGCATTTTCAAATAACGGTCTCCAGTAACCGTAACGGTGTGACCATTTTCTTCAAAAAAATAAGGCCCGACAATACAACGTGAAGAAACCGCACACCACACTGTCACGCGAAGAGGATGCAATTCCATCTCGTGGAGTATCTGTGGGTTAGAAGTACTCCATATTCGACAATTTTGTTTGTTCACATTGCCGTTTAAATCGAAATGGGCCTCATCAGACATGAAAAGGCAGTTTAACATGTTTTGGTCTTCTTCCACCATTTGCAGGATCTTCTGGCAAAATTCCAAGCGAATCGGCAAGTCTGCTGCATTCAGTTTGTTAACCATTTGAATTTTGTAGGGAAATAAGTCTAAATCTTTGTGCATTATTGTTTGCAAAGACTGTCGGCTGACACCAAGTTGAGCAGATAAGCTTCTTGTTGAAACCCTTGGATTGCTTTGTATAGCTGCAGCTACAGCAGCGATCGTTTCCTCCGTCCGAACTGGTGGGTTTCGATGATAAGGCCTTCTTGCGACTGTTCCTTGCTCAGCAAAATTATTCACCAGTCTCATTATGGTCCATCTGCTCGGGGGATCGCCGCCAAACATCCGCCTGTACTCTCTCTGTGCCAAAACTACGGACTCCAGTGCGTGATAGCGGCGGACTATCTTGTTTGCGTGTCCCAGTTATCCATTTTAATAAATTTTAAAGATCAATCTGCAAATTAAAACAAAAATGGAACAGATAACTTAAAAAGAAAAAAAGTTATTCAATTTTTTTTTGGTAGCGGCTTTCATCAGCCACCCTGTATTTAAAAAGTTTTATATTGGCTTGGGGAATAAACTCATAGCATAATATTTTCTTTTATTTTACTACGATTTGTTTGCTGTTTGGCAAAGGCTCAGCATTCTTTCGATAGAACTCTTTCTGCTCTACAAAACTATGTTAATTGCATTTGTGAGTTATTTAATTTTTTATTAGTTTTGAGCCTTGGAAATGGAATACCCAGGAGGGAAAAATTAATTTTTTTCGATACCTGCTCTTCTTCGCCTTTCATCGAGGCCAAAAAACTGCCGAAGTAGCCCGGGACATTTGCGACGTCTATGGAGAAGGTGTCATAAGCGAGTATACAGAAATGGTTTGTAAAGTTCAAAAATGGTGGCTTTGACGTCTATGACACGTCCCGCAGTGGAGGGCCTTCCGAATTCGCTGAAGAACGTCTCAAATCTATTTTGAAGGAGAACAGTCGCCAAACCAGTCGTGAATTGGCGGAAAAAATGAGCTGCGATGATAAAACGATGATCAGTCCCCTTCAATCAATGGGACTTACAGAAAAATTGGGAGCCTGGGAGCTTCACGAGCTCAACGAAAAAAAACAAAGAAATTCGCCTTGAAAACGCTACTCAGCATTTCGCCCGCCATCGAGCAAAACGCGGTTATAAACAGCACCGAATCGTCACGGGAGATGAGAAATAGTGGCTATGCTCGTACATCAATATGAAGCAAAGAAAGGAATAGATGGCTCCAGGAAATACGCCAAAGCCGAGAGTCAAGCCGGATCTTCATCCAATTCACCCCAAGAAGATCATGATATGTGTTTGGTGGGACTGGGTGTGTATGGTGCACTGCGAAATGCTCGAAAAGAATGCCACGGTCAACAAGAAACTCTACCAACTACACCACGTGAGTGAGGCTATTCGATTGAAAATACCTAATTGACATGGTCAAACCATACTACTTCACCACAACGCCAGGCCCCATATTGCGTAAGTCGTCAAAACCGCACTCGAAGATTTCGAATTGGTGGTCCTTTAGCATCCGCCGATTACGGACCTTGCACCAACCGATTACCATCTTTTCCGCTCTCCAACTACCTGTCAAACCATGCAAATGGCGTTACGTTCGATAACAAAGACGCCCTTAAAAACTCGCTCAGCAACTTCTTTCACACGAGAGCAGGCGAGTTTTGGCAGAACGGCATCAAAAAAGTGGTCGAGAGGTGGGAAGAGGTTCTTAATGTACGTCTTCGCAAGCCATTCAACCTTTTGTTGGAAATATCATTCAACCATAAAAAATATGTTGATCCTAGGCACATTTGCCGAGTCTTACAAAGAGCAGGGCTGTGGCAAAGTAGATGTGCCAAAGTACTCCTAGCATTCGTTCGGGATGATAGTTCTATTTAAATTTTGGAGATCTGATTGCTGTGATACATGATTTTCAGTCAGTACCAATGATATATTTTCCATTAATTTTCTATGCGTAATTGACGGCGAGATGATCGATGATGAGATAAAGAAGCCATTATGTTATTGTTGTGACCGTCGTCTTTGTTGGTGACAGCCAAACAAGTAGAGTCGGAGGTTTTAAATCCATCAGTGTACGTAAAATTCTACCCCAAAACCAGTGTAATGCGCAAAAGTCTCTAAGAATAGTGCTTCAAAAGTCAAGCGTGGCGTGTTTTGCTTAGACCGACTAAGTCAGACGTCTTCAGATGTGGAGCTGATGTGTCGAGTGGGAAATGTTTCAATAACGCTTTTCTCTTTGTAAAGCGTTATGAAATTTTCTTCAACGAATACAATAGATCTTTTTCAAGCTGAAGATGAGCACGAGAATGGCACTAGAATGGAATCCGCAAGGAGGCAGAGGTCATGGTCGGCCAAAGAATACTTGGAGTAGGTCGATGTTGCGCGAGCTAGCAGATGTCGGCGTGAGATGGGACGGCGCAAAAACAACCTCTCAGAACCGAGTACGATGGAAGAGTGTTGTCGAGGCTTTATGCTCCCGAGCGCAGCGAACAAGGAAACAAGAAGGTTAGGCATCCTCTGCTGCGTTGAAAGCTTTAACCAGAGTTCTGTTAATGGTATCGAAAAATACGTGATGTTGAATCAGGGTAAGACTCCGTCAGAAAATATGAGATTTGCAAGTGGTCTTTCGATTTTTTTGAAACTTTGGGAAATATTAGTTCTAGGTAAGATACATTCGAGCCTAAAAGGATTTTGAAAAATTTTCAAAATTGAGTCATCTACGCCATGTTGAAAATCGGGACCGTGTTTTTTTCAAAAATCAATATTTCTTGAACCGTTGGATGGATTTCAATGCAATTTACAGACAATATAGAAACAAATAAGTAGTTTAAATTAGTATTATGTTAAAAAAAAAATTTCGAAATTTTGACCAAAAAAAAGTCAAAAAAATTTTTTGAATCAATTTTTAGTTGATTTGGCCAGTTTTTTAGATTTTCTGTTATACACGTAACGATTCCTTATGATTTAGCCTTTATTTTGAAATAAAAAATTTTATGGTGTCTATAATAGTTCTCGAGATATTGCGATTTTAGTGGAAGCGCGCACCGTGAAGTTCGCGGTTACGCAGCGCGGGAGTAGAAAAACGCGCACAGACCTGCAGCAGTCTGCTCCAGTCACTTCATACAGGAACACATAACGCAGCGCGAACCGTGCGTGCGTACGCGAATCGTGCGTGCGCGCTTCCACTAAAATCGCAATATCTCGAGAACTATTATAGACACCATAAAATTTTTTTTTTCAAAATAAAGGTTAAATCATAAGGAATCGTTACGTGTATAACAGAAAATCTAAAAAACTGGCCAAATCAACTAAAAATTCATTCAAAAAATTTTTTTGACTTTTTTTTGGTCAAAATTTCGAAATTTTTTTTTTAACATAATACTAATTTAAACTACTTATTTGTTTCTGTATTGTCTGTAAATTGCATTGAAATCCATCCAACGGTTCAAGAAATATTGATTTTTGAAAAAAACACGGTCCCGATTTTCAACATGGCGTAGATGACTCAATTTTGAAAATTTTTCAAAATCCTTTTAGGCTCGAATGTATCTTACCTAGAACTAATATTTTCCAAAGTTTCAAAGAAATCGAAAGACCACTTGCAAATCTCATATTTTCTGACGGAGTCTTACCCATCAGTGACCTGCAAGCGACGCTCGCTAAGCCGGCTTCTGTACCTTTATTCGAGAGGAAGGGAAAGCTCTAATGCTTCGACGGATTGCAGCATGATAAGGCATTGAAATTTTGCATTGAAAAGATGTTGCGCAGCGTCTGTAGATCGTGGCAAGCTGAAGTGGTTGGGTGTATATAATTATGTTTACGGAATAGGTATAAGAATTGTGGAACTTTGCACGATTGTGCGTGCCTACGATGCGCAGGAAGAAGGTAAATGAGGTAGCATAGTTTTCGCCTGTTTCCTGGACTAAAGAGAGGAGAATGAATAGCTTTGTCGCAGCGCAAATATGTGCAGGATGTTCGGCCTCAGAATCAAGTTGTAACTTTAAGGTAGGCGCTCAGCGTATGAGTGGCGAGAGGACCGCGTTAGCTTCGTTATTCGTGCGAGTTATTTAGTTGCGATGTCACAAAGTGTGTTCGCAATTGAAACGCATTTCAAGGCCAAAGATTCATTTGCAACTGCTTGTGGTAGATTTTGTTCCCGTTACCATTACTCGACGTTTACGTGATGACACAAGTGAAGATTTCATTCATGCATTGGTGCCAAGGTTCCGGACAAAAAATTCAGTGGCAAACAGCAGACGGCCGGAGCGCAGCCGGACACCGAGAACAAATGAAAACATGAAACTCTTCGCTACAGGCTCACACGATAATCCACATCAATCCGCGGGCAAGCGAGCGGCTGTTCTGGGACTTCCAGAAACTATTGTGCGGAAATACAGGGTTACCAATATTCAACAGACCCATCTGGCAACCCTGTATCTTTTGACAAAGACGTCAGATCGCTTAATGACATACCGCGTTTTAAGCGTCAGTCCAAGCAGATCTTTGCCATGGAACAGTACACACCACGCGAGCGCTCCCAAATTGTTGAAATTTACATTCAACAAAAGAAGTCAATTGTGGAAACTCAACGTGTGTATAAAAAATTAAATAATGTGAAAAGTGCGCCTTCTAAGAACACCATTAAACGTTTGTACGAAAGGTTTTCGACTGGTGATGCGACCAAGGCGATCGGATAAGAATATTGCTCTTGTACGGGCCAGTGTTGAGACGTCACCAAGGACATCCCAAAATCGCCGTTCTCTGCAGTTGGGCATTGCTCGGACCATTTTACAACGAATTATCCGCATTGATTTGCATTTATTTCCGTATAAGATTAAATTGACGCAAAGATTGTTGCCTGCGGACAAGCGTCGTCGATTGGAATAGGGCCAAAGAGTCATCGAAATCCGTCGGGTCCGTCGAATATGGGCAACCCTGTATTGAGGAACGATCTTAGACTTCGCCACTTTAAAACTTAAACCGTGCAAGCCCCTCAGCCCAACGATTACAGAGCGATTTCGTATGGCAAGAACTATCTTTCGCAGTACTGAAGCCCATTTTCATTTAAATGGAAGTGTAAATAAGGAATATTGCCGTTATTGGTCACCTAACGGACAGAACCCATCATTAACACATCAACAGCCACTTCACAGTTCCACTTCAACATGACGGCTTGATTTGAATTGTCAAGCAGTGGAGTAATTGAACAATTTTTGTTTTGGAAAATCATCGAGAGCAAAAAGTTTCTGTGGACGGTCTGTCTTATCGGTGCACGCTGAACGATTATTTTCCGCCAGTAAAGGCGGTTATTGCCATGGTTTCAGTAACACAGGGCCACGTCGTGCACGGCCAGAGAGAACATGGCCATACTGCGTGATTTCTTCGCTAACAAACTGATAAGTCTGTAACATATTCAGTGATATGTATATCCTGGCCACCCCGGTCACCCGACCTTGCCCCTATGCCTTTTTTCTGTGGAGATACCGAAAGAGTCAAGTCTATGAAACAAACTCTGCGACCACCTCAGCACTAAAGAAAACATCGTTCGCGTGGTTAATGGCATCCCGACATCACTTCTGCATGGAAATAATTTTTAAAAATATAATCCACACTTTTCTTCTTTGTTAAATTTTTTTTGAAATAAACTTTTACCATTAAAAATTCTCTTTTTAGTTAGCCTTTATTTCCTAATTCGGCCATCGGAGCTGCCCGTGGCGTCGCACTGCTATCGACAGAAACTTTATCCGCAATAATTGCGGGTTAGCGGAATAATTCTTTTGAAACTTCAACTACAATAACCCGAGAAAGTTAAAGAGAGTGCAAAGAGGATGGTAGGAAACACGAAGCTAGTGTGCAATATTTGCTAAAGTATGTGTGCACAAACAACCGTTATGTGACTAAAATACCCTGGGTACGAGTACGCGGGCATGAAAATAAGAATAAATCATAAACCGCAAAATAAACCAAAAAACATCCATCCATCCATTTGATCTTCGCTTCACTTTAAATCAATCCCAATGGTATTTGCGGCGAAGAAATAAAGTTCGTGCGGAAAAGTTTCATTCATAAAATGTCTGTGGAAGCTATGCGCGAGAGCGTCTGCAACAAATTACAAAAGCAGTATAACCTCAATTACAGCTGGCACGCATTTCAAACAAAAATGTTCTCCACCAACTTGCCACCAGTTGAGCAGACGTTACTTTGCAACATTCAGCAACATGCAGTGAAGCCATCACTTTGCTGCACGAGTGGGCGCCCCATTCAACTTGAACAAAGCAACACTGACAATAAAAAGTAAACAACAAATAAATAGAAATATTTTCAAGCATACTTGTGCGCATACATACGTACAGATATGCCATATATACGTGTGTGTGTGTGTAAATGTGTGAGTACAAAACAGAAGAAAGGCGATATGGCCTATTCGGCTACAAATTGCCGGCAAAGTTGTAGAATGTTTACGTAGGTGGATGCGAAAAGGGAACACACCAAATAACAGCTGAGAGTGAAACAAATAAATATAAAGATATAAAACTGACTTTTAAGAGAGAATATGCGCAGTTTGTTGTAAATTTAAGAGTACAGTGACTCTTGTAAGAGGATTTAAATGCGAATCATGTGGAAGGCATTTAATTTTCATTGTTTTGGTAGGACAATTAGTTTTACTACGCTACCTAAAGTAAAATCTATGCTGACTGGAAAAAAACGCGTAGCTGAAAAAAATCACAGTTTTCGACGAAGACCTATTGGGAGCGCAGGTCGCTTATGAGCTTGAGAAATTAGTTTATTAAAAAAAATACCGAAAAGTTGCACCTTCCATAAATCTTAATAAGTAAGAGATTTGTTAAGGGGTTTGTCAGAAGTTTAAAAAAATCGGATTTTTCTATTTTTGCATTTTCTTAGGGTATAATATCAAGTTACATGCAGTCCATTCAATCAGTCAAATTTCTGACTACTTTTCCAATAAACCTAAATAATAAATCTCAATGAGCCCGATCAGCAAAAATGTGACGCGAACGAAGGCCATTCGGTATCAAATTCTTGCACGAGCTGTATTTTATATTTAAATTGTCCATGTTGCCCTAATAAGTCGAGCAGGACGACGAATCGTCACTTCAGCGTCTACTTCAGCACTTCAGCGTACATACTGTTTATTTTTTTTTTTTTCAAAGTAAATTTCCACAATTCGGAAGCGTTGTTTTGGCGCTAAGAGGTTAGGGTAGTCAGAATTTTCAAAAAATTTAATTTTTTGTTTTGGCATTTTCTTAAAGTATAGTATCTTAAAAATATTGTGCGAAGATTTGAAGTGAATCCGAGAAATACTTTTCGAGTTATTCAAGAGTTATAAAGGGCTCTCGGGCGCTCCGGAGCGTTCGAGAGCAAGTAGCTAGCAGCAGCTGCAAGCAACCGACTTCTCGGGTTTTATTGTTATGAATGTCCATAACTCTCGAGAAGGTAGAATGCTACGTGGGCCACAGCAAATCGATATTTTGAAAGCTGCTATGACGGCTGAAGAACTATTATGTGGCCCAGGAATAGGCAACGCAGTGTAAGTTACTAAATAATTCGTATAACTCTACATAAATCGATAGCAAAATTTGCGTTTTTCTCAAAGCTATGTTTTTTGGAAGTGGTGATCCCTGTAACTTAAAAACCGCTTGGTAGATTTCAGTAATATTTATACAGCTTTTGAAAAACATAAAAAACTCGTGCTCGATCGAAGAATTTTTTTTTCAAAAATTTCGATTTTTTTTAACAATTAATTGTCGGTTTTTTTCTTGAAAATCTGAAAAATATTTCCTGAGGCCGCCATATTGTTAATTTTGAAAAAGAGCTTCGATCAGGCACAATGAATTTCTCTTGTCCGCTTGATTTAAATGAATCTCCAAGAACTTGTGATGATCACCGCAAGGGACTTTTGGAGAAACAGGCTCCACACAAACAGCGATAACTTTTACAGTACTAATATTTTTTTTTTTTAATTTTGCCTAAGTGAAGTCGAAACATGAAGTATTAATGCTATGTTTTTGTTTTGGTAAAATAAAAGAACTGACTAGCAAAAAAAAAATTATTGAAAATCATAATTTTTTCGGGCCTCTGACTACTCCTAACCCCTTAAAAAGCGGATTTTTCCATTTAATTTTTCCAAAAATATTTACTTATTCATGCATATCTAATTGATCCCCTCCAAAGTTATACGCCATCCAGATAAATCTATTTTGCAAGCAAGCGCTCGCGTTCTTCCATCCTTTCAGTTTTGGTAAGAGGAAAAAGTCGCAAACGCCAAGCTTAGTGAATGAGTTGGCTGATACATAATAAGTTGTTGTGTTTTCTATAATCCAAAATTCTATATTCCAAAACTTT
Source organism: Anastrepha obliqua (assembly GCF_027943255.1). Classification (NCBI taxonomy): domain Eukaryota; kingdom Metazoa; phylum Arthropoda; class Insecta; order Diptera; family Tephritidae; genus Anastrepha; species Anastrepha obliqua. Next base: position 7,756,600 of record NC_072894.1, read on the forward strand.
ATGATTGTATCACTCATCAGATTCTATGATCCATAATTTTTTGTTCGTCTTTTCGTTTCTCGATACACAAACATTTGTACTTAGTCCTGCCGTAAGTTCTGTTACAAGTTAAGTCCGTTATAGATATGAAATGATAGTACTTTTTTAATGAAGTTAGTTTTATTTATTCATGTAAATATTAGGCAAAAAAAAATTTAATTTTCATTCGAAATGGTTGCTTTTACACCAGCCTTCAAACGATTAGGTTAATCAGCCATTGCAGCACACGCACGGTTTCCGTGGGTATCGACGTCGCTCCTCGCACCAACGATTTTTTGAGAATCTCCAAACTTCTGTGAAGTCTGTGAAGTCATGTTGCTAATTTTGACCACAAACTGTAGTCAACTGTAGACAATGGATTCAGATCTGGACTTCCACCTACCGAAGAATCTGCTAGCATCTGCCGAGTCAACTTTTCTTCAAGCGCGTTGTCAAAAGATTATCAGTTGAGCGACGGAAGGCTTTCATGTGGAGATCTTCTCTAATTAGTTTTGGCATGGATCTGGTCGATACATTCATTTCCCTGGACTAATTCTGCATGAGAACTATCACTACCAATAAGCTGAGAATGGAAAAGTGTGTTGTAAGGTTTGACAAGTCATCATGGATCGTTAAACTCCAGAACAACACTTCCAAATTGTGGACATTTACTATGAAAAAAAGTTCACAGAGCGAAGTGTTGAAAGAGCTGGCGGAGTGTCGATTCGTCTCAACTTAAAGATAAAGACCAATCCTTTGACTGCGAGTGAAATTTTACGTACGGATCTTGGCTTCTTCTGTTTGATTGGTGCGATAACCGCTTACGTGATTCTGGCCAAGTTTAACAAAGTGCGTCAGTTGCTCTTTTCGCGTGCTAACCGGCGCTAGTTGGACACACCACCAGAAGCCAAGTCTTTCTCCATCTGATCTTTCCAACTCATAGAAGCCCTTTCTTTTCACCTCAAGCTGAGGAAATGATGATTTACTTATATATTTACCAGCTAATGTCTAATTTACCAGAATGGCTACTTCAGCTAAAATATGCTGCATTTCGTTCCCCATGGGAACAAAATCTGCTCGCGAAGTTGATGGAACGCTTCGTCCATTTTACGGGCTGTTTCCATGCTGGCAGCATCATCGGTCCTTTTTTCTTTCGAAATGAGCTGAAAGCAGCAGCTGTTACGGAGAATGGCGAGCGCTATTGAGCAATGCTGACTGAATTTGTGTTTCCTAAAATTAATCAGCTAAACATCAACGACATTTGGTGGTTCCAACAAGACGGTGCGACTCGCCAAACAACCCGCTTAACAATCGATTTATTGCCATTTTCAAGCCTTCATTGACGCCATAGGTTAGATTTATTGGAAAAAGCAGTCAAAAAATGGACTGATTGATTGGACTATGCAACTCGTAGCCACGGTGGATAATGCCGGATATCAAATGTACAAAAATATCAAATTACAAAAAATAGGCCCCATGGAATTGGCTACCGGATTATAATCAAAAAACTCATTTCAACAATATTACTATTTTATTTTATCATTTTAAGTACTCTAGCTCTTAAAAAATACCCGATATTACCAGTTTCATTTGCCTTTGATTTGCTTCAAACTCGTACATATGTATATACATGCATACATACATACATAGAAACATATATGCTATGCATGCCTTGATCTATGACAATACGTTTTTGTTTGTTGCTGAATATTTCTCATTGCAATTTTTATTTGTTTTTTTGTGGAACGTAAAAATGGACCTTGTGGGTGGCATGGGAAATGTAGAGAGCAGAAGCAAAAGCAAACTCAACTTTTTATGATAAAGTGCGAAGATATGTTTGCGAAAAGTAAAAGCCATTCGCAAATGCAAAAGCATTAGCAAATACAAAAGCAAATGCAAAAGCAAAACCAAAAGTAAAAGCACAAGCAGAGGGCAAATGTCGATATCACGAGCCTGCCGAGAAAACGCACTCGCAATTCTTTCCTTCGTGCCTCCTTTGTTGCTGCACACTTTTACATGTGTGTATGTAATTATGATTGTAGACTTTTATTGGAGGACAGCTGGAGCACGTACAACATGCGAAAGTGGCGCAAAGAAAGTGTTTTAGTTGAATTTGCGACTTGATATAGAGTGGATGTTCGATGCGGAAAAGTCGGGAAACAAATTTGAAATACGCGCGATGGTTGTTGATAACACAACGGGTTAGACGAATTCACTGATACGAGCAAGCGACGCGACGCGACGTATGAGTGTGAGTGTGCAAGTAGAACGAATAAGAATGTGAAAGTGCTTGATTTCAATACTTATAACGCCGGCGAAATGGACTGAAAATTTAATGTATGTATGTCGAGCAAAGAGACAGGATGTGAAATCGTTATGATGTGCGAAAATAAAAGTGATGTGCGACAAATTACAGTGGAGTAGTTGCGAAAAAGAACGATTTATGTGAAAAACGAAATATATGTATTTAATTATTATTATATTTAATTGTGATATGCAAAATAAATATCGGAGTGATTTGGAAACTGCAGTGCAAAATTATGCGGCCACAGTAATGTGGAACATTTTAAGAAAAATTCAAAAAAGTTTTAACAACAGGTAACAGCAGTTGATAAATTTTGTGTTCTATTAAAACATAAAAAAGTTGAAAGCAAAAAAAAGAGAAAATAATAATAATAATAATAAAATAAAAAAATAAGTCGCCAGCTAGTTTTATAATTAAGTTGCTAGTTAGCAAATTAGGAAGATGCAATCAAATGTATGCCTAGGTGGGTAGTTTCTTACGACAAAATCGGACAGTTAAACGAAACAAATTTTGAAATGTTCAAATAAGTAAGTAATAAAATCAGAAACCAGCAGTGCTATCTCCGTAATCCGGACACGGTTACAAACAGGACAATTTAATATTTTTATCTCTAAATGTATCTTATTTTATCTCTATAATTCGACCACTTAATTGAATAATTCGTATTTTAATTTTTTTTTTATTTTTTTTATTTTTGTATATTCTTGATAAATAACGGTATCTTATCAGTAATTTTTCATTAGCGGTTTCCATTTTTGTTGAAGTAGCGGACGTGAAATTATTATTGGCGATTATTGGGTATAATTTTAGCAAAATATGAGCACTAAAGTGCTAAAAGAAGTTCACAAACACTAGAATTTAAAAAATCATAAAATATTAGAAGGCATCAAAAAGGCCAACTGAATAATTCAATAATTGAATGCTTTGTAGCATACAAATTAGTGTACATCACTGTCCATACAAAACAAAAAAAAAAAACAAAACAAGAAAAAAATCGTTGCGTTTTTTTCATCAGAATTATAAAAATTTATAAATTAAAAAAAAAATATTTAATACAAAAAAAGATATTAAGATTTACGCGAGCTGGACCGAATTGAAAGTAACTCGAAAAATCTCATTATTTTGATTTCGCTAAGAAATCTTAATTAAAAAAAACAGCTAAAAAAATAGGTTGGCTTTTCATCAGAATTATAAAACTTGATTGATTTTTAAAACTTACGCGAAAAATATTAAGATCTACGCCAGCTGGACCGAATTGAAAGTAACTCGAAACATCTAATTAATTTGAGTTCGTTGAAAAAAAATTTGAGCTTTTTTATGCAAACCTTTTAACTTGAAAAAAGCAACAAAAAAAAAATCGGTACTTTTTTTCATCACCATTTAGAAAACTGATTCAGTTTTAAAACTTCTGCAGAAAATGCTACATTAAAATTTACGTCAACTGGACCGCATTAAAAGTAAAGGATGATTTTTCAAGAGCTATAGGAAAGTTTTTCAGAAAAACTCACGTAAAATTAAAGAAAAATGCATGAAATTTTTATTTAAATCGATAGTACAGTTCATATAATTTAATGTTTGAAGATTATTTCATGCAAATGTTGACCGCGACTGTGCTTCAAATGGTCCGTCCATCCGCTTAGTCAGTTTTGGCATACTCTTTCCCATGTTTCGGCCGGTATCTCACATATAAATGCTTTAATGTTGTCTTCCAATGCGTTAATTGAAGCCGGCTTGTTTGAATAGACATGAGCTTTAACATAGCCCCACAAAAAATAATCTAAAGGCGTTATATCGCACGATATGGGTGGCCAATTGACAGGTCCCGAACTTGAAATAAAATGTTCACCGAACTCGCCTCTCAACAAGTCCATTGTTACGCGTGCTGTGTGGCATGTGGCACCGTCTTGCTGAAACCACATGACAGCCAAGTCAAGCTCTTGCATTTTGGGCAAAAAAAAATTGGATATCATTTCACGGTAGCGCTCACCATTCGCAGTTACGTTACGATTCGCTTCTGGCTGATCTTCACTCCAAAATCGACAATTCTGCTGAACACAATTTTTCAATAATTTTCAAGCGATTCATGGTTAAATTATAGACCAAACTGAAGATGTTTGACAGTGAAACAAAACACGAAACGTGCGTCAGCTGTTTAAACCAACTGTTTAAAAATATAATAACTAAAAAATCACCCGTTACTTTATTCAAATTTACGTCAGCTGGACCGCATTGAAAGTACTTCGAAAAATCTCATTATTTTGATTTCGTTCAGAAATATTTTAAGCATTTTAACTTTAAAAAACTTTGCTATCATCTGAGATCATTTTATGGGAAAAAATATTTTTAAAAACTAATTCTACTTATAAAAAACTTGATTTTTGGTGATATTTTGTAGTCCACCTAAATTTTCACGTTTTTCTGACAAAGAGTAAATTTTATAATTACGCTGAAAAAACCGCCACTTTTTTGTTGGGTTAGCTTAACACACACTGTGGTAACACCGGCCACGGTCTAAGTGAGTTGGTTTAGAGACCGACTGCCATTTCTACCTACCTGACATAACTTTTTACACATTACTTTTTACTGTTATTTTTGGTTTTTTTATTTAAAAATTTGTATGAAAGCTAATTTCTTAAGAAAATTGAATGAAAAAAGTTGTTAATTTTCAATATGCCACTCATCATTTACGCCTAATCCAGACACGCCAGTAATCCGCACGGTCTCGCGATTCCGGCTGTCCCGATTATCGAGCTAGCACTGTACTTTTTTGTAGCTATTAAAGAAACGGCTACTAATCGCTTGTTCCAATGCGTGGTTTAGTTAGAAACAAACATAAATTTTCTAGTGTTTTTGGCTTACGATTAATTAGTTCTTCAGTGATGATTTGAAATTTAAACTTTTGAAGCGGTTGCAATTAAAAAGGTTAGTAAAAGCATTTTCCTCAATAAATTTATTGTATTTTTACATAAATTAAGAACTTATTTTTATTCATCGCTGTCATTTCCTGAGCTCATTTTTTATGAATTTGTACATTTTATTATTTCATATAAAGTATTTCTTCTTACACAAATCAAAATGACATCATTCGAAAAATCGTTTTTTTTTTGAAATTTGCGTTTTAACCGCTGAAATTTTCAAAGCCATTTTGTCTTCATATGATTCCCGATGTCAGCTTTTGAATTTACCGTCACTCCGCAGTATAAGAACACTTTTGGCGTGTTCCTTCATACTAAATGTGCAAACAAGAGAATTTCATTGTACTGATATCTTTAGAAGATTACCTCTTAATATTCTACGATAGTCAAAATTCGTCGTTGGTACTGATTTTGTTAGAGGCTTAATTGATGTTTCGTTGATCAAAAATTTGTAGAAAAAGAGCACTTTTATTCCACTGGCAGAACTCGTCCTTCTTATAGATTCCAGACAACCTTATTTTGCCAGTAACCCTCTTCTGAGGCTTGCACCGCCACCGTTGACCTACATGGGACTCATCCGCCGCCGTTTGCAAAGGCCCTGGTGCAGCCCTCAGTACCTATCCCAACGTCGACTTAAAGTATGTGAAAGAAGCTCAGAATTGGAAAAAAGCAAGCTGGTCCTCACCCGCCTCCAACTACCGTTTTGCCCTCTGAGCTAACGCTGGCCTCGCCGTTGGGTTCAGCAGCATGATCACAGCTCTTCTGTACCTCTCTCTTCAGCTACAAGTAATATACAACTATAGACATCTATCTGCTCTTGCATAATACAATATCGTTCATCATCCGCTGCATTGCTCGGTGTTTGCCCGCTCTATGAGCGTAAGCGCTTCTAAGAGGCAGAGAGTAGGATTTATACCCCACCGATGCGCTACGTTCCACGAGGTATTGAGGGCCGAAAGAGAGAGACGAATGGGCAAATCTCATTTACTGCAGCGTCATTTAAGTTATATGGAAAATTTACTAGTGTATACCTAGTGAGAATATTGTTGCATTTCACGGTTTAAATAATTAAATCGGTATATGTTTTTAGTCAGGTGTCAGCTAAAGTCATAACCACAATCATAGTTTTAGTCGAAGTCACAGTCACATTCAAAATCTTATGCAATGTCATAGCTTTTAAGTGGGTACGGATGCTTCCAAAAATATCTGCCTCGCCTAGACTTCGCTGTTAGTCCTCACTACCCAGATTGCTTAAGCGAAGAAGAGACTGTCGAAACTGCTAAGGTCGCTAGATTCGTGACAACCTAGCAAACAAAACTGGTGCGGTTCTAAAGCTCCATAATCTAGTCCCACAAATGCTTGAGTTAGATGAAAAGTGGAGTACGGGGCTAGATTTTGCAACACGAAGTTCGCACATTGATTGGGGCGAAGGAATTATGCTAGACGAACGCGACACGGCCTTCAGACGTAATTACCAAATCGGTATTCCAATAGGATAAACCATCTGACTTGGAAAGTTTTTAGTTTTGTTAAGACTTGAGAAATTTTTAGGGGCGCCAAGGGACTAAGGCTTGCGATAGCTTTTCTTTTTTTTGATTGGCGTAATAACCGCTTACGCGATTTTGGCCGCGTTTAGGAAAGCGCGCCAGTCGTTTCTTTCTCGTGCCTTTCAAGTCCTTATCCACCAAGGTAGAGGAGGCCTTCCCGCTCCCACCAGCTGGTACCGCATCGAAGACTTTCAGAGCCGGAGCGTTTGTATCCATTCGGACGATTCCATTTGGCCAACGTGCAAAAGTCAAAAATCTTCCGCAGAATGTTTCTCTCAAACACTCCAAGGGACGCCTCATCGCATATTGTCATCGTCCAAGCTTCTGCGCCATGCTGAGAGCTTTGTAGAGTGTTAGTTTTGTTCACCGAGAGAGCAATTTACTACTCAGCAGCTTACTTGCCCAAAGTAGCACTTGGTGTTAAGAGAGATTCTTCGTTGGATTTCAAGGTTGACATTGTTGTCGGTGTTAATTCTGGTTCTTAAATAAATGACGTCTTTTACAACCTAGAAATCATAACTGTTAACAGTGAGTGCCGATACGCGAGTGCGCCGATTGTTTGCTTGATGACAAGGGGTACTTCATTTTGTCCACGTTCACCACAAGACCCATTCGCTTTGCTTCTTTATGCAGTTTGGAAAAGGCAGAACTAATAGGCCGATGTTGTCAATATCATCGGCATACGCCAACAATTGTACGCTGTAATAAAAAATTGTGAGCGACTAAGTTCTGCGGCTCGCACCGTCCTATCCAACATTAGATTAAAGAAGTCCCACGACAGCGAGTAACCTTGTCTAAAACCTCGTTTGGTACCAAACGGCTCGGAGCGGTCCTTACCAACTCTGAAGGCGCTGCTGGTATTAATCAACGTCATCTTGCAAAGTCGTATTAGTTTTGCGGGGATACAAAATTCAGGCTTCGCGGCATATAGGTAACTCCTTTTCGAATGCAGCTCTGAAATCGACGAAAATATGATGAATATCGATTCCCCTTTCATGAGTCTTTTTCAAAACGTGGCGTATTGATAACGTGAATGTTTAGTAAATTGCACAAAATGTACAGTACAGTACACAGTACAGACTCATGGAAATTTGGAAGTTTAAATGCCTCAATCAATATTATTTTATATATAATAATATTTCACTCTTCAATTTCGATATTTCTATATCAAAAAATAAACGTAACGCATTGTCACATGCTTTAAATGTTCGAAAGTTACCGCTATATGGAAAGTGGGCGTGGTTGTTAAACATCCAACATACAGATTACACTATAAGTCTATAGAATATGGTCATGGTAAACCCAATTTTTCCTGTTTTCAATACGATAAAGCTAACGCCAAACTTTCTACAAATATCCAACTTCTTGAGGTTTCTCAAGCTGTAAACTACTCGTACTAAAATGCTTTTTTCCTCACCACTAACAAAGGGGTATAAAAATATTGCATTTATCGTCAGCCTTTGTGAGTTCGCTTCAATTTAAATACGATTAATCTGGGCACGAGCATTATGGGGCGATAAATTAACTAAAAACTATGTGCGTGTAAAAAAAATTAAATAAAAACATCAAACAAAAAAAAAGAAAAAAATTAAGAAACACAAAGCAGAAAATACATAAATACATATTATCGATTTGCATAAAAAAAAAAGGAAATTATATTATTTGTAGTTCCTAAACTATACGACTTCAAAGAAATTTGAATTTCAAATTTTTTATGAATCTGGCATTTGTTTATTTTGGTTGGCATTTAGCAGTTCCAAGTAACCGGTTTGTAAGTGCTGGCCCCGGCAGTTAATTAACTTATAGTCAGAAACTGTATTTTTGTATATTAATATTTACACCCACACACACATACATACATACGCATTGTTTATCTGCGAGGGCATAGAAATATGTTGCTAGAATGTTCAATTATTTTACATTTATTGCTTTTTAATATTTAACCAGCTTGAATTAGTTTTAATCTTATTACCTTGAAATCTGGAGGGGATTTTTAAGTGGAAAGATACACAAAAAAAAGAGAAGAACAGAATGAAATTCTTATCAATTCAATAGCAACAAAATATTTTCTTCCGCATCTTCTCAAATAAATGCATTTCATAGATTTAATTTAATTACTACATCAATTTAATATTTAAATGATAATTTGTTTCATAGAAAAACTTCGTAATTTTCAGCTATTCAAATTTCTTGATAAAAGTTGCAAGTGCTACCAAAAAAGTGGTGATTTATTTAAGCCTCTATATGTTTAGAAAACGAAATTTTCGATGTAAATATGACCCCCAAGTCTTTCTTTGCATACATTTTTATGCGGGTGGTAGCGCCCAACTTGCAATCGAACCTGCGAGTACTGAAGGACAAGTTTAAGAGTTAAGAAGTTATCATCACATCAAGCTTCCAATCGTGTCAAGTCTTCCAGCAGTCTTATGCAGTCAACTGCGTCCTCTATCGGACTGTAAATCTTCAAGTCATCTGCATACATCAGACAACGCGATGTCACAAAAGAACAATAGTGGCCTGACACCCACATCACTGTTGAGAGGTATGATTTAGAGTTGTTGTAAAAGACTTCGTTTAATATTTAGGAACCAGCATTAACATAGATCACAATGTCTACCTTGCAGTCCAACGGAAAATCTCTCTTGCCAACACGTGCTACTTTGGACTAAGTAGGCAATTGAGTAGTAAAGTCCTCTCTCGACGAACAAAACATGTTCTTGCATGCCCATCTTAACGTGTGACGCAGAAGTTTGGACGATGACAATATCCGATGAGGCGTCACTTGGAGTGTTTGAGAGAAAGATTCTGCGTAAGGTTTTTGAACCTTTGCATGTTGGCAATGGCGAATATCGCAGACGATGGAACGATGAGCTGTATGAGCTTTACGACGACATAGACATAGCGCAGCGAAAAAAGATCTAGCGGCTACGCTGGCTGGGTCATGTCGCCATATGGTCGTCGCGGTACCAGCTGGTAGTAGAAGAGGAAAAGGAAGGCCTTCTCTGCGCTGGAAAGATCAGGTGGAAAAGGACTTGGTTTGAGTTGGTGTGTCCAACTGGCGCCAGTTGGCACGAGAAAGAAACGAAGCGAGGCGTTTTGTTAAACTCGGCCAAAATCGCGTAAACGATTATCGCACCAATTAATAAGAAGAAGAAGTAACCCAAGATGGCTGCCTTGAGGCGCCCCTGAGGTAACTTTGATGGCATCAGATTTTATATTGTTTATACGAACAAATTGAGTTCTATCTGTGAGCTAAGTTGGAAGCCACTCATGTAAGCTAGGACGTAGACCAATTGAACCCAACATGGGATATTATGGCTGACTCTATCGAAAACTTTCGAAAAGCCGATGAATATGACATCACATTGTTGGCCAGTTTCAAATTTTTTGAAGACAAAATTTGCGAATAAACCTAAATTCGTAACAGTAGATCTACCCTAAAGAATGCCGATAAAGCGATATGAGATCTGAAATTTGGAAGTAAATCAAATAATGAGCTACTTTTTGAAACAACTAAGGTATACTAGAGATTTTGCAAGTAGGGAGATAATTTTGGGCATCTGACTTGCTTCCAGACTCATGTATCGGTTGGATAAAAGATGTTTTCCAATTATGTAAAAATTTACCAGAAGGTAGTGATTGATTAAAGATAATTATTAACGGTTGGGCTAACGATGTAGCACAGTTTTTTAATTATATAGGAGAGAAGCCATCTTCTCCAGCAGTTGAGCAATTTGTTAAGGCCGAAATTGGCGCGTATTCGGGTATTTGGCCGAGCTCCTCCTCCTATTTCTGGTGCGCGTCTTGATGCTGCTTCATGGAGTAAGGAGGGACCTTCAATTGCCGACTCCGAACGGCAGACATTTTTTATAAGGAGCTTTTTCATGGCAGAATTACACTCGGAGGCTCGCCATTGCCTGCCGAGGGGCGACCGCTATTGGAAAAAACGTTTTCTTCATTTTGGTGTTTCACCAAGATTCGGCCCTGCCTTCTCCCTGAATTCCGAACGGTATACACGCGCCAATCTATTCAGCTATGACGGCCGAAAGGTCTTCTAACACATAACTAAATAAGAAACCTGTAAATGTCAGTGAGCTGTTAAACAGAACGAAGAAAATCTGTTAGTAATTAGTAATTGTTTGTATGTCCGTCAACCATTCCCCAAAATTATGCATTTGATCCGAAATTCCGGTGGTTTTTTTACCGTTTATAAACTGCGAAAAGGCTACATAGGTAAATCCACCTGAGTAGTGAAAGTTATAACTGGCAATCGCCTGTTAATGTGCAGAGATAATGTCCACCACTTAACAAACTAAATAAAGAATAAAGGGTGATCAATTTAAAGATATCGGATTTTTAATTGAAATAAAACAACGGAAATTCAAAAGGATTGTGCAATCTTTATTATTTTTGCTAGCACGCTAGCAGATGCGCGCTAGCAGATGCGTGCGTAAACAATTTGTTTTGCCGGTTGGAAGCAAAAATCACATTCGCTTAATCAAAATTAATATGAATGCATTTTTTATAAAATATTCTCCATTGCAAACTTTTCAGTAGCAATTTTTAATAATAACATCAATGAAACTGCAAATTAAGCAGCGATTAAGAAGCGGAAAAAATGTTTCAGAGTCTCTAATTTCATTTGTTTTGCTAAGCGCCCACAGCAAAATTTGAATATTCAATACACTTAAGTCTTTTTTTCGTTAATTTGGTGTATAATTAATGGCCAGTGGGATTAATAATTTTATCAAAATAAAAACATTTCTTTGTTTTTTTTTTTAATACACAAACAACAGTGGGCCATTAAAGTATCGAAAAAAAGGTTTTAGTTAAATTTGTGCAAGGCTTCACAAGCGCATCAACATTGCCAAAAGATGCAGTCTGTCTAATGGAAGCATGACCGCCATAACTTAAAAACTATTTGACCAATTCAACTTCAACAAACTGTATTATGTGAGCTTATAAAATGTATCGTACACAATCATCAACAAAATCTATAGTCACCACCATTAGCTACAACGGCTTCACATCATCGAGTCATAATTTGTGTTGATTTCTGCGCTAGTTGTGGAGTTAATCGGCTCTAGATCAGCCGACTTTGCCTTAGTAACTGTTTGATCATCCAGATTTGTTCTGCTTTGAGTTTTTGGTTAACTATTGCCCAAATATTTTCAAGGGCGCTGGTATCAGGCGACTCAATCAAACAATGAAATCCCCAGGCCCGACGAGAGAGGGGGGATCGGGGACTTTTTACCCCGGGCCCGGAGTTCTCAGAGGGGCCCGAACTCGAGTTAATTCGGTTGGAAAGGGCTCGCATTTGCAATTTTCGCCCGGGACCCGGATACGCTCTCTACGGCCCTGGAAATCCCATTTGGGATTGAACACACCTTCGGCTTCGATGCCTGTGTTCGCTGTCGTCTCTAAAATCCAAGGTTGACTAGTTCTTCCAAAAAACTTCGCAGCTGACAATAATAATGCTTTTTGTTTACTCATTGCTCATTCATCAAAACTGCATTCAAATTGGCGGTAAACAGAAATAAACGGTGCAGTTCTTTCTTGGAGAAGCAGCCGCAAACATGAAGTTTAATTGGATGCGTTCGTTGAAATTGTCGATTATCAGCAGTACACTGGGATGACTTATGCGACTATTAGCCCAAAAATAAGGTTAACTCGTGAACATTCCGTTTGCCTTAGCTCATGCAAGTCAGTGTCTGGTTATGATGGCAGCGGTTTTTTCAATGTGTTCCGGAATTTGAGGCCTTTGCACTGTAAACGTCCTCGAATCCTGCCTTTGAATGCATTAATACGATTGTTTCCTTAGTTCTGCTTTAGCTTGACGCAACAATAAGTTCAATTTTGTCACAAAAAACTTAATGACCTTCTGATCTGTGCTCCGTTGCACCGATGAAGCTCCGTTTGGGGGTTGTACGAGTAAATCGTCAAGGTTTTTCACTTCGGTATCCAGTTGCACCCATTTATCTAGAGGGTCCGGCACTCGAAGTACAACCAACTTCATGGGCATCAGCTGTCTGTTAGTTGGCATTTTGCGGAGAGTAAACGCGCAAAAAGAAAATCAGTAATGGATTTCAAGCGAAATAATGCGATTGCATTATAATTGGCTGGAAAATAACAACACCAAATAAAGTTTTCGTTTATCGCACCATTATTCGTTACAATGATGCTCGCGAAATGTCACGGAGGTGGTCATCAAAATACTGCAACGTAACGTGAAATGGTTCAAAAAGTGAAGAAGCGGCTTGAGCAAAATGTTCGAAAGAAGTGCCAATCAAATGGCGAAAGAACTGAAAACATCTCATCATAGCATTCGCCGCATACTGAAAAATGATCTCAAAGTCAAGCCTTATAAGAGCCAAAAGGCGAATGGTCTGACCAAAAAGCAGCAACAAGTCAGACTTGAGAGAACAAAGGAGTTGCTTCGAGAGTCCGAAAGCGGTCAATTTGCGAACATTGTGTTTTCTGACGAAAAAGAGAAAATTTTTCAAATTAAGCAATTCGTAAACTCTCAAAACAATAAAGTTTATTTAACCGACCGTTCATACAAGAATTTGTGTCATCGATTGCCCACCAGAAGGTAGCACCCGCCATTGGTAATGGATTGGGCCGCTGTAACTGCAGATGGGCGCTCTCCTATCGTTTTTCATTTTCATCGTGCCTGGTGTCAAGATAAATGCGAAATATTATCGGGAAAGTATTCAGGAGGTTGCTTTGAAGCCTTGGATGTTTCAACAGGACTCGGCATCGTCGGCACCATCTCACATAGCTCGAGTGAACCAAGAATGGCCAAAAAACTACGTTCCGAACTTCATAAAGTCCACTCAATGGCTCTGAAATTCACAAGACGCGAATCCGATGGTTTATTCCCTTTTTGGGCCATTTTGGAGGGCAAGGTCTGAGCTAAAATATACACCAGTCTCGAGGCACTGAAAAAGGCCATTGCCCGCGATACCTGCGATTGCCCCAAAATACCTGCAAGTCACTGAATTAAATAAAACTAATTTTCCAAACTAAATTTATGGACTTTTTAATTGGTTATACTTCTAGTGCCGGGCCCTGTATGAACGCCTGCGACTTTAGCAAATATTTGGCTGCGGACGAACATGACAATTTTGGATTTTTATGGGGTGGGCTGAAAAAAATTTTTTTTAGGATCGAATTCTAATAGCGCGGAAAAGTTGCACTGGTAGACTAATAAAGTGTGTGCCAAATGTCAGCCCAATCAGCCCAAATTTTGAAATTTCAGTTTAAATTCTGTACAATTTTACCATTTTTGAAAATACTATTTGTTATCATACCGGTATATGTTAAATACAAATTTTATATGAGAAGGCCCCCCGAGACAATTTAATTCACTACACTCCACTCTGTTTGTTTGATCAAGCAATACGTTTATGGAGCTCCCAGTAGCTCGTTCTTGTACTGCGAGTTGAATTGAAGTTATAGCAATTACTTTATCTATTTTTTCTTCCGCTTTATAAGAAAGATATTGTTTCGTGTAAAAGATGTTGTTTTTAGTTAATTATAAGCTTTTATTAAAAGTTTATATGACGACAATGGCATTAACCAAATTTTCCCTAAGGCAAACGTTTAATTGCCTATTGTTTGGAAGTTCTAAAGATTTGCCAGATCATCAACTACCAAGTTATGAAGATGTAATGAGATGTTGTTTTTTTCAAAGACGGGAACTGGGAGTGGAGTCAGGAGTAAACAAGACATGTCCAAGAGAGGACACAAGTCATACCCACTTCCTGTGGAGCGAAAGGTGAAACTTGTTACTAAAGCATCGCTTCAAGTATGCGGAAGTGACGCTCGGGATGGACACATTCAGTGTACTTTAGCATCCCGTCAAACTATGCCTCAGTTTGACAACAAAGCGCAATACTCCCTCTGATTTGATAAATATGAATGAACTATACAATATTACAAAACACGAGAAAAAGAACAAAATCAGTTAAAAAAACATAAATAAAATAAAAAATAATAAAAATTATTAAAAAAAAAAAACGAAACAGAAGAAAAAAAAAATAAAAAAATCAAAATAGGAACCCAAGGTGCAGCAAACTCCCCGTGGTGGGTTCTGGGCTACAAAAATATTTATGTACTCGTATTTTTGCTATAAAAAATAGGCAAAAAGCTGCACAATCAATAATGTTTTATTATTATTTTATAGTGTACAGGTGCTTAATCTTGGATAAATTTATGTCTAGTTTATAGTCCTTATTTTTGGTATAAAATGTGCTACGGAATGTATGCATAGAGAAAAAACATATCCTGAAAAAATACAATTTTTCAGAATATCAACTGGAATTTCAATATTTGAGGCCTCTGCTGACGACAGAAGATATTGTTCGATTCGGCTGAAATTTGGTACACACTTTATTAGTCTATTAGCGCAACTTTTCCGCACTATTAGAATTCGATCCTAAAAATATTTTTTTTTCGGCCCACTCTAGTGTACATAGGAACACTGCTTCAAATCGGTTCTCATACGCGGAAATTATTTTGTAAAAACAGCGCCTGCTTTCTACATTTTTTCGCAAAACGAACAAATTGCACAACTCATTTTGCGTAAAGGATACCAGCGTTTACGAGCTGTGCCTTTTATGGGTCGGGATTTGGCAACCCTGGTGTTGAAATCTGGCAACTGCCAGCTGTATCGCAAAGTTTGACATTTTTTGGCTTTTACGTACTCAGAACGTTTTGAAATACCAGCGCTATTTGTGTTGTTTACAGTAACTTAAAAGATTCATCTCGGGCCAAAAATGGAATTAAATCGTGAACATTTTCGTGCGATTATTTTTTACAACTTTCGACGTGGATTAACTCAGCAACATTGCACGGATGAACTTAATTCATTTTTTGACGATGAAGCTCCATCAAGGACCAGTGTTTATCGATGGTATGGTGAATTCAATCGTGGTCGTAGTTCACTCCAAGATGAATTTCGTGAAGGTCGTCCTAAATCAGTTGTTGTTCCGAAAACCATTGATGCTGTGCGCGAACTGATATTGCATGATCATCATGTGACCTATCGTGAGATTGAGACAATCTAAGCATTAGTGGGAACAGCATACATTCAATATTGCATAAACATTTGACTGTCAAAAAAATTTGTTCGCGTTGGATCCCACACAATTTGTCAATCGCTCAAGAAAAGGCTCGTGTCGATTGGTCGAAGGAAATGCTCAAAAAATACGATCGCGGGGCTTCGAAACACGTCTATGACATAGTGACAGGTGATGAATCATGGATTTACGCGTATGAGCCCGTAAAGTATGAGTAAACAGCAGTCGACTGTATGGGTGTTTCGAGATGAGGCAAATCCAACAAAAGTTGTTCGCGCACGAAGCTCTTCCAAGCAAATGGTCGCCTGTTTTTTCGGAAAAACTGGATATGTCGCAACCGTACCATTGGAACAACGCAGAACAGTAAATTCTGAGTGGTACACAACCATTTGTTTGCCAGTTGTCTTCCAAGAAATTAGGAAAACCAATCGCCAAAGACGGATCACTCTTCACCAGGACAATGCGAGCTCTCACACATCGGCTCAAACAACTGCATTTTTGAGCACCCAAAACATCGAATTAAAGGGTCATCCACCGTATAGTCCTGACTTGGCACCGAATGACTTCTTTTTATTCCCGTACGTAAAAAACAAACTGAGAGGTCAACGTTTTTCGACACCTGAAGAAGCGGTTGCGGCATTCAGAATGCATGTTTTGGAGGTACCTCATTCAGAGTGGCAAAAGTGCTTCGACAATTGGTTCAAACGCATGCAAAAGTGTATAGATCTTCATGGAGAATATTTTGAAAAACAATAAAGTGATTTTCGATGATTAAAATTTGTTTTTGTTCTCTAACCCCGACATATAAAAGGCACCCCTCGTATGATTTTGTTATAACGGAACGCTAAGTTTGAGCTTCGCCGGTGACATTTCCATTGGACAGACTGTAAGTTATTTAGTACTGTATTAATAAATACGATTATGTTACAGAAAGTGTAAGCAAGCAGAAAAACCACACAAAAACACAAAAAAAAGCAAGAAATCAATCAGAAAAAAAAGAAATAAGTCACATAAATTGAATAAAACATAAGAAAAGAAAAAAATAATAATGACTTACAAAGAAATTGCTGCGAATAATTTTTTTATTATTCAAATAAAGCGCTACATTTTTAGTGCGATGTATAAACTTTGATAGTCTGTTGTTAACAGTAACTCCAAAGTGCTGGCCATAACTAAATGCACTCACTATAACCTGTAATTGATTACCTCTGTCGCCTTTTTACGCTCAAAATGTATAAACAGTCAACATTTTAGTAGAATTGCTGCACACACGTACACACACACACACACACACGGACATACACATATAATACATATGCAATCATGTATGACCATGACTTTGAAACAACGCCTTGTAAGCGCGGCAGCAGCAAAACGGCAGTCAATTATTTTTATTAAATTATTTTTAAGCCCACATAATAAAATTGAGTAAAGAATTAATTTAAAATGCAAATTGTGTAGACTATAAAGTTTTGCCATAAAATAAGAGGAAAAACAAAAACAAACGCGTAAAGACTTCAAGTTCGGGCACAATTGAATTTCTTATACCCAAAGCGCTTGCATATAAGAGTTTTTCCAAGAATGTATGTGTGGGTGTTTGTACGTAGTGATTAAATTTATTTAAAACAATTTTTTGTTTATTTAAAAGTAAATTTAATTCCCCATTTGTGGTGTACGTTTTGATGTTTTCCACAAATGCAGCGACCTACAGTTTAATGTCGCCTCCGAACGGCAGATGATTTTTTAAATGAGGAGTTTCTTCATGGCAGCAGTTTCTTCATCGAGAGTTTGACGTTGGCTGCCGAGTGACCCCCGTTTTAGAAACAACTTTTTTTTTATCATTTGGTGTTTCATGAGCGAAGTTTCAAACCCAGACACTACCGAATCGCACCTGAAGGTGATATCGGTGACCACATAAAATAGTTCAAAAAGAGAGTTTAAATAAAATAACAATGGTAAGGCATATTAAATTGATTTTGACTTTATTTTAAGCTGTTGTAACAGTAACTGTAAGGTAGAGCATTTCATTCAAATGACTATCTGACCTTCCTGCCAAATTTTCAAGCGGCCCATCCAATTTTCGAAGACGCGCTCCAATATTTACGGCATCATTGCAGCAGTAGTGTTGGACAACAGCTTGCCAAAACTGCTTGGCTTATTAGCGTAGACGAAGGACTAGCCATATTCTCGAAGAACATAATCAAGTGAGCTCAAGTCGCATAAACGCGCCGGCAAATTGATGAGCGCTCACCGTGACATGATCCGGTTGTCAAATTATTTCTTCCCAAATTCGTGAAATGCGTTGCTTGTATGGCATGCTGTGCTGTCTTGCTGGAACCACAGCTCGATTATACTGATGTTCTGGCACTGTATCCACAAAAAGTCGGTCGATAACGCTGGTTGTTTATCGCAAACCATTGTATCCTTTTCCATTTCAAAAAAATAAAAATAAAACCACATACAAAAATCTGCATAAAACTCTATAATTTGGAACTCTCATAATCGAGTCTCAATTTCTGTAGTCACGTTGCACAGTGGCATTTTTGCTGGCAAAAAATAAGTTTTTCAAAAATCTAATAAAGAAGTAAGATCCACAATTTGTCCTCCAACAAATGAATGTCTTGCCTTAGAGAAATTTTAGTGGATTTGTGTTGGTTACTTATTTCTGTAATTACTGTAAAAGACCTAAATATTTATTTACTCGGACTGTCAAGCGGCAATTAGGGCCCTGAACCCCTTTATTTGTGTTTTCGAAATTAGTTGGGTAACGCCTGACTTCTCTCTCGACTGCATCCGAATACTTCATTATTAGACTCATTTGGGTTCCATGGCAAAGCGGCATAGAGGGAAACTGCTGGGCTGAAGAGTTGGCTAAGCACTCAGGAGACGGTTTCATCGCAAAACGAGAGAAATGGGTTTCCCGTGTGAACTTGTGGTCTACTGATGGAAGAATGGGTATCGCGTCAACTCAGCGAGCGTTGGGCTAGTGTGCAAAAGTGCAAAGTCACGAGACTAATCTGGACACGAGTAGATCGGCGGTTCTCGAGGGAACTCCTGAGACTAACAAAGCCGCAGCTCTTGAAATTTGTAGGTATCTTACCGGACATTGTACGTTAAGTGTCCATTAAGCTGTGTGGCGGATGAGCTGTCTGAGAATCTTCTCAGCACCTTTCTCTCAGCTGCCCTGCTCTCGTCGCGCTTTAGACATCTGCGTTCTCACCTTTTTTGCTACACTGATGAATTTCTGTAGTAGCTCGAAGCGATCAATACAAACATAATTAGGCAAAGGTCGTCGTCATCTTCTAATCCAGAGCCACTTCTTCCTTTTTCCATCTGTTTGGTTACTTGCCTTTTGTTAAAACCGATCCTTTTAATATAAACCGATCCCGACTTTTATGCTGATTAATGTGACAATTTTTCACAGAAATTTTACCTCTCATGTATTTTAAATATTTCTACTATTGGAATGACCAAGTGACAGAAAAAGTATTTCCTAATAGCGGTCGGCCTTTGACAGGCAATGGCAACATCCGAGTGTATTTGTGCCATGAAAGAGCTTTTCATAAGATATCATTTTTTCATTCATATCGAAGCAGCTATTAATGGAATTATGGCTCCTTGCACTAACTCGGAATGCAGTTGCAAAATGGGTGAACTCTGCGGAAATGGACAGGTCACAATTTACTCGGTACCAATATACAAAGGAATGGAAGGAAATTAGAGAGCCGATGAGCTCGCTAAGGCAGATACTCGCTTGCTGAAGTTGAGCACTTCAGTCATATACCCATCACTCTCCATTCTGAGAACAGAACTAAATAAGGAATTAGGTCTGGAAACGCACTCGATATGGGAACACTCAACATCGTACAAAACTGCCAAAATTATGCAAAGGACTTGACATACCAAATCTGCAAATCTTATTTTATCTCTATCTATGTAGAAATGGCTGCATAATATTGGTTGGAATACGGACACTTGGTTGGGACACTGCTTCAATCCACATCGCGCAGCCTAAATAGGATTAATCCAGACCGATGCGCATAACACATGCAACGAATCGGAAGCTATGGGTACTTTGGAACATCTTTGAAACACTTTGCCACTGCCCTGCTCTTTGTAGGACTTGACAAATGTGCCTAGGATCAACGTGTTTCTATTGCTTGAAGGATATTGCTGACAAAAGGCTGAACGGTTGGTTAAAACTCGCAGAGACGTGCACTATAAATTATATGAAATGATATCTTCGGCTTCAGACTCACAGCACTGGCAACACAATAGACTCTAGTGGTATAAAGATGCCACAGATCAGCCAGCACTACCTAACCATCCATCTGGCGTTCGAGATCGGAGTGAAACTAGAGGGACCCCTCCATTTGTTCAAAAACATCAACACGCACGCCATAAATTGGGGCAGGAGCTCGGCCAAATACAAAATAACGGGTGTAAGTGAAAGGTATCAAATTCGAAAGAGGAACAGCGCTCCTGCTCGTTTATGTAGCTCTTGAATATTTTACCATAAAATCACCTTTGCCATTTGGCGCACTGGTGTTTTTACGCCTACATCTGCCACGCGTCCTGCTACCTCTCCTAAACAACCATCACCACGACACTGTTCGAAATCCTTATTTATTCAAACACTGGCCATAAGGAGGCCTCAATGAAATTGTTGTGTGTATGTGTATGTTACCGTTATACGTTAAATATACATGCGTACGCATACATGGAAATGAAATTTAAGATACCTACATACTTTTGTTAACCATTAGTATGTGGGTTTGTGCGAACCCGAATTGATTACAATACAAGTGATCCCAGAGGTCTCTCTGGCGGAAAGGAAACAACAAAAAAAAAGCAGAGCCAAAATAAGGCCCGCAAAGTCGCTGGACTTATATTCTTTGCTTTCGACCAGTTGCGAGCTCTCCATTCCGTCACCAACAACTGCCACTTATGTAAGTTTTACTTCACATAAAATTTGCTTACAAAAGCGGCTTAGACGCGTCTAGAAGCTACTTTGAAAATATTCTTTACCGTATTGAGCTTTGATTTGTTGAGAATTTTTTTTTGATGAATGCAAGTTTTTTGTATTTTGCCACAGTATTTACCATACACAACTACATACATAAATACATTTGTGTACTTGAATATTAAATTTTTTCGTGACTTATTTAGCTGCACTCTATACTAATTGGTTGTCAAACAAGCGAAGAGTAGAAATGGAAAAAAGCTTAACAGAAAAACCAAGGCACTTAACTGTTATTAAAGTAATTTCGTTCATAATATAAGTTTGGTAAAATTAATCTTCATCAAACTGCTCCTATGCTTAAATGTGTTTTCTTGTCTGCCGCCATTTTCTAATGGATGGTTTTATTCTTCCCTTACAAGCAAAAATTTACTTCAGTAGTAAGAATGGACGTAACCTGCAGGGAAAAGTATTAGCTGCGAACCAGCCCACCGCCAGTTCACTTTTCAGCTCAACCAGTTCCTGTTCTATCTTTTTCCATTTTTGCGAGTACCTTTTGAACATGGCGAAGTCCTATGAATGTCAATTGTCCGGCGATGCGTCATATTAGCTAAAAAAATCCGGTCCTATATATTTCTAAAACAACCAGCTTTGGACCAGTTAAACGTACCACTCCAACGCTTTCAAAGGCTCTTTTTCTAATTAAAGGTGTATACAGAATTAGTTTTTCATTTAAATTTGAATTATATGAACTGAAGTACCTGAAGTACAAAATTGGTTAAACCGTAAAAAATTAAGGAAATTCTAGGTAGGATAAATGGCTGCCCATGCAAGGTGGTCCACTGAAACAAAGAATTAAAATTCGTCCATTTTAATAATATACCATACAGGCAGGTGGCGAGGAAAACCAAAAGGAAAGAAGCAAACAGGCGAAAAAAAGAAGAAGGGGATTTGGATTAGAAGATGGCGATCAACTGCGGCTAACTTCATTTGTATTAATCGCTTGAAGCTACTAATGAAGTTCACCAGTTGTGTGATATTTGAATCCGGAATCTCTGCAGGTGTAACAAAAAAGCGAGAGCCCAGATGTCTAAATCTTTACCCGACGAGATCAGGGCAGCTGAGTAGAAGGTGCTAAGATGATTCTCCCTCATCCTGCAGACAGCTGCTGCTGGGATTTGAAAGAATCCCAAGTCTCGCCACCCCCACACCTAACGGATAATGTCCAGTAAGAATACCTACCAAGTTTGAAAGCTGTGGCCTTGTTGGGCTTAGGAGTTTCTTGAGAATACTCGAACTACTCGTGGCCATGAAGACTATACGACTTTGCACTAGCCCAGTGCTCACTGAGTTAACTCAAGACCCATCTTTCCATGAGTAGACTACAGGTTCTCAAGAGAAACTCAATCCTCTCGTTTTTCGACGAAACTGTCTCCTGTGTGCTTAGCCAGCTCAACAGCCCAACAGTTTCCCTGTATGCCGCTAGGAGCGGGATTCAAAAAAACTAATAAAGATATAAAGTTCTTGGTTTGCACTTTAGAAGCCTAAATAGAATTAATCCTAGCTAAATTTCGGACTCGTATTTTATGTATCCGGTTGCTGCGAGGATTTTTATGTGAATGCCCTTTTCTGCAAAAACCGCTTTTTGTTGAACTGAAGTGCTTTCTTAACAGCATTTCTGGTTTATTGGCGCTAGTGAAGCTTATTTTTTGGAATCTGAAATAAGGTACATTAATTAACTCTCCGTTGGACACCTTTTTTAAATCGTATGAATAATCCAGCCATTATTTCTGAATTCATTACTAATTGGCTATGCAATCATTTTTCAACAAACCGAGTATTCTTCCTGGGAATATGAAGTCAACCAACCAACCAGAGCTGATATACTCACAGCTAAAAGAGATTGTTGCCTTTGTCTATAGGGAGGATTATTGCGAGATGCTCGTCCACCGGAGTGAACGACAGTACTTGACGACGAAGTCTCTCGCTCAAAACAAATCCAACACCGAATTTGCGCTCCTTTATATGCATGCGCTTACTACACGTCGCAAGGTACCATTTTTTTTTTTTTGCCTTGCCTAGTCCATCACATCTCTTGAACAACAGTGATGTCAGCCCTTACTCTCACGAGAGCTTCAACTAACCAGGCAGAGGCACCTTCCTTTTAAAGGGATCGGACTTTCCAGATTCATGCCCTCAAATCGTAAACCTTAGTATGTTTACAGCAGTAGTCAGCAGTGAAGGAAGTTCTCATCCAAGGCTTCGTTTTCATTGGGTGACGAGTTCCAAACTCAGCGCACAACCAGGTATTCTTGAAAGCTTTGTCTTTCACATTAGCTCGATCTTAATCCGATATTTGGGAGCTACCCAAAGTTTACTTGGGCGAAACCCGGAAGATGTCAGCTGCTTGGACCATACCTATGTAGAAGGCTCGTCCTGAATAGCAGTCAGGGACTTTCCCCACTTGCGTGGACTTCTACACATGGAACCATCCTCCACGGCCTCCTCTGCGTTGAAGAGATTAGGTGCAGCAGTACTTGGTTTCACTTGGTGTTTCCAGCTGGCGCCGGTAAGCAGAGAAAAAAACGACTGGCGCGCTTTGTTAGACTTGGTCAACATCGCTTAAGCGGTTACCGCACCAATCAAGAAGAAGAAGAAGTAAGTGTTGTCACATAACGTTTTCCAAGTATAAGTACATGGATCCTCTTTCTTCAACTTATTATGTTTCAAATGTAACTCTTGCCTTAGTCAATGAAATTTGTGATCTTTGCTTTATGTAATGCTTTAATTCGTTCGAATTTGGGGAATGTCTCCGTCATCTGGCATCCGATCTATGCCTCACATAATCTTTGAATTGAAGGTGTTCAAAGCAACCTTGTGCGTTTTGCTCTTCAACGTCTGCACTTTGATTGTCTGGCTTAATCGTACGATTAAGATTATTACTTAGATTCCACGACTCGTTCAAAACTTAATCCTTATATGCGATATAATATCCGGCACCATTGACTGTTTAGATCTACTCGACTAACTAAGTTCTCATGCTCTTAATAGAGTACTTCACACTTATGATTCATTTATGTTGAAGTTATGCTATGTTATGTTTTCTCTGCAGGGTATGTAAGAAGCGTACGCATGTTTACACAAGCATTTGCGTATGTTCTCCATACATTACGCCTTTAGCTAATCCATTTTGCCGACAGCTTAAGTTAAAATGTTTATATACCTATACATATGCATGCACATTAAATACGAGTATGTATGTATGTATACAGGACCTCTAAGATAAAACAGGAAAATATTGAGGGAAGCTTGGAGCAGTGGCAGTAATGAAAGCGCACATTTCATAAATAGGGTGCTTTTTTCTGATTAACACTGCGATGCTAGTGCATGGAGGACAGAAAGAGCTATGATACTGGAATCGCTTGGCACTGGTGTACATTGCTGGTGATGCCATGCCTGTTTATTTCTGCGAGCAGTGCCTTCGCATTACCGCCGATGTGTACATTCGTAGTCTAGAATGAGATGTTAAACTCTGGACGTAACTCGGGGCTCCACCACGATCATCGGCAGAGTTGGGGATAGCCTTGAAGTGCGAACTGTAAGCTTGTTGATTATTGTCTATGAGGCTTAGCTGACACGCGTTTCAGCAAAGCAAAGACAAATAACAGTTAACTCGTGCTTGTAGGCGCTGGAGCAGGCTACTGCAGATGACGAAAGTTTCATTAAATAATTTTCAGCTGTGACATATGAACCTAAATTTTTCAAACAATCATCAATCTTATCAATCAGTTGTTTAGTTAAATATTCCAGATTTACTTTGACGACCCTTTACATTTATTTATGCATAAAACCATATGCAGGCTCTTTCATATGTAGCATAAGATTAAGAGACACACCATACACGGGAGGGGCAGCTTGGTTAAGCACCTAAAAGAGGATGTAATGTACGTAACACAAGAATAAGGGGTAGAAGAAGAGGTTGCGCCTTCCGAGTTCGCTGCCTTGGCGTCATCCGTAGAAAAACAGCATTTGGAGGTATTTTTATAATTCGTGCTTTTACAATTTAACACGCGGAACTTTATTTTTATGAATATTTTTAGTTTGAAGAGTAGAGTATTTTGTATTAGGTTAGTGGCTTTTAGGAGTGCGGCTTTGACGACTTGTGCAACTGGACCCTGATTACGATCTTCTTTTGTTGCAGATCTGGCTTAACTCTCGGCTTTGGCGTATCTGCTGGAGCCACCCACTCCTTTCTTTGCTTCATATTGATATACGGACACCATTTCTCATCTCCCGTGACGATTCGGTAGAAAAAGAGGTGTTTATGACGGCGTGTTGCGGGATGGCGGACGAGATGCTGAGAAGCAATTTGAGCTCGTGAGGCACCCAGGCTCCCACTCTCCCAATTTTTCGGTAAATCTCATTGAATGAAGGTAATTGAGAATCGTTTTAAGTTCGCAGTTAATTCTTTCCTCCTCTTCACCGACTGGTTTGGCGACCGTTCTCCTTCAGATGTGATTTGAGATGTTCTTTATCGAATTCGCAGGACTTTCCACTGTGGGATGTATCGTCGACGTCAAAGTCGCGATTTTTGTACTTTGCAAACCGTTTTCGTGCTGTAGACACGTCTATGACCTCTTCTCCATATATGTCGCAAATGCCTCGGGCTGCTTTGGCAGCTTTTAGACCTCGACGAAAAGCAAAGAAGAGCAGATGTCGGGTGTTGTTGATTTTTGCCTCCTGGGTATTCCATTTCTAAGGTTTTTTAGAGCAGAAAGAGTTCTATCGAATTAAGGGGTCAGTCTACTTTGGAGACTCGAAAAAAAGGCTATATTCGTGATTTTTTTTTTGAGAAAACTATAAATGATAGTAATATAAAATTTGTTTGATTTAATAAATAAAGTCTTAAAATTCAGAAATAAATTTTTTTTTATTCAATTTTATAGTATTTTTAGTAAAAAAATAGCAGTGAAGCGTAACGTCTCAAACATGGGTTGGTGAGGCAGCTCCATCAGAACTCAAGAACGGCTTGTCTGAAACAAAAAAATCAAAATGTTTCAGATTCAGTAAGATACTGGCTACAAAATGACCCTCGGATATTAGGTTTTAATGAAGACAAAAAAAATGGCTGATAAAAATGGAAAATTTTTGATAGAACGGTTTTTTTTTTCGCATATTTAAAAAAAATATATAGTAAAAATTTAAAATTTCAAAACCCCCGAGCGTCAATTTGGTGCAAATTATGTCTAGAATAGGTGATCCAAATTTTATGAAAATCGGTTGATTAGTTTTTGAGATACAGTGGAGCTAGATTTTGAAAACGTTGTTTTGAGAAAAACGCGTTTAAAGTTTTTAATGCACGCTATACGCGCAGGTAGACGAAATGATGTTCAGGTAAAAAAAAATAGTTAGAGTGCTCGGATTTTCTTAAAATTTTTACACAATATTTCTGGATATATATACTTTCAAATTATGCAAAAAAAAAAAAAATTGAAAAATTTTAAAGTGACAAAGTAGACTAACCCCTTAATACTTACCCTTTGCCATATAGCAAACAAATTGTTGTAAAATAAAGGCAAACATAAAAATGTTATGAATTTATTCCCCAATGAATATTTAGGCAAAGTTAAGCAAAAACTCTAAGAAATACAAATACGAACAGTCACACATTTATTAAGGCAAATTCGGCTCAATCGTGTTCTTTTCTAGATGCAGATAAACTTCTTGCAGATTTATACCGCTTAAATTTTGAAGTGGACTCGGATTTGATTGATGATTGTCACTTGCGCATGAATTCCTTAGTTCATATTGGTTCGTTAACCTTAAAGCTTTCTGATGTTGAAGATGGTATTCGGCAACTCAAGACATCAACAAAATCTGATGTGGACGGGCTATCTTCGTATATTTGTCAAAACTGCTCGGCAATTGTCTATCCACTTGAATTAGTGTTCAACGAATCCCTCGGACGGGGAGAGTTCAAAGATACCTGCAAAGTAGCAACTATTAATCCAGCATTCAAAAATGATAATAAAAATAATATCGCCGATTATAGGCCAATCTGCAAACTGTTTTGAGAGATACAATTCATTTTGCAGTAAATCCTTTAATCTCTGTAGATCAACATGGTTTCACGAAAGGTATATCAATTGTTACAAATTAAGCAGGTTTTTCTGAATTGCGCTCTGAATATTGTGCTTCAAAATAAAGTTCAAGTACAGATTTTTCAAAAGCATTTGCTAAGATTAATCACATTTTTATTTTTTTTAATTTTATTTTACATTGCGACTAGTTGCAAAGGCAAATTTTATTAGCTAACGAGGAATTTGTTTAGAATTTTGAAAATAAGGTATATACAACAATTAACGCTAAGGTGTGCTTAATACATTAAGTCTTTGGGCTTTTTGCGTTTCAGACTTCTTCTCCAATTAGCTGGATTAACAAGAATAGAGGCCTCCGTATTAACGTGTTTTTTTAATCTTTCATCGTGGGCATTTGTGTCTGCCACCGAGTCAATATATGTGTCTGCCACCGAGTCAATATTTAGGTCGCCTTCAAGATCGGAGCTGCGGATATACCACGGAGCACCGACTGCACATTTAGTAATTTTATTTTGGAGCCTTTGTATAGATAGAATGTTACTTTGGCTGGAGCAGCCCCATAACTGTGCGCCGTAGGACCATACAGGCTTCAGAATTTGTTTGTAAACAATCATTTTATTATTGGTGGATAGTGCTGATTCCTTTCCCATAAGCCAATACATATTTCTGTATTTTAAGTCCATTTCTTCTTTCTTTTTCTTTACATGGGCGTTCCATCTTAGCTTGGCGTCTAGAGTCATGCCCAGATATTTTGCAGTATTTGAGTATGGAACTTGTCTACCATTCAAATATATTGGAACATATTTGATCGGTCCAGTCATATATTTCATTTATGGCTAATTGTAATTGTGATGTCGATGTGTTTTCTGTGTTTCCTATCGAAAGAACAGCTGTATCGTTGGCAAAAGTAGCTGTGCATGGCAAATACTGTAAAGAGCAAATACAATAAAGGGCCAAGTACGCTTCCCTGGGGAGCCCCTGCTTTGATTGGTTTGAGACATGAATATGAATCTTCTTGTTTTACTCTAAAGTAACGATCGGATAAATACGAATGTAGGATGGTGAAGTACTGCTTGGGTAGCAACGCATTTATTTTCTTCTGTAGCCCATAGTGGCATACTTTGTCGGACGCCTTGGATATATCAAGGAATACCGCAGAACAGGTTTTTCTTTCTTCAAAAGCATTTTCTATTATTCGCACTATCCTATGTACTTGATCGATAGTCGAATGCTTCGTGCGGAATCCTAATTGGTGCGTCGGTATAATTTTCTTGTTTTCAATTATTATGTTCATCCTTTTGATTAACAATTTTTCCACCATTTTCGATAGTATTGGAAGAAGCGATATAGGCCTGTAAGATGTTACATCGTGAGTATCTTTACCTGGCTTATTGAACATAACGACTTCTGCTGTTTTCCAATATATTGGAAAATATTTTAGCTTAAATGTGGTGTTAACGATATTCGTCAATACAGCAATAATATTGCTCGGGAGCTGTTTCAATATTTCAGCAGTAATAAGGTCGTAACCTGGCGATTTTTTGTATCTTTAGATATGAAATATCTTCTATTATTTCGTCTTGTGAAGCCGGAGGGATCTCATTTATAGCATTGCTATCGCCGTCGTGATCCATATCATCAGCCAGTACCGATCCATATGGTGTGAACGTCTCCTCGAGGTAGTTTGCGAATGTATCTGCTTTTTGTTTATTTGTTTTGGCCCACTTATTGCCATGTATCTTGATGGGTGCGTTCTGAGATAACGGTTGTTTTAATTTTTTGAATAATTTGTCTTCTGATCATTTGCTAATTCTACCAAGTATTTTGTGAATGAACTGTTTTTGTACGCTTTAATTTCGTCGTTAAGTTTTTTAGTTATTTTATTTAGCTGAGGTTTGTCAAGAGGTGATCTTGTTTGATGCTTTCTTCTTCGTACTTTCCGTTTCTTCAATACCATTTCCTTTATTTCTTTGGTATATTTGTGATCTGAGATGGTTTTCCTTATAGTTGGTGTACTCTGCCAAGCTGCGCGTTGGATGTTATTTGTCAATGGAAGTACTTCGTCATCACATGATTTTAATTTTGAAAAATTAAGGATTATAGGATTTGATTCCATTCTTTTAAAATGGATTAAATACTATCTCTCCTCTCGGAAATGTGTTGTTAATGTGGATGGTGCGACATCTATTTCTTTTACTGCGTCTTCTGGTGTAAACTAGGGCTGTATACTTGGTAATGACATTTCCAGTTGTTTTAACAACGCAACTTTTCTTTTGTAGGCTGTTCATTTAAAGATGTAGTCGGTGAGATTGCAAGTACAGCAAACTCTATGAATCTTCAATCTGATTTGGATAAAGTTGGTCTAAAAGAAATAAGTTAATATTAAATAAAAAAGGAAGTGTTTTTATGCCTCCTATTCTAAATCTTGTTCTCTTATACCTACTTCCTACCGTCTTGGTGGCTGTGATTTATCCAACCAAAGTGAAATTATTATTTGTGTGGTATTTGACTCTAGATTTGACTCTTTCAAAGACATTTAAATTACGCCGTTTCAAAGTCATACTCCGTACTTGTTTTTATTCGACATTTTAGTTCAGACTTTCTTGATCCATACACTCGAAAGCTGTTACATACTTCTGTTGTGCATTTGAAGCTGGAATTTACCGTCTTCATTTGGAGATCATACGATGCTTGTCATCTTAGAAGGCCTGAACGTGTCTAGAAACCCTTTGCGCGTGATGCTTTGCGTTCTTTGCATTTCACTGATCCAATGCCTTCCAATAAAATTCGGTGCTTGCTTATTAATCTAAAGATACTATAAGTAGATATGAGAAGGACTATTCTCTCCCTCACTTTTGGTTTTGATTTGATTAGTGGGGCGATTGGCTCCCCATCACTACTCGAGAAAATCAATTTCAATGTTCCTCAGCAAAGCTTACGAATTCAAGATATTTTCTGGTTACGGATGGTTAGAACTAATTACGCTTTCAATGCTCCGATTTTTAGCGCCTGAATAGAATTTAATACGCTTTCAAATCGTATTGGTCTTTATTTTACGGTCACAAAGTTCTACTTCAAAGGGTTACTAAATAAACTGATTACATAGTTTTTAAGTTTTCTCAAAAATAGGTATTTCCTTGTAAACTTTTTTTTGGTGGGTAAGTTAGGGTTCAAAATGCCTACGAACTTACAGCGACTGGGTCGAGTGCTGTGGCCACTAAAACAATTCCTCTTCTCCATTTGGGGATATCCCCTTCCCGTGCCTACTTTCTGTATTACTTCGAGAGCGTCCAGAACGGCATCAATAAAGGACCTACTCCATTCACCCTCGTCTGGGTTCACCATATTTGTAGCCAGCTTTCATGCTATAGGCTCGTCTTCTTGTGTCTCTATCTGTGCGGCTTCGCTTGGTTGCAATCTTTACATTAAAACGAAAGAAGAAAATTTAAATTAAGTTGAGTTTATTTTTGATTGAATTGCTCAGCACTAATCTGTTTTGCGTAGTACATAAGAAATATTGCATTTTTAGATCATTAAATAAATAAATGAATATGAAATAATTTATAACCTGCGCTATGTAAATGGAATTGTAAGCCAATTTATGCATTGATGTCTGTGAAGTAACAAAATAATTTATTTGGCTTTAGATGTTTTTACTTTACGTGCAATAAATCCGGATATTTTATAGAACAATGATGTGTTTTTTATTGAAATTTTATTAAAATGAATTTCAAAAGCTACAGCAATGAATGATTAATGGTATGAATAGTATTATATATAAATAATAATATTTGAAATATTGCATTGAAAACCAAAAAAGAAAAAGCATTTTAAGCCTGATCGCTACTTTCGTTTTTTTGAAAAACCACAAATGGCTTGTGTGGTAATTTACATACATTCACGTCCTTAAATATGCATGCGTGCACACATGCACATGTTTACATACTTCTACATACACACAAATACGATAGCAAGTTTTATTTTGTTACATTTTTCTGTTAGTTTTTTGAATAATCAAAACTTTCTATGCATAACCTTATTTGTATATGCGCTTAGGCCAAGTTCTGCATCTGCTAATTTATTTTTATATCATTAAAACAATGCGTAAGAGCTTCGTGTTATGAATGAATTCAAAAGTAGCACTGCGCCTGATTGACGACATTCGAACTTGAACCAAAATCGACTGAACGTAATTTAAATTTGAGTTAACGGCAGTTAAATCAAGTAAGATTCCATAATTTTTCGTCTAGGCTAAGAGTCAAGGCACATGAACTATGAACTTCTAAGCAAAATCAAAGTTTCCACGATAGGACCCATCTTCGATTTAGAAAAGAATTGGCACTACAACAGCATTTCTTATCTTCGGGTGGCAAAAAATGTAAAAAATACAAAAAAAAAAAAAAAAAAAATTAGCTCCTAAACTAAGTGCGCAATGGCCGACTCTTTGACCTAAGATAACCTTTAACAATACTGCTTAAGAACTTTTTTTTTATAAAAGACAATTAATTGAAAGCATTTCAAATGGAATTTCGTATGATCAGGTCTCAATGCATAGACTATACGAGTACTTAACCCTTTACGGTCGTATTAAATTCGAACAAGGAGTGCACTGGCCGAAATTAATTTCCCTTGAATGAGCAGTGATACATAACCAGGATTGGGTATATCATGTTGGTCCCCTTGCCGCGGGGATGAACCTTAAGTGGTGGTTTGACCCCCATACCATGGGGACCAATCCAATACGACCTAAGAGGGAAGCTCCATATGAGGATTGGCTAGCCATACATCCGCTTTACGGCAAAATTGGTGGCCATCCAATCACCATATGAAGATCACCGTACCGACGAAGATCCCCTGTTAATTCTAAACTCCCATCATCCCATCATCTCCTCTCCTCGCCCACCCCCTAACCCAAGATGTCATGCGATCCGTGCCTATTGGGTTGTTTGCAGTCAGGGGGTTTTCTATCCGACTGTATTTCTACGGAGCTACCTCGATACCGGGTCACCTCGGGGTATAACCATGACCTTGACGTGGTATGGGGCCAGCGCCAAGGTTGATCATTATGTTTCCCCTTCCTTTTTATAAGATCACCATGTCTGCCACGGTGGACGGTGATCGTACGAAATAGATGGAGTCCTTCAAACAAAAAAAAAAGGATTGGGCATAGTGGCCTAAATAATTAATGTAATAAGCGGACAGTTAAAATACTGAAGACTTAGTAGTTATGAAGAAGATCTTATTTCAACTACCACTGAAAAATGTGTGATGGTGCAATTTAGTGGTAGTGCAAAATGCCCAACCCTGTACATAAACTGTAAAATAATGGAGAATAAACAAGATTTATTAACTCTTTAAATAAATATAGTATAAATTTAGTATGATTCCTTGCTGTGGGGGCTGAGCACAGAGCTGAAAAGCTTTGGTGGTTTAAGGGTCGCAAAGTGTTAAAAATCGTTGATGACTGAGAGTAGACAAACGACTGCATAGGGTAGAAGTCACATCAAAAAGTAGTCACTCTAAAGTACCGTCTCTTTCCGAAAATAAGAAACTGTCTTACTTTCTTTTTTGGTTCAAAACATGCGCTAGGGCTTATTTTCGGGAGAGGGCAAAAACAAAAGTATATTTATATATTTTTATTTAATATTTATTTTACACAGAATACAGAAATTTAAATTTATTCAATTACAGTCATGTCATCTTCTTCTGGAACATCGTCATAAATAAAATTCTGAATATATATAATAATAATTAATAATATTTTAATAATATTTTCTGCCAAATCCATTTCCTGTTAAATCATTGGTCCGAATCTCTCATGTCTTGCGATATAGCTATCGTTAATATTCGAATATTTCTTGTCTAAGTAGCCTGTTTGTAGTGCATTGGAAACATCATCAAAAGTTATTTTGTCCCATGAATTGCTTACCCAATTCACAATTTCTTGTAAGCCTGGTTTTGCAAAATTACCTCGATGATTTCTCACCATTCTGTTTTCAATATATTCATTGATTTCCATCCGCAAATGATCCTTGAGTGGCTTGTTTATTGCAATCTCAGGTGTCTGGAGATAACCAGTCATTCCTGCCGGAATCATTATTTCACCAATCTTCATCTCAGCAAGAAATCCCCAACTAGTAATCCTCTATTCTGACCTCTCAATAGCGGTAGCAGCATAAAATCAACCAACTTTCTTATAACTACTTGGGCGCACCAGGCTTTTTCACATTTAATGACATTTTTTGAAACCCGTTGGGTCTTGTCTTTTTTACCTTTAGTGATTAAAAATGGCGATACTTTCTTGCCTTCTAGACGAATCGCCAAAAATACAGGTAACACGTGCACTATCGTAACCGGTAGAGGGAATGTAAATTGACGAAGAAGCCTTGTGGTGAACTGTCGTTTGAGCGCCTTGACCTAGGAATACCGCGGTCTTATCCATAGCAATCATGTTGGAGAGTTGGTATTTCGAAAAATCGATGCCATCAACAAAAAGTTTAAACACAGGTGCACGCTTAAGAGCTTCAGTGTCTTCCAGCTTAAACAATGTTTTTGATCCCCTAAGAAACAGTTCATATCGTTTAAGGAAGTTGTCCAACCAGTGCACAGTGGTCCGGCGGCCGGACAAAATTCAATTTTTCAACATTTTTGAAATCAAAATTTGATAATGCAGATGTTTTCTTAAATATTCAAGGCAGATTTCCTGAAAATATTACTTAATTTAAAAAATTTTTCATTGTAGTTTTTTGACTTTAAACATGAAATTGTATACAAATCGTACTTCATACAAGAGTTTCATTTTCATGTCTGCAAATAAATATTACCATTTGATTGTTAACCAAATATTGAAAAAAAAGATAATTGAATATATTAACGGAAAAAGTAATAATTCTCTTAAGTTGTGGTACAAAATCCAATTTTTTTTTTGAAAGTTCAAATTTTTTTTTTTTAAAGATCATTTTTTCGAGTGGTCCACACCGGTCCACTTGAAATCAACATGAGTGATGTAGCCACATATTTCAGCTATGATCTCAAACTGAAACCTGTTGCGCAAATTAAAAATAATGTAGCTTTTGTGCATTTTCCCACAGGCAAAACGTTACATATGGCTTATGCAATTTTGTGTAAAAGACAGAAAAAGACATCACAGCCCCATCAGCATTATGAGACAACTAAAAAAAAAAAAAATTTATTAAAAAAACAATATTTTTTTTAATATTATTATAATATTAATATGATATATGTATATATAACACTATATACAATAAAATTATATATAATAATATAACATTTTTATCTGTCACTGGAGGAACGGGCATAAGCCGATTAGAATATTAACGAACATCTGAGAATTGCTTGTAATAATTGCTTGGGATTATTGGTGGATATTCCTAAAACGGGTGGTAGTGGAACGACAAATGATGGGAACACGGCTCGCAGGTTTTTTAATGATCCTGAAGTATCATCAGAAATTACTGGAATTTATATTCATTTAATCAAGCGGTTTGCCACTATTTTACAAACATTATCGTCTGGTCTTGATATTAATATTGAAGCATTTCAAAAATATGCCCTTGATTCTGCTAAACTATTAGTCCAACTATATGATTGGTATTACATGCCGGCTACCGTGCACAAAATATTAATATAATTCATGGGAGTTTAATTATTAAACATGCTTTGCTGCCTATTGGCCAACTCTCCGAAGAAGCTCAGGAAGCAAGCAATAAGGATTTGAAAAATTTTAGACAAAACAATACACGAAAAATGTCGAGAACTGACACAATGACAGATTTATTAAATGCTTTGCTTTGTTCATCAGATGTAGTTATAATATCAAAAACTAAGGTTCCGAAAAACAAGCCAAAACCATTTTCAAAAAAAGTTCTTGCGCTTTTAAATTTGAAAAATGATCCAGGATTCTCAATCATAAAAAAAATTAAAAATGAAAAACAAAAAAACAACTAAATATCCAAAAAAAATTTAAAAACTAAAACAAAAAAAAATTAAAAAATTAAAAATAAAAAAAAATTTAAAAATTAAAAAGAAAAAAAAACTTAAAAAAAAAAAAATAAAAAATAAAAAATAAAAAAAATCTAAAAACAAAAAAAAATTAGGAGAGAATAACCTTACCGTAAACCTCCACGTGGTACTCTCTGGGGTCGGGAAAAATGTAAAAATGAACTCACCAGCTAATTACGGAAGTAAAAATGTATTTATAGTATTCAATGAATTTAAAATTTGCTAAAACTAAGGTCAGATTCGTCATCACTGATCCTTAAAACCCCTAAATATATATTTTCAGCTTAATTAAATGAGTTTTTGAATTTTGTCCGCCAACGTCTTCTGGTCGGACCACTGTGCAGTGTGACGATGCTTTAAATTCTTCTGTGATATATCAAATTCAATTGCTGTTTCGAGGGCAAATTTTGGAATATCAGCCCTGCGCAAAACCAAAGCCATTGCTCTCCTGCCTGCAATCCATTCCCAGATGCAATCTTACAACTCAGAAAATAACGGCTGCCGACCTGATCCAACTCCGCGTTTTTTCTCATTTCCTTGATCCACCAATGGGCACAGGTAATCGTAGTCTGCACGCCATTTATGAACCATACGGAGATCCAGCATCTTCTCTTTACAGAATGCTACAAGATTTACACCCCTGGAGTCTTGCACGATTCCCTTTTTGTACTCGACAGAATAGGTCTTTCGTTTTGTACTCATTTTAACTGGGGTTAAAGATTATTCACTTTCTTTTTAAATAAAATTACGTATGGGGAAATAATCGGACTTACAAGACTGAAATGAATGAACGTTGTATACCTGCACTGTCGCTCAAAATCTTGTGTGGTTTTTTAAGATAAATTCCAAGAATTAATTTGAAACGAACTTTAGAGGTACCATAAACAATTAATTTCTCAGAATATTTTGTTTCAATTATTTCTCGGAAATACGAGTATTAGCAAAAATAAACATATTATTACTTATACTTAATCAACAGCATTTTTTAACGAATTCTTTTTCTCACATTATTTTAACTAGGGATTGTTTCGGGGTTATGCCTTATTTTACAAAAAGTTCCGAAAATCTGGATATGGCTTATTTTCGGAGAATGTCTTGTTTTCGTCAAAAGACGGTAGGACATATTTATATGGAGGTAGCTGTTTGGTGAATTCTCGCATTAAAGCCGATGTGCGCAGCATTGAGCATTAAATTACTTGTAGACCTGTAGATAGATTACCAGATTTCATCATATTCAAAGTAGTCTCGGCTCCAACTGCCTATACTAAAAGGCATATTTTGCTTGGTTCGGCAAGTAGTGCTTTCAAATTGATTATGGCATGAAGGCATATATAAAATCCTGCACCTAACTTGAAGTTCGTAGAGTCTTGAATAAGGAGTGGACAGTTACAAAATCAGAATTATGGGTTTTTATAAGTGGCTAAAAATTTAAAATTTACATATTTGTGGGTGTTGAGCCACCAAGCTTTTTTGGCAGCTATTAATTTTGAAATTAAACACTTTTATTTTTAAACCACTTTATAATTTATTTTTCACAGAGTTTACGCGTTCGTGTGTTTGTTACAAAGTTTTAGTTCACCGGCCACAGCTGATGTCGAGATTCAAGTCTCGAAATATTTGCTTAGCGCAGCTTATATATAATGTATGTACATAAGAATGCGTTGATACGAACGTTAGGAAAATGACAAATATAGGATAATGTGTATTAATATAATTCAAGGACAAGTACAAGGATTAGGGTGACCAGGTGTTACGAGTTAAAAATATTACAATCTTATAAGTTAGACTACAATACTAAATTATTAAATAAAAACTATACAATTAACCCTATACTTAAATTATGTAATGTAAATTAGGTGCTGCTCCCAACATCCTCCCCTCCGTTGAAAGTTCAGGGCTTTCAACTGATTCCTTAGTCGGAAGGAGGCACAATTTAATAACAGCTCGACGTGTAAGGCCAGTGGATGTATGGAGAACAGCTACTCGTGCAACACCGTCCTCACCAGTAATAACTTCGACGACGCGCGCAAGAGGCCACTTAAGAGGCGCTTTAATGCATACAATATCGTTGATTTGCACATTGGGGTGAGGGGTGCGCCATTTTGCTCTTTGTTGAAAAAGAGTGAGGTATTCTTCGCTCCACCGTTTCCAAAATAGTTGTTAGAAGTATGTGCCACGCTGCCAGTGACCGAGTGGATTGTAATTCAAATGCGTGATGTTAGGCTCAGGAGCAGCAATGTACGCAGTTTATCGAAACCAAGAATTGCAGAGCCAAGAGTGCGGTACAGGTGCTGTTTAGCCATTTTTACTGCGGCTTCCCACAAGCCACCGAAATGTGGTGAACGAGGTGGTATGAATCGCCAGTCGAAACCATTGTTGAGGTAGTGAACGTGAACCTTGCTGCGGTGCTCTTGGCTTAGGAGTAGGCGTTTTAGGTCTCTCAACTCGTTCTTAGCGCCTACGAAATTGGTTGCGTTGTCTGACCAAATACAGCTTGGCATGGCGCGTGTTGTCGTAAATAGCTTGAGAGCTTCCAAAAAAGCACCTGTTGGAAGGTCCTTCACTAGCTCCCTCCATACGGTCTTGGTTGCGAAACAGATGAAGACGCTGATATAACATTTCTTCTTAGGCAAATCAGCCATGATGTGCTCAAAAGGTTTTCGAGCTATTGTTGATAGTGCAGACCGTTTAGAATTTCTGGTGCCTCTAAGGTGTCGCGCGTCATCGAATTTAAGGAAGGTTTCCCTTTCTGCATCAGAAATGTGATGAAGGTCCCGCCACAAAATGCACTGGAAAATGTTGTCGGGAAAGCGAATAAGAATATCAAAAAGTTTGGGTCGTATGGTCGGCCCCGCCATTAGAATCTCGTTTAATGAGAGGCCCGAAGTTGTGACAGCAGAACCATCAAAAACGACCCTGAGCTTTGTTGTGGAGCTATCTTCCTTGCGCTCAAGACTCTCAAATCGTCGCTTTGCTTGTGTGTATGATTCGCCTAATGATTCTGTGCCTAGTTTCCAAGGTAAGCGAACCGAGTACTCGCCTGAGGGTAAACGCGAAACATTTTGCTGAAAATGCGCCTTGCAGTCGAGCTCCTCCCTTGCTGTTTTAGTGATTGGTTCAAAAACGTGATCTACTTCCCAGAAGCGACGTACCAAATCGTCTAGTCGGGTATCAGAGTCGATGTCTCTCGAAGACCTTTGATTGGCCACAAATGACGAAAGCTTAGAAGTCTGTTGACCACCACCTGATATCACCCAACCGAGAAGAGTTTTTTGAAGAACTGGAAATCCGGGCGCCAACTGTATCTGCCCAACGCAGAGAAGTTCCAAAAATAGTCCTGCTCCGATAAGCAAGTCAATACGCTGAGGTATGTTGAAATTGGGATCAGCTAGTTGGATGTTCGAAGGGACGTTCCAGTCCGCGATGCTCACTGAAAAACCAGGCTGATTGTCAGTGATTGTTTGAACAACGACGGAAGTGATGTGCGTTGAGAAATCTGAAGTCCGCGACTTCAGTACGACATTGACCGAATAGCCTTCAGTTGACAGGTTGGCATCCCCGATGCCCGAAACTGCCGCCGAATATTTGGTCCTACGAAGTTGTAATTGGTTAGTAAATCGATTTGTAATAAAGTGAAGCTGGGAACCCGAATCCAAAAGCGCCCGACATGGCACGAAGGTACCAGCACGATTTTTGACAAAAATGACTGCAGTGGCTAGAAGCACAGCATCAGATGGAGATCTCGAAGTGAGGGCATGGCCAGGGACAGATGATGTTGCAGCTATGGTGTTTGATTTCAATGTGGGTGGTTGCGTGACTGGGCCTGATATAGAAGTTGAAGCAGAAGATGTGCGGTCAAAATGCAAAAGCGTATGGTGTTTCAATTGACAAGCTCTACAGGGTCCAGATTTGCAATCTCTCATTTGATGGCCACCCTTTAGACAGTTAAGGCAAAGCGAGAGCTTCTTGGCTTCCTTTTGGCGAAGATTTGGAGAAAGAGTGGAAAATTGCTGACAGTGGTAAATTCTATGATCAGGGCACCGACAAAACGCGCAACCACCTACTGAGGCATTCGAAACGACAAATGATTTTCTTTTATTTGTACTTACAGTTTTACCGTTTCTGTCAACTTGATCCGTTTGGGTTTGTATGGCATGCTCCACATTTTCGAGGGTACGACACCGCTTTTCCAAAAATGCAGCTAACTGATCCCACGACGGCAGTTCGTTGCTTGATGAATTTTCTTCCCACTTGGATTGAGTAGCCTTGTCCAACTTCTGGATTAGCAGTTCAACTATAATGCAGTCAGCGATTTGTTCTTGTGATCCAAGCGACTGCAACGCGCGTATGTGTGATGTAACCTTGTCCGTCAACTCCCGCAACTTGCTTGCGGATGCATCTGCCCTGTCCAGCCCAAAGATCTGTCTGATGTGTGCCTGAAATATAATTCGCTTGTTATCAAAACGTTTTTTGAGTAAATCTAATGCATTTTTATAATTAGTTTCATTTATCTCCAAAGATTGGATAGTATCCAAAGCAGCACCACTCAAGCAGGAACGCAGGTATTGCAGCTTATCGCTTTGCGTTAGGTCGCCATCGTTGTCAATGACGGAGGTGAACATCGAGAAAAAGTTGCTCCACTCGGTGTACGCGCCACTAAATTTAGGTAGTATTAACAAAGGCAGGCGAGAACGATTTGCATTCACGATGATCGACTGCGAGTCACCAGTGTTCGCTCTAAATGTCGAGCAGTGCTGACCTGTGCTACGTCTCCCAATCTCTCGTTGCAGGTTCGCCTTAAGTTTCACTAATGTAGCATCGAATTTGCAGGGCAGGTCACTGGCAATAGACTCAAAGTCCATTTCCTCCAAACTGGTGTGAGCGGCGGTGAATGTTGCTTTCAAATCTCCCACTGATTCCATGATTGCTGCCAACCCGTACTCATCCATGCCTTGTAGCATTTCGGTGTTCATCTCTGCTGCTGTATGCTCAAGTCGATTAAAGACTGACACTGTTTTCAGTTTTAAAAACGACACCCGATCTGAAGACGGTTGCCCACTCGATGGTACAGTATGTGGTGAATCGCTTCTAATGAAGGTACCATTACCTGGACTGAACGACATGTCCAACGTTCAAGGACTTTTAAAATTAACTGACCGGTTATATTGATAGCGCACGAATTTATAGGCACGGTTCTATGTACACGGAAACCGTTGAAAAAGTTAGTAAATAGAAATATAGGTAGCGATTTCAACTGTTTTGTTTTACAAGTCCCGCACAAAGTTAACAAACGGCTTTATTTATTGGGTAGGTATTAAACGACTACGCGACAATAATTAACTACCGTAACACGAAAGTTAGTAAATAGAAATATATGTTGCGATTTCAACTGTTTTGTTTTACAAGTCCCGCACAAAGTTAACAAACGGCTTTATTTATTGGGTAGGTATTAAACGACTACGCGACAATAATTGACTACCGTAACACGATATTTTCGAAGGGATAACAAATGTTATTATATTGAATAATAATTTCTATTTTACACAATTAAAACACACGAAAATCACGTCGGGGTCACCAAAAATGTTGAGCCACCAAGCTTTTTTGGCAGCTATTAATTTTGAAATTAAACACTTTTATTTTTAAACCACTTTATAATTTATTTTTCACAGAGTTTACGCGTTCGTGTGTTTGTTACAAAGTTTTAGTTCACCGGCCACAGCTGATGTCGAGATTCAAGTCTCGAAATATTTGCTTAGCGCAGCTTATATATAATGTATGTACATAAGAATGCGTTGATACGAACGTTAGGAAAATGACAAATATAGGATAATGTGTATTAATATAATTCAAGGACAAGTACAAGGATTAGGGTGACCAGGTGTTACGAGTTAAAAATATTACAATCTTATAAGTTAGACTACAATACTAAATTATTAAATAAAAACTATACAATTAACCCTATACTTAAATTATGTAATGTAAATTAGGTGCTGCTCCCAACAGTGGGGTTCAGGTTTTTTTCCAAAACCATGTCAAGAGGTAGATCCATATCATAGATTAAAAAAAAAAATCTAACTGACAAATTTGCCTTCATTTCAAAAATGTGGGAATATTTTTTTTGAAAATATTCAGGCTTGTTACAAACCTCACGTAAACCTTGCAATCGAAGTGCAAAAACAATTTTTTTGCAAAAGGCCTCAATTGTATGAGTCAAATTGACTCGCTTTAGTAAAAATGGCTATATAAACAACACTCGTAAATTTAGTCTTAAGCAAATCTCAATCAGCGTGGACATCATGCACCAGCAACGGAGCGTTGTTTATAGGCGTTCATTCCTTATAGTCACAATTTGGCAATTCCGAAATGGGGTTTTCTTTTCTTGAATAAAATTTGTATCTCATTAACAGGCAATATTAAGAAAATATTGCTGCGTGCTATAAATATTATATTTAGATATGCTGTATAATTCGATTTTCATGCAGATGTTTAGCTTCATACACGCATGCACACCTGCATGCACAATAATAGCAGCACGATTTGTGTATTTTTTTTTTAGTTTATTATTATTTTTTTTTCTTATTATTTTATTTTACATATAAACCATGTAACGTAAAATTTCAAACTTAGTACAAAAGTAAAAAAAAATGCAAGAAAATGTTAACCTTCTTGTCAATGCTCTCTTTTTTTAAAAGGAGAAAATGTATTAGGTGCGGGAATAAATTCGTAGCATTTTTACCGAAGAATTTTCTTTAAACAAAAAACAATATTTGTATCAATAAATGAATCAATTATATCTTTTTTTTGAGCTCGTTTTTTTCATTGAGCTCGTGAGGCACCTAGGCTCCCAATTTCTTGGTAAATCCCACTGAATTAAGTTGATTCAGAATTGTTTAGTTTGGCGACCGTTTTCCTTTACAAGTGATTTGAGATGTTGTTCATCGAATTCAGAAGCCCTTCCGCTGCGAGATAATTTCCGTGCTGTAGACTCGCCTATGACACCTTCTCCATACATGTCGCAAATGTCCCGGGCTGCTTCGTCAGCTTTTCGACCGCAATGAAAAGCAAAGAAGAGCAGGTGACGAAAATGTTAATGTTTGCCCTCTGGGTACTCCATTTCTAAGACTCAAAATTAATTAAATAACTCAACAAAAAAAACCGGAATAGTTTTGAAGAACAGAAAGTGTTCTATCGAATGAATGCTGACTCTTTGCCAAACAGCAAACAAATCGTTGTAAAATAAAAGAAAATATAAAAAGGGTATGAACTTATTCCGCAACCCAATACAAAACGTATCAGAAAAAGAAAAACTCTCAAAAATCAACGCAATTTTAAACTGGCACAAAATTATTAAACCAAAATCGAATGAGCTACTAAAATTATATATGCATGAGCATAGCACCAAAGACTACGCCCGGCAGCGATGAATGTCATGCTGCATCTATTACCGTTTGTATCGAGGTGTACAGCAAACAACTAGCGGCAAAATCGGCACGAAGGTTAAGAGATTTTTTTCACAGTCTCCTACTAACAGGAAGGGTCACGCAAAAATACTAGACGAATAGCCCTTCTTACCCCCAACAACAGACTTTTGTAACTCAACACAGCTTTCCCAACGAGAAAAGATGGGGAAAACCTGTTTGTTTTAAAGAAAAGTGTCCTCGCCACAAGAGAAATAATTTTATATTGAGATAGCCAATCGGCCCTGAAAACTCTACAATCACCTAATATTAACTCGAAGACAGTAAAAGGAGGTATCAACGTTTTAACAGAACTATGACAATGCTTTACAATAAATCTGCTCTGGGTACCGGGTACTATAGAGATAGAAGTTAACTGCAAAGCAGATGAACTAGTGTGATTGGGCACCACATTAGCTAGCAACTTGTAAGCTGCTAACAGATAGATACACGAGCAAATCTGCTAACGAGCTATGGACTCAGTACCTGACCTGTTCAACATTTAGGTTGACGTGGCCAGAATGGACTATGGGCCGCACAAACCGGCTGTTGAAACTTGATAAGATGGACGTGAGAAACTTTTTCGGGGTTCTAACAGGGTATTGTGCTATACGCAGGAATGTCAGCAGATAGGGAGTATCCTATAACCACTGTAACAACACTGAAGAAGAAGAGACTGTTGGAAATTGAAATTTGAAAGGTCGAGCCAAGAAGCTCCGAGAGATTTAGTAACTCCTAAAACATTGAGGCAAAAAAGCACATTGTATTTAAAGCTCTGGAAATTGAAAGGGTAGATAGTCAAGTAGGGAAGGAGAAAAGAAATAGAACAAAAAGATAGGATAGAATAGGGGAATAGAGGTAGTTAGACCTGTGAAAATTTTCCAGACTATTTGATAAATCTGAAAGCATCCTCCAGTTTGAGAGCACGAATTTTACTTGTTCTCATGATATCGGAGCGTAAAATTCGTAGCCTTTCTCTAACAAAAGCGGGATCCTCACAGAGAAAATGCTTAGTGCCATCTGCCTCCTCTAAGTAAGAGAGGCAAATCGGGTCCTCAATGATTTCAATGGTGGTCATATCTAATAATACTCCCCATCAACCGAACGTCTTGTCTTCCAAGT
This sequence comes from Anastrepha obliqua, assembly GCF_027943255.1. Classification (NCBI taxonomy): domain Eukaryota; kingdom Metazoa; phylum Arthropoda; class Insecta; order Diptera; family Tephritidae; genus Anastrepha; species Anastrepha obliqua. The sequence goes on from NC_072894.1 coordinate 7,800,130, forward strand.
TTCAAAAGAAAGTCGGACAGTTTTCTGTTCGGGCTTGTTACAAAATACTTTGCAGTTTTGCAGCGTTCCAAGCCCTGTAAATTGCATACATAATCACAGATGCACTTCTCGATTCCTGCATAATTAATTATTAGCTCTGGTTCCTGTGGGGGAACCGCTGATCTACAGCCAGCGAATTCATCGACAATTTCATTCCCTTGAACCCCGCAGTGTCCTCGAACCCATATAAGTACGGGCTTATTTGTCATGCAACAGAATTAAGCTTCTTCCTACATTCTTGAACAATCTTTGAGGTTTGCTTTGCGTTCACCAAAGCCTTTAGTGCAACCTGATCAACCTAAAGAGACTGTAGAACACTTTCTATGCGGGTGCATGGCTCTGGGTAGAAGACAGTTCAATATTTCAGGAACAAGTTTTTTGAATAATTTGGCAGAAGTAATCAATTTGAAACTAAGAAAGATTGTTAGATACATTAAAGCCACAGGTTGGTCCAATGAGGGCAGTGTAGAGTGAGGAAGAGGGACGGCTCTAGTGATATCACGATGGGCTTATTGCAAGCCTAGGTGTGTCAATTGGCAGTCACTATACCTACCTAACTTAACAACACAATCTGACTAAAAATTTTCAAATTTTGGTGAAAATTTGTTTAATATTTACATTTTTTTTTTTTAAGTTTCATACTTTAGCTATATGGGTTTTTTGTGGTATGGACTAAAGTTTTATAAAAAAAACAAAGAAATTATATTACAAAAATAATAAAAGCTCTGCAATTTGTTGCGCTGCTTTTATTGTGAACACAGCTGTACGTATGTAAATACGCCGCCATGTAAACCAAATTCTGCGCAGTGCATTTTATGCTCAGCTGCGAATGGCTGTGCCATGTCAATCCGTTGGCATTTATACTCTGAAATTTGACGGCTGCGTTATTTACATACATATTTTTACTTGATTTGTGCGTAAATGTTTGAATTTTCCTATGGCCTATGAAGGTTGTTGTGAATTTAATGTGTGTTTTTGGTTTGGGCTTTTGATTAAGTCAGTACTTAATTATATTTTTGTGAAGAGGGCTGCTGCCACGATTATCTATGAGCATATCTTGCCTCCCTTATGAGGCAAATAAATAAGCAAAATATGATACTTATAGTTAAATTGACATATTTCAAAGTACTGGTACATAGATTATTAAGTTTCCACCTAATATAAAGATTAGATAAGATCACCCTTTGATTCTAGAAATAGTAAAGATAAAGATTTTGAATAATTTGCCGAAACTTACAAAAATAAAATTCCTTATGAGCCATGTAAAAAACACTGTGAAAAAGCTCAGTAGATGTGGCCAACATTAGACCGTTAACCGGCTGTCAGTGTTTTTAAAGGCATCAGCTGATTGGCTGACGTAACCGGAGGTGTGATGGCGATATAAGTGATACTGTGTTGGTGATATAAGAAAAAATCAACACAACCTAGAATTGTAGTGGTTAAAGGACCACTCTGACCCTCCCCGAGTAGCACTAAAGCGCCGTTTTGATACCATTATGAGACCTCCAACAGGCAGTTATCTACAGACAATCGGAGATGTCGTTCTAATGGAGAAGATTGATGGGACATAGGTTGGCGCACTGCCCCAGGGTCGAAGAAAGGAGCATCGTCTAGTTGCCAATCCCGGATATTTATAGAGAAAGTGCTCAATAGCTTCCTGGGCTGAAAGTTCCCCCAAAAGCTGTTGCATTGGTGGTTAAATGGTAAACCTTACTTTTCTGCGTGTATGCCTTCAAATCGTAATCCTTAGTTCGTCCGCCGTGGTCATTATAAGTGTAGGCAGTTCGTATACGAGGCTTTGTTTTCATTTGCGCAGAACTTTTACGTGGCGGGTATCAAACACAGCGTAAAACCAACTATCCGGGATTGCTGCACCTTTTCACATTAGCTCGCTCGCAAACGGATGTTCGGGAGCTACCTGGAGGATACTTGTTCGGAAGTTGTGAGTGGTTTGGACCGTGTGCAGAAGAATCCTCCTGGCAAATCCCAAGTGAATGACAATCAGTGACTTTCCCAACTTGCGTGAATTTGTATATATGGAACCATCCCCCAAAATAACTTTTTTACTAAATATAAAAAAAAAAATATTTTAATGTAAACCTTTATTTTGACCTTTATGCACTCCATTGGCTCCACACTCCACACTCCACTCCACACTGACTAGTTCACAAGTGTCAAATATGATTGACATACGACGCTATTTTCAAAAATTATAAATCTTCCGATAGAGTGATTAATTTTGCGCTACCTTGCAATACTCGTACTTTTATGGCATTGGCACACAATTTTTTATGTTGCTAAAAGCCACTACGAAATTATTAATTTTATATATGAATGTATGTATGTACAGTTATTTGATAAATGCGACCAAATTCAAATTTGAAAACAAATAATTTAAGTTGTCAAACGAGCTCGCATAGCTCGCTTAGTAGCTATTTTTCTAATTGTAGCAGTGCTGGAAACTCCCAGTGGAATATATGTTTAGGTGCTAAAATTTAGATGGAACTCACAGAGCTGCCATACGGTTTGTGCAGGTTACAAAAGTCCATATCTGCCATATAAAAGTATCTCGAAAGTCCAAATAAGTCTCCCTCTTTGCAAAACATCGATAGAAGTTCGCTCAAATGCTTTACAAAGAATGTATGTATGCATGCGCCTTAACTTCGTCTTCTTCTTCATTACGTCAATAACCGCGTCTTAACTATGTACAGTAGGCCGGGTCGATTTGTGGGGAGGCAAACAAATCGCCCATTGCTCTGTGAAAGTCATATTTTAGGGATCAAAATAAGAAGCTTTGCCGAAGGAACCATGCCCCAAAAACGATTTCTGATGTCCCTCAATTTGGTCTAACTCAGTCGGTGCTCGCTGGCGCCAGTTGGTGACACCGAGTGCTGCCAGGTTATGCCTCACTTAATCTCCCCCACGTATGTAGATTAGGTCTTCCTCTTCCTCATCGCCCACCAGTGGGTTCCGTCTCAAAAGTCTGCCGCGCTGGAGCACTTTCGTTTATCCTCGAGACATTGCCAAGCCAGCCCAGCCGCTGCATTTTAATAAGCTTCATTATGTCCACATCTCGCTATAGCTCAACCAGTTCGCTGTTCTAATCGATATGAAACTCATTCTCATGTTGGCGAAGAGGACCACAGGGTTTTAGTAGATTTTTTCTCTCGAACGCTTCAAGTGCTCTCTCATTAGCTGTCTTCAACTTCCAAGCTTCTGCGCTGTATACAAGGACGGGATGATCAGGCTTTTGTAGAGCGTTGTTTGTGTTGTTTGAGAGAGGGCTTTACATCTCAATTGCCTACTTAACCCAATGTAACACCTGTCGGCAAGAGTTATCCTTCGTTTAATAGCTAGGCTGATGTCGTTCTGGCGGCTAACATTGGTACCTACAAACCTTTCAAATTCGTGGTTGCTAACAGTGACATTTTGTTCAGGACGTCAGGTCTATTTGTTTGTTTATAGCAGGCCGTTTGTTTTGCATTTGTTCACCGCAAGACCCTCTGATTCCTTCTCTAGACTGGAGTACGTTGAAAATGCGGTGCGGTTGTTGAGGTCGACAATATCAATATCATCAGTAGTAGATAGTGCCAAAGCCGTTCAGCTCAGAGCACACGTACGGGGAATCGCCTTGTTTGAAACCTTGCTAGGTATCGAACGGCTTGGAGAGGTCCTCTCTGATCCTGACGGAGCTTTCCGTTGCGCTCAATGTCCTATAAGTTTTGCCAGCAGACATAACGGCGAATTTGCCGATATACTCGTTCTTGTATGAACGTACAGATGCATACAGATCCACATATACGAGTACTTATGCATACAAAAAAGCTAAGTCAAATCGCTTCTCCCATCGCTAAAGCTATTTATCTGCGCTTCTGCTTGTGACTAAAGAACGTCAACGTAGTTCAATGCACTCGAATCACCTTAAAAATCTGATCTCATAGTGAAAACGTGTATTTAATTGGATATTTGACTATTTTCAATGAAAGCATTCAAGTAAGTAACAAAGCTTCAAATTCGTGAAACGTTTGTGCTTAATGAAACTTAAACTCCTCTGCTGTTAATGAATTGCTATGCATTATGGCTGTTTGTATGTATGTACGAATGTACCAAACATATGTTGTTAATATTGTTTAGGGCAGCTTCCGCCAATTATCGCATCATCGCATCATCAGTTCCAGTTTAAACTTGTTCGAACATATAAATAGAGCGTTCATCTGCTTTGGGAGCAGTATCAAACTTGTGCCGTTGAGGCGCTAAGAGTTCGAAAAGCTTCCATGAAAATGGTGTGTAAATTTTCAGTTGAGATTTAAGTGAAGTTTTATAAACAAGGAATTAATAAGATTTGTGTTTTGATATTTTCCAGAAATTTTCTGTTGCCATTTTTTTCGCGTTATTTGCTTTTGCTGCCGCTGATGTTTCACATCTGCACAATGGCTACGATTATCCTGTTCCCGCTCAACCTGAGCCGATAGAACCACACGATAGCTTCAATCCGCCGCCACCACCAGCTCCCGAACCACCAGCGCCAAATAACAATTACATTCCACCAGCACCACCTGCACCCCCAGCTCCAGTGCGACCAATCGCGCCTCCACCCCCACCTCCACCACCACCAGCTCCAGTGAGACCAGTTCATCCAGCACCTCCACCACCACCACCAGCGCCACATAACAATTACCTTCCACCGGCCCCACCGGCTCCAGTGAGACCAGTTCATCCACCCCCACCACCACCACCAGCTCCAGTGGGACCGGTTCATCCTCCACCTCCACCACCACCACCACCAGCTCCAGTGAGGCCAGTTCATAAACCACCTCCACCACCTCCACCAGCACCAGCGCCACCAGCGCCACATAAAAACTACCTTCCACCGGCACCACCGGCTCCAGTGAGACCAGTTCATCCTCCCCCACCACCAGCTCCCGTGAGACCGGTGCATCCTCCACCACCACCACCACCACCACCGGCTCCAGTGAGACCAGTTCAGCCTCCACCACCACCACCTCCACCACCAGCGCCAAAGAACAATTACCTTCCACCAGCCCCACCAGCTCCCGTGAGCCCAGTTCATCCTCCCCCACCACCTCCACCACCACCAGCTCCAGTGAGACCGGCTCCCCCGCCATCTCCACCACCACCACCACCACCACCAGCGCCACATAACAATTACCTCCCACCAGCAGCACCAGCTCCTCACTCTCCCCCACCATCACCACCACCAGCACCACCACCACCACCAGCACCACCTGCACCGCCAGCTCCAGCGCGACCAATCGCTCCTCGCCCACCACCACCGCCACCAGCACCGCAAAACATCTACATTCCACCAGCACCAGCCCCTGAACCAGCTCCTGCTCCAGAGCCATCTGCTACTCTCGAAGAAGATGGTTACCATTATAAGGTTGCGCGGCGTTTTAGATTCCGTACCTAAGCGATTTAATTTATGAAGTGATTCCTGTTAAAGAAATATATCTGATATTATAAAAAAATACCACTTGTTAAAAATATAAACACTGAAATTTTAACTTTTAATTGTTTGAACTTAAAGTTTCTCAGCTTTTATTATTCTATCCAGTAAAAGCAATTTCAATGTTAGAGCTTCTTTGCTTTACACAACTTTAGTTTTCTGAGAATTCGAGTTCTCGTTGAACCTATACAAGGTGCACCTGCAGACACCTCAGCCTTGTCTGGGATTAGATTGGGACCTTAGAACAAATCTTATTTTGATGCCGTAAAAACAATTGGAAGATTTATTGAATTAGCTTAGATATCTTAACTCTAACAATCTGATTTACGAGGAAGGAATGACGGGCTTAAATATGGTATAAATAAATAGGAAAGTTACCAGTTTGCTTTTACTGAGAAAATTATAAGAGATTTTGTTATCCTTGAGGGTTGTATTACCCAATAAACATTAACCTATCATCTTCTACGATTGGATGGCTGATTATTTGGTCTTTTGTTGAGATTGATATTTTTAAGACATCTTCATTTTGCCAAACCTCCAAATGTCAATCAATGCCTTAATCACTTTGAAGAAGCTTGGGCGATGACAATGTCCGATGAAGCGTCGCTTGGAGTGTTTGAGAGAAAATTCTACGGAAGATTTTTGGAACTTTGTACGTTGTTGATGGCGAATATCACAGGAGATGGAACGATGAGCTTAACGCAACATAAACATAGCCAACAGCTACGCTGGCTGGATCATGTCCGATTGGATACAAACGCTCGGGCTTTGAAAGTATTCGATGCGGTACCAGCTGGTGGTAGCATGGGAAGAGGAAGGCCTCCTCTGCGTTGGAAAGATCACGCCATAGTTTATGACAGCTCATCTATATTCACTTGACTCTCTCTCTCCTTCTCGCTGGAAATTGGATTGTGAGGATGTCAAGTAGATTAAGGATCAGCTCTGTAGGCGAAATCCATTATACTTCGTAAGGATAAGTCTATGTATACTTGTCTCCAAAAAAGGTGTAGCTATGTGGTGGTCGCCTTTCCTTTTAGAGTTAAATCTAAAGAGTCGCAGAAGCGACTGTGCAAGTGGTCGTTCCCGAGATCCACTCTAAGAAGAAAACATACAGGCAGTGTTCAAGCTTAAACAAAATTTATTAAGTTTTAGTGGGATTTTCAAAACAAAATCAGTCAACAACATTCACAGAAGATCTGAACATTTCAAATTCGGAAACGGCGTCTGTAAACAACTCGACGAGCGGTTTTATAATGGTAGCCATCCTGATGGAGTGAAGCTGAAGGTGGAATGTACGTGTTTTGTGGGACAATAGGTTCCGATTTAATTTCGTGGTGTACTGGAGCTGGATAGCTATAGCCCTGAGATGGTGCTGGCGCTGGTGGAATGTAGATGTTTTGTGGTACAATTGGTTGCGATTTCACAGCCTCATGAACTGGAGCTGGATAGCTGTAGCCCTGGGATGGTGCTGGCGCTGGTGGCGGTGGTGGCGGAGGTGGAACGTAGCTGTTTTGTGGTGCGATTGGTTGCGATTTCACAGCCTCGTGAACCGGAGCGGGATAGCTGTAACCCTGGGACGGTGCTGGCGCTGGTGGAGGTGGAACGTAGCTGTTTTGTGGTGCGATTGGTTGTGATTTCACTGCCTCATGCACTGGAGCTGGATAGCTGTAACCCTGGGACGGTGCTGGCGCTGGTGGTGGTGGTGGTGGAGGTGGAACGTAGCTGTTTTGTGGTGCGATTGGTTGTGATTTCACTGCCTCATGCACTGGAGCTGGATAGCTGTAACCCTGGGATGGGGCTGGCGCTGGTGGTGGTGGTGGGACGTAGCTGTTTTGTGGTACAATTGGTTGCGAACGCACATCTATATGTATCGGAGCAGGATAATTGTAGCCACCGCCCAGGTGGGAGACGTCAGCAGCGGCACAAGCCAGCAGAGCCAAACATGTGGCAATGAAAAGTTTCTGTGGGATGCATCAGAGAGAGAAGATCATTACATTTTGTACTATTTAAATAACTTGTTTTCAATAGAATTTAAAAAAATTTTTAAATTTTTATAGTATCTGTTCAGTAAAAAGCTAACACTTGATTGAAAAAGTAATTTTTCTTGGGAAACCAGTAAGTTTTAGTGATTAAATTTATGCGTGAGTAAAATATTTTTTTTTTTCAAAATTCTTTTTGTTTTCTTATTTTTTATTAAAATTCTTTCCATTTAAAATTATTATCATACACAAATTTTTTTTTTTTAAGTTTTTAAAAAAATTTTTAATCATATTTTTGTTACAATTCATCTAAACCTACCATCTCAGCAAACTTCCCAATATGTTTACACCACCAAAGTAACGGTTTGATTATATCCATGTAGATTCGCCCGCGCTTATTTATACTGCGAGTATAACTCGAAACATTTTGGTCGTGCAATTTTTTTCAGCGCCACTAAACGGTTTTGGCATAAAATGCGGAAGTAGCATTTCATATTTGGCAAAATCATTGCTTTTGTCTACCTTTTATTTCGTTCTAACTTCACAAAAGAGGCGGAAAGCAGGCAGATAAAACATCTACGCTAAATTAGCCTATAAAGATGATTCTAAATAATCTGCGATAATAGGAAGGAAATTTGTATTTCTATTTTTTGTGCTTAAATTAAATGTTGTTTTGCTCTTTGTTGGCTCTTTATGTTCTACCCTGTCATGTACCGTAGTTCTATAATCATCGATGTGGTGATCATAACCAGTTTTGTGATTGTCAAGAGCCGAGTATTCAACGGTGATTACGAAAAATTGGTAGTATAGAATTACATACAGACAAATTTTTAAAATAATAAAAAGTATGAAATTATCGATAGCGCTATCATCGATCACCATTTCGTCTCATCATCCATCATAGATGCGTAGAAGCTTAGATCAAACAGGTAAGGAATGCAAAATTCAATCCGGACGCATTTTAGTAAAATTTAATTTGGGCTGTCTGTTAATATTTGGAATGAAACAAACTCATATACTATACATTGACAGTTATAGCTTCTGAAAGAACGTATAGAGAATTTTGCCTGTCTCTGTTTTGGATTCTCCATCCAGTATCGTATGAATTCCGGGCCTTCCAAGTCGTTGAAGCTGCCCTTTGGTAAGTGCGAAAATTTCGCTAGACAGTCCGCTTGTTCGTTCCCGTCAAAAAGATGTTCCTTACTACCAGGATATTGAGGACAGTGAAGCGCATCAAACGAGCTTAGCTGCAATATGCGAGACCGCTGTGTACTTAACGATACTTGGCTGTCGGACAAAGTGCAAATACGTTTTCAATTTGTATCTCTTCAAAGGAATTATGCACCACAAATTTCTATACCATAGATCTCTATTTGAAAGACTGTGGCATACCGACCTTTGTGTCTTAAAACCCACGTTGTTAACATCTTCTGGTAGGCAACGCACTGAGACATGTTGCTTCCTTAGAAAAACTGATTCTTGTACTACCTAAAGTCGACTCTCTTATATATAGTTCTCTTCGCTTGTTTTGGATTTAGTGATGTATCCTCTGTGAGAAGGTGAAACTAGGATATTTGGCAGTGCGCTGGGTTTGGAGCCCGCCGCGTAAAAATGCCCCCCAATGAAAACAAAAACAAAGCCTTGGTTGAGAACTTCCCACACTGATGATGATCACTGCGAACGAACTAAGAATTACGATTTGAAGGTATGCACGTGGAATGTCCGGTCCCTTAATGGCGAAAGGTGCCTCTGCCCGACTGGTTTGTGTCCTCGTAAGAGCAAAGCCTGACATCACTGCATTCAAGAGATGCGATGGACGGGGCAAGGCAAGTAAAGCATTGGATCTTGTGACATCTACTACAGCTGGCATGTAAAGAAGCGCAAATGCGGTATTTGATTTGTTGTGGGAGAAAGACTTCACCTCCAATTACTCCAATTCACTCCGGTGGGCGAGCGTGTTGCATAAATCCGTAACGCGAGCCATATGGAATCGCCGTCGGAAGCAAAAAAGGAAGAGAGACGTATTACCAGAAAAAGAAACGTTAGGCCAAAACCCATAAGTGCGAAGAGCTTGAGATGTTGGCCAGTAGATAGTACGTCCGAAAGTTCGTCGGCTTACAAAAGGTTTGAAGACCGGGGCATTTTCCAGTAAGATGGCGATTTAGTGACTGACATCCAGATCATAGTTAAATTACGGAGGGAACACTTCCCGAACTTGTTAAAAAGTGACAGTTACGCATTCACAGATAATGTGAAGATCCCAATACCCTAATCGTTGACGACGGAACTGTCGTTCCGCTACCCGACCATGACGAGGTTAGAATGCGATAACGCGGCTAAAGAACAACAAAGCCGCTGACGGACTGCCGGCTGAGCTATTCAAACACGGCAGCGAGGAGTTGGTAAGGTGCATGCATCAACTCCTATACCAAAAATGTTCGAATGAAAGCACGTCTGCAGGTTGGAATTAAATTGTGCTCTGCCCAATTTATTAGAAGGGTGATCCTGTAATCTGTGCCAATTATCGCGAGATTATTTTTCTAAATATCGCCTGTAAGGTCTTAACGAGCATATTGTGTGAAGGGTTGAGGCCAACTGATTGTATATTATCAATGTGGCTTTAGAGTTACCTATATGACAGGGTGACTCGCTGTCGTGTGACTTCTTTAACCTGATGTTGGAGAGGATCGTACGAGCCGCAGAACTTAATCGCTCAGGCACAATTTTTTATAAGAGCGTACAATTGCTGGCGTATGCCGATGATATTGACATCATCGGCCTTAACAACCGCGCTGTTAGTTCTGCCTTCTCCAAACTGGATAAAGAGGCAAAGCGAATGGGACTAGTGGTGAACGAGGACGAAACGAAGTACCTCCTGTCATCAAACAAACAGTCGGCGCACTCGCGTATCGGCATCCACGTCACTGTTGACAGTTATAATTTTGAGGTTGTAAAGGACTTCGTATATTAACACCTATAACAATGTCAGCCTTGAAATCCAACGTAGAATCTCTCTTGCCAATAAATGCTACTTTGGACTAAGTATCCAATTGAGTAGTAAATTCCTCTCTCGAGGAACAAAATTAACACTCTCCAAGACTCTCATCATGCCCGTCCTAACGTATGGCGCAGAAGCTTGGACGATGACAACATCCGATGAAGCGACGCTTGGAGTATTTGAGAGAAAGATTCTGCATAAGATTTTTGGACCTTTGCACGTTGGCAGTGGCGAATATCGCAGACACTGGAACGATGAGCTGTATGAGCTTTACAACGACATAGACATAGCGCAGCGAATAAAGATCCAGTGACTTCGTTCGCTAGGTCTCCGGCTCTGAAAGTATTCGATGCGGTACCAGCTGGTGGTGGCATACGAAGAGGAAGACCTGGATTCGTTTAAGAAACGACTGGCGCGTTTTGTTAAATTCGACCAAAGATCACGTAGCTGGTTTATTTATATTATTGTGCCTGCTCGATAGAGGTTTTTGTGCCGATTTTATGAAACTTAACTGTTCGCATCCGGTCAAGAGAGTGTCCGCTTAAGAGCGAGCAAAGCCTCCCGAAATTTATGCTTAAACTTGGTATTGGAAATGGGTCCGCCCAAGAGAGTTGTCCATTTAATAGAGATCTCCGTTAGGAGGAGTTGTACTGTATATATATATATATATATATATTAGGCCGGGTCGATTTGTGGGGAGGCAAAAAAATCGCCCATTGTCGCTCATACATTTGGACTCGATTGGAGCACTCTTTAAAGGGGCAAAGTGAGAATTTTCGTTCGACCCAAATTGGGGGACATCAGAATTCGTTTTAGAGGTATGGTTCCTTCGGCAAAGTTTCTTATTTTGATCCCTAGAATACGATTTTCACAGAGCAATGAGAATTGTTTAAATCGACCCGCCTTAATATATATATATACATTGTCTACTAATTCAGGCGCGAAACCGCGATTTTTTTTAGCTGTGAGTTAAGATTTTTGGAATGTTAGGCAAATTTCATGTATCGATTTTTGTTTTACTCGACAAGACCTATAAGAAAATCAAAGTCTCTTTGCATTTATTTCTACTTCTTTATTTTTTGTAGCACTCTATTAATCACAGATTGAAGCGGAATGCAGCTCTTATTGATAATTATACAAATAAGTATAATTTGTCTTCTTAACGAGTTAATGTCATAAAGTGCAGTTCCACTCGAACCTTGATAATTTTTACTTGTTTAAAAACATAAAATGCGCTTATTGAAGAACCCTTCATATAAAATGAATAATTCTTCAAACACACACACTTACATGCAGGTACAAGTTTGTGGTCTCGCGTACTATGGAAGCGTTCAACAAGTTAATTTTCGCTGATGGCCGTTATGCTATCAATATGCAATTGGTTGACTGAAAATACTACATACAATTTTTATTATTTCTATTTCTATTTTTAATGATTTTTTTACCTTTGTGGATTCACATTTTTTTTCTTATTTTATATTTACTATAATTTTGTTGAGTTGTTTTATTATGTTTTTTTGATTACACCTCTCGCATTCGCCCCTTCCCAAGTTAAATTAATTAATATCTTCTAGTTGACTAATCGATGGCGTGACCAACGAAGCCTACAACGTCAGCCTCAAAGATTAGCCGCACATTCATACAAATTATATATCAAGAAGCAAACAAATTGGCCGCTAGCATAGGAGCAACTATGCCTTTAATAATATTTATGCGCAGCAGCAAAAAATATTCGAATTAACAATAAAAATTCAAGACGCCAAAATCAACATCTGTCCAAAGCGTCGACACGCAAGGGCAACACTGCGACTGAGTTGCGTTTAAACGGCGTCTTTGCTAATAGTTTTCTGCCGATTTCGGCTGCAAGCAACCGGCTACCTGCGCGTACGCTTTTGGCTTTGTCCAATAAATTTTTATGCAGATTAGGTCATTAGTGTTGGGTTTTCGTTTGTTTGCTATTGTTTGCTGTTCCGTTTGTTGGTGTAGTTGCTTATCATATTGGCTATCTCAATAATTAAATGGCAATTTTTTGTTTTACGTTAATATATTTTGATTACGCTTGTACTTGAGTGTTTACATTTTGCTTGTTTCCAGCTTCCTTTATGTAGCAGATGTTGTGGTAGATATATCTATGGTTGCTTTGGAACATCATAGTTGTTTAGGGCGTTGCTTTTACTTGACTGCTTTTTATTTTTATATTTTCATTTTTGATAACTGTTGTTCTTTTGAGGTTTTAATTTTTTTTACCTTTCATTTAGCCTTAATATTTATACCTGTTCCCAGTACAGTACAGTACTAATTGTTGGGTATAGTAAATTTGTTCATTTAATGGTTGCTTCAAACATCTTGAAGGAATGCTTAGAAGTATTAGATGCATGGATTTGGCTATGCCAGCGTATGTGCGCCAGTCCATGCGGACAATAAAGCGAGTAAAAATTTAGGTTTAAAGTACAAGGCAAACACATTTGCTCGCAACTTAGCCCAAGTGTTCTGCCTCAGCGAAATCGAAGCCTCTCCAAGCACTGCTCAAAAAGTAAAAGATGCCCTAGAACACGAGCACCATATGGACCTACCCATAAAACAATTCTCAAAAAATTAAGTTCAAGAAGTGCTAGAAAAATTTAAAATAAGAAGGCCCCTGGATATGATCTCATAACAGGAGCAGTACTAAAACAAATCCTAGAAGAAGCGCTAACTTTCCCTACGTGCATTTACAATTCTATTACATTATCTGGTTTTGTTCAACTCAATGGAAAGCAGCTCAGGTAAAAATGATCCTCAAACAAGCAAAAAGTGCTGAACAAGTCGAATCATAGCAGCCTATTTTCTATAGCCTTTAAAGTAAGGGAACTCCATTTCCTCAAAAGAATGATGCCTTTAATTGAAGAACGAAATATAATCTCAAATCACCAATTTGGTTTCAAGAAAAAAAAAACACAGTACCATCGAACAGTTACACAGATTCGTTAATAGTATTCACAAAGCATTTGAACACAAAAAAAAAATATATTTCACAACGGCCTTTCTCGATATATCTCAAGTAAGCCGCGTTTGGCATAATTACTTACTTTAGAAAATAAAAGACAGTCTACCAATAAACTATTACATATTTATTAAGTCTACATGGAAAATCGATATTTCTTTATCAAACAAGGCGAAGAACAGTCTGAACTAAGTGAAAGCTCAGCTGGTGTACCGCAAGGCCGTATTTGGGCCCCATCCTCTACTTGCTATACCCAAACGATCTAACAGCTTCTGAAGAAACAATAGTCGGAACGTCGTGAAGGACACTGCCGTATCCACTGTTGACCCCCGCCTCCATGTAGCCACCCAAAAACTCCAGAAAGGGCTTGATAAAATAACTCATTGGTTGAAAGAGCCAAACGAAACAAAATCTTCTCAAGCCATTTTTACTCTAAATCGAAAATCTCGCCCACCTCTTAAGCCCAATAATATAATCATCCCCCACACTAACGTCACAAAATATCTCGGAATGCATCTTGATAGCAAACTCACACGTGAAACCCATATTTTAACCAAGGAATAAAGGAACCTAGGAATAAAACTTAGAAACCTAATTTGGTTACTACATCGGAATTCCCAGGTTTCTCTCGAAAGTAAGTTCTCACTTTACTCTGCTATTTTGAAACCGATATGGACAAATGGAATCCAACTCTGGGCCACTGCAGCATCGAAATATATAAAAGATTCCAGTCGAAGTGATCAGAATGATCTCAAACGCTTTTTATTATATCAAAAATGCCCAAATTTACCGTGATCTCAAAGTACCCATGAGAAAATATGCCACATTACACAACACGCTACTACAATCGCACTCAAACCATCTTGTTGCAGGAATACTTGCAAATCCCATAACCTTCACCAGACTCAAACAGTAAATGGGACGGTAGAAGTGTTGCTGCTTTTGATTTAAAGTAGGTTAACAATGAAACTGCATCAGTTGATTAGTACTTGAATGAACATCGTAAAAAATGCGGTACTTAAGCTATTAATGAGGCATTTTCGTTTTTCATTACTTACCGGATAATCAGTGACAATTGAAAACAGATATAGCTTGGCGACTGGGTTCAGAGAAATACACTGAATTCATGAAGGGGGCACAATAGATCAGTCAGGTCGCAGCGCTAGTTAGGTAGAAGTGGCAGTCGGTCTTTAAACCAACTCCATTGGACCTTTACTGATCCGTTGTGATACTACAGTAGCAGTTTAGCTGCCACTCCTCGTTAAATCACTTTGTTTAGAGTGCAAACCCATTGATCTGGCTGACAATTATATTCCTAAAGCAAAAGTAGGGAAGTGACAAAAAAGGTGTCTGACAGACTCTCTTTCTTGCAGCTTCTGCTATAGTCCAAGTCCAAGTGAGCTCCATTCAATCTATGAGCATGTCGACCTAGCAGACAGGACTGTGATCCAAGCAACTAGTTTGAGATACCTGCCTAATTTGAATTTGATACCTACGTAATCTATGGCAGTGGAGCCTGGTACTAGAAAACTGTTGCCATTTGTAAGTAGATATTTTCGTCGTACTATCGGTATCTGGTGGCCGTGAACTATCTCTAACCAACGACCATGGCAATTGACTAAACAAATGCCGATAGAAAAAGAGATCGTGCACAGAAAATACAAATGGATCGGACACACACTGAGAAAGAATCCAGACGAAATAGCTCACTCAGCTTTTCAGTGGAAACCTCAAGGCGCCAGAAATAGAAGTCGGCCTAAATTGACTTGGTGGAGCTGGGTTAATAGGGAGAACAGCAAATTATTTAGCGAATTAAAATATCTTACAAAAGAACGTGCTTTGTGAAAATCTTAAGCAGATAGACTAAGTTTCTAGTTACAATTTTGTTTGTACTTTGGAACATGTGAGTAATAATAGTAATAATATACCGCAACAATAGAGACGTGTTTCCTTGACTGATTGAGTAGCGACTTTGAGCGCCGGACATCCCATTCTGTTGCGTTACATGTCAGATTAACGTTCCATTTCGTGTTGGCTGAAGTGGCAATGCTACTTGGACCACGAAGCTTGTAAGTTGAGAGGAGGCCACTGATGGTGCCCTCTCGGTAAGAGATGCCCGGCATTTGAGGAGAATGATGGAATTAGAGGGATTTAATTGCCACTAAGAGATTTCATTGCCACTTGGCTAGCATAATAAACATATAGGTATTTCTCTAAAGGTAGTCACGTTTTTTTATAACTAGAACTTCATCCTGAAATACGCTGCAGGAATACTTGTAGAACATGTCCCACTGCTGCCCTCAACGTCATTCTGCACTTACTTCCCGTGGATCTGCAAGTTAAATCCATTGCTGCTCAGGGAGCTGTTAGGTGGAAGGAGATGGCCTCTGGAGGCCATTTACTGCAGAATATTGAAACAGATCTGTCCTTCTTTCTCTGTACTTCGCACTGATCTCTCCATCCGCAAGCTGGGCTTTGAGGGTTTTGCTAAGGCTATCTTTCCGAGCAGGCAAGAGAGGAAAGAGGGGAGATTCGGCATGGATATGAAATCTCTGCTTTCACTGATGAATCCAAAATGGAGTCTGGAGTGGGGGCGGGGTTTTCTCTAAATCAGCCAGCATTTCAGTCCCTTTTAAACTGCCGGAAAGGAACAACGTTTTTCAAGCAGAGGTCTTCGCGATCCTGCAAACATGCAAATGCTTAGGGATCGCTGTTGGGGGGAGACATTAATATTTTTTCTCGTCAACTCCGGTAAGGAGGAACTCAAACGTCTCGAACGTGCAGAAAACATTTCCCTTATCTGGGTTCCTGGGCACAGGAATATAGAGGGAAGTGAAATTGCCGATGAGCTTGCCAGGAAGGGGTCGACAGAACCGGTTTCAGTTGTCCCCTTCTCAGACATCGGTGTCCCCTTGACCGTTGTTAAAGGGAAACTACACGATTTCTTTCTAAAAAAAGCGCAAGACAGATGGAGGTCTCTCTCATCGTGTGCTATTTCGAAAACACTATAGCCTCAATACGATAGAAACAGAACGCTTAAGGTGATTCGAATCTCCCGCCATTCAATTTTCAAACTCGACTTCGCCAGCTGTGTTGCCCCTCAACGGAACTGCTTTGCAAAGTCTCCGATTGATGACCTAAACATGCTTTGGACATTAGTCATCATGCCTCAGTCTTTATTCTTACAGAAAATCGTACTAGTCTTAAAAGCTTCTGCTAGCTGGCGAATATTTTCATAAAGTATCTTAAGTAAGTATCCGAAAGTAAGTATCTTAGGCTCTTTGCAGCCCCAGCCTATCTCTTCTTCCTTGTAATAATGTGCCTCTCCACATTTCTTAACTGCTGGTAGTTGTAGCCGATCGAAACGTGATGCTGTTATCTGAGTAGATGCGCTATGCGAAAACGAAAAAAACCAGAGGTTTTTGGTTTTTGCGAGCTCACAGAAATTAAATTTTTTTTGAAGGTGGTACACAGGGATCGTTAAATGTGATCGTGCGCATTGACTTGTTGGGTGTAACACTATGAGATGGTATGGCCTGTCTATGGCGATTTCAGTTTTTCGATATAGGGAGCTTATTGCTGTTTTAGACGTATGTTGTTTGCTGTCTAGAAGGTGACGTATCTTTCTGGGCTGGAATCTTGTGATAAATACGACTACCGTTGTCAGCCTCCGTCTGTTAGTGGATGAAGTTAAGATTTAGGTTTCTTG
This sequence comes from Anastrepha obliqua, assembly GCF_027943255.1. Taxonomy (NCBI): domain Eukaryota; kingdom Metazoa; phylum Arthropoda; class Insecta; order Diptera; family Tephritidae; genus Anastrepha; species Anastrepha obliqua. The sequence continues at coordinate 7,817,305 of NC_072894.1, forward strand.
GCTTTCACTTAATTGCTATGTACGCCTTGCTGTTAGCCATCTGAAGAACTTCAACAGCATCATAGGGCAGCTAATACAACTGTAATTCAAGCATCGCTCGGTTGCCGTCTAAAGGGTGGATAGTAGTCGGTCTGTACGACCAACTCACTTAGACGTTACAGCTCCGTTGTAATATCACTGTGCGACACGTGAACTCCATTTAGTTTTCTTCGTGGAACTATTTTTTTGCTCTTATGAAGCGCAGTACTGGTCCAATCCCCACGCCAGATGGTTCCGTAAGAGAATAGAAAAAATATTTACCTATACGACCTGCTCTGATTTCAGCTAAGGCTGGACAATTGCAAAGGAAGTGACTGCTTAACGTTTGCTCCTCTTGCTCGTCCTCATCGCTTCGATTTGATAGTTCAAGATAAAAAGTAAATTCTCTTCCGATTTTTTAACTCACACGTATACTCACATATTGATGCCTGCCCGCCTAAACGAAAATTACTTAATTAACATCGGAATGTTAAGAGCTCAAAGCTATCACAGCCATCAGAAAAAAAAAATTGCTGGTGGTGTAAAAAAATCCAATTTAAAGCTTATGCTACAATGATGATAAATAAATAAAGAAAAACAAAATTAATCAATGCTTAATATATTCCAGCAACAACTTGTTTGCCTTCGAGAAACCCCCTCATAACTAGGCGACAATTTTATCCATTCTTTGCTGCTATATTCATAACAACATTTTGATTGCTCTTAAGTTCTTAGAACTATTTTAAGTTCTTTGGGTATTTGCATATTTTGTTTTTTTTTTTGTCTTTTACCATAATTGTTATATTTTCGCTGCTTTGCTTTTATTGGCTGGTTTCGGATATAAACCAAATTCGAATTATTTGAATTAGTTAACATATTTTATTTTAATTATATAAAGTAGACATGAATGGAAAATTGTAAAGCATACATATCAGCATATGCGCTTGTGTGCCAGTGTGTGTGCATGTAATGCGTGGCTATCTTTTGTTTAGTTCTCTTATACCAGTTTGTCAGCTTGAACTTGAAACTTCCGACAGATTTATATACAAACAATAATTCGTTGTATTCATCATTTTGAATCAATAAAAATACCCATAAATTATGTACATACATACAGACGTTACATGTAATAATTAACACTCAAATGCACTAAGCGTTACGAAACGGCCATGTGCTGTTTGAGCAAAATACTGCTTGAGCGAACGTTTGAATACGCACGCTACGCCCGGCTGAAACTTGACCGAAGCGTTATTGGTTCGCTGTACGTATTTGAATATAACTCCAAAAGGTATGACAATCTCACTATGAAACTTTCAGGGATTGCCGACTTAGGCTGAGCTATTAATGAAATATATATATAAAAAAGAATCCAAGGGGGCGGTACTTTTTAAAAATGGCATACAAACAAGAGAAAACAAAAAAAAAATTTAATTTTTCAATTTAAAAATTGTAATTTCTTTGTAATTCAAAGAATTAGTATAAGACATATTTCAACTTTTTTTAAATCTAACTTTTCATAAAAAAAAAAATTATTTAAATTTTTAGTAAAACATTTAAAAATTTTTAATTTAATTTAAATTTTAACAAAAAAAGGAAATTTTTCTCAAGAAATTTATTAAATATAATTAAAAATTAAAATTAATTTTTTTATTAACATTTAAATTAAAAAAAAGTTAAAATTTTTTTAAAAGTATATTATACTAAAAAATTAAGAAAGCAAAAAAAAAAAAACTGGAAATGTGTTACAAAGAATCCATTTAAAAAAAATAAAGTTTTTTCCAAAAAAATAAATATGTTTTTAATTATTCTAAAAAATTTCAAAAAATAAAAAAAAAATTGGAAAATATTCTCTACTAAAAATTAAATTTTTCTCAAGACAATTTTCAACAAAAAATTTTTCTGAAACTTTTTAGGAAATAAAATTTTTTGTATTAAAAGTGAGATTTAAAAAAAGCTTAAATTTTTTTAACGTATGTTTTATAATACAAAATTAAAAAAGGAAAAAAGCCATATAGAAATATGTGACAAAGAATCATTTAAAAAAAATAAATATAATTTTTGTTTTTAAACTTTCTAAAAAATTTCAATTTTTTTTAATGAAAAATATAGAAAACCAAAAAAAAAACAAAAAAGTAAAATCAAATTAAATTATTTTTTTAATAAAAATTTAAATTAGTTTTTTTTTATTAAAAGTTAGATTTAAAAAAAGTAAACAATTTTTTAAAGTATGTTTTATACTAAACATATAAATTACAAAGAAAAGAAAATTTTTTTCATAGAAATTTTTTTATTAATTTTTCTAAAAAAATTCGATTTTTTTTTTAATCAAGAAAATAAAAAAAACCAAAAAAGTCTGAGGAGACGGTGCTTTTCAAAAATGACAACAACAAAAAATTGCAAAATATTTTTTAGTAAAAATAAATTTTTTTTGAAGACAATTTTCAACAAAAAATTAATTTTTTCTGAAGCTTTTAGTAAATTATTTTTTTTTATAAAAGTGAGACTTAGAAAAAGCTTAAATTTTTTAATGTATGGTTTATACTACCAAACTAAAATAGAAAAAAAAAACACACGTAGAAATATGTTGCAAAGAAACAAATTAAAAAAAATAATTTTCTAAACAAATTTCAATTTTTTTTAACCCAAAAAAAAAATTAGTTTTGTTCTAAAGAAAATCAAATTTTTCTCAACAAAATTAAATTATTGTTTTAAATAAAAATTGAAATTAGTTTGATTTATTAAAAGGTAGATATAAAAAAAGTGAAAATTGTTTGAAGCATGTTTTATACTAAACATATAAATTACGAAGAAAAGAAAATTGTTTTCAAATAAACTTTTTTATTAATTTTTCTAAAAATATTCGATTTTTTTTTAATTTGTCTCAAGAAAACTTAATTTTTTTTACTAAAAATTAAAATTTAACTTTTTTTATTAAAGTTAGATTTAAAAAAAAATTACAAAGGAAATAATGTTATTTTAAAATAAATTTGTTCGTAAATTTTTCTAAAAAATTTCGATTTCTTTAATGAAAAATATTAAAACCCAAAAAAAAATCTGAAGGGGCGGTGCTTTTCAAAAATAGCAAAAGACAGAAAATCAAAAAAAAATGTCAACAGGAAATACATTTTTTTCTCAAGAAAATTAAATTTTTCTCAAGAAAATAATTTTTTTTACTAAAAATTAAAATACAATGTTTTTTTAATTTTATATAATAAAAAAAGTTTACGTTTTTTAAAGTATTTTTTATACTAAGAAATAAAATTATAAAGAAAATAAAATTTTCTTACACTAAATGTTTTTATTATTTTTTTCTCAAGAAAATTAAATTTTTCTCAAGGAAATAAATTTTTTTTACTAAAACTTAAAATTAAATTTTTTTATTAAATTTTATATAATAAAAAAAAAATTTTACATTTGTTTAAGTATTTTTTGTACTAAAAAATCAAATTACAAAGAAAATAAAATGTTTTTACATTAAATGTTTTTGTTAATTTTTCTAAAAAATTTCAATGTTTTATGTTAAAAATTATAATTAAAAAAATGTGTTTTGTTAAAAACTAAATTTGAAACAAACCCAAAAAAATTAAAAAAAGGAGATTAATCACTTTAAAAACTCTATAACATAATTTTCAACATTGAATAAGCCACAAAATTAGAATTGTTTTTTTTTTTTCTACAATAAAATATTTAGATTGGTTTATGTAAAAAATGAATTGAATAAAATTTTTCTTCGTGAAAAGCTAAAATTAAAAAAATGTGTTTTGTTAAAAATTATAAAAAAGAAAATTTTTTTAAAAACAAAATTAAAAAAAATATTTTTTAAGTACATTTTATTCTAAAAAAAACAATAACAATAAAAAAAGCAGATATACCACTTTAACAACTTTATAACATAATTTTCAACATTGAATCAATTAAAAATTTTTTTCCACAATTTTTTCAGTTTGTTTTTAAAGTAATTTTTTGCAAAATTTACGACAATGACCAAACTACTTGGATCACTTAGCATGGAATAGCTCCAGGGCAGTTTTCGTGCGTTATTTATTATACTTTAGAAACCAGAGCAGATATTCGGAAAGAAGTAAGATTTACAACATCTGTGGTGCTTAGCTTAGACGCCAGGGATTAACCTAAAATATGATTTTGCAGCTAGTCTACAAATAATTTTAACCCTCGCATAAACAACAACAGGCAGAACAAAAAAAAAGTTTTTATTTACGTAATTCGCTTAGAATTAGAATGCATAGGAGTAATTTGTTTCCGGAATTACATTTTTCCCAAAAACAAAAAAAAAAATCGAACATTGGTAAAGTTACAGCTTTCCGGCCATTTCAATCATTGAAAATTTGGTTTAAAGTTTAATATAAAAAATATGGAAGTGTAACTAAATAAGTCGAAAAAAATTTATATTTTCCAAAAAATGTTCAAAAGTTTTTAGTACGAAATGTGAAAACATTTTTGAGTTTTTAGTTTAAGAATGGAGATATCCATACTAGGGCTTACATTCCGATTATCTGAATTAGTAAGAACAATCAGATGTCTCTGAAAAATATAACGATAGAAAATCGGGCGGCTAAGAAATTACGAAAATATTATCACAAGTACAGGGTTGGCCATATTAAACTGACCCATGTGATTATTAAAAAAATATGGAAAAAGAAACATTTTTTTGTGTTTCATTGTGAAAAACATTTAATTTAGTTCAAAGAGATTCGTTTACATCACTTTTTGAATATGATATCGCGCAAGTGGTCGCCCTTAGCACGTATTTGGATATGTACAGGGTTGGCCATATTAAACTGACCCATGTGATTATTAAAAAAATATGGAAAAAGAAACATTTTTTTGTGTTTCATTGTGAAAAACATTTAATTTAGTTCAAAGAGATTCGTTTACATCACTTTTTGAAGATGATATCGCGCAAGTGGTCGCCCTTAGCTCGTATAGCGTAATGTGCCCGTTTTTCGGCGTTTTCCATAGTTTTGGCCAGCGTCTCGGCCGATATGGCGGCTATTTCCCGTCGGATATTGGCCTTAAGTGCGCCTAGTGTCTTTGGCTTGTTGACGTAAACCTTAGATTTCAAATTACAGTAAAAAGTTATAGGGTTACTCAATGGTCAGTTTAATATGGCCAACCCTGTACTTTCCCCTGCTTTCATTATTCCATCAATTACATATTATTTTCAAGTTCTGGTGCTTTTAGAAACCCAAAACTTAGCTATACTGCACCGCTTATAGCTGGAAAACAGAATTTTTGAATGCATTTTGTTGTTTTTCTTTTAGTACTTGCTTGCTTGGCTCTATGAACCTGCATCTTAGCCGTTAGAGCAGCGGTAGTCGATGGCAAGGTTAGGGAGTTTAAATTATATGCCAAATAGACTAACAGGTGAAAAATAACCCATAAAGCATCTTCGTGACTTGAAGGATTAGGAGCTTGAATTTGTAATTATTTTTTCTTAAGTTCTTAAGCCTGATGATCTGATAAACTTATGAGTGGAACTTGTACTGCTCTATAATGGGTTAAATTTGTTGTTTCAAAGGAATTAAAGTCATTTCATTCGACTTCTTATAACCTTCTTCAGTTTTCCTCTTATAATTTATAAGTTAAGCCGCAAAGGTTCAAAGTATACAGGGTGTTTAAAAACAATTTTAAGTACCTAGACAGATAATGGACTAAAAGAAAGAAAAATGTCCTAACAAACATGGATCCACAAACTAACGATTTTGGCGATATGACAAGTTGCTCTTCTCTCAAACATTTATTTTCAATCACCTGTTTACTATGCACAAATAATAAAAACAAATTTGCATAAAATCTTCAAGGCGCCCTTTTTATATTTCCCAACAGGCACGACAACTTTGTCTGAAGTATATTTGAACTCGTTCTAAAAGCTCCAAATTGCTCGGATATATTGGCCCTTTTGATGAATTCATAACTTCATCCCTGCAAAGCTATTACCAGGGGCACCATAGAAACCTATTTTCAAATATTTTAAATCAAACCCAGAGGGTTTAATGAGACGATCTGGGAGGCCATGGCACGCGTCCACCTCATCCCACACATCTACGTGGAAATGATTAGTGTAAATGCTCTATAACGGCAATCGAAAAACCACTTGGAGCATCATCGAGCTGGCACCACAAATTTTGTATTTTTTTTTGAGGGATGAGGGGGTTTAAAATGTCTAATGCATCATCAAAGCTGCGGTCGAAGCGGGACTGAAAAAATCGCTCTCGTTTGGTGCCGTCACCCACTCTGGAGTTGCTTTCGCATTACTTCAGAGTAGTATACCATCTTCCTCATTACAAAGGTCGATACCTACAAAGGTCTATCTATACATTTTTTGTCTTTAGTCGAAAAGTCGTTCAAAAGCTCAGCTTGTCTAATTGCTGAATTAGAGATTATATTTCAGATGGTTAATAAAAGACTTGAAAAGCACTTTGAACTTTCATTGACGGTTCATGAGAATTTCTCCATAGAAACTTGAAAGTATCCATTTCCTCAAATTTAATACAAAACTTCAGCCAATTATGATGAGAATATGTGTAATAAAGAAAGCGTAATAAAAATTTCAAGTAACAAAGAAGCTGAAACAAATAATAACTTCCCATATCTCCAAAGGAGCCAGCTTGCGGAGCCATATTAATAAAGACATTTTTGATTATTTCAGTCTTTACTATTGCCCTCTCAAGCACTTAGCTTATGTTTGGCACCTTGTATAATAAAGAAGACATACCAATATTTGGTACGAGCGCCTGAGCAGCTCATTATGCCCAATTCTTGATTGTTCACTTCTGTATATTGGCCCTAATGCAGTTGCACTAAATATCACTGCCATGGCCTTTACCAACCAGCGATAGCAAATGGTATAAATACGCCATCAATGGTCAACTGAGATATCGTCAAAGTTTAATCGTTGTGGTGTAAACATCGCGACAAATCAACAAAAATGGTGTGTAAATAAACGAATGATAATACAAAATTATCAAAAAGAAAAGAAAAGAAGAAAAATTCAAAACAAAAAAAAAAAATATATATTATATATAAAAAAATAAACCGAAAATCCTAACAGTTTGTTTGTAATCTAATATTCAGTGATTTCGTATTCGCTGATTGTGATTAGTTAACGAGTGTTTGTGTCTCAAATTTAAAATTTTAATTTCGTTTTTTTGTTTTCTATTTTGCATGCAGAAATTCTTCGTTGCCGTCTCCTTCGCCTTATTGGCTTGCGCTGCTGCAGACGTCTCCCATCTCGGCGGTGGTTATAATTATCCCGCACCAGTACATGAAGAAATTCGATCGGAACCCATTGTGCCACAAAATACCTACTTACCACCTCCACCACCACCACCACCGCCATCCCAGGGCTACAACTACCCAGCTCCAGTGCATGAGGCAATGAAATCGGAACCAATTGTTCCACAGAACACCTACATTCCACCTCCTCCACCACCACCACCACCACCACCACCACAAAATACCTACCTCCCACCAGCTCCAATCCATGAAGCAATCCAATCCCAGCCTATTGCACCACCACAAAACACCTACATCCCACCAGCTCCAATCCATGAAGCGGTTCAATCTCAGCCGATTGCCCCACCACAGAACACATATCTTCCTCCATCGGGCTACCGCTACAAGACCGTTCGTCGCGTTGTCTACAGACGCCGTTTCTAATTGAACGCTGAGTTGGCGCTTTGTTGATTATTATTAGTTCACTTTGTTATGATTTACTAGCTCGAAATATAAATACTAGATTCAATTGAAACACGTTTTCTTCATTCATTTGCCAAAAGATGTTTATGTTTAAAATATTTATTTCGGGCAGAAAAATTATATTTGCATCTGCAGCAGTTTCAGTTTCATATTTGAAGTTTTCGGAAGTAACGGTTTAAAGTATTTAATGAACACAGTTGCTGCATGGAACTCCGGCACTCAGATGTTTATGCCCACTGTAATTGCGAGCTAGCGCTGAAAGTTTTGTTGGTAAAGCGTTAGGAGAGAGGGATATTACAAAGTCAACTGCTCTTGAAATTAGCTTGACTCCATGGATGATAGATTACATGGTTGTGCGTTCCGAATTCGTTGTATCGTAAGAACCAATGAATAAACAGTCAAAAGAAAGGGGAATTACTTGTTTGTGAGGGGGAAAAGTAGGCGAAAGCAAGGGAAACAACCAAATTTAAGAAATTATACGCCCACACACAAACTTTCTTGACTTGGCGTCTTCCGCAAACAAACAGAAACAAACTGCATTTGGAGGCTTTATATTAGTTCGTGCTTTAACAATTTAACACGCGGCTCTTCGCTTTCATTGGCTTGTTCAGTTTAAATATCACAAATCACAATACTACCAAGCCATTCACTGAATTTTCACAAACATTTAATTTCTCTTATCATACTTTTGTTTGTTTTGTTCGTTTGTTTTGTATTGCGAAGGGAGCTGAGGTCAGGCTTGTCAAAATCGCGAAAAATAAAGTAACTGTTTTAAGAAGGCGCCACTTATGGTATTCAATTCGTGTTGGTTTGACTCCTTCCCTTTTCGCAAAAACTTTTTCTATACTTCTGGTATTTCATGCACAAGGTTTCGAACACGGCTACTACCGAATGGTAGTAGTAATGCATCAAGCAATTCTATTACTATGCTCGGTATCTAATTTTAGGTCTACAAAAAAGCATCGCCGCCTACTTGTTTTTTGGTATTTTGAATGTTTTAATTAGAATCATTAGAAATATTTTAATGTACCAAAAAAATGTTTATATGAAAGAAAGTGCTTAATATTCGGACTAAAAAAATTATAAAAAAACAATGGAATTTTTCGGCAACTTGAAGCCTTCACTTCACTATATTAAGCTATGAAACTGCATACCATTTTTTTTGTTCCTCTTAAAAACCTTGTAATTGTAATATAAAGTTTGTGGAATGCTATAATTTTAATGTTAATTTTGCAATTTGGATTTATATTGTTTATGTTAGACAATGAGCAACAATTTTATTAACAAAAATAATGAGCATTCGAAAAAACACAAAATAGTCAAAACAGGTCGAAATGTTAAAATCAAAATGTTATCTTTTTATTGCGAGCTGTAAGAAACAGAATTACGGGGATTCGTTTGTATGTTAACCGAGTAGACGTTTAACAGGTATCTGTTGGAGTTGCTAGATACAGAGAATGTTAATGACATGACAGAGAATGTCAATGTTAATGACAGAGAATATTAAAGACATTAATGTTAACATTCTCTGCTAGAGATCTTCGGGTGACGAGCTGTGCGCGAAGTTCGTTCTCGCTCGAAATTCGTTCATTGCTCAACTGCTCAAATTTTTGAAATTCTCGAGCTTTCAAACAATTCGAGCTGTTTAGTTGTCCAACCAATTTTTTTTTATCAACAGCTGTTTTTTAGTAATATACTTATAAATATACATATATGCCTCAGAATATCATATGATTTCTATGAGGATATGAAAAAGCTTGTCTGCCGAAGGGTGACCGCCATTAGACAACCTCTTTTCTACCATTTGTTGTTTCATACCCAGGATTTCGAGTCCCGGACCCAGTACGCGCCAACCTACATGACTACGACGGCCGAAATAGTAAATGGTATATATGTTCAATTTCTCTTTTAATGACTTTCTGAAAAACATTTAATTTTTCATAAAATGCATGTCTCAAGCTTGACAACATTTTGTCAACGTGTATTAATATTTTTTAAAACTAAAAAAAAGTCATATAATCAACACTAGCTTCATTCAAATTATTCAAAAAAGCTCGATATGCTCGAACTCGATATTCGTACTTATATTGGGTAGTCGAAAATGTCTTTTTGTATTTTGTCAATAGATATCGCTGGAGTCATCTATCTCCAGTGCTGCCAATCACATTGTGTCATATCATATGGTGTTAGAAAGGTGACACATTTTAAGTTTCATTTAACCAAAAAAAAATTAAATTCGGAGAAGTTGAAAAAAAGTTATAGCTGTTCAAAAATGAGTGAAAATAATGAAGAAATTCGCTATATTTTGAAATTTTTGTATAAAAAAGGGAAGAATGCCACGCAAGCCACCAATGAAATTTGTGAAGTTTACGGAGACGATGCTGTATCAGTTCGCTAGCTTCCGTTCTGGAAATTTCGATGTGAAAGATGCACCTCGCTCCGGTCGACCTATCGTTGAAAAAGTCGATGAAATTATGGAAAAGATTGACCAGGACCGTCAGATAAGCTGCCATAACATCGCCAAGGCACTAAACATTCATCATCAAACGGTTTTGAACCATTTAAAAAAGGCTGGTTACAAAAAGAAGCTCGATGTTTGGGTACCATACGAATTGTCTGTGAAAACTTTAATGGACCGAATTAACATCTGCGATTCTTTGCTGAAACGAAATGAAATCGAACCATTTCTGAAGCAAATGGTAACAGGAGATGAAAAGTGGATCAAATACCACAATAAGGTATAAGGTTATGCTGTGTGTTTGGTGGGATTGGAAAAGAATCATCCACTATGAGCTGCTTCAGCCTGTTCGAGCAGGTTGATTCTACACTTTACTGTCAACAACTGATGAGATTGAAGCAAGCAATCGAAAAAAAAACGGCCAGAAGTGATCAGCAGAAAGGGCGTAGTCTTGCATCAGGACAATGCCAGGCCACACACATCTTTGATGACTAGGCAAAAACTGGGAGAGCTTGGCTGGGAAGTTTTGATGCATCCACCATATAGCCCTGACCTTGCACCATCGGACTACCATTTGTTTCGGTCAATGCAGAACTCCCTTAATGGAGTAAAGTTGGCTTCAAGAGGAGCCTGTGAAAATTACTTGTCGCAGTTTTTCGCCGAGAAACCACAAAAGTTTTACACTGATGGAATAATGTCTCTAGAAGAAAAATGGCAAAAGGTGGTCGACCAAAATGGTATTAACATAATTGGTTTAATAAAGTTCATTATAAATATAAAAAAAATGAGTTGAAGTTTGATTAGAAATACGAAAAGACTTTTTCGACTACCAATATATCGATATCCAGAGAGCTGTTCCAGTAATGGGCATCGAACCGGCGTGCCGGTACTCGTTGCTCATACGCCCGGGCTGCTCGAAAAAGTGCGTGCAAAATCAAACTATGTAAAAAAGTATACTTCCAAAAAAACCAACTAAAATGCTCCATTTCGGAATTTTTATTGCATCTGAGACAAAGTGGAATCTAAAATTTGTTTCTCATAACTTTAATAAAGTGAATAAAAAAAAAATGTCTGATATGATTTTTTTAATTAATTTTTTAATAATGCAAATCTGAAATTATTCAATTTATTTACTAATGAAGTCATTTTCTAAAATACTTGAAGGAATATGAAGTTTTTTGTCGTAGGCTTCGTACGCCGCGTAAAACTAAACGCAGCCGGCACACAGCCGAGGTTTTCTAGTGATTCTAATTCATCGAAGTTTGAAAAGTTGGATGGACGGGCAATAGCAGACGATGATTTTATTCTTCATCAGTGTTTGATTAGGAATGGTCGCTCATTAATGCTGGCAATCAGTGCTTTATAAAGCACAAAACCGCCATTTTTCGATATCCAGCGCCTTGAGGACAATGGCCGCGTTAAATGATTGTTCGTTGAACTGTGTGGCATATAACAATATTTTTTTGGGACGCGTAATTTTATTGTATGTAGTGTTATATATACATATATCATATCAATATTGTAATAATATTAAAAAAAAATTTTGTTTTTTTAATAAATTTTTTTTGTTTTAGTTGTCTCTTAATGCTGATGGGGTCTGTGATGTCTTTTTCTGTCTTTTACACAAAATTGCATAAGCCATATGTAACGTTTTGCCTGCGGGTAAATGCACAAAAGCTACATTATTTTTAAACTTTGCGCAACAGGTTTCAGTTTGAGATCATAGTTGAAATATGTGGCTACATCACTCATGTTGATTTTAAGTGGACCGTTGTGGACCACTCGAAAAAGTGATCTTAAAAAAAGAAATTTCGAAATTCGAAAATTTTGAAATTTCAAAAAAAAAAATTGGATTTTGTACCACAACTTAAGAGAATTATTACTGTTTCCGTTAATATATTCAATTATCTTTTTTTTTCAATATTTGGTAAACAATCAAATGGTAATATTTATTTGCAGACATGAAAATGAAATTCTTGTATGAAGTACGATTTGCATACAATTTCATGTTTAAAGTCAAAAGACTACAATGAAAAATTTTTAAATTAAATAATATTTTCAGAAAATCTGCCTTGAATATTTGAGAAAACATCTGCATTATCAAATTTTTATTTCAAAAATGTTGAAAAATTGAAGTTTGTCCGGCCGCCGGACCACTGTGTGACGGTTGGAATTATTCTAACTATGGAGGAAACCTCAAAGTCGTTTTGCATTATTTGATCAAATTTCTTTGCTATGGCCATTTTAAATTTGCAATATTTTGCCTTTGTATTTTTAGAACATATGATGTGCTGTAAATAGTAGTATTGTGCATATAGTAAAATTTGGAGAGAAATAATTTTGTACAACTTTTAACCCGTTAGCCGTTAACCCGGGTATTCACCTGCAGAACCTTCGGTCACAGCTCAGTAGGAAAGTGGAGCTCAGGTTGCATGGACTACATGACTCCGTACTTTAATTGGGATAGAAGGTTTCGCACCACAATTGAAGAGGAGGGATGGCACAAAGGCATGAAGTCTGACCATAGAACTTTTCACATCTATACAGACGCCGCTAAAACTTTAGACGGAGTGGGAGCGGGTATTTACTGCTCAAAACTAGGGATAAGACAGCCTATCAAGCTGCCAGACCACAGCAGTATTTTCCAAGCGGAAGTTTTTGCTGTGAAGAAAGCTGCAGATCTAGCCTACACGAGGACAAAAAAGAACTCAACAATTAATTTATACGTGGGCAGTCAAGCAGCAATCAAAGCAAGAAGCTGGTATTGTATTAAGTCCAAAAATGTTCAACGGAGCAGGGGGGCCATAGAAAGGCTAGCCGCAAACAGTAGGCTGCATATCTATTGGGTACCTATTGGGTATCTATTGGGTGCTGTTAGACCACCTTTTGAACAAGAGAACGACATACCAAAACCGCTAAATACAATATACAATGAAATGGACGACGACATGAAAAAACTAGTGGAAGTTGGGTGGACTAATCTGACCACATGCAAAACAGCAAAAGTCATGTGTAGAACTAACGACAAAAAACTGACTCAATTCGTACTTACGCTCTCGCATAAGGACTGCAGAACTATCATAGGTATGCTAACAGGTCGTAATCTATTGGCAGCACATGCGTATAAGATAGGGATTGCTAAGACGGACAAATGCAGGAAATGCGGAGAGGATGTTGAAGAAACTTTAGAACACCTTCTGTGCGTCTGTCCGGCATTATTAAAAACGCGCCTAAAATGCCTGGGAGCCCCATTGTTTGAGGGTCTGGAGGACGTCTCAAAAGCGGAACTCCCAGCTCTACTTAGATTCGCCAAAAGCGCTGACATCCTAAATGATGTCTACTTTAGGTACGCATAGAGGTCTGTCTCCATCTAGTATCGCTAGGGACCAAAAGGTCTATGCGTGGCTTATTGCCAACCAGGCTAACCTAACCGAACCTAACCAGTTTGCGCGCTCACGCACGGATCGTTTTGGTCTTGATTTTTTAGAAAGTCCGAATAAAATGGCATTTTGAAGGACCCCTCTAGCGTCCTCTAGCGTTAAGATGTTATACAAGTCATGTTCTACATGTTCTAGTTATTGGTCACAAAATTTCACTAGTGGTCTACTCAGACAAAATATTTGTACAAAAAATCTGTAAGTATTTCATCCACAGACGATGATCCTGAAATTGCTGCACGGTGTAATTTTCACAAGCAGAAATGAGCAGCACAAATTTCGTTATCATAGCTTGATATAACGCGCCATTAACGTTCACGGACGGTCGTGGAGACTCTTTAGTCTCTAAACCTTTTATACTTTCATGCCCCCCAAATTGCTAACAAGCAGCGATGTTTTCTTTACTATATATACATACATATATGTAAATATGTGTGTAGGTATGTGTATTCATGTATAAGAAATGTGTTGCACTCCTCTTCTTCTACTTAATTGGCGCGATAAGCTTAACGAGTCGAGTTTAACAAAATGCGCCACCCAGCCCTTCTACTTTCCAACACAAAGGAGGTCTTCCTCTTCCTCTGCGGCGCTCCCCAAAGCTTCAAAAGTTATGACGAAAGGGCGGCAGAAAGAGCAACGAGCATAGTAAATAAATTTGGCTGCAAGTCTGCATGTATATATGTGTGTATATGTGTATGTACATATGTATTTATGTATGTTGCTTCCTTCCAACTATGGTAAGCCACTACGAGAAAGTGAGAGCCCAAAGTGAAATGGGTCAAAAATGTCAACAATGGAAAAACCTTCACAATTATTTAAATACCATACATACCAAATATAAATACACCTATACATTCATACATACATACATGAATGTGCTTTTGAGTGGTTGTGTGGGAATGTAAGACAGCAGAAATATCGAATGGAAAAGGCGAACAATGCAAAATGTCAAGCGTGATGTGCATTCTTGAAGTGTGCACTCTGCGGAAAATAGCGGTCATGCATGCACACATATGCATATTACCCATGTATGTGCTCTACATATATGTATTACTATGTAGTTGAGTGCCAGATGTGCGTGGATAGGTACGTACACTCACGGACAAAATTATTCACACAACAACTAATTTTTTACCAAGGAGCTGTAGGCTGAGAAAAATCTAATATTGGGTTGGAGAAAAAGAAATGTCGTATTTGTGATCGAAATTTGACGCTCCATTTAACGTACTTAGAATTATCCGTCGCTCGTCGCTTCTCGACCAAGATCTTTTTCGCTTGGCGTTGTCGTACGTGATCCACTTTTCATCGCCAGTCACCATCCGCTTCAAAAATGGGTCAAGTTCGTTCCGTTTTAGCAGAGAATCGCAAGCGTTGATTGGGTCCAAGAGATTTTTTTGCGTCAACACGTGTGGCACCCAAACATCCAGCTTTTTTTGGAATCCAATCTTCTGCAAATAGTTCCAAACGATTTCGTGGTCTACACTTAGTTCCTGACTAATCGAGTGAATGCTCACATGCCGGTATCTTTGGATAATTTCAATGATTTTATCAGTCTCTACGACGATTGGCCTACCAGTACGGGGTGCATCTTCGACATCTACTACACCAGAACGAAATCGATCGAACCAACGCTGTGCTGTGCGAATCGTTACAGTATCAGGCCCATAAACTTCACAACTTTTTGCCGCCGCCTTCGTTGCATTTTAACCTCTAAGGTAGTAAAAACGTAAAATATGACGAATTTCTTGCTTGGTGGACTCCATTTTTGTCGCGCTATAACTTAAGACTGAAACGTACGATTATAACACTGTCAAAGAGACACTTGTAGTACAGATTGTCGTCTTCAAATCGCCGTTTAGTGTGACCCGATGCAATAAGTACAACGCAAGATATGTTTAAATGTTGCGCTTAATTGACAAAATACGATATTACTTTTTCGCCAAGCCAAAATAATTAAAAATGTTATTCTTAGAAAAATCCACATATATATTGTTTTAATAAAAACCAACATAGACTTAACAAAACTTTACTTCATATATAAAATCTTACGATTCCTCATATTTTTAAGCGACAAAATTATTCACACACAAATTTGAATTTTAAATTTTAACTGTCTCCAGACTGGAATCCTTACGAACATTTGTTGGATGAACTCGGCAGGCATGTCACTAATTTTAACATAACTAGCAAAACCCCACTAAAGGAGGTATTCCAACATGAATGGCGAAATTCGGATCCAAATGTGACTAAAAAATTAGTTAACTTTATATCAAATGGAGAAGCAAGAAATAATACAAATTAAATATTAAAATTTCATTAAACTTACTTTGAATTGAATAAAAGTAATTTTCCAAAGTAAATTTATGAACTTTTTATTTAGTTACACTTTGAGGGCGGTACCCTGTATTTTATTTGTAAAATTGAATTATGTGAATAATTTTGTCCCTTAAAAATATGAAGAATTCTGTGACTTTTCTTAATTTTTCGTCCATGGAGTAAAGTTTTGTTAAGTTTATGTTAGTTTTAAATAAACAATAAATTTGTGTATTTTTCTTAGAATAATATTTTTAATTATATTATTTTTTTCTCAGGCTGCAGCTTCTTAAATGAAAGAGGAGTGGTTGTGTGAATAATTTTGTACGTGTGTGTATGTGGACGTTGTTTAAAGTGGAGCGAAATAACACTCTTATTATTTATTTACTTTATGTATTCATACCTAATAATTTAACTAACAAAAAAATTTTTAATACATGAATACGAGGCTACGAGGCCTTCAGCCCCCTTATACGAGTAATTGCAGCTAGACAAACATATTTTTTCGAAGTGTAAATGAAAAACTTGAGTTTAATGTTTTTTTTTTGTAAAACTAATATTGGCGCATACATCTCTTAGGGTAGCTGTGGTTAAAAAGGAACATTTACTCCACCCTAATGTATAAATACACATACACCTTGTCTAACATAAATCGCTTTCACTAGCGACAAGCTAAATGGTACACTGGTGACAGCAAAGCAAATATATTCAGATAAGTGTTAAAATGCCAATACGCACTCAGACATATATTTTCAGACTAGGTTGTTCAATTAGTTTTGCGGCTCGATGAGAAAAACCCCATTTGAATGGGTTGAAATACACTTTATTATCCAGTATCGTCTCCTGAACATCAATATAAAGCGTTTTTCAGTAAGAGCGCTTCAACTTTTTTTTTGAATAAACCACAAACGGTTTGACTTTTTTAACTAATTTTTTTTTATTATCGAGTTTGAACATATACATTTAAGTATGAAATTCGATTTCTTTTGCATGACCACCGCGTGCACGTTTTACGAAGTCCAATCGTTGAACCCAATTTTCGACCACTCTTTTGCATAAATCGGCCGAAATTCCAGCAATTTCGCGTTCAATATTGGCTCTGCGCTCACAAATCGTCGCCGGCTTGTTACTGTGACTTCACATAACCCCAAAGAAAATAGTCTAGAGGCGTCAAATCACACGAGCGCGGCGGCCATTCGACCGGTCCATTTCTGGAAATAATGCGCTCGTCGAACTTACTCTTCAACAAATCAATTGTAGCGTGCGCTGTGTGGCTTGTGGCCCCGTCCTGTTGAAACCACATGTCGTCTAAGTCCATACCATTCAATTGCGGCCAAAAATAATCGCTTATCATGTCGCGGTATCGATTTCCATTCACAGTAACGTGGCGATCGTTCTCGTCAACAAAAAAATATGGGCCAATTACGCCGCCGGCATGTAAACCGCACCAAACAGTGATTTTTTCGGGATGCAACGGTGCCTCATGAATCACGTGTGGATTGCTTTCTGCCCAGTAACGCATATTTTGCTTGTTGACAAATCCATTGAGCCAAAAGTGAGCTTCATCACTGAAGATGATTTTTTGGAAAAAATCTGGATTAAAGTAGCAGCAACAGAACTATTATTTTCATAAAAAATTTGCATGATTTGCAATCGTTGCTCAAGTGTGTAGCGTTCCATGATAAAATGTATACTAATGAAGTCTACAAATGACAAGCGAAAAATAAAAAATATTGCGTCGTTCGCCCTCCCTATCGGAAAAAAGTTGAAGCGCACTTATTGAAAAACGCTTTACTTGTTCCAGCGATGCTCACAGTCCACTGCAGACTGCGAAGTCATCTGCAAATGCACATGATCGGGATTTAGTCTACGGACTCTTGTCGTTTCTGCGACCAATCTCAGGAGACTCCAATGCACCTTCTCCTGGAATGCCGCGCTATAACGCGGAGAAGGTTGAGACGTCTTGGCTAATTGCAGCCAGAGGAAGAGCACATACGCTCAATCCAACACAGCTCTATCCTGAGTTTAATAAGGGAACTGGGTCCGGATGAGGCACTGTGATGAGTAGAGCGCACAAAAGGACATGAGGTCGAAATGCAAACCTCTTATAAAATCGATCTATCTGTTCCGACGAGATTCCAGTTCATGAATTCCATCCCTGAAGTGAGAATCTGGAAAAGCTGGAAAATACGCTTCCACAGCTATTATGACCTCATAATTTGATGAAAAATGCTTTTCGCGTATACATTTTTTTTATGTCTGGAAGCAGATGAAAGTCACTAAGGGTCAAATCTCCTCAATACGGTGGATGTTCCATTAATTCGAACTTTAATTCATGGATTTTAGCCATTGTCAAAATGCGCTTGTGGCACAGTGCATTCCCCTGATGAAAAATAATTTTTTTCTTTTATTCTTTTGCAAATTTTTTTTGAAATTTTCTTCTTCAGCTTCAGGTCTAAAAGCTTCAGGTCAGAATTTATCGCTTTACCAATTTGCAAGTAATCCACAAACAAAATTCGTTTCGCATCACAAAAAAAAAAAAAAACTGATGCTAACACCTTTTTAGCCAATTTCTGGACACGAACCCGTTTCGAAGCCGAAGAGCCAGTTTCACTCCACTCTTTGTCCTCTTGTTTGGATTTAGGATCATGCCTATAGACCTAAGTCTCATCCCTAATGATGCATCGATGCAAAAATCCACTTTATCTTTTCGAAACAGCTCTAAATGTTGCTGGGAAAATCGCATTTGAATGTGTTTTT
The DNA here is from genome assembly GCF_027943255.1 of Anastrepha obliqua. Taxonomy (NCBI): domain Eukaryota; kingdom Metazoa; phylum Arthropoda; class Insecta; order Diptera; family Tephritidae; genus Anastrepha; species Anastrepha obliqua. The sequence goes on from NC_072894.1 coordinate 7,836,010, forward strand.
GTTTCATTGTTAGCGAATTCGGCACCCATTGTGCACACAACCTTCTGAAACCCAGTACTTCAGTCAACATATTGCTTACACTGCCCAATGAGATGCCTAGGGTTTTTACTGGAAAGAATTTTTTCAATAACTTGATGATTTTCCAGTACGATATCCTGTATTTTTTCTCCGATTCCTGGTGTTATTGCTGTTTTCGGACGTCCTTGAGGTGGATCGTTATCAAGGCTTGTGCGTCCAAGTTTAAATTCAGCAACCCATCTTTGCACTATACTAATTATACACTTTCAACATTCGTTCATAAATTTCCTTTGCTTTCAAACCTGCCAAAAATCCAAAAATAACAATTCAATCATTGCACGATACTTGATTTTTTCCATTACAGAAAATTATGGGACACGTCGATACTAAATGGCTTGTAAACAAAGAATGAATTGACAGATTGAAATGGAACTCCACATTCGTTCATAGGAAGAGTGTACCAACATAACAAAAAACAAAAACAAGAAAAAAAAAAGTTATCGAACCGCAAAACTTATTGAACAGCCTAGCAAATATATTATCTTGCCAGGCACCACCTTAAATTAATTAATTCGTACCTCATAAGGTTTGGCCAGTCCCTAGTATAAACTATAGAGAAATAAAGGCAAAAGCTATCGGTTGAGTATCCCAATAATCAAACAACGTTACATCGAAATATAATCAGCTCAAACTGAACGAAAGCAGAAAATTATTACCAGCGTACAATGACAATAACTAAAACACGAAAGTATCAGGAAAATCGTAATGTACGCAGTTACAAACATTTACATATATTTGCTCTGGCAGCTGCCAACCAACTAATTGAAAAATAACGTTTGTTTATGCACGAATTTATAAAATATTCATAGCTTACCGTTATATGTATGTATGATTACACTAGGTATGATAATTCTACGCTCCTCTTATTTCTAAATTCTATGCATTTGTATACGGCTTCCGTCATAGCCGTATGCGTTGGTGCGTGACTACAATTTACGAGCGCTTAGGTTCGAATCTCTGTGCATTAAGCACCAAGCGGATAAAAAATGTTTGCAACAGCGGTCGCCTATCGGCAGGCAATGGTAAGCCTCCGAGTGTATTTCTGCCATGAAAAAGCTCCTCATAAAAGATATTTGCCGTTCGGAATCGACTTAAAACTGTAGGCCCTCCATTTGTGCAACAACAGTAAGGCGCACACCACAAGTAGGAGAAGGAGCTCGGCGAAAAATGGTGAGAGAACATTTTTTTGCGGTCGAGAGACCCTCTACGTTATGTGCTCTTTTTCTAGTCTGCTCAAGCAATTATTCCGTGGTGGGTATGTCACACCGAGCTCTTGAAAAATATCTGAAAAAAAACGTGATTTGGCTTGAATGGTTGGACTGCTTCTTAAGCATATTTCTTGGTTACTTCGTATATGTACGTGTACGAGAGCAGTTTAATAAGTACCCTTGCTTGATGACACAGGATGTTCCTGAGGAAAATTGGTGTTAGCATCGCTCCCATCTATCAAACGACGGCAAAACAAGTTTCAGACTTATTAATAGGTTAGTATGGATTTGGCAGCTATTCGAGTAAGACGCGTTTCGTGATTTTCGCTAAGATGGTAAAAGAGCAGCATCGTTCAGTAAATCCTGTTTTTTTTGGATGGGAAAAAATGCGGGAGGATAAAAGCATCGTTGGATGCTATCCATGGGGTCGCTCCTCCATCTATGATGACAGTTAGATATTGGTTGAACGAATTTAAGCCTGGGCGAACATCCGTTTTTGATGAGGAGGACGCCCGGCAGAAGCGGTTACCAAGGAAATCATTCAAACTCGCTCGCTGATCGTCGAACGAAAGGGCGCGAAGTAACAGAGACCATAGAAGGCGTGTCGACCGGAATGGCAATTCATATTTTATATGATAAGTTGGTGATCAAAAAATTGTCGGCCCGATGCGTGCCGCGATTGCTCACGGTGGACAACAAGCGGATGCGGCTGCTAACTTCGAATCAGTGTTTGAAGCAATTTAAGCGAGATCCGAAGGAATTTTTGCATCGAATTGTCACCGTTGATGAAACCTGGATTCATCATTACACACCAGAAGCTAAGCAACAATCAAAACATTGGATTTCTCCGGGTGAATCTGCTCCAAAGAAGACCCATCGGCCGGAAAGGTCATGGCGACGATTTTTTCGGCTGCGAACGGATTTTTTAGAAAAAGAAAGAACGATCACTGGACAATACTACAGTAAGTTATTGGACTGCTTTCACCAAAAATTGAAGGAGACGCGGCCGTATTTAGCGAAAAAGAAGGTGCTGTTTCACAACGACATTCACCCGGCACATTCATCCGGAGTTGTCGCCGCCGCACCTCCTCCGACTGCACACTTTGTGCCCGAAAATTAATCAGCTAAACATTAACGACGTCGTGGTGCCAATAAGATGGCGCAATTTGTCATATAGCGCACTTAACAATCGATTTATTATAAAATCAAATTGGTGACAACTTTCTCTCCCGAACTGGTCCTGTTGACTGGCCCTCTCGTTTGTGCGCTTTAACGCCTCTGGACTACTTTTTGTGGGGCTATATTAAGTCATTAGCTTATGGCGACAAATCCGTAACTCTTTGAAAGCATTGGATACCAACTCAAACCAACAATCAGCCAGATTTTTTGGAAAAGGTAGTGAAAAATTGAACTGATCGAGTGGTCCATGTAACTCGTAGCCGCAGCGGACATACACCGGATATCAAATACAAAAATAAATGCCGTGAAATTATATACCAGATAATTTCTGTTTTGTAACAGGTGGCGCTAAAGTAATCCTCCTATCAGAAAATGCTATAAATTTTGCGATTGGCCCCTAATGTCAGTTCTGTTTTGACATTTGTGTAGTAAACACATGCGAAATACACGTTAATAAACAATGTTACGCTACACTGCCCCAGAACGCGAAATATTGCTGACTATTTATTTGAATAAATTGAGTGAATTTCGTCGCAGATTTCCTCGCCGTCCAACGCCGACTGGTGGAACATTGCGACGTTTAGCCGCTCGCCTCGAAGAGACTGGCACATCAAGAGATGCTGCCAGTCGTAGCAGACCCCGGAGTAGCCGTTCTGCAGAGAATATTGCTGCTGTAGCCGAGGATGTCATGGAAGCGCCGTCCAAATCGACCAGACGACGTGCCACGCAAATGCGTATCAGTCGACGGTCTTTACAGCGAATTTTGGTACAAGATTTGAAGATGTTTCCGTACAAAATCCAGACGGTGCATCAGCTGTTAGCTGCTGACCGCCAATCGCGTCTAACATACGCTCAAGCTATCCTTAATCTCCATCAAGAGGAAGATGATTTTTCATCAAAAATAATCATGAGTGATGAGGCCCATTTCCATCTTAGCGGGTACGTAAATAAGCAAAATTTACGCTTCTGGGGCACTGAAAATCCGCGTGTAACCCACGAAGAGCCATTACACCCGCTCACAGTCACTGTATGGTGTGCTGTTTTCGCTGGAGGAGTCATCGGACCTTTTTTCTTCGAAGACGTCGAGGGCCAAACGGTTACTGTGAATGGTGAGCGCTACAGAGCAATGATCAACGAGTTCTTTTTGCCGCAACTTAATGAATTGGGATTGGAAAATATGTGGTTCCAACAGGACGGTGCAACGGCACACAATGCACGTGCCACAACCGATATGCTGAATGAAGGATGCATTTCCCGGGCGCCTAATCTCCCGTTTTGGCGATTTGCACCGGCCAGCAAGATCGCCTGATTTGACCGCTCTAGACTTCTTTTTGTGGGGCTTTTTGAAGTCGCGGGTTTATGTCAACAAGCCTCAGACTCTTGCAGCTCTTAAAGACAATATCCGTCAAGAATGTGAGGACCAATCGCCGGAAGTTTTGGCCAAAGTGATGGATAATGCCATAAAAAGGGCTCAAATGGCAATCAACTGTGGCGGCGTCCATTCACAAGACATCATATTCTCGACATGATGTAAAAAAAATTAAAAGACCAAATAAAAATAATCCACAAGAAGAATCAAAGTTTTTCTTTTTTTTTTTAAATTACAGACAAAAAACATCGCAAGGTTACTTTTGTTGTTATTATCCGTATAAGTTCTCAAGCTTTGAAAAAAACACCCGACACATGTGTGTATTACCATATATGCATATATGTATGTACAAAAGTTCGTCTGTTTGTCTACATATTTTCAATGCGGTCCCCTAAAAATGGTATACTTATCTGTTTGTGCCAAATTTTGGCCGAATTCACATTTTAATCATAAAATGTTAGCTCTTTATGCTTTTCCTTGTTGTTTTAGCTGTTTTTATTGCCAGCAGTTTTTGTCTGTTTATCAGCGGCTGAAGTGTGAAAAACGGCGAAAATAACAGCAACTGTAAATGTGTCAGAAAATTAGTGCCGAACAAAAACTGCCATTTGGGAAAGTGTCCATGTTGTCATAAATTTTCTAGGTAGATACAATTCCTTCAAAGTGGCGAAAAAACCCAAAACGCGTAGTCAACATTAATGGGCTTTCGTAATGTTAACGTAAATAATATTCGCCAGATTTAAATGGGGTTTGGTGAGAATTGCGTCGGCGTTTAGCACTTTTAGCAGAAATTTGGTGGAAATAGCAAATAAAAATATTTGTTGCCTGTGTGCGTGCATATGTAAATATAATTTTTGTACACATAAAAACATAGATAAAGATAGTCTTCAGAGCAGATGTCTTAGTTAGCACATGTTTTTGATAAATTTGTTCATTTCACTCAGCAAAGGAAAATAACGAGAAGGCCCGTATAATGTCTACAAACCGTGGGCATTTATATTCTAACTCACAATCCGTGTTAAAGAGTTAGGGCCAGTCAGAATTATGAACAAATTTGTTTTTGGATACATTCGACATCGACAGTAATTTAACACTTGGGCTGAAAAGTCCCGAGCCCAATGCATAGATGACACTAGTTTTACTGTAATCACCTCTTTTTCAATTAGTATTAACCTTCAAACGACAGCTGTTGAAATTTCATGACATTCTATTCATTAGTTCGTGAGTTGTTGTCCTCAGAGTGACGTTACTTTTGATATTTTCAAAACAATGGACCAAAAAGAACACAAAATGTTTCAGTTCTACGCTGCTTCTTGATGGGAAAATATACCGTTAAAGCAAAGAAATGGCATAAGAAGTGTTATGGGGATTTCGTTCTTCCAGAAACAATAATAAAACGATGGATTCCTGACCTCAAACGTCGTCGAGGAGATACCGATGGTGCACAACGCAGTGGACGTCCAAATGAGGCAGTAACACCTGGAAACATCAAAAAAATCCACAAATCGTTTTGACTGATCGAAAAGTGAAGTTGCGCGAGTTCGCTGAGATTGTACAGATATCAAAAAACTGTTGGCTTTATTTAGTATTGCACGAGCATTTGACCATTGGAAAGCTCTGATCAAAGTGGGTGTCGCGTTTGCTCACTCTTGACCAGACACAAGAATGTCTTGATGATTCTGAGCAATGGCAAAACTGCATAAATTGAGCTACGAATTGCTTCCACATCCCCTTATACCCCAGCGACTACTGGTTGTTCGCAGAACTAAAGAAAAAATGCTCCTGGAATGCGCTAAGAAATTTCGCTCGAATGAAGAAGTTATCGCTGAAACTGAGGCCTATTTTGAGGCAGAAGATAAATCGTTCCACAAACAGGAATGATTGCATTGTTCTTGATGGAAATTGCGTTGATGAATAAAGCTAATTTTGAACAAAAAGCAAAACGTGTTTTCTTTGTTAGGCTCGGGACTTTTCAGCCCATGTGTTAAATACCTTTCCCTCAAGCTGCGATCAAGGCCCCGTCAGCGCCATGTTGCTACTCTCTTCTGGTCATCTTCTATAAGGAGGAGATCAATCGTCTCGAATGTGCAGAAAAAATGTGTTTTATCTGGATTTCAGAGCCTAAGAACATACAGGGTTTGATTGAAAAGTAATGAGCCTTCCCGCGCGGAGCGTCTGCCAAGCGATCAACCGAATCGGCTGGTGGGGGAAAATGATCGTTGGACCTTTCCCTTCCACTAGAAACCGATCCCAGTCGTCACGACCCAAGAAGGCGCGCATGTCGAAATCCAAGGTCAAAACCATGCTGATCATCTTTTTCGACTCTCTAGGCATCGTCCACAAGTAGTTTGTACCTGCAGGAAGCACTGTAAACGCGGCATTTGACAAAGAAGTGCTTCTTCGGCTGAAAAACCGCGTCGCCCGAGCTCGGCCCCACCTCGTCAACAATTGGACCCTTCATCACGACAATGCGCCGGCGCACACCGCCTTCCTCTGCACCTCTGCATTGGCCAAGATGGGGGTTCTGGGGCTTCCCCACCCTCCCTACAGCCGAGACCTGTCCCCTTCTTTTTGTTCTCGCGCCTGAAAAGAAAGCTGAAGAGGAGGCGTTTCGACTCCATCGAGGCGATCCAAAAAAACTGTGATAGCCAAATTGAACGCGATTCCAGCGGATGATTTTAAAAAAATGTTTCCTGCAGTGGAAGGACCGCTACCAGCGGTGTATTGACGCTCAAGCGTCCTATTTTGAAGAATATTAGTTGTATAAGCCTAAAGGTTTAATAAAACTGCTTAAACATATAAGGCTCATTACTTTTCAATTAAACCCTGTAGAGGGAAATAGAAGTGCCGATGAACTTGCCAGGAAGGGGTCAACAGAATGGGTTTTAGTTATCCCCTTGACCATTGTTAAAGGGAAATTGCATAATTTCTTTCTTCAAAAAGCGGAAGACAAATGAAGTTCCATCTTATCCTGTGCTACCTCGAAAACACTTTGGCCTAAGTGCGGCAGAAGTAGGACAATTTGAGTGCTCTGGAACCCCCGCCATTCAATTTCCAATTTCATTACTGTGATCACCGGTAATTGGGTGATCGTAACTCATGCGGAGAAGCTTGAAGATCCGTACAACCCCCTTTGCAAAAGCTATGGAGATCTGGCAGAGAAAGAGATTTCTTTGCAAATGTCCGGGTTTGGCGGCTAGGCGCTTCAGGCTCCTTAGTGTGCCTTTTGGGGATAGCCTGAGATAGTTCTGTAGTCTAGATCCCGTTGATCTCCTCGACTATATCAACAACACTGGATGTCTCTAGTGCTACTGCTAGTGTACACGTGGTAATCTGGTCTTCTAACCTACCTCGCTAATCGAAAGTTTTGAGAAATCACTAAAGCAACTTTTAAAAGCTTACATCCGAAATTTAAGGAAAAAGTCCATAATTTGTTGTTGAAAGAAAGCAAAAACCCTTGTCCGAAGTAATAGAATGACAAAGTTTCCCAATCTGAAAGCCACCATAGGTTCTTTCTAATAGCGGTCTTCCCCTCGGCAGGCATTGGCGAATCTCCAAGTGCGTTTCTGTTATGGAGAAGCTTCTCACCAAAACTCTACGTCACTCCAACAAGGAGTCCAAGAAGTCAAGCTAATTTGAATAGCAGTCGACTTTGTAATATCCCTCTCTCTTTCTCCTTTATGAACCAAACGTTCAATCCTAGCTCTCAATTACAGTGAACATAAAGATTTGAGAGCCTGAGCTCCTGTTCACTACCGTCTATAACTGGAACTGATGCAGGTTCAAATATCAATTTATCTTTAAATAGTTTAATAGTTTCGAGGGCAATCTTTTCCGAAATATTTTAACCAAAAACATCTTTTGGCAAATGAATGAAGAAAACTTGTTCCAATTGAATCTAGTATTTATATTTCGAGCTAGTAAATCATAACAAAGTGAACTAATAATAATCAACAAAACGTCAACTCAGCGTTCAATTAGAAACGGCGTCTGTAGACAACACGACGAACGGTCTTGTAGCGGTAGCCCGATGGAGGAAGATAGGTGTTCTGTGGTGGGGCAATGGGCTGAGACTGAACCGCTTCATGGATTGGAGCTGGTGGGATGTAGGTGTTTTGTGGTGGTGCAATAGGCTGGGATTGGATTGCTTCATGGATTGGAGCTGGTGGGATGTAGGTGTTTTGTGGTGGTGCAATAGGCTGGGATTGGATTGCTTCATGGATTGGAGCTGGTGGGATGTAGGTGTTTTGTGGTGGTGCAATAGGCTGGGATTGGATTGCTTCATGAATAGGAGCTGGTGGGATGTAGGTGTTTTGTGGTGGTGCAATAGGCTGGGATTGGATTGCTTCATGGATTGGAGCTGGTGGCAGGTAGGTGTTTTGTGGCACAATGGGTTCCGATCGAATTTCTTCATGTACTGGTGCGGGATAATTGTAACCACCGCCGAGATGGGAGACGTCTGCAGCAGCGCAAGCCAATAAGGCGAAAGAGACAGCAACGAAGAGTTTCTGCATGCAAAATAGAAAACAAAAAAACGAAATTAAAATTTTAAATTTGAGACACAAACACTCGTTAACTAATCGCACGCAGCGAATACGAAATCTGTGAATATTCGATTTGTTTTAAAATTAGTACGAACAACACTAACAAACTGTTAGGATTTTCGGTTTATTTTTTTATATTTTTGTTTTGAATTTTTCTTGTTGTTTTTTTTTTTTTTGTTTGATAATTTTGTATTATCATTCATATTTTTTTTGAATTTTTCTTGTGTTTTTTTTTTTTTTTTGATAATTTTGTATTATCATTCGTTTATTTACACACCATTTTTGTTGATTTGTCGCGATGTTTACACCACAACGATTAAACTTTGACGATAGCGAAGTTGACCATTGATGGCGTATTTATACCATTTGCTATCGCTGGTTGGTAAAGGCCATGGCAGCGATATTTAGTGCAACTGCATTAGGGCCAATATACAGAAGTTGACAATCAAGAATTACGCATAATGAGCTGCTCAGCCGTTCGCGCCAAATATTGGTATGTCTTCTTAATTATACAAGATGGTAAAAATAGTTAAACACTTAAGGAGGCAATAGAAAAGAATGAAATAAGCAAAAATGTCTTAATTAATATGGATGCGCCAGCTAGCGGTTGATTAAAATTCGTGTGGAATTGTGAATTTTGATCGAATTTTAGGTCTATTAGAAAAATACGGCTGTATAGGTTTGGTTTGGTAGAAGACTGGTAAGAGTGATGCTTGGGGTGACGCTTCATGCATTTCTATCGCGAGTCAACCGACAGTTGGCTGTAAAGGTCAAAAATATGCGTCCGTTTATTGCGGTCTACGAAAGGCGAAGGATTACGACCGGCTAGATCTCACAAACCGATGAAAGATTTTAAAGGACTGTCATATACCGGTTTGCATGTTTAAGCTGAAAAGTCGTATATATATAAATCACGCACCCACTTCTTTAATTATTGCTGAAGTGAACAATTTTGTGCGAAAATAATGAAAAAATCGGCCACTGGTTAATTGACAACGGGACGATTTTAATTATCATTAAAGGATTACATACGTCCAGCATCGCCGAAAATGCGCTAAAAGAAGAACTGTTTTTAGAAGGGATAACAATAGAAATAAATATAAAAAAATTCATGCATTATTTACTAGTACTTAAGCTTTATAAAAATATTTATTTTAATTTTCTTTACAAAAATTAGTATATAAAAAATCACGTGACCCAAAGTACAATGAAAAAAAGTTGCTCCACGGTCTTCATCATTTCTCCTTGAAATGTTGATGGATCTGCAAAAATAAAAAAATTTTTGTAAAATAAATTTGTAGTTATAGTCTGTAGAGCCGGATTTTTGACTTTCGAAAAATTTTGCAATTTACGACATTTTAAAAAAATGTCACACTTTAATTATGTTTATATAATTTTTTAATAAAAATATCAGAAATCTAATCTATAGAAAAAACACTTTCAAATGTTGTAAAACAAGCCGCATCAAAAGATATTACAAACTTTATGAGAGTTATCACTCACTGACCGTAGTGACCAGCTGGGGCGAATGGCGCAGGAACGGTGGAAGGTAGTGGAGATGAAGCTACTGGAAACCCTGTTTACGAAAATGGACGCAGAGCCGAACGCACCCATGCCAGCATTCGACGAAGCAGTAAAAACGCTTCAAGGCCAGTGGGAGGGGGCATCGCTTGAAATTGTTGATCGCAGCTGCATTCCCTCAATACCGAAGGCAAAGGTTTTCATTCCGCGAGTAGTAAAACCGGAAAATGCACTGCGACTACTACAGAGACAAAACACAAAGGTGACGACAAACGACTGAAAAGTGTTGAACGTGGCAAAACCAGCAACTACTGATGGAGGCCAAGACTACATTATCTAGATCAACAAGCCGTTAGAGGACCTGCTTGACGCGCGATTCGGGAGGATGGCTTGGGGAGTTGGTAGCGTGCACCTTCACCTCAAAAAGCGCAACCCGGCAGATGACAACCACAACACGCTCGCTGCGGGGAGGTGGAAAAGGACCACCGTATAGAAGAGAGCGCTGGCATCCTACATGATGTCTACTTCGGAATTCATAGAGGTCGGTCTCCATCTGGTATCGCTAGGGACCAAAATGTCTACGCGTGGCTTATTGCCAACCAGGCTAACCTAACCTTATCAGTTATCTTGCAGACTGGAATTTGTAGGTTTGTAGGTTTTGCCGGAAAAATTAGTTTCGAGAACAAGGAGTTTAAAGTTTGAGGTGCAAGAGAGCGCGGACCACTCTCTACCTAGTTAATATGCTGTAGAAGCTATGATATTGGGAATTTCTGCATAAAAGTTTCACAGTATATTCCTAAAGCATGGAACATGATTCTAGTAGCCTTGCCAGCTGAAGATGTATTCCAAAAGACTTTGGGACCTTTTTGAGCATAATCACTGAAAGACCACAAATTTTGAAAGTCCGTTTACGTAGATGACGTTGGAGATTTGAGATAGGCAAGAACACTGGACTACTGACGACGTTAAATAACTCTTATTCTAAAGAGACCAGTATTAACCGGTTTCAGTCGGAAGGGAAGCACATTTACTGGCACCGACCGCATGGAACAGCAACAGCATCAAGTAAAACAAGAAATGGAGTGTGGCGATGGCAGCCTGGATGGCAGTGTGGAACTACTTCGAGTGGTGATACGAATATTCGGAATAAGGAATAAAGAAGACTATCTGAATTTCTTGCATACCAATTTGCCGGATTTTGTTGACCTAAGCGCATAACCAACGGAAGAGGTTATATTATATTTCAGCAAGAAGGCGACCCGAAACATACTGCGAAAATTACTCAAGAGTCGATAAAAAATCAGAACTTCCAGCATTTAGAATGGCCAGCACAAAGTCCTGATTTAAACCCGATTGAAATTCTATGGGTTATTCTAAAGAAATGACTGGCATCTTATGAAATTACCCCAAAGAGCATCGACGAATTGTGGTTAACACTCAACTATTGAAAACTGGTCGAGAGCATATCAAGTCGTAAAAATAGTGTCATTGAGGCTGAAGGTCAGCAAATTGTTAGGAAAAGTTTTTTTTTAATACCGGCCGCCACTCGGCAGACAATGGCAAGCCGCCGAGTGTATTTCTGCCATGGAAAAGCTCTTCATAAACAATATCTACCATACGGTGTGGGCTCCCTTTGTTCGCTCCATTTGTGGAAGACGCATACCAAAAATAGGGGCAGGAGCTCGGGCAAACACTTTGACTTTGCAGCAATCAAAAATGCATGAATGGGGCAAACACTCAGCCAGTTCTGCTCGCCACTGTACGTAAGAGTATTTTAACATTTTCCGCAGATAAATAAAATGCTCCGAAAGCAAAGAAAAAACCTTCTTATGCTAGTAAGCAAATTATTGCTGATGCGGTGGTGTATCGCTAGTCGTCGTCGCCATCTAAAAATATCGGCTTCTGTATGCCGTTAAACCAAATATTTAGAGTAAACTAAACTAGAAAATCAGAGTAGCCTCAGCATAACAGTTAACGTTCAAGGCAGCGACTCATTACCATTAAAAATTAATATATATTTTAAATAATTAAGAAACTGGTAGATACCGCAAACGTGCTGCCAACGCTACATGAGACGTAATACCAGATTTAGACCATACAAGAAATGCGTTGGAATGAAGAGAAAAAAAAGAAGGTGGACAGATGGACTAATTCCAAAAGTGTGTGTGTGTGTGTGAATAAGCAGCGTGAATTAGTAGATTCAATAAAAAACTATACCACTCTGCAATTAAATCGTAACAGATGACAATGGAATTCAAAATAAATCAATCGGATAGGCAAAGGCAGTTAAGCAGTCACAGATGATCGCGCAGAGAAGGAACGCTGATGAATGTTTCCACCAAAAATAAATGCTGAGTTAGTAGGTTTTGGGTTTAAGAGAATTTCGTGTGTGAAGAAAATTGTATTTAGACTGTAATTTGATAATCTAAATTTCCACACAGTGCTCCGAACGTGGACAAAGATACAAAAATCGAGAGTCTTGGAACTTTGACTTTGACTTCATTTGAAAGCCAAAACTACAATTAAGAAAAGTTTCTAAACTCTTTTGTGATCAAATAAACCTTAAGCCCCGTTTTTTTGATTCCCTTGTCAATAAAGTGAATACCAAAAAAAAAAAAAATAAAACGTAATATAAAGTTACAAAGTAGTTTCAGGGAGAGGCCTGAGGGACAGAATCAGCGCATTTGGCAGAATTAGCGCTTGCCGAAAATGTCCTTCGGACTTCTCCATCTTGACTAAATACCTTCCGTTGTGTGTAGGAAGTTTGGGGTTGCAATAACGGAAGATTTCCTCCATATCCTCGGGAGCAGAGGTCTCAGAGGCGAGTCAGACCTGGGCGCGCGGACGAAGAGGTAGGTCCTTTTTGTCCACAGCTTCCAGCTTGGCTCACTTCCAGACCTCCTCCACCAGAGCTACTGCCGCACTGTACATTGTGGCCGACCGCTCACCGGCGCACACAATACGCTTAAAAGTACCGTGGTGCCACCCGGCACTCTCACAGCACGGTGGAGGTCTAGGGTTTTCCTTTACCACCTTCATGAAAACCGTAGTGACACTATTTTCCACTCATCCCTGGAAATGGCGCCATCTTCCCTGCTGTTGTCGACCACCCCCAGAGTGATGGATCCCGCCCGCTTAGCGACTTCGCTAAAAGATTGCGGCGGACTATCCACAGTCCTTGGTTTCTTCGGCCGGAGAATTTCCACCTCTTGAGAGCGTTGCCGCTTCACTGTCGATTCTGCTGGTGGTACTACCGCACCCTCCACCCGACCTTTCTCTGCACCACTTAGTACCATCCTGACCCACTCAAGCGTCCGTAAATACTTCTCAGGTAACTGTGAAGCATTTTGGCTGCCGTAGCATTCCAGGATTTTAGTGGCCATGCGTTGGTCAGAGAGGGCTTTCCTGCTCTGTCCTGGCTGCCGTTTAGGCCTAACGAGGGACCCCTGAAGAGAAGTCTCCAAAACCCCCGGAAAGCTTGGGGAAAACCTCTTACTGGTACTGGCCATCCTCTTCAGTCCTACCTCACTATGGGTTGCAAGCGGTTCCGCAAGCGACCGTCTACCTACGTAAAACGGGTTCCCGCAGACCCCACTTGGGATGGCGCTCGAAGTCGATTCCGACCTCCCCCCGGAGCCTCTCCCAGATAAAACCGTGAACGTGGATTCCGACACCCTTTCATCTCCACTTATATTGCTCCTCGAGGAGCCGGTTTGAGCCGGTTTTAGAAGGCGATTCCGACCCTCTTTCTAAAAGTGAGGTAACCTTGGGGTCGCGGTTCCGAATCCTCATTGCCGTCTAAAGTTTTAGGGGTTTTGTAATAATTATTCATAATTTGTATAAGGCCCCTACTCGGAGCCGCTATCCAAAACTCAAACGTGTAGTCGTCGCTAAGTGATCCCACGGTTATCTGTGCCGAGGCGGGAAGGCCGTGCTAGTGTTGACACACACCCTTATGAGGCATGTGTTCAGAGCCAGATCGGACGCAAAGCGGGAGTCATCTCAACCGCACCTACACCACCAACCCAATGGCGACGAGTTTGGAACGTACTCCGAGGCCTGTCAGGGTTTTAACGGGACGGGGGCAGTCACAGCATTTGCCCACCAGCCATTTCGGTTGAGTTTCACCCCAACGTACTCAGGTGGCAGAATGCCTCAACCACCAGCTCAGGAATCAAAGTTCAGGTCCAGAGAGTGTAAGCGTAGCCTAAGAGAATGCAGGGTCGTCCCCGTTCAGGTTTCAGGCCGTTAAGGCCGCATATCATTTGGCGTTACCCAGGGTGCACCACGCGGAGCCAATCTGCCCTACACCTCTTCGAGAGATAACGCGGTCCGGAAACTTTTCCCGTAAAAGACCAATGGTTTCATTGCTTGTGTGGCACGTAGCGCCGTCTTTTTGAAAATAAACGTTGTCCACATCAATACCATCCAATTCCGGCCATAAAAAATCGTTAATCCTCTCTCGATAGCGCAATCCATTCCAAAATAACACCTGTTACTGGAAAGTCCTAGGTGGCACAAAATTAATCATCCAATTTTGTTTTTGAACAACTTTTCACAGAATAAAAAAAATATGGTTTTTAATTTTGAACTTTGCGCATCCCACTGCTGCCCTATGAGTCTGCAGCTGACTACTACACAAGTATCAAATTTGATTGCAAAAAATTATAAATATTCCGTTAAGTTGATTAATTTGGGCCACCTTGTATTTGCTGGTAAATATACACGCACAAGCGTTAAGCGGAAAATGCTGACCAGCATCAACACTTCAACAACGAAAACAAAAAGGGGCCCAAGGAAAGTTGAACAAATTAATGGCATAATAATAAATTCCAGTCTTATGCACTTCAGCTCTGATTTCAATATGAGCCAAATGGGGTTATTTCACAAAAACTTATGGACATTAATAATATACTTCGTGAGATGGCAGCCTGGGCCAGCGGAGAAACTTTAAAATATGGGTCAGCCTGCATAAAAGGGAGTTATGGCTTATTTAGCGATGAGTGAAGAGTGTATGAATGTATATATGTATGTATGTATGTGTGTATGTATGTGTGTGTATGTATGTAAGTTGGCCGTGGGCACCGCGTGTGCTTGGCTACGGCTTATTGATTGTTAATTTTGCATTTGTTTTTGTTGCTAAAATAATAAAGAGAAGTTTTCTTCTGGCATGAAAAATCAGTCATAAAGTGGAGGAATAGCTCTTAAGAGCCGCTTGCGAATTTTATACCTACACGCACTTGTGCACAAGGACAGACACACGAGGGGTTCAATAAGTACCCGTGTTAGAAATGCAGACACCCTTTAAAAAAAAATTTATTTTTTTATTTATTTTTTGTTTTTTCAGCATAGTCCCCTTTTAGAAAGATACAGTTTTCTCAACGCTCCGCCCATTGTTTTAAACCCTCCAAAAAATAGGATTTGTCGAAATCTCCAAAATGCGCTTCTGCCTCAGAGATGACTTCCTCGTTTGAACTAAATTTTTTTCCCGCAAGCCATTTCTTCCTGTTAGGGAAGAAGAAAAAGTCGCATGGAACCAGATCGGGTGAATACGGAGGGGTGCGGCAGCAATTCATGCAATTTGACGGCGGCAACTCCAGATGAATGAGCTCGTGCGTTATTGTAGTGAAATAGCACCTTCGTTTTCCTCTAATGCGTCCGTGTTTCCTGCGATTGTTTGCGAAAGCGGTCCAATAACTCACTGTAGTATTGTCCAGTGATCGTTCTTCCTTTTTCTAAAAAATCCATGAATATCACCCCGTTCGCATCCCACAAAATAGTCGCCATGACCTCTCCGGACTTTCTTCACCTTCTTTAGAGCAGATTCGCTGGGAGAAATCCGTTCTTTTGATTGTTGCTTACTTTGTGGAGAGTAATGATGCATCTAGGACTCACCAGGGGTGACAAATCGGCGGAAAAATTCCTTCGGATCTCGTTTAAATTGCTCCAAACACTGCTTCGAAGGTAGCAGCCGCATCCACTTGCTGTCCACCGTGACTTGACAATTTTTTCATCGCGAACTTATCAGGTAAAATATTATTTGGCGTTCCGGTCGATACACCTATGACCTCTGTCACTTCGCGCACTTTCATTCGCTGAGCAGCGAGAAGCGAGTATGATGTCGCGGACCTTTCGATGATTTCCTCGGAAACCACGTCTGCCGGGCGTCTTGGTCGCTCCTCAGCAAAAATGGATGCTCGGATCAACGTTCGTTCCTCTGATGTTGGAGTTGGAACTGGTATACATATATTTCAATAGACTTAGAATTGAAAAATCCATGCGTCTTCCTAATACTTGCAATGTCTTTCAGGTGGAAGTATTGGCAATAAGGGCAATTGGCAAATTTCTCTTTTAGGGCCAGTATTTCGGACAGCCGAGGTGCAATCCAGACACTGGATTTGGCTACATCAACTTCCAAACTGGTAGAATAAAGTAGGAATAGCCGTACGACCTTGAGCCTCAACCTTGAGCCTTGAGCAGAAAACCTTAATGTTACTTTATTCTGGGTCTCGGGACATCGGAACATTGAAGGAAACGAAAAAAACGGATGAACTGGCAAGAAGGGAATCTGCCATGAGCAACATTCTTGCAGAATCGGTGTTCACATCACTGGGTGCAATCTCTTCAGAATATCTAGGAATCGCGGATTGTAGATGGAGGGACCAGGCAACATGCAAAATTGGCAGAACGTAGTGGCCCACCTATAACCATAAGCAAAGGTCAACATTGACAAATATAAAACGAAGGGATGCTTGCAGCCTCTACGCAGTGAAAACTGGGTTCTGGTTCAAAGGTGACAAGCAGCTAAAATGAGTATCGCTTACAACTTACATTGTCATAATTGCAATCAACCGGAGAAAAAGGAAACCATCTTCCACATCCGTTGTGAATACCCTGCCCTATGGAAGACGAGGCTGTTAACTCTTGGCAAACCGTTTTTTGAGAAGCACAAAGAGCTGGCCGGTGTAGACGTAAACAACCTTACAAGATTTCTCAATCGCAAAGACTGGATGTAGTTGTGAAGAAATAACCGCGTAACTTGTAGGTGGCTCGGAAGTGGCAACAAAATGGTGCGGTAGCGATAATTAAATACCTACAGTGAATCTGTTACAAGCTATAACTCTAATTGCCCATGAGTTGGTTTGATTTTAAAAACTAACAGCCACTCCAAATTAAATTTTATTAAAATGTGCACGGGTATATGAAACTCGTTCCACACCAAATTTATCCTTCTTTACTTGCTTTTTGTATCTGAACTTTCTTTTTCCTTTGAAATACGAAAGGTAAGATTTTGCTAGAGCAAACTGAATAATTCAGTCTTTTCATTTCTAAACCCCTATAAAATTTTCTTTTACGTTGTATTTTATTTGCAAATTCCCTTTTATTGCATTTGTGTAATTGAATTTTGTTATCTGTCAAAGTTAAACTCAAAATGTTTAATATTTATTTAATTTCCTTTTAATTCATTGTTTATCTCAAAATATAAACAGAAAAATTATTTTTTCTTCCATGTTCTTTTCCTTCGCAGCATCCAAAATGACAAACGATTTTCCCTGTTTATTTATTTTGACGCTTTGTTTATTAATTTTGGCATTTGGGCTTTGATGCCATACATTTTTACATTTCATCCTTTCTTTTATTAGAAACGTATGTATGTGTGTGTGCGTGTGCATGTATTCATTAAGCTTTTTGTGGTTTCATTGTATGTATGTATATGTGTGTGCAAATTGAATTCATAAGGCCGCGTTCAGACAGGGCAACTCGTGAATTGTGGACGAGAGAACAACGAGGAAAGGGAAGGCCACACGGCCAACACGCTTTGTTTTCATGATTCATTGTTTATCAAAGTTGTTGCTCACTGTAGACCAGAATCAAAATAAATTGCAAGCAGCGAAGTTAGCTTGCGGGCAACACCAAAAGTGAAATCGCCAAATATTTTTATTTATTTATTTAAGAAATGAGGCTGTATGTGTTTATACTTTTCAGTATTTTATAAAACTACATCTCTATTGGAAGTTTCAAAGCTCGAAATCAATTGCTTCTGCTCAATACAAACTTAAAACTAACAACTTAGAAAATGTTTTGAATTAAATTTAACTGTAAATGAAATGTAATGTAAATATAGCAATAGTTAGAAATAGTCTGGAACATACAAGATGGGGATTAATAGTAGAAATCAGAGAGACAAAAAAATGTTAACAGTGTACTCACAACCACATTTATTACACTGAATTAAGGGGACAGATACCTGTAAGCGGCCATATTTTCCCTGATTTTCATAAAAATTATTTAAAATGAAGAAGTCAATACGTTTTTTTTAAATTGACATACAGTTTATTTATACATTAAAATAATAAAAATTTTTTTTTTATTTTAATCATTTAAAATGGCGGATGTACACTCAATTCTTCCAGCAAAGTCAGAGCGGGGCTTCTCAATCGGCGGGCATTGTAGCATTGGCGTCAGTGACCTGAATACAAAAAACCAAAAATTTTTTGTTTATTAATGACGTAATTTCTATATGAATTAAAAAAAAATGGAAAAAAATTCGTGGAGTTGCTTTAAAAGAATGAATTTTGGGGCGAATTTGCCTACTATTTTTGCTTCGAAAAAATTATTTTTTCGAAAAATTTTCGAAAACTTGAAACACATAGAAAGTAATATCATAGAAAAGATGTGTGCAAAATTTCAACGAGATCCGTTAATAACTTTTCGAGTTATCGTGTACGCCAATTTGAAAAATATAGTTTTGAGAAAAACGCGTCTAAAGTTTGAATACAACGTAACTTTATTTCTCCCAGCGCTCGAACGCAAAGAATAGAGTCGTCACGGTTGACGATCTATAATACAAGAAATATTTAAGCTTACGTTCTAAAAATGTTTTGACATATTCCTAAAGGATTATATTAACATTTTATGAAAAACATTTTTTTTTTCGAGATTTTACAGATATCTGTCCCCTTCAAGCAATCGCGTGTTACCCCTAGTCTTGACAGATTCAGGAATTAAATTATGGAGCCTCGCAGCATTAATGAGGAACAACCTTGAAGAATATTTGGGGACAATGAAGTTATAAGGGAAAAGTGCTTTCGTTAAGGAGTCCCGGTGGTCTAGAGCTCGAAAATTTAGGGACTTTTCAGGAATTTGTTTTTACAATACAAGAAATGATATTTAATTTCTTTGGACTTTTTGTTTAACTTTTTTACATACCAAAATGAAAAAAAAGTTTTTTTTTTTAATTTCAATAATTTAAAAAAATGGCTCTGAAGTTGAGTTCCCCATTTTGGCTCTTCTATTTGTCTGAAAAAAAATTATGAATCAATAAGACTGTAGCTATGTCCCGTATTAAAATAAATAAAAAGAAAAAGGTTTGACACAATTTTGACACTCTAAAAATCGGTTTGTTTTCAGTTTTTTTTAATAAAAAATTAGGAAATAATTGAAATAAAAATATAATTCTAGTACGGGCGATAGCCATTGATGTTGTGAACTACATATTAAAATTTCAGACATTTCGGTTGAATAGTTTTTGTTTTTTTTTGACTACACCAGGCCAAAAAAAGTAGTTTTGAGATAATTGAGAACAGCTGCCGCTCGACGAACAATGCGACCATTGATGCCACCGCGTGACGAATCTCACTCTACCTGCTAAAACGGCTGTAGAATCGAAAATACTGGGAATATCCTTCCGAAACTTTAACAACTTATTTTTAAAAGCCTATAGTTTCGTAATATAAAACAAATCGATTTTTTGAAAATTCTTTGGACCACCGGGACCCCTTAAATAATCTAAAACGATATAAAAATACTATCAACAACTTTTGGAAAAATTTTAATGAATATGGAAAAGTTCAAAGAACTGGTACGAAGTCCACGGTTGGCGACAGGTATAACAGAGTGATAAGATGGTAGGATGTCAATTAAACCACCAGCTCTAACTGAACTCTCTCCCAATGTTACGAAGAGAAGAATACAGGAAATTTTTAATGAAAATTCGAATATAAAATATCAAAATAAAGGGGGGTTAAATTTTAAGGGCCGAAGTAGAGTGTGAAAAGGTGTACGTCGATAAGCCAGCAACAATTCAAGAGCTAAAGGATGACATAATTCGGCACATTAACGGCGCAGAACCTCTATTATACCGCGCCGAGGCCGCGGCGACTATTTGGCCAATATTTTGTACGTAATTGAGCCATACCAATATTACGAGTATCATAGTAGAGAAAGGAGAATAATTTCCTTAAAAAAATGTATTTTATTCAAAATCAACACCGGCCCTTGAAACTTAACCACTCTTTAGATTAGCTGAATTCGTCTTTAATCATAAATTTTGGGATGATGAATGGCAATGCATCACTTTTGGCGATGAAATAAAATGTAATATTGATGGACCACGATGCCACTCTTATGACCTGCGGTGTTTTAACTACATTGGCAATACACAAATTTGTTTATTTTCGCAAAAGATGATAGCAGAAAATTGTGTAGAGGTCTTGGATAATGATTTATTGAATTTTGCCCAAGACTTTCACAGTGAGTCTTGAACAAATCAACGGACTATGCTCCAATTGACAGCGCCAAGCGTACGAAGGAGATTTTCGCGTCGAGAAATATTCATGTGCTGAAGTGGTCTGCAATTAGTCAAGTCCTAAATCCAATGCGGGGAGCTCTCAAGCATTCTTAGAAAGCAAGTTTATAAGGCGGAGTTTATTAGCCTTATTAGCCATCTTAAGAAATCTTTTTAACAGGAATGGGCAGAAATCGTTTTGAGTGCCCTTCAATCACCCATAAATTCGATGCTTCGATGTACGTTACAATTAATAAAGGAGGGCATGGTTGGTTGGTTAAAGTGGTGATTCTTTCAGAATCCAACTAGCGCCTCCGCACTATTTTGTTGCCACATCCTCGTTACCAAATTGTTTAATAGTAATTTACAGCAAGACTATATTCAGTCTGTGCGGTTTAAGAACCATATTATGTTGTTCATGCCTTGTTCAACCAGAGGAAATGGAAAATCGTTCTCTCTTTTTCTCTGGTTGATTAAACCTGTGTCAGTGTGTGCGGCTGCTTGTACTCCGATAGACCAAAAGCCAGTTATGACTACCGTTAGTCTCCAGGTGTCTCGTCGTTTCATGTTTATCAATGTCGACGATTGCTTGAGGTTGTAGGTGGGCCATAACGTTCTGTTAATTTTGCATTTCGTCTGGTTTTTTCACCTACAATCTGCGATTCGGAGGTATTTTAGGGAATTTGTGTTCTTGACTGCATCTCATGGCCTTAATATCGATTCGGCAAGAGCGTTATTCATGGCAAATCCCCCTCTTACCAGTTCATCTGCTTTTTCATTACCTTCAATGCTGCGATGTCATTCAAGTCTCGTTTGCTATCAAGAGTCAGCGGCTTTCTTCGCCTTATATCTGCAGCATACGAAATTGCATCTAGCAACTTTTTTGACAGACTGTCACATATCGATATTGACTTATAGCCCGGCAACTCAATATCAGAGAGCGCAGCCAATCTCTTTTTGCTTTTGCAGAAGACCGCAACTTTACAACAATGGGATAGTTGCCGCTGCTTTTACGCAAAGGCCGGTGCTTATGCTGAGATGCTCCGTAAATCTTTGTAAATATTTTAGGCAAACATTTACCGGTTGCTTGGGAGATCTCGTTGATCAATAATTTGTTGGAGACTGCGCTGCTCTCGAGAGCGTTGAGCCGAGCCTTGACAGCAACCAGTTCACTGCGAAGATTGAGAAATTCAGTGCATGTGCCCTCAACTACAGTTGCATGTTTGTCAATAGCTGCAATCGATAATTGTAAATTAGCCGTCTCGGCAGAGAGCTCAATGATACTCTCCACTCTGTCTTCTGATCTTCTCATTACTGCTGTCAGCTGCTCGATAATTGAGTGTCTTTGCTTCTCCACTTTCCTCTCCATCCGCTCAAATGCAGCAGATGCTGTTGTGAAAGCAGTGTTAGGGGAGGTGGAAATATTTTTTTTTGTATTTTTTCAAGTTGTTTGTTTATTTATTCAATTAAGTTTAAAATTATGTGAGCAACCGATACATCGGGAGACCAGCAGTTTAAGGAAAATTTGAGATTATTGCCTTGGGAAAAGGAAAATCACTAGGAGCACCACTAAAACATGTCTTACTCTCCTAATATGTACTCGTATGCACTGAATTCATCTATGCACTGCTCATACAACGAATAAAATTTAGTGTATCTAAACGCAGTCTAAATAATTATCATATTTGCGGTTGCCGTAGCCATCGAAAACTTGCCTGTCGCCCCCGGTTATGGTTTGTTTTCACTTTTATTTCTTTCTTTTCTTAACTTTGAGCTAGAATGGAAACTTTCCTGTGAAGTTTGAAAATATTCGGCAGTCATTGTTGTTTAACTTTTCTCTGAGAAACCGTCTCAATTTTCTTAAGAGATAACTGCGCTTGGTGTCTGTGTTGGTAGTTTCACTTGAGTCAGTTCTTTTAATTATTTTTTGCATTTAGGCACGTATGCCAGTTATTATGTATGTATGTGTGGATGTATGTATGTATATTACGTAGTTAACAAATTGCGTGTTTAAGCATATTTCGGCTATCTAGTTGTGAGTGAGATTTAAAGTTGTTCTAAAGTGAGTTTTTTACTATAAATATTCTCGGAAGTATGAAGCAGATAACCCTAGAAATAAACCAGAAAAGCCCCTCAGTGAAATTGACAAAATTATAAATAGAAGTTGAGATACATTTTTTTTTTTTTTGCGGTGAGGTTGGTTTAAAAATGCCTTCGCACGATATAGTAACCGTCGCTACTACGTGTGTAGTGATTCCACTAAAAATATCCCTCCCCTTCTCTTGTATTTTTCCCTCTACCCCGGGACTGCTTCCGCATTGTTTTGAGGTAGAGTGACACTTACTTACTCACCCTGCGTCAAGAGTTGCTTGTTTTGAGAAACCTATGCTCAATGCTCTTCAGCATAACCTTCCGTTTCACGCTTCTTTTTTCGGATAATATCCTCCACAAAATTTGCGACGGCATTCCATTTTCCTGCGTTTTACCGTTTTACCCTGTAGCAAGAACCCATGATGCACAACGCCCCTGCAATCGAAGAAAACGGTAAGCAAAACTTTTACATTCGACCGAACTTGGCGCGCTTTTTTCGGTCTTGGTTCGTGCGGCAGCTTCCATTGAGATGATTGAACTGACAGAAGACAAATTGTCATGTCTTATCATGGCGATTTATTAAAGGTGGTGTTGGCAAATCAGCCGATTTGTTGTTGGCAGCTCAGAATGAAACAAGGCGAATTCATTATATGTTTTCTAGTTTCTCAATACTTTGCTTTGTCAATTAAACGTACAGAACAGTGTTGCTGGTCTAGTGCCACCACCTTGGTACTTGGTATTTCTGAAAAATAAATACATATATATTTCCATTACTGCTGCTACTATAAAGATTTCCGCTTACCACAGGCTTTTCCATTTATCGCATGAGTCTTGCAATGATGCATTATTTCGCATGATATTAATTTCCATGTAATCAGCGTCCACATGTTAATACATCCGGCTGGGGATAGAACAACAGGTGGTCCAGTAGTTTGCACACTTCCTCTTACATAATTGCTACATACATTGCTTTCTTGTATTTTTCTTTTCGTTTAATTTTATTACACAGTGTAAATAGTTCTGACACAGTTTGTTGATGTACAGCAGCAATTGGTGCCAGCCAGACTGGTGCCTAGCGGATAATCCGTTGCTGTCATGTTAGTGGATTCATGAATTTGTTAATAAACTCACGTGATGGATTACTTGGGTTGTGAATTTGCATATTAATAAAGTAAATTTATTAGATTTCTGATAGAAGAAAATACCACTAACCTTATTTTATGTACTTCTTATTACTCTTCTTCCTCTTGATTGGCGCAAAAACCGCTAAATGCTTTTAGACGAATTATTCTGTGTAAACAAAGCCAGCACAATGAGTGTAAAAATTTCATATTGAAAAGTATACTAGAAAATTCATTATCCTGCTATGGAAGGACAGGCAACATTTTCTAAAAGGATTTTATTACTTGTCTGTTGTTCTCTTTGCTTGCTAGCATCTCTAGCGTACACGGAAATCCAACAATTTAATTTTATATGAAAAATAAAAATGAATAAAAACCAAAATAAATAAAAAGGAGCGCACGAAGGAGAAATGTTAATTGGTGGTATTTTCTGGATGGTTACTTCGGTTCTGTGCAAGGTTACTGCAGAGTTTTTGGTACCGTTCGGCGGCCGCCGTAGCCGAATGGGTTGATGTGTGACTACCACTAGGAGATGCGTGGGTTTGAATTTTCGTGCATGAAACAGCAAAGTGTAAAGTAATTTCTAATAGCGGTCGCCCCTTGGCAGGCAATGGCAAACCTTCGAGTGTATTTCTGCCATGAAAAAGAGTCTCATTAAAAAGCATTTGCTGTTTGGAATCGGCTTAAAACTGCAGCTCCAACCATTTGTGGAACAACGTGAGGACGCACGCCACAAATAGGAGAAGAGTTCGGCCAAACACCTAACAGAAGTGTTTTTTTATTTTCTTCCTTGATAAATTGGTAGCATTCTCAATTGAAAATAAACAAACGGTATAAGAAAAACATCATAATGTGCATTATATCGAGACATAGGGCGGAGACAAATGTTCTCCAACGATTTCTGTCAGCCGCTATGTGTTTACTTTGGTTCCAGGTGGAGATGGAAGGACTCTCGCGGGAGATTGTGTGCATCCAAGTTTGACATGGGTGACTTCTACGTCGACTTCCTTGCGGATTCTATCGAAAAGCCATGCTGACAGCATTATCGTCTACTCTGCGGAGAGTAAGTCCAATCTAATTACATTTTCGTCTTTTTCGTAGGAAAAATTAGGGTAGCTTTTAGTAAGCAAAAGATGATTCATATTGGAGATTTTTCTCGGCCAAAACATCTTCTACTTCTTAGCGTCACAGTCCTTCGAGAACCATTGCTTCCTTCACAGCTTCTTGCCATCGTTCTCGATTTACAGCCACTTACCTCCAACATTGCACGCGCATTTTCCTAAGATCAGCTTCCCCATCTTCTAGCCACCTTTTCCTCGGGCATCCCCTTTTTCTTTCTCCAATTGGGCGAAGATCTAGTGCCTTTCTCGTTGATCGCTCTCTTGGCATTCTAACCACATGCCCCAGCTATCTAAGTCGTCGAAAGTAGTCCAGTTCGGCATTGAGCCTAATGCGATAAGCGCCATCTGCCAGTCTAGATCTAGAATTCCGAGGCAATTGTTGACAAACGTTTGAAGACGTCGACGGATGTGGTCAGACACAATCCAGGCCTCAGAACCATATAGGACGACCGATTTAACGGTGGTATTAAAAATTTTAAGTTTGGTTTTTAGTGACAGCTCGCAGTCTGCTAAGCTTATGAAATGCAGTTCGTGCTTTACAAATACGAGCTGTCACATCTGCAACTGCGCCACCATCTTTTGGGATTTGGCTACCGTGGAAGCAGAACTCATCCACATCTCCAAAAATGATGGCGTTTTCGTTAGTAGTAAGATCAAGATGCAATGTATGCACTTTACATAAAGAGCGATGGCCCGGTCTAGAACGCTGCAGAGCTGCAAAGTGTTTTGTGACAAGTTCAAACAAAAAACTGTCAAACTTTCTACTAAAACTTGGAAGGAAAGACGTTCGGTTGATGATCGGTATTATTACAGGACACAAAACCATGGAGTCAGCATATGACCACCATTGGAATCATTGAGGACCAGCAGGACAGGCAAGTTTGGAGGAGCCGGATAGCAGTGAGCATTTTCTCTGTGAGTGTCCTGCCTTTCCTAGAGCACGTCACGAATTTTGGGTTCAGATATCATAAGAATGAGTAAACTTCATTCACTAAAACTTGAGGATATTTACAGATTTATCAAATAATCTGGAAAATTCTCACAGGACTAACTACCTCGGCCTCTATCTCTACTACTTTCTATCTCTTTCTCTGATACTTTTCTCCTTTTCTCCTTTCCTTCTTGACTATCTACCCTCTTTCCAGAGCCCTCCTTTAGGAGCCACCAAATTTTCAAGATCAAGAGGTGTTTGTTGTTTGTATTCTCATAAGTCTAGTTTTTGTGAAGTTTATTTTAAGCCCAACTGCGCGTGCATTCTTTGCGAGTTGGCGAAGTTTTGCAATGGCGCCAGCTAATGTGTGAGTCATAAAACCGAAAGTCATAAACACAGAATTGCACACGTCAATTATTTATTAATTTTATTTATATTCAATCTTATAAAAAATATCATTTGGCAAATATTATCGTGCTTATTCGCCATATTTGTATGTAGATAATAAAAAAGCTTCTAAAAATAATCTATATTGAAATTAATATTAATTATATATCAGGAGTCATGCAACCACTTCATTTGCCTATCTATCTCTTACAGAATTCGCTGAACACATACTAATTCTTCAAACTTATGTAGAGGTAAATATTTGCATCATTGTTATTATCTGTGTAGCTTTAAGAAAAAATACGTAATCCATACTTGACGAGCCAACATTCTGCTTTGCAGATGTTTCTCTTGATTGGCGTTTTGGGACCCTTTTTCGTTATCAGGTAGTAAATTCAAAATGAGACACTTCCTGCACTGACTTTTTTTTCGGATTAAATTACCCTTCGTTATATTGGTTAAATGTTACTCTATATTTTGCGAAAAATGCTCTGGGGCATATCCACCGAGTATAAGACCTAGATAATTATATAAATAACAGTGGTTATGAATTTGAGTTGGTTTTACCTTTTTTACAAATATTATTGTGCCAGACCTACGATGGCATCACATTTATCAACTGCTCATACAGGGTCCGTCCTCGAAGTGTAACCAACTTCAAACCGCTCGTGCAACTGATGCACGGGCATCAGCAGTCTGTTAGTTAGCTAAATTACAGTCCAGAGCATTGATTAAAAGCGCACGGAAGTATTTTGCCGAGAGTAAACGCGAAAAAAAATCAGTAATGGATTTCAAGCGTAAAAGTGGTTTGCATTATATAATATTCGGCTGGAAAATAACAACCAGCGACTGTTCGTGAGCTCGAGCACCTTAAAGTAAAAAAGGGTTTGGTTTATCGCACCATTACTCGTTACAATAATACTGATAGCATCACGAAATGTCATGGAGGTGGTCATCAAAAGACTGCAACGTAACGTGAAATGATTCAAAAGTGAGAAAGCGACTTGAGCGAAATCCCCGGCGAAGTGCCAATTAAGTGGCGAAAGAGTAGGAAATATCTGACCGTAGTATCCGCCGCGTACTGAGAAATGATATCAAAGTCAAGCTTTACAAGATCCAAATGGCGCATGATCTCATACCAAAGCAGTAACAAGTCAGACTTGAAAGAGCGAAGGCGTTGCTTCGCTTGTCTGAAATCGGAAAATTTCCGAACATTGTGTTTTTGGACGAGAAAATTTTTCAAATTAAGCCATTCATAAACTCCAAAAACGATAGGGTTTATTTGACCGACCGTTCATACGATAATTTGAGTCATCGATTGCCCACCAAAAGGCAGCACCCGCCACAAGTAATGGTTTAAGCCGTTGTAACCGCAGATGGGCGCTCTCCAATCGTTTTTCATTTTCATCGAGCCTGACGTCAAGATAAATGCGAAATATTATCGGAAAAGTATTCAGGAGGTTGCTTTGAAGCCGTGGGCAGACAAATATTTCGGTGGAAAACCATGGACGTTTCAACGTTTCACAAAGTTCGAGTGAACCAAGAATGACTAAAAACAACGTTCTGAACTTCATAACGTCCACACAATGGCTCTCAAACTCAGCAGACGCGAATCCGATGGATTATTCTCTTTTGGTCATTTTGGAGAACAAGGTCCGGACTAAATGATTCACCACTCTCGAGGCGCTGAAAAAAGCCATTGTCCGCGAGTGGGCCAAAATACCCGCAAGTCACATTCGGGCAGCTTGCGATTCGTTTTTGGACCGTCTCCAGGCCATAGTCAAGGCAAAAGGTGGCCATATCGAGCAAAAGTAAATCCATTCTTAATTTTGTATTATTTTCACACATTTTTTACTTTGATTTGGGTAAAATTAATTTTCCAAACTAAATGTATGACCTTTTTAATTGGTGACGCTTTGACCCTGTAGTAAAAGTTGATGTGACTCTACATTCAAGTAATTGTCATTTTGAAATGTTGTGGTTTCCTTCTACGACTGGTATTCTAGGTTTTCCTACAACATATTAGGAGCGTAACTAAGTGAAAATACAACTTTATTCTGAAGAAATGGTTAGAAGTGAATCATTGAAAGTATTGCCCAACGCTGGCTATTACTTTTTCCAATCTTTCTGGTAGATCTCGTATACCGTCGTGGTAAAACTGTTCATCTTTTGAGGCCATTCACGGATCAAGCCATTTTTTGATGTCTTCGTATGAATGGAACTGCTGGTCAGCTAGACTATGTGCCATCGATCGAAACAGGTGCTAATCGGACGGCGCAATATCTGGAGCATATGGCGGGTGGGGTAGGATTTCCCATTTCAGTGATTCCAGCTAGGGTTTAACGGGTTTGGCAACGTGAGGGCGAGCGTTGTCATGCTGTAGAACCACTCTTTCATGCCTCTCCGCGTATTGCGGCCGCAGTGCTCGGCTCAATCGCATCAATTGAAGTCGATACCGATCCCTAGTGATGGTTTTCCTTGGTTTTAACAGTTCATAATAAATAACACCAACTTAGCCATATTTCATCTCCCGTCACGATGCGATAAAGAAAACCCTTCCTTTTTTGCTGCTGGTGCAGTTGTTCACATGCGAAAAAACGACAACGACGTTCAACATCCCTCGCTTGGAAATGGATTGGCGGGTAACTCCTAATACTGAAGCAATCTCATCTTGCGGCTCACACGGATCCTCATTGAGCAATGCCTCCAATTCAGCGTCTTTGAAGGTTTTTGGCCTTCCTTCACGCGGACGGTCATCAAACTTTGAAGTCACCGTCTTGGAAGCGACAGTACCAATCTCGGCACGTTGTTTCACTTAAAGCAGTATCTCCTTAAGCCTTTTGTAGCTCTAGATGCGCTTTAGCCGCCGTTTTTTTCGAATGAAAGAGGAAAATCAACACTTCCCGCAAGTGGCGATTATTCGGCATAAAATCAGACATTTTCACAAAACCAAAAGTAAATGGTACCCAAACAAAATCACTATTATGGCGAGAAAGTTTTCTTACCATATGTCTAAGCTTGGTTTATGACGTTTAGGTTATGTTAGAATCGACTTAGTTGCGATCCTAATAAATAATTCAAAAGATACGCGAGCCAACAATTATCTCAAAATTCGTAAATTTCCTCATGCAAAATGAGCTGGTGCGTGACTAACATTCGAAAGTGCATATGCTCGATTCTACGTGCATGAAACACCAAAATGAGAGAAAAAGTTTCTTTTAATAGTGATCGACCTTTGGCTAACAATGGCAAATATGTATGTGTATGTACTACTGTAAAAGCTCCTCATAAAAACTATTATCCGTTCGTAGTCCGCTTGAAATTGTAGGTCCCTCCATTTGTGGAACAACATCAACAACAACGCACACCACAAATAGGAGGAGGTGCTCTTCAACTTTGCTTCAAGTGGAAGTCTCAACTTTTCCGCTTGAATTGCCTTTACACATGGGTACGCACATATATGCAACTTTTCTATTTGATTTGGGTTAGTAAAGTGGATTTGTATTATTCATCATTGTATTTCCTATATTTGCCTTAAATGTGCGGCATCGCATTGGGAGTACTAAATTTTCAAATGAAATTCCTTAAGAATGGCAAGGTGTTTGTTTGGTTTGTGTAATAAATTCCAACAATTGTAATGATGCTTGATGATTTACTCAACTTTTTCACAAAAAGCACCTTAAGCCCTTCTTTAGTATACCATATTTGCTATTTTATTTGCTACCTTTCATTGCTTTGTGGGAAAGTTTTCTTTGACTTCAGCCATTTGCAATTGAGATCCTCTTTTTCAAATGTTGAATGCATTTCCACTAGAATTTCGGAATGCAAGTTGGTGCATTTATTAAAGTCCTCAAGAATTTGTAGAAAAGCTGCACAATACCAGAAAAATATTACTCGTGCTCTCATAAATTATTTAAGCCGCATTGTAATGCAGATAAATTCGGAGAGATGCGAGTAAAATATTTTCAAATTTCTCACATTTACCTCTGTGAAAGCACCTGAGCACCTAAGTTACAGTGCAATCGCCGTAGATCAGCGTAAAATGTGTATTTATGTATGTAGTTATGTATGGGAGTGTAGCCAGAACCGACTTCAGAAATTTTCTTTGAAATGCAAATTTGACTCGAACGAATAGTACGACAGTTCAAACTGGCATGAATGATGGTACGTAACGTTTATTGATGTGAGATGCTTATTGTAATGTATTTTTCGTTGAGTTTGTGTTTGTAGACGAAATTTTCTGGTGAACACGATAGTGTAGCTCGGCTTCGGAGGAAAGACATATGTTTATTTGCCTTTATACCTTTATTTGTATGCACGTGGAAGAAAATACTATTAATCTGTTGAACGTGCAACATTCAGATGTAAGTAGTTTAGGGAGAGCCAACTTATTTCGTCGTAGCTGCAAACATTCCGGAATGGCATGCTACATAATATTCTAAGAAAAAAAGTTCACTAAAGAATAGCTCCAAAGTAATTTTCGAGTCCCCTAATTAAAAAAAAAAAACAAATTGGCCTTAATTAATACGAAGTTAATATTAAGTGTAATGAATGTTATTTTTTTTTTCAAATTTGGCGAACGAGGTGGCCAAGGGAAAACTGAATTTTTGGAAATCATACGTTCGCCAAAAATTTCACACAGCAGGTCCATAGTTCGCCTAGCAGTATGCGCAGTTGCTCCATCTTGTTGAAATCACAAATTAGGATACTGCCACAAACTAGGATGGGCCGCAAAAAGTTTTCAATCAATGTTCTCTAAGAAGCTCCTGAAATCGATTCGGCGTTTCATCTTCATTTTCGAAGAAATATGGACCGATAACTCTAGTGGCCATAACACCGCACCAAACAGTACATTTACTAGGGGTGCCTTTTACTTGGCAGGATTTGGCAACCCTGGTGTTGCAATCTGGCAACTGACAGCTGTATCGCAAAGTTTGACATTTTTTGGCTTTTACGTACTCAGAACGTTTTGAAATACCAGCGCTATTTGTGTTGTTTACAGTAACTTAAAAGATTCATCTCGGTCCAAAAATAGAATTAAATCGTGAACATTTTCGTGCGATTATTTTTTACAACTTTCGACGTGGATTAACTCAGCGACATTGCATGGATGAACGTAATTCATTTCTTGGCGATGAAGCTCCATCAAGGACCAGTGTTTATCGATGGTATGGGGAATTCAATCGTGGTCGTAGTTCACTCCAAGACGAATTTCGTGAAGGTCGTCCAAAATCAGTTGTTGTTCCGAAAACCATTGATGCTGTGCGCGAACTGATATTGCAAGATCGTCATGTGATCTACCGTGAGATTGACATTAGTGAGACCAGCATACATTCAATATTGCATAAACATTTGACTGTCAAAAAATTTGTTCGCGTTGGATCCCACACAATTTGTCAATCGCTCAAAAAAAGGCTCGTGTCGAGTGGTCGAAGGAAATGCTCAAAAAATACGATCGCGGGGCTTCGAAACACGTCTATGACATAGTGACAGGTGATGAATTATGGATTTACGCGTATGAGCCCGAAAGTAAACAGCAGTCGACTGTATGGGTGTTTCAAGATGAGCCAAATCCAACAAAAGTTGTTCGCGCACGAAGCACTTCCAAGCAAATGGTCGCCTGTTTTTCGGAAAAACTGGACATGTCGCAACCGTACCACTAGAACAACACAGAACAGTAAATTCTGAGTGGTATACAACCATTTGTTTGCCAGTTGTCTTCCAAGAAATTAGGAAAACCAATCGCCAAAGACGGATCACTCTTCACCAGGACAATGCAAGCTCTCACACATCGGCTCAAACAACTGCATTTTTGAGCACCCAAAACATCGAATTAATGGGTCATCCGGCGTATACTCGTAGTCCTGACTTGGCACCGAATGAGTTCTTTTTATTCCCGTACTTAAAAAACAAACTGAGAGGTCAACGTTTTTCGACACCTGAAGAAGCGGTTGCGGCATTCAGAATGCATGTTTTGGAGGTACCTCATTCAGAGTGGCAAAAGTGCTTCGACAATTGGTTCAATTTTGTATGGGTACATTTTAAGATCCAACTTTAAAATTCTACGCAATGTCGTTCTAGAAATGCGAATGTGCGAATATTTCAATGGGCACCTCGTCCAGAACGGTCGGCCACTGAACCCAGTTTCTCAAAACGATCGACAAAAAACTCCTAATCATGAAGGCTGTGGGAGCTGATCTGGAATTAAAATGTTGCCGTTAAAACAGTTGATCGTTGACAAGAATAGAAAAACTCGATAATTTTAACGCGTTGTGTTGTACTGTAGGGTTCGATAATAAATTTCCAACAATTCAATTGCATATAACCTACAAAAAGGGAAAAATAAATATGTCAAAAAATAAAAAAGTTATTAGTGCTTAACATTAGTAGGTCTTATTTGGTCCACCCTGTATAAACTTGTACTTTTACCTTCTGAAGATTGTTGTAGAAAAGGAAATGCGTGCAATATTTTTACGTGTAAATCAAATTAAAATTTTCAGAAAAAAATGTTTTTTTTACAACCAGCAACGTATTTACAATCATTTTGGTTGCCGTTGTTCTTGCTGTTGTTATTGTTGTACCAGTATACTTACCCCTGTCGGTGCAATGTAGATCACCGGTGATCTCTGACTAGCTCATCTAACGGAGGGCCCAGGAAACTTGCTGTTTCGAAGGAAACTTGCTGTTTGGGTCCAGAATGAGAAGGGTGCTAGAGGAGTGGGTTTGATGGGGCATGTGACAAAGTGGTAAGTGTCCTCCGATGAATGTCGTTAGTAGTCTATCTAAACTTTGTCCGGTCCAGTAGTTATCGATTTGTTTTGTGCAGAATCTCGTCGGCGTAATTGACGAGGTGTCTTCTGACGTACCTGGAAGGTGGCTCTGGTTCAAGCAAATGTCTACAGGCTAGCAGAAACTGTTTGCTGAGCACTTTGTTGTGCTCCTTTACAGGGAGAATCTGTGCCTCGTTATGTAGGTGTGGTAGTGGGCACATCAGGAGACATGCCGTCGCTGTGTGAATGGCAGTGTTTCGGTATGTCTGAAACTTTGTCCATTGCTTATCACTAATTCCAGGCGGCCAGACAAGCGCAGACGAATTTAGAACTGGCCGGTCAATTGCTTTAAATGTAGCCAACAACATTTCCTTGTTTTTGCCCCAAGTGCGCTCGGCTAGCGATTTGAGAACTTTGTTGCGGTTTTGGACTTTAGTATCAATTGCGGTTGTGTGCGCAGAGAAGTAGAGCAAACTGTCCCAAAATTTGCAGTTTGCAGTTTGACCTCCTTTGACCAGATGGAAAAGAGGGTCGCCGTGGACTTAGTGGGTGCGAAAATTGTAGATTTCTCGCAATGAAAAAGAGACAAAGGCAGGTAAGGTAGTCATTTACTTTGGCGCACAGGCCATTAATGTCATTGCCCTACGCCTTTGTTCTACAATCGACAGTAGCTTTGATGAATCTGGTTTCTAGCATAGAGATGACCCAGTTACTAATGCAACTGTCCACCTCTAGGTCTATCAACGCCCGTTGGATAGCATCTGTACTAACATTGTTAAAGGCGCCTTCTATATCCAAGAATGCTGCCCTGGTATAATGTTTGCGCTCTAGAGAGGCCTCTGTTGTTCGGATTACCTCGTGAAGCGCTGTCTCCGTAGATTTGCCTTTAAGGTATGCGTGTTGTGCAGTTGATATACCAGAGCCCTCCAAAGAGCTTCTGAGGTGTATATCCAAAAGTCTTTCAAAAGTTTTTAACAGGAAAGGCGAAAGACTTATTGGCCGGAAGTCCTTCGCTGATTCATGACCCCTCCTACCTACTTTTGGTATGAAGACGACCTTGACTAGTTTCCACAGTTTACCTGTAACATCTTTGGAATGATCCCATTTGGCCCCTGAGATTTAAAAGGTGAGAAAGATTTGAATGCCCATCTCCTTTGTAATTATTTCATTTTCAAGATGCTGTGGATTATATTGGCTCCGCCTAATATTTCCCCTTCCACTTTTGTGAGCGCTGCATCCCGGAAAATGCGTCTTTAGCAGAGGTTCTAGCGATTCTTCTGCCGTAGCAGTCAAAGTACCATCAGGCTTCTTAAACCCATTGAATGGTCTTTGGAAAGAACACGGTCGAGCCTAGTAGAATCCCTGGTGGATTCAATTGACGAACAAAATTCCCTCCAGCTCTCTTTTTGGCGGCCCTGATTGCCTTCTTGCATTTTCTCTGTATAATTCCCAATTTCCGAGTAGCTGAGGTTAAACGTTGATCTGGATTTTTCCCTTAGTTTTGAGATCTCACTGCTCCACCCAAGGAGGGCGAGTTTTTTTTACTAAACTTTATGGGGCAGAACGATTTGTAGGCCCTACTAAATGCCTTTTCCAGTGCTATAACCCTACTCTCAAGGTTTTCCGTGAGAGTGATTTGCGGGATAAGAATCTCTTCTATTCTCTTGTTTACTGCATTTTTCAACCTCTTCCAGTTGGTTCTTAAAAGATTTCGATACGGTAAGGGTAGATCTACCTTAAGATCCAAATCGTAGAGGATCCAACTATGATCCGAAAAGGCCCTTTTATTGGATACCCTGAAATTATCTACCCTTACTGATCTATTTTGAGACAGTAAAGTAACATCAATCTACTGCAGTATTCATGCGAAAATATTCCTAGCCTAGAAGAGTGCCTATCTAACAGCTAATGACCGGTGACACAAGCCACGACCAGCGAGATCTTTTGTCTTGAGAACTTAAGCAATTATCCTGATATTTTCTCATCTGTTTGCTTCCAAATTAGCCTGCTTGTTAAAAACAGGTATTTTCCTCTCTCCATGACCTATTTACCGCCAATATTCCCGCTGTTTTCAAGCAGAAGAAGATTAGTACCCTTTCTGGCTAGCTCATCGGCTTTGCATTTTCCTTCAATACTTCTATGTTCCGGAACCCATATAAAGCTGACGTTGAAGACGGTGCAAAAACCATTTCGAGCTGCCAGGCATTCCTGAGCAACTTTTGATCTTAGTATAACTGCCTCCAGTGTTTTGATGGCTACCTGGCTGTCCGAGAAGATATTTATCGTAGTTTTTGTTATTGCGTGTGTGTTAAGGTACACAGTTACCTCCTTTATGGCTAGGACTTCTGCCTGGTAGAGGCAAATCATGTAAGTATTAATATTCTTAACACTAATTCCTTTCATTTCCACAGATTTATTAAAAAAAACATCATTACATCACTTCTTAAAACGAAAAATTCAGCAATTAATGGGGTGCCTGAAACTTTTGGCCAATGCAGTAGCTTCTTTTAAAATTTGGGTGCTCGAAACTGACCTTAGCGTTAAGCTCTGCTGGAATTTTTTTTTAATAATTTTCTGTTAAATCCGAATCTGCTAGGAACGATGTCGAAAAAAGTCGCTCTATATAAATTGACCCCCCCTAATGTCGCTACTTGGCCTACTTTTTATACCTAGTGGAAGGAGGTATTTCTGTTACTCAAGGTTGTTCATCATACCTGACATGATTCATTGTTGCCTTTCTTTCAAAAGTAGTAGTTTGTAGGTTTTTTACATACATACATCTGTACATATGCGCCAATGCAAATACATATATGCTTGCACTTATATTTATGTAAGTATTCGCATATACGCATATGACTTTTCATTGTTATACATTTCGAATATTCCTCAACTGCTGCCAGATGCCACAATTTGTAGCGCTTGCCAAAGGAAATGCATGAAATGAAAATACAACTCTTTTGTGGTTGAAATGCAATTAAGATCTTCTAGTGTAATCTTCTTACCAGCACAGCTGGATGCAACTAGATTTTAACCAATAATGGCTTCTTCAATATGTAGGTACAAATTCGGAGATTACGACAGCTGGCGTCAAATGTCATATTGCCTTCCATTATAGTGCGATATATCAAGACTATCCTACAAAAGTTTTCATGTTGAAATGGTTGCTCAGAGAGAGGGTACACTTTTCGTTTTGAAATCAAATTCGTCTCTTGTGTTTTCTTTGCAGAGGAAGTAAGGAGAAGAAAAGCAATAGGACGAAAGGAAGGCGGGGGAATTCGTGGACGTCCACCAAACGATGACTGATGACGACCACCAAACGATGACCGCTTCATGCTGTTGATGAAGTTTATAGGTTGTTAATATCAAGAGTTGCTACATAGCAAAGAAATTAAAGCCAAGATGCTTAAATCTGACAGATGTCAAGACCCCTAACCAAAGGGTATAGAGATGAGTCCCCCTCATCCTCCATACAGCGGACGAAAACAGTACTCAGAGTAATGCCAAGCCTCACAGATTGCATACCACGCGTACAGTGTTGTATCAGAGCACCCCCGCACCCGAGCCGTTCGAGAGATGAGAATGTTTGTTAATTTCAGAGGATCACCCGAGCGCCTTCGATCCACACGTGGCTAGAATGCCCACGCAACTTCACAAGTTTGTGTACTTGCCAAGCGCTCACTGCGTTGACGCGAAGCTCACCCTTCTAGGGTCAGATCCTCTCTTTTTGCAGTCCGCTTTCTCACGGATCCTTTGTAAGGCTAGCACATCCGCCTCGCATTTCAAAAAACTGTTACTGTACCGATAAAAAAGCATTGAATAGAATAGTGAAACCTGAAGGAATTAAAATTTTTAAATATGGTATTTTAAACAAACATCTAGGCGTGTCTTTTGAAAGACCAGCGATAACCGCTTACACGATTTTGGCCGAGTTTTACAAAGCGCAGCAGTCGTTTCTTTCTTGTGCCATCCGGTGGCAGTTGGACATACTAAGCGAAGTCAACTCCTTCTCCACCTGATCTCTCCAACGCAGAGAAGGCCTACCACTAGCTGATATCGCATCCAGCCGCAGCGCTTTTTTCCATTCGGACGACACGAGCCAGCCAACGAAGCCACTGGGTCTTCATACGCTGCGCTATGTTTATGTCGTCGTAAAGCTCACACAGCTGCTTGTTCCATCGTCTACGATACTCGCCTTTGCTAAAGTGCAAAGGTCCAAAATCTTACGCAGAATCTTACTCTCAAACACTCCAAGGGTCGCTTAATCGGATATTGTCATCATCCACGCTTTTGCGCCACACGTTAAGACAGGCGTGATGAAAGCCTCATAGAATGTTAGTTTTGTTCATCCAGAGAGGACTTTACTACTCATTTACCTACTTAGTCCAAAGTAGCAGTTGTTGGCAAGAGAAATTACATTGTTATCAGTGTTAATGCTGGTTCCTTAATAAACGAAGTCTCTTACAATCTCGAAATCATAGCTGTCAACAGCGACGAGGGTACCGATACGAGTATGCCGACTGTTTGTTTCATGACGAGAGGTACTTCGTTTTGACCTCGTCCTATTCGCTTTGTTCCTCTATCCAGTTTGGAAAAGGCAGCATCTCTCCGTTACCGGATGCTTCGTTGTGTACCGACTGTGCGAAAAAGTTCTCTGCTTGTCCACTCTGGCATTGAAGTCGCCAAGCACGACTTTTATGCCGTGGCGGCGCCAGCGCTCATATAAACGTTCCCGGCGCTCATAGAAGGAATATATGGTCGCATCGTCTTTCTCTTCCGTCGAGCCGTAGGCGCAAATGAGCGAGATGTTGTCGCCATATGGTCAGCAGATGGACCGACATACCCATTCGCTTTGGTTCTTTATCCAGTTTGGAGAAGGCAGAACTAACATCGCGGTTGTTAAGGTCAATGATGTCAAGATTATCGGCATACGCCAACAATTGTACGCACTTATAAAAAATTGTGCCTGATCAAGGCCTTAGTGATGTTAATTTGAAATTTTTGTATATTTTTTACGTTTGTTCAAGTCAAATGCATGATTCGTTTATGTTAAAACATTCATTTATTGGTGAGGAGCACTGTGCTCGCCCAATTACCATACCGAAACTACGAAAATTTAACCGATTCTGAAAGAGAATACAATTAAAAGTTTTGCCAATTAATTCGTAAATATTGAGAATGCATTTGATTTGTTAAAATGTCGTCTTTGAAAACCCATAAGACTTTACCCACATGAAGAAGAGAAGAAGAAGCAATGGGAAAATTCATAATTTTGAGAATTTTAGTAAAAGTATTTCTGTATTTCTTTACATATAAACCGTAGACGAAGAAAGTTATAATACTCTTGAGTACCCTACATAGCAGGCAAGGACATGAAAGCGTAGTAATGGAACTACTTTCTTTCCATCTTATTGCAGGCGTAGAGGCGTAGAATTAATCCCAAGATCTACTTAAAATCAAAAGTAAATATGTATATGTGTGTGCCTGTTTGCCCCTGTATGTATGTAAGTTTAGAAATTATGTGCAACCCAGATGATTTTACGCTTCACAGTTACGTACTTAGTTTGTTTGTATGTGCTTAGTGATAGGTCTTAACCTATACTTAAGCGTGTAAGCAACTGACTTACCACATCTACTTATGGTTCTACTGGTACTTCACGTTGACAAGTTCAAAACAGCGCCACAATTTCACAAAACTATGCCATGCACATGTGCGCGCTTACGTAAGGACTTCTATACACAGATGTATACTTACATATATACATACCTACATACGTGCCAACTCGTACGTATGCAGATGCTTGAGTTCTCGAGGTACTTATTGCTGCAAGTGCCGGAATTCATGCATAGCCTGCTGAGAAATCCGATAGTTCCCTAACTGTTGCCGTACTAGTGATGGCAGACCCATGATTAGTTCGAGCTACAGCTTCTTCACATTTAAGCAATGGCTGCAATTTACCCATTGATGCTGTTGGGATTACCATCAATTGACTTCCTCTAGTCCATTTTCGACATTTCGAAATTAGCACTAAAGCTCACTTTAGCCGCACTCAACAAATGTGTGAATCTAAAGTTCTGCTGATGTGTGTGAGTTTGGGTTAAGTAAATTTTGGAGAACATTGTCTATCAGAGCTGAAAGAGAAGAGAAATTTATTTTGCATGTTAGCAGTTCGACCTGCTTCAGTTCGATGTGGCTTGAAGTTAAGTCCGAAACTGCTGATTGCCGGACAACAGAAATTCCTATCCAATTTTGGTTGAATTTTTGCGCTAAAATGAGCGTTGTTTTATGTGTAGCTTTTGATAGGTTATACAGGGATTGATTGAAAAGTAATGAGCCTTATTTTTTCTAAGCAGTTTTATGAAACCATTTGGATTATACAACTAATATTCTTCAAAATAGGACCCTTGAGCGTCAATACACCGCTGGTAGCGGTCCTTCCACAGCAGGAAACATTTTTTAAACTCATCCGCCGGAATCGCGTTCAATTCGGCTGTCACAGATTTTTGGATCGCCTCGATGGAGTCGAAACGCCTCCCCTTCAGCTTTCTTTTCATGCGCGGGAACAAAAAGAAGTCCGGAGGGGGCAGGTCTGAGCTGTAGGGAGGGAAGCACCGGAAGGCGGTGTGCGTCGGCGCATTGGCGTGATGAAGGATCCAATTGTTGACGAGGTCGGGCCGAACCCGTGCGACGCGGTTTTTCAGTTTACAGTGCTTCCTGGAGGTACAAACTGTTTAGCTTTACGCAAAATTTCATCGAGTAACGTTGCTCTAACGATCGCTGCATTTTCGCCACTGCAAAATCCTAGCACACTTTTAAAACAGCTTTCACGCGCGGAGCGATCTTGACTGCACCGCTGTTGCCGGCGAACTGGGACCGGTTTCTAGTGGAAGGGGAAGGTCCAACGATCATTTTCTCCCACCAGCCAATTTGGTTGATCGCTTGGCAGACGCTCCGCGCGGGAAGGCTCATTACTTTTCAATCACACCATGTACAGATCCCAAATGAAAGATGTTTCGCTAATGCAAGGAATCCAAAATAAACCGTAAATTCGATTATTATGACATTGTCCAGCACAAATGGGAAGGGAGATCAGGACTGTTGCGAGGGCGGTTCAATAAGTAACCGTTTTTGATGAGAGAGCGCATTCCTGGGGGAAGTTGGTTGCCATCTATCAGACTGATTGATAAGTTAGTTTGGATTTGGCAGCTATTCGAGTAAGACGTGTTTTGTGATTTTCACTAAGATAGAAAGAAGGCAGTATCGCTCCATAATTCACTTTTTGTTCCTGAATGTGAATAAATGCGCGGAGATAAAAGCAAAGTTGGATGTTGTCTATGAGGACTCTTCGCCATCTATGACCACAGTTAGATATTGGTTCAACGAATTTAAACGTGGGCGATCATCCGTTTTTGAAGGAGGAGCGACCAGGGCGCCCGGCAAACGTGGTTAATGGTTATGTTAATGGTTAATGGTTGTAAAGGGTTAAGGAGTAGCCCTTTAGCACTGCGACCATATTGATCTATTGTGCACCCTATGCTGTCTATTGACTGTTAAGTATGCTTATGAATTGTACCAGCTCCTTCTGAGGGAGTGATTGAAGGTCTTCATCTGTAAGCATGAACTTGTTTAAAAACCTTTTCCTTCTATGCGTCAACCCCGGACATTCGATAATGAGATGTTCCATAGACTCCTCATCTTCGCAGCAGAATCTGCAGGTGCTGGTGTTAGTTATGCCTAATTTATGTAAGTGTTTGTTGCAGGTGAAGTGACCCGTGAGGGCGCCTGTGAGAGTGCGAATGCTCTTTTTGTTTAACGTGAGGGCCATGTTGGCTCTTTTAGCGTTGAAACTTAGGAACTTTTTGGAGTGTCTAAGACCCTCTACATTGTTCCAATGCTGATTTAATAGAGTTTTGGCCCAGTATTTTATTTTTTGTTTTAGGTTGTTTTTGTTGAATCCGAACATAGGGCTAGGTCCGATGAAGTTTTCATCTGCCCCTTTTTTGGCTTGAGCGTCTGCCTTTTCGTTGCCGTCGTATCCCTCATGTCCCGGTACCCAAATTAATGAAACATTATTTTTGGATGCCAGATTATTGAGTGCCTTGTGGCATTCTAAGAGGGTTTTAGAGTTGTATGTATAGCTATCTAGAGCTTTTAGGACTGATTGGCTGTCCGAGAGTATTTTAATCCTTACTCTCTTGTGGTTCCTGCGTTGCATGATGTTTACTGCTTCCATTATTGCGTATAGTTCCGCTTGGAATATAGTGGTGTCCCTGGTGAGAGTGTATGATTTGTGGATTCTGGGTCCCACTACACCTGCTCCTACACCGTAAGGTGTTTTTGATCCATCAGTGTACCATTTTTGTGAATCATCATTCATCCATTTCGGGTTTGTTTTCCACTCTATCCTCTCTGGAAAGGTAACTGAGTATCCTTTTGTGAAACAGAGGGTTGGGTCAATGTGGTCTGAAACTTGAGCCATGCTTATGGTGTTTTTGATTTTGTTTAGGATATTTAGGTGACCGGTGAGGTTGCCCAATTTGAAATTTACTTTCATGTGTAGCATGAGTGCTTGCGTAGCTGCTTCCTCTTGGATTGCTATATGAAGTGGTGGGAGATTAAGGAGTGCTTCCATGCCAGCTGTTGGGGTAGTTTTCATAGCCCCTGTGATGCATAGGCAAGCAAGCCTTTGTACTTTTCCCAGTTTGGTTATCGCTGTTTGTTGGATAGATTTGCCCCACCATACTAGTGCCCCATACAGTATGATTG
Organism: Anastrepha obliqua; assembly: GCF_027943255.1. Lineage (NCBI taxonomy): Eukaryota > Metazoa > Arthropoda > Insecta > Diptera > Tephritidae > Anastrepha > Anastrepha obliqua. Next base: position 7,877,658 of record NC_072894.1, read on the forward strand.
GTCTAACCATTTGGGTGTATATCCAGAGGGCCATACTAGGGCTGAGGCCCCAGGATCTCCCTAGTTATTGTTTGGTTGTCCACAAGGATTTCGTGGCTTTTTTTGTTATGTTATTTATATGTGATTCCCAAGTGAGTTTTTTATCTAAGGTTAAACCTAGATATTTGACCTCTTCCTTTAGTTCTATCACTGTTTCATTTAGTTTCAATGCAGGAAACTTTATCTTTCTTTTTCTTGTGAAGGGGATTATTGTGGTTTTGTTAGGGTTGATCGACAGCCCCTCCTTTTTACACCATTCCCATGTTGCATTCAAGGCATTTTGCATTAAGTCCGTTAGTGTCCTTTCATGGTTGCCTTTTATTATAACAGATATATCATCTGCATAACCAATGGTTATGAATCCCTTGTTGTTTAGGTGCTGCACCAAGTCATCAACTAGTAGGGACCATAGCAGTGGAGAGAGAACTCCTCCTTGCGGACATCCCTTTACTGTTGTGACATTGAGTTCAGCTTGGCCTAACGAGGCTTTAATAATCCTCTGATTAAGCATTTGGCTTATCCAGTGTGTTAATATTGGGTTTGCACCTCTTTTTTCGAGTGCTGTTTCCATGGATTTGTAATTTGCGTTGTCGAAGGCTCCCTCTATGTCCATAAAGGAACATAGGGCTATTTCTTTTTGATTTAGGGCCTTTTCTATATTGACAACGAGTGTGTGCAGTGCTGTGACTGTGGATTTCCCTTTTTGGTAAGCAAATTGCAGCTTATGAAGGGGTTTTTTGAAGATTACTTCTTCTCTTAGATGGTATTCGAGTAGTTTTTCCATTGTCTTTAGCATGAACGATGATAGACTGATTGGCCTGTAAGATTTTGGAGAGTCAGGGGGTTTGTTACCTCCCTTAGGAATAAATATTACCTTCACTTTCCTCCATATCTTTGGAATGTATTCCAATATTAGGCTAGCTCTGAAGATTTTCACCATGACTCGGATCAGTTCCACAGTGCCTTTGGATAAAAGTGCTGGGAATATACCATCCGGTCCTGGTGATTTAAAGGGTTTAAAGGAGTTAATTGCCCACTCTACCCTTTCGAAATTTATGATTTTGTTGACAAATGAGACCGTAGATCTCCGTTGATGGTGAGTTACCATGTCTAGACTATTGTCGATTGATGAGTCATGACTTTTACAATCTGGGAAGTGAGTCTTTAGAAGAAGCTCTAGTGTTTCTGCGAATGTGTTGGTAATAGTTCCGTTTGGACCTTTTAGTGTTCCTATGGGACTTGAGTCGCCTTTGGAAAGTGATTTTTGGATTCTAGCTGTTGCTGGAGTATCTTTTAGATCCTCGCAGAAGTTTTTCCAAGAGTTTCGTTTGGATTTCCTTAGTTCTTTGTTATAGTTAGTTAGGGATTTCCTATATTCGTCCCATTTGTTTGTTTTCTTTGCAGTGTTGAATAGTTTTCTCGTTAGTTTCCGAAGTTTGTCAAGTTCGTTGTTCCACCAGGGGACCCTCTTCGTGGAGGATTTGATTTTTAGTGGACAACAGTCTTGATATGAGGCCATGATTGAGTCAGTCATTTCTGTTACTGCCTCTTCTAGTTCCTCTGTTGATGTTATTTTGCTTACGCTGTTATTAAGCTTAGCTGAAAGACATTCATTGTATCTTTTCCAGTTTGCTGTTTTTGGGCTCCTGTAAAGTGTGGAGAACTTTACCACCCCATTTAGGTCAAAGAGTATGTGTTTGTGGTCAGACATTGAGTCCTCATCCGAGACTCTCCAGTTACTGATCATATTCAAAGATTTGTTAGTGATTAGAGTTAAGTCGAGTACCTCTTGTCGTATTGCGTTTACAAAAGTGGGTTTATTACCCCTGTTTACTATTGTTATATTACTAAGTAATAAAAATTCAAGGAGTGACTCACCTCTGTTGTTTGTATTCGTGCTTCCCCATGCCACATTGTGGGAGTTGGCGTCGCATCCAATTACGAGGGTTAGATTGTGGGTTTGGCAATACTCCACTAGGCCTCTGATTTTTTCTGGTGGTACTATGTCGGCGTCTCCGGGGAAATAAGCTGAGGCGATTACGACCTCTCTCTTGCTTCCGCCAGACTCCGCTTCGACCAGTATTGTTGATGTGTCGCCATCCATGAATTCTGTGAATGGCAAGAATTTAATATTGGTATCTATGATTATCGCAGCCCTAGGTTTGACAGCGCTTTTGTCATAAATTACCTGTGTGTTTTGGACATTGAGGCCTTGAGGACGGCCTCTGTAGATCCAGGGCTCTTGGATCAGCCCTATGTTGATACCTCCGGCAAGTCTTCTGCTAAGCTCAGTGGTGGCAGCCTTAGCATGGTGAAGATTTGCCTGGAGGCACCTCATTTCGCCGGTTGGTTTTCGGAGTCTTTGGGAGGACTTTCGTCCTCTTCTTGTAACTCCACTGCCTCCATTTGGTCAACTAACTCTTCGGTCGTTATATTTTCAGATTTCAGCCTGAGGGTCACTTGTATGAAGCGGTAGTTTACCCTACCATTGTACTCCTTCAGGCTGGCGGCTGATTTTTGGTCTACCGCTACGACTAGCGTTACGTTGGAGCCTTTTTCGGCTCTTCTTAGCAGGCGCCAGGAATCAACATTGAGGCCTTTATTCTGCCCCTGCACAAAGTCCAGTATCTTGGTTGTCTCGACTTTGACTGAGTTGGGAAAGTACCCCACTGCGATCCGAGAGTGAGGAATTTTGGATTCCTCTGTGGCCCACAGTGTTGCACCCTCCCACGGCGACGCATTAGAAATGGCCGCCTTAACCCATTCCGCCGAAGTGCTCTCCTTACAATGCAGGACAAGGTATCCTGCCTTGTAAGTAGTGCCCAAGAACGCTGGTTTTGTGGCCATGTTTTTCCCCGCCAGTATTTTGTCTAACAGGATTTGTTGGATGGAGTCCATTTGCTCGGTTGTCAGTACCGTGTTGGGGTAGTCCCTAGCAAGTACTGCTAACCTGACTCCTGTTGTTATGTCTTTGTATGTGGCAGTGGGCTGCCACTTTTTGCTCTTTAGAGCTGCGTCTTTCGATGTGGACGGACCATCATCTTTAGGCCGCTTTTTTGCTGTTGCTTCGGGTGGTGTGTCCTCAACCGACCTTAGTCGTTTCGGCCCCGTCGTTGGTTTTTCTGTGTTTTTGCACATGGGTTCCAGAGCCTTAGCATAAGCTTCTTCCCTGGTTAGCCCTTTTTTTAGGAAGTGTACAAGCCTTCTCTTGCCCGCACCACTGAGCCTTTTTGGCTGTTCCTTTTTCGGCCCTTCGCCATCGGTGTTTGGAGTCGTCTCGGCAGTTCTCACGCCTTCAACTGCGGACTGTTCCTCCTTATTGGTTTGAGGCTTGGTGGCCTCTTCCTGTTGAGGTGTGACCGCCTCTGGTTTTTGAGGTATTTTGCTAGCCTCTTCGTTGAAGCCTTTTTGGCCGCTTCCGCCATTTTTTTTTGTTTTTGTTTACTGTTGTTCATTTTTGTTCCCACGAGTAAAGGGGTATATCGGTCACCTGCGCCAGTGCCCCGGTAGCGCAGGAAGGCATTTTTGAAATGGGGCCTCGCCAGGGCGCCCCAAGTCCGCATACTAGCGACTAGATCCCCCTCTAGCCAAGCATCCCTCGGCGTATGCTGTTCCACCTTGGATTGGGGATTTATACTTACCCAAGGAAGTTTACTCTTCCCGCCCGACTATATTAGCCAGGACCCCAACAGAGACATGACCGTGCTGGGGTATCCTGTTTCCAGTGGCCACCGCGGGGAGGAATAGTCGCACTTCCGACAGTCTTGCAGTTACGGCACAAAGTCCACGAAGGCCTTTGCGTTATTCCCCCTACAAAGACTGCCAGCAATGGCCACCAGGCAAACGTGGTTACCGAGAAAATCATTCAAAACATTCCACAATATGATTCTCGCTGGTCGACTAACGAAAGTGCGCGAAGTAACAGAAGCTACAGGCGAGTCGACCGGAGCGGCAATTAATATTTTACGTGATAAGTTGGCGATGAAAAAATGTTCGGCCCGATGGCTGCCGCGATTGCTCACGGTGGACAGCAAGTGGATGCGGCTGTTCAAAGCAGTGTTTGGCGCTATTTAAACGAGATCCAAAGGAATTTTCGCGTCGAGTTGTCACCGTTGATGAAACCTGGATTCATCATTACACACCAGAAACTCAGCAGTAATCAAAGTAATGACTTTTTTCTAGTGAATCTGCTCCAAAGTAGGCGAAGACAGTCGGCCGGAAAGGTAAGGGCGACGATTTTTTGGGATGCGAACGGCGTAATCCTTATGGATTTTTTTAGAAAAAGGAAGAACGATCACTGGACAGTTAGAGGAGAGGTACTGAACCGCTTTCATAAAAAATTGCAGGAGACACCGCCGCATTTGGCAATAAAAAGGTGCTGTTTCACCACGACAACACACCAGCACATTTATCCGGAGTTGACATTGCCAAACTGCATGGATTGCGTTATGAATTGCTGCCGCACCCCCAATATTCACCCGATCTAGCTCCCTGCGTTTTTTGCGTGTTCCCTAACATGAAGAAATCGCTGCGGGAAAAAATTTAGTTCGACAAATCCTATTTTTTGGAAGGGTTAAAAAAATGGCTCGAGCCAAAAAAACAAAAAAAAAACATTACAGGTGTCTTCATTTTTAACACGAGTACTTGTTGAGCCCCCTCGTATTGTGCAGCCATGTAGCCCACTCAAACAGTTTCAGGCCATTTACAAGTTCTAAAACTACTGTAGGCTTAGTTTCCACTAGGAGGTTTGGAACTACAAGCCAGTTTCCCGGGTAATTTAGTCTGCGTCGCGCCACTGCTGATCATTCGCGTAGAACAGGTTCTGTTCTTTCTTGTGCCTCTTTACAGAGTCTACAGGAATCGGTTTCTTTCGCACCTATCTTTTTCATATGATAATTAAGTTCACAATCCCCTGTTAGTAGTTCAGTGTAGAGTTTTATGTCTTTTTTGCTGATTGCCTCTATCTTTATACGTTCTGGATCAATGAGCCTTTTCGATTGCCGCATGCCCCTTTGGGATCTCCAGTACTTGATTAAGCATCATTGTTCCCGCTCACGTGGAAAGGCACTTTTGAAGCTGTTACTTATTCGGCAGAGAGGTTCGGGACCTATGAAGGGAGTCTTTGTACCATTTTTTGCTAAAGAATCCGCAATTTCACTACCTTCGTGCCCCTCACGTCCCGATACCAACATTAGAGTAACAAAGTTTCTTGATGCTAGAGTTTGAAATGAGAAGCTATCTAATGATTTTAGAGCTGCTTTACTGTTAGAGAGGATGTGGATATTGGCACAACGCTTGCCTCTCGGAGGCGTGGACCTCCGCCATTGCCATAGCCTTTTTGAAATGCGGTCCAACAATTTCAGTCCGGGCCTTGCGTCTTCTATTTTGGACCCATCAGTAAATCACATCTGTGCGCTCCGCTTTAAAGATATTTCATTATTTCTCTGATTTCACTGATGACCCCTTTGACATTCTTGGGGAATTCTAGTTTTCTTTTCATCTTATCATCTGTCCATGCATATATAAATTTTCACATCTTCGTTCTGGTCCAGCATCCTCTGATCCCACCTAACAAAGAGCGCACACCTCTCTTTGCATAGGTAACCTACTTCCAGATAGCTCTCTTTGACAAGCGCATCAGCGAAGTTGCATTCAAAACTTCATGACACACAATTTTCAAACCGCTATTCCTAGGTACACGTTGCAGATTTTTCTCATAGCTCGCTGGCTGCTCGAAATACTCTTCAAGGCTGATTGCATTTCGTTGCCACGATGCCATAGGCATCCACATAAATGCACAAGTTTTGCACAATTTCATACGTTTGTCTGTGTGTTTGGGGATTACAAATAAATATTTAAGTGCAGCAACCAACAGACGGCGACACAAAATACATTACCTTTGTCCCCATTCGCTTCTCCACAATCCAAATGCTGGACATGTTTTATAATGGTCCATATTACGAGTAAGCGTCGAAGGAAACTTTTTCCTACTTTTCCGCAGTCAAGTTTGGAATATGTATGTATGGCCACGTAGTTGTTGCAGCACACTTATCTACCTATAAGCCACATGCAGTTGAGGTCCCTTGTGTGGAGGAATTATATGTGAAAAGTTATGTAATAATAATCATTGGAATGCAACGATTTCCACGAATATGCCAGCATGACTGGATTAAAAGAAATCCATTGAAAAATGTGAAATTTCTTATGACTTCATTCGTAAAGGGTATAGCATGACTTAAGCTGTAGAGGATTATAAATTGAAATAAGAAAACTGAGAGGTAGTGAACTCAGAAGGTTCTTTGAATGGTAAATGACATCTGACATCAACATATAATTTCTAAATATTGGGTATGGGAATAAGTTTCCGCCCTTGTTAAAGAGCTGTCGCTGCTGATACTATTTTTGTGTTCGCTCTCGTAATATACTGGTGATTTGAAGGTGTATATGTGAGGTCTCGATAGCAGTAGTTGACATTCGTTTGAAGCGTAAAGATCCTTTTTTATCTGACGCTAAAAATGTCTACGTTCGTCCCGAAAAAACAGCATTTGCGGGTAGTCATGCTTCATTATTACCTTTTAAAGAAAAGTGCAGCTGAAACGTCGCCTATATTGGAGAATATTTACTGCAATCATGATAAAGATCGCGAAGGGCACCGAAAAAAATCGATGATACTCAACTACAACTAGGATGAAGACGCATGTCGCACCCTTGATGATTTGTCTAAAGAGTTGGATGTTGGCAGATCAACCGTCGGTAAACGTTTGCACACGATGGGAATGGTGCAGAAAGCAGGTAAGTAAGCAACTAGGCGCCACATCAATTGAAGGAGAAGGATATCGAGAGACGTTTGGTGACGTGTGAGAAGCTTCTTGAGCGGCAGAAAAGAAAAGGTTTTCTGAATCACATCGTCACTGGCGATCCAAGATGGATCTATTCTGATAACCTTAAACGTCAAAAATGTTGGAGCCTGCCAGGTGAAGCAGGTCCATCGACAGCGAAAAAAATACTCCTGTTTCAAAGGTTATGTTGTGCATCTGGTGAGATCAGAAGGGTGTCATCTATTATGAACTCCTTAAACCAATTGAAACCATAACTGGCGATCGTTCCCGACTGCAGCTAATGCGTCTGAATCGAGCTCTAAAAGAAAAGCGACCGGAGTGGGGCGGTAGACGTGACAAACTGATTTTGCTGCATGACAACGCCAGGCTATGTTTCTAAATCGGTCCAGAATTACTTAGAGGGACTGAATTGGGAAATCTTGCCTCACCCGCCGTATTCTCCAGACAATGCACCTTCGGATTACCATCTGCTCCGATCAATGCAGTCAGCTCTTATTGCAGAGCGGTTCACTTCTTACGAGAGAATCGCAAACGGGCTCAATGAATAGATCAAGTCAAAAGAACTCGTTTGTTTCGTCAGAGGAATCCATATGCTGCCTGAAAAATGGAGTAAAGTTGCAACTTCCAATAGCACATACTTCATATAATGCCATGTTTAGGGTCTTTTATTAAGAGGTGTTATTTTGATATTCAAAGAGAACTGCTACCATTTTTTTTAATATAAATGATCGGATGTTTATTTCATTATAAAGAGGAAGATATGCCATTAATAGTGGAAAATAACATCAGGCAAATGACCACCACGACCAAGCTTACAGGCCAATATCCTTTTCATGAAATTTTCCATAACCAAATTGCAAAGCGGCTGCCCTATGTCCTCGATAGCCTTACGAACTCCATCTTTGAGGTCTTGAATCGACCCTGGGCTGTTGGCGTAGACCTTCTCTTTCACGTGGCTTCAAAGGAAAAAGTCACAAGGTGTTAAATCACAAGATCTCGGTGGCCAATTGTGATTACCTCTTCGAGACATAACACGGTGCGGAAACTTTTCCCGTAAAATATCAATAGTTTCGTTGCTTGTGTGGCACGTAGCGCCGTCTTGTCCAAAAAATAAATGTTGTCCAGATCAATAGCATCCAATTCCGGCCATAGAGAGCGTTAATCGTCTCTCGATAGCGCAATCCGTTCACCTGTAACACCTGTTATTGGAAAACCCTTTATTATATATATTAATTTTCTAAATAACACCGCGTTACACACATTCTGTCCTATGAACCAAATATACTTTTTCAGAAAGGGGATAAAAAATAAAAACACACGTGTATCGGCGATTTTCATGTACACGTCACAATTTTTTTTTTTTAGTTTATAACTTTAAACGAGCAGTTCTTGTAAGCATATCTGTATAGCCACACGATCTCAGGATTAGAATGAAATTGGGCGCACAGATAGTGTATCACATTTCTAGACTTTTCACCTAGGTGTTGCCACTGACAATGTTTCACAGGGTTGCCACCTGTTCGAAATTAAAAAAAAAAAAATTGCATGAGATATGCCGATGTAGGTATCAAAAGAAAGGTATTTCACACCGCATTAGAATATATATATAAACCCCGAATTTTTTTATTAATTTTATTATATCAAAATTTAAAATTGTTACATTAAAAATTTTAATCCTTTTAAAGAATCTTAGGCCTTTTATTTTTGCGTTTGTAAGCATTTGTGTTAAAATCAGCCGCCGCTATATTCCATTGCTTAAAGCGTGATGCAAAGAGTTCGGCTGTTCTCTTTGACAAATTTCCTTCTCGTACAAGGTCATTGAAATCGGCTTGCGTTACTAAATGCGGCACTGCAGTCCCAAGTTCACTGGGTGTTGGTACAAATTCCGATAATTCTGGTTCCCCGCATCTCGCATTCGATGCAAGAAATGTTGATAGCATTGTTGGTGCTACTGTTGGTTCTCCATCCCTTAATTCGGGAACATCATCAAAAATCTCCATTGAAGCCGCTATACGTTCGGACGTGGTAGCCAAATTGTTGGTACTTTATTGTTGACCTTCCATCAGTGAACTTGCATAAATTTCTATAGCAATAGTAGCACACGACTTCCGGAGTATACCACAAGTAAGGAACATAAGCAGTCTTGAATATTTTCTGAAACGAATTAACCACTGTTTTCGTAATATTTTTAAAATTTTTACTTGGTGCGAATAAGCCACAAACGTAACAAAAGTTATTTCGAGTCGGGCACTGCATTTTCCCTAAGATGAAATATACAGAAAGACGTTTTCGCGCAACAGAACTTAAAACAATTGTCAAAGTATACGTCTGCTAGTAGCGCAACTGTCAGATGATCGGAACTTCCGGAACTGTAACAAATACACAAACGGCACAGAGTGTGTTGTATGAAACAATAAATTAAAGGTTAATAAGTTGTTTAAAAATTTGGAGTCCCTTCAAGTTATGCCGAAAATTTAGAAAATTTTTTTGTTTTTAGAAAAAAAAAAAATTCAAGAAAATCTGAGAATTGATAAAATTTTTCTTTTTTTAATTTTACATAATAAAAACATTTCCACGAGTCTGCCTGCAGAAATTCAGCGCGATTGGATCACGGAAAAAGGGTTAAAAATTGATCCAAAGTTTTTCACCCAGGCGGACTACGAGCTCTATATTTTATACATAAAAAAAAATTCTGACGTATACATGAAAATCGCCGATACACGTAATTTTTATTTTTTCTCCCCTTTCCGAAAAAGTATATTTGGTTCATAGGACAGAAAAAAAGTTCGTTTTTGTAACGCAGTGTAATTCGTAACGTTGAGAAAGAGCGGAAACTTACCCTTACTTCCCTACCCAATACATTTTTTGATAAGGAATACGTACATACGTACTTAACTCAACTTTTAAATAAATCAATTATATTTCACAGTTGTGGACGAGGCACCCGCAGTGAATAGACAGACAAGCGATGGAGCACGAAAAAGTCAAAATAAAGAATGCAGGGCTCAACAATTTTTTTCGTTTGTTTTCATTGAAAATTGAATAATTACATACAACAACTTGTACATACATACAACACATAAAGTAAGGAAAGAAATCCGTTATTCTAGTCTATGTTATTAAATTGAATAGGCGAATATCCTGTAATACACTTTATGACATACATACATGTTTTATCTACCTGTTTTGGAACCTTGCTGAGACATAATTCGTCTTAATTGAGCATTTATTTATTTATTTATTTCTTCTTTGCCTTGATTCATTTAAAAATGGATGGAAGTAGAATCCTTAGAAAAGGGATAGAAGTAAATTCCATAGAAAAAGGATTATGACAGCTGTTTATTGCATCAACAAAAAATAAAAATAAATAGAAACATGCTCTCCAAGCGATGAAAGCAAACAGCAAAGTGCTTTTACGGAAAGATACCTTGAGACAGTGTTTATTGTGAACATTTTACAATTTTTCCTTTGAATTTTTTTCTACTCAACTTTATTGTTATCCTCCTTTTGATAATCTTTTTTCTTTCTTGCTTGCTGTTTTCAGTTAGCCGTTGATAATTGTTGTATGCTGCGTAGATTTTTCTTGTTTTTGTCATTTTTAGTTTTGAATGTCCAAAGGTTTGGTAACTATTGGTAGCAGTGCTGGATTGAGCCGTGGGCGGCGGGGTGTAATTGTGATATTTACGCGTATTCTATGTGCTATAAAAATTGGATAGTGCAAAATACGCATGATAGAAAGAATAATGAGATGGCGCCTATCGTGGTCCCGTTACTTTGCTCTCAGCGAATTTGACAATGAGTTACGTCGTTTTAGCTCCAGTATGACCAGATTACCATTTTTGTAACTTGATTTAGCATTTTTTGTGTTATTTAGTCTCGGAGTCTTAGTTCATGACATTTTTCTAGCCTATTCTAATTAAAATGTAATGTTTATAATTTTGTAAAATATACATTTTTTAATAATAAGTTACAAAATTCACTCAGTTTTATTTAGCTTTACTTTTTTTTAACTTCTGGTGGCATTGTCCGCGATTGCAAGTGTTGTTGGTGTTCCTCTGCTTTCGGCAGTCAAATCTCTCTCCCGCTACTGCAGTGTTGCCTAGCTTTGGATATAAAAACGCACTAAAATGCCCACTTAAGGAAAGTAAAACGCCAACTTTTATTGAATCACTTAAAGAACTTTGTATGCATGACAAATTGTATTTAAAATGTGCGTTTTTTTTAATAAATAAATAAAGTATAGTTATGTTACAGTTATGCAATTTATGAGTTTTTTTTGTTAAGAAAACGACCTTTTTGCTATATTTGAGGTTATGTAACTAGATAAGGTACTCCTTTTGTAAAAATGTCAGTATGATTTCTTTAGTATTTTCTGGTATTTTGTGGCTTATTTTTAGAATGAATACACCTCTTGATGCCCTATGTCCCACTAAGGATTGATGGCCGGAAGAAGCGATTACACCTCTATTTCAAACGCCTTTTAAAATGTGTAAAATGGTTTTCAATCTTAAGAAGAGTTGAGAGAGGGACATTTAATATTCTTGCATAACCTTAAAAGGAGCAAAAAATTAAATTCGCACTTTCAAAATATCAAATTTTATAAGAACCAACTAATTTTCATTAGCACTAAAATCTTCTCAGAGTGGCCTTTTTTAACCTTCTTTTGTATGTATAATAATACGGTTTTTTTTAACTTAAAGTTTCGGTAGCTTTAAATTAAAAAAAAAAAGAAACACGAAACTTAAAATTTTTCGTATTTTGGGCATAAAAAAGCACTAAATTTATTGCGAAGAGCAAAAGGTGGCAATACTGCTCAACTCGGAAAAACGTGACGTCACGCACTCCCTGATGGGCGCAATCTTCTTTCTATCATTCTTGCAAAATACGAATGTTTGGTTCAATTAAACCGCAATATATACGAAATTACGTAGTAGCGTCAATTTTTGCATATCTTTCGAAGTTTCGTGAAATCTTTAATGACATTTTTTTTTGCTTGTTTTTGTCGGGACAACTAGCTAGTACAGCACTTAGACACAAGTAAGACTATTGTACTGCACTCGGATTCCCTTTTAATTGTCTTTAAATTTACCCGACCTCCGAAGAAATCCGATTAGCTCTTGTGGTGCCACGGGGCCAAGTTGGTCCCTTCTTAACACATCAACACATCACACTTAAAGGCACTAAAGGCACAATAAGCTTTGCGGTGCGATAAGAAAAATACAATTTTATGGGTTGAAGTTAATTTTATTATTCAGTATAGTCTCCCTGAACATGAAAACACTTGTTGCAGAGAGATTCCAATTTATGAATGCCATGCCTGTAAGGGCTGCAAAATACGCTTCTATAGCTGTTAGAACCTCTTCATTTGATGGGAAACACTTTTCTAGTATGAATTTGCTTAGGTTTGGACACAGATGGAAGCCCCTAGGAGCCAAATTTGGCGAAGACGGTGGCTACTTCAACAATTTGAACTTTAATTTTTGGATTTTAGCCATTGTCAAAATGCGCTTGTGTCATAGTGCATTCTCCTCATGAAAACCATTTTTTTTCTTTTGCAAAATGAGTCGTTTTTCACGATAGTTTTTTTTCAGCTTATCTAAAAGGTTACGAGCTCGTTTCGGAGCCGAACAACCAGGTGCACACCACTCTTTAGCTCAGCAACCCATCTTTCTACTGTAGTGATTGATGACGAAACGTCCTTATACACTTGCAGCATTCATTCATAAACTTTCTTTACTTTTAAAATATGAGAAAAAAAAAATTCAATCACTGTACAATACTTAATTTTTTCTATTGTAGTAAAATCTTGTGATTGCCTTATTGGCAGACGCTCTATTCTATCAATTCACAACAAACTACTGCTACATAACCAAATTCCTTAACCGGTCTGGATCAACGCTGAAGCATTAGCTTTACTCCAGCGAAGTATTCATCATCGGCGGCTCAAGCGCAAAACAGTTTTAGACCAGATGGATATCCAGTAGCAGCTGTGCCTTATAAATATGTATAAGCAACTAAATCGTGATCGCAAATTGCTTATTTTTGCTTTAGAAAAAGAATGAGTAGGCAGGAGATAGTGAGAAAGGTTGGATGAAGCCATCCAACAGTAATAAATTTACACAAAAAAGGGCCAGGATGATCGTTTGGATCGTCAGTGTGCAGTTGGAACTAGGAGAAAAATATTTCCTCATAATCTTACTTAAAGTATCGCTTTACAAACTCCCATGCTTATCGCGCAGAAATGTATCATCTGTCACCATTTGGTTTCTCACAGGGGCAGACAATATTTGCAGATTTCAGGATATCACGTCTGACGTGGCCAGAAAACTATACCGACTTCAACCCGATGGAGCATCTATGGCCATCACTCGAAAAGAAAGTGGCTCAATACAGACCAAACTTTAAGGCAGAATTGAAAGAAGTTATGGGAACAGAAAGTTTCAAATTCTCGTTGCTTTAATGCCGAAGCAGTTACTGCCTCTAAAGCGGGCAAATTTTTTATATTGAAAACAAATGCAAAAGTTACTCAGATGTTGAAAAAATGATATGCTTAATAAAAATTCGCGTCGACATATAACAAAAAATTATCTTCATAGTTAAAAGTTAATAATTATTGATAAAAAAATGTGCATTTTGGAAACATTATTTTCTATTTTCAGGCCGATTTGGCCTGTTAAGCCGCAGTGATTGGGGAGAAAGTGCAAAGAGTGAGATGGTAAGGTTTGCGTGGCTACTAGTGCATATATGGAATATGATTTCATTTATTTTATTCATATAGTTACCCCAGCTGGTTTCGCGGTACCACATTATCTTAACGCAATTTTTCTAGACCTTGATAACTTACTTACCTATGTGGCCTGACTCAATTTCTTCTTCGTATCCACAAATCCTGCAGAATACTTTGAGAGGTTCAACCATTCATTTGGCTCAGGTGTCAATAGTGCAGTGACCCATTATAGCACGTGTGAAGACGCGGGTAGTTGAACTGTTGAATTCAAGTAGACATTTTGTCCGTTTAAGATGCAGAGCTACGAAGGTAATTACTTGCGCTTTGAGATATGGTAACACCAGTGTGAATATGAAAAACTGGTACTCTCATTGTAAAGTTGTCTCGTCTCGTCTTATTTACGAGGAAACATAAAATACCCAGAGCTCAACTTCCCTCACTAGGGGTCGCTCCTCTGATGCTTTCTGACAAGGTTAAGTACCTAAGTATTGTCTTTGACAGCAAGCTTACGTGGAAGCCCAATATTGAGGAAAAAGTGAGGAAGGCAACAATCGCCTTGTATGGATGCAAGGGCGCAATTGGTAAAAGATGGGGCCTCTCGCCTAGAGTTGTTTTCTGGCTATACAATACTATTGTAAAGCCTATCTTGTTATATGGAGTCATAGTCTGGTGGAACTCACTAGAGAAGACGACATTGGTGAAGAAGCTGGAGAGAGTCCAGAGGTCGGCACTCATTGGAATCAGTGGGGCGCTTCGAACGACTCCTACTCTGGCGCTCAACGCAATGTTAAATGTGGTACCCGCAGACATCGCAGGCAGAATTGCCGCCTCGCGTACCGCAATCAGACTGAGGGGCTGGAGCTATAAGCTTAACCTCACTTATGGGCACTCAAGCATTCTCAGAAACTTCGAGTTCATCCCTCTGTCAACGGATCAGTGTATACCCTCGTTTAGTCCAACCGGAACCTTCTCCACTTATATTCCGTCAAGGGAAGAGTGGAGGAAGGGCTACACTTGGGGGCAGGGCCTGGTGAACTTGTTCACGGATGGATCGAAGTTGGAAGGAAAGGTTGGCGTAGGAGTTTTTTGCGAGGAGCTCCCCATCCGGTCAAGAAAGTAAATATTTACTCTGACAGCCAAGCGGCAATAAGGGCCCTCGGGTCTATGACGGTGCATTCCGAATTGGTCAAGAAATGCTTGACCTCGCTTTCGACTGCGTCCGAATTCTTTAACATCAGCCTCATCTGGGTTCCTGGTCACAGCGACATTGCTGGAAACTGTGAGGTGGATGAGCTGGCCAGACAAGGGACATGCGAGGTGATTTCCCCGCGAAGGGAGAGAATTGGGATCCCCCTGACTACCTGCGGTCTGCTCCTGGAAAGATGGGCATCGCACCAACTCAGCGAGCGCTGGGCAAGTACACAAACGTGTAAGGTCGCGAAATCCTTCTGGTCACGTGTGGAGCGGAGGCGCTCGGGCGAGCTTCTGAGGCTGACAAAATATCAGCTCTCTAATCTCGTGGGTTTTCTCACAGGACACAATGCGCGAGGAATGCATGCTGTGAGACTTGGAATCACCTCGAGTCCTTTTTGCGATGGATGTATGGAGGATGAGGTGGAATCATCTCAGCACCTTCTCCTTAGCTGTCCTGCTCTGGCGGGGCTAAGATCTAGACATCTTGGCTCCTACTTTTTTGTCACGCCTGCTGATATAGCTGGTGCTGATATTAAACATCTGATGAATTTCATCAGCAGCATAAAGCGGTTGACGCAAACATAGTCATCGTTCGTAATTCGCACACTCCTAACCATCCCAGCACCACCTCTCCCCGCCCTCTCCCTGTATCCCATCGGTCTTTCTCTCCCGCCTCACCCCTCCATAATGGCATCACAAAGGACGAATCCTTCTTCGTCCAAGTGTGCCCATTCCCTGGGCAACCATATCAACCTAACCTAACCATTGTAAAGTTGAAAAATTTTCATGGCAGCCTTACTCAGTACGATTTGCCATGCGAGACGTTTTTATGATATTTACAATCTTTTGTGTGATCAAATTGAGTAAAAAGTGATATTAAATCTGAAAACATATGGATGCGATGATTTTCTATCACTTTCGATGTTGATCCCACCGAAAGCAGTGGGTCGATGAACTCGCTTCGACTTTTGGAGGTGAAAAACCATCTGAAGCAAATATAGCTGGTTTTTATAGGGCCATCCAAATCGGTGGTGGTGCTGATACTGCAAGCTCATGAGGTTGCCTTGAAATGGAGGGACCGTTACCGGATTAAGGCCGAGTGTAACAAGTCTCGCCAAGCGTCTTTGCTTTGCGCGTACCTTCTCCAATTTATTACACCAACCGATGATAGGGTTCCCTCAACTTGATCCTTCCATTGGAGGCATGGTCTTTCCCTACGTCGCTGTCCTCTAACTTGCTATCCGAATACCTTCTTCGCTCCAGCGTCTGCATCCATACGCTCGATGTGACCCAGCCAGTGTAAGCGCTGACTATTGGTATGCTTGACTATGTCCACCTAGTCGTAGAGCTCATACCACTCGTGGTTCATTCGGCGGTAGTAGTTACAGCCAACACGAAGTGGACCGACGACTTTCCGAAGTATCTTTCTCTCGAATACCCCAAGAGCTACTGCATCAGACTGCGACACAACCCATGCTTCAGCGCCATAGAGTAGCACGGGCAAGATGAGCGTTTGGTAGAGTGTTAGTTTTGTCGGGCGAGAGAGGTCTCTGCTATACATTTGCTTACTGAGACCTTAGTAACACCTCTAAGCAAGCGTGATTCGTCGGTTTATTTCCAGGCTGACATCGTTTGTTGTGGTGAAGGCGGTGCCAAGATATACAAATTCCTTGGCGATTTCAAAGGTATAGTTTTCCGCTTAAATGCTGGATCCAAAACGCCGTGTATATTTTCTAGTGGACTGCATATACGTCGTCTTGCCCTCGTTAACCGCTAGACCTACTCTATTTGACTATTTTTCGGTAAAGGAAAATGCTGCGGCAACATTTCGCTTGCAGTTCCCTATGATGTCAGTATTATCAGCATATGCAAAGAGCTGGACACTTTTGGTGAAAATAGTGCCACTTCGATAAACATCGGCTCTCCACAATACCCCTTCCATGAGGAAGTTGGAGAGGTCGCACTATAGCGGATCGCCTTTTCTGAAATCTCGCTTGGTATAAAAAGGTTCGGAGAGGTCTTTTCCTATCTTGACAGAGCTGAACGTCTTGTTATCCAGCGATCTCTTATCGGGCTATCGAAAGCAGCCTTATAATAGACAAAGAGATGATGAGTTATGTCGTTATCTTTTTCTTGGGTTTTTTCCAGAATTTTGCGTAGTGTAAAGATTTGCTCGATTGGGGACTTCCCAGGTCTAAAACCACACTGATAAGGTCCAATCAGTGAGCTTTCATATGGTTTTAGTCTTTCCCACAATATGTACATTCGACAGAACCCTATTTGAGATGGCGATAAGACTGATCCCCCGCTAGTTGGTGCTTGTAGTCACCAGGAGTCGCCTTTCTTCAACACAGGACGAAGCACACTGAGATTCCAATCATTGGGCATGCTTGCTCCTAGCCAATGAAACGTGTTTGATTAATTGTTGTTTGCTTTTAGTCGTTCGTGAGTTATAGCGTCGCAAACATGGAGCAAAATAAAGAGAAAATATATTATTTTACAGTACAGTACAGTACATATTTTACAGTACTACTACGATAAAGGCAAAAATGCATCTCATGCTGCCAATAAAATTTGTGTAGTTTATGGACCCGATACAGTTTCCATTTCCACCGCACAACGATGGTTTCAACGTTTTCGTTCTGGTGCAGAGGTGATCGAAGATGCGCCACGGTCCGGAAGGCCTGTCGTCAAAAATTGCGATAAAATCGCTGAATTGATCGAAGGAGACCGGCATAGTAGCAGCCGTAGCATCACCCAAGAGTTGGGCATGAGTCATCAAACCGTTATAAACCATTTGAAGAAGCTTGGATTCAAAAAGAAGCTCGATGTATGGGTGCCACACGACTCGACGCAAGAAAACATTTTTGCCCGTATGGATGCATGCGAATCGCTTCTGAATCGCAACAAAATCGACCCGTTTTTGAAGCGGATGGTGACTGGCGATGAAAAGTGGGTCACTTACGACAACGTGAAGCGCAAACCGTCGTGGTCGAAAAGCGGTGAAGCTGCCCAGACGGTGGCCAAGCCTGGATTGACGGCCAGGAAGGTTCTTCTGTGTGTTTGGTGGGATTGGCAGGGAATCATCCACTATGAGCTACTCCCCTATGGCCAAACGCTCAATTCGGACCTGTACTGCCAACAACTGGACCGCTTGAATGCAGCACTCATGCAGAAGAAGCCATCTTTGATCAACAGAGGCCGAATTGTCTTCCATCAGGACAACGCCAGGCCACACACATCTTTGGTGACGCGCCAGAAGCTCCGGGAGCTCGGATGGGAGGTTCTTTTGCATCCACCGTATAGTCCGGATCTCGCACCAAGTGATTACCACCTATTTCTGTCCATGGCGAACGAGCTTGGTAGTCGGAAGTTGTCCACAAGAGAGTCCTGTGAAAATTGGCTCTCCGAGTTTTTTGACAATAGGGAAGCGAGCTTCTATAAGAGGGGCAGTATGAAGTTGGCATCTCGTTGGGAACTCGTCATCGAACAAAACGGCGTATATTTGACTTAAATCGCATTATTATAACCAATTTTATGAACAATTGAAAATTCAATAAAAATACCGCAAGACTTTTTTGACAACCTTATATATATTTGTATTGCTGAATCAAGACCTCAACATACCTGTGATCACGTAAAAAATTATTGGAGATCCGTTGGGCTATGATGGCTCATCTATCTTAAAGCACCAACCAAGCCGCATCAGATTAAAAAACTCATCTGAATAATAAAACTTTTTTACTCTCATCGACCAAAACTGTTATTAGAGCGGAATCGGAAAGAACGCAGAAGAATGGCAAGCGGTTATCGCAAAAAACAAAAGCGTGTAAAATTCATGAAAAAAGTGTCAGCTTACGTCACACTGCTACCCGGAAATTGTTTTATCGCAAATTCCAATTTCAATCGAGTTTTTTAGGTTGATTTTAATGAGAATTTTTATCATCTGTTGTAAAGACAACACCACCTTATTTGAACAAAAAAACACGTTTTGCATTTACCAAATTTATTAAAATTATATAGAAAAATGTTTGCTAGAAAAACTACTTCATTTATCTTTTTTTCTAGTACTTGTATGCCAATGTTTACATGCCACAGTTTACATGCTGCGTGCATTCTTTGGTTCACACGCGCGGCAAATTCACATTGTAAAATGTCGCAAATTAAAAGAAAAGTTGAAAATAGGATGTATAAAATAAAAATAAAAATTTAAAAAAAAATTCACTTGGCAAAATGTGAAAGTTTCTGTTATACGAAACCTGAGATTGCATGACAGTTTATTTTTTCATTTCTTTATAAGACACATTCACTTGTGAGCACCGGCTTACTTTTTCTCTCCGGGCTATGTGTAGTTTTTGATTACTATTACGGTTAGTTTCTACACAATGTGACAAATAAGTTTTATACTTTTTTAATTCCATTTGCTTTGACATCGGAACTGCTGCACAAATTAAAACGTGTAGCTGCTCATTCTGTTTTCTAAGCAAACATTTTTGCGCTTCTTCACATTTAGCAAGTGGTGAAAAACGATGCAAAAACAACTACCTCAAGCTTACACTTTTGAAGAAAAAAAAAAAAAACAAAAAAAGCTGCACACATACACACACACACACATGTATAAACACTGGAAGAGGAAAAGTAACAAATGCAGTGTCAGGTGCAACACGGCGTATGAGTGTCCACGCGTCCCAACACTATTGCAAAGGTGGCCTCGCGCGCGAATTTGAGTCTTATTTGCGAAAATACACATGTCTCGGTTTCACTTGGATGTGATCGTCTCTATTGTTGACATTAAGCCAAAAACTGTGTGAAATTGTAACAAAATTGCATGCACGAGCTGCTGAGTGTGGCATGAAACCAGGCGCTGTGAACGCGTGCCTAGTGTTGTTGTCAAAAAAGAACGTGGTAATGCAGGCAAAGAGGGCCGTACCCTTTATACAGTTATCTATGAATTATTCTATAAACTAGTCATGCCGATTTCTAAAGCAGGCACCAAACCGTAAATTTTATTGTAGTTAAAACCTAAAATTAATATGATTAAATTTGCTAGATTTTCTGAATGATTTTGCGCACGCTTTCATTTTCTTGGAAGTGAGCCAATTAAGTGGGCCAAAGAAACTTTATGCCAATATATATGTTTATAAGCTGATTCTGAAGTAAATTAAGAAGCGTCACTACATTAGGCTTAGCAGCAGGACAATGATTCAATTCATACAACCGAAGTGGCGCACGTTTGCTTAAAGGCCAATAGGATTGATATTATAAAGGGTGATCAGATTGGAGCTACTTTTTCCAATATAGTTGTTTTGACAGACACGCGTGACCACTGTCAAAGTAAGTACTTAGTTTTCTTCAGTATTAATTAACATTTCCTACGTTTTTGGCTTAACGGCTACCTCAATAAGCAAACTTGCCGTATTTGACCTGAAGATAAAACCCGAAGCCATTCAAGAACAGCCATTAGGCCCATTCAAAACAACCGTTTGGTGGGACCTACGGGCTGGAGGCATGTTTGGCCCATATTTTTTCGAAGACGGGGCTGTTGCCAATGTAAAAGTAATGGTAAACGCCAACGCGCCACGAAAAACGACGTTTAGATGCTGGAAATTTTAGCCCGTGATTTCCATAACTTTTGGTTCCAAAAAGACGGCGCTAGTTGCCATAGAGACAGTGAGACAATGGATTTATTGGCTCGTCGTCTCGGACCACTGGATTGATCACCAAGATCGTGTAATATCGCACCTTTGCGGATGGCCGAATTACGGCGCAGTTGGGGGCCAGCATTTGAAAGCGATTATCTGTAAAAAATAGATGTCATTAATGATTCTACACAAAAATAACAAAGATTGCCCAATCAATTTGAATTTTCATTCTTTTATTTCTACTAAAAACCCGATACCTCAAAATTGATCACCCTTTATAAGGGCGAGCTATGCATATTTTTCAGGTTTCTGCATGAGGAAAAGTAATTTTTCAATAAGTTGGTTGTCAGCTATCAGATAATATATGAATGTATGTACGAGGCCTGTTCAATAAGTAGCCGTATTTGATGAAAGAGGGCGTTACTGCGGGAAGTTGATTTTATCAACGCGCGCTGCCATCTATCAAACGACGGTGAAACAAATTTCAGACTGATTGATAGGTGGGAAAGAGGATAAGATGGAAAAAGGGCAGTATCGTTCGGCAATTCGCCTTTTGTTTTTGGATGGGAAAAAATGATCCCCTCGCAGGGCAAAGTTGAATGCTGTCTATGGGGACGCTTTTTAATCTACGAACACAGCTAGATATTCGCAATTTAAGCGAGATCCGAAGGAACTTTTGCGTCGAGTCATCATCGTTGATGAAACCGGGATTCATCATTAAACACCAGAAACTAAGCCACAATGGATTTCTCTCGATGAATCTGCTCCAAAGAAGGCGAGGGCAAGTCCATCGGTCGGGAAGATCATGGCGACAATTTTGTGGGATGTGAACGGCGTAATCCTCATGGATTTTTTAGAAAAAGAAAGAACGATCACTCGGAGGCGAAAAGCAGGGTGCTGTTTTACCAAAATAACGCACCAGGACATTCATCCGGAGTTGTCAGCGCCAAACCGTATAAATTGCGTTATAAGTTGCTGCCGCATCCCCCGTATTTAACCGATCTGGCTCTCTGCAACTTTTTCTTGTTCGCTAACATAAAGAAATGGCTCGCGGGGAAAAAAATTGTAATAGTTCAAATGAGGAAGTCATCACCGAGACCTGGAGACTTCAAGAAATCCTATTTTTTAGAAGGGTTAGAAATATGGTCGGATCATTGGGAGAAGTGTATCTTTCTAAAGGGGAGTATGCTGAAAAACAAAAATTAAATTTTTGAAAAAATGGTATCTTCGTTTCTAACACGGGTTCTTATTGAACCTTTCTCATATGTGCTATTTACGGTTTTTTCCCTGTTGTTCTCTCCTCTCGGGAGCATTGAGCCTCGACAAGACTCTTGCATCATACACGGTTCTGTGCTGTTGTTTTTGTACCGTCTCATGAAATGTCGGAATCTACTAGTTCGCACAAAATCAACTTTCTCCAAGTGTTTTCTGGTCGGCCGCGACCTCAGCTCCCTTGCGGGTTCCAGTCAAGGGCCATTCTCGTGATGCTATCTGATGGTTTTCTCAGTGTGTGACCTAGCTATCGCCACTTTCTGCGTTTGATTTGCCTAAGGATGGATTCCACATTCGTTAATCTTCACAGTGCGTCGTTACTGATGGTGTGTGGCCAGAATATTCTGCAGATGATGCGGAGACATTTGTTGATGAAGGATTGTAGCCTCTGTGTGATGGTGTTAAATACCAGCCATGTTTCGCTTCCGTACAACAATAGGGACTTCACGCATGAGCCGAATATTTGTAGTTTAGTGCGCCTGGAGATTTGCGAACTCCCCCATACTGTATGCATTCGCCCGAATGCCGCCCTTGCTTTGTTAGCCTGCAGTTGACATCTTCATCTGCTCCACTATCTGCCGGGATGATGCAGCCGAGGTAGCAGAAGCTTTCGACGAATTCCTCCAGGCATCCGTCAACCAATTTCGGGTTTGCGTTATTGTGGTTAACTATCATGGCCTTGATCTTAGCGATGATGACCTCGAGTCCGACAGTGCGTGCCAGCGCGACTAGTTTGTTCGCCTTCGCTTGTATGTCGGAGAGTTTTTGAGGGAGGAAGCAGATATCATTGGCGAAGTCCAGGACCTCTAGATGTCTGGTGAAACTCCATACGATGCCTTTTTTGTGCAGGGTCAGACATCATCAAGGACGATGGCGAAGAGAAGGGGCGAAAGGGGACAACCTTGCCTTACGCCTTTGTTGGTAGTAAATTGATCGCTGATATCGCCTTTGTGAAGCACTGGCAGTTCGGAGTTCTCGCAGAGGGCTTTGATGAGGCGGATTATCTTGGCGGTAAATCCCTTTCTACTCAGTGCCAGCCATATTGTGCCTCGTTTGATAGTGTCGAACGCCTTCTTAAGGTCTATGAACAATATGTAGAGCGGGGCGCGCTACTCAACTGGTTCTTCTGCTATAATCCGAAGTGTATTGGCTAAGTCAACACACCTTCGGTGAGGGCGAAAACCAGCTTGCTGGTCTCTTAAGGAGCGGTCGATATCTCTGAGCCTGCTTTGTATGATTACGGCTAAAATTTTGTAGATGATGTTAAGTAGGGTTATTCCTCGCCAGTTGGCACAGTTACGCAGGTTGCCTTTCTTGGGCAGCTTCACTATAATACCTATTGCGCAGGACAGAGGCAGCTTTTCATTGCTCCAGACGGCGATTATGTGGGGATGAAGAACTTCCGCTGATAATTGCGGCTCGGCTGTTATTTGTTCAGGCTGTATGCCATCCTCACCCGCCGCTTTGTTGAGCTTCAGCTTCTTAATTGCATTCTTAATCTTCGCTAGGTTGAGGCGGTTGTTGCTATTTTATTGTGGGTTGTTGCTGTGCTGCCCACCTCGAAGCTAGGTATACTGCTAAGAGCAATGTTGCTAGTTGCTTGAAAGTGTTCCTTCCATCTGTGGATCGGGTCATCATTGGAAGTCAGCAAAGCACCATTCAGATCTCTGATCGGCTAGGTGCTGTTGGTTAGGCGGCTAACAATGCGGTACAGCTGTCTCATGTTGTTTACTCCTGCTGCCGCTTGGGCATCGCTAGCAAAGTTTTCAACGAACTTTCGCCTTTCTGCCTGATTTTTTTACTTGCTTCGCCACCTCTCTATAAGCTGACCGAAGGGAGCCAAGTTCGTTTCTGCGCTAATTGATGCCCCAAGTGGTATCAGAGATCCATAGTTTGCTGTTGGTGGTCTTTATTGTGCCAAGTTTTTCCTGAGCTATCTGCCTGAGCGTGGCGTTTGTAGCTTCCCATTCAGTGTTGTTGTGGTTGGTGAGCAGCTTTTCGCGAAAGGCGCTAGTTGTTTCTTTTTTGGTCGCGCGATCGCGGAGCAGCTGAACGTTGAGTCGTTTATGCCTGCGTGGTGTGTACTTTTTCTTACTGCATTTCAGCTTGATCTTAATATCACCGGTAATTAGCTCGTGGTCACTGTCTATGTCGGCTCCCTGTCTGTTTTTGACATCAAGTAGTGAGCCTCTCCACTTACGACTCACGCAAATATGGTCTACCTGGTTACAAGTCCTTCCACTGGGTGAGGTCCAAGTGAATTTGTGGATTATTGAAGATGGGCCACCAATGACAAGCTGAAACGTCTGACACACATCAATTAGTCTGCTGCCGTTGTTGTTACGTGATCCATTGCCATATTGCCACATTGCGGAAAAAATTCCACTGGTTATCCGAGCACGTGAGCTAAACTGTCTCTATCCAAGGCAAGGTGCAAAACCTACAAGGGGCCAAAAGTTGGCACAGCGAATGGCTTTACTTGACGAATGGCAGCGAAGATGGGATCATTCTCCTAAAGGCCGCTGGACGCACGAACTTATCCCTAACCTTAACAAGTGGTTACGACGAAGACACGGAGAAGTGGATTACTTCCTCTCCCAGATGCCGACTGGACATGGGTGCTTTCTGTATTATCTGCATAGGTTTGGTCTCTCCGCTTCACCACTCTGCCCTGCATGCCCAGAGAATGTTGAAGACGCACGACACGTACTCTTCAACTGTCCAAGATTCGAAAGAGAACGTGAGGAGTTATCCACTATCCTTGAAATATAGCCAAGTGAGACTAATTTAACTGGCAAAATGTGCATTTCAAAAAATTGCTGGGATGCTGAATGCAAGTTTTCCAAGCAAATATTGCGTAGGCTACACAAGCAGGACGAAGAAAGGCGAACAATAGAGCTGCGTCAGTACCGGCAGCTAGAGCAAAATAATACTAACGCCCTGTACCGCGTCTGATCACACCGAACTTCCCGACAAGTGCTAAAGCTAACATGAAACAGTGTTCCAGAGGAGGTCGACTCAGACACACCGAGAGCAATTACGGATACTTGAGTTAATGACTCACGACCATATCATACGCAGACAAGACGGTAATGCACACGATATAACCGCACACTTTTGAAGTTCCATTTACTTCCTAATGGAGTAAAGGAGACTATCACCGACGTATAACCACCATACGTCATAGGTAGAGAGCCTGGACGCAGGTTTCTTCTGTGGTTGTTATCCACAATCACGGCACCACCCTCGATGTAGTGCAAATGCGTTCCCGGTGTGGAAGTCAGCCGAAGAGGGGAGGTCTGTTTTAGTGGGAGCGTGTCCCACATATAATTGGCGCGACGGCATCGATTGAATGTTTCTGACACTTTTATCCTCCCCTCCCACAAAAAAAAAAAAAAGAAAAAAAAAGATCCGCAGCCATACGCGCTCATGATTTGTTTTAAGCCAGAGTTGTTATTGCCTATTTTCGCATTGAAGTCACCCATGAGGAAAGTTATATCGCTTCTGCGGATGGAGCTAAGTGTGGCTGTTAACTGTGCGTAGGACTGGGTCGGTGCGTTTGTACATAGTGAATAAAAAAGTGTGTTTCGTACCATAAAACTGAGTTTTTTCTTATCGAAGCGCAAAATGTATCGCGATTTTCTTGATAATTTTGTGCCTTAGTTATTATTATTGCAAACAGGAAATAATTTTTTATTTTCAATAAGTTTTGAGCGGATTATATTTCTATTTAACGTTAATTGATTATTTCGATACTCAACCGCTAACTTTCGCCTTTACGATTAGTTGCATCCGCATAGTGTCGCTTTCGCTTTATTTCTTCATATTTTATTCTTGGGTTTTGCCAAACCTTACGAATTGGTTTTGGTTGCTGTCTCGCAAGAGAGCTATGGTAAAAGAATGTGTATATATGTGCTAGTGTGTGTGTGTGTAATCTAACACTTATCTGAATATGTGAATGTATTTATATATGTGTTTGCTTTACTGCAACCAGTGTACCACTTTGCTTGTCGCCACCGAAAGCGATTTTTGTCAGATAGTACTGGCTTGTACTGGCAGGCACAGCTGGCACGCATATACATACATAGGTATGTGCTCTACTGTGGAGCACATACATAGCTATATGTATATGCACATATAATGCAACTGAGTGCAATTTTTCATAGGGTGCACGCTTCAAGGATGCACATCACGCTTGATATTTTGCATTGTTTGCCTTATCCGTTTACTCTTTTCGCTGTTTTTTATACATTCATACGAAAACACTCACTGCCTCATTTATTTATATGCATATGTATTTGTTTTTGGTGTGTATTTCAATAATTGCGAAGGTTTTTCCATTGTTGACATTTTTGGCCTATTTCACTTTGGGCTCATTTTTTCGTAGTGCCTTACGATAGGTGGAAGCAGGCAACGTTTTGTTAAACTTGGCCAAAATCGTTTAAGTGGTTGTGGCGCCAATGAAGAAGAAGCAGAGGAGAGCAGCAATTTTCTTGAGTTGCGGGTGTGCATTCGTGATTTACACATACACATATTTACACATACACTTACATATAAATATCTACAAGTATATTAGAAACTACACCGCAACTTGTCAGCAGTTGGGGGGCGTGCAAGTATAAAAATTATGTGCCACTGCTAAGGAATCTTCATATTTTATGTGGACATTGCCTTCAAGGCGATTGATATCGCAAAATGGCAGTTTTGTGCCTATAAAAGGTGATGCCCAGCATTGGCGAGCGACCATTCATAATTGAACACTGATGTAGAACAAATTTATCGTCTGCAATTGCCCAGCTTTTGCAGCTTTTTAAACTACAATGAATTAAAATCACTAAAAAACCTCGGCTGTGTGCTGGCTGCGTTTAGTTTTACGTGGCGTACGAAGCATACGACAAAAAATTCATATTCCTTTAAGTATTTTAGAAAATTAGTTCATTAGTAAATAAATTGAATAATTTCAGATTTGCATTAACAAAAAATTAATTAAAAAAGCATATCATAAAATATTTTTTCTTATTATTCATTTTATTATAGTTATGAGAAACAAATTTTATATTCCTTGCAAATCATTGAATTTTATTATACAAATTCGTGTTCTGTTAAGAAAGTTTATCGCGCGCTTCTTCCATTTTATGGTCAGTTTAATTGACCCACTGTAGTGGCTATTCGAGCTATTGTGACTAAATTTAGAACCAAATTTACATTGTTGGACATCAAACCGCCTACACGCTTACGTAGAGAGCGCATTGAGGAAAATATCGCAGCTGTATTGGCCAGTGTTAATGATGACCATCAATTATCGGCTCGTCGCCGTTCGCAGCAATTGGGCCTCTGTTACTCAACAACGTGGAACATTTTGCAAAAGGATTTTGGTGTGAAGTCTTTCAAAATACAGCTGGTGCAAGAGTTGAAGCCGAAGTTTTGATGAATGGGCTCTTGGAAAGTTGGCCGAAGATTTTTTATCGAAAAATTGTGTTCAGCGACGAAGCTCATTTTTGTATCAATGGATACGTAAATAAGCAGAATTGTCGATTTTAGAGTAAAGATCAGCCAGAAGAATTGGAAGAGCTACCAATGTGTCCAGAAAAGGTCACAGTTTGGTGCGGTTTATGGGCTGGAGGTATCATTGGACCGTACTTCTTCAAATATGCTGCGAATCGTAACGTAATTGTGAATGGTGAGCGCTACCGTGAAATGATATCCCACTTTTTTTTGCCCAAAATGCAAGAGCTTGATTTGCATGACATGTGGTTTCAGCAAGACGGTGCCACATGCCACACAGCACGCGTAACAATGGACTTGTTGAGAGGCGAGTTCGGTGAACATTTTATTTCACGTTCGGGATCTGTCAATTGGCTACCCAGATCGTGCAATATAACGCCTTTAGATTATTTTTTGTGGGGCTATGTTAAAGCTCATGTCCATTCAGACAAGCCTGCTTCAATTAACGCATTGGAAGACAACATTAGAGCATTTATATGCCAAAACATTGGAAAGAGTATGCCAAAATTGCACTAAGCGGATGGACCATTTGAAGCACAGTCGCGGTCAACATTTGCATGAAATAATTTTCAAGCATTAAATTATATGGACTGTACTATCGATTTAAATAAAAATTTCATGCATTTTTCTGAATTTTATCTGTGTGTTTTTGAACAACTTTCCTATAGCTCTTAAAAAATCATCTCACGGTTCTCAATTTGTTAACTCATTTCCCCTATTTACTTGAGCACCACAAGCACTTGTTTTAATTAATTTTTTTTCAATTACGTTTTTCTTCTTCTCTCAAACGTGCGAAAGTTTCTTGCCAAATTTGCTTATAAATTTCTTCCCAACGAAATAGCAACAAATTCGCACTAATTTTACTGCATTAAACTCGAATGGAAATGGCGAACGAGTTTTGTGTATGTTGTGATTATAATTTCAACAAATTCAGGCTTTACTGTGGAATTCAGGCTGTGGAATTAAACTTAATGCAGGCTTTGATAGGACGTGCACAATTTCCGTCTCGCTTTAATTACGTTCATATAGACAAACAGTGGCTCAAACGCTTAATCGTACAAACTCAGCTTTCAATTTTAAAACAGGTTTGCGAAACGTTAAACATATTTTATGTGGAAAAGCATGTTTTTCATTTATTCATAATTTACTTTAGTTAATCCCATACAAAAAATTATATTTACCTTCAACATTATTTTACTGAGAAATGAAAATAAGCAAATTCGTAGCATTCATGTGAAAATGAATAAGAGGATGATGTTTGAATACAGCGCGTATGTGCATACTTACCTTACATGAGTGAACGCATATCCTAAAATATGTGAAACTAACTGTAATGGATTAAAACTCACTCTACGTTTACTCGCCGTTTGCACAAGGACATGGAGCGCAAATTCATGTTCGTAAAAATACCCTACAAGACAGTGCTGCGTACTTTTGACAAAAATTCCAACACAACTACAAGAATTTTATTAGTCTCTAATACATGCGCATTATCAGATAAAACATTTTTTAATGGGGAAATCAAATATTTCATTTGATATTCTTTTCCTCTGTTCGGTGTGAATTCTATCTCTCTTTTACCAATAGCAATTTCATATAAGTGAAAAATATATCTACTGGACTGTAAACGCCAAGGCAACTCATTTGTATGCTTATGAAGGGGCTGCTCTGAAAAAAGTTCTATTGTGAAGTTTGGCTGTTGTTGTTGTAAGACCGCCATAGCCGAATGAGTAGATGCTTGGCTAAAACTTGAAAATTCGTGAGTTCGAATCTCAGTGCATGAAACACCGAATTTGGTGTGAAAAAGTTGTTTAATGAAAACGAAAAAATATTGAAAATTCGTGAGTTCGAATCTCAATGAAAACACAAAAATATATATTTTATAATTTCTAAATAAAACGATTTAACGAAACTCCTCAGTCTGATTACTTTTTAACGAAAATGAGGAGTTATTGAGGAGTTTGTGCTGAGTACTTTTTGATGACGAAAATGAGTAGCTTAGAGCACAGTAGATATATTTTTCAGTTATAAGAAATTGCTATTGGTAAAAGAGAGATAGACAAGGGGAAACTATCGGAACTCTCCCATGGCTAGAACAAAAATGTGTAGTTGGAGGAGGATAGTGATGATGATAATATGAGTGCTTATATGATAGCTGTCTTGTAGGGTATTTGTATGTATGTGTATGTATATCTATACGTATATGTATGTGTATATATATATGTATATAGAACGCGTGGAGTCTATATGCCAATAATTCCATTTGTGCGTACGCATACTCAGAAAGCTAAAATTTGAGACATTAGTTTTGTTTGTGCATATCCGTAGAAGCTTTTTAATTTTTACTAAAAACTGCGCAAAGCAGCAGAATTGAGAAAACGGAATATAATATTACTATAATTCTGGCACTCATATGAATGTATTAAATTTGCTGAAGTAAAAGGTTACTTAACGTTCTCTCGCTTTCGTGAGGATTTTCATTTTGGCTACCTCTATTTTTGGAAACGACAAAAATATTTCTTTTTTTTTATTTTCAGTATTTTCTTACTTGATCCATTGTTAAAAAATATTTTTTTTCCCATACGAGGTTCGTTCAAAAAATTGGTCAGTCTTCAAAAAATGGACTTCCAAAGGAAGGTATATTGCTAGCGACACGCATTCCGGGACTTACAGTTATCTGAAATCAAAATGACAAAAAGGTTATTGTTCCGTGTAAATGTTGTTATTGTGTGAACTACGATCATAAAAAAAAATTTGAAAAAATGGTGGATGTTCAAAGATGAAAAACCGGTTTTTTACTCATTTTTTTACTTTCAAGGTCCGAAAAAAATACTAAAAACTACGGGAACTACGATCCCATGATAACGACATCAATTCTAGGTCATTTAAACTTTATTTCATCAAAATTGGTTCAGTAGATACGGCTAAAGCTGTGTCCATTGTCCATGTGAAGACCATTTTTTTAAGGCTGACAACTTTTTGAACCGAGGTTCGAGGGCCTTAAGCAAATGAGCCACTGTATGTGTAAATTGTGAGATATGGCTCACTGAAAACAGGCTAGCGAAAAATATTCAGAACTGTTAAATTTATTATTATTATCACACAATTTATTACGCACTAGCTGTACCCGGCGTTGCTACTCTGCAGCGCCACCTGGTGGCGAGTGGCATCAATGAGCATATTCTACAAACCTTCTCCGTGGAAAAATACATATATATACCATTTTTTATAATAATCGGTCCAGTAGTTTTTGAGTTCATCGATGACATCCAGACAAATATAAAGATTTCATCGTTTGGGAGAGTGCATTTAAATCTGATACATTTCCTGATTACACGAGTTTACAGTTAAAAAAAAAAAAAAATTCAAGAAACCAAGAAACGAACCATCTAATCCCTACCTATAATTGCTGAATCCGAAAATTTTCATAACCTTTTTTTCTCTGTCATGGACTTGCACCTGCCCTCATAAATGCTCCAATTGAGGCAGTAACTTGAAGTTGATGACCAAACAAAAAAAAAATCAGTTGCTCGCTGACTGAGTTTCAGTCAAGGATTTCAAATATGCGGAAAAATTGGCACATTTTTGGATGTATGGCTAATATAGCACGACTTAAATCCACAATTGGTTCAAGAGATGACAACGAATTCATAAAGAAATTAGAGCGAAATTTGGGTTAGGCGCGTCACTGGTCTGCATTTGTTCGAAGATGGCATTGATGAGGTCATTACTAGTACTGGCAGGTGCAAGGGATCAATGGTAACCAAATTCTTTCGAATCAAATCGAATTATAAGTGGTGTCTAGGTCACACCCTAAATTCTTATAAATGTTGCAAACCACCGCTTCCAGTCGCTGCAACGTTAAGGTCGGTAACCTCTGCATTTCCCCGCCGAACACTTAAAACGTTTACTGTGTTAAACGCTGTTTGGCGAGGTTACTTTCATTTTAACATTCAAATTTAAAATTACTTTTAAAATACCAGACGATAGGATCAGGACGTGTCAGCCAACGGTAGGTAAGATTAATATAAATTCAGTGTTATTGTATCATATGCTCAATGTTTATCTAAATATAAATAAATTATCATATGATACCAACAAGACACTAGCACTTTCTTCATTTAGTCATTACAACTGCGTCGCCAACATTAAAACTGAATACAAGTGGTGTAAGCAAAAATTTAAAATTGTTCCTCTCGAATACGTACCGCGGAGCAATGAAGTCATATTTTATGTTATAAATAATGCTACACATGGGCCCTCAACTAAGAAAAATATGTTGTTCAAAATATCTCTTACGCGTCTTGTTCTATTTCATTTCCACATTCAACTCTCCTTATTGGAGAAACTGTAACAATGCAGCTGGAAATATGGATGGGCGAAAATTTTTCAAGCACTTAGGGAAAATTGCTCTTGGATAGCCAAGCGGCCATCAAATTAATGAATGCGGTTATACTCAGATCGAAGGTTGCACAGGAATGCCGGGCAGCCCTAAATAATATTAGTGTCGCAGCACAGTGGTA
The DNA here is from genome assembly GCF_027943255.1 of Anastrepha obliqua. Classification (NCBI taxonomy): domain Eukaryota; kingdom Metazoa; phylum Arthropoda; class Insecta; order Diptera; family Tephritidae; genus Anastrepha; species Anastrepha obliqua. Next base: position 7,909,399 of record NC_072894.1, read on the forward strand.
TAACAACAGACCTGTAAGGTCAAATATCTCGGTATTCACCTTGATAAATTCTTATACTATAACGATCACACTAACCTCCAAGTCGAGAAGACCGCAAGAGCCTTCCATATCTATAAAAAAATGTTTTCATCGAAATTACTACACAAGAAAGTCAAAATATTAATGTATCAAACCCTGGTAAGACCGATACTCACATATGGTTGCTCAATTTGGTACAACATTTCACCCTCATATATGGAACGACTAAGAAAGCTCGAGAGAAGAATACTACGATCATGTACTTCCTTATATAGATCACAAAATAGTAACTACACCAAATACATACCGAACTCAAAGCTTTATAACACAGCGAAAGTGCCCAGAATTGATTGTCATATTATTAATTTAATAAGAAAACATATCCAGCGTTGCCTACACAATACCAAAAACATATTAATAAGAGCGTTTTACTACGAAAGCGACGATTATTTCTCACTAGCTATTTCTAATGGATTTGCACCTGCCGAATCCTTCCTATACCTCGACAAAAATGGCTTTATACAAAACGAAAACCACACGCCAATAATATATCACATATTCAGAAGAGCGAACAATAAAATAATCACATCAAAAACACTTAATGCAAATAATAAACGTTTTGATACATATATTTCAAGCTGCGACAAAATCGAATCCACCCTTACTATTAAAAACTGTTGGTGGTTAACAAATGACACGCAACACTAATTCATACCACCTTTCTAGTCTGACTACCTTCTTTTACTACTTTTAAGCCTTTTATGATAAACAATAATCTATGCATCGTTTTTGTTCCCTTTTTCCCTGCATCAAAGATACAAAATATTTAATAACTTGTAAGTTAAAACAAAATGAATTTCAATACTAAGGAAAAGTTACTAGACATCAGATAATATACGTACTTGAGAGCTCGTCTAGAGACATTGTACGACACATCATTAATATACTAATACTATTGTTTATTGTAGTACTTAATAATATTAATTGATAATAAATAAACAAATATAAAAAAAAAAAAAAAAACCGACTACCACCATAACCTAACCTAACCTAGGGAATATTGCCCATTGTATCATACTTCACCCTTTATTGCATGAAAAAATATGGCGTTGAAAAAAATGTTTTACGCTGGAAATAGTTTAATTTAATTATCAGTAAGACTAATTAAAAAAAAAATAATTCGTAACCGTATATAAAAACTAGTGGTAAAGTATTGAAAATAGTTGAAAAATGCAAAAATTATTATCCGACGAGAAAGATGAGTACATCAACTCTATGAAAATACTTATTTTTTTATCAAAAAGTACTATGGTTTGCTCTGTTAACGTGTTTTGAAAATGCCTCACTCACACTTCAGTTCCCCTTTTTCTCCCACTTGCACAAAAGTGAGGTTATTTGGAAATGTCATAAAATCGTAGAAAATGGATATTCTGAATTATTTTATAAATTAATACTTAATTTGGATATAAAATTGAATCAAAACTGCATTACCATATAAGGGCTCATATGCGGCAGAGCGTTAAGTACCTATACAATGTATCAACTTCATATGCAAAGTTCGTTTAACTGAAAACTTTCTGCTTCAATTAATGCAGCTGGCTCCTTTGAAATTCCAATTATTAAGCACAATTTACGTTTGATCTTCAATGTTCGTATAATCGATTTAATGTCGCCTCACTTTCTGTGCTCGTCAATGTTATTTGAAAGTTTTTGCCATTCAATTTGACTTTACGGTACTTTTGTGGGAGCATTTGTGCTACTTTGCAATAAAACAATATAAAAAACTTTTCGGAAGTTCAACAACCCAAGTAGAAATTCTCCCTTTCTGTTGCAGTAATGCCAATTGACACGGCTTTGTATTCAGCATACAACTTAAACGCAGTTCCGTTTGTGGTGCTGTAGGTATATGAAAGGCTGTAAGTAGGCTGAAACTATAGTATTTTATGTAAAAGTTAAATGACTTGTACGCCTTCGTCTAGGGCACATAATCGCTACACATTCATACGTTTTTAATGGTTCCAGCCCGCCATGCTGCCAACACTGTCACTCTCCATCTTTAACAGTCTGCGGTCTGCCACCTACTCGACATTTGCCCACATTTTGAACAATTCAGGAAAGTTATCTTCCAAATCAAAAGACCTTCTACACTGTTAAGAACTACTTCCTCAGAAAATATATCAAAGATGTCAGAATTTTTAGTTAAATCAGAAAGGAAATTGATTTGGGGTTTGCTCCTCTAACATAATTACTATATTTTTACTATAGTTTTAATTAATTAAGTTTTCTAGTCCCCTTTTACATGTAAGACCTTAAAGCTAACTATCTGTTACTTTCACATCAGCGACCCGAAGTTCCTGGGCATGAAATACCAAATGCTAAGAAAGGGTTGTTTCTAATAATGGATGCCCCCTGAAGGGCAATGACAAGCCTCGGGGAGTATTTCTGCCATGAGAAAGCTCCTCATAAAAAAACAGCTGCCATCCAGAGGTGACGTAAAAATGTAGACCCCTCCATTGGTGGAAACTGCATTTCAGCCTTCCAGAACAGATCTCAAGTTCATACAATTTATACAGACTTCCCTAAAGCGTTTCACAAAGTATCGCACCGAAGCTTGCGTCATTGTCAAAGCTTGCGTCATTGGGTATACACTCCACGTTTTTCTCGTGGATCAAATCCGACAGGCACTGGGACCCCTTCTCTTTATTCTCTTCATTAACGATATTGGTTCATGCTTGAACACTTACAGTGTTAGTGACTCTGAAAAGTTGCAAACCGACTTGCACAATGTCCGGAACTGGTGCTATTTAAACCATTTGTCACTAAATATAAGCAAATGCTTTCACGTACAATATGCTAAATCAAACAATACTTTGCATACTTCGTATAGTAGTGCTGGCTTACCTTTGCGTTATTTTCGACTCTAAGCCGAATTTCACTAACTATGTTAGAAACGTCATAAGACGATCATATGCGATGCTAGCACTCTCAAAACATTGTATTGTGCTTTTGTTAGATCAAGATTAGAGTATGCCTCTGTAATTTGGAGACCGTACAAAATAGGTCTGTCTAATCGGATTGAGAGAGTTCAGAAAGTTTTTCTTCGTTTTGCGCTCCGATCTTTAAACTTTTCTGAACCTGTACCATCGTACCGCTGTCAATGTTTATTGATTGACTTAAAACAAATTGATAGCAGACGATCTATTCTATCGTGCTCATTTATTTTTCGTATCATTTCTGGATCTATTGATTGCCCTTCTCTTTAAGGTAAAATTCAATATTAAATTGAGGCTCCGACAGCCAATATGAGGCTCCGACAGTACGACGCCTTTAAAATTGGCTTCTCGAGAACCAAAAACAGGGTTAATGCTCCGTTTCCTAGGGCATATGCAGATTTAAATACGTTTTTCAATTCTTCTGGTGCTGATTTTACATGGCCGTACGGCATCTTAGTCAACGCTCCGGCTCTGATAGTATTCGATGCGGTACCAGAAGCAGAGCAAGACCTCTTTTGTGTTGTAAAGATCAGGTGAAAAATGACTTCACTTCACTGGGTCTGTCCAACTGGCGCTAGTTAGTAGAAGAAAGCAACGACTGGCGCGTTTTGTTAAACTCGGCGACAATCACATAGGCGGCTATCGCGCCAATCAAGAAGAAGAAGCCATAATGGTTTGCAGTAGCTCTCTATAAGCCCGGAAAACACTGTTTTCGCATTGTCACAGATGGCTCCAGGACCGAGCACGGCTCAGGCTCTGGGGTCTACGTGGAATCCAGCGAGACAAAACTGCACTTTGCTCTTGGAATGCATGCATTTGTTTTTCAAGCGGATGTGTATGCTGTTCAAGAAGCAGTGAACTTTGCTGTGGAAAGCAGATGGAGAGGCGGATAAGACAGCCAAGCTGCGGTCATGGTCTTAGACAGTCCCCCAACCACTTCAATGGTAATCGAGTCCTGTAAATCCAGGCAAAACTATGTCGATAGACATAATAGCATGGGTCCCGGGGCACGTGGATATCGTCGGTAACGAGACCTCTGACTCCTTAGCTAGGATGGGTTTTGAGGTCAACTTCTTTGGCCCGGAGCCCATTCTGCCACTCCCTTCTGCAGCAATCAAAGCCTTGGTTAGCAAATGGGTTACTATAACCCACAAGCGAGCTTGGTAGGCTGAGAGAGACTGCAGATGGACTAGACTGATGTTATCTGTCATGCCCGACCGACTGTCGCAAATCTTCCTGCCATTAAGCAGAAGGGACTGCAGACAGCTGGCTAGACTGATGACAGGCCATTTTCTATGGGCGAAGCACATGAAAAAGGTTGGCATCTCACACAGTGTACTCTGCCCAGCTTGTGAAGAGGAGGATGAGACGGCGGACCACTTCCTGTGCGTCTGCCCCGTCTTCGACTGGATCAGATTTAAACAAAATTAAAAGGGAATCCGAGTGCGGTACAATGGACTTAATTATGTCTGAATGCTGTACTGGCTAGTTGTCCCAACAAAAGAAAAACGTAAAACTCTAGAAATCCAAATAATCCACGGCAATGCTATGTTTTGGCTCCATCATTTTATATACCTTCTTAAAAACAAATAATTTTTTTTAATAAAATATCAACTCATTAAGTTGTACTCGTAATACAAAAAGTATGAACTTAAAAGGACTGATATTACGAAAAACAGGTATATACCTATAAACCTTCCCAAATGTCTTGTTTTTTTTCGTCTGTCATCTGTCAACAACACTCAGTTCATTGTTTGTTAAGGTTCATACAACAAAGCATTTTTGTCGCTCTTAAAAATGTCGAATTTCGTGCCTTCAAACTACGATTTGCAGACATCGTGAAACCACTTGTGAAATGCTGCTCTCCCGGTTCAAAAGGAAGTATTTTTTGCATTGAATCGAAAACCCCAGAATAGGCCGATCGGCGTCGCAAAGTAATTTTTTTTTATGACAATGCACCGCCACATCGAACAAGACCGACCCGGGAATTGGCGGAGACGTACGATTGGGAACCCCTGGTGCATGCGGCTTACTCACCAGACTTGGCGCCTTCCGATTATCATTTGTTTGCATCGATGGGCCACGCACTTTCCGAGCAGTGCTTCAATTCTCACGAATATGCCAAAAAATGGCTCGATGATTGGTTTGGGGCCAAAGACGATCAATTTTTTTGGCGCGGCATCCACAAATTGCCTGTGAGATGGGAAAAATGTGTCGCCAGCGATGGTTATTATTTTGAAGATTAAATTCGTAACCATTTTTTGTTAATAAACGTTTGAAATTGAAAAAAATCTCATTTCATAGGTGTAGAACGTCTTGATGTTGTTCCACAAATGGAGGGACCTACAGTTTTAAGCCGACTCCGAACGGCAAATGGCGTCTCATTACGAGCTTTTTCATGGCAAAAATACACTCGGAACTTTGCCATTGCCTGCCGAGGAGCGACCGCTATTAGAAAAATGTTTTTCTTAATTTGGTGTTTCACCGAGATTCGAACCTATGCTCTCTCTGTGAATGCCGAATGGTAGTCACGCACAAATCCATTCGGCTACAGTGGCCGCGAGGATGAATGCTTATCAATATATTAAGAAATTAGGAGTGAGCACTGCTATTAAAAAGCTCGCAGCTGTAAATAAGTTATAAAGTAAAAACTATTTCTTTGAATCGTCTAAACTTACTTACACCCTATTTTGGCGCACTCTTGAAGACTTCTTGAAATTGGCTTCTGACTTATTCAATAAAGTTTTGCCACACAGAAATCACTGCCTATGAACAACTCATTTTCACTAATTGGTTTTATGTCCTTGTCCCCATTTACATCATTCACCCGTGAGTAACTCAGCTGCCACAGCGGGGGTGAAATGAAACTACATAACCGCAGAATTTGTAGGTTAATTCAATTAAATTGAAATTAAGTTGGAAACATTTTCTAGGCGCTTGGCTGCTTGGCGAAAAGAACCTTCTGAATATCACCGACTTCTTAAATCGCACGAAAAAGCGGGTGGAATCGATGTGCTAAGTGTGTTTGTGGGTGTGCTCTATTTTTTCAACAACTTACGCCAAAGCGTTTGGAACTTTATTGCGCTGTTGTGCTGTCAGTTGGCGAAACGCATCGCTCCACATATTGAGCCGAACAAATGTGTCTGTTGTTGACTGTTTGGTCGATTTGTTGGCCCCATTTTGAACACTCGAACACACTTTGAGAATATCGCGTTTGTATTTGAGAAATTTTTTTAGTTTTATTTTTGAGCTAGTTTTATTTCTACAATGCCACGATTGCAAAGCATTTTCAAAGTAGAAAAAAGTTTGCATACATTTTTCCCTTATATTTTTTATATGTACATACGAGTATTAAATACATACGGTGGCTAAAGTTTGCCTTGCGTCTAAAAGTAGGAAAAAGCACAGAAAAGTTTGTGTTTCCAAAATTTTCGCATCCTACGGGTGTACATACAGTGGCGAGCATAACTGAGTGCATTAGTATTTACGAGAAATTTTTTTTTTGAAATCCACGCTATTCTGGTACTGGTTTATCCCAAAAATCAAAGGACTATAAAACTGCATACGCGAATTTTTCTAAAAACTTTGTTAAAAAGTTTAAAATTTAGATGTGAATATGTAAGTTTGTTCTGCATTTGTATAAAGTTTGAAACTTCGATTTATATGGTTTCCGTTAGAGAATGAAAAATTGTTCACAGAAAATAAAAAACAAAAATAAAAAAATAAAAAATGTGTAAATCGTAAAACCTTGTAAATATTAGAAAAAAACATCATCATGCACTGAGTTATGCTGGCCACTGAATGTGTACGAGTATATTCAAATTTGTTTTTGGTTTTTTGTGGGAAAATAAAATAGAACAAAACTTCATATTCACATTCGAATATCATTCAAGCCGATTCAACGGAAGAGAACTGAAATTGGAAGTGCAGAATATTTCATTTGCGTGGTGGTAGTAGAAGCAGTGATGCTGGGTTGAAAGTAAAATTAAGAAACTCATATTTTTTAGGCAATTAATTTTGGCGAAATCAGCGAATTTCGCTCAGTATTTTTGAAGATTACACTGTGGACAAAAAGTAAGGTGAATTTGGTCGTAAAATTAAAAGTCTTTATTTATTCTTGTAAATCAATTTCATCTTCTTCAAAAGAATCCCCTCTCGATGAAATACACTTATGCCAACGATTTTTTCAATCCCCGAAACATGCCAAATAGTCCATTTTCGGTATAGCCATCAGCACCTTCTTCGATTCAGCTTTTATCTCCTCAATCGACTCGAAACGCGTTCCCCGGAGTGGTCTCTTGAGGTTTGGGAATAGCCAGAAGTCACACGGAGCCAAATAAGGCGAATACGGTGGTTGCGGAACGATATGCGTGGAATTTTTGGCGAAATGGTCACGAAGAACGAGTGCAGTGTGAGACGGTGCATTATCGTGGTGCAAAAACCAAGAGTTGTTGGCCCATAATTCTGGTCTTTTTAGTCGTATTGCTTCACGTAATCGACGCATAACGCTCAAATAATATTCCTTATTAACAGTTTGGCCAGGTGGAAGGAATTCGTAGTGCACCACACCACGAAAATCGAAAAAAACTGTCATCATGACCTCTATTTTTGAAAGAATTTGATGTGCTCTTTTCGGTCTGGCCTCGCCTTTAGCACGACATTCGCTTGATTGGTCGGTTGTTTCAGGGTCGTTAGCATAAATCCAAGTTCCATCTCCCGTAATGCTGCATTTGAGCTTGTCCTGATAGTCTGTAAGAATTGTTTCACACACATCAACGCGACGACTTTTTTCCAAGAAATTGAGAGTTTTCGGTACCAAACGAGATTTGACTTTTCGTAGGTCCAAATGGTCTTTCAAAATGGTTTCCACAGACCCTTCTGATATTCCGATCATATCATTTAACAGTCAACCGACGATTTTTGCGCACTAACTCCTTCACTTTATTGGCGTGTTGGTCATCTGTTGACGTCGATGGTCGTCCGGAGCGCTCCAAGTCATCAACACGTTCTCGGCCCTCTTTGAAGTCTTTGTACCACTTATAAACATTTTTCTGCGACATGGTCTAATCACCAAATGCCTTCTGCAACATGCTAAACGTTTCCGCAGCCGAAATTTCATTCCGCAAACAAAATTTGATGGCACTTCTCTGCTCAATCAAATCAGACATTGTAAAATGCACTCTTGGTCGTTTGGTAAACACAAGCGTAAATATATTACTGATAATGACATTCACATGAAAGTTGGCCCAGATGTTACTAACAGTGCTCCAACTCATGAAAAAAAACTAGTGCGAAATTTTAATAAATTCACCTTACTTTTTGCCCACAGTAGTATTTATTTATTTATTTTTTTATTTATTTAGTGATTCAGTCCTAACACAGCAAGACTACGCCTCATAATTATTAATGCTAGTCACAACGGGCTCCAAGTTTGCGTGTTTAAACACACAAACTCGCAGACAAAAGTTCATTTCTTGTGAACCCAAATTTAATACTCTAATACTTAGCCTGCACTGGCTACACTTCATCAAAACTGAAAATGCCGCTGTACTATAACTTTGCCCCTATTGCGAGGGCTCTTACTGAGTTACATAGTGTCTGCAGCATACCCGACCTGGATTTTGCTATACCAAGATTTTTTTTCCAATCAAGAATTGCGTCTCTCTATTCATTTTTTTTTTCTTTTTCTTTTTTACGAGGTATAAAAGCAATCGAAAGCCTTAGTCTGTGTGGGACTTTAACGCCACTAAAAGCACCTCAAGGCCGACGGTTCATCCTTCAGGGATACCGTTTTGGTAATTACGTCTGGAGGCCGTCGTGAGCAATAAGCTCAATCATCAGTTATATTCGTCTACTGTTCATCTTGCTGCTTTTTATCAATGCGACAGTTGTGGTTGCTGCCGCTTTCGTCTCGCATCGTTCCTTCGCCTCCAATCAATGTTGCGAAGTGCCAAAGCTTGCACTCATCTCCATTTTTCATTCGACTCAAGCATTTGTGGAACTAGGTTAATGGCAGTCAGAAACACACCAGTTGTTCGTGCCAGGTCATCGCGTTCCTTAACGCACCTGCTACAATTGAAGGCCACATGTTCGACCGTCTCCTCTTCGTCCAAGCATTCTGGACAATAAGGGCTATCAGCTAAGTCTAAGCGATGCAGATATTTTTGGAATCATCCGCGTCCACTTAATAGCTGCGTTATGAAAAAATCAACGTCTCGGTGTTTCCGAGCACATCCACTCATTAACCCGGGGGATCAACCTATGCGTCCACCCGCCTTTTGATGACTGGTCCCACTTTGATTCCCAGTCAGCTATCGAGATAAAACGTTCTGCTTGTTTGAATTCGTCTGTCGGCTTCATACCTTGCGAGCAGTACAACCTCTTCTGTAAGTTTGCCCGGCTGTTTATAGGCATTTTGCTAGCTATAACCCAGATTGCATCGTCCGTCACCGTTCTATAGGCACATACGGTCCTCAACGCACTTGTTCTACTGACCTGCAGTAGTTCTCCTGGCACCCTGTGGTCCTCCTAAGCTCGGTAGCATGCCCATAAGTACGTTGTTAACCTTTGTGGCCTTCACACTAACAGCTTTAAGATGTTCTCTGAATGTTAGTCTGGCATCAATGTACATGTCAACATATTTTATAAACTTGAGCAGCACCAGTTCTGTTTTTTGGACAGCTAGTTCCAGGCTGGCGTTATTCAACCACCTTTGTATTCTTGTTATGGCAGCTATTCATAATAGCTCTTTTTAACACACTTTTATTAGGACGGGTTGTATGTATGTATGTATGTATGTATATATGTATGTATGTAACGGAATCTTTGAGCTTAATTTTCACTGGCTTCTAAACATCTGATCGACTTGAAATTTTACACACCTATCAAGGACCGATGACAATGCAATAATGTGATAAAAATTTTCCATTATCCTTATTGGGATTGCCAGGATTAATATTTTCTTTTTTTACCTGTGGGCAAAAAGTAAGGTGAATTTGGTTGTAAAATGAAAAATCGTCATTTATTCTTGTAAATCAATTTCATCCCCTTCAAAACAATCCCCTCTCGATGAAATACACTTATGCCAACAAGTTTTCCAATCCCCGAAACATGCCAAATAGTCCATTTCCGGTAGTGGTCTCTTGAGTTTTGGGAATAGCCAGAAGTCACACGGAGCCAAATCAGGCGAATACATTTTGCTTCACTTTCATAACCCTCTGTACATAGGTAGTTGCCAATAGAATGATTGTAATATTTACTATATCAAGCATCCCACGCTTTTAACTCTAATTTGAATTACTCTATTTGTATCTTAATTTTTGTTATAATTCTGTTCTGAGGTAGTTGACTATGACTGATCCTTCGATTTGCTATTACTTCATTATAGGTCCCTTTGTCGTTAAAATTTATTTTCTACTTTTTAGTTTGATTAGCAATAAAAGCGTGTTTTTTAGTTTTTTTAAGCTATATTTTATTTGTTCTAGACTTAGAGACCACGTGAAGGAAGGCCAAAAACCTTCGAAGACGCTGAATTGGTGGCATTGCTCAATGAGGATCCCTGTGAAACGCAATATGAGCTTGCTTCAGTATTAGGAGTTACCCGCCGATTGCATGCTTAGGGTTCCTTATGAGTTAAAATCAAGGGATGTTGAACGTCGTTTTTTCGCCTGTGGACAACTGCTCCAGCGGCAAAAAAGGAAGGGTGTTCTTCATCGCATCGTGAAAGAAAAGAAAGTCATGGGGACTGCCCAGTCATGCTTCTACGACGCCGACTCGAACGAATATTCACACAGCGTGTATGTGGTGGTTGGTGTTATTTATTATGAACTGTTAAAGCCAAGGAAAACCATCACTGGGGATCGGTATCGACTTCAATTGATGCGATTGAGCCGAATACTGCGCGAGAAGCGTCCGTAATACGCGGAGAGGCATGAAAAATGATTCTACAGCATGACAACGCTCGGCCTCACGTTGCCAAGCCCGTTAAAACCTACCTGGTAACGTTGAAATGGGAAATCCTACCCCACCCGCCATATTCTCCAGATATTGCGCCGTCCGATTAGCACCTGTTCCGATCGATGGCACATAGTCTATCTTACCAGCAGTTCCATTCATATGAAGACATCAAAAAATGGCTTGATCCGTGGAAAGCCTCAAAAGATGAACAGTTTTACCGCAACGGTATACGAGATCTACCAGAAAGATTGGAAAAAGTAGTAGCCAGCGTTGGGCAATACTTTCAATGCTTCACCACCATTCATTCACCATTTTTTCAGAATAAAGTTGTATTTTCACCAAAAAAACAGCGAGAACTTAGTTGCGTACCTAATATAATATTTTTTGGCTGTTCTTTAAAAGTGTGAAAAACGGAAACGAAAGAGAGATGATTTATTTTTGTTTTCAGTTTTTGATGATTTATTGTTAAAAAATATTAATTTTTTTTGGCCATACGAGGTTTGCCCGAAAAATTGTCAGCTTTCAAATGGATTCCGGTACTCACAGGCGTCTGAAATAAAAAAGACAAAAAGGTTTTTGTTCAGTACGAATGTCGTTATGCTGAGAACCACGATCTTTAAAACAATAAAATTTGACAGAAGCGTGGACGTTCAAGGATGAAAAACCGGTTAATGACTTTTTTTACTTTAAAGGTCCGAAAAAAATACTAAAAATAAGTACATTAAAATAGTAATACTGTTTATTAAATATTAATATTAAAATTAAAAAACAATAAATTTTGACAAAATGGCGGGCGTTCAAAGATGAAAAACTGTTTTTTGACCCTTTTTTGACTTTAAACGTCTGAAAAAAATACTTAAAATAAATACAGTAGGTTCTGTTTTTATGCGGTAGATACGTTCCGCAAGAAACAGCATAAAAAAACAGCATAAAAAAAGCTACTAGTTCTATAGTAAAACTATAGATACGTTTCAAAAGTGCTAAAACCGCATAAATCTGAAATAATGTAATAAAATCGCATAAAAAAGGGCACTAGTCCCATATTATAACTATAGATACGTTCCGTAGACCGCGTGAATCTGAAATAATTAAATAAAATCGCATAAATAAAATATTGTATTTTTGAAAATTATATCTTTATTTAAGAAACGTCAGAATCGAAAAATAAATTTAAGTCAGAAATAAAATCAGACAATACCCACATGTTGCGCGTTCGTTTAGGATTTGGCGTAAAATCACTTTCGTCACTTGAGGAAATGTACACGTCTGACCTAGATAGTTATGCAGGCGGTTCCATACTTGTAGGGTTAGCATTTTTGACGTAATCTGTGATGAGTTTTTGCTTAGCTGGCTTAGAATCTTGTTTATATGTACAATTCCCGATAGGTCGACATGCATTTTGTAATTTAAAAAAAAACCGCATAAAAAAAAGCCGCATAAAAACAGAACCTACTGTATATTAAAATATTTATTTTAGTACTCATTTGCTGGGAGCTTGCGCGTCTTTTTATTTAATCCAGCTTTCTTGCTTTACTCTTCCAATTCATATTTATTCCACTGCATTATTGGATATTTTCGCTTTTAAACTTTCTGTGTAGCCATTGAATGTCGGTGGTCGAACTGAAGTTTGCAAAGCGAATGGTTGGGAAGTGTTTCCAAACTGTTACTAAAAACGTTTTACGACTTATTTGCAGAGCAATTAAATAAACTTCGTTGATACATAAAATGCAACAGAATTTTCTAGCGAATGGTTTTTCTTCTTGCCCAAAACACTAGAAGTAGTAGGATCAGGTAAAAACTGACTTTGATGATGAAAAGCTTAGGTGGGTTATAGAATTGGTGTGATTTCAATTGGTCCCACCCATTCATAGAGCTTCTAAAAGATGCTGATATGTATCCATGAAACCCCATTCCCATAGTTTTTCCACAATTTTCTGAAACATCTACTTTAGTATTACTTGACATAGGGCATCAGTCCTTGAGTATTCAGTTATTGAAAGTAAAAACATTTCATTATATATTTACAACCGGAAAATATTTCTTTGATATGTTAACTGAAGCAAACACAACCCAATTTCAGAAATTCAATACGTCACAAGCAATAGCACACAAATCAACTCGTGAGAATTATGAGTGGCGCCAAGGGCGGTGAGGCGGCGTTTGTAGCAGATGACAATTCTGAAGCGCCCAATCATGGTGGAGAAACTCATGGTGTTAATGGTGGTTCGGGCAGTACTGGTCATTCTGGCGATACTGGTGGTGTTGATATCACCGTTGCGTCGAGGTGTGCCGGAGGTGCTGAAGGAAAAGGGGGAAGCAGCGGTAGAGATGGTGAAGCCGGTGGCAAGGTAAAAACCGATTCGAACGAAGAAGTTAGAGGTGGCGCTGGCGGACCAGGTGGTAAAGGAGGAGACGGCGGTAAAGGGGGAGAAGGCGGTAAAGGGGGAGAAGGCGGTAAAGGGGTAGAAAGTGCTGGCGGTAGTAAAACTGCAAACGATGGTGAAACTGCAAGCGATGATAAAAGAATTGGCCATGCGCGAGCTGAACCAGAAAGTGCCGAGTCTTATGGAAGAAGTGGGCGAGTATGCAAAAGAGGTGGGGCTGGTGGAGCAGGTGGTAGAGGGGGCGGAGGTGGTGGAGGTGGAGGTGTAGGTGGAAGTGGAGGTAGAAGCGGAGTCGGTAGCGATGGAGCTGGTGGGGGTCCTGGTCGGAATGCCACAGCTGGTGGCTCTGGAGTTTGAAAAGCATGAAAAGCGTGAAAGAGAGTAGTGTAGTTCAATAACTTTTGTACAATAAAGTGAAGAAAAAAAGCAAAAATCAAACTTTTTATTCACCATCTTAAACCACGATTCAATAATAAAAGCTGCTGTACACAGTTACAATTGAAATTTGATACGCCTTAATTTATTGTAATATTTTGCGTTATGCGAAAGGTAGTCGAAATAATACGCAAAGTGAACAAAAAGTAAGTAAATAAAGCAATGAAATGCGGCTTATTAATTCAAGCAAATGTTTCATATATTTGGTGTTTTAATAGAAATACTGAGGGAAATAAGTTGAGAGTAGAATTAGTAGCCTTCATAACTTTCTGTTCAAGCAGTACATGCTTTGATAACTCCTTTGTCTTATTTACAAGTTAAGTATGACGTCACCTCAGTTTCAGTCTTATCCTCTCCATCGTTAGAAGCTAGAAGAACTTTTGAAGCCTGCGTAGATGATATGCAGCTTGGAATTTTTAAGCTTAAGTCTAGCACTAAAACAAACAGTGAAGGCAATTAGTCAAGACTTGGCGTGATTCTGTTTCTTATCCCTTGACTCTGTTATTCCAGAAATGTGTAGATCTCTTCTTGATTGATGCAATAACAGCTTACGCGGTTTTGGCCGAGTTTAACAAAGAGCGCCAGTCGTTCCTTTCTCGTGCTAACCGGCGCCAGTTAGAAACTCAAAGGGAAGCCAAATCCTTCTCCACCGGATCTTTCCAACGTAAAGGAGGCCTTCCTCTTCCCCTGCTGCCACCATAAATTCTATCCCTGAATTGAGAATCTTGAAGGTCTGCAAAATACGCTTCCACAACTGTTACGACCTCATAATTTGATGAAATGTGCTTTCCAGGCATGAATTTTTTCAAGTCTGGAAACAGATGGAAGTCGCTCGGGACCCCATGAATGGATGCTCCAACCATTCGAACTTTAATTCATAGATTTTAGCCGTCGCCAAAATGTTCTTGTGACACGATGCTAAGCGCTCATGAGAACTAATTTTTTCTTTTGCAAAATGGGTATTTTTTCGATAATTTACTAATTTGTTACTTTTTTACCAGTTCCACAAACTTCTTTCTTTCGCATCCCGAAAAACTGATCCTAACACCTTCTTAGCCGATTTCTGGACACGTAGTCGTTTCAAAGCCGAAGATCCAGTTTCATACCATTCTTCTTGTTGTTTTGATTAGAAATTATAGTGATAGACAAAAGTCTCATCCATAGTAGTGAATCGATGCACAACATTCAATTTATCGTTTCAAAAACGCTCTAAATGTTGCTGAGATAGTCGCATTCGAATGTGTTTTTGTTCCATTGTTAGCAAGTGCGGCATCCATCGGGCACACAGCTTTCTCAAACCCAATACTTCCAACCAAAATATTGCTTACAGTTCTCAATGAGATTGTTATTGTTGTTGTTGTAGAAGTTGAGTATTCCTGCTAAAATATGCGTAATTAGCGCCTAGCGCCGTTTTGCTTTGTTTTTTAAGTTAGATCCATCAGCAAACTTCTCTACGTCGGAGATTTCATTAATTTGCTGTAAGAAGGGCTTGCCGTAAAAGTGAAGACTTGTTCTAGCTAGACCTGGACATTCGCATAAATAGTGGAAGAGGCTTTCTTTCACCCTTCCGCTTCACAGCTCCTGCAGATGGGATTGAAAAGGAGGTTAAGTTTAGCTGCATGATCCTCTACCTTCTAGTGGGCTGTAAGGGTTGCAGTAATACTTGAAATGTTTGAGCGAGAGCATCTTAACAGGCAATTCGTCCTCTGGATGTTGTACGACGGCCATGTTTCGGTTGTTGTAGTTCATGTAGTTAATTACTTCCACCTTTTCTCGACTAAAGCATAGTAGTGTGACGCAATGGATGTTTTTATTGTATGTATAAAATCGGGTAGCAACTGCCACCGCCTCTGCTATGTCTGGTGCCGAACTTTTTCTTACTAGCTCGTCTGCTTTCTCCTAACCCTCTATATTCCTGTGTCCGGGAACCCATATCAGAGTAATTTGAAGCCAATCACCAAGCAGCTCTAGTTCCTTTCTGCACTGTAAAACTAACTGGGATAAAATGGAATTGGAATATAAGACCTTAATAGCTGCTTGACTGTCTGAAGAGATAGATTTCATTGTAGTATTTTAGTGATTTGCATGGTTCCCTGACTGCTAGTAGTTCTATCTGGAACACGCTGGCATAGTCGGATTGATTTGGATATGTTGAGCGGCTCCGAACGGAGACCAGTTCCAACACTACAGTTCATCTTAGAACCATCAGTGTAGATTTCAATGTCGGTGGAAAACGTACTGTAAAGTCTTTCTTGAAGTTAGGGTCGGAGACTGTGGTGTCTGATTTGTTTTTAAGCAGTGAGGGTCCCTGTAGGAGGATCTTGTTGTCCAGCTTTTTATATCTCTAGGTCTCGCTGCAAGTAGCGAATGTTTTTATATGTAAGTCTAATGGTAACAGAGAGCGCTTCAGTAGGACTAGTGCTAAGCGCTCCTGTGACTCAGATACATGCTGTTCTTTGTATCTTGTACAGCTGGGTTTGGTTGTATTTCTTCTCTATTGCGGGCTATCAGACTTGTGCCGCATATGTTAGTATTGGCCTTACAACAGCTGTTTAAGACCAATTGGATAGTTTTTGTTGGATACCCCATTTTTTACCCAACATTCTCTTCCACGTGTAAAGTGTCATATTCGCTTTCTTTACCCTGTACTCTAGAGTGGACCTCCAGCTGAGTTTGGGATGTAAGATGTTACCGAAGTATTTTGCCTGTTCGGTTAGCATAAGACTAACGCCGCTTAATTGTGGAAGATTAAATTTTGGCATCTTGGTTCTCTTAGTGAATAGCACATCAGCTCAGTTTTGCTCGGGTTAACACTTAAACCACCATCTGTGCCCCAATTGCTGAGTAATCCCAGAGCTCTTTCCATAATCTCACTGATTGTGGTTGGAAACATTCCTGAAACCATAAGCACTATGTCGTCCGCATCCGCCACTGCTTCAATTCCCTTTCGGTTGAATTTGGTAAGGAATTGTGGACAACTAATAACCACTGCAAAGAGGATAAGACCCATCTCTGAAAGGTTCCCCTGTTGACAGAGCGTTTTACCGTGCTGTTGCCTACCGCACTGATGATTATTCTAGTTTTAAGCATGTTCTCTATCCATTCGTTGAGACTTATGTCTGTGTCTAACATATTGAGAGAAGCGACTAGTGAGTATTGTTTGTATTCTATGCTTCTCTCAATCGTACTTACAACCTAATTCAGAACTGTCTCTGTAGATTTTCCTTTGAGGTACGCATGTTGGGATGATGAAATTGTTGTGTTTGTAATCTTCCTTCTGAGATATACATCCAACAATCACTCGAGAGTTTTAAGAATAAAGGAGGATAAACTGATGTGTCGGAAATAGTTTGAATATCATGACCGCGTCTTCCAACTTTGGGGTTAAAAATATCCTCAACGCCCCTCCAACTTGAGATTGTAGAAAACACTGTGATATGTCGATACAAAATGGCTTTTAAACAAAGAATGAAATGACAGATTGAAATGAAACTTTACATCTATTCATATGAAGAGCGTGCCAACACAAAAAGAACTAAACAAATTTAGGCTAGTAGCAACGCCCTCTTTTGTCGAACCACAAAACTTATTGAACTGCTCAGGTATTCTCATTTGAATTACATATATCCTTTACGTGCACTAGTAAAGGCCACTTAAGGTAATTGGTAATGTAAATAACTTAGAATTAACCCAGGCTTTTCTGGCCAGCCCCTTTTCGACTTTGGACGCGAATTTAACATATTTCTACTATAACTAACGACTTGAGGTTCCAGATAGCTTCCTAAAATTTAATTTTTATCGATTCATGGATATAACCTTTTTAAAGGGATTCTCGAATAGGGCGAAAAAGGACAGACCCGCTTGCTCAACCGAAGGTTTTAAAAAAGGTGTTCAACGGAGGGTAAAGAAAATACAAACCCAGCGACATACTGAGCCGAAAGAGGTCGAATACAGAGAAAAAGGTTAAAAGGCATCGGCTATGGAAAAATAATGGATATGAAGCCAATATTTTAAGAATAGATACGTATATATATATAATATGTATTGACTCAATTAAAAAAACTTCCTTAGCCAGAAAAGTAATTAAGACAAATATATATGATATTTTAAAGCATGCAATTGGCGCGCTCATCCTTTATGTGGTGGTTGGAAATGGAGGGACCTACAGTTTTAAGCCCACTCCGAGCGGCGGTCATTTTCTATAATTACCTTTTTCGTGGCAGAAAAACACTCGGAAATATGCTATTGTCTGCCGAGAGGCGACCCAACACTACCATATGAAAGTGGCGCACCAACCCATTCAGCTACGGCAGCCGCCACTTTACAGTACTTGCATACGTTGGTATGTATGTACATGCGTTGACTAAGAAGTGAAGTTAAATAATTTCGCGTACAAAATGACACTAAATGTGTCTAATAAAATTAAAACCGCCTATTCGCGTTAATAAATCACAGCGTTTGTTTTACCAAACAGAGCACATTCCTATGCGTCGCACTCCACATTTTTTGTTTTCATGCTCGTAAACGATTTTTTGCTGATCTGCATAACTGTATAAATTTATTTACGTTAAAGTCATGCAGACATGTTTTTGTATGGCTACTTTATACTTTGAAACTAAATTTCTTTGGGCAGCCAGCAGGCAAGCACCGAGCTGATGTAACAAGTAGCACTTTTTCGGCGACTATGAACTAGTTACATATTAACTAGATTTTCACCAGTTTAAACAGATAACCGCATTGAGTTGATTTACAATAAAACATAAGAGTATGCACACATCCCATGTATTGGGTGAAATTAATGTCAGGTGAGCAATTTTTATTAAGCTGCTGCTTCAAAAATGATATCACTACACTGTTTGACACCTCCAAAATGAAGTTTTGATCAAAGAGAGTAGCAAAAATTGTTAGGTACATTTGATAATTTGGTGAACGAAGTGTAAAAATTGCAATTTGTGAAGTGAAACTTCTTGGGCGTCGCTGGACGAGTGAGAATGGAGAGTAAAATTTCAAGGCCATGCAACGTTTTGGGCATTTTCGTTCCGCGAGAGAGAAAAAAGATATAACGTAGAGGAAAAGGAGAGAGAGAGCTATACCATAAATATTTTATAGTAATTTACCATCATAAATGCATCCATTTTCGGTTGATTATTTCCTGTTGACCGTCTGATATTTGACAGTTTATATTTTGTTTTTATTTTATTACGGGCATCAGTCACAACGCTCTGTTTAAATATCGGTTTAATTAAGGTTTTTCGCAATGTTAATCCTTTTCGTGGGTTTTCCGTATTGTTGCTGCAATGAATGAAAAGTGTTAACCGAAAGATTTCAGATTGCTCAGACTTGAACACAGAGAAATATATTTCGACATACTTACAATTTCGTGACTGCTGATGGCCGAGCAATCTTTTTGAGCTTTAAAAACAACATTTTCGTTTCATACAAAATGTCATATTGATAATAAATTTCCATTAATCGAGGCTAAGAAAATTATAAATCAAAATGTCGTGTAATATAAACACATTTTTTGACTCGTTCAAATGATAATGTCGAAAATGTCGATGAAATCACAGAAATAATCGAAGTTGACCGGCAGGCTAAAGATCGACCCTAAAATAATTTTAACAAAACAGTTTTTCTCATTTAGGCCAGTCAGATCTTTCTTGATCATCGACTCGTTCGGACTATTATTTCCACCAAAAAAATCACGAGCTGTGCTATATGTTGTTCTTAAAGACCGACCATTTACAAAATAATTTTCAATAATTCCAACGCGTTGTTCTATCGTGTAAAATTGTACACCTGTATTTGACATCCAATACCATCTATTTGACAAATGTCAACGATGGCATAAATGAGAGGTAGCGTTTAGGAATTATTCACTACCGGCATCAAGCGTCACTTTTGAAATACCCTTTATTTTTTCGGTAAGTATTAGTTTCCTATATTAACTAATTACGTTGTTGCCTAAAAAGAAGAAGTAAATCTATAGGAGAAGATTATCTCGATTTCTATCAACTTTAGAACTAAACTTTGTTATTCTAATTAAATTAAACGTGGCTATTTAAAATACGAGGATTGCCCTTTGGCTGGGTCGCCTTTGCAACATTACATATGATGGGTTGTGGCTCGATATTTTCTTCAAAAGGTTTGGTATTTTCTAGCATAAAATTGCATATCACGTTTTCACTAACGAGTTTTTTTTTTGTTAATATATTTTTTCGGAATTAATTGGAATTAATTACATTTTCGAAAATGTTTCTCAAGAGAACAGTCGATGCCGTGCGCCAATTTATAACGCAAGCTCGGCATGTGACATATCGCGAGATAGAAGCATCCTCGGGCATTATTGGGACTAGCACACATTTAATATTGTAAGAACGTTTGGGGGTCAAGAAGATTTGTTCTCAAGGCCTACCACATAATTTCACGGTTGCCCAAAAAAGAACTCACGACGATTGGTATAAGGAAATGTTAATCGAATTCAGCCGCTGTGGTTCAAAGTACGTCTATGACATCGTAACAGGTGACGAGTCTTGGATCTATGCATATGAGCTGGAAATAAAACAGCCTACCCTATCATCTACCCTTTAAGTATTCCAACATGAGCTTTGTGCAACAAAACTTGTTCGGGGAAGAAGCGCCTCAAAGCAAATGCTTCCCAGTTTTTTTTTTCTCACAATCTGAAAAATCTGATCATGTCGCAACTGTATCACTAGAAAACCTTCAACAGAATTGTTAGCGTGACGATGCGGGCTGAACTTTGACCTCTCTCAATAACTTCCACCAAGGATCTCGATCCTTTGCAGACTTGGCGTTCTCAAACCTGTCCATTCAGGTTTTCCTTGAGCGACCCTTTTTCTATGCCACATACAGCCTACTATTGCAACTGCTCTTTGCAATTTCGTTTGATTCGTACAGCTTTAATCTTAATTTCATATGATTTTCGTAAAGATCCAGGTATCTTCCCACGACGATCAGTTCCAGGTGTGTCAGCATTGAGAGCACGAGTTAACCGCACGACTGAAATTTTATAAGTGGCCAAAAAAAAGTGTTTCTGCAAACCGAAACTACTTCTGACTTATTATTTTTTGACAGAAAATACTTGTAGCTGCATTTACTCATAGGTCTTTCAAAAGGTCTTTCAAGAGGCCTAGATCCTTTGTTTTATTAATTGTTGATGCACTGCAGTACACAGATATAGATTCTGGGTTTCAAAGCCTTTTATTTTTCAGAAATGATCAAAATTAGATTTTCTTTCATTATATTGTACGCGTTCGAAACATTTCTTTGAGCAAAATCAATCCTTATTTTAAACAAATTTTGCACTCACAAGTTTTAATTTGTTTGTCGTGTATTCTTCGCCATGATTTCTCTTAATTTTTCTGATATTTTTTGCGTAACTCATTTCTTTTTCGTTTTCTTTTCTTATCTTTTTCTAGCTGCACCATTTCTGGGGTTTCTAAATTTACAGTGAAGTCTTGTTCTCATTCATCTGAAGATGATAATTGTCTTATTCTTTTCCATTTCTTGGAAGTATTACGTGGTCGTATAGTATCTGCAGATCACATCATAACAATATTATCCGAATAATAATTACTATATTCACATAATAATACGGTCCCTACAAGACAGCTGACTAGCATATAAGCACTCATATTATCATCATCACTATACTCCTCCAACTACACATTTTTGTTCTAGCCATGGGAGAGTTCTGATAGTTTCCCCTTGTCGGCGTGATATTCTATCTCTCTTTTACCAATGGGAATTCCTTATAACTGAAAAATATATCTACTATGCTCTAAAGGGAAGGCGACTAATCATTTTTATTCTTACAATGTAATAACTGCTGACAACTAAACTACTCATTGTCGTCATCATAAACTTCTCAGCACTAATAATGGTACTTCTCATTTTTGTTTTCAACAAGTAATCGGCACTGATGGGCCAAACTACTCATTTTCGTCATCAAAAAGCAATCAGCAAAAACTCCTCAATAACTCCTCATTTTCGTTAAAAAGTAAATAGACTGAAGAGTTTCGTTAAATTGTTTTATTTAGAAATTATACGATTTATATTTTTGTGTTTTTATTCAGATTCGAACTCACGAATTTTCAATATTTTTTTGTTTTCATTAAAAAACTTTTACACACCAAATTCGGTGTTTCATCGACGGAGATTCGAACTCACGGATTTTCAAGTTTTAGCCAAGCATCTACTCATTCGGCTACAGCTATTATATAATAAAAAAAGGTAAATTTCACCCTAGTACTTTTTTCAAGCACCACATTATTTCGTTAAAATTAATCAACACTGATGACAAAAACTCCTCATTTACGTTAAAAAGTTATTTAGAAATTATAAAATTTATATTTTATGGAGATCCGAACTAACAAGTTCTCAACTTTTAGCCAAGCATTTACTCATTCGGCTATGGTGACCTTACAACAACAACAGCCAAATTTCACAATAGAACTTTTTTCAGAGCAGCCCCTTCATAAGCATACAAATGAGTTGCCTTGGCGTTTACAGTCCAGTAGATATATTTTTCACTTATATGAAATTATTATTGGTAAAAAAGAGATAGAATTCACACCGAACAGGGGAAAAGATTATCAAATGAAATATTTGATTTCCCCATTAAAAAATGTTGTATATGTTATTCTGATAATGCGCATGTAGTAGATACTAATAAACTTCACTTAAATGTGTTGGAATTTTTGTCGAAAGTGCTCAGCACTGTCTTGTAGGGTTGGTATTAACTTACCTAAACCGCTGTCTGTTCACATTGTACCAAAATACCTAAATTATTTGCCACCAATAATTATATAGTTGCGAGGAGCCCAACTAAATTATATTGTGACATAAAGCGGAATGAATTGGCGTTTTCGTTATCATTTATTTTACCAGCCTACTAGTTATATATCATAGTTCAGAAACGCATCGAAGAGGGTCACGCGCTATTTTCAATTTATGTTTATATGTAATTTCTTCAAATTTTTGGCTCATAATTATGAACGCATATAGCTAACTAAAATTATTGCTAAAGTTTGAAAAAACTGTTTCCACTCAATTATGAAATCAAATATTTGTGGCAGATTATTGAGTGGAATGGTGATGTTTAGTAGAGCAGCACCGCATAAAATTTGCCATTTGCATTGCGTACTTCCATGAAAATGAGACTAGTTCTTTCGCCCAACTCATTAGAAGTACACCACTTCAATTCTAATTGTCCTTGTTTTGTCCTTTTCAATACCCCTGCAGAGTCTTTGAAGCGTCATATAATATTGCCCACAACATGCATACATTTTTAGTACCATTTTATTTTGCATTCAAATGTCGACTTTTTCTCACATTTGTATGTAAATTATTTGAGAGTTTTTCCATTTTTATATTCTTGCATACATACGAGTATGTAAATTTTAAGTAGTTATTTGCCATATATTTCCAAATGGCGTGCCATTATGCATATGTATGTGTGTATATTTCTTCTTATTGTTTTTATATTTTTCAAGTGCTGATGCGTATCTACGAGTATAAGTGTTTGTTCTCTGCTCCATGCTTGGCATTTTTTTGTGTTTTTTGTTTGCATTTATTTGTGAGGTTCAGTGCACTAGACAGGGTTACTGCTGGATTTATCTGTCTTTTAGCCCGCCTATTTGCAAATTGTTTTTTTTTTTTGTTCTTGCAACATTACACAATAAACCATAATTTGCATGATTCCGTTGGCGTTGTTCTGTCAGATCACAAGGAGATTAAGGTTTAGTGTTTGATGAGTTATGAATTGAGACACCTTTTCGGGTGGTCAGATACCAGATACCTTCCGAAAAGGCATCAATCACATCCAGCTAGCAAAATATGCAGTGAGATTTATCATTTCATTATACAGCTTTCACGTTTGCCTATGAAACCTATGAAAAGAGTTAAGAAATATTATTGAAAGTCCGGCTCAGTTGCAAATACGCAAGGTAAATTTCGTCATGAGGACGAGCGTCATTATGGGTTCAGTGTGCAGTCAATTTGTCGCACCGTGGAAAAGTTTGACAGTGACTACACTATTTTTGATGTTAAGCTCAGAGAGATTTTGGTGTAAAATGAACAAAGTCATCATATTGAACAGCATCTAGAAGACACAGAAATACACCAATTTGAAGCAGATCAGCGGAATTGGGCACCGCCAGACGGCCTGCATCGGCAAAAGAATTATCAGCATTCTAAGAAGTTAGGTGCGGTATTTGGTATAACGCCGAGAGTTTGCTAATTGGACGCAAGTTATGTTGGCCGCAGTTCCAGATTTTGCCCAAAAAATCATCTTCTCTGAGATACCCGAATCGGTTGGTGCGTGAATACCATTCGGAAGACGTAGGTTCGAGACTCCCTGAAATACTAAAATGAAGGAAACGTTTTTTTCTAATAGCGGTCGCGCCTGGGGGGCAATGTCAAGCTTCTGAATGTATTTCTGCCTCATAAAAAAATCATCTGCCGTTCGGAGTCGGCTTCAAAGTTCAGGTCCTTCCAGGAACAACATCAAGACGCATTTCACAAATAGCTATGTCAACAAGCAAAATTACAATTATTAAAATGAGCGCAATGAACAAATCTTCCACCAAGCACCAATGCACTCACCAACGCATTGAGTTAGGAAAACATCGTATCGCCAATGGTCCACGGTACAGTGCGATGCTAACCGACTTTCTGCGCGCAGAGCTTAGCACTATCGATACACCCGCGATGTGGTTTTAGTGGGACGGCACTGCAAGCCAAACAAGTAACGCAACGCTTGAAGTTGTGAAGGCGAACTTTCATCAAGTGACCGCTGTGACGATGTGACATATCACCCTTCGATTATTTTCTCAGAGACTGCATCAAGGCCTTAGTTCACGCTAATAAGCCAATCACTTTGGACGATCTCGAGACAAAAATTCGAAGCGCTAATACCGATATAACACCGCACATGTCGGAGGGGCAAGTAAAATATAAATCAGATTCAAATTTTGTAAAAGATGTATAAAAATTCGACAAAGTTTAAACAAAACTTCAAACTTTTGGTAACGGAAAAAAAATTGGGTAATCAGTTTTATCCCCACAAAATGTAATTGTATCAGTCAACCGCAGGTGTGCTCTGCTATTTTCACTATGGATGAAAGTATCGAACAAAGAATTTGTTTAAATTTTGTGAGTTTGAACGGAGTTTTGTGTGCCGAATCGTTGAAAATGTCGCAGTAAACCTATGGCGAGCGTGCTTTATCAAAAACACGGGTCTACAAGTGGTATAAGGCTTTTGCAGAGGGCCGAGAAGTTGTAGAATATTTGCCCCGTTCTGGTCGCCCATCAACGTCTTCAACGGATGAAAACGTCACAAAAGTCAAGGAAATGATGCTGGAAAACGACCACTTAGGTTTGAGGGAGGTAGTTCGTGACCTTAGCGTGTCTCACGAATCAATTCGCAACATTTTACACCATAAATTGGACATGAGACGCGTGGCTGCTCGACTCATTACAAGAGAGTTGAATTTCTTTCAGAAAATTCATCGGAAGAAGGTGACTGAAGACATGCTTGAGCAAGTGAATTCGTACCCAACGTTTATCCAGCGCATCATAACAGGTGATGAGACTTAGGTATATGAATTTGACATGCAAACCAGTGAACAGGCGGCTATCTATATGCGCCGAAATCCAAAAAACCACGCCAAAGTCGGTCGAAAGTGAAAGTCTTCCTACTCGTTTTCTTTGATTGGCATGGTATTGTGCACTCGGAATTCTTTCCAAATAGTTCTATATAATATTCTTTGGAACTTATGCGACGTTTGAGAGAGAATGTGCATAGGAAAGGACCTGATTTGTGGAAACAAAACTCCCGGATCTTGCACCGTGATAACGCGTGAGACGGCTCATATTCTGAACTGAACACTTTTTTGACCGAAAACTCGACAAATATCATCGAACAACCACCACATTCACCGGATTTAGCCCTCTGTGACATTTTTCTTTTCCCAAAACTTAAATTGCCACTCCGCGGACGCCGCTTTGAGTCGTTAGAGACCATGAAGGAGAATTCGCCGAAGGAGCTGAATAAGATCTTTTCAAACGCGTTTAAAAGGTCCTTTGATGACTGGACTAATCGTTGTATGTATTGCTTCGAATCAAGCCTATTTTGAAGGCGACAAAATAAATTTTGATGATTAAATAATTAGTTTGCGTTTTATTGAACAATTCCCGGTACCTTTTTGACAGAATGTGTATATATGGGATCCTCTAACTCCTAGTTGGCGCATAGGGCATCAAAACATTCCATAGTCCGATTTCGAGGCTGATTTTTCGACGATTCGTTAGCGCATTTTGTTTTAGAAAAGTAGGTTGCTAGCGAAGGTTGCTAGGTAGGACTTTAGCTTGGTGATAGTTGTACTATCCGCAACTCCAATCAGGTGCTTGTCTGTTTTCCCACTTAAGCTGTGTGTTGCTGAGCCTCACCCGATTCGCCGCCTGGGAACGCGTCCGATGGAAGAAAGACAACTTCGCACGGAAAGTTTAATTAGTTTTTGATAGTTTTTTTTTCATAAATATTAAATATTAATAAATATTACCATACATTTTTTCCTTCATATATAATAAAAAAATTAATAATAATAACATTAAAACAACAGGTATTATTAACAAACTTGGTTTTATTTTAAATTCTTCAAGTAAATCAAATTAATAATAATCAATAAGAAGGCATATGCAAATACAAATACGTGAATTTATATATGTACATATGCGCATATACATACATACAGGGTTGGCCATATTAAACTGACCCATGTGATTATTAAAAAAATATGGAAAAAGAAACATTTTTTTGTGTTTCATTGTGAAAACCATTTAATTTAGTTCAAGGAGATTCGTTTACATCACTTTTTGAATATGATATCGCGCAAGTGGTCGCCCTTAGCTCGTATAGCGTAATGTGCCCGTTTTTCGGCGTTTTCCATAGTTTTGGCCAGCGTCTCGGCCGATATGGCGGCTATTTCCCGTCGGATATTGGCCTTAAGTGCGCCTAGTGTCTTTGGCTTGTTGACGTAAACCTTAGATTTCAAATTACAGTAAAAAGTTATAGGGTTACTCAATGGGTCAGTTTAATATGGCCAACCCTGTATATATTTCTCATATAAAAAGAGTACCATGAATTCGTTACATTCACTGTAGAATGAATTGTATAATTATGAAAAAAGAGAAAATTGTGTTTTGCTCAAATTTGGTAAAAATTTCGCCTTTAAAATTAGTATAATTAACTGTCAACGGGTCCTTATAATAATAAAAAAATTAACCTACGAAAATATTATTTGAAAAAATCGAAACTTAGTCGCTAAAAATCATTTCGATCAATACGATCGAATCGATCAGCATCTTCATTGTCGGGTTTAACAAATGCGCCCACATACAATCGCGCACTATAACTTCAACTCTCACAGCCTTCCTATCCAGCTCAATATAACCGCGAAACTTGAAGAATTACTAATAGGGCTGTCATAAGGGATCCGTTCTGGGGGTTGTGGCAACGCATTTGACTGACGTGACGTGCAAAACGTACGGTGGTGCTACAATGAAAGTTTGCCGCATATAAACAAAAAAAAACGGATGTTCTTGTCGTGAAAGCAAATATTTTATTTCGTTCTGTGTGAAGAGGTTGTTAATTATAAAATTAATGCTTATTGGAGCGAGGGAGGGTTTTAAGAGAATCTATGGTAGTCATAGGCGGTAGGTGCGACCATAACTTCGAGATCGGGACGCACGTTCATTTCTCAGTAGAACTTGGCTAAACCCAGCTTTTTCTATGCTCTTTCAAGCTTTTATCGAAAAGATGAGAGTGCTTTTTAATTGACTCAATTAATTTAAAATTCGTTTATTTTTTTATTTAATTTTATATGTTGGGTAGTCGAAAAAGTCTTTTCGTATTTCTAATCAAACATACTCATTTTTTTTTATATTTATAATGAACTTTATTAAACCAAATATGTACCATTTTGGTCGACCACCTTTTGCCATTTTTCTTCTAGAGACATTATTCCATCAGTGTAAAACTTTTGTGGTTTCTCGGTGAAAAACTGCGACAAGTAATTTTCACAGGCTTCACTTGAAGCCAACTTTACTCCATTAAGGGAGTTCTGCATTGACCGAAACAAATGGTAGTCCGATGGTGCAAGGTCAGAGCTATATGGTGGATGCATCAAAATTTCCCAGCCAAGCTCTCCCAGTTGTTGACAGTAAAGTGTAGAATCAATCGTTCGAGCAGGCTGGATCAGCTCATAGTGGATGATTCCTTTCGAATCCCACCAAACACACAGCATAACCTTTCCAGGCGTCAATCCTGGCTTTGCGACCATTTGTGGAGATTCACCACTCTTGCACCACGATATTTTTCGCACATTATTGTCGTATTTGATACACTTTTCGTCTCCTGTTACCATTTGCTTCAAAAATGGTTCGATTTCATTTCGTTTCAGCAAAGAATCGCAGATGTTAATTCGGTCCATTAAATTTTTCACAGACAGTTCATGTGGTACCCAAACATCGAGCTTCTTTTTGTAACCAGCCTTTTTTAAATGGTTCAAAACCGTTTGATGATGAATGTTTAGTGCCTTGGCAATGTCATGGCAGCTTATGTGACGGTCCTGGTCAATCATTTCCATAACTTCATCTACTTTTTCACCGATAGGTTGTCCGGAGCGAGGTGCATCTTTCACATCGAAATTTCCAGAACGGAAGCGAGCGAACCATTGTTGTGCTACACGAACTGAGCATCGTCTACAGCATCAGCATCGTCTCCGTAAACTTCACAAATTTCATTGGTGGCTTGCGTGGCGTTCTACCCTTTTTTAAACAAAAATTTCAAAATATAGCGAATTTCTTCATTATTTTCACTCATTTTTGAACAGCTATAACTTTTTTTCAACATCTCCGAATTTAATTTTTTTTTTGGTTAAGTGAAGCTTAAAATGTCACCTTTCTAACATTATATGATATGTGATTGGTAGCACTGGAGATAGATGACTCCAACGACATCTATTGACAAAATACGAAAAGACTTTTTCGACTACCCAATAATAAAAAACGTAATCGATAAAAATTTGCGCGATACAAAATCTTATAAACAGTTATCATTTTTGCCGCATTTGTTGTACGGCAAAAGTAGAAAGTTGCCAGTTTGTGCATTGCGACAGGCACATTTGGCGCCTACGTGCCACACAAGCAACGAAACCATTTATCTTTTACGGGAAAATACCTCCAATAACACCTCTTATTGGAAAACTCTTTACATATATTTTAAAATTCCACTAAATATTCGATTACAAGGTTTGCTTAACCTGCTAACTGGGTATGACGAAATATTTCGTCATACATAAAAGCCTTCTGCAATGGGCATGACGAATTTTTCCGTCATGGAAATTAATCGTAATATATTGAACGCATTACGTTCTACGTTGTTCTTATCTATGAAATCTTAAAGTGGTAATATATATTGAATACATTTGAATTATAAAATATTTTATCAAAATAAATAAAAACCATAAGTTAAAAACGATATTGCTTTATTATTTGAGGTGTGATATTACTTATCGCTGCGAAAAAAAGTCCCCATTCTGAAACGAGTTGAGCAATAGCTAATTCCCCGGTTAACAGGTTAAAAATGTTCGGCATTGTTGGCTTCTTTGACAACTTCGCTTAAGAAATTTCTAATAACGCATTGTATTTCGACTGCTTTTTTCCTCAAATGGCTTTTCAAAATTATGTCAAGCACAAAAACATTATTATATGAATACCGAATTCCTGATTGGACTTTATTTATTTTCTCTTTTCATATTTACTTGGCTTTTCATTATGCGAGCATTGTTTGCCTCACAGCAGCAGCTCTGTGCTGTCGTGTGGAAAAACAATTGGAAATTTGTGTGGTATTGGATTTAGCAAATTGCCTTTAAGGCTTTTGTACCAAATTTTCTGCAATGTTGACTACGGCATTGGTGGCGCTGTGCTGGCGTTTGCTACCGTCAAATATACCCTGCAGAGCAAAATACTATTTGTGAACTGGA
Organism: Anastrepha obliqua; assembly: GCF_027943255.1. Taxonomy (NCBI): domain Eukaryota; kingdom Metazoa; phylum Arthropoda; class Insecta; order Diptera; family Tephritidae; genus Anastrepha; species Anastrepha obliqua. The sequence goes on from NC_072894.1 coordinate 7,939,252, forward strand.
GTAATGCCAGCTCACTTTTCAGCTCAACCAGTTCGTGTTATTTCTAGGATCACCGGCAATATTCTACGAAATTTCAATTGCCCGGCATCAGCAAAATTCCAGTTAAAATAGCAGTTGAAATTCCAATTCATACCAACCAAAAAAATATGTATCTAAAAGAACCATTTTGAGACCTGTTAAGGTATAAAAAATGCATGCATTCAAATCCAACGTTTCAAAATATTCTTTTTCATATTATATTAAAAGTGTATAAAAGAACTAGTGTTTTATTTAAATTAAAATATTTTTTTTTTTTGTTTTTTTTTTTTATTGAAACGTATTTAATAATCATTCATTTACATTTCATATCATTACACCTAGTCTTAAAAACTAACAATAATAATATAATAAGTAATATTTCATTTTAATTTAAATGAGACTTTTTTTAGGAACAGGAATTGGTTAAATATTCGAAAGTTGGTGCAAATTTTTTACGCTAGGTTAAATTTGCCCGATCCTGTAGATCACACATAGACCCAAAATTTATCCCTAATAATATCAAATGTTTGTATGGAGAGTTTAGAAATTTTGTATTTGTAGTATTTTGTCTTTAAAACACAGTTTAGATAATTTCAGCAGGTTGCTAATCTTTTGATCTGGTTTCTGAGGTTGAAAGTGATGCAGTACCTAATCAGCTTATTCCTGCTTTGCTAAGTGCTGGGCTCAGCGGCAGAGTAGGCGTTCCAGAATCCCTCTCGTGTTGACTTCGTAACTTATTGTGCATTTATCGCCTGCACCAGCTTCAGTTTGTATGCGGACGACGAAGGGAGACAGTGTCCCGTCAGTATCGCCATTAAGGCTGACACTCTTTCCTGGGGAGGGATAAACTATATAGTTTGTAGACGTGACATTGTGCCTGCGTAGCATGATTTTCGCGATCCTGCCTGAGCTGGTTCTTTCCCATCTTGAGTTTGCTTCTTGCATCATTGCTGCATCTATAGCTTTTTTTTTTTTTTGTCGGGACAACTAGCCAGTGCAGCACTCAGACATTAATTGAGTTCATTGTACTACACTTGGATTCCCTTTTAATTTTCTATAAATCTACCCGATCTCCAAAGAAATCTGAGTAGATCTTGTGGTGCCAAGGAGCCAAGATGGTCGCTTCTTAACACATCAGTGCCAAAGACCTCAAACCTCTTCACAAGCTGGGCATAGTACACTGCCTGAGATGCCCAACCTTTCCATGTGCTTTGCCCACAGAAAGTGGCCCGTCATCAGTCCAACCAGCCGTCTGCACTCCCCTCTGCTTAATGACAAAAGGGTTTGCGACAGTCGATCGGACATGACAGGTAACGTCAGTTTTGTCCATCTATAGCTAGTCTTTTTTTGCAGCGAAGTGGTTGTATACCGGTCTAGCTAGTGGAAGATTTGCGCCTATTTTGGCTGGTATATCCACTTTCGCGTGTTCTTCAATTCCCTTGTGCCCTGGAACCCAGTAGATGGTGACTTGTTTCTCAGTTCCTCGCTCATCTATCCTGTTCGGACGCTGCCGTACGCAGTGTGAGTTTGTTATTACATCTGCTATTGCTTTGATGTCTGCTTGGCTGCCAGCGTAGAAGTTTATTTCAGTCTGCTGTTTTCGTTGCAGCGTAGATCTCACAGAACATCTCACTGCAGTAGTCCGGTAATTTGTGGCTCCAATACCTTGGTCCATTTTGGAACTCTCTGTGTGTATGTCAAACGTGTGGCGCGTGGCAAATTACCCTTATGCTATCCGTCCTTTTCTAATATTACCTTTGGCTCCCTGTTGAAATAAGCTTGAGGAATAACTTAGTCCAAGTTAACGTTTAAACCTCTGCATATTCAGCTGTGACCATACCGTCTTTGGACTAGTGTAGTGTTGTCAATAGCCTAAGTCTATTGAGGTAAGGCCAAGTATCTTGCTCAGTGCCGCTGTAGGAGTGGTGTGTAGTGCACAGCTCACTGGAACTCTGTGTAGTTTTTCCAATTCTTTAGCGTACGTCTTCTTATTCAAACTAGTCCTCCATACCACCAAAATGCCGTGCGTCTTAATGTTGATCCGCAAATGGTGGGACTTACAGTTTCAAGCCGATTTTAAACGGCGGCTATTTTTTTTTTTTGGAAAAAACTTTTCTTCATTTTGGTGCTTCACAGAGATTCGAAACTACGCCTTCCGAATGGTAGTCACGCATCAACCCATTCGGCTACGCGGCCAATTGTGATAGTCGTGGAGATAAGCCCTATGTCTTACCGACCATTTTTCTTCAAGCGCCGAAGGCTGAACAAATTCTAGAAAAACCGCTTTTTGTTTAACTGAAGTGTTTTTTTAAATTGCATTTCTGCTTCATCGGCGCTGGTAAAAATTATTTTTTTCGTATTCTGATATTCGTATTCTTGATATTGGTAGGTAGGTAAAATGGCAAGAGTGCCACAGGCATACCTCAAGTAGCACTTACGTGCCGTTTTGATACCAAAATGTGGACCATTACCTGTGCAAAGAAAAATTGTTGGGAAGAGAAAATCTTCTACAGCCATCCAACCATCTAGGCTGCAGAATTTCTTCAAGTCATCCCCAAAGGGGAATGAAGGAATCTCAAGCGCCTAGCCGCCAGAGCCGGACATTTGCAGAGAAGGTTTTCCACAGTCTCTTTCTCTACAAGATCCCCACAGCTTCTGCAGTAGGGGTTGTACGGAATCCCGAGCTTCTCCGCATGAGTACCGATCACCCAGTGACCAGTGAATACCGCAATGAGTTTGGAAATTGAATGGCGGGGGATTTCCATCACCTTAAGCGTTCTGTTTCTATCGTATTGGGACCATAGTGTTTTCGAAATAGCACACGATGAGACAGACCTCCATCTGTCTTGCGCTTGGTTTTTAAAAAGAAATTGTGTAGTTTCCCTTAAGCAATGGACAAAGGGACACCGATGTCTGAGAGGGGGACAGCTGAAACCGGTTCTGTCGTATCCTTCCAGGCAAGCTCGTCGGCAATTTCATTTCCCTCTATATTCCTGTGCTCAGGCACCCAGATAAGGGAGATGTTTCCTGCTTGATATTATTATGCACATAATTGCATAGCATTTTTTTGTGCCTTGGCGCTCTTATTTCCACGGGTCCACATTTTTAGGATTTTTGCTTATGGAATGAAGAAGCACATCCCTCATCGCAGAATTATCTCAAAGATAAATTTAATATTTTATACTCAGCAATTCCTTTTTGTGAGCGAAGATAAGACACGCCATCACTGTTCGGTTTTCCGGCACCAACTTTTATTTCATCTTAATTAAGTTTTCTGCAGAGTTTAGATGAAAACAAAATTTAATTGACCTCTCCGCATCAGATTGTTGAATATATTTTTTATTTAATTTTTACTTAATATACCTGGATGTAGTATTTTTTTAAATAAATGTTTTCACCATTATCTACTTACACCTAATCCTACCAACTATTTTGCAGATGAACTTATCATTTTACTACTAATATTACTCTAGTCATCGACGAACCAGTGAGATTTATTCTATTAAATCCCAATATTTGAATCAGAATATTTCCACACTTATTTGGCTTTTCGCTGCAGGATATATACCCGCTTGTATGCATGTATTTGTGTGCTGCCATCGCTGCTGGGGCATTATTTGAATATTTGAAACATTCATGTGCCGTTGCAGCCAGCATTTTATATTCCTCTCTTTGAAATCTTCAATTTTTTCAGACGCACCAGGTCGATGTATCGTCAATTTACTACTCATGTGGTAGGGCATACGTGAACATACTCGTATGTATGAATAATTATGTATCCATGTATACATGGGCATGTGGTGGCGGATTCAATAAGAGGCAAAGAATGGGTTTATTTAAACATTTGTTTGGAAGTTGTGAAGAATGATTCAAATATTTTTGCCGGTTGTTTCACTTTCGGTCGAGTAATTTCTTTAACCTGCTGCTGGAAAAGATTGTGCGAGCCGAAGAATTTAATCGCTCAGGCAGCATTTATTATGGGAACATACAATTGCTGGCGCATGCCGATGATGTTGAATCATTGACCTTAACAACCGCGCTGTTAGTTCTGCCTTTTCTAGGCACAGAAGCAAAGCGTGTGAGTCCTCTGCTGGACGAGGCCAAGACGAAGTACTTGCGAATAAGTATCGGTACCCACGTCATTGTGCGCATGGAAGACAGCCGCCCCCAAAAATCTTTTTTATCAACGAATTGTCTAATGACCCGAGCCCGAGGACGTCCAAGGTTAACCTGGCTTGACCAAGCCATAGCCGACCTGAAAAAGCTACGAGTTAGGAGCTGGAGATCTGTTGCTATGAACCGTGTAGTTTGGAAGAGGATTGTGGATGAAGCTAAAGATCACCCTGAGCTGTAATCGCTACCTGATGATGATGACCCACGTCATTGTTGATCATTATGATTTTGAAGTAGCAAAAGATTTCGTTCATTTAGGAACCAGCATACTGACGATAATGTCAAGCTTGAAATCCCTGGTAGAATCTCGAATCTCTCTTGCCAACAAGTGCTACTTTGGCATCAGTAGGTAATTGAGAAGCAAAAGAAAAAAACTAATTTTTTTTTTATAATTGGGCTGATTGTTTTCCATCAGTTAAACTCATTTTTTTTTACCAAAAAGTTGTTAAAAAAAAATAAAATAAAAATGGATGATTAATTTTGCGCCACCCGGCGCTTTTTTTTCTGTACCATTGGGTAACACCAGAAGAGAATTTTGAAGTAATCAAAATTTCCCTGCATGAACGCGGTTTTACTAATACTCATGAAGTGCTGCCAAACAAATTTTTAACAGCTGTTTGACAACTCCTGGCCATCGCGACATTGAGGGTAATTGTAAAGCTGATGAACTGGCAAAACTTGCCACCAAATTCACCGATGAGTACATAGACAACGACATAGGCATACTATTACAAACATGCAAGCCACTTATCCTTGAAGAAATCGTGAGAACAGCGAATGAAAGATGCCACAATGAAACCACATGCAGAATCGCCCGACAACTGTAGCCGACTCTCAATGCTAAATGCACAGAGTCTCTGCCAAGCCAAAACAAGCACATTCTTAGCACACTGATTTCAGTCATAACGAGGCACTGCCTAATAGGTAGACACGCCCAAAGGATGGGTGTGCAAACACATGACTTCTGCAGAAGTTGTCTAGATGAGGAGAGGCAAGAGACAATCTCGCACCTACTGTGCCACTGCCCTGCTCTATCCAGACGCAGGTTTACTATTCTGAGTAGACAATTTTTTAATGAGTTGGAAGCTCTCAGTTCTACAGAAATCAGAGATATTTTAAAATTTTTGAAAAGCGCACACTGGTTTTAGGAGAGATAGGGACAAGCTCCCCACGACGCATCACAACGGGCTATGAGCGTGAGTGTGTCCCACAGGACAACTGCTTCCACCTACTCGTAACCTTGCCTTGACAACTCTTTTGCAGTTGCTTATGCTTCATCTATACACTACCCGCTAGTGCTTGGCGTATCGAAGATGGCTTACCTCTAAAAATTATTGTATCGAGTTATGAATGGTTTTGATAAAATTAAAAACAAATTAAGGTATGCAATAATGATATCCAGTTTGATACTTCAACATTCAAGAAACTAACAACAACAAAGCATATTCAAACGAGCTGAATATCCTAAGTTTGAGTCTTCTCATAAAAAAGGAGTTAGAACAGCCACTTCTCAGAGTTCTTCACTGCACAACATTTTTTTTCAAATATAAGAAATGAAATGGCACTTGCGGATTCTGAAGAGGTTCTGCGCTGTACTCAAATAGTTAAATTTCTCAAAGCCTCGGTCACTTAATTAATCACTGGCATGCATGAAGTGGCTGACTGTAGCCTAATCGCAAATGCCACCAGCTCTTTATCTGAGCAGTTTTAGAATCTAAAGAGCAAAAAAAAAAGAACCAAAATACAAAATCGAAATTAAAGGAGCGAATCCAAGTGTTCACAGTTTGCTCAACATCTTTTTATTAGTGATTTGTTGTGCATTTAATTTTTTTGTGGCCACCTGGCCTTCTTTCCGTGTAGATTTCTGAAAATTTGAGCTCGACTCTAAGTAAAAAATGCGTAAATTCGTTCGAAAAAAAATTCGAGCAAAAAAGAGGAGAAGTAGCAAGAAATAATAAATTCATGTTATTGCCCAATTATGGCACTGTGCCAAGGCAAAAACCTCGTAATTCGTGGCGAAGCTCAACGGCCACCTATTTCCACGTACAAAATATTTCTTTGAGTCACCAGAAACGTGCATTTTTTTATAATAAAATTCAGTTGTTTGTGAAATTACGTGCCTAATTTTTTTTTAGTTCTGATTAAAAATTTAAAACGTTGAGAAAAATTTGTCGAAATGAATAGAATACATTAAAAAAAATTATGAAAATTAAATAAATAAAAAAAGTAAATAAATAAAAAAAGTAGTAAAAACTGGTAAAAATTCGCCCTAATTGGACACGAGTGTATATACTTATACGAGGTGTGTTCAAAAAGCATCGCAAATTTTGAATTATCGCAGGTTGCGTAAATTCGAATTTCTATTTTTTTTGTGGCGATATGTTGGTACTCATGTCTCTCACTCATGCCGACGAGTTCGGCCATTTTGAATGTTCAGTTACTTGTTGCCAGCTGCTTTGCTTGCATGTGTTTTGGCTCGTCTTCGATTTTTACCTATTCAAAAAGATGGATCAAAGAACCTGCATCAAATTTTAGGTGAATAACGAAATTAAGTGCGCGGATGCATTCCGCATGTTGACTGTGTCATACGGACAAGCTACTTTGGACCAAAGCAACGTTTATCGGTGGTATAAAATGTTTTCAGAAGGCCGAGAAGATGTGAACGACGAAAAGCGTGCCGGACGCCCGAGCACTTCAACAACAGACGAAAAAATTGATGAAATGAAGAAACTGGTACTGGCCAATCGTCGAATCACCGTTAGAGAAGTTGCTGAGGACCTAGACTGGACATATCGATTGGATCGTGCCGTTCGATTTTTTTCAATGATTTGGCCATGAGATAGGTGACCGCAAAATTCGTACCAAAACTGCTCAATTTCAACCAAAAGCAGCACCGCATGAACATTGCTAATGAGATGTTGGGCTCTGTTCGCGACGACCCAAATTTGCTCCAGAGGGTCATAACTGGTGACGAATCCTGGGTTTATGGTTATGACGTGGAAACCAAAGCTCAATCATCTCAATGGAAGCTGTAAGCCGAATGTAATATAATGTAATCAATATAAAAAATGATTTTTTGTAGTGCTTCGAAGATTGGAAAAAAACGTTGGCACAAGTGCATAATATCTCATGGGACCTACTTTGAAGGGGACAAAATAGATATTAATGAATAAATAAATAATTTCTAAAAAAGCACAAAATTCGCGATACTTTTTGAACACACCTGGTATACAAATCAATTAGTAAATAAATATTCAACAACGTTCGCTTTTATTAATTCTTCTGAAATTAAGGGACAGCCAAAAATTTTCTTTCACTTCAACTGTTTTGCTTAAATAGAAAAAATAAAATAAATAAATACATATAAATAAATATCTGCAAATATTACATAATTCAGTCCCACTGTGCGCTGGCTGCTTTTAGTGCAAGCATTACATGGGTCCCTTGCTGTTTTCCGCATGAAATTCTTCAAATTGCTTTTACTGGCTGCCGACTTGTATGGGCTTGTGTTAAGTCATTGTTATTGTTGTTGCTGTTGATTTTCCATATAAAACATAAGCAAATATTGCATTACTTACTGGCGTGCCAGTGGCGGGCGCTGATTTGAAATTGGTTTTTCGAAATCTCAGTTCACGGCGACAGTAGACGGCGACGCTAGACAAAAGTCGGTCAGGAGTGTACGAGTACATACCAAAATGCAAAAGTTCCGAAGCATATGAGAAATGAAGGCAAATGGAATGTGAACAAAGGTCCATAAATACGTATTACTAAAATATGTTTATAAGTTTACACATATTTTAGATTTCCAAAATGAGTCTACGGCGGCTTGTATTCGCTTCTTTTTTGTATTTTTTTGTTTGGTTTTTTTTTTTTTGTTTTTTTTTCCCCTTTGCATCACTGAATTTATGTATGTGATATGAAAATTTCTATTATTGTGATAAACCTTTTATGGTGGATATCGTATGTACTTAGGTACGTATGAGCTCACATACTTTTGGTAGTATATTAGTATGCACCCTGCAGGAAAAATATGTACTACCAGTTCACTATTCAGCTCAACCAATTCGTGTTCTATCTTTCTTCCAAGGGAGCAAGTGGTATTTTCAGAATTAGCGGCGAAATGTCAATTGTCCACCCATGCAAGAGCAAAATAATAGTTCAAATACCAGTTCATACCTTTCGTACCTTTCTCACTTGATGCTGGCGGCGGTTCCTTGTTAATTAAAACAACCCAAGTATGTACTTACGCAGATGACCCTGCTACTCTCTCGAGGAATACGAACGTTGAGAAAGAAACCTTTTTAAAAATTAACGAAATTGCGAAATTGCTGCTGTAGCTGTTGTTTGTGGGCTTTCCTCTTCCCTCTTTACTCAATGTGATTGAGCCTCATTGGCCGCGCCTGTAGCCACGAACGCTTTTACGGCTTCTCAGTTAGCGATGATCAAGCACATATCCAGACAAATCTTGTGTGAGATTGCGGATGTTCGCATGCCTTCTCCAGCACTGTTGGTACTTCTCTGAAACGTTTGCAGTGAAAGGCCACATGTTCTACGCTCTCGACTGCACTCGAGCAACTCGGGCAAAAAGTGCTGTCGGCCAGCTGGAAACGGTGTAGGTATTCCAGGAAGCAGCCGTGTCCGGTGGGTATCTGGGTTAGGTAGTAGTTGCTTCCTGCTCATCCACCCTTCAAGATTTCGTACGCGTTTGTATGTTCACCAACTTTTGGTAGACTCGTCCCTTCTTCTTTGTCATTCGGCCAACGATCGTGTTCTTTCTGCAGGCTTTTCTGCTACCATCGGTTGCACTCCTTTCACTTCATGTAGACGATACAAGTCCATCGCATGGATATCCACTGGGATCTTTCTAGCAACAACGCATATTGCGCCGCCTGATACTGTTCTATAAGCGCATGCGGTAGTGATGTGAGTCGTCTCCTCCCTGCTTGTCGGCCATCTATGTTACGCAGGATTCTTGCGAGTCGCTGCTTTGAAATTAACTGCTGCCAAAAGATGCTTGAATCTTAGCCTCGTGTAGTGTATGACTCTGATATATTTACTTAATCGTATCCTGGAACCCAAAAAAGCGTAACCTTCATAATCCTTTTTTGCTTCCGTGCGTTTGTCGATTTTCTAGGTAGGACTTAATATCATAAATATGTATTATTTATTGGAAGAGTGTCTTTTATTTCATAAAGTATGCCAACATGCCAAACGCAGCCAAAGGCTTGAGATATATCAGGAAATGGCGCCGTGCAATATTTTTTTTGTTTAAATGCTTTGTGAATACTATTTACGCGTCTGTGTACGTGTTCGATGGTACTGTGAATTTTCCTGAAACCGAATTGGTGATTTGGCATTATATTTCGTTTTTCAATTAAAGGCATCAGTTTTTTGAGCAAACCGAGTGCCATTCCTTTAGAGGCAATTGCCAATAGGCTGATGGGCCGATATGATTTGACTTGTTCAGCGCTTTTTCCTGATTCGACGATTATTTTTAGTTGAGCTACTTTCCATTTAGGGGGAACAAAACCAGATAATATAATAGAATTGTAAATGTATCTACGTAAGGAAAGTGAGTGCTTCTTCTAGGAGTTGTTTTAGTACTTCTCCTGTTATGAGGTCATATGCATGGCCCATCTTTTTTGAAGTTTTTTTTTTATCACTTCTTTAACAACATTTAAATTTTAAACAAAGCAACTCATTTGCTGATGAATTTATCATTTGGTGCTAATATTACTCAAGTGAATGCCGAATAAGTATGATTTTTTCTATTAAATACCAGTATTTTTTCCTGCCGACTATGAACTGCCTGTCAATGTTGTGGTGGGTAGTTATTATGGCAACTAACACTGACACTTTTCCATTGTTTTTTATATCCATATATTTTTCCACTCGGCTGATGAGAACATTTTGCGTTGTCATATCGCATGAGAATTGTTTGCTGGCACATTTGACAAGTTAAAATTGTATTTACATATTCGCTTGATGCGATCTTAATATGGGTCAATTGCTTTCTCCGCCTGGTTAAGTGCTGTTTTGCTGCACACAGGCTTTTAGCGCCTTGTCGTACACATGAAATTATTCATATTTAAGTACTACTTAAGCAATACTTAGATGCATATGTATCTGTGAATAGTGGCAATCAAGATTGATTATATGCCGGTTGCCTCATTAAAGCTGCTCGTATTGAATGCCATTCTCATTACTGCTAGTTTTTGCGGAAAATAATGATTAATCATGCGGAATTGCACGGACTTATCACGCACTAAAATTGTGTTAATCCGTTATGATTGGAAAATAGTACGGCGATGTACTGTAACTTGAAATTAGTGATGGGCGAGTACGAGATTTTTAAACAATCGAGAGAATCTCTATTGGTGCAAAAATGCAATCGAGTCAACAATGGATTGGGTGTCCGACTGTACAATTGAGATATTTTTCAGATCGTCTGACTTTTATGTAACAAATACTAATTACACTAATTGGGAGACTTCTGGGTATGCGGGCTAAGGAAAATTAATTTATTGAAAATATCTTTTTTGTCGTTTTGTGTCCCATTTATAAAAGGAGAATTGTGAATAAATTTCGTAAAAAGCTTTTTGATCTCTTTTTCCTTTTATTTGTTCTTTAGCAAAATTTATGAAAGATATTTTTTACAATATATCAATTACAGTGATTCTATTGAGCTACGCAATAAGTTCATAGCGTTTTTATATTTGCTTTTATTTTACAACGATTCGTTTGCTGTTTGGCAAAGTGTAGGTATTCATTCGATAGAACCCTTTCTGTTCTACAAAACTATGTTAATTGTAATTTTGAGTTATTTAATTTTTTATTAATTTTGAGGCTTAGAAATGGAATTCCCTGGAAGAAAAATTCAACATTTTCGACACTTGCTCTTCCTTGCTTTTCTTCGAGGTCAAAAAACAGCCTAAGCAGCCTCGAACATTTGCGACGTGTGTGGAAGAGGGGTCTTAGGCGAGTCTCGGATTGAAAAGTTAAAAATGGCAACTCTGACGTCGCTGACACGTCTAGAAACGGAAAGCCTTCTGAATTCGATGAAGAACTTTGAGAAATCACTTTTGAAGGTGAACGGTCGCCAAACTAGTCGTAAATTGACGAAAAAAATCAACTGCGATCATAAAACGATTCTCAATCACCGAACCGAACGCGTTGATGCCTGCCTACCATTTGGAATTTAGAGAGAACGTAGGTTCGAATCTCGGTGAAACACCAAAATTAATAAAAACATTTTTCTAATAGCGGTCGCCCCTCGGTAGGCAATGGCAAACCTCCGACTGTATTTCTGCCATGAAAAAGCGCCTCATAAAAATATCTGACGTTCGGAGTCGACTTGAAACTGCAGGTTCCTCCATTTGTAGAACAATATGAAGACGCACACCGCAGATAGGAGCAGCAGCTCGGCCAGACTCTCATAAGGGGTGTACGCGCCAATTATATTTATATATATAATAATAATATTCGACGGGCCCATCTGCCAACCCTGTATCTTTTGACAGAGACGTCAAATCGCTTAATGACATATCGCGTTGGAAGCGTCAGTCCAAGCAGATTTTTACCATGGAACAGTACATGCCACGCGAGCGCTCCCAAATTGTTGAAATTTACATTTAACAAAAGAAGTCAATTGTGAAAACTCAACGTGCGTATAAAATATAAAATAATGTGAAAAGTGGGCCTTCTAAGAACGGTTAATGATGGAACACAACTTCATTCATATGGCTGCCTCGGCTAGCCATGCACCATCCCATACGATCGGTCCAATTTTGCAACACATTTTCGATTGTATGCGGCTGTATTTCAGCTATGACATCGCGTACGTTGGTCTTCAGTGCATCAATTGTTGCTGGTTTGTTGGCATAACACTGGTCTTTGACGGCACCCCAAAGATAATAATCCAACGGCGTCAAATCGCAGCTCCGAGGCGGCCAAACGAAATCAGAATTTCGGCTGATAATGCGATCTTCGAAGTCAGTGCGCAAAAGATTGATCGTAGCATTCGCTATGTGGCAAGTAGCGCCATCTTGTTGGAACCAAATGCCACCAATATCCTCCTCTTCAATTTCTCGGAACAAAAATTCGTTCAACATGGCCCGGTAACGCTCTCCATTGACGGTTACGACCACTCCTCGCTCATTTTCGATGACTCGTTGAGAATGCATCGGCTTTTCTTCGAGTGCGTGCGGGTTTTCTGAGCCCCAAATGCGGCAATTTTGCTTGCTAACATACCCGCCGAGATGGAAATGGGCTTCATCCGAAAATATGATTTTTCGGTAAAAGTCTTCATCTTCTTCAAGTCGATCCCAAGCCCATGCAGCGAAGCGAAAACGCAATATTTCCCAGCGTTCTTTGAGCGTATACGCAACCATTTTCGTTCAGCGGAAGAATAAAACTAATTTTCTGCCAAAGCAGATGACAGCTAAGTTTCCCCATTCTTGAAATAATACCTATTTCAAATCCGTAACGATAGATGGCGGGCCCCGTATATCTTGCCCGTTATCGAGCAACACGCGGTCATCCAAAGAATATTACTTTATGTGTTTGGTTGGACTGGGAGGGCGTGGTGCACTGGGAAACGCGTGAAAAGAATGCCACGGCTTACAAGTAGCTTTACATTGCCAAGCTACACTGCGTGAATGTCAAACCGTACTCCTTTACAACAACGCCCCAAGTCGTCAAAGCCACACTCCAAGAGCTCGAATGGAGGTCCCTCAGCATCCGCCGTATTCTCTGGACCTTGGTCCGACCAATTACCATCTTTTACACTCATTGTCAAAGGCATCAACAAATTGGTCGAGAGGTGGAAAGAGGTTGTAAAAAGCAAAGACAAATGCATAATTGATTAAATTATTGATTTAGTTATTATTTTTTGTTTAAATAAAAGTCTTTGATAAAAACGCTACTAACTTATTCCACAACCTAATAAATTTTGTAGAATGACATTATAAGAGAAGTTAACTCTGGAGGATGTCCATTAGTTTTCGTGAATAAATAACTAAATATTTCTGAAAAGAATTTCGAAATGCAATGCTGGATTAAAGGCATTGCAGCAGCACTTTGCTAAAATATGATAGAAAATTGTATAGCCAGTGGAAGCGCAACGGGGGTTACTATGCACATGCGGGCCATTCTATACCAGAAGCACCAGAATCAAATGCTCAAAATCACAGACTTAACAAATACCTGTTATTAGTTGACTTTCTGTATTCTTTGCAAGCAATTTTTCACTTTTTGGAGATAAATCAGCTACAAGTTGCAATGAAATTTTCTTTGTGGAAGGGGACTCTACGCATGATACCCACATATGATTATTTTTAGTTTAAATTCTGATACAAGATGTAAATCATTTTCATCAAAGTTTGTTATACGCAAACGTGAGCAATGCAATAGCTTTTCGATTAAGTAAAAATCATTTACGTAGAATTGAAGAGATTATGAACGAGTGGATGGACATTTCATCTGAGCTGCCATACAGTTAGAAAATGTATCAAGTTTCATAAAGAAAGCCTTTTTGGTAAATAAAATTAAAGAGAAATAATAACTACATAACCAAAATGAAAGTGTTAACAAATACAAATGCATGAAATGTGTTCTGAAAGTTATTTAGTGAATATTTTAAAATATTCATCAATATTCAGCAGACTAAAATTTCAATTCACTGCATTTTTCCTTTATAAAAAAAGAACAAACGTGAAAACTGAATGTCGCCTGCGAACGAAAAGGTGAATGAGAGTAATTGAAATTTTTGTACGTGCACAGGAATATTAAATTTTGTGCTTTAAATCATCTTATGGTAGTCAGTCAGATAACAAAACTCTTCTTGTTCTTCTTCTTATTCTTTTATTATAGGATTTCACTTGTTTTTCTTCACACAATTACATAGTTATAAATTATACAAATATTACAAAGTATTATTAAAATTCAAAATGATGAAATGTTATTGTCCTTCCGCTGATGTCGAAATCCAGCTTTCGCGCCATCTCTTTGGTGGTCTTCCAGGTCCGCGCTTTCCATATGGTATATAGTCCCTCGCTATTCGGATAATTCTGTCGTCACTAGCTCTAGAAACGTGATCATTCCAAGCTCGTCTTCTTGTTCTTATAAACTTCACTACGTCATTAACGCCAGTTTCGTCACGAATGACCTCGTTTCTAATGCAGTCAAGACGTCTTTTTCCTACGATAGATCGTTGAACTTGCATTTCAGCTGTACGCAGTAGCTGTTTTGTTTTTGCGTTTTCAGCTCGTGCTTCGCCTCCATAGGTCAGTATTGGTCTTATTACACTCTTGTATATACACGTCTTGCTTTCAGTGGTCATATATTTGTTCCACCATACAACATCCCTTATGCAACCAGCAATACTTGCGCCCTGCATACATCTCTCTCTGACTTCCTTAATTATGTCGCGGTTACTGGATATTTCTATCCCCAGGTATTTAAATTTCATAACTTGCTCTATCATTGTCCTTTCTATTTCAAGTGTGCATCTGATCGCATTCTTGTAAACTTATGTATTAATCTTTGCAAATTGTCTTCAGAGTCGGCAATTAATATGGTATCATCTGCATAACATAAAATTGGTATGCTCATAACCAAACTCCTCAATAAAAAAATTCTTTCGTCACAGCTTTAGAAGTACATTTTTTTTTTAATTATTGTAACTCCTTATCAGATCTAAGCATGGAATCTAGAATGTAATGCACAAGAATATTAATAAATAATATACCGCTACAATATTTTTTTTTTGGGACCCTCAGACAGTACAGCACTCAGACAACATTAAGTCCACTGTACTGCACTCAAGTTCCCTTTGTAATTTTCTTTAAATCTACTCGACCTCCAAAGAAATTTGAGTAGGTATTGTGGTGCCAAGTAGCCAAAGTGGTCGCTCCTTAGCACATTAGTGCCAAAGGCCTCAAGCCTGATTCGAGTGAACGCCAGGCAGAGGCACAGAAAGTGGTTCGCCGTCTCATCCCTCATCCTCCTCTCCACATGCTGGGCAGAGTGCACTGTCTGAGATGGCTACCTTTTCCATGTGCTTCGCCCGTAGAAAGTCGCCCATCATACATCCAACCAGCTGCCTGTAGTCCCTTCTGCCTAATGGCAGAAAGATCTGCGAGAGTCAGTCGGACATGACAGGTAACATAAGTTTTGTTCATCTGTTACAATTTAGTGTCGTTCCTAGTCGGCACGTGGAGCGGAGACTAACGCGTTGCATCTATTTCGATTTTGAGCAACTCCTCGAAGCTACAACGAAGCTGCCAGCTACCAATTTGCTGACATTCAGCATTTACCGTTCTTATCCACGCACTTTTGGGTCGCCCTCTGCCTCGTGAGCCTTGGAAGTACCACTCGAGTACCATTATTTTCCTTTCGCAAAGTGTGCGCAATCCAACGCCATTTCCGGCGTTTAGTCTCGACATTAACAGGATCTGGCATTCTTAGTGCTAGTAGATTGCCACTCGATATAATTCAGGGACAGATACCATTTTGGGTCCATAGCGATATCTGATAAGAGCCGACCTCTTCTTCCACTGGAACCAATAGTCTGAACTGACCGTGGCATTCCAAATGAGATAGCGCGTTTTCAAGAGGCAAGCTAATCGTTTGCTTGTAGCCTCACAGCTCTATTTGCAGGCCGATTTTCTGTGTTAGGTTGAGCATAACCTCAAGAGCCGCCGTTGCAGTTGATTTCATAGCTTCCGTAATGCAAAGCACGGAGATTAGTTGAACTTTTACCAATGGCTTGAGATATGTTTGCTTCCTTATCGCCTTCCACCTCACCAATATGCCATAGAGTAGTATAGGTCTAGCAATTGCAGTGTAACACCAATGCATAAAAGCGGGTGAGAGACCCGATGTGCTTCCAAGTATCCTTTAATATTCATACAAAGCAATCGTTGTCTTCTCAATTTATTATCCGCTATCACTACTTGGCGGCCTCGGTAGTCTAGCGTAAGTGCACTAGCCTGCCATCGCAGAGGTTGTGGGTTTGAATCCTCCGTAAATCACGGTCCTGGCACTTTTCCCAACTTAACTACTTTCCTAGTTTCTAAAAAAAAGTTCATTCCACAACCCCAGCAACCTTATCCTTACAATCCTAACTCCCGCTCAAAAGTCAGCGCATTACTTGCATTGTGGCTGCTAAAACAAGCAAAAACAAACAGTTGCACATTGCATCATGGCGCCGGCAAGAGGAAGCGGGCAATCGCGGTAGTAGCGCAGACAGACCAAAATTTAGCGAGGTCCTCAACCATCTGTGCGATCCTTCTGCCAGAAAAATGTGACACACAGATGGCGCCTCAAGCAGTAAAAAGGTGTTGTTCCTAAGCAACGACAGGTGGACATTCCCACTACTTGGGACGGGTAGCGGCAGGCTATTCATTTAACCTGTCAGAAAGCAAAATAGATTAATGAAACCAACGCAAGATTTGCTCTTGTCCTGGCCCTATGCTCCCAAGTGGAGGGAACAAGGAAAAAAAATTACTACGAGGAGGGTATTTGCTTCACAACTAATAACCAGAGAAATGGCGATAACACACCCCCTTGAGGAGTACCTCTATGTGCTGCCCTCGTTACTAAAGTCCCATTTCATTCTGCCATAATCATTCTGCATCCAGTTCTGGATCAATTTCTACACCAGATTTCTACACTACTAAGATAGCGTTAGTTGAATGCCCCAGTAATATCCAGAAATACTATTAAAGCGTAAGCGTTATATTCCAAAGTGTTTTAAATATTACAGACCAGCCTCCGTAGATCTGTTCTTAGTGTGCGAAAAGTTTTTATAAAATTACGTTACGGTTGCTGAACTTTTCAAAGCCATTGCCTTCATACGATTTCCGATGTCAGCTTTTGAATTTATCATCACCACAAGGAACAAGGTTCCTTATATTAAAGGTGCTAAGAAGGGAATTTAATGGTACTGATATCTTTAGTAGATTATCTCTCAATATACCTATTTGGAACTTGCGCTATTTCGACCTGTTTCATGTGCAATTGAAGAGATTCAATGATGCTTGTAACACACCCATTGCGCGAACTTTAAGTGAACTGAACAATGTTTAAGGTATCGACCTGCAATTTACTGGAGCAGCACTGAAAATCTTAGTTCTAAGACATAACTAACTCATAGATCCCACTCAAAAGTGCGTAGTTAGTAAGAATATAATTGCATTCGTTCGTTAAATAAAGAAATAAATAAAACATAGGATATCTACAATATATATATAAGTCGTTTAATGTACCTGCAAAATTAAAAAAAAAAAATATTTTCTTTTTCCTATTATTTTCAGCGCTGCAGCCTTCCTGCTATGTGCAATATATAACTCATACGCCATGTCGTACCCACAGGCATTAATTGAGATATTTGTTTCGTAACAGGTATGCATTATTTTTGTTATGTTTAAATAATTTTTCAGTTTAAAATAATTTTTTAACTAACGAAATTGTATCGAACAGATTTGTAAAGAAATACCTGATCTACTCTCAAACTTGTCTGCAAACGCAGAAATATTTACGATTATTTCTCTATTAGTTGGTGGTAGATGCGTATTCGCCAGTGGCGTTAACCAATGCTATGAGGAAAAACTTTCTCTGGTCACCTTAAATTACTTTGTAAAGCGTTCGTTATAACGAATCCAAGGGAATAGCTTCAAAGAGGCAATGCTTTTTGATGCCGCTTTGTTAATTGTAATGGAATAAAACTGTAGTAAGCCTTCTGGCATCACGGCTAATTTCTATTAGAGTGCGTGTAATCATCAAAAAGAAAAAAAAATCATCAAAAAGAAAAAAAAAATCATCAAAAAGAAAAAAAAAATTCTCAAAAAGAAAAAAAATTAAAAAAATTTTGAAATAAGTTTTTAACTTCAGATAAAAGTAAGCAACCGGTACTTAATTTTACAAAACCTGAAAAATTTGTAGCCCGTTTTTAGTACAAAATTTGATGTTTGCATTCAAATCAAGCAAAAGCACACCTGCTTGTACAAGTGGGCGCAAAATTAATCACTTTCGAAAACCCTTTGGCCCCAGTACAATATACGGAGGACTCACAAAGTTCTAGGAACTCCACACCATTTAATTTTCCAACTCGAAGCTGTTTTTACCGGTCACTGGACGATCCGCACACACGCAGAAAGATGGGTTCACAATTTAATACTCATTGCAGAAGCTGTAGGGGCCTTTCAGGATACTATTGAGCGACTTCGCTGTAAATGTCCGGCTTTGGCAGCTAGACGATTAAGGTCACACAGGTTGCTCTTTTCTTCGATAGTCTGGGGCAATGTTCCAACGTAAGTTCATCAATCTGCTCCATTACATCAACAGCTCTGGTTGGCCGTAGATGCCTGCCTATCTGAGCTCTCATAATGGCATCAAACGGCTCTTTAGTGCCATTTCACCCTCCTCCCATAAACCTTAATATGGCTAGTAAATAAATGAAAAAGAAGAGTTCAAGCTAGATGAATAGCAACAAAATTGCAGCACTGCATACCGAATGTATATTTTCCAATATATTTGAATGCTCGCATTTCCACTTTAACGAAACGCATATCGTCCACTCTAAATGGCAGCGTTTAACTAGTATCGGAAGTAACATTTGCGTGCGTTGGTTAACAATAATCCTGTGTCATTAGCCTACATTTTTTCTACCGGGAAGGTTTTTTTTTTGTTTGGTTTCAGTGCAAGTCATTTTCATTTCCCGTGGTTATCAAATTACATTTGAGAGCTTTGAGTATTGATGCCAATGACGGTTTAATGTTGCAACAAAATGTCTTGTCTGAAAGCGTTAGAGCTGCTGGTGGTTGAAGGGATAAAGTAGCAACAACAACGAATACCATTTGCGCGCCAACCAACACCCAAAGGTATTGACTGCACATCCAGAGGACGCTTTAGTGATTACATTTTAGCAGTTATTGCAATATCTGCAACAGAAGCAATTCGCTAAGTGACAGTTTTACGTCTGTAACAGTTGGTGCAGTTGATTGCGTTTGCTGCTGTACTCGTCGCATGAGAATTTTCCCATTTTCACGTAATGTTTTTTATTCATTTTGAAAAGATTCTGTGTAAATATTAATGCAGATGATTGCGGGCGTGCAGTCTTAATATATACATACGCACGTTTATTTATATATATCTACGCTATTTTTTGGTTACTTTGTCGCATTCCCAGTTGTGAAATGTGAGTAAATTGGATGCAAAAATCACAAATCTCACCGGAGAATGGATTGAACCACATCGGTGCTCGATTTTCTTTCTCGCTAAAATTCCTCAAATTCAACTGTGAAATGTCAACTGTGCGGTTAGCATCTATGATATTGTTTAGTGAGAGGCATACATTCCGTGTTTGGAAGAGGTGGCGCTGTTGGCTCAAGGCATATTTTTAGGGATAAGCGCTTAAAAGGTAAAACACGTTTAACATTAATGCTTTTAGTGAGATATGTCGCACGATGAATACATTACACTAACACTTCCTTTAACATTTCCTTTTAACTTTTTTTACATTTTACAGCGAACCAGTGAAAAATGAGTCTAAAATACTGCGAAATGTTAGCGAAATGCGAAAATATGCGATATTTTTCACTGGTTCGCTGTACGTATTTGAGTATAACTCGAAAAGTTATGTGAATTGCGCTATGAAACTTTTAGGGATAATTGAGTACAGTCACAGCTATTAATGTCAAACCTGAAAAAGATTAAAAAAAAAATTAGGGGGTATTTTTCAAAGATGACTAAAAAGCTTTATTTTCAAAAAAAATTTGAACTAACAAATATATAATTTTTTCAGAAAATTAAAAACAAAACAAAGAAAATTTCCGGAATTTTTTTTTTATGAAAAATAAGTACATTTTGTGCTTCAAATGTGATTTCTTTTTTGAAAAAGAAAAAAATTAAAAAAAAGAGGGCGCTTTTTTCAAAGATGGCAAAAGAACTTTATTTTCAAAATAATTTGAATTAAAAAATAAATATTTTTTGTGGACATTTTTTTTTAGGAAAAAAAGACTTTTTGTGCTTAAAATGTTATTTTTTTTGAAAAAGGAAAAAAATTTAAAAAAAATTTGAGAGTGTGGAGAGTGAGATGACAAAATAACTTAATTTAAAAAAATTTTAATTAAAAAATAATTAATATTTTTCCGAAAATTAAAAGCAAAAAAAAAATTTCCGGAAATTTTTTTGTGAAAAATAAGTACAGTTTGTGCTTCAAATGTAATTTTTTTTTTTTGGAAAAGAAAAAAATTAAAAACAAAAAATTTGAGGGGCTTTTTTCCAAGATGACAAAAACACTTTATTTTCAAAATAATTTGAATTAAAAAACAAATAATTTTTTTCCGAAAATTAAAAGCAAAAATAAAACATTCCCGGAATTATTTTTTTATGAAAAATAAGTACATTTTGTGCTTTAAATGTGATTTTTGTTTTTTTTTAAGAAAAAAATTAAAAAAAATGAGGTGGCTTTTGTCAAACATTACAAAAAAAATTTATTCTCAAAATAATTTGAATTAAAATATAAATACCTTTTACGGAGATTTTTTTTATGAACAAGAAAAAACGTTTTGTGCTTAAAATGTGATTTTATTTTGAAAAAGAAAAAAATTAAAAAAAAATTGTTTTTCAAGATGCCCAAAAACTTAATTTAAAAAAAATTTGAATTAAAAAATTATAATTTTTTTCCGAAAATTATAGTTTTTTTCCGAAATTATGAAAAAAAAGTTTTGTGCTTAAAATGCGATCTTTTTTTTAAAAAGAAAAAAAAAAGAAAAATTGAGGGGGTGTTTTTCAAAGGTGACAAAAAAACTTAATTAACAAAAAAAATTGAATTAAAAACTAAATAATTTCTTTCCGAAAATTAAAGCAAAAAAAAAATTCCGGAAATGTTTCTTGTGAAAAAGAAACATATTTTTTGCTAAAAATGTGATTTTTTTTGTATATTAAAATACACCGATGGTATTTCACATCAAAAAAATCTATCCTAAATTATTTTTATTTTTTTTATAATATATTTCCAGTTTGCTTCTTATTATACTCAAGCCTACAAATAAACTAATTCTCAGAAAATTTTATACAATGTCCAATGTCGCTTGATATGGAATCGCGCGTGTATAGAAATTACCGGATATTTCGTTCAAGTGGAAGCGTGACAGTGACAAAAGTTTCACCCCCCCATTGTCTCACACTTACCTCCTTCTATAGGCATTGCTCGTGGTGCGTTGTCGCAATTAACTGAGAAATCCACACAACAAAAACCATTCACCACAAATTAGTTTATGTGTATCTAAGTACAATTTTGTTGCCCAATTTAATGACATATTTACTTTGGCTTTGATAACTTCATTCGGAGCTAAACTGGTTAATATATGTTTATTTGTATTTATACATTTATGCGCACTAGGGTCGACGAATTCGCGCTTAAAAACATAGCAGATTTTGTTTCGGCGACTGATACTATTCGCAATCCTGAACAAAAAAGGGTAGGGGAGCAGCTCAAAAATTAATTGCAAGCCTGTTTATTTCTATTTTTTGGAAGTAAGTGTAGTTATGGTTCTAAATTGAGGGTACGGGAAATTCATTTTCTACTGATTGGTTTAATTTGCTCAAAACACCCCACTAGAAAGGAGTTTCTTGCAAAAAATTACAAAAAAAAAACTTGATGGCTGTTTAATAATTAAGGCCTAAAATCTTTTTAAGGCCGTAGGCTGTATATATATATTTAATTTTTTTATAAAAATTACAACATTTATAAATTTTATTACACTTTCGTTATTGCTCAAAAAAGTCCATAGAAACATAGCTCTATAATGGATTTCAAGCTTCTTTGTTTATAACTTTAAGGAAGGGTCTCGGCCCATTAGAAATGGTGTTTTTTGGGTGTTCTTTAAAAACGTGTAAAACGGAAAGACAAAGACTTTTTTATTCTTGTTTTTAGTATTTTATTTCTGGATCTTTTGTTAAAAAATAAATTTTTTTTTTAGGCATACGAGGCTCGTTCAAAAAGCTGTCAGCCTTCAGAAAATGTCTTCACATGGACTATGGACGCAAATACAGCCGGTTCTACCGCACCGAGTTTGATTAAATATAATTTTAATGAGGTATTTAATCAAACTCGGTTCATGATTTGGAAAAAAAATTTTAGTTTTTTTTTCGGATCTGTAAAGTAAAAAAAAGGGTCAAGCAACAGTTTTTCATTTTTGAACGTCCGCCACTTTGTCACATTTTTTTTAAGATCGGAGCTCACACGATAACGGCATTCATACAGAGCAAGAACCTTTTTGTCTTTTTGATTTCAGACACCTATCAGTCCCGGAATGCGTGTCGCTAGAGACATAGAACATAGGTACATTTTTTTCGAAAGACCATTTTTTAATAATATATAAAAAATATTTTTTTTTACAATGGATCCAAACAAAAATAATTTTTTTTTTTTTCGTTTCCGTTTTACACGCTTTTAAAGTAACACCCAAAAACACCATTTCAATCAAACCGAGAGCCTAAAAGTTATTAATAAAAAAGCATGAAATCCATTTCAGAGCTATACTTCTATAGACTTTTTTGATCAGAAACGAAAGTATATTAAAATTTATAAATTTTGTCATTTTTATAAAAAAATTAAATATATTAAAGTTTTAGCCCACCCTAATGCACACGCATGCTTGCAGAGAATCTTACTTGCCACTTTAATTACCAACTAAAGATACAAACTACGTACTTACCAACTTTGTGATCTGCAATTAGAAAGTTTGGCTGCCTTCCTGATGAGTGGCTTCGTGATGCTGCTTACGCTTTTATTTACTGCTGCGTACAATTTAAGCTCAGCATTTAATTTTAATTAAACCACAGCGCAACCTCAAAGCATGCGACTGTATTGCTGATCTCACCTTAAGTACCTGTGCAACGTAATTGGTAATTTGCGATTAAACGTGAAACAGGCGAAGGAATAGCACATAAATACCCCTGCAAGTGCTTTCCCATAAGCATGAAGACGGTTGAGTAGCCAACTAAACAGAAATATGCCTACCTACGTACATGAAAATGTGGACACTGAAATCCGAGCACGTAAAAAATCAGGGTTTTAAGTCTTCTATCCAGTCTTAAATTGGCCATATCTACTCATAAATTGCGTATATAAAAGTATACTTTGCCATAAAACCTCTGAATGACGCCTTTTATTTGGAGAGTACAACAGAGCGAGTATCTTTGCACTGACAAATTTCTGCACTTCACCTGACGAATTGCGCCTCTCGAATATTACGCTGCCTTTCCTTACATCTATGTGGCCAGCAAGCATTCTTTATTGTCCTCATAAATGAAGTTTTTTTCGTTTTTAAATAATGATAAAATGGGATACATTTCGTAAATCACAAACACTGCCACTCAATGTGTACAGTTCTGAGGACACTGGATACTCGAGCTTCGCCCAAAAGGCAAGCTGGGTTTGGTGCTTCTTAACCCATCTTCGGCCGCTACAAGAATTCGACATAATTTTTCCATTTCCTTTTTAGTCAGTGCTTATAGGACCATAATCAAGAAAAATTAAAAAAAAAAAAATCTGACCATCGGTGTTTTAGATATGGACTGGTCGAAAAATCGACCGCTGGCCAAAAACCGTCAAATATATTAAAAAAAAAATACAACATTTATGAAAAAAATGTAGCACACGAAGTCAATTTATTTCATTTTATTTCAAATACAAATATTTTTTTGTTGTTTTATTGATAGAAAAGTCAGCTTACAAATTTTTATAATAATCATCAAAACATTTAGTATGTAAATGAATATTGCATTTTTTGCAAGTAAAAATAGTATGTTTCTTGCAAAATTTAGACCGCCGAAATTTGTTTTCAATGCTTCTCATGACGGCGTGTACCCTTTCATTGATCCGAGGAAGGTTCGATGGACCTTCATCTCCATGTTCGTTTTCATACTCGTCCTCGTCCTTGTCGTAATTCAATAATTCTGTTGTGACTTTGGAACGAAAATCAATTTGTGACAGTGGTTTTATCTTTTCAATTCTTGCCATCATACAATGAAGTTTCCATGCATTGACCATTGCGTTACCAAGAGCATTTGTCCATATTGGCCACCACCATTTTTTTCCTCTCATACATATTCTATAATTTGCCACCGCATTATCATGGAGATCCACACCACCCATGCCATGATTAAACTCTTGAATAACTTTTGGCTGCAGGATAGTGATAGTTTGTTTTTTCTTCCGACAATATATTTTAGTGCTAATAATTGGATTGACTGTGGACTTATTAGTTATAACATTGACTACAGCATTATCATTCCAAATGATCCTCGTATTTCTTTTTTTAAATTTCTCAAAGGAGAATCGCCCATTCTATTTTCGCCTATAGTACCAGTTGCAAAAAATCAACGTTCGTTCAGACACATTAGATGGTATGAAGAGAAAAAATTATCAAAGAAAATGGTGTGGCACTCAGGGTCAGATACGTTGGCAAGCAAGTCTAAGACTGTTTGTGCGCCTAGACCAATAGTTTTATCGTGAGGGGTTGGTGCTCCCCCGTACAATGAACTAGAAAATAAGTACCCACTTTCAGAGCATAAGCACCATGTGTTAAACCCAAACCGGATTGGCTTTCCCTTGATAAACATTTTGCAGGAGTGTCGTCCAAAGTATGGAATCATCTGTTCGTCTATAGAGAGATTATGGCTAAAGACCCCAAACTGCATAAACTTTTTGTTGAGAGCGTCAGTAATTGGACGAACCTTCGCAAAACGGTTTGCTGCGTTTAAATTCGTGTTGTCAGCGAGATGGAAAAACTGCTTAATTTTGGAGGAGGTAAGGTACTAGTGCTGAACTAGAATTTTGGTTCACTAGTAGTGATTTTCCCTGCAGGGGTAGTACCTTTCCTATACCACAAAGATACTCACTTCCATCTCTTTCAATAAGAAAAAAATATTGCTAGATTTGGTTCTATCCTACATGACAGTTCCTGGCCAGCGGTTGATTTCTCGACCACTAAAGTTTACGTCCATGAAACAGTAAAAATTATTGCAATATCCATATGTTACTTTTTTGATTCTCTTAATGTCATATTTTCTCTTCACAATAAATTAGTAACAATTATTTATTTTTTTGTTTTTCATTATTTTTTCATCTGCACAAAAAACACGTAAAAATAGTGACAATTTCATTCTTTTACAAAAATCTGTCCTGAACCTTTTTTTCTTAAAAAATTATGCTCTAGAAATTAACTAAATTCCAAATTTAAAACTTGTGAAACCTGATCAATAAATTTACATTTAGTTTCTGAGATATTGGAGTCCGAATTTGGTGGTCGAAAAATCGACCAGCTGCCGAAAATGGGTTAATGTGAGCTATGATATGCCTTACTACTATTTCACAGCAGCAATTTGCATTATTTGGTTTATGACGGTATTTCCTTTGTCAATCAGCCTCTCCGGCTTTCCATGTACGTGTGCATGCATTTCACCTATTAATGTTGGTTCGCAATTAGCCCTACTCAACTTGTTGCCTGCATTCCGTTGAACTCAATTAGTGAGTGAACTTACAAACTCCTTTTTCGAAGTTCAGATATAGAAAGTAATCAGTAATTAAAGGAAATATACGTACATAAATGTACTGTACAAGGTGAAGTCCAAAATAAACAAGACTGAGCTAAAACAGAAACGACAGGAGCTTTGTTCTGATAACTTCGCGTTTAGTTATTCAAAATAGCCTCCTCTGGCCGCGATAAACTGTTTTGCGCGTTCTAAAAGCTTTTCGAAAGAATGTTTCAGATCACTGACCGGAATGTCCTTCAGGATATCGGTACAAGCCTTGCATAGGGTTACGTTGGTTGCCACTCTTCATAAGGAAGTAGAGGAGAGCACTTAGGAGCGGATGCCCATTTTGATAAAATTATGGTAGTTTGGACTCAAGTTCCCCCTTGAATTGCTTGCGTAGCAGTAATAAGACATTTATTGATTATTATGAATTGAAGAAGCTCATTATTAGTTGTAGTTTTCCAAATGTAATTCATGAATATGGTATACAATTTATATTTAGTTTATTTATTTGTTTACCACTTACGCGTCTTGAGCGCTGCCTTTAGCAACGAAAACCAACAGATCAATGCAGATGGACAACCCATTTCTCAGATACCTGGCATCAGTTGATGACATCTGTTTGCTCGCTGTGAGACCTCAAATTGCTGACAGATGCAATGCACGAAAAGTGGTTTCAACTTTCAACCGGCCTCGAATTGAATGTCGGAAAAACGAAAGCGCTGCATCTCACTGACATCATATCGGAACCACTGATAGTGTGTGCACAACAGTTCGAAACCGTTGATGGCGGTTCTGAGTTGCATATCGAATATAGAATTGGCAAAGCTAAATCATCCTTCGGCATTCTCGCTCCAATGTGGCAAAACAACAGTATCGACCTTCACGCTAAGCTGCGTAGCTTCAATCTGAACGTGAGGCCGTTGTATTATATGGTTGCACCACCGGGAAAGCAACTACGCAGAT
This sequence comes from Anastrepha obliqua, assembly GCF_027943255.1. NCBI lineage: Eukaryota > Metazoa > Arthropoda > Insecta > Diptera > Tephritidae > Anastrepha > Anastrepha obliqua. The sequence continues at coordinate 7,965,958 of NC_072894.1, forward strand.
TACGAAGCGCCTACAATTGTTCATAAATCGCTGCATTCCGTGGGATTTTGCGAATTTTCTGGCCCCGGACAATAACCAGCGCCAGATTGTAGGCGCAAACTAACCAGGTCAACGTTGCATCATAAATAAAAAAAAAGGAAGTGGCAATGGATTAGCCCCGTCAAGGAAAAATAACTACAATGTCGCTAAAGGAGAGCTACGCTGGAATCCATTTCAACAAACTGGTAGAAGTATTGGCAGACCACGCACCACCTAGCATCGCTTAACAGAAGCTGAAATGAAGTCTCTTGGATTATTGGCGAGCAAACTAAGATCCCTAGCACAAAAACGTGTCCGTTGGCGAAAATGAATGGTTGACGCCCTATGCTCCCTAAGCTACTCTAATATAAAATTTGTTTCGTTTACTTGTTTTCCACAAAGTAGGCAAAAAACGAGAAATAGCAAGAGCAACGAAAGTCAAAGTAAGCGTTGCATAACCGTATTTACCTACTTCAGTCTACGGGAAAGGGATTTTGTGGCGAAGGCGTAATAAAGGTCAGAATAAAGATTTTCCTTACTCCAAGTAGTTCTTTTTGATTAGAACCGATATTCAAAAACAAATGATGAAACATATGATTAATTTCACTTAAAATCTTATCGGGACTCCCTTGTGTATGTATCATACTACTGCTGCAGCTGTCTAGTTCACAAGTGCCAGACATGATTGACGTATGACACCATTTGCAAATATTATATAATATGATAAATATTCCTATGAGGTTATTAATTTTGTATGTTACTACTAGTTTTGCGTTCATCCGTTTAATGTTGCAAGCAACAACTGTCATTGACTTTAAGTTCCTTTTAGTACTTAAGCCTTCACAGTTATATAAAGTTTGGTCCGAGCCGAATTCTTTTATTTTTTAATTTTTATTTTATTTATAGAAGTAAAAATTAGTCAAGAAGAACCAGTTGTCTTAAGGAATACTACAGGTGTTTTAGCAAATCACATAATAATAATAATCTTAAGGGGTTAGGGGTAGTCAGAGGCCCGAAAAAATGATGATTTTCAATAATTTTTTTTTGCTAGTCAATTGCTTTATTTTACAAAAATAAAAACATAGCATTAGTACATCATGTTTCGACTTGACTTTAGCAAAATTTAAAAAAAAATATTACGATTGTAAAAGTTATCGCTGTTTGTGTGGAGCCCGTTTCTTCAGAAGTCCCTTCCCGTAGTTTTGAGAAAAACGTATTTAAAGTTTTGCTATCGATTTATGGAAAAATCTTTATTTATTCTTATAAATCAATTTCATCCCCTTCAAAATAATCTCCTCTCGATGAAATACACTTATGCCAACGATTTTTCCAATCCCCGACACATGCCAAATAGTCCATTTCCGGTATAGCCATCAGCATCTTCTTCGATTCAGCTTTTATCTCCTCAATCGACTCGAAACGCGTTCCCCGGAGTGGTCTCTTGAGGTTTGGGAATAACCAGAAGTCACACGGAACCGAATCAGGCGAATACGGTGGTTGCGGAACGATATGCGTGGAATTTTTGGCGAAATAGTCACGAAGAACGAGTGCAGTGTGAGACGGTGCATTATCGTGATGCAAAAACCAAGAGTTGTTGGCCCATAATTCTGGTCTTTTTAGACGAATTTCTTCACGTAAACGACGCATAACGCTCAAATAATATTCCTTATTAACAGTTTGGCCAGGTGGAAGGAATTCATAGTGCACCACACCACGAAAATCGAAAAAACTGTCATCATGACCTTTATTTTTGAACGACTTTGACGTGCTCTTTTTGGTGTGGCCTCGCCTTTAGCACGATATTCGCTTGATTGGTCGGTTGTTTCAGGGTCGTAAGCATAAATCCAAGTCTCATCTCCCGTAATGATGCATTTGAACTTGTCCTGATAGTCTGAAAGCATTGTTCCACACACATCAACGCGACGACTTTTTTCCAAGAAATTGATAGTTTTCGGTACCAAACGAGATTTGACTTTTTGAAGGCCCAAATGGTCTTTCAACATGGTTTTCAAGGATCCTTCTGATATTCCGATCATATCAGTAAGGTCTTTAACAGTCAACCGACGATTTTTGAGCACTAACTCTTTCACTTTATTGACGTGTTGGTCATCTGTTGACGTCGATGGTCGTCCGGAGCGCTCCAAGTCATCAACACGTTCTCGACCCTCTTTGAAGTCTTTGTGCCTCTTATAAACATTTTTCTGCTACATGGTCGAATCACGAAATGCCTTCTGCAACATGCTAAACGTTTCCGCAGCCGAAATTTCATTCCGTAAACAAAATTTGATGGCACTTCTCTGCTCAATCAAATCAGACATTGTGAAAATCGAAAAATGCACTCTTGGTTGTTTGGTAAACACAAGCGTAAATATATTACTGATAATGACATTCACATGAAAGTCGGCCCAGATGTTATTAACAGTCCTGCCAACTCATGAAAAAAATAACTAGAGCGAAGTTTGACAAATAAATTCCCCTTACTTTTTGCCCGAATTATTTAATTACTTACACTGTCTCATCTATTCCTGGGTCATATAGTACTTCTTCCGCCGTCATAGCAGCTTCCGAAATATCGATTTGCTGTTGTCTACGTAACGTTCTACCTTCTCGAGTGGTATCGTTATAGCGCTTATCTGCCATTTTCATACGTGCCTCATCCAACTACTAGTTCTCGAACGCTGCGGAACGCCCGAGCGCCCTTTGTTAATTGTTCAATTACTCGAAAAGTATTTATACTAAATCAAATTTCAGTGTAATCCCTCCCAATTGAGACTTCTCTTAAGAGGACGTGTCTCATAAGCGGACACTTTTTCCTCTACATACCACAAGTCTTTAGGAATTTTTTTTATATTTTTCTTCCTCTTGAGCGGACCACCCTCCCATAAGATATTATTTTGCTTTACACTTTACTCATGAGCGGACACTTTCCATAACCGGAGAAACTTTTTAGTCCCTTAGATGTGTGCTTAAGAGGGTGCACAAAGTCAACCCCAATACATTTATAAGCAGTACTGAATTCGATCAGAGCTCTCATGACGAATGCATCGCTCGCATACAAAGTCCTTAGAAAGCCAATATGGAAAAAAATCTATATTATGAAACGCTCTCGATGGGATATTGAGATAGATGCGCTCCAAAAAGGAGGAGCAATCCACAACACCTTCAGTAACATTAAAAGCGAAAGATAAAGATAAAATAGATTGCTGAAGCTGTAGAGTTTATAAATTGATAAGCAGGCATCTAAAATAGTAGGAGGGTAGGGGCTCACGGAAACGGAGGGAACGTAGAGCAAAGCTTATGTAAACTTCTGGATACATTTAATTCATACCACCACCTTTTCGTCGTTTACAAAGCTGCGTTCGACAGTACAATCATGGATCGCATGTATGTCGACATTTCTGAATTTGGCATTTCCGCAAAGCTCACACGGTTTTGTATCATAGAATGACTCTCAAACAAAACCAATAGCGCAGTGCGAATTTACAAAGTTCTTTCGGAGCCATTTGAAACGAAACGGAGTTTCAAAGCAGGCGATCCCTTATCATGCGATTTTTTCAATTTGATGGTGGAGAAAGTTACGCACGCCGCCAACATCGAAATATTAGGCACTATTTTCTATAAAATAGCCACACTGCAACATTGTCGGCTTTAGTCCGCGGGCATTCAGTTCAACTTTCTCCAGTCTTGAAAAACAATCCCGGCCAGTGGGTCTTTTGGTTAACGAGGTCAAGATAAAGTCAACAACCAAAAAATCTACGCGTATTGGATAGTAGGTTGCGATTGACAATTATGAGTTCATCGCAGTTAAAGACTTTGTCTACCTGGGAGCCAATATTAACCAAAACAACAACGCCAGTCAAGAGATCCAGCGAATAATAACTCTTGCCAACAGTTGCTACTTTCGACTGGGTTGGCAATTGAAAAGCTCGATGGACGAAAAAAAAACTCGATCAATCACTCATCCTTCCGGTCTTACTATCTATATGGGGCTGAGTCCTGCACACTGACGAACACCGATGGACGACTATTAGGAGCTTTCGAGAGAAAAATTCTTCGCCGGATCTAAGGTCCGTGAAGAATGCATATCGAATTAGATGGAACCACGAGCTGTGCGAGCTGGACGCCGACATCGATGTAGTAAAGCGCAATAAAATTCAGCGGCTGCGCTGACTACGTCACGTTGAGCGAATGGATAATAAAGCTCCAGCAAAGAAGGTGCTCGCTTTGAAATGCACTGGTGGAACTTGCAAGAAAGGACGTATTCATCTGCGTTGGAAAGACCAGCGATCTATTGTCGCTTCGAAATGCACTGGTGGAACTTGCAAAAAAGGACGTGTTCTTCTGCATTGGAAAGACCAAGTCGTCGATGATCTGATCGCCCTTGGTGCTTCTAACTGGCATCAAGGCGCGTAATGCACAGGCGATAGTCACAAAATTTTGGTAGCGGCCAAAACTGACCATCGGTATCAGTTGCCAGCTAAGTAAGTAAGTCAATTCGGGTTATGTGACAGGCAAGATAAAGTCTCCATGTGAAGGATGCATATTCCACTTCAGAACGAAGAAAGAGTAGAAATATAATTGGCGCTTACACCCTGTTTTGGTGTTTGGCCGCGCTCCTCCTCCTACTCGTGGCGTGCGACTTGATGTTGTTCCACAAATGGGGGCACCTACAGTTCTATGCCGACTCCGAATAACAGATATTTTTTATGGAGAGCTTTTTCATGGCAGAAAAACGCTCGAAGGCCGCTATTAGAAAAATGTTTTCCTTCATTTTGGTGATTCACAGAGATTAGAACCTACGTACTCCGAATGGTAGTCACGCACCAACCAGACAGAATGAGTGCTCTCCTTCTCAGCGCATACAACCGCAATTGCCACTAAGGTCTAAAATCGCAACAAGGTCCTCAAGTCGCTTGCCGGCAGCACTTAGGGCAAAGACAAAGAACTGTTGCTATCGACATTTAAGGCAATTAGTCGGCTGGTTCTAATCTATGCTGCGACTGTCTGGTCGCCTGCAACTAGTGGCACGCAGTGGATTAAGCTACATACTTGCCATACTGCCATTCGGACAGCAACCGGTTGCCTCCTGATGTCCCCTATTCAACACCTTCACAACGAGACACAAATGCACTCTGTAGTGGATAATAAACTACTCAGCAAACAGTTCCTGCTGGGGTGCTACCGCAGGTTTCACCCTTGCAGACCCCTGCTTGAACAACAGCCGCCTCCTAAGCGCGTCAGGAGACACCTTTTAAACTATGCCAACGAGATCCAAGACAAAACTGACAGAAATCTACTGGACCATACAGGAAGACCGTCACCACCTTCTCAAGCTCCCGTCCTGTGAATGCCGTAATCGGAGACCAACCACCACCTATTGCAGATGAAGAGCTCCAGCTTCCCCGTGAGACACGAGTAACGCTGGCACAACTACGTTCTGGATACTGTAGCAGGTTAAACTCCTACTTATTCAGATTTGACCCCAACATACCAAACATATGTCCGGCATGTGAAGATACTTCGCACGACACTAACCACCTCTTCACATGCCCACTTAACAGTATGTTTCCTGGGCCTACCTTTAGATGAGCCAGACGAAGACGACCGGTAATATACCCTACACTGACGGGGCTTCTATTACTGTTAAAACAACGACAACAGCAACAACAGTGCAAGGACTTATAAATTCTGTACTGTTGCGCTTTATGACATTATGTAATTATATATAACGACTAGTAAAAAAAGTACTATAAATAAGATGTCTTTGAAGGAGAAAAACACTACTGGCAGTACTCATGTTTTTATAAGCGGAAAAACTAATAATCCACTTCAAATCATTTTGTTCTTGTTGTATTTGTTGTTACTATTGTAACAGCTATGCAACAGATTTTATTGGTTAATCGCTAAGTCGCAGCAGCCAATCCAAATAAATGAGAAGTGCAAAGCAGCGGAAACAACTGACAACAACTGAAGTGCTCGAATATCCATTTGTATGCATGAAAACGCTTTGGCGTCCCAACACTTGACAAGCAATTACGCTGCTTCACTTCAACGGTTTTAAATAGATATTTGCAGTGAGTAGAGCGACAGTAACAGTGCAGCTATAAGCGGCGCACAAACACACATACACACATTCCTATGCATGCATGGCCAACTATGGCAATAAGAAAATGAGTAACAAAGAATAAAGCAGAAAGTTGAAAGTTAGCTCGGGGTTGTTGATGGTATTAAGTGTCGTTGACGTAAATGTAAAAATATTAAATACAAAGAAGAAGACGAAAGTGTTCTAGTTAAAACGATGAGTAATAAATCATTGTGTGAAAAAATTAAAAGAAGATTTCATATTTGGTATGTAATTTTAGTTGAACTAGGGTTAGTAAAAGCAGCAATCAAATCAAAGAGGTCACATTTAATATATGTACGTCTGTAGGTGTACTGATAAAAAGTTTCTCTTTTAGCAGGTCATTTAAGGGAACAGATACCTGTAAACGGCCATATTTTCACTGATTTTCATTAAAATTATTTAAAATGAATAAGTCAATATATTTTTTTCAAAATTGGCATACAGTTTATTTATACATTAAAATAATATAAAATTCAAATTGAATTAGTCTGAGATTGAAAAATGTCAAATAAAATGTAAAAAAAAAATTGACGTGTAGGTGTGGTTCACATTCAACATCGGCCCTTGAAATTTAACCACCCTTTACAATACGAAGTAATGCGAATATTTTGGTTCTCGCGAAAGACATTTTGAAGTATTTCTTTGTGTTCGGACTTATATCCGGCCAAGGACTGACACCTTAGCAGCATTTCCCGTACATGAATGGAGAATGTTTGTGCTGCTACAACAACAACCGTTTCCATGACAGTCGGCTCTTCGTAACCGGAACGACGCGGATTTATCCGGCCAAGGACTGTAACTTCAGCAGCATTCCCTGTATATGAAGCACAACAATTTCAGATTATTCGCATACAGTAAAAAGTGAGAAAGCATGAGAAAAAACGCTCACTTCTGTCATTAATGAAGAGAAAATATAGAAGTCGACCTAAAAAGCTGCCTTGAAGGAAGAAAATCCCTGTTTTTTACTTGGTCAGTAAATCTGAAAAATGTATTTATTTGCGTGTATGTTTAATGGAAAAACAAAAAAAAAAATAGTAAATCGCAAGGTGTTAGAATAAAATACTTTGCTTACGACAAAGCAGCGCACGGCGCGTATTTTTTGCTATTTTGTAAAACTTACCTTGTGCCACTTTTTGTCTTCATTATGTAGCACAGTTTTGAAATATGCATGCGCCAATTATATATATATATTGTATATAAATATATAATTGGCGCGTACACTCGTTTTGGGTGTTTGGCCGAGCTTCTCCTCCTTTTCGTAGTGTGCGTCTTGATGTTGTTCCACAAAGAGAGGGACCTACAGTTTCAAGCCGACTCCGAACGGCAGATATTTTCTTTTTTATGAGGAGCTTTTTCATGGCAGAAATACACTCGAAGGTTTGCCATTGGCTGCCGAGGGGCAACCGCTATTAAAAAAATGTTTTCCTTCATTTTGGTGTTTCACCGAGATTCGAACCTACGTTCTCTCTGTGAATTCCGAATGGTAGTCACGCACCAACTCATTCGGCTACGGCGGGCGCCGCATGCGCCAATTACCCGTAAATTTAAAATATTCCCTTCGAACATCCAACAACAATAACATATGAAACTAAGTATGTACGCTTACATATTCGTATGATTTTACTGCTGTAAACAATTTATATGTCTGTATGTGTGTAAACTACTGTATATGTATGTGTTTGTGAGAGCGAGCTGGTTTACTTACGCAATGCTTGGTGGTAGCGAGTTCCCAAGTCATTGAAGCTTTCTTGCGCGTCCCTTAGCGGCGCATTGAAGTCTTGCCTTAACTAAGTAATGGCAACCTTGGAAGTTTACCTGCAGGCGCAGACACACTGGTGCAGGTGTAATAAAGCGCTCGAATTACTGTTTGGTTGTGTTCAGTTTTGCTTGCAGCACTTAAGTGCTGTTCTAGTTGTTGCTGTTGCTGAGTGAAGTTGTTTTCGTTTTTTCAATTTATTTGAAAGACTTGGGCGACTGTCATCGCTTGCATTTCATAGGTGATTGCATATGCAATAAATTAAATATCTTCAGTGATTGTCGATGAGGATTTTTGAAAATTCGTTTTTAACTTTTACTTACGAAATTCAAGCACCTAAACTCAATTTGAATTACTTATTTAATTCCAAGTAAATAAAATAATGACTTCACTTGCTTTTTGTAAGGAAAAGACGTCGTTAGAGCAGCACCTACACTTATAAGACTTGGAAGGCTAAAATCATTAAATTTTGGCTAGGGTAGGAAGTTACGGAAAAATATACATTTCAATGTTCTTCAAAAAATGTGCATATTTGCTTTGTGTTTCAAATTAGCGCTACCCAAAAAAAAAAATTAAGAAAACTTAGTAAGAAAGGACAGGAAGCTAGAGCATCACCTCATAGCCCCACAAAGTGGACTGAGGTGGTAAATGAGCAATCAAACCTTACTTGTGTTAAGGCCCATTCTTTATGGCACCACAGTTTTCTGACCCACATTTAACAAAACAACTCAAAACAACAAAAAGTGAGAATAGTTCAATAATCGGCTTTCACGCTTGACGCGCAGACTTTACCTTCTACTCCTAAGTAGCCTTTAAAATATTTATGAAACCTTCTTCCAGTAGATCTCTTTGCCAAACTTCAAGCTAACTATGAAGCCAGGACAAACTTCAACCTTGAAGAGACCATAGAATACTCTACTAATAAAATTCTCCACAAGCATCCCGATAATAAAACAATAGAAAGAGGTCACAAGTCTGGACGGAAGAACCACTATGATTTTTCCAAATGGCTGTAAGCTGTATGACAGGTTAGGTTATGCGATTCAATACAATAATCTCTCTCGAAAACGAGGCCTGCGTCTACATGTATATCAACGGGATGTAAACAATGTATGTTACAACAATTGCGTAAAGAGCGGAGTGGCGTGATAATTATTTGCAGAATTACATATATTCCACTAGCGTAACAACAATGGAGAACAAAATTGTTTCTCAATAATCACCTAGCAACAAACATATGTATGTATAGTAGACCGCCCTGCAAAGTGGCGTTAGAGAATAATGTCCCACTAGTCCAGCAACAAATATACGCTCATACATACGATTTGTACACTAAAAGCTATACGTAATGAATTGAGTTTTGTTAATGAGTTAAGTATTAAGCATAAATAGAAGAGTACTTTGTAGCAAGTAAAGAGATGAAGATCTCATTTCAAGCTTTGAGTAACTGTAGTGAATGTATATAATTATAATAATAATTAATACTTACTCAATTGTTGAACTTTACGATGACAGTGTCAAATTTCAAATAAAGCGTTTTCCAATAACAGGTATTATGAGAGATGATTAACGTTTTTTTACGGCCAGAATTGGATAGTATTGCTCCGGACAATACTTATTTTCAACAAGACGGCGCTACGTGCCACACAAGCAACGAAACCATTGATATTTTACGGGAAAAGTTTCCGCACCGTGTTATCTCTCGAAGAGGTGATCACAATTGGCCACCGAGATCTTGTGATTTATCATCTTGTGACTTTTTTCTTTGGGACCACGTGAAAGAGAAGGTCTACGCCAACAGCTCAGGGTCGATTCAAGTTCTCAAAGATGGAATTCGTGAGGCTATCGAGGACATAGGGCAGCCACTTTGCAATTCGGTTATGGAAAATTTCATGAAAAGTATACTGTCCTGCAAGCGTGGTCGACGTGCTCATTTGCGTGATGTTATTTTCCACTATTAACGGCATATTTTCCTCTTTATAATAATCATCCGATCATGTATATTAAAAAATAACATTTTTCTTTGAATATCAAAATAACATCTCTTATTAGATAACCCTATATTAACACTGTTGCTGTCATTGCGAAAATCATATGCGTAGGCCAAAAAAAAAAAAACGTGTAAAAACAGTAAATTACAAACTTCCATAACATGGACTTCCTTTCATTTAATTTTTAATGCAAAAATAATATTTGCTTTATTAAACTCAGGTCTTTTTTGCCTAGCGTATGCAAAGCTTATGTTCGCACTCCAAATATTTTCCTGCTTTTTTATCTTTACAATATTTCTCTGTCGATTTTACAATAATTGTCCTGCCGGGATAATCATTAAAGTAGCAAATACAAACATGTTTGCATTGTTAAAAAATAAAATATAAAAATCGAATATGAAATTTGCGGAGTACGTTACAACGGTACTCGGAATTGCAGATGTATGCGCGTGCATTGATAACATTTTTTATTGGCCCGCATGCATACATTTTATTAAATAACGGTTTATGCAAACAAGGCACTGATGGATTATTTATTAATTCCATGACATCATTAGTCCATATTCGAACAACTTTGTGAAAACTAACTACTTTTGCCAAAGTGTGAGTAAATATGCGCAATTGGATGGTGTGAATTTTGTGGTGTTAATTTGTTGATGAAAATTTGTTGATGTAAATTATTATAAATTTATTTTCAATTGTAACAATTTAAATTTAAATGATAATTAAATTTGAGCACTTGCTGCCACGGCCATCGGTAGAGTAAAAATATTAGTATGTATGTACGCGCCTGTGAATCGGGTTATGTGGCCACTAGTGCGCAATTAACCCTTTCCGGGGTAGCTCTATTCATTCTTACTTATTCACACTTACGACCCAAAAATCCAATGCAACTCGCATTTGCCGGCTGCCGTATTGAGAACAACGCATTTTTAGGCAATTAAATTTTCGACCCTGACTTTTTTTATTTTGACTGCAAGTTACTTTTCACGTGTCCATAATTGTTTTATATTTATTACAAAAGTGGCTAAATTTTAAGCTGCCGCATTCATCATTTTAGGCGTATAGAAAGTTACTTGTGAGCAATTTAACCCAAGTCGTAGTGAATTCGAATAAGATGTTAAGGCCATCGTATCGAAAAATCGGGTTGATGAAAAAACGCTGGCACAAGTGCATTATATCTGAGGGGGACCAGTTTGAATGAGATAAAATAGAAACTGATAAATAAATATTTTTTGAGGAAAATAAAAATTCAACTTACTTTTTGAACACACTTCGTATACAGAATTTTCTAAAGCTTTTGACAAAGTTAACCAAATGGTTCTTTTGCATAAACTGTTCGTATACGGCTATGCATGATGATAATGGTATTCACTTCGTACGGAAAGAGGTTTTTGCATTTTAAAGCTTAGCTATTCGTGAAGGTTATTCTTAACATAATTTGCTGGAATCTATAGAAGAGGCGTGTTAATAGGCAAAAATGTCATCCAAAAAATCATCTTTTGTAGATTTGGCTATAAAATAAATAAATAAATACAATTAAATAATGGGCGCGTACACTTCTGTTAGGTGTTTGGCCGAGCTCCTCCTCCCATTTGCTGTTCTTCTACAAATGGAGGGACCTACAGTTTTAAACCGACTCCGAACGGTGAATGGTTTTTAATGCCGAGCTTTTTCATGGCCTGCCGAGGGTCGACCACTGTTAAAAAAAACTTGTTCTTTATTTTGGTGTTGAATGCTCGGAGTTTCGGCCCTACGAATGGCACTAACGCACCAACCTATTCGGCTACGGCGACCGCCTTAGCTATTGTGGAGACCTGGCAGCCCGGATGAGAATAAATGCTATGGCAACACTGAAAACGACTGACAGCTGGAAGGTACTAAAATGGCGCCTTTGCGGTTATATGCAATATATTCATTCGTGTGTATCTACTGGTTGCGATAAAATAAAATCAATTCATAAAATCCTAAATATTGTCGATCTACTTAATTATTATTTGATATTCGACACCACAGGTCATTACAGCTATAATTCTTCTTTGTGATGTTTGAAACCTTGTAATGTTGACTTTCTTTCCGCATCAATCGATTTTAGTTAATTACTCGTATTTTCTAATACATTCACAAATTTTTAAACAAAAGTGACACTTTTTCACACAAGAAACTGTTTGTGTGTATGTTCGCTGCGTGCCAAATGTATCGAACTGCGTTCAGTGGGAATAAACAGGCCCATCAACAACACTTTTCCCATTGCCAAGCCACGGTAGGAGTAAGAAAAATTATCATATAATAAAAATAAAAAATAGGCTGATAAGCAAAGCGTTGTTGGCGTAGAAAAAGTTATTATAGGAATATCGTTTGGCAATTAAAATTGATACTGAAGTTCTTAAATTCGCGATGAAAAATTTACAACTTACTTGAATACAATGCGCGTGTAGAGGATGTTGCTGAGAGCTTCACTGGTTTGATTGAGGCCCTCAAATGATTGTTGTTTCAGTATTGGGTGTACTATTTTTTCATTTTACAAAAATTTGTGTAAGTTTGATCATTCAAATTTTTTGATATCTCTTTCTTTATTTTTTCTATTTTTTTTTTTATATTTTATGTTCTTTTATTTACTTCATTTTCATTATTTTTTAAAGAGAGAACCATCCACTTTGGAAATCTGCTTAAAGTGCAAATGTTGGGATTATTAATTACATTGCGTAACTCTGGCGTCGTCTTTGATGCACGACGATGCACATGCAGTTCACTGTATTTATAACGGTAACAATTTGCTTAATGGCTTGGACACAGATGCGCCCTGGTAATGACAACATAAATTGCTTAGTGCTAAATTTCCTAGCAAAGGTATATTTTGTTGCAAACATTACGCTGTTCGGACAATGTCAGTGGCAGCCAAGACACAGTTTTCACTGCGGGATATCCGCACATAACTTATTTATTTATTCATTTGTGCATTTGTATATGTTTGCTTGCATATATAAACAAGGATTTGGTGTTTACTTGTTGTAATGGCTTAGTTGGCTTATAAATTTGTCTAATATTATAGGTGTTATGTGCGATCCATATACAGGGCCCGACAGTCGAAATATGAGCAACTTCAGACCGCGCGCGCAACTCACGCACGGGCATCAGCAGTCTGTTAGTTGGCTAAATGACAGTCCACAGCATTGATTACAAGGGCGCGGAAGCATTTTGCAGAGAGTAAACGCGAAAAAAGAAAATCGGTAATGGATCAGCGATTGTTCGTGAGCTCGAGCACCTTGAAGTTAATAGAGTTTTTGTTTATCGCACCATTACTCGTTACAATAATACTGGTAGCATCGCGAAACGTCATGGATATGGTCATCAAGAGACTTCAACGTCACGGTAAAAGTGGTTCGAAAAGTGAAGAAGCGACTTGAGCGAAATTCCTGGCGAAGTGCCAATTAAATGGCGAAAGAATTGAAAAAATCTGACCGTAGCATCCGCCGCATACTGAGAAATGATCTCAAAGTCAAGCCTTATAAGACCCAAAAGGCGAATGGTCTAACAACAAAGCAGCAACAAGTCAGTCTTGGGAGAACGAATGAGTTGCAATTCGTAAACTCTCAAAACGATAGGTTTTATTTGACCGACCGTTCATACGAGACTTTGAGTCATGGATTGGCCACCAGGAGGCAGCTCCACAGTCACAGCCACAGGTAATGGATTGGGCAGTTGTAACCGCAGATGGGCGCTCTCCAATCGTTTTTCATTTTCATCGAGCCTGGCGTCAAGGTAAATGCGAAATATTATCGGGAAAGTATTCTGGAGTTTGCGTTGAAGCCGTGGGCAGACAACCTTTTTGGTGGCGCACCGCGGACGTTTCAAAAGGGCTCGGCACTGTCTCACAAAGCTCGAGTGAGCCTAGAATGGCTAAAAACTACGTTCCGAACTGCGTAACGTCCACACAATGGCTCTCAAATTCATCAGATGTGAATCCGATGGACTATTCTCTTTAAGGGGGGGGTAGGGTCACAAAATCGAAATTTTTTTCTTCACTCATCTTATAGTAAATCATTTCAAGAATGTTGTGTCAAAATTTTAAGTAGATCGGAGCAAAAGTTATAGCCTTTGTAGGCACTCTACCTCGAATGCGGAGCATCGATAGATGCTTCGCAATTCCCAAGGGCTCGGCTGTCGGCGTCATTTTTTCAAACGCGTTTTTCCCGAAACGACTTCTTAAAAGTCGGTGCCAATCACAACTCCGAAACTATTCAACCCATTCTTTTCAAATTTGGCACACGTTTTCTAAATCAAAAATACCTCCCCCCTACACTGTTTTTTCCATTTTTTTTTTTTTAAGGTTGTTTTTCACTTACAAATATAGCGAAATTTTTCGTCAAAAATGCTCGTTTTACGTTTTTTTTGCCACCAAAACAACAAAAATGAAAAAAAAAAAATTTTATTAATGTAGGGGGGAGCATTACGTCATACTTTAACTGAAAAATTCGACTTTTTTAGTTTCAGATGATTCTACGACGAATGCCGATTGGCACCGCAGAGCACCTCTCGAAAAACATATCTCCAAAAAAACTCTGTCATGGGCTTATTTGTCAATATTTTATTATTAATATTTTTTAAAAAGTTATTGAAAAGATGTACAATAACATGTAACTGATTTTATTAAAGTATCTTAAGCCATATTGCTGTAAAAAATTCACAAAAAAAGTGTTTTTTTTTTAGCGCTAAACCCTACCTCCCCCTTAAGCCATTTCGGAGGGCAAAGTCCGAACTAAAAGATTCACCAGTCTCGAGGCGCTGAAAAAAGCCATTGTCCGCGAGTGGGCCAAAATACCGGCAAGTGACATTCGGGCAGCTTTCAATTCGTTGGTGGACCATCTCAAGGCCATAGTGAAGTCAAAAGGTGGTCATATCGAGCAAAAGTAAATTGATTCTTAATTTTGTATTATTTTCACTCATTTTTTACTCTGAATAAAATTTAAAAAAATAAAATTATTGAATAGAAGAAATTTTCCAAATTAAATTTATGGACTTTGTAATTGGTTACACTTCCTGTAGCTTGTGAAAACAAAATATCATTGGAGTGGCCACCATGCGCACATCGCTGGGTAAAGTCCGCCAAACATTCGATTCATGAATTCGTAATTGTTGAGAGCGTCGAGATATCGAGGTTGTTCAGGAACACTTTGTGCTACAGCAGTAGTATTCTCAACAAAACGCCCAGTTTTTGGTCTGCTAGTGCTTTTTCGATTTTCGAACGAACCAGTTTCTCGAAATTTTTTCACCAAACTTTGAATAGGCGACTCATTTGGACGCTTATTTGCATCAAAAACATTACGAATTCTAAGATGTGTTGAGATCTTAGAGATCTGCTATTTCCATAATAAGTTTCAATAATTTCAACGCGTTGTCCTATCGTGTAAAATTGTAGTCTGTTTACTTGACAAATATCAAATATGTAGGAATTATTCCCCACTGACATCTGGGCGTCACTATTGAAAGGTCATTTATCCAAAGAAACTGTAATCCCATGGTGGAAAAAAACTTGGGAAAAATTTGCTGGAAACAAATAAAGGGTCGAAATCAAATTCTAGTTTTTGTTTCTATTTTTATGCCTGTTAATATCTTTATTTGCTCCATTGTGATTTGAGTTTTATTCGTTTTCATAAAAAAATGTGTTCCTTTTTGTTTGTTTTATTATTACTAAGTTTGTTTTTTTTTTTTTTTGAGAACAATGAAGGTGTTTTTTATTTCTTTATATGCGCAGATGTGAAGTTGCATGTGTACCTGAATAAGTATGTCCATTTCTAAGTTTTATCACTTTTTATAGATGCAGTAATGTGAGAAAACATATTAGTACTTTATATTTTGGATTTTATATTTTGTATTTTATTTCCTCTATTTATGAAAGCGATTATAAAAAACATCCCATTCTCGCGCCCGTTGGTATGCACTGCTACGGTTTAGTTGGTTCTGTTTTTGGATAGCTCGAAATTGAATTTTGCATTTAAAATTGGCTCTGCTCCTAATAAAAACAAAAGCAGCGCGGAAAGGTTTATGTGTGCTTAGAAAGCTTTGATATTGAAATTGCAAACATTTTCACTTTTGCGAATAAATGGAGTAAAACTGCAAAAATATCAAAATTTCACACAACCCGTACGAAATGGTGTTTTCCTTGTATTCTTCTACATTTCTTCAATTTACATTTCTTCTAATCTAAGGTTAGGTTAGTTTGGCAGCCGCATCGCACATAGAGACAATGATGTCACTTAGACCACGAAATGGGTCCGTTGTGAGCCGCATGGGCTGGACTACATTTCCCTCTCCATATTGAACCATCCTGAGCTTTTGACAAAGCGTAAAATGTTGTTGATAACTTAAGTGTATAGATTATTTATACTCGTTTAGAAGTAGGATTTTAAGAATCGGTTTCTGCTTCTGGCTAGAGCTGGGCATGTGGAAAAAAGGTGTTGAATTGTTCCCCACTCCTCCTCATTTCTGCAGCTACGACGAAATCATGCGTATAAACGCCTAATCTCCTTGCATGATTTCCCATGAGATAATGCCCTGTGAGGGTCCCTACTAAGGTCCTGATTTGAAGTCTACTCAATTTTATAATACTTTTGGACAGACGTAAATTTAGCCTTGGCCATGTTTGCCTAGAAATATCACAGGTGTTAACGCTAATCCATTGTAGAACTGCTAATGATGTGTAGAACTGATTAGTGCGTCCTTAGTGAGAAGCTTACAAGTTGCGAGAGGTATCTGCATAAAATTACTTAGGTCTGGCATACCAGTACCTTATCTTGCAAGTTGGTCTGCCCTACAGTTCCCTGGTATATCTCTGTTGCCTGGAACCCAGCATAAGATTATACGATATTGCTTGGCCATCTCATTTAGAGATTGCCGATAACGTAAGACATTCCTTGATGTTGTTTGGAATGCATCCAGGGCTCGTAGGGCAGCTTAGCTGTCTGATGAATGCAGATATCCGTTGATGATATTCTGTTTATCTTTAGCCAATTTACTGCTTCATGAATAGCGTTAATTTCCGCTTCGAAAACACTACAGTGATCCGGTAGTTTAAAGGATTCACTAATAGAAAGCTCTTCGCAAAATGACTCTGATCCTACACCGGTGTTCATTTTAGATCCGTCTGTGTAGATCTTAACGGGTGTGTTGGGTGTTTGATCTTCTTCAAGCCATTCCAGTCTAGAAGGGATTTTCATTAGAAAATTCCTTTCGAAGCAAAGAATGGGAGGGTGATAATCACAGTCACTGGGTATATCCGTGTAGGAGTCTAAGATGGTTGAATGTCCGTGTGTGACAGTCCTTCATTGTGAGCTCGCTTTGAGCCTTAAAGCGGAGCAGGCCGCTGAGTATTTGCAGAAGAGATCTAGGGGTGGCAGATGTAATATGATATCCAAAGCCATGGATGGCGTGGTTTTCATGACGCCACAAATTGCTAATTACGCTGCTCTCTGCACAGTACTCAATAAATTAGAATAGGTTTTTTCTGCATATTACACCACCACCAGGTGGTGTTGGTAAATCAGCTAATTTGTTTTTTTTTTTTCTTTCGCCTCGTTCATGTGGCTCTCAGCTCAGAATGAAAGGCGAATTCATTATCTGTTTTCTAGTTTCCCAATAATTTGCTTTGACAGTCAAAGACACAGAACATTTTTGTTGGTCTGGTGCCACCACCTCTAATGAATGCGCCTTGATTCATAAGCAACTTTTTTGTTCAAAGCAATTTATTTTTCGTGTGCCGACATAAAAACCTATCTGCCATTCGGGAAGGAGGAATAAAACTCTAGATTCCTCCACTTGTATAATAGAATAACATCAAGACTCACACCACAAATAAGAAGGAATTCTCAGGGAGTGGTAAGCGCCAATTATATATAATTATATACAGGGTGCGCACGTTATCAGAGGACAAGTTTAGAGTAAAAGTACTTAGCTTTTATTTTGAATTACATTAACTTTCCATTATAATGAAAAGCAGAAGGAAAAGAACAGGACAGTTAGAAAATGGATGAAAGAGCTTTGGATTAGAGGATGACGACCAGCAACAGCAAGCAATTAATGACATTCACCTCGTATGTGATATATAAATCCACAATACAGGCGTAAAAAAAAGTGATAGCCCAGATGGCAAAATCTTTGTCCGACGAGAGCAGTGTAGTTGAGAAAAAGGAGCTGACATGATTCCGTCTTCTCCTCCAGACAGTTGCGGCAGAAAAGACTTGAAGCAGTCCCAAGTCTCTCCGCATAAATACCCAACGGACAATGTCCGATAAGTATACCTAACAAGTTCATGAGCTGCGGCTTTGTTAGCTTCAAAAGTTTCCTCTAACGTCTCCGATCTACCCGTGGCCAGGAAGATCTCGCGACTTTGCACATTCGTGCACTAGCACAGCCCTCGCTAAGTTTACGCGAGACCCATCTTTCCAGGAGTAGACCAAAGGGTCTCATAGGTTCTGACATGAGACCATCTTCAGGGTCCCCTGACAAGCCAATCCACCAGACCAGCAGCTTTCCTCAATGTCGATGTGACCGGGAACCCAAATTAACCTAACATCGAAGTATTCGAATGCAATCGAGAGAGAAGTCAGACATTCCACGACTAATTGCACACGCACGAACGACGAGTTCAATACCCTAATTGTCACTTGGCTGTCGGAGTTGATATTTACGTCCTTTACACTAATTACAGAAACAAGCAACCAGTCCATTGCTTCCTTAATTGCGGCTTACACAGCATGGAAAACACTACAGTGGTCCGGAAGCCTAAATTTGAGCGTGATGGGGAGCTGCTCACAGAATACTCACCCAACAACACTTCCGTCCAACCTCGAACTATCCGTAAACATGTTTGCCATACCCTGTCTCCAAATGTTGCAACCCGCCCCGTGAATTACAGAACTTCCCCGGAAATTTTGAATACGAGATAAATTGGGACATATTTGGCATAATTAGAAATATTTCGACGGTACTTGGGTGCAGTATTTTCAGGAGAAAGTAATTTAGATATAACTTTGTTAGACAGTTCCTTTACCTATCAGCGTAGATGTCGTTAAATTCAAAGGCCCATTGATTGTCGAAAGTTCTTTTGATATACAGGAAGGCACAGGGAAAATTCGCTCCTTATGCTCGAAGAAGGAATATAGGGTAGTAGTCCGGTGTAACGACCGAAATTTCGACGTTTTTTCATGAATCTTTTTTAAAAAGAAAATAAAATGCGATCATTTTAAAGTTTTTACATGTTTTTATTGGTGTTTTGAAGTATATAAAAAAAATTTTTTAAAGTTAATTTTATATTTATTTGTTTAAAATTTCAAAGTGGAGTCCTTAAAAAAAAGATGAGTTGGTTCGGGGAAACACACAGCCTTACAAAGACATCTGAAATAAAAAATTCAAAGAGCTTATTAATCTGTAGACTTTATTTTAGGTCCCGAACTTAAAATATACATAAAAATAAAAAAACAAAAACAAAATGGCGGACTTGTGAAAAAAGTTCTCAAAATCTATTTTTTTTACTTCCTAAATATTTTAAATTATATAGTTTATTATTAAAACATTAAATGTTTTAAAGGTCCGGGATCTAGATATGTGGGTCTAGAATAACGGGTTAAATTTTTAGCCAAATCGGTTGAATAGTTTTGAGTCAGTGATTCCCCGAAATTTCGGAAACATGGTTTTGAGAAAAACGTGTCTAAAGTTGTCTATGTAAGTCGAATTCGCTTTCACACACACTACGGCGCGCTCTCTTGTTTTAGCTATAACTTCAAAAATAATTAAAATTTCTGTCCGAAATTTTTATAGTATAAGATGTTTTTCTTCCGAAAAATGTAAAAAAAAAATTGAACCCATCACACCGGGCTACTACCATAAACAGAAAAACTCAACTTCCAGATCAGCTGGTTACTAGAGTTTAGTTTAAATATCTCAGCTCTTTGTTAACCATATTTTTTATGTCTTTTGGTTTACTAAAGTTTTGAAGTTCTGTCAAATAAAATGAAAGATTGATAGTGCCGCTTCATGGTATAAAAATTTAAATATTTTGAGACAAACATACAACTGGTATGACCAAATTTAATACAAACAAAAATCACTGCCAATTCGTACGTGCCTCGGCACGTTTATGCTATTTTCACTTTAAGAGAAGCAATCACGCGTAAGACCATAAAGAATAAAAATCAATTCAACACTCACGCCAAGCCTATTAAACTTTTGCTAAACTTTCGATGGCCTTGTCATTGACTTCAATTAAATGACTCGCACAAAGCTATGGGAAAAAAGTGAAAACAAAAAGGAAAGCAAAACAAATTCCCATAAAGTGAGGCGTCGACTAGAGTGGCATCAACTGCCGTGGGGCTAGTGATGGCTTGGCAACTGGGTATTTACCCGGCCCTACACATGAATACAAACATCTTTACCCGGGTATAGAATACTCGTTGCTGCGTAGCGTAACCGAAATGTGGGCATTTTCGCATTTAATTTTGGCAATACTTTATTGTAGTCCCCGAATGTTTTGTTCACAAATTCGTTTCTACTTTCTGCTCTGATGTGGTGGTTCCACCGGTAATAACAATTGAATTAGTGAATAAGCTTTCGGGGGTGCACTTTTCGACTGCTGCAATCCGAATTCTTGACAAAAACCACTTGAGCCTGCAAGTAATGAATAAATAGCATAAAGTGCGCGTTTAATGATTAGAAGACCAAAAACTAAAAAAAAATTTAACTATTCGGAAACTTTTCAAAGCAAAAAAGTTGCATGCGCAGCGAAAAGTGGTACAAATTTTCAAAGTATTTAAAAACGTATGACATTTAGCCATTTTTAATAAAATAAGCTAAACAATGAGTTCCAGATATGCTTGCAACCGATCCACGGAAAAGACAGACTTCAACAGATTTTTCGCCTCCATCTGGTTTTCAAATGCATCTTCCATCAAACTCAGCACATGAAGCAAATTAGAGAATCCCAAAAGCTGCATGCACCGCCACTCAACCTCAGCAGCTACTTCACTTCCGCTTCATTTAGTACCCACAGTTTCCTTCACTCAAAACAAAAACACAAAAAAAAAAGCAAAAACGATTAACAGCACGAAGAGCAACCCAAATAACCTTCGCGAATATACGAGTAGGTAACATGCAATTGAAATTATTTTATTCGTTATAGAATCATCATCTTCAGTAGAAAAAACGCAGTCCACTCACGTTGAAAATGTCTAGCGTTCTTTATAAGAATATCCTTTAGTAGGTATATTGTAGTGTAGCTCTTCAACTTTAACAGGAATTTTCACGCCATATGACTTTTTTTATTGGATACTCATAGCGAGAGCGACCTTAATAAGCGCGCTTTTGATTCTGCCTTTTCCAAACTGGATATATAAGCAAAGCGAATGATGGGTTCGATGGCGAACGAGGACGAAACGAAATATATCCAGTCATCAAACAAAGAGTCGGCGCACTCGCGTATCGGCACCCACGTCGATGTTGACAGTTATAATTTCGTGGTTGTAAGAGGCTTCTTTTAGTTAGGAATCAGCATTAACACCGATAACAATGTCAGCCTTGAAATCCAACGTAGAATCTCTCTAGCCAACAACTGCTACTTTGGACTAAATATGCAATTGAGTAGTCAAGTCCTCTCTCGACGAACAAAACTAACACTCTAAGAGGCTCTCATTACGACCGCCCCAATATATGTCTCAGAAGCTTGAACGGTGGCTATCTCCCATGAGACGTCACTTGGAGGGTTTGAGAGGAAGATTCTGCGGGTTGCACGTTGGCGACGGCAAGTATCGCATGTGATGGAACAATGAGCTTTACAACGACAGTTTTTTGTACCTTTGCATGTTCGTGACGGCGAGTATTGTAGAGGTGGACGTATAAATATGTATATAATTGACTGCTTTGTTAGGTGTTTCACCGAGCTCCTCCTCCTATTTGTGCTGTGCGTTTTGATGTTGTTTCACCAATGGAGGGACCTATAGTTTCAAGCCGACTCCGAACGGCAGCTACGTTGGCTGGGTCATGTTGCCTGAATGGATGCGGCTCTAAAAGTATTCGATGCGCACCAGCTGGTGGTAACAGAGGAGTTGAAATCAAAATGTCACAAACATCTCAAAGATACCTATAAGCATTTGATGAGCTTCAGAAGCGTTTTTCTTCAATTGATAGCATAAAATCAACGATGTCCACAAATCGTAGTTTGAAGGCACGAAATTCGACATTTTTAAGAGCGACGAAAATGCATTGTTGTATGAAACGTAACAAATAATGAACTGAATATTGTTGACAGATGACAGACGAAAAACAACCAAGGCATTTGGGAAGGTTTAAAAATACTCCTAGCGACATCTATGGACTAATACCTGAAAGTCTCATTTCATTTCTCTACCTTAGTTTGAGAAAATACCCAATTACTTGGTACCTGGTTACCTACCGTTAAGTACCCACTTCATAAGTTGGGTATTTACGCTTGTTCCATCACTATGTGGCATATTTGGAAGGCAAAGTTGAATAGCAGCAAACAAATTGGCGAAAAAAGCGAAAGTAAGCAAATAAAAAAAAAAATATCTCTTTGTATTCCAAGTGGCTGAAAACAAGAAAAAAGCACGAATCTCGCAGACAACCGATAAAACCACTCAAAGAAAACCCAAGTCCTAAATAAAACAAAACAAAAAAATAAATTAAAAATAAACAACAGTAGCTAAAAATCGAAGTAAAATTAAACAATAATAAAAGTGACAATGAAATTCAATCAATGGGCGACGGAAGAAAGTAAAAGAGGTGGTGAAAACGTTCACAATGCTCAGCGAATGAGTGCCGCAAATTACACATAACACACACACAGACAGACACATCTTTAGAAATTAGGATACACTTTAATCAGTTGAATCTCCAGCAAATTTAAATGCACACATACATACCCACAGGGAGTATCGAATCTGTTACTGGTTTGATATAATGAATGGAAGATAACTTTCTTTTACGCGGAGAAAGTGCGAAACAACGTTAAGAAAAAATGTATCAAAATTCAACGAAAATGCATAAATTTGCACTTTGTTGGACTAAAATTTAATTGGTTTTTTTTAATTCTGGTTAACAGTTTTTAAATTTTGATGAAAATTTGTGAAATTTTGCCTTTATTATAGAATAAACTATATTTTTATAAAAAAAATATTTAAAAAAATTATAATTAAAATTAAAAATTAAAACTTGCCAACATCTGGTGCCTTTATATGATAATAATTTCGGGCTTGTAGTTTAGCACAAAAGGCGGGTAGATAAATTAAGTTAAAACTACGCAAACTATTCCATTTTTGCCAGTCGCATATGCAACGAAGAAAAGCTGCGGCTCTGCCATCGGGCTTTAATTCGGGAATAATCATTGTTGAAGTCATATTTAGAATACTTTTAAATATGGACACCGAGCTGACTTATTTGATTTTTTTCAAAACCAAATTAATTTTAGAGGACAGTCGTTTTTGATTTATTTATTTTGTGTTTGTATAACCAAAATGATTTTGAAAAATATCCGAATAATGCCAATCGCTCTAATGCAATATGCGGTCACGTGCGAAAGTGTTGTGTGATTAGGCGCGATAAAATCTAATGCTATTCGTTCAATTTGTTCAGCAGTTGGAGGCATTAATTATAATCTATAGATTAACCAAATTTAAATAAATAATATTTTGAAATTTCAATTGAAATCGGTTGGTCAGATTTTAGTGAACTACAACAGGCATACGAGTATATATGTACGTGCACACACATCAATACACAGCCACAATAGCGTTATGTACGCGCGTTAGTGATCATTGTACCATATATTTGATTACACAGGCCGACAAAATTTAACCAACATTCAGACCCAGAAACCAGTTTATATATTTCCGAAGGTTTATGATGCGCTGAATCCAAATCTGGCCTCAGAATTGCTCTATCAGCTCTGGTTTTCGAGATATCCTAACCTAAAAGTGCAAAAAACCCCATTTTTGCCCATATTTGAGGTTATGTAGCCTTGCAGATGTTTTCTTTCACCAAAATTAAAGGATGGCATCTTTAAATACAATCCTTCTTTTTTCAAATGGCGTTTTGTTTGCTCAAATATCATTTTTTTCGCAGAGATATCGCATTTTGAAATTTTCATGGGCAAAAATGGTGTTTTTTGCACTTTTAGGTTAGGATATCTCGAAAACCAGAGCTGATAGAGCAATTCTGAGGCCAGATTTGGATTCAGCGCATCATAAACCTTCGGAAATATATAGTCTGGTTTCTGGGTCTGAATGTTGGTTAAATTTTGTCGGCCTAGTTCCATTAAACACGAAAGATACGATTATCGTAAAAACTCAAACTAATAAATTAATTTTAGTTATCAATCCGAATTTTGCATGGACAGAGAAGCAGATATTAGTTTAAATTATTTCGGATACTTTTCCTTGTAGACTAGTGTTATTTTAGGTGAAGTAATACAAGTTTTTTTTTATTATTTCGACGTAATTTATTTACTGCTAAAGGGTTATCCAATAACAGGTATTATTTAAATATATAAAAGGCTATCGAGAGATGATTAACCATTTTTTATGGCCGGGTATTGATCTGCACAACGTTTATTTTCAACAAGACGGCGCTACGTGCCACGCAAGCAACGAAACTGTTGATCTTTTATGGGAAAAGTTTCCGGATTGTGTGTTATCTCTCGAAGAGCTGATCACAATTGGCCACCGAGATCTTGTGATTTAACACCTTGTGACTTTTTTCTTTGGAGCCACGTGAAAGAGAAGGTCTATGCCAACAGCTCAGGGTCAATGCAAGACCTCAAAGATGGAATTCGTAAGGCTATCGAGGACATAGGGCAGCCACTTTGCAATTCGGTTATAGAAAATTTCATGAAAAGTATATTGTCCTGTCAGCGTGGTCGTGGTGGTCATTTGCCTGATGTTCTTTTCCACTATTAACGGCATACCTTACTCCTTAAAAAGAAATTAACATCCGATCATTTTTATTAAAAAATAGCAGTTTTCTTTGAATATCAAAATAACACCTCTTATTGGAAAACCCTATATTGTATATCAATGTGAAAGTTTGTATGTTTGTGGTCTTGTGGCCTTGGACGCTTGTGGCTCAATTACGCGAAAATAACTGAACGAATTTGAATACAATTTTGCACACAGATAGTTAATGCATTTGTGATAGTTAATGCATAATCTGATTGAAAAATCGGTTACCTTTTGAAGGAGTTGCCACCTATTAAAAAACTTACGTTAAATTAAAGTAGTAGGTTCAGTCAAATATTACAATAGAGATGAAAATAAAAATGGTTTAAGAGAACATAATTTGGAAAATATTTTCGAAGAGAGTTGCCACCTGTTTAAAAAATAAGAATCAAGTAAAAGTGATAAAGTAATATAAATGAAATATATGTCCAACGCAAAAGGCTTAAATTTCGAGAATATTTTTGAAAAGGGTTGCCACCTGTTTAAAAATTTAGTTCAATAAGTCAAATAATTAATAATAAATAATTAACATTCTACAAAGTGTATGCCAAACAAGAGAAATTTTAGAAATCAAATTTTAGATAATATTTTGAGAGGTAGAATGAGAAAAATTTAAGAAATCATATATAAGAAAATATTTGGAGATGGTTTCCATCTATTCGAAAGGGTAAATTTAATTAAGTAAATAAGTTAAATGAATTACTAGTAAATGAGGGTCCAACGAGAGCAATTTAAGAAATCAAAGCTTAGGAAATATTTTCGGGATAGTTGCCACCTGTTTTAAAGGGTTGATTCAATTTAATAAAGAAGTTAATTGAAATGCTAGTAAATGAGGGTCAAACGGTAGAAATTTAAAAAATCAAAGCTTAGGAAATATTTTCGGAGATAGTTGCTACCTGTTTTAAAGGGTTAATTCAATTTAATAAATAAGTTAAATGAAATACTGGTATATGGAAATCAACCGAGAGAAATTTAAGAAACTTTATTTTATAAAATATTTTGAGAGATAGTTGCCACCTGTTTGAAAGGGTTAGTTAAATATAATAAATCAGTTAATTGAAATACTGGTATATGGAAATCAACCGATAGAAATTTAAGAAATTATAGTTTAGAAAATATTTTTAGAAATAGCTGCCACCTGTTTGAAAGGGTTAGTTAAATATAATAAATCAGTTAATTGAAATACTGGCATATGGAAATCAACCGATAGAAATTTAAGAAATTATAGTTTAGAAAATATTTTTAGAGATAGTTGCCACCTGTTTGAAAGGGTTAGTTAAATATAATAAATCAATTAATTGAAATACTGGTATATGGAAATCAACCGATAGAAATTTAAGAAATTATAGTTTCGAAAATATTTTTAAAAATAGTTGCCACCTGTTTGAAAGGGTTAATTAAATTTAATAAATATGTTAATTGAAATACTAGTAGATGGGGGCCAAACGAGGGAAATTAAAGAACTCATAGTTTAGAAAATATTTTTAAAGATAGTTGCCACTTGTTTGAAAGGGTTAGTTAAATATAATAAATCAGTTAATTGAAATACTTGTATATGGAAATCAACCGATAGAAATTTAAGAAATTATAGTTTAGAAAATATTTTTAGAGATAGTTGCCACTTGTTTGAAAGGGTTAGTTAAATATAATAAATCAGTTAATTGAAATACTAGTAGATGGGGGTCAAACGAGAGAAATTTAAGAAATAAATTTTTTTTAAATATTTTTAGAGATAGTTGCCACCTATTTGAAAGGGTTATAGAGCAAATGCACAAGAACTCCAGCAAAAAAAAATTGTCAAAAATCAAATAATTTTTGAGCCTCTTTAAACTTTCACTTTGTTACACGAAGTTTCAATGCATTGTAAAACTGCATACTTAAAATTTTTCTGTAAACTTAGTCGAAAAAGTTTGAAATTTTTATTTTTTTTTTTTATTTATCCAAGATTTGTACAGAATGTTTTATGAATGTGCGATAATTTTACCAACGCAATTCAGCGCATGCCTCTAAAAAAATATTAATAATAAATGTAATTAATGACTATGTAAACATACAAAATATGTAAGTAATTCAATGAACTCAGCGGGGTTCGCATGTTGGTTAAACATTAGCTGATTGCTAACACTCTCCTTTCCGGCCAGTCGATGCAAACACGCCAAACACTTAGGCCAAAACTACTTCCTTCCTCCCTGTCCCTTTGCGTACTTGTTGACCAGGTCATTTGCGTGTTTCGGTCACATTTTTCTTCTTAATAAATTTCATGATTAATAAGCGTTCATATTTTAACGACAAAACCCCTTTATCGGTGAAAGGGCAAACTTAAATTAGAGTGAATATATGTATGTATGTAGTTTAAGTATATTTTGTATGTATGTATTATTTGTATGTGTGTATGTATTGTTTGTTGTAGACGAAAGTAGCGTTGAATTGGGCTCTTATTTTGCTTAGTTGGTTCTTTGAATTTAATATTTTTTGCAGGCGGATTTTCATGTATTTGCATTTATGTCAGTCACTGCAGTGCATAAGAATTTATACTTACAACACCAAACACATTTCCATAAATATTTACATGAAATCCAATAATTGTCTCGTTTGAAGTTACTAATTTAACCTTTTCGTGCCAATGTGACACACCTGGGTATGTTTTTGTGCTTTCAGACGCCTCTATGAACTTTTTGAAATACTGTTGAGAAATCAGTTTCCTAGCATCTGAACGAATATTTACTTTGTAAAGTTTACAAAGAAAGAAATCAGGGGAATACTTAGAAACTAACTAAAGAATTTATTTAGTATAATTTTGAAATAGATTTTGTGGAATCAAAATAAAGGCAAGTAGGCTTTGAAAGTGAATCAAATTAAATTAAATAAGGCGTTGAAAGCTATTTTCAAATTTGCAAACCATGGGCATGTACAGGGTGATCCATATAGTGTTGTTTTTTTACTGCAAGGTCCTGCACTCGAAGTGCAATCAATTAAAGAGGCCAAAAATTTAGTTTGAAAAATTACTTTTATTCAATTCAAAGTAAAAAATGTATGAAAATAATACAAAATTAATAACTAATTTACTTATGCTTTTACCTTGATTATGGCCTTGAGACGGTCCAACAATGAATTGCAAGTTGCCCGAATGTGACTTGCCGATATTTTGGCCCACTCGCGGACAATGGCTTTTTTCAGCGCCTCGAGACTGATGAATCTTTTAGTTTGGAACTTGCTTTCCGCACCCAATAAATTGGTGAGACTGCTACCCAAGGTCTCTGCCCTCGTATGGTGCGCACTGAGGATAATGTAGGTGCTGTAGCAGTCGCTGGGAGTGTACAACTCCTTCCCGGAATATTGACTCGCAATCGATCTCAACAACTGGATATTTCACGTTCTAACCTAATGCGAATTTTGCACAGAGACCACGCACTCTTCGCTTACAAGGCTCAATTCACTCAGCAATCGAAGGCAGCGGACCATCCGCTTTGTTATCGCTTCTCAGTTTGGGCCTTAGAGCAGCTCGAAATTAATAACGATTTTGCTCGAAAAATCATATTTTTTGATTAGTCGCCGCTTCATATCGCCGATTTTGTTAACAAGCAAAAGTACTGCGTCTGAGGATTGGATCGTGTTTATCGACAGCCAATGCATTCTCAATGATTGCCGACCCGCAAATATCGTGGAAATTCTTCATCCCCACAACACAGCCGCCTGGCGCAAGGAAAAGCTGTAACCTTCTGCGTGACTGTGCCAACTGGTGAGGAATAACCCTACTTAACACCATCTACAAAATTGTAATCGCGATCATACAAAGCAGGCTCAAGGATGTCGAGCAATCAGTTGAGTGCCGCTCCCCGCTCTACATGTTGTTCGTAAACTACAAGAACTATCAAACGAGACGCAATATGGCCGGCACTGAGTAGAAAGGGAGTTCCCGCCAAGATAATCCGCCTCATCAAAGCCCCTATACGAAAACTCCGAACTGGTAGTGCTTCACAAAGGCGATCCATTCATTACCAACGCTGGCGTATGGAAAGGTTGTTCCGTCATCCCTTCTTTTCGCCATCGTCCTTGATGACGTCATGAGCCAACTGACCTGCACAAAACAGGCATCGTATGGAGTTTCAACAGATATCTTGAGGACATGGTCTTCGTCGATTACATCTGCCTCCTCTCGAACAAACTCTCTGACATGCAAGCGAAGGTGGGCAGACTAGTCGCGCTTGCACGCACCCACGTTCGGACTGGAGGTAACATCGTCAAGACCAAGGCTATGAGAATTAATCACAATAACGCAAAGCAGACATTGATTGACGGATGCCCGGTGGAATATGTCAAAAGCTTCTGCTATCTCGGCTGCATTATCACGGCAGATGGTGGAGCAGATGAAGATGTCAACTGCAGGCTAAACAAAGCAAAGGCAGCATTCGGGCGAATGCATACAGTATGGGAGAGTTCACAAATCTCCAGGTGCACTTAACTACGAATATTTGGCTCATGCGTGAAGTCCCTATTGTTGTACGGAAGCGAAACATGGCTGGTCTCTAACACCATCTCACCGAGGCCACAATCCTTCATCAACAAATGCCTACAGATGATGCGTAGAATATTCTGGCCAAACATCATCAGTAACGACGCAGTGTAGAGATTAACAAACGAGGAACCCATTCTTAGACAAATCAAACGCAGAAACGGGCGATGGATAGGTCACATACTGAGAAAACCACCAAATAGCATCACGAGGATGACCCTTGACTGGAACCCGCAAGGGTGCATAGGTCGCAGACGACCAAAAAACACTTGGAAAAGGTCGATGTTGCGCGAACTAGCAAATGCCGACATCTCATGGGACGGTACAAAAACAACAGCACAGAACGGGGTACGATGGCCCTATTCCCCCGTGAGGAATGAACAAGGAGCAAGAAAACAAATGCATTCTCAAATAGCACCAATTGGGTGCGGATTTTTGAGCTGAAACCGCTACAGATGCCAATATCAATATCATCATGCCGATTAGTCATAAGTCCAAAAATTTAATAGATATACTTGGACGATCTTTGGTTTCAGCAGGACTGCGCGTCATGTCACGTAGGCCATACCATATTTTGCGCGCAAAGTTCGGTAATCGTGTTATCAGCTGCTTCGGCGATATCCGTTGGCCACGTCGGATCATCAATTTGACGCCGTTAGTTTTTTTTTTTTTTGTGTTATGACGCAATATGAAGAAACGATGTTATGTGAGCAATCCATTAACAGTTCAGGCCTTTAAGGGGACAGATACCTGTAAACGGCCATATTTTCACTGATTTTCATTAAAATTGTTTAAAATGAAGAAGTCAATATATTTTTTTAAAAATTGGCATACCGTTTATTTATACATTAAAATAATATACATTTTTATCTTTTATTTTAATCATTTAAAATGGCGGATGTACACTCAATTTTTCCACAAAGGTCACAGCGGGGCTTATCAATCGGGCATTGTAGTATCGGCGACTTGAATACAAAAAACCAAAAAGTTTTTTTGTTTGTTAATGCCATAATTTCTATATGAATTTAAAAAAATGGTAACAAAAAATTCGCCTCAAAACAAAAAATTAGTCCTAGTATTTGTGATTCGAAAAATTATTTTTTCGAAAAATAGAAAGTAATATCATAGAAAAGATGTGTGCAAAATTTCACGGAGATCGGTCAATAACTTTTCGAATTATCGTGTACACCAATTCGAAAAATATAGTTTTGAGAAAAACGCGTCTAAAGTTTGAATACAACGTAACTATACCTCTCCCAGCGCTCGAACGCAAAGAATAGAGTCGTCGCGGTTGACGATCTACAGGGTTGCCCATATTCGACGGACATGACGGATTCCGATGACTCTTTGGGCCCATTCCAATCCACGAGGCTTGTCCGCAGGCAACAATCTTTGCGTCAATTGAATCTTATACGGGAATAAATGCAAATCAATGCGGATAATTCGTTGTAAAGTGGTCCGAGCAATGCCCAACTGCTGAGAACGACGATTTTGGGATGTCCTTGGCGACGCCTCAACACTGGCTCGTACAAGAGCAATATTCTCATCCGATCGCATTGGTCGCATCACCAGTCGAAAATCTTTCGTACAAACGTTTAATGGTGTTCTTAGAAGGCGCACTTTTCACATTATTTAATTTTTTATACGCACGTTGAGTTTCCACAATTGACTTCTTTTGTTGAATGTAAATTTCAACAATTTGGGAGCGCTCGCGTGGCATGTACTGTTCCATAGTCAAAATCTGCCTGCACTGACGCTTCCAACGCGGTATGTCATTAAGCGATCTGACGTCTCTGTCAAAAGATACAGGGTTGCCAGGTGAGTCCGTCGAATATTGGCAACCCTGCATATCTTTAAATAATTTATGAAAATTCCTAAAATTAAATTAACAAAAACTTCTAATAAAATACATAGATAGATAAGTAATTTTTGAAGAGATCTTAAGCCCCAATTTTCTAAAATGACTTACAAGACTTGCATACACAAATGGTTTGCCGTGTAGGGAGGCATTTATTGTGTGCCCACGCTAAATCGCATTGTAAACACGATAGCCATGTTGAGGTGCCTTCGTCAATCTCAAATACCTTATTACAAAAAGCACACACCGTGTCATTACTAGGTGGAGCCTCTATCCAAGGATCTTCATCTGCACTCGTCAGCTGCAAACTTTCTTCAGATTCGCTCGAAGAACTTTCCCTATTTGGCTTTCTACGCTTCTTACCGCTACGGAATTTAAGTGGCTTATTCTTTCGCTTCTCGACATTTCTTATGCTCTCCTCCAAAGATGATTTGTATGGCGATGTTGTTAATACCGTCGCAGCAGATCGTTTACCTCTGGTGCTAGTAGGCTGTTTTATTTTCGGCGGTGGTGACATCTCCCAAGGTGTTATAAATTTGCTGATATCTGCGCTACTAGCACTGGCGATGGGTTCCTCTAAGTTTGCTTGCATGGAAGCTTCTTCTTGAAATCGATCTTCTCTTTCAGCGGTGAAGTTGGCTTCTTGGAATATATGTTTATCAAAAGGATAAATTCCAGTACACTTAAACCCATTTATTGCTATCTAAGCTGTTTGAACCTTAATATATGCTTTTGGGAACAACTCAACAACGTCGAATTCGGTTATTTTTTGGCCTTGTTCCCTCATACTACTGTCGGCAAAAAGGAAGATGAATTTGGTTGTAAAATGAAAAATATTTATTTATTCTTGTAAATCAATTTCATCCCCTTCAAAATAATCCCCTCTCCATGAAATACACTTATGCTAACGATTTTTCCAATCCCCGAAACATGCCAAGTAGTCCATTTCCGGTAGTGGTCTCTTGAGTTTTGGGAATAGCCAGAAGTCACACGGAGCCAAATCAGGCGAATACGGTGGTTGCGGAACGATATGCGGTGCATTATCGTGACGCAAAAACCAAGAGTTTTTAGCCCATAATTCTGGTATTTTTAGACGAATTGCTTTATGTAAACGACGCATAACGCTCAAATACTATTCCTTATTAACAGTTTGACCAGGTGGAAGGAATTCATAGTGCACCACAACACGAAAACGGAAAAAAACTGTCGTCATGACCTTTATTTTTGAACGACTTTGACCTGCTCTTTTCGGTCTGGCCTTGCCTCTAGCACGATATTCGCTTGATTGGTCGGTTGTTTCAGGGTCGTAAGCATAAATCCATAATCCATCTCCCGTAATGATGCATTTGAGCTTGTCCTGATAGTCTGAAAGCATTGTTTCACACACATGAACGCGACGACTTTTTTCCAAGAAATTGAGAGTTTTCGGTACCAAACGAGATTTGACTTTTCGTAGGCCCAAATGGTCTTTCAAAATGGTTTTCACAGATCCTTCCAGATATTCCTATCATATCAGTACGGTCTTTAACAGTCAACCGACGATTTTTGAGCACTAACTCTTTCACTTTATTGACGTGTTGGTCATCTGTTGACGTTGATGGTCGTCCGGAGCGTTCCAAATCATCAACACGTTCTCGACCCTCTTTGAAGTCTTTGTACCACTTATAATCATTTTTTTGCGACATGGTCGAATCACCAAATGCCTTCTGCATGCTAAACGTTTCCGCAGCCGAAATTTCATTCCGCAAACAAAATTTGATGGCACTTCTCTGCTCAATCAAATCAGACATTGTAAAAATCGAAAAATGCACTCTTGGTCGTTTGGTAAACACAAACGTAAATATATTACTGATAATGACATTCACATAAAAGTTGGCCCAGATGTTATTAACAGTGCTACCAACTCATGAAAAAAATGAACTAAAGCGAAATTTTAATCCCGCAAAGTTTGGCAAATAAATTCACCTTACTTTTTGCCTACAGTAGTATGTCTTCTTATTTCGTCATTATAATACGTTTTAAGTGGCGCCATAAACGATTTATCGAGAGGTTGCATCTTGTCGGTACAATGCGGTGGTAAAGATATAATTACAACAACATTTAGACGAGCTTTGTATAGAACCTCAATATTTCGCGTATGACTATAGTGGCCGTCTAAAATGAGCAGCACTGGGTTTTCTTTTGAAGGATTTGTGAAGCGTATTAAATGATCAAACCATTTCGTGAATATTGGTATTTGTATCCAGCCGAATATATGGCAAGAAAAATGTAAGCCGGGAGGAGCATGTCTGATTAACAGCGAAGAAGGTTTTTTTCTGGGAATAATAAAAAAGGGTGGAACAAAAGCCCCCCCCTGCACTCATACAGTTCACCACGGTAATGAGTGATCCTCTTTCCGCTGACGTCATACATCCAATTTGCCTTTTTCCTTTCGCCGCCAAAATTTTTGGCTTCCTACTTTGAACAATAGACAATCCGGTCTCGTTCACGTTCTATATTCGCGTTGGAGCGAAATTATACTTTTCATACTCGTTCTCCAATAAGGGTAAGACTCCGTCAGAAAATATGAGATTTGCAAGTGGTCTTTCGATTTCTTTGAAACTTTGGGAAATATTAGTTCTAGATAAGATACATTCGAGCCTAAAAGGATTTTGAAAAATTTTCAAAATTTAGTCATCTACGCCATGTTGAAAATCGGGACCGTGTTTTTTTCAAAAATCAATATTTCTTGAACCGTTGGATGGATTTCAATGCAATTTACAGACAATATAGAAACAAATAAGTAGTTTAAATTAGTATTATGTTAAAAAAAAAATTTCGAAATTTTGACCAAAAAAAAGTCAAAAAAATTTTTTGAATCAATTTTTAGTTGATTTGGCCAGTTTTCTAGATTTTCTGTTATACACGTAACGATTCCTTATGATTTAGCCTTTATTTTGAAAAAAAAAATTTTATGGTGTCTATAATAGTTCTCGAGATATTGCGATTTTAGTGGAAGCGCGCACGCACGGTTCGCGTACGCACGCACGGTTCGCGCTGCGTTATGTGTTCCTGTATGAAGTGACTGGAGCAGACTGCTGCAGGTCTGTGCGCGTTTTTCTACTCCCGCGCTGCGTAACCGCGAACTTCACGGTGCGCGCTTCCACTAAAATCGCAATATCTCGAGAACTATTATAGACACCATAAAATTTTTTTTTTTCAAAATAAAGGTTAAATCATAAGGAATCGTTACGTGTATAACAGAAAATCTAAAAAACTGGCCAAATCAACTAATAATTGATTCAAAAAATTTTTTTGACTTTTTTTTGGTCAAAATTTCGAAATTTTTTTTTTAACATAATACTAATTTAAACTACTTATTTGTTTCTATATTGTCTGTAAATTGCATTGAAATCCATCCAACGGTTCAAGAAATATTGATTTTTGAAAAAAACACGGTCCCGATTTTCAACATGGCGTAGATGACTAAATTTTGAAAATTTTTCAAAATCCTTTTAGGCTCGAATGTTTCTTACCTAGAACTAATATTTCCCAAAGTTTCAAAGAAATCGAAAGACCACTTGCAAATCTCATATTTTCTGACGGAGTCTTACCCATAAGCTATACAATTTGTTAACACTATCCACATTAAATCCTTTAACGCTAGCCATTGAGGTTCCTGTCGCACTTCGTAGGCTAATTTCACACGTGTGCCTTTTTAGAAACCCACATAATCAATCCTTACTCGCGCGTTCCTTAATCAAAGAAAATGGGTTGTCAATATGGTTGCGCTTCGCTATTTGAAACGCGAGAGAGCGGATATCACTGCGAGTGAATCCCCATAACCGCAACTCCATATCCCTAATATACTTTACTAATTCCATTTCTAAATCTGGGTTCAATACGAGCTTATGTCCTAATGGCGTGTTCAAAATATCGTCTATAGATCGGTCACTCTCTCGAGCGCCTCTTTGCAACGTTGCAAATGGCACACACAATGTTTTTGAAGCCAAGAGTATGCCCATCTTTTCTCCTCTCTAGATAAAATGACTTTCCTCATACTCTCTACATCCCACTTTCGAATATCGCCTTTTCTGCGCATGACCTAACAAAATATAGCAAAGTACATCATTTTTTTGGTGCCAACGGGTTGTACGTTTACTGTCATATGGTATATCACATAAGCCGAATTTAATTTTTTCAAATTGAATTTGTTTTTAAAAATTGAAAGAAAAAACATTACATATTAACACAAAACTGTAATTTTTTTTATAAAGCTGAAACGATATCGCAGGGTAAATGTTAATAAAAAAACTAAACTAAGTCAAAAATTGAACAGTAAAAAAATCAAATCATCTTACCGGTTTTTAGTTCCCATAAAATTTCATTAGGATCCAAAATATTTATTTGCGATAATATCATAATTTTTCTTACACACAATTGAAGCATGCTTCTACCCCTGTTTGTGGTATGCGTCTTGATGTTGTTCCACAAATGAAGTTTTATGCCGCCTCCGATCGGTAGCTGGTTTTTTTCCGAGGAGTTTTATCATGACAAAAAATGCCGAGTGGCGATCGGCATTAGAAAAAAATCCCTTTCTATTATTTGGTCTTTCAAGCCCATAATGGGTTTCACACCCCGCCTCCACTGAATGGCACCTCCACCGCACAAACTTCTTCCGCTCCAGCGGCCGCCACTTGCACTTACATTATTTCGTACTTACTTGTGCCATATAACAGACGATAATCAGGATATCTTTAGCTGACAGCAGTAAATTATTAATACCACTTGTATGACTAAGAAGCACACACACACACACACACACACCTATGCAGCTCGAGTGTAATTATAATTATATTGAAGTGGCAAAGCCTATATACACAGATGACAAAAAAGACTGATAATACGATAATAAACACATACATTGACGTATGTATGTTGGTATTACTTTTTATTTGTTCATAATATATGACCATAATGAACTGTTATCTTCTTGGCGCTTGCAGCAGCATAATCTGCTTTTAATGAAGTCGAAACTATAAAAAAAAAATCGTAAATGAACTGACATTCCAGGTTAATGAATAAACTCAATACTAAGCATTAAAAAGCGTACGAGTGTAGGGAGAGAAAGAAGGCTGGTTATATGATTTTATCTGCATGCATAGGCACATACATACATACACATTCACATTGCGCTAAGTAGTAAATACATCAGACTTATGTTGGTATTACTGATAGCGAAAGTTATTACTGAAATATCATAATTATTGCATTATTCTCGGAGAAGATATCCTTAATCCAGCAATATTTTTGCAAGGACCTGCTCAATTATTTCTGTTTTTGTTATAAGCCAAATAAATAAGGTCTCTCAAGGTAATTTGTATATTTTCCCCCTTTTTATCGATTACTCGTACAAATAGATGCAGAAGAACTTCTTTGAGCTGAAGATGTTTAGAAAAATGTACGCAAATATTTCTCTACTAAATATATATTATAGGAATATTTACACTGAATCTTAAACAACTGCCAGTGGTTTTGATAGAGTTAAAAAGTGACTAGTAACTGCTGTCTACATACCGGCATTAGTGATACACAAGGTAAAGTTCAAAATAAAGATTTCCATAGATCAAAATAATTTTTTTGAAGTGAAAACTTCTTTAGAATCGTTGGAAGTGATTTGAGACTCGATGAAACGAAAAAGCGACACTAACTGGCTACGAAGCGTTACATAATATGTTGATATACGTATATGTGTGTGGCTGCAAACTGCTGAGCCACGCTAGTATAGTGAGTATTGTAGTATGTATATTACACTGCCTATTACTTGCTTTGGTGTTTAGTTCAAGCGTCATACGTATGTATGTTTGTATGTATGCTAGTACGTATGTGTGCGCGCCTGCGTATTACGGAGCTACGGTGAGCGAGAAGGCATT
Organism: Anastrepha obliqua; assembly: GCF_027943255.1. NCBI lineage: Eukaryota > Metazoa > Arthropoda > Insecta > Diptera > Tephritidae > Anastrepha > Anastrepha obliqua. The sequence continues at coordinate 8,003,129 of NC_072894.1, forward strand.
ATGTATACCTATACTACACTACCTAATACTTGCTTAGACCAAGCGTCCTACGAATGTTTGTGTGTATGTTAGTACGTCTGTGTAATACCTATACGCGTTACGACGCTCATAATAGCAACCGCGTATGCTGTATTGCGTCCGTATTTTTATGTTCGTAAATATTTTCATTTTTAAATATTTACCGCAATTGCAGGCGGTGTTGCAATATACCACAATCAAAACGACGGTGCTCGTATTGTAAGTCCACAGATAGATCTGAATGCACAGCAACTAGAATCACTGTCTGTTCAGCTCAGTTTTAATTGTGGCAATTTATATTTCACCGAATCAATCAATAAATAGCATCACGGAATTCATTCATGAAAATTTAATAAAGTATACACCAGAAGTATCGCGGATACTTAGAAAAGATTACGATAAAGTTCCAATGATTTTAAGTGGCGATTTTAACGTAAATTTTGCATTGGACACAGCGATTCCCTTAATCGACTTTCTCAATACAACATTCAATTTAAAAATGTGTAACAATCGCACTGAATCGACAACACGACCAAAAACAACAATTGACGCGGTATTTCAAAGATATGTTGACAACATCGAACCCAAAGCATTTGTATCATATTTTAGTTATCATAAGTCACTCGCATCATTTGTTGAAATTGAAAACATTGAGGATGAATAATAATAAAATGAAAAAAAAAAAATATGAACTTTATAGCAATATTATAATGAACCTATAATTATCTTGCTCCAAATGCTGCTTTCGTCTCATTCTATCGCGTCTAATCGTTAGACTTGTATTTTTTTTTTATTTAGTCAAAAAAGTTAGTCAAAAGCAAAGTTGGTCATTGAATTGAGTACGTCGTCTTCCCACTGGAATTCAGTCACGTGAAATCTTAATTAACCCATTCAGGAGCAGATTTTTTTTTCAAAATTTTTTGCCGAAATAACTTTATTTCAATAAAAATTAAAATTAATTAATTACTAAAATAAAGTAAAAATGGACAAAAAAATCTTCGCTTACTTACTTACTTAATAATGTCAGTGGTAGCCAAATGACGACCGTGGCTATTAAAGTTAACTAAAACAAATTAATGTTATTGACATCCTGAAAAGAAAGTTTATTTGTTTTACTATATTTTACAAATGATCTTTTTATGAAAAAATAAAAAAAAAATTTATAAAATCATTTACAATGCCATTTAAGGAAACACTCTAAAGGGTTTTTCAGTAAGAGCGCTTCAACTTTTGAACTTTTTTGAATAAAACACAAACGGTTTGACTTTTCTAACTAATTTTTTTCACACTCGATAGGAACATATACATTTAAGTATGAAATTCGATTTCTTTTGCATGACCACCGCGTGCACGTTTTACGAAGTCCAATCGTTGAACCCAATTTTCGACCACTCTTTTGCATAAATCGGCCGAAATTCCAGCAATTTCGCGTTCAATATTGGCTCTGAGCTCACAAATCGTCGCCGGCTTGTTACTGTAGACCAATGACTTCACATAACCCCAAAACGGGACGGCTTGTTAAATAGACCGTAAAATGGCCGTAATGCTCTTAAAGTAGCAGCAACAGAACGATTATTTTCATAAAAAATTTGCACGATTTGCAATCGTTGCTCAAGTGTGTAGCGTTCCATGATGAAATGTATACTAATGAAGTTTACAAATGACAAGCGAAAAATAAAAAATATTGCGTCGTTCGCCCTCCCTATCGGAAAAAAGTTGAAGCGCACCTATTGAATAACCCTATAAATGCAAACCAACGTTTATTCTTATGAAATGCAACTTTTTTTTCCATTTCAAACGTTTATTAACAAAAAATAGTTACTAATTTAATCTTCAAAATAATAGCTATCGCTAGCGACACATTTTTCCCATCTCTCAGGCAATTTGTGAATGCCGCGCCAAAAAAATTGGCCGTCTTTGGCCGCAAACAAATCATAGAGCCATTTTTGACTTCTTCATGAAAATTGAAGCGCTGCTCGGAAAGTGCGTGGCCTATCGATGCAAACAAATGATAATCGGAAGATGCCAAGACTGGTGAGTAAGCCGCATGCACCAGCGGTTCCCAATCGTACGTCTCCACCAATTCCCGGGTCGCTCTTGTTCGATGTGGCGGTGCATTGTCACATTGTCAGTTCATGCGGCACCCATCTTCCGACCTTTAAAATCATGCCCATGTCTTTCAAACGCTTGGAAATGGTTTTTTGGGTCACTCTCAACTGCTCTGCCATCAGTTCTTGCGTTTGACCATCATCTTCATCCAACAATGCTTGCAATACGGCGTCCTCAAACTTTTTCGGTGGCCGGCCACGGTCCTCGATCTCCACGCTAAAATCACCACTTCGAAAGTTTTCAAACCACCTGAAGCACTGTGCTCTACTTAGCGCATGTCCACCATAAACTTCTATAAGCATTTGATGAGCTTGAGGAGCGTTTTTCTTCAATTGATAACAGAAAATCAACGATGTCCGCAAATCGTAGTTTTTTGTAGCATGAAATTCGACATTTTTAAGAGCGACAAAAATGCATTGTTGTATGAAACGTAACAAACAATAAACTGAATATTGTTGACAGATGACAGACGCAAAAACAAGACATTTGGGAAGGTTTAAAAATATTCCTGGCAACATCTATGGACCAATAGCTGAACGTCTCATTTCATAGGTATATGGTTTTATGTTTTAACCCCTTAGTCTTAGACTTTGCCAGGGCGTTATTGTATCCGAGGCTTTGTGTAGTTCTTTCAGCATGAAATTTCTAATGTATGGTAGTAGGTGTCTGGCCTGGCTACTTAAGATTTTACGGGCATACTCCCATTGGTTCGCAGGAAGTATTTGATTTTTGTTTTCCTATTTTCCTATTCATCATCTTTTGGCTCTACAGCTCTTTGTGAGCTTTGGCCTGCTGCACGTGGGACCTCCATACGTTTCGAATGCTTGCGATTTTTTTCCAGTCCGTTGTCTTAAGTTTCTTGATGTCGTCCTCTAGTTCGTCGGTCCATCTTGTTCTCATCCTTCCTCTTGCTCTAGTGTTGAACGCTCTGGCTTCTACAATTTCCTATTGCGTCATCGAAAACGAAAAAGTTGCAACTATCCGATGAGGCAGAAGCGTATTTCCAGTGTTTAAAGTGCGAGGTACTAGTTGCCACACGCCTAGTTAAAGGGTGTACTAATTAATAAAAATCATCAATAAAATTTGAACCCAGCCTTGACAGTTCCAAATGCCTGCTTGATAAAGTTTTGAATTCACGATTTTCCACTTAGTGTGTTTTACTTCGCTTCATTAAAAAAAAAAAACAAAAAAAAACTTTTGCATGGAAACTAATCAGAAAATTATACCTCCACTTGTAAATGTACAGAAAAGTTTCAAGCTTAAAGCAACTCATATCCGCAGCATGCATACATTTTCTTACAAGCGACATTTGTGATTTATGTAGCAATTTGCAGTTTATTCGCTCTGATGAACCTTGAAACATACACGGCTACGAGTACACATGCATATGTATGTATGTATGTGTAAGTATATAAGCCACATAGGAAATCAGCCGTGGTTTAACTAAGTAACTTTTCCCCATTACGCATTATTTCTTCCTCCCATTTGTTGTCAACTCAAATCGCGTTTCTTATTACGTCCAGGAAATTACAATTTTGGCGATTATTCGAAGCCATTTTGCGCTGCGGCTATTTACACGCATATGCGAATATGTACGTGGACGCACGCAATGCGAGCAAAAAACTTACTCCACTAAGCAGAATGTTTGAGAAGAGTTTGCTCTATTGTCGCTTGCTCATTTTTCCCACTAAAGTTTCTGTAGTGAATTATGGCAGGGTGCCATGGAGCCGTGGATGCCAACAAGCCAATATCGATTAAGACAACAGACATATTCGGCTCAAGTGAGTTTAACCGGGCTGCAGGCTGAATAGTTAAACCAAGAAGTAGCAACATAAATACCTATAAGTAGCTGAAAAAGTTCCACATTTGCGTATGAATATCCTACGGGAGCGCCACGAATGAATATTTTCAGACTACCCAACATTTTATTTATTCATTTCGTAAGTCAAGAAATACAAGGTTTCTTACAGACTACAAAGAACTAAGAGTATTTGTAAGAATTTCATATGTATATGTACACACATGTTTCGGTACTATGGTATATATTTAAAGAAATCATTAAGTGATAATTTAAACTGAAATTTAGATAGCGATAAATTAAAAGCCAAAGAACTTGAAATATGGTTGAATTCATTCAATGTTCTAATCAAATGTGCCTTCGAGGCACAAAAAGAACTAACACGCTCTAGGAACAATAAATTATTACTCCGAAGGTTTTTTCGAGGTATGTTAAAATGAATGCACTCCAAGAGTAAAGGCGAGCCAACTGTCCCATTCAGGTTAGGTTAGGTTGACCTGGCTAGCTGAAAGCCATCACATATACCTATTGCTTCTTCGTGTTACCAGATGGAGCTGGGCCCTTACGCGTCTTTGTAGAAGACATCTTGTAATACGTCTGCGTCTTTTGCGAATCTAAGTAAACTTTTGAGCTCTATTCCCGAGAGGTACTCTAACTTCTCATTTGGTAAAGCTCCTAAGCATTTTAATCTGGTTCTAGCTAATGCAGAACAGGAACATAGAAGGTGTTCTAGCGTTTTCCTCTCTTCTAGTTCAGTGCAAAATCTGCAGCTATTGTTTGTGAGTCCTGTCTTGTATGCGTGCGCCGCTAGCAAATTGTGGCCTGTCAGCATACCTACGATAGTTCTGCTTTCTTTTCTAGACAGAGCTAGTACAACTCAAAGGTATTTATTTGCACTCTGTGTACACATGATTTTGGCAATCTCATCTACCATTTCGTTTCCTGCAATGCCCTTATGTCTGGGTACCCAATAGATATGCAACCGTCTGTCTGCGGCTAATCTCTCTATGGCTTCCCTGATTTTTAGAACATTTTTAATATCGAAAACAAAACAGAGTGACAGTATACTGCTTCTATTTTGTAACGATTTTAAGTTTAATAATGCACCCCTTGCATTATGTGAAGGAATCGGATCAGTAAAATTCAAAGTGCTGAGTGCAAAGCAAGAAATTTCTTTTGAATACGTTCAAGTCTATTGATGTGGCATTGATGATAAAGCCTCCAAATAAAGACGGCATACTCCAGCGTGGATCGTACGAGTGAAATAAATAGTGACTTCAAAGTGTAAGGATCCGTAAAATCGGAGGTGAACCGCCGAATGCAGGCAGTGTAGAATACGATTTGGCAATGGCAAACTTTAAATGACTAAGAAACTGAAAGGTGGAGTCGAAGATTACACCCAAATCAGTAATTTTATTAAAAGTATTTAGACGCGAATTCATTATAAAATATGAGGTAGACCTTGAATGCTTTGAGTTAAAATATGACACATGAGAGTATTTGTTGATATTTAATTGCAAGTAGATTCCTATCACACCATGCCACGAAGTTGTTTTGGTCTGATTGTAGATCGTATGAATCAGAGAGGTTTTCGTACAGTTTTAAGAATTTTTAAGTCGTCTGCACCTCAAAGAAAATCGGAGAAATGAAAACATTCAAATATGTCATTAATAAAAATTAAATAAAATGCTGCCCTCAGGGACATCGGAAGAGGCAATAGAAGCATAAGAAGATACATTACCGACAACAACTACACATTCACGATTGAAAAGGTACGACTTTATCCATTTAAGGAAAGTAGAGTCAAACCCAAAACTTTTTAATTTAGAGATTGAGATTGAATGGCAGATTTTATCGAAGGCCTTGAAAAAATCCGCATCAACTGCATCAACTTGAAGGCTATTAAGCCAGCATACAAAAATCTGAGAAAAGAGGAAAATTAGTGACAGTGACAGCCATAAAACCATGCTGATTACTTACGCTTTACAGCGAAGCATAATTTTTGTGTTAAAACATACTCAAAGAGCTTTGAACCCGTTGAAAGCTTCGCAATAGATCTGTAGTTCACGATGTCATTTTTATTCTCAGCTTTGAATGTAGGTGTGATAAAGGGTTTTTTAATAAGAGGTGTTATTTTGATATTCAAAGAAAAACGTTATTTTTTAATATAAATGATCGAATGTTTAATTCATTATAAGGAGAAAATGACCACCACGACCACGCTTACGAATTTACCATTTGAAATAGGTGGCAACTATCTCGAAAAATATTTTCTAAAATATGATTTCTCAAATTTCTCTCGTTTGATCCCCACATACAAGTATTTCAATTAGCTTATTTACTAAATTAAACTAACCCTTTCAAGCAGGTTGCAACCATCTCCAAAATATTTTCTGAAATATGATTTCTTAAATTTTTCTCGTTTGACCCCCCTGTATTAGTATTTCACTTAAATTCTTTAATACAATTAATGAACCCTTTAAAAAAAAGTGGCAACTACCTCTAAAAATATTTTCTAAAATTTGATTTATGAAATTTCTCTTGTTTGGCATACACTTTGTAGAATTTTAATTATTTATTATTAATAATTTGACTTATTGAACTAAATTTTTAAACAGGTGGCAACCTTTTTCAAAAATATACTCGAAATTTAAGCCTTTTACGTTGGACATATATTTCAGTTACGTTACCACTTTTACTTGAATCTTATTTTTTAAACAGGTGGCAACTCTCTTCGAAAATATTTTCCAAATTATGCTTTCTTAAACCATTTTTATTTGCCATATCTATTGTAATATTTGACTGAACCTACTACTTTAATTTAACGTAACTTTTTTAATAGGTAGCAACTCCTTAAAAAAGTAGCCGACTTTTCAAGCAGATTATGCATTAACTATCAGAAAAGCATTAGGTACTTACTGACCCCCCTGTATTAGTATTTCACTTAATTTCTTTAATACAATTAATGAACCCTTTAAAAAAAAGTGGCAACTACCTCTAAAAATATTTTCTAAAATTTGATTTATGAAATTTCTCTTGTTTGGCATACACTTTGTAGAATTTTAATTATTTATTATTAATAATTTGACTTATTGAACTAAATTTTTAAATAGGTGGCAACCTTTTTCAAAAATATACTCGAAATTTAAGCCTTTTACGTTGGACATATATTTCAGTTACGTTATCACTTTTACTTGAATCTTATTTTTTAAACAGGTGGCAACTCTCTTCGAAAATATTTTCCAAATTATGCTTTCTTAAACCATTCTTATTTGACATCTATATTGTAATTTTTGACTGAACCTATTACTTTAATTTAACTTTTTGAATAGGTGGCAACTCCTTAAAAAAGTAACCGGTTTTTCAATCAGATTATGCACTAACTATCAGAAATGTACTAGGTACTTACTTTTACCTTATTCGACCAATCCTAACATATGGTTGTGAGGTATGGACTCTTAAGGTGCTCAGATTGCTCGCATGGAAAGAAAACTTTTAAGAAAGATCTTTGGCCCAATAAGAATGGATGATGGTACCTATAGAATCCGATTGAACTCTGAACTGAACGATCTCACTCAGAACGAGACAGCTGTGCATTTTGTTAAAGCGCAGCGCATAAGATGGCTAGGTCATGTGATCCGTATGCCTGTTGACTGTACCGTGAAGAAAGCCTTGACAGGAAAGCTAATGGGCGTGGAGGCCAAAGGCAGACCGAGGAACCGTGGGTTAGACGCAGTGGAACACGATCTTAAGAAGCTGGGAATACGTAACTACGAAGCAACAGCTCAAGATAGACCGCTTTGGAGGAGCATTTTGAAGGAAGCTTTGAAAGAAGAAGAAGATTAGAAATGCATTAACTATCTGATTGCAAAATTGTATTCAAATTCGCTCAGTTATTTTCGCGTGATTGACCCACAAGCGTCCAAGCCCACAAGACCACAAACATACAAAGTGGCTGCCCTTTGTGCTCGATAGCCTCACGAATTCCATTTTTCAGGTCTTGAATCGACCCTGGGTTGTTGGCGTAGACCTTTTCTTTCCCGTGGCCCCGAAGGAAAAAGTCACAAGGTGTTGAATCACAAGATCTCGGTGGCCAATTGTGATCACCTCTTCGAGAGATAACACACAATCCGGAAACTTTTCCCGTAAAAGATCACGTAGCGCCGTCTTGTTGGTCCTCTTTATCATATCTAATTGATTCTGACGCTAGTACAAAATTGGAACTAAAAAAGTCGGCACAAAGGGCAACAACAGCCTAATTGGTAGAGGAAGCGTAGTTTCCATTGAAACAGACATCCAAGGGAATGCTAGAGCAGCACTTCTTGGATTTTACATATCGCCAGAATGTTTTAGGATTCGTTTCATTCCTCAAATCTTCGAACATAATTTCACTGTAAAGCTTTATTATTATTAGAAGGCGACCAGAGCTGATCTATTGTGAAAAGCCTATTTTTGAAACCTTCGAGTTTTAGGCTTTTTAAAAATTTTAGCACAATTTTGGGTTTGTTGTTCCAAAGATTGCATGGAGATACTACGATACCACCAAGGTGATGAAGTCTCTGTCTGCCCAACACAGGTCATTCATAAAGCACATGTTCTGAGCTTTCTAGGTCCATTTCGCAAAAGCGGCGACATTGATCTTAGATAGACCAATATTATTTAGATGGTACCTCAGGCTGCAGTGACCTGTAAGATATCCTGTTAATAGACGCAGATCTACTCTGCTTAGTGAGGGAAGCTTGTCAGATATTCTTTTGTTGGGTCTTAGAAATAGTTTGGCTTGACGCTGATTGGCACAGTTTAGCCAGTATGCCAGCAAATTTTCTTTCTTCCCATTTCCTAAGGAATTCATTAATGTGACTTTTTGTGAGTCCACAGAAAGGCTCAGGACCAGTAAGTTGCATGTTTGCTCCCATCTGAATCGATTTTTTGAATTTAAGCCCATTGATTCCTGCCTCTGTTCTACCATTTTCCAATTTGGACCCATCAGTAAACCATAGTTCAACTAAAACTTAACTTAAGTACTTAAAGGTTTCAGCAAAGCGCAAATATTTAGCTCTACGAACTTTGGCTTTAGACAGTTTACAGTTTTTAAAAAACTTGTTCATCAAATTCTTAAGCTTTTTCAATTTTAGTGCACACCAAGGAATGTTATAGCTCTTACTACTAGTAGACAGTGGCGTAGATAGGGGGGGGGGATCAAGGGGATCAATCCCCCCCATGAGAAATTGAAACTAAAATTTTTGAAAAATTGTACTTATACATGTAGGTATATGCGTCCATTTCTCGTAATGCCTTCAACCTTTTTGCAGTATGACATCATTTAAACCACTTTAAAAGAAAGAAAGAAGAGAAAGAAAAAATCTTTTTATAATATTATAGTTTTGAATTTGAACACAATAGAATTTCCGCGCCTAAACGGGCTTACCAATTGAAAGGCATTAAATGGCGCTGTCATCGATAAGGACGTATTGAAGTTCGATAATCGAACATAGAGTCAATATTGCGGATTTATAACCTATTCCATAATCACGTTTGCATTGTTATTTGATGAAAAGATTTTTAGTGGCAAGAACACCCTTTGCTAAGAATAGCGAAAATGAAGAAAATGCAGAATTATCTGCTGAAACGACTGCGAAGAAACTTCGTTGTGAAGCGTCAGGCAGTGAAAATACAGTCGAAGAAAATTCTCTCGATGAGAGTGGAGAGAGTGTTGAACAATGCATCCCTTAAGAAGTTATAAATAAAAATGACATCGGAAATTTTGTCGACACACGTTTGAATGATTCCCAAAGGTTCGATTTATTAAAAAATGTTTGGGTCCCATCTAAAAATTATGTGCTTCTGTTGCTGCAAAAGTTTGAAGCTCGAGTATTAAAGTTTTGTTATAAATGGCTGGAAGAATTTTCCTGGCTTGCCTACTCAGAATTACACCAAGGAGCATTTTGTATTTCGTGTGTAGCATTTGCTAAAAGTGGTGGCAAGGGATCGCAAAATTTGGATCAGTTAGTGAAAACGAAATTCGACAATTGGAAAAAAGCAAAGGAAGCAGGTTTCGAGCATTTTTTATAAAATACATAATGTCTTTTCAATCATAAATTATTGATAAGTTTATCCATGACTTTTCAATATTCTTTGAACTCACCCAGTCAAATAATTCGTATCGATTTCATTTTATTTGTATGATATTATCACCTTTTAAAAATACTTTTAGAAGCACCACCCAGAATTTTAGAAACGAATGAGAATTACATAAAAGATTCTTTTACGAGATGTTCACATGTAATTTTGGTCCTTTATTCTCATATGTGAAATTTTCATGTGAGATTTTTTCATGAGAAACTCATATGAGATTCTCATCTCTTCTTCAACATCAGGGTGAATTAGGTGGATCGACAGGTGGAATCTGATCGCTTGAACGGATTGACTGCTCCAGCTATTCATCATGATATTCCAATCACAGCTGATGAAGTCATAGATGAGTTATCGAAAAAATCCCGAAAACTTGATTTTCTTCTTTAATTGATGCAAGCATTTTTTGCATATTGAGGGCATCCAAGTGAAAAAATGTATTCGTAATTTTTGGTTTGTTTATATAGAGTATGGTAAGTGATTCCCATGATTATGGAAAAAGAAAACCGATAAAAATATATTGAATCTAAAAAAAAGATATTGTCAAATTATATCCCCCCCCATCACAAAAAGCTATCTACGCCACTGCTAGTAGATGGTATATATTTACAAAGAATATTTAAAATATCATAGCAAGTTGATAGATTAGATCCAGTAAATAGTGAGTCCCAATCCAAAATCGAAATTTCAGTATTAACAACACTAAAATTACACCGTTTAAAGCAAAAATGCTTGTTTATTTATATCAGTTGCTTCAACTATTCACCACCTGCTAACGCTTGGAAAAGAGGCCTAAGAGACCCTATCGATTATCTTAATCGATAAACATCAATTGTATCTCTTTCGATGTAACTTTGTGGTCTACCCATAGCGGGTATGGATGGCCAATTATGCTCCCGATATGTCACATGTTGCAGCTGATTCTGGAGCCAAGCGAAAAGTGTGCAACGCAGCAGTGCTGACAGCTGACACGGACTACAAATATTCAGTTAATACAGTATTTGTTTACATTTATCCACACACATACGTACATTTGCCTTGAAGTCAGTGTTATTGTATTTTCAATTTTCTCATATTTGTCGTGCCTGGAGTAAAATGTGAAGGCAAATGGTTTCTGCGAGTTGTGTGTGTTCAATTTCAGCTAAGCACGTGATATTCTTGTAGAATTACGAACGTGACTTGTCTGGCAAATTCAAATGTACGTAGTTAGGTGAATGATTACACATACATACATACACACATACATATTAATGCTACATTTTGTACATATCCTTAATATCTTCTAGTTAGAACTGGACTGTGTAGCTCCTATTACTTTCACACATACGTACATATAATTGTTTCTTTTGAGGGAAAATTGTTTTCTCACGTAGCAACAGTTTGTGTGGAACGCAGAAGAAACTTATGCTTATATACTTTAAGAACCTGAGGTAGTTATTTTCATAGAAATTTTGAGAAGCTACAATGGTTTCATACAAATAACTACATGCATATGTATTTGTCCTTCCCTTGGCTGATTGTGCACATGTCACGGCTGTCGTGACTGTCATGGGCGCCAGATTAACGCCAGTGGTACACTTAGATTGATTATTTCCGAAAATGCTGTTCAATGATTTACCATTGGAAATTACATTCGATTTGTGTTTCTTCGAGCAAATCGAATGAAGAGTAAAGAGTAAAGTGCAATGAGGCACAAGCCAGGATTGTTAACGTGCTTTCATTTCATGAAATTAGAAGTCAATAAAAGAGACCGAAGAGAAACATCAACATTTATGACCGAATCGAACCGAACTTTTTAGCAATAAACAAGCAATGCCATTTAAAAAATCGAGTATTTTTATTAATAAAAAAGCAAAGCAAAGGTACATAAGCGCCAATCACGTCGATTTCTGCTGATATCTTTAAGGGGTTAGGGGTAGTCAGAGACCCGAAAAAGTTGTAATTTTAAATAATTTTTTTTGCATGTCAGTTGTCTTATTTTACAAAAATAAAAACATAGCAGACTTTAGCAAAATTTCAAAAAAAAAAAAAAAATTAATAATTGTAAAAGTTATCGCTGTTTGTGTGGAGCCCGCTTCTCCAGAAGTCCTTTGCGGTGATCATCACAAGTCCTTGGAGATTCATCAAAAATCAAGCGGAAAAGAGAAACTAGTTTTATTAATGATAATCTTGCGCCTGATCGAAGCTTTTTTTTTTTTAATTAACAATATGGCGGCCTCAAAAAAAAAATTGTTCAGTTTTTCAAGAAAAAGCCTAAATTAATTGTTAAAAAAAATCGAAATTTTTGAAAAAAAATTCTTCGATCAGGCACAAGTTTTTTATATTTTTCAAAAGCAGTATAGATTTTATTGAAACCTACCAAGCGGTTTTTAAGTTACAGTAATTATCAGTTCAAAAAACATAGTTTTGAGAAAAGCGCATTTAAAGTTTTGCTTTCGATTTTTGTAGAGTCCGGAGCGCCCGAGCGCCCTTTGTTGATTGTTAAATAACTCAAAAACTATTTGTCGAATTCACTTTAAATTTTCACACAATATTTTCTAGATATTAGGTGCGCAACTAAGTTCTCTCTGTTCTTTTGATGAAAATACAACTTTATTCTGAAAAAAGGGTTACGAGTGAATCATTGAAAGTATTGCCCATCGCTGGCTACTACTTTTTCCATCTTTCTGGTAGATCTCGTATACCGTCGCAGTAAAACTGTTCATCTTTTGAGGCTATCCACGGATCAAGCCATTTTTTGATGTCTTCATATGAATGGAACTGCTAGTCAGCTAGACAATGTGGCATCGATCGGAACACATGATAATCGGATAGCGCAATATCTGGAAAATATGGCGGGTGGGGTAGGATTTCCCATTCAATGTTTCCATGTAGATTTTAATGGGCTTGGCAACGTGAGGCCGAGCGTTGTCATGCTGTAGAATTAATTTTTTATGCCTCTCCGCGTATTGCGGCCGCTTCTCGCGCAGTGCTCGGCTCAATCGCATCAATTGAAGTCGATACTGATCCCTAGTGATGGTTTCGCTTAGTTTTAACAGTTCATAATAAATAACACCAAATACGTAGCATAACCTTCGCATTGTGAATATTCGGCCGAAGCGACGACGTAGAAGCATGACAGGGCAGTCCCAATGACTTTCTTTTCTTTGGATTGCTGTAATGAGTCCAGTTTTTAATCACCCGTCACGATGCGATGAACAAAACCCTTCCCTTTTTTACCGCTGGAGCAGTTGATCACAGACGAAAAAACGACGTTCAACATCCTTTGGTTTTAACTCATAAGGAACCCAAGTGCCCTGTTTATGAATCATTGCCAAAGCATGCCTGAGCCTGACAAAAGTTTTTATATTTTTCATTGGCAGATTTGCAGGAAATGTTGATCGTGTATCATCGGGGTTGTAGGTTTTATTGGAATGCCGGTATTTACTCCATTCTGTATGCCATGAGGGAATCGAATAGAAGAAGAGGCTCGGAGTCTCTCAATCTGATTTCCTCTAATATCTGTATGTCCAGGTACCCACATTACTTTTATGGAGCTGTACTGAAGTAGATTTGGGCAGATTTTGTTTATGAGGTGGCTTTCGTTCGATGGATTGAGAATGGCTTCTATTGAAGACTTACTGCCTGTGCATATGATATGCTTACCATTTGTGCGCGAGGAGTACAGTACCGCTTCAAGCAGAGCACCTACTGTCAAAGCTGGGTAGTATGTGGGCAGAGCACCGACGGTAATGGTGGCACCAAGTGCGTTTGTAACAACAAACGTTGTACTATCATCAGGTTTCGATCCATCGATATATATAATATAATTTCCCAAGCCTCATTTGTATGGCTGTATGGCATACCTAAATATTTGCAGCTATACGTCACAATAGTTGTCTTTTGTCCAGCATGAAGGCAGTTTGTCATTGTCCCAGACGGCGGTGATGTGAAGATGCATAATTTCCGCTGAGATTTCTTTATCTTAGCCGTTCTTTAACTTATTGATATTTCATTCCTATAACGAGAATCGAAGCCGGGAACCACTGCCGCTAGATACTTCATGAAGCAATGTTGCGTAGCTCTTATAAAAGTAAAGTCGACTAGTAGTGATTTTGAATTCATTAGAAACACACCCGTACGGTGGTGGTAATTTTCCTGCAGGGAATTTTACCAATACATTTCGAATTTTATTTTACAAACTATGTTGAGCGCAAAAGGGTTTCCACTGCCTCGCGCACTAGTGAACAACTTTACTCTGTGCACAATAGACATATACATACACATGCGAACAGTAAAAAATGCTAGTCTAGTGAAATTTAGAAAATTTCTAAGGCCAAAAAACCAATTAACTGCTAATGAAACCCGCAATAAAAAAATGTTCATGAGTTGTGGCAAAAATAGAAGTGGAAAACGTAAAAAAAAACTGTATTAAAAAGTAAGCAACGACAACATCAAAACTAATTTGCTTGATGTACAGATTCATTGAGGTTTGTAGCAAAAGTTTTATTGGTCAACATGTGGCTGTTGGGCGAAATTTTCGAACCGGTTGGCAGTGGTAAGCGGAACAAAAGGATTGCAGACAAACAATTGAGGTAGGCAAAAGTAGTCCAAATGTACAATAATTTGCTATAATAAAAAAAAATAAATAAAATAAAATAAAATAACATAAAATAAAATAAAATAAAATAAAATAAAATAAAATAAAATAAAATAAAATAAAATAAAATAAAATAAAATAAAATAAAATAAAATAAAATAAAATAAAATAAAATAAAATAAAATAAAATAAAATAAAATAAAATAAAATAAAATAAAATAAAATAAAATAAAATAAAATAAAATAAAATAAAATAAAATAAAATAAAATAAAATAAAATAAAATAAAATAAAATAAAATAAAATAAAATAAAATAAAATAAAATAAAATAAAATAAAATAAAATAAAATAAAATAAAATAAAATAAAATAAAATAAAATAAAATAAAATTACGGCGAAACAATCGACCATATAATTGCTGGATGTAGCGTACTTGCCCCCCGTGAATATGTCATGAGACATAACAATATAGCAAAGATCCTCCACCAACAACTTGCGATAAAACACGGTCTCTTACAAGCAGAAGTCTTGTATTTTAAATATGAACCAAAGGCAATAATCGAAAATGCAAAGTTTAAACTGTACTGGGACAGATTTATATCCACAGATCAAACAGCAGCTGCCAACAAACCTGACATTATCTTGTTCGACAAGACAAATAAAACGATCGAAGTAATCGATATAGCGGTGCCCCTTAATCGCAACATCCAAAGCACATACTCCACCAAAGTATCGAAGTATGCTGCTTTGGCCATAGAACTGAAACAGATGTACAAAGCGAGGGAAGTGAATATAATTCCAATAATCATATCGTCCACTGGATTAGTGCCTAAGCATTTAATAAAAAACTTGAAGAAATATGACTGCCAACACCTTTTAGAAGACATGCAGAAGTCGACCATACTGGACACATGTGCAATAGTTCGTAGATTTTTAAATATTTAAGCAATAGCAATCGTATGGGCGTAGAACTTGGACTACGCTCTACCAGAGCACAATCCCTTGAAAATTTTATCCGGGATGTGTAATCTCCGGCAATAGCCGAGATGGATTAAGCTCTACAAAAAAATAAAATAAAATAAAATAAAATAAAATAAAATAAAATAAAATAAAATAAAATAAAATAAAATAAAATAAAATAAAATAAAATAAAATAAAATAAAATAAAATAAAATAAAATAAAATAAAATAAAATAAAATAAAATAAAATAAAATAAAATAAAATAAAATAAAATAAAATAAAATAAAATAAAATAAAATAAAATAAAATAAATGCATAATGTATTTCTGTATTTCTCTTGTAAGTTGGTCTGCCCTACAGTATATGGTATATCTCTGTGGCCTGAAACCCAGCATAAGATTATAAGATGGTCATCTCATCTAGAAATTGGCGACAACGTAAGACACTCCTTGATGTTGTTTGTTTATTTCCGCTTGAAAAAAACTACAGTGATCCGGTAGTTTAAAGGATTCACTAATAGAAAGCTCTTCGCAAAATAACACTGATCCTACACCGGTGTCCATTTTAGATCCGTCTGTGTAGATCTTAACGGGTGTGTTGGGTGTTGGATCTTCTTCAAACCAATCCAGTCTAGAAGGGATTTTCATTAGGAAATTCCTTTCGAAGCAGAGAATGGGAGAGTGATAATCACAGTCACTGGGTGTATCCGTGTAGGAGTCTAAGATGGTTGAATGCCCATGTGTGACAGTCCTTCATTGTGAGCTCGCTTTGAGCCTTAAAGCGGAGCACGCCGCTGAGTATTTTCAGAAGAGATCTAGGGGTGGCAGATGTAATATGGTATCCAAAGCCATGGATGGCGTGGTTTTCATGACGCCACATATTGCTAATTCCGCTGATCTCTGCACCTTATTCAATAAATTAAAACAAGTTTTTTTCTGCATAGCACACCACCAGACAACATATCCATATAGAAGAATGGGTCTGACGACAGCAGTGTAAAGCCAATGAGCAACCTTAGGTTTTATTCCCCAGGTCTTACCTAAAGCTCTCTTACGGGCATAAAAAGCTAGGTTCGCTTTCCTGACTCTTTCTAAGATGTTTGACTACCAAGTCAGTTTCCTATCTACACATATGTATGTCTAGTCCCAAGTACTTCGTTTCTTCTGAAATCACAAGAGCTTCCCCGTTGAGCATAGTTGGAATTAGCTGAGGTATTCTGTATTTCTTAGTGAACAATATGAGTAGTGTTTTGTCTGGGTTGACTCCTAGACCACAATTTTCTGCCCACCTGGAAAATATATCTAGAGCATTTTGTATTAGGTCTCTTTTCATGTAGACACAAATTTACCAAAGAGCAACCAACAGCAACAACAACACCATCGGCGTAAGCTATCACCTTAGAGTCCACCTATTTCAATATTAACATACGTTTATTTACAACTGCGTTCCATAAAAACGGTGAGAGGACTCCACCTGGCGGTGTACCTCTACTTACCAATCTCCTGAGCATCGATTCTCCTAGTTCCGCTTCAATGATTCTGCTATTTAGCATTTCGCCCATGAAGCCTACCAAGCCCGGTTCTACCCCAAGATCAGTGACAGCTGCAGTAATTGCCCTTTCGAAATTTTTGCACGTAGGTATGCAACTAATGCATTCTCAAATTTTTGTATACGAAATTGGGTTGGAGTAAACGTATAAAAATCAGTTTAAATGGCACTGCTCTTTATTTTCGCAAGTTAGCTATGAGATAAGGACGTAGATCCAATGCATCGCTCCTTATAGTCATTAGAAATTGGCTTTACTGTAATCGGAGAAATGCAATTAACCACACAGGGATACATTGTAAATTGTCCATTAAATCATTTAACATATCTCCACGTATGAAAATGATTTCTCTCTGCGTGCTACACATATACACGTACTTGTATAGATTAATCTGTAATTATTTCAGTTGTCATTATCGCTGCCTTATTCGCTGTAATTAAATACCGCAATAACTGTCTGTTAATTATCCTGGCAGCAGGAAATTGCGCAATTGCACAATGCCCTCGAAAGTATTTTATATTTCGTTAAATGATTTGCGAGGATAATAAAAAAGGCAATACATCTTTTTTCAGTTTTTCTATAGCAAAGGTGGCACTGACATTCCATTACATTAAGTTACGAGATTTATGTTCGACAATTCGCTTGTTCAATTGATGTAACTAGGAAATTAAATGCATTGGAGCATTAAAGGAAATGCACATAAGTGGTCAATTATCCCTTGGCAAAAAACGAATTAAAAGAGAAGTAGGAGAAATATATTGTATGCAATAATAAGTAAGGAAGTGATAAATACGGTGCGGATCGTACTTTATGTACCTGCGCAGGTAGGTAGGTAGGTAAACTGGCAAGAGTGCCACAGGCACACTTCAAGTAGCACTTACGTGCCGTTTTGATACCACAATGTGGACCATTACCTGTGCAAAGAAAAATGCTTGGGAAGAGAAAACCGTCCACAGCCATCCAGTGCTGTTGATGTAGTGGGGGAGGGAAAAGGGATCTAGGCTGGAGAGTTTCTTCAAGTCATCCCCAAAGGGCACGCTATGGAATCTCAAGCGCCAGAGCCGGACATTTGCAGAGAAAGTGCTCAACAGTCTTTTTCTCTGCAGGATTCCCACAGCTTCTGCAATACGGAATTCTAAGTTTCTCCGCATGAGTACCGATCACCCAGTGACCAGTGAACACCGCAATGAGTTTGGAAATTGAATGGCGGGGGATTTCCTTTCACCTTTAGCGTTCTGTTTCTATCGTATTGGGGCCATGGTGTTTTCGAAATAGCACACGATGAGACAGACCTCCATCTGTCTTGCGCTGTTTTTAGAAAGAAATGTGTAGTTTCCCTTTAACAAAGGTCAAGGGGACGCCGATGTCTGAGAGGGGGACAGCTGAAACCGGTTCTGTCGACCACTTCCTGGCAAGCTCGTCAGCAATTTCATTTCCCTCTATATTCTTGGGCCCAGGAGGGGAGATGTTTGAGTTCCTCGATCGAGATGTTTGAGTTCCTCCTTACAGAAGTTCAGAGCTGCAAAATGGCGACGATCGCAGCTTGGCTATCGGAACAAATATTAATATACCCTTCCCAACAGCCTGCAGGATTGTGAAGAGCTCTGCTTGAAAAACGCTGCTCGTTTCCGGCAGTTTAAAGTATACCGAAATGCTGGCTGATTTAGAGAAAACACCCGCTCCCGCTCCAGATTCCATCTTGGATCCGTCAGTAAAAACAGAGGTACCTCTATTCGTGCCGACTCTCCCCTCCTTCCAGTCTTGCCTGCTCGGAAAGATAGCTCTAGCCACCCTCACATCCCAGTTTGCGGATGGAGAGATCAGTGCGAAGAAGAGAGAAGGAAGGGGAGATCTGCTTCAAGATGCTACTATGTCCTACAGGAAGTTGTCTCAAGAGGTCAAGCTCCTTCAACCTATAACTCATTTTGGGAGTATTCCATTTGTACTAAGTTTAAATAATTTTCCTATTTCGATAGGCATCTGAAGAGTATCACCAGACAACCTGGGCCGCATTTTGATATCATGCGTTAGCGAAAAGTAATAAATACAAACCTTTTCGCTTGGTTTCAATGAAGTGCCGCAGCTCAAACAGTATTGCCTGCTAACTTCAAAGCAAAAGTTTTAATTTCTATGCTTTTGAGCACTTTTCTTTAAAATTCGCTCTGATATAAAAGGTAGCATTTCTAAAAGGGCATCACGAATTTGTTAAGGAGCTCACGATGCCTGGATTACGGTGAAAATTAAACATCTTTCAAAGAAAAAAAATAGTGAAAACTGGTCGAAATGTTGAGGTGCTTTATTTTTAAAAGCCCTAGAGTAAAAATAAAATAAATGAATAATTGACGCCTACAATTCTGCTGGGTGTTTGTGACGTACGTCTGGATGTTGCTACACAAATGGAGGAACCTGCAGTTTTAAGCCAACTCTGAACTTCAGATAGTTTGTATGAAGTGTTTTTTCATGGCAGAAATGCACTCTGAGGGGCGACCGCTGTTGTACAAATAAAATGTTTAAAAGCGTATGCATGGCCACAATTGAACGATTTAACAAGAGCGGCTACACCAAATTCCTGCGACTTATTCTTTTAGATCGAACCGTCTTGTCGCAGTCATTTATACTATCTTAAATAACTCTCTGAATTGTTCTAGCATAGATCATCCTAAGCTCATATTTATCGCCTGTGAGTATAGCAAAAGCTGACCATCTTCGCCAAATTTTCATTTCTATTAGAAAGTACACTTAAAAGGAGTTGGAAGGTGAGGCGGGGGCTTAAACGCCTTTTAATAGTTTTATTACAATTTTCACGTTTTTATATATTTAATTTTCGCATATGAGAAATTTAGTATCTGGATACTTAGAAGAGTTAGAGTTAAGTCCTTCGTTGAAAATTCTATAACCGATGTCTTTCAATATAAAATAATAATTTTTCGATTTTAGTGCATCTTTACAATCAATTATACTTTTCAATTAAACTATAAGATGTTTTAGAAATTAGTCGAGTTATTTTTTAAACTAACAAGAGAAATATTGTTTTTTACATTTCAGATTTCCAGGCAACACACAAGCATACAAAAACGCTTGCACATATAAGCAATCATGTAAGTATGAACCATGAAAAAATGTCCGTAGCTGTCGTTAATTTGATGACTGCATAGGTTAAATTGTGTTGCACTAATTTAATGTTTTTCTATCACATTATTAACTTTAACTAATTTAAAAAAAAAAACCAAAAAAATAATAAGTAACGTTAAGTTTTATGGAAAAGTAGTTGTCAGCTTTCAAATAGTTGTTGAAAGAAAGTTTTCAGCCTTCCAAAAAAAAGATATGCCGCTGGCGACACGGATTCGCGGACTCAAAGATGTCTGAAATCCAAAAGACAAAAAGCTTCTTATTCAAGATGAATGTCGTTGTTGTGTAAGCTCCGACCTTTGAAATTAAAATAAACGTTGACAAAACGGCGGACGCTCACAGATGAAAAACCGTTTCTTGACCTTTTTTTATACTTTAAAGGCCCGAAAGAAAACTAAAAAAATTGTTTTCCAAATAATCGTAGTTTAAACGATAACGACATCAATTCTCAGGCAAAATATATCGCGCGCAGCAATAAGCAATAAGGCTGAACACTCTAAGTAAGTGGTCAAATAAGAGCTACGGTCACGGCAAAATCCTGGCTGACACTTCGGGAACGGGACGATGTAAGACAGGGCGAGTCTATCCATGTATACACGGATGGCTCAAAGCTCGAGGGCAGGGTGGGCGGAGGTGTATACTCCCAGCATCTGGGCTAGGACCCTGAGTGTGTCCCACAGGACAACCGCTTCAACCTAATCTAACCTAAACCAGCTATATCTGTCTGCGATTCCTATCTTATGAACACACGCTACTACTGGGCTATGATCCATCAGCACGGCTATCATACGAGTAGTTCTACGTATTAGTGAAAGTATAAACCTAGTAAGACTGTGAACGTTTTGGTTTCACTCTTTGCATTCCTGCAAATGGGCAAGCTCTAGTATGAATTTTCAGATCATGTTTTCATCTAGTTCGCTGTAAAATATTCATATTGGCTTTCCGTAGGATTTCCTTGAAAAAATCCCAGAATAGAGAGACCCTATTTTTTACTATATCATCTTCGTTACAATGCTCTTATGGTCTGGAATGCAGGAGAAAAGTATGTTACAATTCGCTATCCGCTGCCAACCTTTCTACTACCTCTCTGCTCCGAAAAACGATCTTGGATGCTATACTAAACGATGTGAATTATTTAGTGGCTGCTCGACTTTATGATTGGCGCGATAGCCATTGAAGCGATTTTGCGCTAACCGGCGCCAATTGGAAACATTAAGTGAAGCCAAGTCCTTCTCCATCTCATTTTTCCAACGCAGAGGAGGCCTTCCTCTTTCTCTGCTACTACTCAGCTGGTATTGCATCGAATACTTTCAGAGACGAAGCGTTTGTAACTATTCGGACGACATGACCCAGCCAGCGTAGCCGTTGAATCTTTATTCGCTGCACTATTTCTATGTCGCTCATACAACTCATCATTCCGTCGCTTGCGATATTCGCAGTCACCAACGCTCAAATGTCCAAAAATCTTCCGCATAATCTTTCTCTCGAACACTCCAAGCGTCGCTTCATCGGATGTTGCCATCGTCCAAGCTTCTGCGCCATACGTTAGGTCGTGCATGATGAGAGTCTTGTAGAGTGTTAGTTTGTTAAGGTTGTTAAGGCCGATGATGTCAATATAATCGGCATATGCCAACAATTGTACGCTCTTATAAAATATTGTGCGTGAGCGATTAAGTTTTGCGGCTCGCACGATCCTCTCCAACATCAGGTTAAAGAAGTCACACGACAGCGAGTCACCCTGTCTGAAACCTCGTTTGGTATCAAACAGCTCGGAGAGATCCTTCCCAATTCTGACGGCGCTGCTGGTGTTGAGCAACGTCATCTTGCATAGCCGTATTAGTTTTACGGGGATACCAAATTCAGACTTCGCGGCATACAGGTAACCCTTCTTCGTACTGTCGGTTTGAAGTCGACGAAAATAAGGTGTGTGTGCCCTCTCCTTTCATTGGTCTTTCTTTTCCAAGACTTGGCGTATTGTGAATATCTGGTCGATGGGGGACTTTCCAGGTCTAAAGCCACACTGATAAGGTCTAATCAGTTGGTTGATGGTGGACCTTAGCCTTTCACACAATACGCTCGCTAAAACCTTATAGGCGATATTTAGAAAACTAATCCCGTGATCAACTGCCACAGATTGCAGGATCACCCTTCCTATGGATTGGGCAGAGCACACTTAAGTTCCCATTGGCAGTCATGCTTTCATCCGACCATATTTTGCATAGAAGCTGATGCATGCACCTTACCAGCTCCTCGCTGCCATATTTGAATAACTCAGCCGGCAGTACGCCGGCGCCTGCGACTTTGTTGTTCTTTAGCCGCGTTATCGCTATTCTCGCCTCGTCATGGTCGGGTAGCGGAATGACAATTCCGTCGTCAACGATTGGGCTATCGAGATCTTCATATTCTCTATGACATGCGCAGCTGTCATTATTTAACAATTTCGAGAAGTGTTGCTGAGCTTAGGTTCGAATAATATTGTCAGATTTTTTACTATAAACCGGAGTTTGAGCTCATCTTATTTATAGAGCAAAAACATTATTTATTTCAGCTTAGAGTATCACCTCGATTCTTGCAATCTGCTGTTACTATTGTATTTAAAATAATCAGAACCTGTCAACCTGCGTAGCTTTTTCGGAAATAAAATGTTGTGCAACTATCTCGGGCCCATAATATTGTTGCCCTTAAACAAGAAACTTTAACGGTCTCTAAATTGATTCTTTGTTAGTGATGTCGGCATGTGGAGTTCCATTAAAAATATGCAATCCACGTGAGTGCATAAAGTTCGGTCCGTGCCGCATTTAGCAGTTACTTTTTAATATATTTTTTTTAATTTTCGGCGTGAATCTTTCTACTTGCATGTTTTTACAAGTACACCATTTAGTAGTCCAGCTCATAATTCGATTAATTTTGGGGGTGCATATTTTTAGATAAACACACACACACACGCACATGCACAAAACAGCAAAGCATATTTTATCGTGTTATGTGACTATTTATTGCTAAGCAACAATAAAAAGCATGCAACTAATTCCTCTCCCTACCATACATGCACATATTTGCTCAACAAAGGCGATGTGGTTAACAAAGCAAATGATAATAACAATGAAAGCAATTATTTATGAAGGAACGTTATTGCTGTGCCAAACAGCTCATGCCAATTTTCCATGCCACTAAATGGTCGTGCCACTAAATGGTGCTCCTTCTGAAAAATGTGCAATCTGCGCATATTTTATTGGCATGAAAATATGCTGTGGTTATTTACAGGCTTAGTAATTTAGTTTATTTTTCTCATTTTCTTATTTTATCGAAATATGGATGCAAATATTTTGATATTTCGCTTAGAAATGTTTGCTATTCGAAAGTGTGAATGATTTCAAATTAAATATCAACATTTTTTTTTCTGTTGACTCAGCTTGGAAGCTCGTTAAACTGTCCATTTATTTGAGCTATGTGGGCACGTATTGTGTAAGTTATAAATCTTCGTGTGTATGTTAACATGCATTATTGGAAAAGTACTAACATAGCCAGCAGAGAAACTCGATGGGCTTTCAGAAATCCCATTGAGAAATCGATTGCTAATTGTTAAAAATTATGAAACACTCAATTTTTTAGAGCTAATGACAAATATTCACACAATTTTGTTTAATTATCGATGTTTCCATATACGGGATATCTTTGTGTGTGTGTGTGTGTAGCAAGCTACAGTAGGGCATCTAGTTTGCTATTCTAATTGTGCGTCGCACAGCTGGTCGGTTAGGCACAATCCAAAATTTCTGTTATTTGCGATGTGAGTTGGCCATTTTTAGTATCGCCCATCCCAAAATCAAGGGTGAATTTCGTTGAAATCAAAGTTCTTAATCAAAGTATTGGGTTGGGGAATAAATTCGTAGCGTTTTTACCGAAGACTTTTATTTAGACAAGAAAAAATAATTATATCAATAAGTTAACCAATTATATATTCGCCGTTCCTGTTTACAACCTCTTTTCAACTCTCGACCAATTTGGGGATGCCGTTTCGCCAAAAATCGCCTGACCTGACCTGGTGTCAAAGAAGTTGTTGAGCCAGTTTTTAAGTTCCTTTTTTGTTATAGAAAGGTAACGCCCTTCATATGGTTTGACAGGGAAAAGATGGTAACAGGTCGGTAAAAGGTCCGGAGAATACGGCGGGCGCCAAGAGACCTCCCGTTCAGAGAATAGGAGTGCGACTTTGCTGACTTGTGCAACATGGGGCCTGGCGTTGTCGTGAAGTCCGACCAAACACATATCATGATCGCCTTTGAATGAAGATCAGGCTTCACTCTCGGCTTTGGCGTATCTGCTGAAGCCACCCACTCCTTTCTCTACTTCATATTGATGTATGGGCACCATTCCCCATCTTCCGTGACGATTCGGT
The DNA here is from genome assembly GCF_027943255.1 of Anastrepha obliqua. Lineage (NCBI taxonomy): Eukaryota > Metazoa > Arthropoda > Insecta > Diptera > Tephritidae > Anastrepha > Anastrepha obliqua. The sequence goes on from NC_072894.1 coordinate 8,027,794, forward strand.
ACAAAAACCGCTGTTTAGACCGCGTGTTGCTCGATGACGAGCGAGATGCTGAGAAGCAATTTGAAGGTGACTTTCTTTCTTTGCTCGTGAGGCACTTAGGATCCTAATCTCCCCATTTTTTTGATAAATCCTATTGAATGAAGATGATTGAGTTCATTTTGATCCGAGTTCATTTTCTCCGCTAATTCACGACAGGTTTGGCGTCCGTTCTCTTCAAAAGTGATTTCTCGAAGTTCTTCATCGAATTCAGAAGGCCTTCCGCTCCGGGACGTCTGATTGACGCCAAACTCACAATTTTTGAACTTTGCAAACCATTTCCGTGCCGCAGACTAGCCTGTGACACCTTCTCCGTGCACGTCGCAAATGTCCCTGACTGCTTTGCCTGCTTCGGCAGCTTTTTGACCTCAATGAAAAGCAAAGAAGAGCAGCTGTCGCATTTCCAAACTTCAAAACTGCATAAAAATTAAATAACTGAAAAAAATAATTATCATAGTTTTGTAGAGCAGAAAGAGTTCTATCGAATGAATACTTATCCTTTGCCAAACAGCATAAAAATCGTTGTAAAATACACGAAGTTGTAAAAACGCTATGTACTTATTCTCCAACTCAGTAGCTACATACCATATACAGGGTTGCCCATATTCGACGGACCCGACGGATTTCGATGACTCTTTGGGCCCATTCCAATCGACGAGGCTTGTCCGCAGGCAACAATCTTTACGTCGATTCAATCTTATTCGGGAATAAATGCAAATCAATGCGGATAATTCGTTGTAAAGTGGTCCGAGCAATGCCCAACTGCTGAGAACGGCGATTTTGGGATGTCCTTGGCGACGTCTCAACACTGTCTCGTACAAGAGCAATATTCTCATCCGATCGCCTTGATCGGTTTTGATTTGGTCTCTTTGGTTCGTACAAACGTTTAATGGTGTTCTTAGAAGGCGCACTTTTCACATTATTTAATTTTTTATACGCACGTTGAGTTCTCACAATTGACTACTTTTGTTGAATGTAAACTTCAACAATTTGGGAGCGCTCGCGTGGCGTGTACTGTTCCATAGTAAAAATCTGCTTGGACTGACGGTTCCAGCGCGGTATGTCATTAAGCGATCCGACATCTCTGTCAAAAGATACAGGGTTGCCAGATGGGTCCGTTGAATATTGGCAACCCTGTAGTTACATGCGTGAAGATTTGCAAAACTGTGGTCCCGAAGTCTTACCGTACTTTGTGCATTCACCAGATTTAGTGCCTTCCCATTTTCATTTATTTCGGTCGGTGTAGAATGAGCTTCCAGGAACATGATTCAATTGCACTGAAAGCATCAAAAATTAAGTTAATTTTTTCTTAATCTCAAAACATGGCTTTTTTTGACAAAGCACCGATAAATTACCAGAGAGCTGGAAAATGTTGTAGTTTCGCACGGAGCGACAATACTGTGAATAAGGTAATCTTGGATAGGCATTTGAGATAAACCCAAATTTTTGCAAGTTATACCTCTTTTCAATTTCAAGTCACACAACTTTGTAAAAACATATATTTCAAATCTTCTTCTTTCATAGCGTTACAACGCGGGATGCGTCAAAGCTTCCTTCAAAATGCTCCTCCAAAGCGGTCTATCTTGAGCTGTTGCTTCGTAGTTGCGTATTCCCAGCTTCTTAAGATCGTGTTCCACTGCGTCTAACCAACGGTTCCTCGGTCTGCCTTTGGCCTTCACCCCCATTAGCTTTCCTGTCAAGGCTTTCTTCACGGTACAGTCAACAGGCATACGAATCACATGACCTAGCCATCTTGTACGCTGCGCTTTAACAAAACGCACAGCTGTCTCGTTCTGAGTTAGATTGTTCAGTTCCCAGTTCAATCGGATTCTATAGGTACCATCATCCATTCTTATTGGGCCAAAGATCTTTCTTAAAATTCTTCTTTCCATGCGAACAATCTGAGCACAATCATCAACCTTAAGTGTCCATACCTCACAACCATATGTTAGGATTGGTCGAATAAGAGTCTTGTACATAGTGAACTTTATAGCTTTAGACAAAAGTCGGGACTTGAACCAGTTAAGGTGGGCGTAATACGCTTTGTTGGCGGCGTTGATGCGATCCCTGACGGCGGAAGTTGAATCTCCGCTACATACGAACATAACTCCTAGGCACTTAAATTGCTGCACTGCTTCAAAAGTATAGGCTCCCACATGGAAATTTGGCATCTGTGCAGACCGTCTCGATTTCAACAGATATTTGGTTTTGCCCTCGTTTACAAAAAGGCGAATATCGTTCGCAATTTTGTAAATTTTTAAGAAAATTTCTTTAAAGTCATTCCTATTTCTTGCGAGAATAGCGATGGCATCTGCATAAGCGCATATTTGGGTTGTTTTAGTCATAAGGGTACCACCTTTGTTGACTTCCTTTACGACAAAGTGCAGCATCAAATTGAATATGACTGTTGATAGGGCATCACCTTGTTTTACACCTGTTTCAATAGGGAACGACTCTGTGAGCTTCCCTTGAATGATCACTTTTGCTTGTGTATTTGTGAGCGTTGCGCTAACGAGCCTTATTAGTTTGGCAGGTATTCCAAGAATAAGCAATATGTGCTGGATCCTATCGCTTTTAACACTGTCCAAGGCTTGTTTGAAATCAATGAACAGGCAGTGAACATCTAGCCCGTATTCATAGTGTTTTTCAAACATTTGGCTAAGAACGCAACATTGGTCGATTGTAGACTTGCCTCTACGTGTATTTCAAATAATAGATTGATTAACAATCAAAGCGCACCTGCACACACATACATACATATGTATGTATTGCAATTTGTTTGTATGAATTGTGTTGGTGCCACATAAAGGTGTTTGAGCAATATTGGATATATTTCATCGTTACTTCTAATAATCTATTTGTTGAAGAATCTTCTGGTTACAATTCAGTTTGTGCTCATAGTGGTGGCATTTCTAATGAAGTGGTCACCGGGCTGAAGCTTTTTGTTGTTCTCAGAACCGAATGCGCACATAGCCATTCATACACAGTAGGCCGGGTCGACTTGTGGGGAGGCAAAAAAATCGCCCATTGCTCTGTGAAAATCATATTCTAAGGATTAAAATACGACACTTTGCCGAAGGAACCATACCTCTAAAACCAATTCTGATGTCCCCCAATTTGGGTCGAACTTTTTAGTTTCTTTTCTCATGTAAAGGCCAAAAATGGTGATATTTTGAAATGATTGTATGGGGAACCCCCCAGGGGAGTTCCAGGGGGTGTGCCACTGGCATGGGTGGATCGATCGTCCAAAGTTAGTAGGGGTCGGTCATACATTTGGACTCGATTGGAGCACTCTAAATGGGTCAAAGTGGGATTTTTCGTTCGATCCAAATTGGGGGACATCAGAATTCGTTTTAGAGGTACGGTTCCTTCGGCAAAGTTTCTTATTTTGATCCCTAGATTTTCACAGAGTAATGAGCGATTTTTAAATCGGCCCGCCCTAATACACAGTCATAATTATTACTTTGCTAAAGCGTATTCGTTCTAGGCCTGCACTAGTATTACTCTAGAGAAATGCTGAATTTCTACGGAAATTTGTACGAAAATAATTAATATGAAATTTGTGTAACTTGCGACCAGCGCGTCCGTTGAAGATTCGTACGTTCAGTCGCATAATTTGTAATTAGATTTTAAAGCAGTGATGTGAAATAATTGAAAACAGCTTTTCTAAAATATCATAACCGCTCAAGCCAACAAATCAGCACAGAGCAGTTCCCCACCTATGAATTCAGCATTTAACAAAGCAACCGGCTTCGGCTAAAATGATGTGGTAGTGTGCGCTTCTTCGTATGAGAGAAGGGCGAGCTGTTTATTCCAGTATCAGAAAAAAGAGTTGGTGAGCTAAACTGGCTTATTTGTGATTTGTGTGCCGAGTTTATTTACCATAAATTAAAAAGTTTAGAGAATAATAAAGACACGATAATGGGGGAAAATACTAAAGGATGCACTCCTCGGAAAAATGGTAGCATACCAATATTTTGAATAATTCCGACTCCTTTTCCTTTTGTTATTGATGCTTTCCATTTAAATTCAACCGGGCTATTCGGGTCATGTTCTTCGATTTCGATGTAACTTAAATATGTTGCTCTCTGGTCAAAATAATGAGACACGTATTTTTTTGTTCGCCCGAAAAAATTTTTTTTCAAGAGTTATCGGCAATTTTGTTTTTCGCCTCAAACTCGATTTTTTTTAATTATATAAGAAAATTTTTTTTTTAAATGCCCATAACTTAGTCAAAAATGAACCGATTTTAATAATTTTGGGTTCAAAATGATCGTAATTACATACACAAGCGACTTCATGTAGAAACAATTGCAAAAAAGTAGTTGAAATTTTTTTATTTAGCAAAAAAGAAAAAAAATTGAAATTTTTTCGAAATTCAATATTTCAAAAAGTGTATTTTTTTTTTTTTTATAACTTTTTCCAAATCAAAAGGACATCTCAAACTTTAATTGAGCTGCATGCCTAGTAGCTAAAATGAGTTGTTTTTGAGTAATGAATTTTTGAGTAAACACCCTGTTTCGCACTTTTTGTTTTTCGCAAAATAAAAAATTTTCAACTACTTTTTTGCAACTATTTCTATATGAAATCGCTCGTGTAAGTAATGGCGATTATTTTGAACCCAAAATTATTAAAATCGGTTCATTTTTGACTAAGTTATGAGCATTTAAAAAAAAAAATCTTATATTATTAAAAAAAATCGATTTTGAGCCGAAAAACAAAATTGCCGATAACTCTTGAAAAAAATTTTTTTCGGGCGAACAAAAAAATACGTGTCTCATTATTTTGACCAGAGAGCAACATATTTAAGTTACATCGAAATCGAAGAACATGACCCGAATAGCCCGGTTGAATTTAAATGGAAAGCATCTATTTGAATTTTCAATTTTTCTTGTGCAAATAAAAAAGCTATCTTGATTTTATTGAACTCAATTAAGGCTTTAATAATATTGGGTAGTCGAAAAAGTCTTTTCGTTTTTCTAATCAAACTTCAACTCATTTTTTTATATTTATAATGAACTTTATTAAACCAAATATGTACCATTTTGGTTGACCACCTTTTGCCATTTTTCTTCTAGAGACATTATTCCATCAGTGTAAAGCTTTTGTGGTTTCTCGGCGAAAAACTGCGACAAGTAATTTTCACAGGCTTCTCTTGAAGCCAACTTTACTCCATTAAGGGAGTTCTGCATTGACCGAAACAAATGGTAGTCCGATGGTGTAAGGTCAGGGCTATATGGTGGATGCATCAAAACTTCCCAGCCAAGCTCTCCCAGTTTTTGTCGAGTCATCAAAGATGTGTGTGGCCTAGCGTTGTCCTGATGGAAGACGACGCCCTTTCTGCTGATCAGTTCTGGTCGTTTTTTTCGATTGCTTGCTTCAATCTCATCAGCTGTTGAAAGTAAAGTGTAGAATCAATCGTTCGAGCAGGCTGAAGCAGCTCATAGTGGATGATTCCTTTCCAATCCCACCAAACGCACAGCATAACCTTTCGAGGCGTCAATCCAGACTTTGCGACCATTTGTTGAGCTTCACTTTTCGTCTCCTGTTACCATTTGCTTCTGAAATCGTTCGATTTCATTTCGTTTCAGCAAAGAATCGCAGATGTTAATTCGGTCCATTCAATTTTTCACAGACAATTCATGTGGTACCCAAACATCGAGCTTCGTTTTGTAACCAGCCTTTTTTAAACGGTTCAAAACCGTTTGATGATAAATGTTTAGTGCATTGGCGATGTCATGGCAGCTTATGTGACGGTCCTAGTCAATCTTTTCCATAATTTCATCGACTTTTTTAACGATAGGTCGACCGAAGCGAGGTGCATCTTTCACATCGAAATTTCCAGAACGCAAGCGAGTGAACCATTGTTGTGCTACACGAACTGATACAGCATCGTCTCCGTAAACTTCACAAATTTCATTCGTGGCTTGTGTGGCATTCTTCCCTTTTTTATACAAAAATTTCAAAATATATCGAATTTCTTCATTATTTTCACTCATTTTTGAACAGCTTTAACTTTTTTTCAACTTCTCCGAATTTAATTCTTTTAAAATGTCACTTTTCTAACACCATATGATATGACACAATGTGATTGGTAGCACTGGAGATAGATGACTCCAACGACATCTATTGACAAAATACGAAAAGACTTTTTCGACTGCCCAATAGAAGCATTTCGAGCATGAAGAGATTTTGAAAGACCGACTTAAAAGAACTCCGAGCTATGAAGAGTTTTGGCCAGAATATTAAAGTAAATCCTTTAAAGGATCACCGGACAGTCAACTGCACCACGAATCGCCTCAAAAATGAAAGACAAAAATAAGATTATTGATTTTAAGTTAATGAATAAGCATTGCGCTTCATAGTTAGGAATAGAATACAAAAAGCGTAAATTACTCAACGCAAATTGTAAGTACACTTTCTACCTTACATTTTCAATAGATTTAGGCTCTAATATTTTATATTCTAAGCAGTCACCTCCATTAAGATTACCACTTGCTGTGGTTTCAACTAACTGGCTTGTCTGGCTGGACTGTAAGAGCAAAGGTAGCATTCAGTGTATCCTTCAATGATACTTCAGGTGCTGCACAGGGCAAAAAATATGGTCGCAACTGTAAGTGTTTTACAAGTCGCATTGCAGCAGTGAATTCACCGCAGCAGCTCGCCAGCAGTAGCCACAAACCAACGCGTGTTGAGAGTTTTCAGAGCTCGGCGCCAAAAAACTACTCACTTTTGTTTGTTAAATCCGCATCCACGCCAGTGTCAGCCACGAGGGATTATTGCTTACCTTTTTGCTTAGAAAGATGACTGTTAACGCCGCTACAAATAACAACTATAACAGCGACAACAATAAAAGTAGGCTGTTCCGGCTGGCTGGGTAAATTTCGTAAAGCCTCAATGCCTTAATGCATTAGGAAGAAGATAAAGCAAAAGTGTTTGAAAGGAAAATAGTGAATATATATGTACGGGTATGTGTGTGTGTGTGTGTGGGTGGGTGCCACATTTATTTGCATAGAAGGTGAAATTATTTTAAAGAATTTGTTACCTCGTATTTTATTGTAACAAATTTTAATATTATGGGGGCGATTTCAAATGTGTTTATTTTCTCAAAAAAAAAAGATGTCAAGGTCGCCTATTTAACCTGAGTTCACCTGCCACTCACTTCGGCTTTTATGTAATTTTCATCAATTAAAACTTTATGTAAAAATCAAGTAGGGTTAACTTAATTGTATTTGTATATTCCATTTCGCAGATGAGTCCGGCCAGACCTTTTTTGATTCAAATCTTAAATAGAAAAAGAACGTTTCTAACTGAGCTAACTTTCTGGAGTTTATTGTAGGCTGCGTGGTAGTAATGTGGCCTGAATATCCGCCCAGCTTTCTTTCGGCACCTCTCTTCCGACACGAAATTGGGATTGGCTGTTAACTCTTGCAATCAACGAAACTCATTTCTAAAATATTTCGTTCCTCGTATATCCTTCTTTGGACTGTATCACTTTTACCAAATGTGAGTATCTCAACTGTATTTGCACAGAGATATTACGTTTTGTTCTATTGCTTTTCCAGTTTTGGTCAAATGAAAGGGGCATGGCTATTGACCCATATCGCCCACTGTAATAACAAATTTTTACATAACGGTGCATCTCCTATAGTAGATAGACTTCCATTTGAATAGCTTTGCCATGTGGCATCGATTCATAGCGAACCCCTGGCGTAATCGGAGCACAATGAACACGCATTTGATAATATTTCCATGCTTAAATTGCAAGTAAATGAATAAATAATAACCTTTCGAAGCGCAAGGTGGCGCAAAATTAATCACCGTATCTGACGCGGCACTTATTGCCAAAGGAAAGTTTTTCGATACTCTAATGGAACTGACGCAGGGTTATCTGAATCTAATTATGAAAGGGACTGCAAGTTGCGGTTTCTCAATAAGAAGACGCAGCTCATTTTATTTACGAGGAAGTATAGAATACCTGGAGTTTCCCTCCCCTCAATAGCAGGGGGTGCTCTCTGACAGGGTGAAGAATCTGAGACTTGCCCTGGACAGAGGGCTAATGTGGAAGCCCAACATTGAGGAGAGAATTAGGAAGGCAGCAGTCGTCTTGAATGGTTGTAGGGGCGCTATCTGCAAAAATGGGGTCTCTCACCTAAAGTTGCGTTTTGGCTTTATAACACAATTCTAAATCCAATTTTTCTGTACGGGTCCTTGTCTGGAGGAATTCGGTGGAAAAGACGACACCAGTTAAGAAGCTGGAGAGGGTCCAGAGTTCTGCCCTCATTGGAATCAGTTGGGCGCTTCGTACCGCTCCTACTCGAGCCCTCAACGCTATGCTGAATGTGGCACCCGTGGCCATTGCACAAAAAACTGCTGCTGCACGCGCCGCAATCAGATTGAAGTGTTCGGGCCATAAACTAGACTTAAGCTACGGACATTCTTACATTTTCATAAACTTTGAGTTCATCCCCGTGGTGTTGAATCATTTCAGACCCACACTAGGTCCGAGCGGAACCTTTCCCATTCATATTCTTTCAAGTGAAGAGTCATCGGGGTGTAACATTTGGAGGCAGGGCATGGAAAACATGTTCATGGATGGCTCGAAGTTGAACCGAAGAGTTGGTGGGGGAGTATTGTGCAAGCAGCTCCCCATCAAGCTCAAATTTAGGCTTCCGGACCACTGTAGTGTTTTCCAAGCGGAAGTAGCCGCAATTAAGGAAGCTCTATATTGGTTGATCGCTTCCGTAATTACTGTAAAGGAAGTAAACATCAACTCCGACAGCCAAGCGAAAATTAGGGCCTAGGGCTCGTTGTTTGTACATTCGAAATTAGTCGGAAAATGTCTGACTTCTCTCTCGATTGCATCGGAATACCTCGATTATAGGCTCATTTGAGTTTCCGGTCACATCGACATTGAGGGAAACTGCTGGTCTGATGAGTTGGCTAGAGAGGGGACTCTTTAGATGGCTTCATCGCAACATGCGAGGATTGGTGTTCCCTTAAGAACCTGTGGTCTGCTACTGGAAATATGGGTCTCACGTAAAGTCAGTGCGTGCTGGGCTAGCGCGCAAACGTGCAAAGTTGTGAGAGCCTTCTAGCCACGGGTAGATCGGGGGTGCTCGAGAGAACTTATAAGACTAACAAAGCCGCAGCTATCGAATGCGGTAGGTATCCTCACCGCACATTGTCCGTTAGGTGTCCAAGCAATCCCAGACTTCAAAAGCTTTCTGCAGAAGCTTTTTAGAGGACGAGGTGAAATCAACTCAAAACCTTCTTCTCAGATGCCCTGCTCTCGTCGAGCAAAGGTTTAGACTTCTGGGCTCTCTCTTTTCGGCTGCACCAGCGGATATTGCGGTTTTAAACATCTGGTGAAATTCATCATCTGGTAAATATAATCGTAAATAGCCACTGGTGGTCGTCATCCTCCAGTCTAAGTCTCTTCCTCCTTTTTCTTTCACCTGCCTGGTTTCTTCCCCTATGGTATCACAACGATTTTTTGTCGAAAGGCCAAGGCGAGGGGCCCAGCAAGGGCAGCCATTTAACCTAAACTATTCAAAAACAAAATTGGATGATTAATTTTGCGCCACCTCGTATATGCTCACATTTCTTCAACACAAACCTTATTTACATTAAAAACCAAGAGGTATTCCTCCGGTTTATGATGTGATTTTTCGCACCAGAAGAAAAGTGCTCTTTATTATTTTTACAACAAAAACTACTTCAAAATTAACAGGCTCTATCCTATGCACAGGCACAGGCGATGCTCACAGCCAACTTACATACATACGTACATACACCCACACACACACATGCATACCTACTCTTTTCATTTTGCGTTAAATAAGCCATAACTCATTTTCATGCAGACTGGCCCATATTTTAAAGTTTTTCCGCTGACCCAAGCTCCCATCCCACCAAGCATATTATTAATTTATTTACATACGTTTTTATGAAATGGGCTTATTTGGCTCATATTGAAATCAGAGCTGAAGTGCATAAGACTGGAATTTATTATTATGCCATTAATTTGGCCAACTTTTTTTGGGTTCCTTTTGGTTTTCGTTGTTAAAGTGTTGATGCTGGTCAGCATTTTTCGTCTAACGCTTGTGCCTGTTTATTTATAAGCAAATACAAGGTGGCGCGAAATTAATCAACTTTACGGAAGATTTATAATTTTTTGCAAATGATGTCGTACGTCAATCATATTTGACACTTGTGGAGTGAACAGCTGCAGACACACACAGACAAACAGTAAAAACAGTATTTTGTAAAAAGTTGTACAGAAACAAAATTGGATGATTAATTTTGCGCCACCTTGTATGCGTAGGCACAGCTATGCATATATTAATTTGTGCGGACAAATTAAGAAATTCTCAACAGACCAACTAAATATAATGACTTTGAATAATTATGAAATGACAAAAATGAATAATTAGAAGCATTAAGTTCCCATACGAATGCACATTCCTTCTTATAACTGAGTTCAAAGTACGGTTAGGTCAACTTGGCTAATCACCACTCATCTCCCATAACATAATGGGACAGAAGCTCATTAAAAGTGGCAAAAATATCAAGTCATTGGTCGATTTTTCTTGGTATTTTTGTGGTCGCTGATTACGAACCTGAAGTATTGGTTTTGCAAAATTCATATGACGGATCCAATGGGAATCTTCGTTCGTCGCGTGAACGCAGCGCTTGCAGTTCAACGCAGTTGGATTGTTTTACTTCAAATAATTATAGAATTTATAGTTTTAATTAGTAAATTCCTTTGATACTTTGAAATAATTTAAGACACTATGGATAGTTGCATGCCATCTTTTCTGATCTTTCTGGAAAAAACCTTCTCGAAATGCTTGAATTATTATCAACTTAGCATGAACGTTTCGGGGCCTCTCGCCTAAAGTCACTTTTTGGCTTTACAACACGATTATAAAACCAATCTTGCTATACGGAGTCCTTGTCTGGTGGAACTCGCTAGAAAGGATGGTATGAGTTAAGAAGCTGGAGAGGGTACAAAGGTCTGCCCGCATTGGAATCAGTGGGGCGCTCCGTGCCACTCCTACTCTAGCGCTTAACGGTATGCTGAATGTGGCACCCGTGGACATGGTAGGAAAAACTACCGCTGCACGCGCCGCAATCAGATTGAGGTGTTCGGGCCATAGGCTAGACTTAAGTTACGGACACTCTAGCATTCTTAAAAACTTTGAGTTTATCCCCATTGTGCTGGATCACTGTACACCCACGCTAGCTCCGAGCGGACCTTTTTCTACTCACATTCCCTCAAGGGATGAGTGGGAGGGGTGCAACATTTGGAGGCAAGGCATGGCAAACATGTTCTCGGATGGCTCGAAATTGCTCGGAAGGATTGGTGGGAGAGTATTCTGCAAGGAGCCTCCCATCAAACTTAAGTTTAGGCTTCCGGACCACTGTAGTGTTTTCCAAGCAGACGTATCCGCAATTAAGGAAGCGGTGAACTGGTTGCTTACTTCGGTAATTACCGTTAAGGAAGTAAATATTTACTCCGATAGCCAATCGGCAATTAGGGCCTTGGCCTGTGGTGTGCTCCTGGAAAGATGGGCCTCGAGTCAACTCAGCGAGCGCTGGGCTAGTGCGCAAACGTGCAAGGTCGCGAGAACCTTCTGGCCACGGGTAGATCGGGGACGCTCAAGGGAACTCCTAAAGCTAACGGAATTTGGTGGGCATTCTTACCGGACATTGTCCGTTAGGTGTTCATGCCGTGAGACTTGGGATTGCCTCAAGTCCGTTCTGCAGAAACTGTCTGGAGGACCAGGTGAAATCATCTCAAAACCTTCTTCTCAGCTGCCCTGCTCTCGTCTGGCAAAGAGTTAAACATCTGGGCTCTGATTTTTTCGGTACGCCTGCGGATATAGCGGGTCTAAATATCATAAATTTGGTGAAGTTCATCAGTAGCTTGTTGCGGTTAACTACGAACGAAAATTAGCCACCGTCAGCGTCGTCGTAAAATGTATGGTCATCATCATCTCTAATCCCAAGGCTCCTTCTTCCTTCCCTTCTCCTTTCTCCTCTCCCATGTATGGCACCACGACGGATGAATTTTTAATATTTGTCCAAGTGAGGCCTTAGTTAGGGCAGCCATTTAACCTAACCTAACCTATGAACGTTTCGTTCATTTTTCGCCAATGATAAGTAAGACTGAAAATACAGAATTTACTTCAAGAAACTTTAGTTTATAAATATTCGTGATTCTTAATACGAGATCAAAATAAAAAGCGAGTTTGAGATTTAGTAAGATGTTGGTACAACATTAAAAAGGAACAACCGATTACGCTCACACCAACTATAAAGTTATTCAACTCACACTGGAGAATGGATGAATCTTCTCAACCTTCAATTTCGTAATAGATTTTTAGATCATCCGCGTATAGGAGAAAATTACACAATGAAAAACAAGAGGAAATATCGTTAGTGAAGAAAATAAATAGTAGCGGACCTAGAACACTGCCTTGGGGAACACCAGGCGAAGCAATAAGAGAATAAGACGATACATTATCAAGTCGAACGACACTATGCCTATTATTAAGATAGAAAATTAACCACTTAAGAAGTTGAGAGTGAAAGCCGAAACGTTCAAGTTTGGATGAGATACCCTATCTAAAGCCTTAGAGAAATCGGTATAGATCGCAACCATTCGAACATCTCTTTGAAATGTTTCCAAACAGTCCCCCGTAAAGACAGCTAAATTCGTTAATGTGGAGCTGCCTGGAATAAGCCCATGTTGATTGGGACACAAGAAATGTTTAACAGCAAAGTACATTTTTTTTTTGTTTTGTATTTTACCTTTGACTATATACTCAAAGAATTTCGAAACTGTAGACAGCTTGGAAATCGGCCTATAATTTTCAATATTATTTTTATTGCCGCTTTTAAGGATAGGCGTAATGAAACTTAATATCCAGTCTTCAATGAAAACTCCGGCGGAAAGTGACATGTTGAAAATGTGCTTTAAAGGCGTAATTAAAGCTGGACAACTTTTTAATTAGATTAACCGAGAGGTCATCAACATCGATACTAGTGGGACTGCTTAAGCTGATTTATGCCAACAATAAAATCCTCGTCAGTCAAGTTTAATTTCTCAAAATTGATGGAAATAAAGCGTTTTTCAGTAAGAGCGCTTCAACTTTTGAACTTTTTTGAATAAAACACAAACGGTTTGACTTTTTTAACTAATTTTTTTTTTTATTATCGAGTTTGAACATATACATTGAAATATGAAGTTCGATTTCTTTTGCATGACCACCGCGTGCACGTTTTACGAAGTCCAATCGTTGAACCCAATTTTCCACCACTCTTTTGCATAAATCGGCCGAAATTCCAGCAATTTCGCGTTCAATATTGGCTCTGAGCTCACAAATCGTCGCCGGCTTGTTACTGTAGACCAATGACTTCACATAACCCCAAAGAAAATAGTCTGGAGGCGTCAAATCACACGAGCGCGGCGGCCATTCGACCGGTCCATTTCTGGAAATAATGCGCTCATCGAACTTACTCTTCAACAAATCAATTGTAGCGTGTGCTGTGTGGCTTGTGGCCCCGTCCTGTTGAAACCACATGTCGTCTAAGTCCATACCATTCAATTGCGGCCAAAAATAATCGTTTATCATGTCGCGGTATCGATTTCCATTCACAGTAACGTGGCGATCGTTCTCGGCAACGAAAAAATATGGGCCAATTACGCCGCCGGCATGTAAACCGCACCAAACAGTGATTTTTTCGGGATGCAACGGTGCCACATGAATCACGTATGGATTGGTTTCTGCCCAGTAACGCATATTTTGCTTGTTGACAAAGCCATTGAGCCAAAAGTGAGCTTCATCACTGAAGATGATTTTTTGGAAAAAATCTGGATTAAAGTAGCAGCAACAGAATGATTATTTTCATAAAAAATTTGCACGATTTGCAATCGTTGCTTAAGTGTGTAGCGTTCCACGATGAAATGTATACTAATGAAGTTTACAAATGACAAGCGAAAAATAAAAAATATTGCGTCGTTCGCCCTCCCTATCGGAAAAAAGTTGAAGCGCACCTATTGAAAAACGCTTTATCTAAATTAGTGGCCTGTTTTGTCTGTCAAGGGCAAGGACAAAAGTAAAGTAATTCTTCATCTCTTCAGTTATTTACGACTTTAAGTCCAAGTGTTTGACGTAAAAATTACCAGTAATTAAGTTTCATTTTATAAAATTTATCAATGAGTTCTGCAATTCTCACCGTCGTCTTTCTTTGATGTTGTTTCCAAGATATCGCCAAATAATGCTCTTTACTATCAATTGGAGATCTATTAATAAAATGACAAATGTTTGACGAATTTGATACTTATCTTAATCAAATTATGTATATGAAATTGAAGGATATTAAATTTCCTATTGTAGTAAACCTGAACAATAAAATTATATTTTATATTAAATTTCAAAAATAAAAAAAAACAAAAAGAAGCTAGAGATATTTATAGAGAAGTGACCAAGAATGGTTTCTTTGTGAAATAAGAAAAAAATCTTTATTTATAAAAAAATAATAATAAAATATATAACCGCATTTCAGAACTTTTGTCTAAAGTTCACGCATTTGCAAAATCCATAATTCAAGAAAAGTCACAAATTGTTGTAAATGCATCATTTCAATATTGTTGTTTTTTTTTTTTTTGTTGTATCAAAAAACGACTACGTATTTCATTAAACCTTTTATTGGAGAGAAACCAGCAATAATTGCTAATCAGTCGCTCAACTCAAAAGCCTTGCTAACGCTGGTCTATTACCTTGATTTCCTGAGGGAATTTTACACCGTTCCTACACTTAAGGCAGCAATAAAACTGCAATAAAAGAGAAAAAAATCTTAAGAACTAAATGAAATTACTGCAATAAAACGCGTAAAACGCACCCTCTATTCCAAAAAAAAATCGGATTTTTTACGAATGCAAAACAGTCGGATAAATATTTTTTACTTAGCAATATACACTTTTTTTGCGGAGGAGGTTAAAAATGCCTAATTCATCATAAAAGGTGCCGACGCAGCAATGGTGTGTCCGGAGACTAAAAAACTGCCCCTCGTTTCGTAACGTCGCCCACCCTGGAACTACTTTTGCATTACTTCAGAGAAGCGTTCCATTTTCCTCATTACAAAGTCTGTGCACGAGTACTTGCGTCCAGGTCTCACATTTTCATGCGCAAAATTTTTTCCACGAAATCAGTGATGAATTTCGCACCTTTCCTCGCTACTTCCTCGCATCTTTTCGATGACATTTTCAGTGGTTATGAGATTGCATTCTTCAGCGTTCAACGTTCTCGTTCCCAACGCACGCATGGGAAGAATGTGTGTTCCGCTTCATCTTCGGCGGCATCCCCGTATGTGCATGTGGGGTATTCGCATTTCCCTATTTGGAATAAGTATTTTTGGAAATATCTGTGTCCCGAAAGCATTTGGGTTGTATAACAATTGACTTTACCCATTTTCCTGCTGGACCATTTAGCGACGTCTTCTATAAGCATAGCCGTCCATCTGCTGCATGTTTCGCTTCTCCAGTGGTCTTGCCATACCCTTATCGTTTCGTCCATTATTTCGCGCGCACTCCAGGTTTGCTAACTCCTTCTTCCGTTCTCTCGTTCTTTAACGTACAGAAATTTTTCCTCTCAAAGGCTAGCAAATCTATCGGTATTGAACCGCTTATCACTTGAACACTTGAATAGCTGGCCCTGATACTGTGCAGTAGGTACATCCAACTCTCAGAGCTGCCGTTCGTTGTACCGTTGCTAGGAGCTTACACCGGTGATTTGCTTTTAGCGTACTAACTTCAGCTCCGTATAAGAAAACGGGGAAGATAGATGGGATTTAGGTTGGCGCACTGCTACAGGCTTTTGAAGAAAGGAACATCCGGTGACCTTAATTGTCTAGCTGCCAAAGTCGGATAGTTACAGAGCAATAGTTTCCTTCTCTGAAAGGTCCCTAGAGCTTTTGCAATGGCGATTCAATGGTAAGCTTAGCTTTTCCGCGTGTGTGCCGATCGTCCAATGAACGGTAAATTCAGCTACGAGTTTGGAAAATGATTGGTCTGGAATACCCAGGACTTTCTGAGTCCTTCGTAAATTGTAATGGACCCAACGGGCTTTCAAAATAGCTCATAAAGACATGGACCTCCATCTTTTCTGCGGTTTCCTGAGAAATAATTTGTGCAATTCCCCTTTAACAACAGTCAGATGGATGCCGATAACCGGGTAGGATCCCCGATCAGAGAAATGTTACCTGCACATCCAAGAGATTTGGTTTCCTCTATACAGGAGCTGACTTATTTGGATCTGCACCATGGTGTCGTCAGAGCCTTGATCGCAGCTTGGCTGTCGGAGAATATGTTGATATCTCCCTCGGTCCCGCGTTCCTTAAGCATTTTGCATGCCTGCAAGATCGCAAGACTTCTGCTTGAAAAACACTACGAGTGCTCGGCAGTTTAAAGGAGGTAGATAAATAGGCTGATTTAGAGAAAACCCCTGCTCCGACCACCGATTCCACCTTGTAGCCGTCAGTGACAGAGGTGCAAGCAGATTTTCCCTCAATCCAATCCTGCCTATTGGGAAATATTGCCCTAGCACGACTGTCAAACTCCACTTTTCGGATAGAGAGATCTGTCCGAAGTTCAGAGAAATGCGGTGCTATCTGCTTCAATATGCTACCATATCCCTTGAGCGATTGCTTTCAGAGGCCAACCTTCTTTAACTTTGCACTTTGAGCAGCGATGGAAATAACGTAGTATTCGATGGGAAAGAAGTGCAAAACGGCATTCAAGCTGCAAGTTCTACATGCTCCTGTGTCGTCAATACATACAGTCCTTTGCATCCTTCCCAGTTCAATAACATTATAGCCCTTCCGAAGAGCTTCCCACCAAACCAGGCTTCCATACGTTAAAATAACAATACATTGTACATCCAAAGCACGGCCTGTGACTTTAGTTCCCATTCGTGGACGAACATATATTTGCAGGAATATGCAGGATGGGGGTTGGTCTCCCTAACTTTGTCTTCAGTCTACTGAGTAGGAATGCCATTTTGGGGGATTTCTCTGTTGCGCGTTTTATTTGCGCCCAAAAAGCTAGTCTTGCATCCACTTTATAATCCTTTTTGTGGTTAACATATTTGAGGAACTTTGCACGCTAGCTTGGTTAGTATTAGCATCGTTTTCTTTGTGGCTAATTTGAGGCTTTAGTTAAGTTTTCTACGAGCTTCTTCAAGGTTTCGCTTCTTTAAGGACTACTGTGATATCGTCTACAAATCCGATTAGAAAGGAGCCCACGTATCCTCTGGGTAGCTTCGGAATACCCGTTCGGGAGTGAGCTAACGTGAGAAGGCAAAGCATTCTAGGATAGCTGGTTGTGCACCGGGTAGGGACCCGCCACTTAAAAATCCCCCCCAATGAAAAGAACTGCAAAGCCTCGAAGAAGAAGAAGAGTCACTAAGGCTTTAATGATTTCAGTGGACTTATGACGCTTTTTTACTATTAGTAAATGCAGTTTGGGACGCGGCCACCGTAGCTGAATGGGTTGGTGCATGACTATCATTCGGAATTCACAGAGAGAACGTAGGTTCGAATCTCGGTCAAACACCAAACTTAAGAAAAAGTTGTTTCTAATAGCAGTCACCCCTCGCAGGCAATGGCAAAAAAAAAGTGTATTTCTGTCACAAAAAGATCCTCCTAAAAAACCATTTGCCGTTCGGAGTCGGCTTGAAACTGAAGGTCCCTCCATTTGTGGAACAACATCAAGACGCACACCACAAATAGGAGAAGGAGCTGGGCTAAACACCCAAAAAGGGTGTACGCGCCAATTATATTATATATATCGCCATGCAGTGTGGACCGCAAGTGAAAAAGGAAATAATTTTCCTTTTTGTCAAAGAATTACTCAAACAATCTTCGTCTGCCTTTTGTCTGCACGTGTGGCACAAATCTTTCCTTCTGCTACCACAGAACTAAAAACTGAATGAAAGAAGTAAACAGTTGTCTAGTTTTTCCATTTCATTACTTTTCAATGACATTTACAAACATTTTTTTGATTAATTTTAATGAAGTTAGCAATTCGCTTTGGGGGCACTCTATTCTTCATCGTCACTAAGCGTTTCTCTATCCCACTCAAACCGCTTGTGGCACTTGCAAATTTGCATATGGGATAAAAGGTTACAAGTATCGGGATATGCTTTTTGAATAATTTGGTGGCTTTCGGCAAAATATGGACGCTCCAAAACTCAATTGCAGCTCTTTGCCTAAGAACTCATTTTTCGAAGGGAGTGTCAAATATTTAATACTAACAAAACTAAATGGTAACTTAAGTTATTTATTGTGCATTCAAGCGTCAGACGTTCTCACAGTGTGAGAATGCTGGACTAGTACTTATAGCAAATTTAGATCTCTTGCAAGCTATGCTGGCAGTAGTTACCTTTTCTTTACCTATTAATAGCCCTACTCTTGGAACAGAGGGCGCCATCAGTTTTTTTTTCTTATAAAAGCTGTTTTCTTTTTTAGCCGAGGGTCTCATATTTAATATTCTAAGTAGCCACCTCCATTAAGATTACCACTTGCGGTGGTTTCAGCTTAACGGCTGGTCTGGCTGGACTGTAAGAGCAAAGGTAGTATTCAGTGTACCCTTCAATGATACTTCAGGTGCTGCACAGGGCAAAAAATATGGTCGCAACTGTAAGTGTTTTACAAGTCCCATTGCAGCAGTGAATTCACCGCAGCAGCTCGCCAGCAGTAGCCACAAACCAACGCGTGTTGAGAGTTTTCAGAGCTCGGCGCCAAAAAACTACTCACTTTTCTTTGTTAAATCCGCATCCACGCCAGTGTCAGCCACGAGGGATTATTGCTTACCTTTTTGCTTAGAAAGATGACTGTTAACGCCGCTACAAATAACAACAATAACAGCGTAAACAATAAAAGTAGGCTGTTCCGGCTGGGTGGGTAAATTTCGTAAAGCCTCAATGCCTTAATGCATTAGGAAGAAAATAAAGCTAAAGTGTTTGAAAGGAAAATAGTGAATATATATGTACGAGTACGTGTGTGTGTGTATGTGTGGGCACCACATTTATTTGCATAGAAGGTGAAATTATTTTGAAGCATTTGTTACCTCGTATATTATTGTAATACATTTTAATATTATGGGGGTGATTTCAAATGTGTTTATTTTCCCAAAAAAAAGATGTCAGGGTCGCCTATTTAACCTGAGTTCACTTGTCACTCACTTCTGCTTTTATGTAATTTTCATCAATTTACTTTATTTAGGTAAAAATCAAGTAGGGTTAATTTAATTGTATTTTTATATTCCGTTTCGCAGATGAGTCCGGCCAGACCTTTTTTGGTTTAAATTTCAAATAGAAAAAATATATTTCTAACTGAGCTAACTTTCTAAAGTTTAATGGTGGCTGTGTGGTAGTAATTTGGGCTGAGTATCCACCCAGCTTTTTTCCGGACCCCTGTTCCGACACGATTCACTTTTTTGCACCAACGATATGGATCTAATTATTATTTGAATCTGATTAATTTTTTTCTTGTTTTTTATGTTTTCAGCATTCGAATGCATACAGAATCAGAATTTTGCTTTATTGTAAGCAAATAAAGAGGGATTCCCATTTCAAACGTCAAAAAATACGGTTTTTTACGAATTTGTATTGGGAAAACTATCAGTTAAATCTTTTGGAAAATTTGCAGCCATATTTATTATGCATTATATAAAATCAACTTGAATTTTTGGTCGACTTTCTGGAAAATTGTGGCTTTGACAACGCTCGAGGTGAAATTTCTATGAAAATTCCTGGTCGCTGGGCGCCACGATAACTCAGCTCCAGGTTGTCTGAAAGGAAAAATTCAAATGGCATTTTACTCCTTATGAATAAAGTTTCAGTATGAGCTATTGAAATAAATTTTTTTCGAAAATTAATATAACTGCGATGGTTGAAAGACAAAGTTTGTTTTTTCGCACATTTTTCCCCCGGATTTTTATTTATAAAAAAAAGGGCATGCATGTATCTTATTTTCCGTTGTTTATGATAGAGACAGATATTATTTCGAGATTCGTGTCAAATTTGACAGCAATCGACCGAATAGTTCTCGAGATATCATGGCGGCCGTATAGAAAAATACTGTTTTGAGAAAAACGCATTCAAATATTTATGCGATAAAAGGTATATATTTAAGACTCACAGCATTTTCGTGTTAATCAGCTATTCCAGGACTGTATAGTACTCCCGCTTCCTCTTCAAAAAATTGATATTGTAACATTTGCTGATCCCGACGTAAAATTCGAGCTTCTTTCGTTGCATTAAGGCTCGGCTATTGCTCGCGCGCTTTCTCAGTATTCCGGAGCGCGCCGAGTTCATTGATCACGCATAACTTCGTCAATTTAACGAATTTTGTCATGAAATTTTGCACAGAGTTCTTTGAAAGTATAATAAACAAGAATCGGGGGGAAAAAATCGATTTTTTTAAGCCGGGTAATGGGAATCCCCCTAAAGCACTAGCTCAAGGCCATCAGCTGGACTCGAGTGCATACAAATATTTCAGATTCCTTTTAAATGTCGTCTAATAAGAATTATCGCTGCGAATAATTATCATCAAGAAATAGATATTACAAAAGATGAGTACGCATGAATAGGAGTTGTTATAAGAGTAATATTTGCCAAGATTTAGTCTTCAAAAATTGATAATTGGGGCATGAAAACTTTTTTTGGAAAATCAAAACAATTCATATCCTTCGAAAAGGTCGGCCGATTTAGCTGAAATGTTGGGTTGGTTAAGATAAATTACTTCTAAATCGAAAATCGCATACAAAATTTTCATGCAAATTTTTTATTACCAAATATTGTGGTATCTCAAATGTATCATATGTACATACACACATACATATATCGACCTTTATGCGATGGCATGAAAAGCTATCTCACGTACGCGTGCACATCTGGCAGGTTTCGTATCCTGATAACTTTCTAATTCCCACAGCATAGCCCGTGCCTAAATAAACTGTCTACTCAATTTGGTATTTTTATTATTTCTATTGTAGCCTAATTCCCCAAAATGTATGCGGAACGCTTAAGCGAGCACAGGAAACGATACATACACACATGCATATATTCGTCCTATTTGCCTGTACAAATTCGCATATAATTTAAACATTTTATGCATAAAATCTCTGTGGTCTTACCTCATAGTAGCTCAAGTCGGCTTAAGAAAAAAATTAAATTGGTTTCCTTACCCTTGCATGATTCAAGATAAATGCAAATATGTAAATATCTCAGAAAATTTTCACTGAGCTACTAGATTTTACGAATCTAGTTTTTATCCTCATCTTTGAAATTTATGTTAAAAAAATAAGTTTTAGCTAGCGCTTCAAAGTTAAGCTCGCTTGAGGTCGCTCCCAAGTGGGGTCGCTGTTGATATCTCGCGTTCCACAGCAAAATTGTGAGTTATAAATACTTTTGCCGACAGTTTGAATATTCGCAAATGCTTTGACTGAAGTAGCAAATTCGAAGGAAAAAGATGTAATAAATCAAAATTAGGACATTTCGTGATTTGCGTAAGAAAAACTGATCGGAAAAAAATTTACTATTTTGAAAAGGAAATGCGCGTAATGCAAATGCCACACACATTTTAAAAATAAAGCATGTCAAAGAAAGCCAATAATCAGTCAGTTATAAATTCATTCTACTCAAAAGAAAATAATAATTTTTTTTAAGGGGAGAGCCTGCTTGAATGGCTTCAAAAATTCGATTTTTTCGTGGATTTTTTTGGGAAGGAAAGAAATATTCGATTGAAACGAAACTTTCAGGTTTTATTCTTATATATTTCAACAGTCTTCTCAGATTTTTTCATTAAAATATATGTCATGTTATGCCTGGTACAAGCATTTTGCCAAGGCGCCTCGAGTGTGCATGTGTCGGGCGGCGGGAAAGATGCAGGTCGCAATTTTCATCAGAAACCAAAAACCCCAAAAAAAATAATTATTTTAGTATATTATAACTTCTAGTTAAACCAAGAAAATTAAACAAAAAGTGAGAAATTCAACAATTTTGCATTTATGCAAAAAAGAAATTATTAAGGGGGCAGCTCCTCCAGACAACGAGTTTTCAACCAGTTTTTGGGAGTATTTATTATCTTAAAATAAATTACATATTAATATTCAGACTGAAACGAATATGCAAAAATTTTTCTCACACAAAAAAAAAAAACAAAACGGCGGCGCTAACGCTGGTCAAACGTGACTCTTTTTATTTGCACCGCGTAATGCTCTTGTAATAAACTGAAACAAACCAGACAAAACTGTTTCATTCAAATAAGTTATTCCGCTTTGCACTCATCTATTTTTAACGACAAAAAAAAATTGAAAATTTTACGTGGCAAAGAAAAAAATTACACTTTTTTATAAGCAATATTTTTAGTGATAGGTTATGGTGGTAGTCGGTCCGTATGAGCAACTCACTTAGACCTCACAGGTCCATTGTGATACCATTGCGCGACACGAGAACCTTGCTTATTTACTTTCATGAAACCATTTTGCGGCTCTTATGAAGCGCAGGATTGGTCTAATCCCAATAGACTGGAAACGGGGTTTGGTATTTATTTGTTTGTGAAAAGAAAGAGGAAAAAAGTGACTCAATTTGGGTGCAGCACTGATTTAAAAGGCGAGATGAGTGTTTGCATATGCATTTTTTACACTTTCTACAGGATGAACGATATGAAGTATTACCTATTCAAAACACCATAACTTTTTTGTGTGAAATTAGTTGTTATTGATTTCAAAGAGAAATTTGTTCAAAAATGAATACAATTTTAAGATATATTCACTTTTGCTCGATATGACCACCTTTTGCCTTGACTACAGCCTTCAAACGGTCAAAAAATGAGTTGCATGCTGCAGGAATGTGATCTTCAGGTATTTTGGACCATTCTCGTATAATCACTTTTTTCATCGCATCCATACTGGCATATTTCTTAGTCCTCACCTTGCTCTCCAAAATGGATCAGATGGAATAGTCCATCGGATTTGCGTCTGGCGAATTCGAAAGCCATTGTGTGGACGAAATGAAGTGTAGAATATGATTTTTTAACCATTCTTGGTTCACACGAGCTTTATGAGACGGTGCCGAGTCCTGTTGGAACATCCATGGTCTACGACCGAAATATTTGCGTGTCCACGATTCTAAAGCGGCTTCTAAAACATTTTCCCGATAATAAGTCGCATTCACTTTGACACCAGGCTCGATAAAAACGATTGGAGAGCGTCCATCAGCGGTCATTGCGGCCCAAACCATTACTTGCGATGGGAAATTGCTTCGAGTGGCGACACGTCGGCTCAAATTCTCGTATGAGCGTTCGGTCAAGTAAACACAATCGTTTTGCGTGTTTATGAACTTCTCAATTGGGAATTTTTTTTCACCAGAAAACAAAATGTTAGGAATTTCGCCACGATCGTGCAAGCGCAACAACTCCTTTGCTCTTTCGCACCGAACTTTTTTTTGCTGGGGTGAAAGATCGTGTGCATTTTGGAACTTGTAAGCCTTGACCTTGAGCTCATTTTTCAATATGCGTCGAATGCTGTCTTGCGATATTTTCAGTTCTTTAGCCATTTTTCTTCCACTTCGACGTGGATTTCGTTCAAGTCAAGCCTTCACTTTCCGAACCATTTTTGGCGTTGTTGCGGTTTTTTTTGGTCAACCTCCATAGCGTTTCATAATCGTAGTGCGATACACAAACATTTTATTCATTTAGAGGTGACTGAGCTCACGAGCAATGGCTGGTTGTGATTTTCCAGTCTAACATAACGCAATCACACTATTACGTTTGAATTCCATCACAGAAAAAAAAAATCAACAAAACTGAGACGCAAATGCTTTTGTTGGCTTATAAACAATATATTGAACTGTCATTAGAATAATTTTGACGTTGATGTCATGAGCTGTTTTACAGATACAAGCAGTGTGAAGTTGGTAACACTTCGCACCGTTCACCCTGTATATTAGCGTTTTCGCCTACTTTTGTACATTTTCTAAGTAAAATCGTCAACAAAGCCACACGGGAGGAGCGAAATGCGTTTGAACCGATTGTTCCGATTTGCATGCCGTCTACGGCCTGCGTTATTTGCATTTTTTCCAAGTTCGTTCTTCTTCTCCTTCGAGCAATCAAATCTCTCTCGCGCAACTGCAGTGTTGCCTAGTTTTGGATATAAAAAAGCACTAAAATGCCCATTTAAATATAATGAAATACCTAATTTTTTACTTTAAGAACTTTGTTTGTGTGACAAATTGTTTTTACTGTAAGCGTTTTTTTAAACAAATGTTTTATGGTTATGTACAAGACAGTGTATTGAAAGCACAGAGTTTTAAAAATCCATCCTTGTACTTAAAACTTATGTTAGGAGAAATTCTTAAAAAAAGGCCAAAACACTGGTTTGCTATATTTGAGGTTATGTGACAAGATCTGATACTTCTTTTTCAAAAAGGTCGTTGTAATTTTTCGGAATTATCTGCTATTTTGTTTTTCTTTTTTTTTTGCTATGACTTGAATTACTTTTCAGTAAATTCAAAGGCTTTTTAAAATTTATAAAAAAGTTTTAAATGTTGAGAGAAGTAGATCCAATATTCTTGTATAACCTCAAAAAGAGCAAAAGCTGATATTTGCACTTTTAAAACATCAAATTTTATAAGAATCGAAAAATTTTCAATAGCACTAAAATCGTATCAGAGTGGCCTGTTTAGCCTTTTTTCTTTTTCTTCTTATACATATACATACAATATTTTTTTCAACTTGCAATTTTGGTAGCGTGAAATCAAAAGAAGAAGCAAACAGCAAACTCAAAAAATGTTGCATTTTGAGTATGAAAAACCACTAAATTTATGGTGAAAAGCAAAGGGTTGGCAACACTGCGTCTGCCCGGCCTTCGCTCGAATAAGACTTGAGGTCTTTGGCACTGATGTGTTAAGAAGCGACCACCTTGGCTCCCTGGCTCCACAAGATGTACTCAGATTTCTTCGGAGCTGGGGTAGATTTAAAGAAAATTAAAAAGGGAACCCGCCTGAAGTACAATGGACTTAATGTTGTCTGGTTGCCTGAGTGCTGTACTTGTTAGTCTGTCTCGACAACAAAAACAACGCAGAGTCAAACTAGTGTGCCGCTTCGTACTCACTGATGGACGTTATCTTGCTTCTATCAATCTTTTCGTTAATCCTTATTTATATTTATAGGCAAAAGGAATGATTAGATTGTTAACTGGAACAAGCGAGCCTAAAAACTAAACAAAGGTGGATATGTGTCCAAACTGAAGCTACTATGCACGTCATACGAACACAGCTGCATAGGCCGGAGAAAAGTGGGAAAATGCAATCAGGTTTCACAAAGTACCTCCTACATATGCACATATCTATGTTTGTTTGTCCCTACTAATATTGCTAGGGATGTGCTTAATTATTTGGACTTTTATTTTTTTTTTTTTTTGGTTTTGAAAGAAGTTTGTTTGATAAGTTTTGCGGTTTGATAAAAACACAAAAAAACAATTTTATGGTTTGAAATACACTTATTGAATATCGAGGCTGTGGAAGGGCTGCAAAATACGTTTTCACAGCTCTTGTGACCTCATCCTTTGATGAAAAACATGGATAGCATGAATTTTTGTAAGGTCTGGAAACAGATGGAAGTCGCTAGGGACCAAATCTGGTGATTATGGTGGATGCTCCAACAATTCGAACTTTAACTCATGTAGTTTTGGCATTGGCAAAATGCTCTTGTGCCACGTTGCATAGTCCTGATGAATTTCGATGAAGATTTGTTTCCCTTGCAAACTGGATATTTTTTCACGATTTTTTTGCTTCAATTGGTCTAAATCAGTAGCTGGTTTGCTTCAGTTAGTCAGCAGTAATATTCAGAATTTATTGTTGTACCATTTCCCAAATAATCCACAAACGGAATTTAATTCGCATCCCAAAAAACTGACAACAACTAACAACTTCTTGGCTGATTTCCGGACACGAACTCGTTTCGGAGCTGTGGAATGAGGTTCACACCAATCTTTAGCATTTTATTTTGATTTAGAATCATAGTGATATACCAAAATCTCATTCATAGTGAGGAATCGACGCACAATATCCATTTTATCCTTTCTAAATGTGGCTGAATCGGTGCTGAGTCGCATTCGAATGTAGTTGCATTCTGAAATCCAATACTTCAGGATGCCTAGAGCTTCTACTAAATCTCTTTCGATGATCTCGATGATTTTGCAATACGATTTTCTGTATTTTTTGGAGCATTTCTACTGTTGTTGCTGTTTGCGAACGTTCTTGACGTGGATCGTCTTCAGGGCTGGTACGACCACTTTTAAATTCAGCGACCCATTTTTCTACTGTACTAATTGATGGCGAAAAGTCCTTATACACTTCCAATATTCGTTCATAAAATTCCTTTTCTTTTTTTACTTTTAAACCCGCCAAAAACAAAAATTCAATCATTGCCCGATACTTGATTGCACTCACTCTGCAAGGAGACCTCTATGTATTTGTCGACAACCTTTCTGTGGCCTAGGATATGGATAGTATGGGTCTCCAAAGGATGTGGTTCCATTGAATTTATATTGTGAGAGTTTCGAGAGTCTCGCCATCCTGCATGTTAGTAGCATTCACTGGCCATCGAGATCTATATGATCCAACTCCTAATTGTAGCATAGGGTGTCGGCAACCGCTCTTCCCCATCGCACATGGTATTGTGCAAAGGCTCTAAGTTCATTCCAAGTCTTATTCAAAGATCTTATTTCGGATAGTTTGTCTATTTACATTTCATGCTGTCTGGAAAGAGTTGCCTGATATTGACGTCACTCACCCTCAGGATGTGTCCAATCCATTGTCATTGCCTTCTGCAAATTTCAGTCGCCACATCAGATTGATTAGCCTTCCTCAGTAATTCGGTGTTAGTTATGGTGCGAGACCAGAACACGTTGAACAAGCATACAGCAGGATAGACTTGATTGAAAATTCACCCTTGATCTTCGTTCGTCATTACGTTTAAGTGTTTCATGAGTTGCTCAACACTCAAGCTTTGTGAACTATATTCTTCATTTCCAGGAATAACGTACAAGAACCACCGGTTCTAGCTGCTGCTTGAACATCATCTGCCAGATTGTTTATGTAGCTCCTCTTGTCGCGACGCACGAAGCATTGAACTGTCTTCTGGAGACGCCGCTTTGGTCTGCAACCGATGATAACACAGGCTTGCAAAATCTCGCTTTTTTACAGTTTCTAAAACCACTATGGGTGTTTCCTGAAGGTTTTTTTATGCTGAAAACGAATATGACCTTGAAAATGTTCCAGCACGTCAGAATTTTTGGCAATTTGAGGTTAAATAGTCAAAAAATGCAGATATTGGCCATTGATTGGAGACTTTTAGATATGCAAATTCAACCTTTCTAACTCTCTAACGCCCTTATAACGGGCGAATTCAAAATAGTATAACCTTTTTTATATTAATCGCAAAAATATTTTTAAAAATGGATTTTAAAGCTGAAGACCAGTACTTTGCGTTGCCGTTGTGGAAAATAAAAAAAAATTTACCTTGCTCAAAAAAAAATTTTTTAAATGGCCAAAATCTGCATTTTTTGACTATTTAACCTCAAATTGCCAAAAATCCTGACGTGCTGGAACATTTTCAAGGTCATATTCGTTTTCAGCATAAAAAAACCTTCAAGAAACACCCATAGCCGTTTTAGAAACTGTACCTCGCAGGACTGTGAAATATATCCGAAATATTTTGGTACATAAACTTTATTTTTACTTAATTGTAAAATGTGAAAAATTAATGGGTGATATAACTTTTTAATATTTTTTTTCGTAATCAGGACACCAAATTACAAAGTAATTAGTTAAAATTATCGAAAAAGTTTTTTGATTGTTGGCCTGGGTAATTTTTCCCTGATGGCTTTTCGTTCGCATATTTTCTCCTAAGTTTCGTGCATTTTACGCCCAGGGGCAACACAATTGCACTTCTTTTATCAGTAACTGGTTGACGAAAGAAATAACGTATTTTTAAATTATTGATATTTTGCCGGTGTTTGTGTGCAAATTGAATGAACACTATTTGCTTATAAACAAACAAGTGATTAGAAAACCAACTCTGAGTCTTTAACCATGAAGAATAAATATTGGGTAAGGGAATAAGTTCATAGCGTTTTTATATTTTCTTTCATTTTACAACGATTTATTTGCTGTTTGGCAAAGGATATGCATTCAGTCGATAGAACTCTTTCTGCTCCGTTCCGCAGCGGAAGACCTTCTGAATTCGATGAAGAACGTCTCAAAGCATGGCGGAAAAAATGAACTACGATCATAAAACGATTCTCAATCACCTTAATTCAATAGGATTTACCGAAAAATTGGGAGCCTGGGTGCCGAAAATAACAAAGAAAGTCGACTTCAATTGCTTCTCAGCATCTCGTCCGCCATCGCGCAACACGCAGTCATAAACAGCGCTTTTTGTACCAAATGGTCACAGGAGATGAGAAATGGTGCATTTACATCAATATAAAGCTAAGAAAGGCGTGGGTGACTCCAGGAGATAGGCCACAGCCGAGAGTCAAGTCGAATCTTCATCCAAAGAAGATCATGACTGTGCTGGGACTAGGAGGGCATGGTGCTGTGGGAAATGCTCGAAACGAATACCATGGTCCACAAGAAGCTCTACATTGTCCAGCTACACTGCGTGAATGAGGATATTCGACTTAAAAGACCTAATCGACATGGTCAAAACGAACTACTTCACGACAACGCCAGTCCCCATGTTGCACAAGTCGTCAAAGCCACACTCCAAGAGCTCGAATGGGTAGTCCTTCAGCATTCGCCGTATTCTCCGGACCTTGCACCGACCTATTACCATCTTTTCCGCTCCCTGTCAAACCATATGAAAGGCGAAACGGCGTTACCTTTGATAACACAGAGGTCCTTAAAAACTGGCTAATCAACTTTGACGCCAGACTGGACGCTTCTTGACGGAATGGCATCAACAAATTGGTCGAGAGGTATGAATAGGTTGTAACAGCAACGGCGAATATATAATTGATTAACTTATTGATATAATTATGGTTTTTTGTTTGAATTAAATCTTCGGTAAAAACGCTACGAACTTATTCCCCAATCTAAATATTTTCCCATCGTAAAAATACCCGTCGGCAAGAAAAGCATCCCCGCCGCATTTCTGTACAATTTATGCGATTGAAAGTGTCCCCAAATTTGAGGTACCTGTCACCCGTGAGGATTTTTTGACATATTTTATTAAAAATAACTAATTTAGCTACAGGATCCAATTTTTGATAAATTTTAATATATATTTTTAAATGCTCGTAAATGATTTTCGAAGAGTTCGTCTAGGACAAAATATGAATTAAATTTTTTTTCTATTGCATGAAAACACGCCCTTTTAACAAACTTTTATGAAAAATTAAGAAAAACTTTGAAAGCAAAAAGTTATACGTATTCAAACTCGGCTTGGCTTTTTTTGATGGTTTTAATTACTTGTAATACATCACGGCAAGTATGCCTAAATTATCCCAAAGTTAGCAACTTACACGCAGATAAAACTGTTGTTTAACTAATTTGAAAGTTTAAAGCAAGGACACCCCTAATAGTTTGGCATGGATGCATGCATTTGCATATTCTCGGCTGTCGACAAAAAAGAGCAAGGCACTCAGTTTCAAATCAATAGGTTTCCATGAAAACCTTTGGCAAGGTTCCTAACCACATGCAGAGTTGGTCCAATAAATTGCAAATTCGACAAATTTAAAAGTCTTTCGGTAGTGTTGACAAAGTTAATTGGAAAATCAAGCACCAACACAAGGATGTAAGTATTATGACGCAGAGTTCATTTTGTTTTACGTTTACATACAGATGCATTAGCTCGGCTTATGACCGTTGAGGAAATTGGACTAGTGGACGAGTAGAAGTCTAGATTCATTACAAAGTGTATAAAAATACATACTTACATTTACATATATATATTCACCCCCGCAGTCAGACAAGTATACGGTCTCGACAGAAGAAGTGTTGATCGCCCTTTGGAAAATAAGCGGCACAAAAGCTCCAGTCCCGGAGGATTTCCCCAATATTGCTTTCAAAGCAGCGGTTCAAATGAGCCCAGATATTCTTCTGCACTCTATAGTGAGTGCATCAAGTCTGGTATATTTCCCAGGAGATGGGAGCGACAGCGTCTAGTGTTACTGATAAAACCAGGCAAAGTGCCACATGATCCATCAGCATAGAGACCCTTATGTCTTTTAAATACAGTGAGGAAGGCGTTTGTAGAAATACCTGAAGGAACCAACGGGACTTACGTAGCTCCAGGCGAGCAAAGATCCATTGGCGACGCCATTCGACTGGTGAGCTATCCACCTCTATGAAATACTGCGCTGTCATAACGATTTCAACTCAGCAAATCGAACGCTAATTCCTTCTACACTGAGTGGTATTGGAGTGCCTTCGTACCTGCTTCGGATTATGTGGAGCTATTTCGATAACAGGGTATTTGAATACAACACCGGGGGTTATGATTGACTCACGCATGACCTTCAGAGTGCACGCGGTGAGAGTCAGCACAAAGGACGCCTTAGTTACAAATGCTCCAACACGCTTACTGCCGAACATTGGGACTCCATGCTGTTATATGCCCATTTCATTTAGTCTCAAGTCCGAGAAACACACCTACGAGAGGCCAGATGGGTTTATAGGGTGCTAGTAGCCTGTGCTTGCCCGACAACATAGGGGGATGCAATTTGCGTAAATGCGGGAAAAGCCTCACTAGATATCCGAGCATGTGAATTAAACCGTCTCTATCCAAGGCAAGTGCAAAACCAATAAGGGACCAAAAGTTGGAAGATGGGATCTTTCTACTAATGGCCGCTGGGCACACAAACTCATCCCAACCTTGATACGTGTCTACAACGATGACACGGAGAAGTGGATTACTTCCTCCATACGTCATTGGTAGAGAGCCCGGACACAGGCTTCTTTCGTGGTTAATAACCACATTCGCGGCTCCACTCTCAATGTAGTGCAAACGCGGTCACGGGGTGAAAGTCAGCTGAAGAGGGGAATTCTTTTAGTGGGAGCATGCCCCACATGTCATTGGTGCAACGGCAACAAACGAAATTTGTCTATCGTCCCTTCAAAAAAAACTAAAAAAAAAAAAAAGAATGTTCAAACATTTGGTTTGTCTTCTCAAACGGGCTGATCTTGAGCTAGCAGAAATATGGATGATTCGAAAAATCAAAGGTTTGTGTGACAAGGAGCCCCTCTTCAGTATCTTATTCCACTTTCGCTAACCAACTAAGTTCGCCTCAGGCGTTGGCTTAGTAATGCACTGTGTAGTTTCTCATTTTTATGCAATCGAAAACGTCTAAACTATCGCTATGAATTTTAAATATATAAATTTAAAGTCCTACAACCTTCACCGAAAGCTTTAAAATTCACGATTTCCACTGCTAAAGCTGTAATTTAGCCTGCACAAGGATTTCGTTTATACTCGACACTCAAACCTATTACTATTGAACTCGTTCTTAATCAGCTTTCTATGCAGCTGAATATTTATGAAGCTCGTTGTTGTTGTTGTTGAGTAGGGTATATCACCAGTCGTCTTCGTCAAGCTCATCTAACGGTAGGCCCAGGAAACATGCTGTTTCGAAAAGGTTGTTTCCAGAGGGAGAGGGGTGTTAGATGAGTAGGTTTTAAGGGGCATGTGGAAAGTTGGCTAGTGTCGTGCGGGGAGCCGAGACATGCCGGACATATGTTTGGTATGTCGGGGTCAATTCTGGATAATTAAGACGTATTTTTGCCAGTGTTAGGCGGGTCTCACGGGGGGGAAGCTGGAGCTCTTCATCTGCTGTAGGTGGTGGTTGGACTCCGACTACGGCATTCGGTGGTCGTGAGATTAAGAAGGTGGTAACGGTCTCCCGATGAATGTCGTTTAATGTCTGTCTAAGCACTGGCTGGTCCAGAAAATGTCTGTTAGTTTTATCTTGGATCTCGTCGGCATGGCTTAACGTGCCTAGGTGACGGCTCTGGCTCAAGCTCGTCTTCATACATCGGTATCGCACGAGTTTATGAGGACAAAAACAACAGCTGTTTGTCTCCATCGACAATTACGGGTATTGCTGGTCTAACCACCTTTTTGTGCATCCCTAACTTTGAAGTATTCTTATTTGTAGTAATCGAGGAATACTCGTTTTTCGCATACCTCTAATTGGTCACCTTACAACTAGTGCCTTTCTAACTACTCTGTAACTAGTATAACTTCTTCAAAGAAATAACAGTTCAAGCCCTAAAATTTGACTAAGTAGTGTGGCTTTTCACGGCAGGGTATTTGCTCACAATATTTGCTCGGCACGAGTAAAATAGGCAAATGTATGTTCGTATTTAGACAAACATTTATACATATATGCTCGTATATGAACGACTACTTGTATTTTCGTATTTTCACACTAAGCCTGCCGGTAGCAGACACTTCTTTGAACAATTTTTTGCATTCTTGCTTTTCTTTATTTATTCGAGGTTCTTTGCAGAACAAAAGGCAAATATTCCCGTAAACATACTTACATACATACAAACGAGGTCAAGAGCAAGAAATAAATTGAGAAGCTTAAAAAATTCGCAAGTTATATTTACATAAATTTATGTATTTCTGTTTATAACCACTGAGCTCGATTGCTTTGAAAATGCCAGCGGTTTTTCAAAGAGTTTTGTGCTTTTTTTGCATTCTTGTCGTTAGCTGAATTTGGTTATATGCCAAGAGGTTTTTGAGATTTGTAACCATTGACATATTTACATTTTGTTGTAAACTTGTAATACTTTAAATACTTTAAATTTAAGTTTATAAAGAAACTATCTTGGCTCTTCATGGACTCACTTTCATCTTATGACTCAAAGGTTTGCCATTTCTTGCGAGAGGCAACCGCTATTAGAAAAACTTTTTCTATCATTTGGATTTTTCATGCACGAGGATTCGTGACTACGCACCTGCGAATGGTAGTCACGCATCAACCCATTCGACTGCGTCTAATAAATAACAAATAAAAAATACCGTTAATTCGTAAATGTGAGATGGTAAAGAATCAAGCACTGCAAAATTCAACAAATAGAATTTACAGAAAAAATAAAAAAATTATATACCTTAACAAAAATGAATTGTAAAATCAATTTCCTTTAGAAATTCACCATCAGCGAAAAACTTTTTTGTACTGTAAATTATTTTCTTCTTGCGAAAGCACAGCAATTTCTAACAAATATGTTGCATCCTGTTTTTTTTTTTCTTTTGATGTAAACACACTTTTGCTTCTTGCCACACCCACTACCTGATAGCTAACTATCCCATTACGGTGCATTAGCTTTTAGTGATGTTCCTTCGGTTACGCTTAGGTTTCAACCATTAATCAATGTAATTTGTCTAAGGATTTAGGTACATATATAAGTATGTGTATGTATGTATAGCATAAGCAATGCAATCAAGACATCTCCGTATACAAATTTCTGATTTTGCAACTGTCTGTAATTTTTTGTATACCCGCGCGCACTTATGCAGAAGGGTGTTAAATTTTTTCCAGCATTTTTCTGCAACAGCATAAAAGAATCGAGACAGGCATAAAAATACTCGTATATGTAGGTTTATTCTAAAAGTCTCAGAAGGATAAAAGGAGTCGACTGTCCATCCGATTGTTCGTGCGCGAGATAACTCGAGCGAAGATTAAAATATTTTAATGGGACTTGGTAAACACATTACTCTGGGTCCTGTATTGTTGTTGCTATTGTTGAAGTGTTTTTTGTTTTGTTTTTTAAACCAGATCCATTTCGTGAGATCCAGATATAACAGCAAGTTTTTTATTTTTCCCTATGTCTGAGATTTAGTATAGTAGTGTGACGCAATGGATGCTTTTATTGTATTGAATCGGGTACCAACTGCCACCGCCTCTGCTATGTCCAATGCCGAACCTTTTCTTGCTAGCTCGTCTGCTCTCTCATTACTTTCAAATCCCAAATCAGATTAAGCCAATGACCAAGAAGCTCTAGTTTTTCTCTCCACTGTGAAGCTACATAGATTGGATGAATTGGAATTGGGATCTAAGGCCTCGATAGCTGCTCTATTGTCTGAAAGGATAGCTACTCTTGCACCAATTTCTTTATAGTGTTTAGTGATTTACAAGCTTCATTGATTGCTAGTAGTTCTGGCTAGAATACGCTGGCATATTCAAGAAATCGAACTGATTTGGATAAGTTGAAGGGTTCCAAACCCACACTTCATCTTAGAATCGTCAATGTAGATTTCGACATCGAATCTACCAATCACTTTCTCTCTCCTCCATTCGGCTCTCGGTGGTTCTGAGTAGTTATAGCAGCTAGCAGATCGTACGCATCACTAACGCAACTCTTCAAATCGAAAATATAAAACACACGATGCAAATTGATTCCGTGCAAGCCCATCATTACACCCGTCTTATGCTATGAAGCTGAGTATATTTATAATTGGTGCTTACACCCTTTTTGGGTGTTTGGCCGAGCTCCTCCTCCTATTTGTGGCTTGCGTCTAGATGTTGTTCCACACAGTTTCAAGCCGACTCCGAACGGCAGATATTTTTATGAGGAGCTTTTCAATGGCAGAAATACAATCGGAGGTTTGCCATTGCCTGCCGAGGGGCGACCGCTATTAGAAAAATGTTTTTATTAATTTGGTTTCACCGAGATTCGAACCTATGTTCTATCTGTGAATTCCGAATGGTAATCACGCACCAACCCATTCGGCTACAGCGGCCGCCAACCAACCCCTTCGGCTACAGCGTACGAATACTCAAAACAATTTTTGGAGCAATAAAAGATGGCGGCGAGTGGCGTATAAAGTGGAACGGCGAGCTTAATCAATTTATAAATGGCGAAAATGTTATGCGCTTCGACGAAGCGCACCTGATAAGACGGCTGGCTCATATAAGAAGCGACTGGCGCAGAAGAAAATTGTGGTGTCAAAATTGTATTGCCAGAGCGTTCAACACTACAGCAAGAGGAAGACCGAAGTCAACATAGGCCGACGAACTAGGGGAAGACATCAATAAACTGGGGATAAGGAATTGGAAAAAAGTCGCCAGCGATCGAAATATATGAAGGTCCCACGTGCAGCAGGTCAGAGCTCACAGAGAGCTGTAGTGCCAAAAGGTCATGAATTCGGTAATAAAAATGGGTGAAATTGTTCAACAATCGTGGACGTGCCACATTCCATAAAACTGTTTCATTAATAACAGAATATAATTACAAAATGTGGCATTAAATCTGGCACAAATGTTGAAAGCAGAAAAATGTTGAAAAATGCGCAGCGCCACGTCTATTCTTGGATAACGACTTAAAAAACTCCTCCCAAATTTGGTACACGTACTGCTCCCCGCCTCATTTAGATCCAACATGAACATCTAATAGCTATGAACAAAAATATCAAATAAAAACCATGCCCACTTTATGCATACTAAAAGGTGTTCGATTTATAGCTCATGGGATTTTAAATTAAAATAAAACAAAGAAAATGCAATTCGATTGGGCAATATTTACTATCATATTTTTGTGTAGAACCATTCAAGACATTTGTTTTTTAAAGATACTCCCCTTCAAGTATTGGCCACAACTGCGCCGTAATTCGGCCTTCCGTAAACGCCAATTTTGAATGACTCGCGACTCGCTGGAGGACTTCGGTCGGTATCTACTGAATAACTTTAGTAATGTTGGTTTCCAATAACTCAATCGGAGCTGGTTTGTCCACAAAGCATTTAAACTTTACCGTTAGCCGCCGTAGCCGAATGAGTTGGTGCGTGACTACCATTCGGAATTTAGAGAGAACGTAGATTCGAACCTCGGTGAAACACCAAAATTAAGAAAACAGTTGTTTCTTATAGCGGTCTCCCCTCGGCAGGCAATGACAAATCTCCGAGTGTATTTCTGCCTTGAAAAAGCTCCTCATAAAGAATATCTGCCATTCGGCCAAAGGTGTAATATCAAACGATCTTGGATCTAGGTGGTCAACCCACTGGTCCGAGACGAAAGAAAAATTGCTCACCGAAACGACGACGCAGTGAGTCCATTGTCTCACGGGCTGTATGGCAAGTTGTGCTGTCCCTCGTCTTGTTGTAGTTAAATGTGGTGGAGATCGCGGGCTTCAATTTTCGCCATGAAAAAGTTGTTTATCATGGCGCGATTGCGTTCGCCATTCACTGTCACATTGGCGCCAACCTCATCTTTGAAGAAATATGGGCCGATGATTCCTCCAGCCCATAGGCCGCACCAAACGATTGCCTTCAATTGATGAAATGACTGTTCTTGAATGGTGTCGAGTTGCTCTACAGCCCAAATACAGCAATTTTGCTTATTGACGTAGCCATCAAACCGAAAATGGGCCTCGTCGCTAAACACCTTAAGTTGGCCTGAGCGCGCAATGAACACTTTTCACAGAGCGTCGATTTTCGTAATGCAATTGTGCGATTTGTAAACATCTTCGAGGTGTAAGTTTTTCCATGATGATATGCCAATGAATACTGTAAAATATTATAAGTTTTAAGTTTAACAGTAGTCACGCGTGATCTGTCAAAAAACCTCTCTTGGAAAAAGTACCTCCGATCTGATCACCTCGTATATGTCTCCTGAGTTGAAATTTCCGCCAGTCCGTCTGCTGTTACATGCTAAAACTCTGAATGAAACTCTATGAGTTTGTTCGATCCCAAAACCTAACAGGCAGCATAAATTAAATTCTACTAAAATATACGCGATTATATAAAGTTGGTTTTGAGCCGGATTTAGTACTTCCGCTCTGGTTTCTTTCAAGGGCAGAAAACACATTAGCATTTCTATTGAAATGTGTGCTATTACATTGGCTCTTTTTGGAATTCATCCGGCCACTGCTACTTCTCTCACGAGTTTTACTTAAGCATCCTGTTTCCTTTTCACTCATTTGCATAATACGAATATGTAAGTGCACTCTTCGAATTTTTCTTATCATCCTTTTTTCTTCAGTTTTTTGCGTTCTTTTTTTTCAATTCTGTATACATTTCCTTTTTTGCATACTTTTCAGAAGTCCTTCTGGTTTCTTGACACAATTCCTTTGTGGGCTGTCTGCCCTACGGCAATAAAAGTGGCTAAGTTTTGTGTTTTTTATACAAAAAACGAATATTTTTTTGCAGTTAGTTTGGAAGGTCAAGAGGAGACACGGCCGATGGATGACTTGTGAATTTGTAATAACGTCCATGTCTCATTATCGTTGTGATGGATTTTTTTATGTATAAGTACATACTTGCATGTGTATGTATCCTATATGTAAGTAAATTCCAGTCAAACTGCGTAAAAATGTGAGTTGACACATTAGTGATTTCCTTATTTAACTTCAATTGGGATATCGGTAGAAGATGGAAGATGTTGAAGGATGACACTGCGCTCCGAATTGTGTGTTGAAATATGGCATCATTTGTGTTGCGTAAGCATTTTGAGGTTACTTTTACCTATAACGACATCTTTTATGTAGTTTTTGTGTGACAAAAAATTTGTATTTACTCAAAAACGAGTAAAATTTTCAGCTTTTGCACTTAACATCCAAAGATTCTTTTTTTAGTTTTTGGTGCAAAAATAATTTATTTATGTAAAAAAGGATTAAAATATTCACCAAACTTCTGGCTTTTGCACTTACAACTCATTTACTTTTGAACCGAATTGAAGTATTTGCGACATGAATGAATAAAGGTATCAAGGCTTGTACAGGTATGGCCAAGTAAAAGTAGTACGAGCATTTCTCTGCTTCATTTCGATTTATGTATACCAAATTTTAGTCGAGAATTTTAGTGCATTTTGAAGCTAGTTTCATTATTCCGTTCTACTCTTTTGCTAATCAAATTTGTGCATCTCATTGCCATAAACCTCTCTTCAGATGAGTTTCGTGTTATTCGGCAAATTTGGCAATGTTTAAAAATGTGACAATCGCGCATAGAACTTCTGATACCAACTCTGGGAATAGCTGCTTCTTTGCTTGTGTGTGGTTCGCCATTGCCTTATTGGAGTACAACATCCCCTTTATTTGCCTTTTCAAGCCGCTTCTGGCCACTTTCGCCTGTTTCAATGTGGTCAGCTGTTGATTCTGATATCCGTATTGAGCTGCTGGTGCATAACTCCCCTTCAGTCGCACACAGCAAAACCTTCTTGCCGTTCGGTCGGTCCTGCCGATTGTTTTGTGCCAGCTTACCGCGAATTGACCTCTGTAGACTTTTTTGGCTGTTATTCCCATGTGGTACTAACTTTTCATCGCCATCTACCATCCATTCAAAAGGTCTTCTGGCTAATCATCAATTCGTTGGAAATGGTGCTCACATGACGTTCAAACTCTTTCGACGATTTTATCGACTTCTTCGACAATCGGCTTACCCGAAAAAAATCGACGGATTCAACGCTTTGCTGTTACGTTTGCTACTGTATGGCATCCATTAAAGGCATAAACGTTCGTGGTTACCTGCTTCGACTTTTCACCTTGATTGAAGTGGAACTAAAAAATGTATGGAATTTTAATATTTTTATATCCGATTTGGAACGCTGTAACATTCGACTGTCTTCACACTTCAACTGTTACAAAACTGTCAGCTGCCCCGGGTTCGAAAAGATTTTTTTTCATAGCGAGCCCTCCTCGGCAGTCAATAGGAAACCTCAGACTGTATTTCTATGATAAAAATTTCTCATAGAAAAACAACTGCCGCTCGGAGGCGGCATAAAACTGTAGATTTCTGTAAAAATCGAAAAATGCACTATTGGTCGTTTGGTAAACACAAGCGTAAATATATTACTGATAATGACATTCACATGAAAGTTGGCCCAGATGTTATTAACAGTGCTGTTAACTCATGAAAAAAATATATTAACTAGAGCGAAATTTTAATCCCGCGAAGTTTGACAAATAAATTCAACTTACCTTTTGCCCACAGAGTGAAATAATAAATCATGCGGAAAAATTGTGAGCACTTTTTACTTGAACTAATATTATTTCTGTCCATTCTGACATAGCAGCCATCACAAACAGTTAAGTTCGACTTGAGATATGGCATTCCGTTGCTTGCTGAAAAACTCACAAAAAAAAACAATATTTAATTAATTGAAGAGAAGAAATGCATTGGATTTTTTTTATTACTGCAATTCATAATTAAGTGCAAATTACCAAGGCAACACAACCGCCATGATAATATGTAAAAACCGTTATTTTCCTTTAATTCTGAATTACCCTTTTGGTAGAAGAAGAAAAAATAGTAGCAGGGCTGCAAATGAAGAGATGAAAATTGATGTTATCTACTGCAGCAATCAGCTAAAAATGTTTATTACAGTTTGCCTCGTGTTTTCAACTCACGAACCCTTCAACCTATTCATCGAGCTTCACATCACACTTTGATAACATTTTATTCTTCGCATAAATGACGTCCAACAAACACTTTTTCCGGCATCTTAATATAAAAACTAAGATTATGTAGCAAGAACAAAAATAAGCCAATGAAATCTATGGTAATATCGTTAGACACAAATGAGTTGAGTTGAGTAGTTGCCGAAAGTAGTTTACGAAAAATGAGAAAAATGAAACGTTGACACCAGGAAGCAAATAAGGATATGTCCAATACCAACCAACCATCCAAGAAAGTAAATGCAAATAAATATTCATACTTCTACGCATTTACGTACACCAGTGTTCACAATAATAGCAGCGCGACATAACATCTTGATCAAAAAGTTCACGGAACCGTCACCAGTTGACGCTTTGAGTTCTACTTTTTTGCTAGGTTGCCGCATCTGTATTCCATATCACCATTGCTTGATACTCATAAAAGTTACGCCGTACTGAGTTAATTCAATGTATTTGGATTCATTTGACTTCGCTTTCGAACAGCCCGAACAGTAAGGTCGTCGGCATCGAATACTGATGGAAACATCAATAAAGTGAAAGAAAAGTTGATCACTCACCACAAATTAAACAGCAGAGAGCTGGCAGAGGTCTTGAGCATTGCTTATGGATCCGTTCAGGAGATGATAGGTGTATACCTATGAAATGAGACTTTCAGCTATTAGTCCATAGATGTCGCTAGGAGTATTTTTAAACCTTCCCAAATGTTTTATTTTTTTTCGTCTGTCATCTGTCAACAATATTCAGTTCATTGTTTGTTACGTTTCATACAACAATGCATTTTTCTCGCTCTTAAAAATGTCGAATTTCGTGCCTTCAAACTAATATACGATTTGCGGACATCGTGAAACCACTTGTGAAATGCTGCTTTCCCGGCTCAAAAGGATGCCTTTTTCGCATAGAATCGTTACAGGTGATGCAAAATTGGTGTATTTCTCCAATCCCAAGCGTAAACGATCGTTTGGTCCGCCCGGCTACAAGCCAAAAACAACGGCCAAACCAAATCGCTTCGGCCACAAGGCAATGCTCTGTGTTTTCTGGGATCAGCGTGGTATGATTTGGTACGAGCTATTAAAACCAGGTGAAACAGTTGACGGTGCACGCTACCAACGACAATTGGCCGATTTGAACAGCGCTATACACCGAAAATGCCCAGAATAGGACGATCGGCGTCACAAAGTAATGTTTCTTGATGACAATGCATCGCCACATCGAACAATAGCCAAAAATCGAAAGCCAAAAAATGGCTCGATGATTGGTTTGCGGCCAAAGACGGCCAATTTTTTTGGCGCGGCATCCACAAATTGCCTGAGAGATGGGAAAAATGTGTCGCTCGCGATGGCTATTATTTTGAAGTGTTGAAGCGTTTGAAATTGAAAAAAGTCTCATTTCATAGGTATACATCGTAATTAATGATTTTGACTTGCATCTTGTTTCTGAAAAGTTGGTCCCAAAGGACCTGAATTTTATGCAAAAACAGCACTGCGTTGATATCGCCAAAGATATGATTTCCAAGGCCGAATCCGACACAACATTCATTAAAGGCATCGCTACTAGAGCCGTAGCATGAATTTATGAGTACGACACGCAATCCAACAATCAGGCGAGTGAGTGGAGAGCTCCGAATGAACCAAGACCAAAAACAAAAAAAACACGTCATTTTCAGTCAAAAACAAAAGCGATGTTTATGGATTTTATGGATTACAACGGTATTATACTCCACGAATTTTTGTCAAATGGGTTTTCAGTCAGATAGCATTTCAAGCTTATAAAAATATAATTAATACTACAACAACAAAAGCGCATAACTTAAAATTTCGAGTTTGGCACAAAATTAGAAAAAAAAAAAATCAATTAGTTTTCATTAAAATTGGGCACTTTTTACTAGGTATTTTATTTTAAAAAATTCCAGTTGCTCGGTTTTGTAGCGCATTAAATTCTAGTATTAAATTGTGCCAGCTAAAAGTGGCACAAAATTCACACTAATTTTTGATAATTTTTTTTGTTGACGGTGCTATGCAATTTTTTTCATAAAACGACAGCCTTTTACTTGAAGAAAAAGCACAACAGCGTCAGCAAAAAAAAAAAACCTATCAAAAATCAAAACCAAAATTCAATGGGCTACTATAACACATTGACTTTTCAGTCCATGGTCCATGGTCACGGGCCTAACACATATGAATTTAGATGGCACTAGTTTTATTGCATTCACCTTTTTTTCAATTAGTATTAACCTTTAAACGACACGGATGATGCACAACGCAGTTTACGTCCAAATGAGGTCGTAACACCAAAACACATCAAAAAAATCCATAAAATCGTTTTGAATGATCGAAAAGTGAAGTGGCGTGAGTTAGCTGACAGGCAAATACCTAAACACCGAGAGTGACAAAATGAATAATACACTCGCAGCAGTGCACCAATGGACAACACAGGCAGGCTTAGGGATAAATGCTGATAAAACGGATATGATACTTTTTACTAGAAGGTACAAGACCCCCTATTGGCAACCCCCGAAGCTAAACGACGTGGAACTACCTCTTAAAAACCACACAAAGTACCTTGGAGTAATTCTGGATAGTAAACTATCATGGAAGCACAATATATTAGAGAGGAAGAAAAAGGCCAGTAACGCACTATACGCATGCAAAAAGATGCTGGGAGTTACATGGGGTCTATCTCCTGCTATAATGGATTGGTGCTACTCAGCCATAGTAAAGCCAATATTACTATACGGCGCTCTGGTTTGGTGGACTGCGCTAAGAAGACCGACATATAAAAAGCCTATGGAAAGTATTCAACGTCTAGGTGCAGGTGCATTGAGAACTACTCCAAGGGCAGCGCTTGAAAGAATATTCAACTTGTCACCGATTGATATTGCGGCGGAGTGCCTAGCAGACTCAGCGCGACAGGCGAATTTACCTGGAAAACATTCGGACATAGCTCAATAGGCATTAGTTATAGGGTCCAAACGGACGGGTGAAGAAATTCCGAACAACAATAGAAGAAGAGGGATGGAAAAAAGAATGAAACCTAACCAAAATACTCTTAATACGAGTATATTTACTGATGGCTCGAAAATGTTAGACGGAGTAGCGGCAGGGATCTATTGCGCAGAGCTAGGCTTCGGCCAGCCATTTAAGCTTCCTGACCACTGTAGTATCTTTCAACCAGAAGTCTTTGCTGTAGGTAAGGCTGCGGAAATAGCATTCGCAAAGACATCAAGCAACTCCGAAATAAATATATACGTTGACAGTCAAGCGGCGATAAAAGCAATAAACTCATATGAAATTTCATCTAAAAATGTTCTAAGAAGCAGGGAAGCCATAGAGAGATTAGCCGCATACAGACGCTTGCCCCGCACATAAGGGCATTGCAGGAAACGAAATTGTAGATGAGATTGCCAAAAGCGCTGTTTACAGACAATTCGTACATGAAAACGACAACGACATCGCTGCAGACAAGAAAATAGGGATAGATAGGAGGTGGAATAATATAGCCACTTGCAAAACCGCGAAAATCATGTGTAAACAGAGTGCAGATAAATACGTCCGATTCGTACTAGCTCTGTCTAGAAAAGAAAGCAGACCTATTGTAACAGGTGGCGCTAAAGTAATCCTCCTATCAGAAAATGCTATAAATTTTGCGATTGGCCCCTAATGTCAGATCTGTTTTGACATTTGTGTAGTAAACACATGCGAAATACACGTTAATAAACAATATTACGCTACACTGCTCCAGAACGTGGAATATTGCTGACTATTTATTTGACCAATAATCGGTCGGTGACTTTGGCACAACGTGAATTTCGTCGCAGATTTGCTCGCCGTCCAACGCCTACTGGTGAAACACTGCGACGTTTAGCCGCTCGCCTCAAAGAGACTGGCACAACACGAGATGCTGCCAGGCGTGGCAGACCCCGGAGTAACCGTTCTGCAGAGAATATTGCTGCTGTAGCCGAGGATGTCCTGGAAGCGCCGTTGACATCGACCAGACGACGTGCCACGCAAATGGGTATCAGTCGACGGTCTTTATAGCGAATTTTGGTACAAGATTTGAAGATGTTTCCATACAAAATCCTGACGGTGCATCAGCTGTTAGCTGCTGACCGTCAATCGCGTCTAACATACGCTCAAGCCATCCTTAATCACCACCAAGAGGAAGATGATTTTTCATCAAAAATAATCATGAGTGATGAGGCCCATTTCCATCTTAGCGGCTACGTAAATAAGCAAATTTTACGCTTCTGGGGCACTGAAAATCCGCGTGTAACCCACGAAGAGCCATTACACCCGCTCAAAGTCACTGTATGGTGTGCTGTTTTCCCTGGAGTAGTCATCGGACCTTTTCTCTTCGAAGAAGTCGCGGGCCAAACGGTTACTGTGAATGGTAAGCGCTACAGAGCAATGATCAACGAGTTCTTTTTGCCACAACTTGATGAATTGGGATTGGAAAACATGTGGTTCCAACAGGACGGTGCAACGGCACACACTGCACGTGCCACAACCGATATGCTGAAGGATGCATTTCCCGGGCGCCTAATCTCCCGTTTTGGCGATTTGCACTGGCCAGCGAGATCGCCTGATTTGACCGATCCAGACTTCTTTTTGTGGAGCTTTTTGAAGTCGCGGGCTTATGTCAACAAGCCTCAGACTCTTGCAGCTCTTAAAGACAATATCCGTCAAGAATGTGAGGACCTATCGCCGGAAGTTTTGGCCAAAGTGATGGAAAATGCCATAAGAAGGGCTCACATGGCAATCAACTGTGGCGGCGGCCATTTACAAGACATCAAATTCTCGACATGATTTAAAAAAAATTCAAAGACCAAAAAAAAAAAAATAATCCACAAGAAGAATCAAAGTTTCTCCTTTTTTTTAATTACAGCCAAAAAACATCGCAAGGTTACTTTTGCGCCACCTCTAGAACACCTTCTATGTTCCTGCCCTGCATTAGCTAAAATCAGATTAGAATACTTAGGAGCTTTAGAATATGAGAAGTTAGAGTACCTCTCGAGGATAGAGCTCCAAAGTTTACTTAGATTCGAATTTTGGAAAAGACGCAGACGTATTACAAGATGTCTACTATAAAGAAACGTAAGGGTCTAGCTCCATCACTAACGATCAATAGGTCTATGGTATGTGATAGCTTTCAGCCAGACAGGTCCACCTAACCTAATCTAGCTGACAAAGTAAAGATATCAAATGAATGCTTTGGTTTGGTATTGCGTGAGTATTTGACTATGAGAAACCTCTGTTCAAAGTGGATGCCACGTTTACCCACTGTTGCCAAAAAATAAGTCAGTCACGAGTCAATCAAAACATGAATTCCTCCCACATTCACCGTATTCGCCAGACTTAACTCCCAGCGACTGCAAGCTACGCGCAGACCTAAAAAAATGCTCGCCG
Source organism: Anastrepha obliqua (assembly GCF_027943255.1). Taxonomy (NCBI): domain Eukaryota; kingdom Metazoa; phylum Arthropoda; class Insecta; order Diptera; family Tephritidae; genus Anastrepha; species Anastrepha obliqua. The sequence continues at coordinate 8,072,703 of NC_072894.1, forward strand.
TTAAGCGGTTTCGCTCGAGTGAAGAGGTTATCGGCCAAACTGAGGCCTATTTGGAGTCAAGAGATAAATCGGTATTGAATTGTAATGATGGAAATTACATTTATGAATTTAGCGTAGTTAGAATTTGGTAAGCTGTTGTTATTGCCAATGATTTTAATATTAAATAGTTTATCTTTATTGTCTTTAGAACGCAGCTACTTATGGCCTTTCGTGGCTTTTTCGACGGCCTTGGTAGCCTTACCATCGGAAGCAGCCTTGAAGCTCACACATTTGATGACACTGACAGTCTGCCTCATATCTGTGTGTTCTCTTTCTCTATGCACGGGACTTTTCTGCCCATGTGTTAAAATTGCATATTCGAAATTATTCTAAAAATTCTGATTAAAAAGTTTGGGGTTTTGATGACATTTTTTTTGGTTTTTAATGATTTGCTCGACTTCGGTTTTTTTACATCTTTATCAAGATTCTTATCAGTGCACGGCTTTTGTTAACTAAAGTCGATTTAGTAAGTCTAGAAAATAGTTTTTAAACTCCGCCCTGCTGCTATTGTTGTGAGCGCAAGTGTATATAACTTTTATATATGTATGTATACCATATCTACATATTTATGTCTATATGTAGTCAGATGCGTGCGTGGCACCGTATAAGTTGTGAGTAATAGAGAATTTACGAGCTTAAGTAAGTAGTAGTTAATGAGGCAAAAGAAGTGAGTAAGTGCGTGCACTTGGAAACGAGTAAAGATAAGAGAGACAAGCAAATAGCAGACGCAGATATTGCATGTGAGCACATAATCGCAAAAACTCAGCTTGACGTAAATACCACACACACATGCAAGTACACGCACGATACCATCTGCAGCGCAACCAAGCCACCTCAGCAAATACCCTGCCAAGAAATCCACGAGGCCCAATTGGATCGTTTCTAGTGACTTTATAACCATGACAATTTCGCATCGCTTTTCTTTACCAAAGAAAGTGCCAACTGTGAGCCACTCCATCGATTATTCATTAGTTTGCTTACTTGAGTTGGCTTACTTGAGCTAAATTCGACAGAAGAGATAAAGTACCAGAAAGTTCCTCTTTAGAGTAAATTTGGTAGTAAATGTATGTATTTCGATAATGACTTAGTACAACTTATCCAAACTCTATCATCTATAAGTAGATCAGACAAAGGTATTATGGAAATCAGCGAAATCCAAGTCCCCTTTTATATGTTAGTATAAAATTTCCTTCCGTCCGTCCTCTGCTGTTACCGACTATAGCTTGAGGAAAAGTTTAGACCTTTTTGCGTAATTCAGCAAGGAAAGTTACCTTGACAAAGAATTAAATTTGTGTACAAATTGGGTGAAAACGGAAAATAACTACGGCGGGCTCCTATAAAACAAAAATTTTTGAGTAAGTATATATTACCTATGTTCGGACAGAACTAAAGTGGCTGTTAATGAAAAACATAAAACTCAGGCAAAGTAAGCAATGAGAAATGAAGGAATATTTCCTAATACAGGTTAACGCAAAACTAATCGCCCATGTCTTTTTTTTATTTCTTAATTTTGACGTGATAACGTCTTATAATTCGATTTAGCCGGCTGCACGCACGAAAAAATGTGTCGTTACCTTGCTCATTTGTCGTTACCTTGCTCATTGTCGTTACCTTGAATGAACTGCAAGCGAAAGCGCGGAACGAACGACAAAGCAAACAAAGCAAACGAACGGCAACGTTCGACATCTTGCTCTCTCCTACTTAAGGGAGCGTATATATGTATGTTTATGCGTATATGTACATATATTAATTCACGTATTTGTATTTGCATATGCCTTCTTATTGATTATTATTAATTTGATTTACTTGAAGAATTTAAAATAAAACCAAGTTTGTTAATAATACCTGTTGTTTTAATGTTATTATTATTAATTTTTTTATTATATATGAAGGAAAAAATGTATGGTAATATTTACCATATATTTATAAGATATGTTGTATACTGATATATGTATGTATATAAACATGCATATACATATACAATTTCGCGCAATTTTCAAAAAGAATAAATCTATATGTAAAGATGCATACAAGTCATATGGACATATAATATCAAATATACGAATCTATTCCGTATGCAAGCAAATGTAAGCTAATGTGCTTGAACTGCAAGCGAGAGTGCGGAACGAACGACAAAGAGCACAATCGGCCCCCGCGTTCGGCAACGTTCGACATCTGGCTCTGTCCTACTTGAGTGAGCATATATATGTATGTACTAGCAAACCCGGCCCCCTTCGCTGGGCACACTAAAATAGAATAGATATGGTTTAGAACAGAAAATATATGATTTTCATACTATTTATTTCTTTATTCTTTATTCAAGCGCTTTGGCATAAACAATATTTTTTGTTTTTCTATTTGTTTTTGAGTAAATATAAAACATAAATTGAAAATCAGGAAAAAAGAAGATTGTTTTTAAATTTCAAATCAACGCATATGAATAAACAATCGTCTTTTTTCCTGATCATCCATGAATTTTTCGTTTCAATTTATATGTTTTATTAAGCATTGGAGCTTTTTTAACCATTATCCATTTATATTTTTCAAAAAAAAAAAACGAAAAAAATTGTTTTTTCCACGAACACATAATTTCATTCGGATTTCACATTAAATTCTCAAATGTCGTAAGAAATTATTCACTGTTCCAAAATCCACTCCAAAAAAATTCACAAACAATTTTTACATGTTGCACTTACGTTTTTTCCTTATGGCATCCAAATCAGAAAGAAATATTGACACATTGTAACTCACACTGTCAATTTGACAGTTCAGTTCCGCCCAAAGCGTTAAAAAAGTAAGCGACATTATGGCTGGCTCAAAAGAACGCTGTACCCGTTGCCACTGCTCCGATCAATACTTAGTCATCAATAGGTATGAAAATTACCCCGTATTAAAGCACTTATCAACAGCTTTCATTTGATACCCATATTGTACATACACAACCAAAGGTTACCCGGGTCCACGTTTTGACCTAAATCTCGAGACCCCAGTCACGGAGCGGATGGAAATACTCTGAACTAAAGCATTCACCAACAGCTTCCATTTGATACCCATATTGTACATACACATCCGAAGGTTACCCGGGTCCACGTTTTGACCTATATCTCGAGACCCTATCTACCAATAGGTATCCAAACTATACGGAAACCATCTTCAATACCTCCTTAACAATGTGTGTAAGTTTGGTTTAATTCGGTGCAAAGACACGGCGGGTCCACGTTTTGGCATATATTTCCAGACCCTAGTCATCAATAGGTATGAAAATTACCCCGTATTAAAGCACTTATCAACAGCTTTCATTTGATACCCATATTGTACATACACAACCAAAGGTTACCCGGGTCCACGTTTTGACCTATATCTCGAGACCCCAGTCACGGAGCGGCATGAAAAATACTCTGTACTAAAGCATTCACCAACAGCTTCAATTTGATATCCATATTGTACAAACACATTCTAGGGTCCACGTTTTGGTCTCTATCTCGAGACCGTAGTCACGGAGCGGCATGAAAAATACTCTGGACTAAAGCATTCACCAACAGCTTCCATTTGATACCCATATTGTACATACACATCCGAAGGTTACCCGGGTCCATGTTTTGACCTATGTCTCGAGCCATATTTCCAAAATAAAATATAATCCATGTTACTCGTGGATGATGTAGCTTTCGAATGGTGAAAGAATTTTTAAAATCGGTCCAGTAGTTTTTGAACCTATTCACTACAACCAAACAAACAAACAAAGTTTTCCTCTTTATAATATTAGTATAGATATGCGCATTTGTATATAAATTCACATACTTGTATTTGCATATGCCTTCTTCCTGTGTGCATGGTAATGAACCATTTCTCTGTTGAGAATAGGACGATGATAGAAAAAGTAGGAAATGAAAGGGAGTGTTTCGAGTGTAATGTGTCTTGAAAAAGTCAAATCGATGATGGTGCCTCTTAGTGTTGTTGACTTATTAACGTCTGATGCACAATCGAAATTGAAGATATCTTTCATGAATTTGATAAATGTTTCGTCATTTTTCACGTTTGTGTAAATGTAACTTGACCTATTTCATTGCAATTCCATTTACCTCCTCCTCTATATCCATACAAAATATCTATCAAACAAATAAAATTAAAATTTTGTTTTGAAAATTGCAACCCTTACATCAATATTTTCTTATGACGTTGTCACGTTAAACTATCGTCAGTAAACCGACTTTACAGATAACCTCTTTTTTTTAATTTTTTGCCAACTAAAAAAAAATATATTTTGAGTAATGGAAATTTTAATTATGAGCAAAAAGTCAAACAGCTCAGCAAACATTCTATGCAGCTCATGAACTGATATTCATTGGGAAAAGTCATATAAGTTCGAGAGTGAGCAAAATTGTACTAGTTGCAAAATGACCAATTGGAGGTGTATGCGAAAGCACTATGCTTCTATTATTAGCTTGAGGACAAATAAATCCATTATTTTTGCGTAAAATTTTTGCACAAATGGCTTAAAATTGTTTTCTGGTCGATTTTTAGCTATTGGGCGATGCTAGGACTATTAAGATGCAGGTCCACTGCGCTAATTTCTGTGATTTTATCGACATTTTCGACATTATTGACATTTTTTTTAACATCAAAAAATGCCTGAATGACATCGACGAAACCGAAATCGCACGTAATTAGCTGTTGCAGTATCGGCACGATAAACATCACTCACAAGCGGTCTGGCTTGAATTTTCGCATTTTCGCTTTTATCAAAGAAAGACCGTAAAATGTACCGACTTTTCTATTTGTTGACACCCTGTACTCACATTTGTTAACACTCGCTCATTGTTAACACCCTGTAACTCACAACTGCATGGAACAAACAAAAAATAGCAAAAGCATTTCTTAGTGTGAAATGCCACCTTGACAACGAGCATAAACTTTAAATTGTTTGATCGATACTTTACAAGATATCGATCATTACAGTCGTCTACCGCGGAAATAATGGATTTCTTTTTCCTGAGTCAAATGTTTTGGGGTGCATGGAATGAAGAGTATACGAATATTTATGCTGGTGCAGTTTATCATCTATTTGTATTTTTGTCCATTTTGAACTATGGTAGTTCATTAATTGGTTTAACATAGACGTGTGGGCTTACAATTAACATTTCGCAGGTCATTGCCAGTTACTCACATTGAAAATTGATAGAAAACTAACTATTTCTGCTGCACAGCAAACTGGTTGCAAACGAGCTCAAAAGTAGCCCATTTGACTACAGGGCCATTGCATACACATACATACCTGTATATCTCTTATTTCCGTAAATTCGCTATACTCCTTCAAGGTTTCACTTCAATACAGCGAACATTAATGTTCTCTGCAGTGGCTTAATGAGAAAGAGCACAAAGCCAGTATAGCAACAACAAAATCTATTCAATGTAATTGAATTCAAATGATTTCGTTTAGCTGTTTTTCTTGCTTTAATTTCTCTCATTCAACGCGCACTGCTATGCAAGTGTATGCGTGGCTGCGCTTGACAAGCCTGTACGGTATAAATGAAGAAAATTTAATATTATAATACCTGAAAGTTTTCGCTTATGGATTGATGTTAAAAAAAAAAAATAAATAAATAATTGGCGCGTACACTTCTGTTAGGTGTTTGGCCGATCTCCTCCTCCTATTTGTGGTGTGCGTCTTGATGTTGTTCCACAAATGGATTGATGTTAAGAAATTTAAAAATACATATTGTACATTACATGTAAATCTTTTTACTAAGAAGTTATAGCTTTGTGAAAAACCCTAATGAATTTGACCAATAAGCAAAGATAAAATAAAACATTGCGAGATTACCGATTTCATCCGAACACTCATTTATTTACATGTATGTATTTGTATTTTCGCTTAAGGATGATATTATATAAGGTTGTCAAAAAAGTCTTGCGGTATTTTTATTGAATTTTCAATTGTTCATAAAATTGGTTATAATAATGCGATTTAAGTCAAATATGCGCCGTTTTGTTCGATGACGAGTTCCCAACGAGATGCCAACTTCATAATGCCCCTCTTACAGAAGCTCGCTTCCCTATTGTCGAAAAACTCGAGAGTCAATTTTCACAGGACTCTCTTGTGGACAACTTCCGACTACCAAGCTCGTTCGCCATGGACAGAAATAGATGGTAATCACTTGGTGCGAGATCCGGACTATACGGTGGATGCAAAGGAACCTCCCATCCGAGCTCCCGGAGCTTCTTGGAGCGTCACCAAAGATGTGTGTGGCCTGGGGTTGTCCTGATGGAAGACAATTCGACCTCTGTTGATCAAAGATGGACTCTTCTGCATGAGTGCTGCATTCAAGCGGTCCAGTTGTTGGCAGTACAGGTCCGAATTGAGCGTTTGGCCATAGGGGAGCAGCTCATAATGGATGATTCCCTGCCAACCCCACCAAACACACAGAAGAACCTTCCTGGCCGTCAATCCAGGCTTGGCCACCGTCTAGGCAGCTTCACCGCTTTTCGACCACGATCGTTTGCGCTTCACGTTATCGTAAGTGACCCACTTTTCATCGCCAGTCACCATCCGCTTCAAAAACGGGTCGATTTTGTTGCGATTCGGAAGCGATTCGCATGCATCCATACGGGCAAAAATGTTTTTTTGCGTCAAGTCGTGTGGCACCCATACATCGAGCTTCTTTTTGAATCCAAGCTTCTTCAAATGGTTTATAACGGTTTGATGACTCATGTCCAGCTCTTGGCCGATGCTACGGCTGCTACTATGCCGGTCTCTTTCGATCAATTCAGCGATTTTATCGCAATTTTTGACGACAGGCCTTCCGGACCGTGGTGCATCTTCGATCACCTCTGCACCAGAACGAAAACGTTGAAACCATCGTTGTGCGGTGGAAATGGAAACTGTATCGGGTCCATAAGCTGCACAAATTTTATTGACAGCATGAGATGCATTTTTGCCTTTATCGTAGTAGTACTGTAAAATATGCCGTATTTTCTCTTTATTTTGCTCCATGTTTGCGACGCTATAACTCACGAAAGACTAAAAGCAAACAAAAATTAATCAAACACGTGTTAGCACGTGAAAAGAGCTTTCCAAAAAGCTCTAGCGTGAACCGATGCGACGAATACAACTAAAACTACGCGATTGCAAAGACAAGCTTGTGGAAATACCGCAAGACTTTTTGGCCAACCTTATATATTCCAGGTTTGCTCGTTAGTTATGGTGAAAAAAAAATGAGGGGAACTCTGGATTTTGCGTCATTCGTTTTGTGTTTCACAAATACAAAACGAATGACGTCGGCATATCTGCCAAATACGCTCAGTGCCGAATAACGATCTGCTCCTCTAAAACTCTTTTCACCATGTAAAATTATTTATAATTGGTATTTAAAAATTCTGTACAAAAATTCTGACCGCAAACTTTTTCGCTTTATCTCTACGTCTCTTAGCATGGTTATTTAGTATTTGATTTTTTTGAAACCTCAAATACCGTACGCGCGTTCAACTGAACCACAAAAATGTATACATTTTTTAAACTTTCCCTTTTGTTCCCAAAATATATATTATAAAAATCTCTTTTTCCATCCTGGCTAATTTCGTATTAAAAATTATATTAAAAATTCTTCATCCCCACATCACCGCCGTCTGGAGCAATGAAACGCTGTCTCCGTCCTGGACAAGAGGCATCATAGTGAAGCTACTCAAGAAAGTCGACCTGCGTGACTGCCGAGGAATAACTGGCGAGGAATAACCCTTCTTAACACAATCAACAAAATTGTGACCTCAACCAAACAAAGAAGGCTCAAAGTTATCGAACGCTCCTTAAGAGACGAGTAAGCTGGTGTTTGTCCTCTACGAGAACTCGGAACTGGCAGAGCTTCACAAAGGCGATATCAGCGATCTACCTCACTCCCAACACAGACGTAAAGCAAAGTTGTCCCCTGCCACCCCTTCTCTTCGCCCTCATCTTTTATGACGTCATGAGCCAACTGACCCTGCACCAAAAAGGAGTACGTATGGAGTTTGATCACCTAGACTTCCCAAAATCTCTGACAAGCAAGCGAAGGCGGACAAACTAGTCGCGCTGGCACGTACTGCCGGACTGGAGATCAACATCGCCAATACCGAGGCCATAAGAGTTAACCACAATAACGCAAGGCAGATATTGGTTGACGGATGCCCGGTGGAATTCGTCGAAAGCTTCTGCTACCTCGGCTGCATCACCACGGCAGATAGTGGAGCAGATGAAGATGTCAACTACAGACTAAACAAAGCAAGGGGGGCATTCAGGCGAATGCATACAGTATGGAAAGCTCGACTCATGTGTAAAGTCCGTATTGGTGTACAGAAGCGAAACATGGCTAGTCTCTAACACCATTACACAGAGCCTACAATTCTTCATCAACAAATGCCTTCGCATCATCGGCGGAATATTCTAGTCAAACACCATCAGTAACGACGCACTGTGAAGATTAACGAACGAGGAACCCATCCTTAGGCAAATCAAATGCAAAAAGTGGCGATGGATAGGTCACGCATTGAGAAAACCACCAGATAGCATCACGAAAATGGCACTGGACTGGACCCCGCAAGGGAGCAGAGGTCGCGGTCGACCAAAAAACACTTGGAGAAGGTGGATACTGCGCGAACTAGCAGATGCCGACATCTCATGGGACGGTGCAAAAACAACAGCACAGAAGCGTGTACGATGGAAGAGTCTTGTCGAGGTCTTATGTTTCCAAGAGCAGTGAACAAGGAAAAAAATAAAATAAAAAATACCAACTGAACTAATAAAGAATTCACTTAGGACAATTGTGACGAAAAGCAATGATTTTCAAAGTCCTCAATTCTAAAATATGTTTAAACCAGGCCCTGTAAATAATCATTGTTTTCAAAATTTCACTGAAGAAAAACCTAAGCATTCCAAGTACGGTTTCAAATATATTTGTATGTTCAGGCCACACCTTAAAATCTGTAAATGTTGTGCCACCCTAGTGTTAAAAGCACCTATCGTTCCGGACTGTTTGTGCAACATTGTATATGTACATAGTTTTTAACGCCCTTTAACGGCCCCCTAATGATTTCAAAATTTTCAAATACTAATTTGTAGTAATATTGGTAAATTAGCTTGGCTAAAAACCTAACACAAGTGTATGCGCCACTTACTTATTTTTTATTTAATATTTTTAATAGTTATTTCTGAGAGAAAAAATAATGCTCACTAAATGTGTCTTATTCTGGCAAACAAAAAAACTCTCAAAAATATTTTTTTTTTTTTTTGGAAAAAACTTAAAACTCGTAAAATAATGATTATTTCTGATCAAAAAAATATTGACTGAACAAATAATCATTATTTCAAATCGAAAAAGTAATATCAGGTCAGTCCATAAGTTCGTGCGTATTTTACCTATAATTTCACTTTTGTACGATTTTTGCATACAAAAAATTATTCGCGGAGCATAACGGAACTATTTATATTTTCTTTGATGTATTGTGCATTCAACAAGTGATTTTAATCCCGGATAGAAGCCGGTGTTGTTAAAAAATAAAATGGAAGCTTCGAACGCATATAAGAGAAATTTTGTATTCTTTTTATAAAAGTGGTAAAAATGCAACAACTGCTGCTGCAGAAATAAACACTGTTCACGGAGAGGATACCGTGAGTGTAAGAACTACGTAAAAGTGGTTTTCAAAATTCCGAAGTGGTAACTGCGACGTGGGGCATGACCCGCGCGCTGGTCGTCCTGAAGTCTTTAACTCCGACGCCTTGCTCGAACTCGTGGAAGCTGGGCCAAATTCGACAGTCGATATGAAAGCTCAGAGGTTAAATTCATCGCATGGAATAGTTCACAGGCACCTAGTTCAGTTGGGAAAGGTTTCAAAGCTGAGAAAATGGGTTCCGTATAGGCTTTCCGTCGCCAACCTTCAGCAGAGAGCGAATGTGTGTTCTCAGCTGCTGCAACGGCTTGAAAATGAAAGTTTTTTGAACCGTATCGTTACTGGTGATGAAAAATGGGTCCTTTACAATAATCTTGTGCGCAAACGTCAATGGTTAGATAAAGATGAAACACCAGAACCGACCCCTAAAGATGGTCTTCACCCCTAGAAGATTCTCCTGTCTATTTGGTGGAATATGGCCGGTATTGTTTATTATGAACTTCTGGAACTAAACCAGACGATAACTGCTGATTATTATTCCCATCAGTTATCAAACCTGAATGAGGTACTTAACAAAAATCGAGCGTCTTTAGTGAATAGACGCAAAGTTTTGTTTCACCACGACTACGCAAGACCTCATACCGCAAGGCAAACATTAGACAAGTTGAACGAGCTCGGATGGGAGCTAATGCCGCATCCACCAGATTCTCCGTGGACTGCAATCCCATTTGAGTAACAAGAACTACTCCTCAAAAGAAGCTATAAAAAGGGATATCGAAGCGTATTTTGGCTCGAAGGTCAAACAATTTTTTGAGCAGGGAATTAAAAATTTGCTTAAACGTTGGGAAGACATTGTAAATAATGAAGGAAAATATATTATTGATTAATAAATACTTTAAACATTTTTTTTATTAGTTTTAAAACCACCTTTAAAAAACGCAAAAACTTATGGACTGACCTGATACTTGAAAAATGAGCTTTATATTTGATCAAAAAAATATGATTCGATGTATCGTTTTATTTTTTGTACAATAGAATAAACCTCAGAAATTTATTATTATTAGTGAATAAATCTTAAAATTTCAATATAATAATTAAATGTAATTTTTTTTTTCGTTCGGTAAAACTCAATTCATCCTTCTAGCCAATTTATAAGTATTATCTTAACTGAAGTGAATGGCCACAAAGTAAGTGGTTAAGTGATGAATTCGCTAGAATATGCAGAATGGATTTTGTTCCGCTCTAATCCCTTCAACCTTAAAACAATACAATGCCCAAAGTCTTGCACGAAAACATGAACTAGAATTTACTCCTCGTCTAACCGCACACTTGCCAAACTAATTTGTGCATAACAAAGTGGTTTGCCATTCGACAATAAGTGTGCGCTTGCTTTATCAATGTGTTGTTGTGGTTTTTGACGAATGCTGATTTGCTTTACAAGTTGTAATGTCACACGATCACCCGCTTCAATAAACAGCGGCATCACCATTTCCTAGGATAACTATTTTCTGTGACCGCAAGCGGTTGCTTTGTTTACGTAGATGCTTGTGATTTTGTGAATATTTGCGCTTAAATTAGTAACGGCATATCACTCAATCTAAAGCAGTCAACACCAAAATTTGCGACAATAGCAAATTAATTAAAGTGGTAAGTACTACTCAGTTTTGGAATAGTTTTTGATGTTTCCATGCCAAACTAAATTAAATTCTAAGCAAATATCCAATGTGGAGAAGCGAAGACATTGCCAATATGGCAGGTGCAGGTGACATTGAGAAGTTGGGGTTATTAGTTGGGGTCATAAATCTGAGAATATTAGAGTTGCATGAAGGGAAGTAATATTCTTCTATTGTTTGATTGGTGCACGAATTAGAAACAGAAAATAAGTTCTTTTTTGTAGAGAGTTGGTTAAGATGTGACTCAGCTACAACTGCCCTAAGCTACTCCAAACACCTGCTCAATTTGAACAGCACGAGCAAGCAAGTATTGTTGGGTATGTAGATGACCTAGCTGTGGTAGTCGTAGGGAAAAATCTAGAAGAGGTCTCACGAAGGGTAGAGGACACCATCAATAAAATTAAGCAATGGCTACAATCTTCTAGGCTAAGACTAGCAGACCATAAGACCGAACTCGTTCTCATAAGTTCTCGACGAAAAATTGAAACCCGTCAAATAAAGGTTGGTGGTCACAATATAACATTAACAGATACCATAAAATATTTAGCGGTAATGATCGACAGAAGACTCAGCTTTAAAAAGCATCTGGAATACGCAAGCTCGAAAGTTGAAAAATCCTCCGCGGCTCTATCGCGACTGATGCCCAATATGCGTGGACCAAGGCAACAAATGAGAGCATTGTCAGCAAGCGTCTGCAACTCGATCCTGTTTAACGCTGAGGAAGTGTGGGGCGACGTAATGAAATATCCCAGCTACTTGAGACAGGCTAAACGGGTGTACATCTTATGCAATGTTAGAATCATTAGAGGCTACAAGACCAAATCTGACTAAGCAGTAAGGTTAATAGAAGGCAAAATCCCCCTCGATATAAAGGTAAAATGTATGAAACAAAAATAACAGCATACAAAAACGCGCGGATATCTCGTAACAAAGCCTCACTGAGGGATGCCCTACAGAGGATCGATGATATCGCTCTGCAGAATTGGCAGGCCAAATGGAATGATAGTGGGAAGTGAAGAACCACTTTCACTATAATTCCCGAAATACAGAAATGGATACTGAGAAGACATGGAAACTTTAACTTCATGCTGATACAGTTTTTAACTGAGCATGGCTGTTTCAGGCAGTATTTGTACAAACACAAACCCACACACTCCCCATTTAGTCTATACTGCCAAGGAAAATATGAAACTCCTGAGCATGCCCTGTTAGAATGCTCTAGATTTGATGGGCAACGAAACATGTGGCGCTCAAATATCGGCGAGCGCATGACAGCTGCTATGCCATTCACCGGCAGGTGAGCAGGGGAACTCCGCAAGGTGGTGTTCTCTCGCCTTTCCTCTGGGTCGCTGTCGTAAATGACTTGCTGGAGTCATAGTCTGCTAGAACTCACTACAGAAGACGACATTGGTGAAGAAGCTGGAGAGAGTTCAGAGGTCGGCACTCATTGGAATCAGTGGGGTGCTTCGAACGACTCCTATTCTGGCGCTCAACGCAATGTTAAATGTGGTACGCATAGAGATCACAAGCAGAATTGCCGCTACACGTGCCGCAATCAGACTGAGGGGCTCGAGCTATAAGCTCAACCTCACTTATGGGCACTCAAGCAACCTTAGAAACTTCGAGTTCATCCCTCTGCCTCGAAGTTGGAAGGAAAGGTTGGCGAAGGAGCCTTTTGCGAGGAGCTCCCCATCAGACTCAAATTCAGGTTACCGGACCACTGCAGTGTGTTCCAGGCAGAGGTAGCCGCAATCAAGGAGGCAGCTGATTGGCTGCTCACATGCGTACTAATAGTCAAGAAAGTAAATATTTACTCCGACAACCAAGCGGCAATAGGGGCCCTCGGGTCTATGAGGCTGCATTCGGAACTGGCCAAGAAATGCTTGACCTCATTTTCGACTGCGTCCGAATTCTTTGGCATCAGCCTCATCTGGGTTCCTGGTCACAGCGACATTGTGGGAATCTGTGAGGCGGATCAGCTGGCCAGACAATGGACATGTGAGGTTATTTCCCCGCGAAGGAAGAGAATTGGGATCCCCCTGACTACCTGCGGTTTGCTCCTGGAAAGGTGGGCATCGCGCCAACTCAGCGAGCGCTGGGCAAGTACACAAACGTGTAAATCCGTCGTCGCGAAATCCTTCTGGCCACGTGTTGACCGGAGGCGCTCGGGCGAGCTTCTGAGGCTAGCAAAATATCAGCTCTCTAATCTCGTGGGTTCTCTCACAGGACACAAAGCGCGACGAATGCATGCTGTGAGACTTGGAATCACCTCGAGTCCTTTGTGCGCGGGATGTATGGAGGATGAGGTGGAAACATCTCAGCACCTTCTCCTTAGCTGCCCTGCTCTGGCAGGGCTAAGATCTAGGCATCTTGGCTCCTACTTCTTTGTCACGCCTGCTGATATAGCTGGCGCTGACATTAAAAATCTGATGAATTTCATCAGCAGCATAAAGCGGTCGACGCAAACTTAGTCATCGTTCATAATCCGCACGCTACTAACCATCCCAGCACCACCTCTCCCCGGCCTCTCCCTGTATCCCATCGGTCTTTCTCTCCCGCCTCACCCCTCCATAATGGCATCACAAAGGACGAATCCTTCTTCGTCCAAGTGTGCCCATTCCCTGGGCAACCATATCAACCTAACCTAACCTATGACAGCTGTTAGCCTAGTACAATATATGCTAGAATCTGAAGAAACATGGAACTATGGTTGCAACGTAGCCTCAACAATTATGCGAAGGCTGACACATGATGATAGTGAACGCAGACAAATGAGTGAATAAACACATCCTGCCCCCTTGAAGGAATATCTTAACTGGTAATACCGAAGAGAAAAGGCAGAACAGCGAGGCGATGGGGTGGTTTATTCCGAACCGGGGAATATCGCATGTGAGTCGGGTATACGTATGAGTCGTTAGTGACTATTTATTGTAATTATTAAATTACTCACCGCACTAGTAAATTACTGCCATATACATTGAACGCCCCCTCGTATATTTCTACCTGCTTTGATAACCTGTCTGAACCTAAGGTGGGGCTTTCAACAAGAATCTCTGTGACAATAACTGAAAATCAATTAATTTCTTACCTTCTGATGCGATTTCTTGTCCCCACAACAACCACCTTCCACGGGGTTTACCAAGGACGACCGCACACACGCACACATGCGCATGCCTTAATTAGCTTATAATAGAGATGAAAATAATGTAAACGCCAATATCAGAATGCGATACGTATAATTAACTCAAAGAAGCATAGCAAGCGCCGAACTTAACAAGAGGAGAATTACACGCCATTCATACTCGTACGTACGTATGCACAAACACATGAACGCATGCGGTTTTTTTTTTCGTATGTGGAAAAATTATAAGAACCTGTATTTCGAAAAAGTAAACAAAAAGCATCCTCGGGCATAAAGTCTTTGAACACACGACACCAATCCTAAGAGCCTTCTAATTAATACCAAAAGTCGCGGCAACACTTGCCTCAGATATTTTTTGTGCATTTGACTCGCAAATTACTCAGTCGCCTACTATTTCTATGAATACAAATATCTATGTGTGTGTGTGTGTGTGCACTTGTGCAGCAGACCATAAAAGCCGAATCATAACGCAAATAGTCTGTATTATAGCCGCACCATTTCCACATTCCTAGCAATGGGCGAGTTCTTAATGCTCGAGGTCGCCTCAACGCGATGTTGCACAGTGCTTACCAACCATAAAAATAATGGACAAAAATAAAATATCTGGTGTACATATTTCCCTATCTTATGGCTGAAATCACTCCAAGACGGTCGGTGGAATAGCTTTAAATGATGTTCAATATGTTTTCAAATTCGACGGTTCGTAAAACTCGAACATTTTTGGGTCATCACAAAGCACCTTGTCGGACCGCAATACAAAAATTGGTGAAAAAATTGGAGCTGTTGGGACAAGTTAGACATGCGAAGAATGAAGCCCGTGCACGTCGCTCAAGCACAGCCGAAAATATTGCTGTGGTAGCCGAAAGTGTTGAAGAAAACCCAGTTTGTCCACTCCTCGTCGTTCTTTGGAATTAGGCATTCCACAAACGTCATTACACCGTATTTTGCATAAAGATTTGGGTATTAAGGCTTATAAAGTCTAGTTAACACAAGAACTCAAGCCGGTCCGGTGGATTCATTCGACCTTGTTTTTTCGAAATGAAGCTGGAGCAACAGTTACGGTGAATGGATTGCGCTATCGAGAGTTGATTAACGATTTTTTATGGTCAGAATTGGATGATATTGATCTGGACCACGTTTATTTTCAACAAGATGGCGCTACGTGCCACACAAGCCACAAAATCATTGATTGAACATCAAAATAACACCTCTTATTCTTCTTCTTTTTTCTTTCATAGCGTTACAACGCGGGGTGCGTCAAAGCTTCCTTCAAAATGATCCTCCAAAGCGGTCTATCTTGAGCTGTTGCTTCGTAGTTACGTATTCCCAGCTTCTTAAGATCGTGTTCCACTGCGTCTATCTAACGGTTCCTCGGTCTGCCTTTGGCTTTCACACCCATTAGCTTTCCTGTCAAGGCTTTCTTCACGGTACAGTCAACACGCATACGGATCATATGACCTAGCCATCTTATACGCTGCGCTTTAACAAAACGCACAGCTGTCTCGTTCTGAGTTAGATCGTTCAGTTCAGAGTTCAATCGGAATCTATAGGTACCATCATCCATTCTTATTGGACCAAAGATCTTTCTTAAAATGTTTCTTTCCAACGAGCAATCTGAACATCACTTATTGGAAAACCCTTTATATATATAATTGGCGCTTATACTCCTTTTGGTGTTTGGCCGAGTTCCTCCTACAAATAAAGCCACTGCAATAGTACGAGAAGAAAAACGTTGGTTCAGTTACTCAAAACTTGATCCGTCACTTCCAACAAGAGAACTGTGGCGCAACCTAAAAAAAATTTTTGTTCATGGCAAAGAAAGTCTCGAATGTGAGATTGACCTTGATGAACTTACTGACTACTTGGTTAGTGTTGGTAAGGAAACACGTTGTGATCTCATTTAAAAGATTCCTCATTTTGTGCTACTCTAAAAGAACAGTTTCAATTTATGACAGTTAGTGAGGTAGACTTCCTGAAAGCTTTGTCCAAAATAATGTCGAATGCTGTAGGGGATGATGACATCTCGCTAAAATTCGTCCACATAGTCATCCAATATACTATAATAGGACTCCTTCTTATTATATGTTTTCCAGCAGTATGGAAAAAGGCTATAGTTTTCCCAGTCGCAAAAAGGACAAATGCTATTTATGCTGGTGATTATAGACCTATCAGCATATATATATACTATATATATATATTTTTGGGTGTTTGGCCGCACATAGTCATCCAATATATAATAGGACTCCTTCTTATTATATGTTTTCCAGCAGTATGGAAAAAGGCTATAGTTTTCCCAGTCGCAAAAAGGACAAATGCTATTTATGCTGGTGATTATAGACCTATCAGCATATATATATACTATATATATATATTTTTGGGTGTTTGGCCGCACTTCTCCTCCTATTTGTGGCGTGCGTCTTGATGTTGTTCCACAAATGGAGGGAGCTACAGTTTCAAGCTGACTCCGAACGGCAGATGTTTTTATGAGGAGCTTTTTCATGGCAGAAATACACTGGGAGGTTTGCCATTGCCTGCCGAAAGGTGACCGCTATTAGAAAAATGTTTTTCTTAATTTTTGGTGTTTCACCGAGATTCGAACCTACGTTCTCTCTGTGAATTCCGAATGGTAGTTACGCACCAACCAATTCGGCTACGGCGAGCTATCAGCATACTAGTCGCATTTTCCAAGGTTTGCGGAAACTTGATGGCCACGCAAATTTCATTATTTGTACAGGGCAATCGCCTACTCTCTCCACTATGTACAATTTGGCTTCAAAGAAAGTCACAGTTGCTTGACTGCAATGGTTAAAATACTGGACGACATTAGAATTCGTTTTGACAATGGAGACTTGACTCTACTTTGCTTACTTGCCTTTTCTAAAGCATTTGACTCAGTGAATCACAAATTGTTGTGTTTGAAGCTTAAACACTATTTTGCCTTCAAAGACAGTGCAGTGAAGCTCATGGCCAGCTATCTTGGCGGCAGAACGTAGAAAGTTAAGGCCAGAAAATTAACATCTCAGTCTAGATATGTGCACACTGGTGTTCGGCAAGGACCTATCCTTGGTCTACTTCTATTCAGCCTCTTTGTCAATGATGTTTTTATCGTCTGTCAGTATGTGAATGTTCACGCGTATGCTGATGATATACATACAATTGTACTTGTCCAATCGTAATGGCCTCGTTGAAGATTTAGGTATGTTTCAAAATCAACAGTGGTTTGTCTGCTGTTTCTGTTTGGGCTAATGATAACTCTCTTTGTTTGAATGCGTCAAAGTCATATGTCTTACCTATATGTAATGGTATGGTGTATGTTGATCATCATCATCATCATTCTCAGCATTACAACGCGGGGTGCGTCAAAGCTTCCTTCACAGAACTCCTCCAAAGTGTTCTATCGCTTGCTTTTCCTTCATAGTTGCGAATTCCCATTGCTGTGAGATCGCTTCCTACTGCGTCTATCCATCAGTTTCTCGGTCTTCCTTTCGCCTTCGCACCAATTATCTTTCCAGTCATGGCTTTCCTTACAGCGGATTCAGCAGGCATACGGAGCACGTGCTCTAGCCACCGCATACGCTGCGCCTTTACAAAACGCACAGCTGTCTCGTCTTGGATAAGTTCGTTCAAGTGTATGCTTATAATATCCCTAAATTGTGAATGGGTACCAGTTGTCTTACCTGTACGGATAATGTAAAAAATTTGGGTTTTATTCTTAACACAAAACTTACCTTTGCTGACCATACAATATAGGGTTGTGAGAAATATATAAGCTACATTGCGTAAGCTGAGAGTCTCTGCAACATTGACGCCAGAGAAAAGGAGGCGCAAATTAATTCTCCAGCTAATTATGCCTCTCATTACCTACTGTGAGGTGGTATACAGCAAACTCGACTCCACATATTGCACATTTAGCATAAAGAAAAAAACAAAATGGCGGACATATGAGGGATCTCGCACAGCTTCTCGTTGCGCGCTAGTAAAACGGCGTGTAAGATTGCGGTCGCAGTTTTTATCTGAAACCCAAAAAAAAGTATTGTCTTATTTAGAAGGCTTTCCCGCATATATTAGACTACTCTTGTACAAAAGTATGAAAAAATGAACACATAATTAATTATTGAAAAAAGTGCTTTTTTCGCAATTTTTTTCAAAAACGGTATTAAATAACATTAAAAAATGTTTTTTTTTTGTATTTTGTTACCTAATTAGTTGCGAATTTTAATTATCTTTATACTCGTATAGATTATCGGTTTGAGACGATAACTTTCGTCATTTTTTTAAATCTTACACTCCATTTTCAGAAACATGGTTTTGAGAAAACGTGTCTCAAAGTTTTCAGAAGGTAGACAGTATACTCACACGAGGGACATACACAGGCCTCTAACTCCGAAATCACGCTGATTTCCGCTATAAAATTTTGAAGGCAATATCTATCGATTGCAGTAAAAAAAAAATCGATTTTTTGAAGCCGACTGATAAGGGTTAGTTAGATATATTGGATTGATTTATTAATGAACTGGTGTAAAAATTTAGATTAAGAAACTTTCCTGTTAAAATCATTCTAGATGCACGAGTATATACTAATGCTGAAGTACTCATAAAAGATCTTAGACTTACTCTTTATGATACTATTGATATAAATAAATAAATTAAATTAAATTTGTGGCGCACGTCTTGATGTTGCTCCACAAACGAAGGGACCAATACCGTCCGGCCAATCCGATAAGGCAGCGCTTAATTTAAGACTATTTAAGACTATAAGGCTAAGATCAGACCAAACGAGATCACTAAGCCTAAAGTCTCATGGAGTGCAAATGAAAATCAACTAAATTTTTATTAAAAATTAACGAGAAAAATTTAGCACGAAACATATTTCGAATATTGTTATAAGATAAATCCACCTAATTATGTGCAGGGTTGCTCATATACGACGGAGCCACCTGGCAACCCTGTATCTTTTGACAGAGACATCAGATCGCTTAATGACATACCGCGTTGGAAGCGTCAGTTCAAGCAGATTTTTACCATGGAACATTACACGCGAGCGCTCCCAAATTGTTCAAATTTACTTTCAACAAAAGAAGTCAAAAGAAGAAGAAGAAGAAAAAAATCATCATGTCCGATGAGGCTCATTTCTTATTGAATGGGACGGTAAACAAGCAAAATTGCCGTATTTACGCCACTGAAAATCCTCACGAAATTCAAGAGGTACCTCTTTACGACGAAAAAGTCACTGTTTGGTGCGGCGTTAGTGCGAAAACGATTATTGGGCCGTTTTTCTTCAGAAATGAGGATGGTGAAGCTGTTACCGTCAATTAGGAGCGTTATCGCGATATGATAACCACTTTTGTGATGCCAATTATTCATCGAAAGCGTATGAGGCAGTTCTGGTTTCAATAAGACGGCGCTCCACCACACACAACTCGCACCACAATCGATTTTTTGAAGAAATTCTTTCCTCGTCGTTTGATGTCGAAAAATGGCGATTTTGACTAGCCACCGCCATAGACCAAAGACCATAGAAGAGCTCAAGAACAACATCCGTGAGTAAATAGCCGCTATTACAGCTGAAATGCTAGCTACAACTATGGAAAATGCTGCACGGGCACAATACGCCGTACAGGCTCAAGGCGGCCATTTGAGAGATATCATATTCAAAAAGTGATGTCAACAAATCTTCTTGAACCAAATAAAATGATTATTATCGTCAACAAAAAAAAAATTTTGTTTTTCTTCGATTTAAATAAAAAAAAACACATGGGTCCGTCGAATATAGGCAACCAACCCTGTATTATTGTGTGAATTAAATCAAAAGCTCAGAATGGTGAGAGGAATCGACTTAGCCCTGTTTGTTCGGCCGTGCGTCCGTGCACATCATAATTCGACCAAAAGCGAAAGTCGATGAAACTCGGTTCGCATTGAAGATGAGCGAAATTGATCGCTAAACTCGCCCATCTGCGATATAACGGTATTTTTGTATTTTCAAAAAAAAGAAAAAGACCTGAAATATCTTTTATAGATGGAGCGAAACTACTCAAATTTGATGCAAATAATGAAAGCAAAACGGGAAATTTGATGCAAGTAAAATTTTTAAAAATGGGCTGTTCCATGCGGGCATTTCGCTAACAACTTTAGTGAACTCGCCCAAAAGTGGCACGCGGATTATATGCATGAAACCAACATTTAATTTAATTAAAAATTGCATTTTAGAATTTCATTACTCTCTGTTTAAAATTCTTGGCATTAAATTTGTGAACTTTTGTGACTTCCTGGCGACTTAAAATTTCTTTTGTATGCAAATTTCGACTTCCTTCTTTTAGCTGATAAATAAATAAAAGTAAAAATAAATAAAAATAAATTAGCTTCACAAAAATACCAAACTCGCTCGAATATTTCGCTATTTGCCCACCAAGACGGCACAGTGTGGCATTCTGATTCATCTGTTTTTCTTTGAAAAGTAGCTGTGCGCTATAAATGGACTTTGTATGGGTTTTTACTTTGTGCTTGTTATTGTTGTTGTTGTTTGATTAAAGCCCTTTGAAAGCACATGCAAACACCTACTAATTAATTTGTTTATGGCTACACAAAATAGCTGCATTATTAACATAAATAATTGCATTAAATTTGGTGGCGAAGTCTCTGGGTAAAGTGACAATATATGGAATTCTCTTTCTACTTGTATGTGTATATGTATGTATGTATGTGTGTACATACGCGTGCAAATTCATGTATGCACGTTTGAGTATGGAGAAAGGGTATGCGCATACCTACCCTGCAGGAAAAAATCGCATAGAAATAGTTGTAAACTATAAGGTGGCGCAAAGTCAATCATTCAGAATTGGTTTTGAATAACTTTTTTACTAAATAAGATAAACAAAATTATTTTGAGTGACGAAAGTCTATACTGTGATCTCTACGCACTCCAATGCTTGCCTTTTTGTAGATTGATTCATTTTGCTCCACCTTGTAGAATACCACTAGTTCACTTATCAGCTCAACCAATTCGTGCTCTGTTGTTGTTTTTATTGTAGCATACACATTCCTTGTATGATCATATGTACGGGGAATGTTGCTGAAGTGACAGTCTCTGGCCGGATATAAATCCGGATCGTTCCGGTTATGTAGAACCAACTGTCATGGGAACGTGTTCTATCTCTCTTCTACCCTGCACTGGTACACAGATGGCTCGAAGACCCCAGAAGGAATAGGTGCTGGAATTTTTAGGGCCCCAGAATCAAACTGTCTGTTCCGATGGGCAGTTTTCCAAGCATCTTCCAAGCGGCGATGTATGCCATTTGTTTATGTGCAGAAATAAACTTAGAATGGAATGTCCGGAATGAGCGAATTGCCATTCTGAGTGACAGTCTCTCATGGCCCTTACTAATGGAATGCTGAAATAGACTTTTTATTGCAGACATTTTTCGAAGATAAACATAGTGTAGCCATTGGTTTATCTGCACACGAGTATTTTTGTGGTCGAAAATAATGCACCCCATCGGTGCACGGTTTTCCGGCATCACCTTTTCAATCGCCTTCATTAAGTCCTCTGCAGAAACGAATCTAAGCAAGGTATTCACAGTGAAAATGGAAAATCGTTTCCTTTTTATGTGGTTGTCTACAACTGTGACAGTTTGCTTTGTGAGGGATGCCTATTACGGCCGCTTGTTCCCCGATAGACCATAAACCAGTTATCACAGCCGTGGGTCTGCAGGATTTTCTTCGTTTAATATTTGTCAGTATTGATGTTTGTTTGTGGTTTATTTGATTCTATTAACTTTGTATGTTGTCTGGTCTCTCCATCTGCAATCCGCGTTTCGGAGGTATTTCGAGAAAATTGCATTCTTGATTGTGCTGAGTGGTGTGAATACCGATTCTGCAAAAATTCTTCTCATGGCAGATCCCCCTCCTGCCAGTTTATGAAATTTATCATCACTTTCAGTGTTTCGATTTCCCGGGACCAAGATTAAGGCAACGTTATGGTTTTCACTCAAAATAGTAAGGCTATTTTTGCTTTGCTCCACCAGTTTAGAATTTGTTGTTGCCGAATCCAGTGCCAGGATTGCAGCTTGGCTATCCGAAAAAAAACGATTTTGCACTTAAAGGAGAAGTCTGCGATTGGTAGCCTACAAGCTTCCCCAATTGCCAGTATGCCAGTATAGACTGTAGTGTCGAAGTTGTTTAGTGAGAGCCTCCTTATTCTATTCCACCCGTGATAGAAAGAGAGTGACAAAATGTGTAATGAAAGTGATCATGGAGACGATGTAATCAGTCTTCCTCGAGTTGAACTGAGTTTGTTGCAATAGTAGACTAGCATAACCATAAGTTGTTTCCCTACAGCGCCGCGCTTTATTTATTCTAAATACACTCAATGGTTGCCATATTCCTGATATGGAGATCTAACCGAGTAACATGTGTCAGTGCATTAGAAGCCTCCCTAGGACATGATCTGATTGCACCGGCCGTTACAAAAATATATAGGGTGGGCCATGTAAAATTTGATTTTTGAATCGGCTATAAAAAAAAACTGATCAATATTTTTTGAAAACTTTTTTTTTTTTATTTTGAAGATTGAACATTGTCATTTATGAATGAAAAATAATATCGTTCAAATGACTGCCACGACTGGCTTTACAGTAGGCCTTTGGATCAACCCAATTTTTAAGCACATTTTCGATTGTTTGGGCTCCAATTTCAGGAATGGCAACTTCGATTTCGTGTTTTAAAGCACCAATCGTCTCTGGATGGTTCGTATAGCATTTGTCCTTAACGGCTTCCCACAAAAAATAGTCCAACGGGCTTAAATCATAGCTCCGAGGCGGCCAATTGATATCGGAATTTCGGCTGATTATTCGGTTTTCAAAAACGGTAGCCAAAAGTTCGAGTGTAACTTTGGCAGTGTGACAAGTTGTACCGTCCTGTTGAAACCAAATATCGTCCATCTCATCCTCTTCAATTTTTGGAAACAAAAACTCGTTGAGCATGTCACGGTAACGCTCGCCATTTACTGGAACCGCGGCTCCTCGCTCATTTTCGAAAAAAATGACCCGATGATGCCGCCAGACCAAAAACCGCACCAAACAGTGACTCGTTGTGGATTCATTTGCTTCTCTACAGTAACGTGTGGATTTTCTGAGCCCCAAATCCGACAATTTTGCTTATTGACGTAGCCACCGATGTGAAAATCAGAAAATAAGAAGAAGACTCACCACTTTGGAAAGAGGTTTTCAATATTTCCCAATTTTGTTCAAGCGTATAGCGTCCCATTTCGTAAATGTCAAACCTTTAAGTAAATTATGAACACATTTGACATGTCATTTGTGTTACCATTCTCAAAAAAAATAGATGGTTCAAAAAGCAAACTCTATATGGCCCACCCATAATTGGCGAGTATAACCTTTCTGGGTATTTAGCCGAGATCTTCCTCCTATTTGTGGCGTGCGTTTTGATGTTGTTTCATATGTAATTAGATGTTGTAATCTTTTCCAAGAGCTTTCCACCAAACTACCAATCCGTATAGTAAACGTATATAATGTGTGGTGATTCCACTAAAAACATCGAGTTAGAGGTACAAGACGGCGTAATTCTCTTCAGCATATTTTCCCATTTCACGCCTCCTTTTTCGGATACTATCCTCAACGAATTTTGCGACGGCATTCCGAATATGCAAGTTTCGCTTTTTCCTACAGGGTGCATACTTCCATATGTTTGTAGTAGGGTAAGTGTCATATAAATACCATATTTTGATATAGTTAGCGTACCAGCATATGGCGCATACTTGGACCCAATTTCATTTCATTTTGTATATGTATGTACGAGTATATCTAATTAATGGCACGGCTCGGACGTTTTTACTGTCATTCACCACTGCATTAGCCACACTCAGTCCAGCATACACACAAACATATGATGAACGCATATGCGTAGCGAGGGGTACTCGAGCAACTCTGGAAAATAACTATATTAATTTAGAGTGCGACCTACGCTTACACGCGCACGCACACACCCACACACACATTTCCACCCACATACACAGCCGCACCATGAGTTCAACGAGCGACTTTGTCATGTCACAAATATTTCTTGTACTCTTTTTTGACCTTAAAATGCAATACATGGACACTCGTCGTCTCAGCTTAAGTGGCATTCAGATTCTAAGACTTCGCGAAGCGTAGGCGTTGCTGTTATTTAGTAAAATATTTACAGCTGTTGCGCCCAGAAGCTTCTTCTCACCGTAATGAAAAGGTTTTTTGAAGTAATAAAATATCTGTATTAATATATGTGTATATGTATAGATGTATTTACATATGTATGTACGAGATATTTCAAAGTATAGTTACATATCTCTCAGTAAAGGAAAGTATGTTTAAGACAGAACTCTAGTGACTTGCAACAGCTTTCGAAAATGTGTTCGCACATAGCAGTAATGAAATAAGGAATTCAAAAGGTGGCGCGAAATGAATGACTCTACAGAAAATTTACAAACATACATGACAAAAGGTTTAGCTTATATGCAGAGTCAATTTTGGATGCCTACCAGTGCACATTCGCCAGGGTAGATCCTAATGAAATACTAGAGAAACACAGATAGTTCGAACTCTCTCGCATTGTCTGTTCATTGATTTTAAGCAAGCTTTCGACAGCATTAATAGAAACCTTCTGAACGATATAAAGTCTAAACAAGGTATACACTAAAACTTAGAAGGAAAGGCATTCGGTTGATGGTCGGTATCATTACAAGACACAACCCATGGGGTCAGCATATGACCACCATTGGAATCATTGAGGACCCAGTGTGCCTGTCCTGCTTGGAGGAGGCAGATAGCACTGAGCTCTTTCTCTGTGAGTGTTCTTCCTTTGCTAGAGCCCGGCTACGAGTTTTGGGTTCCGATGTCATGAGAATGAGTAATTTTCGTTCTCTAAAACTGGAGGATATTTACAGATTTCCCAAAGAATCTGGAAAATTCTCACAGGACTAACTATCTCTATATCTGTCTTCATTCTTTCCTGTCTCTTTCTCTCATACTTTTCTCCTTCCCTCCTTGACTAGTCACCCCCTTTCCAGAGCTTTAAATACAATGGGCTTTTTTTTAGCCTGAGTGTTTTAGGAGCCATCAAATCTCATGGTGCTACTGGGCTCGACCTTTTCAAATTTCAATTTCAAAAAATACCGCTAAAAATTATAAAACTAATCCAGTTGACGCTATCAAACACGAGAGCTTTGATAAATGGAGGCAAAAATCAACATTTTCGACAACTGCTCTTCTTTGCTTTTCATGGAGGCCAAAAAGCTGCCGAAGCTGCCAAAGTAGCCCGTGACATTTGCCACGTGTACGGGGAAAGTGTCGTAACCGAGTCTACAGCACGGAAACGCAAAGCCTAAATATGGCGACTTTGACGTCAATGATACGTTCCGCAGCAAAAGGCCTTCCAAATTCGACGAAAAACGTCTCAATTCACTTTTGAAGTCGCCAAACCAATCGTGAATTGGCGAAAAATATGAACTGTGATCATAAAGCGATTCTCAGTTACCTTCATTCAATGGGATTTACCGAAAAATTGTGAGCCTGCATGCCTTACGAACTCAACGAAAAAAACAAAGAAAGTCGCCTTTAAACTGCTTCTCAGCATCTCGCTCGTCATCGAGCAACATGCGGTCTAAGCAATGCTTTTTGTACCGAATCATCACAGAATATGAGAAATGCTGCCTATACATCAATGTGACGCAAATAAAGGGGTAGGTGACTCAAGGATATACACCAAAGCCGAGAGCCAAGTCGGATCTTCATCCAGAGAGATCATGACATGTGTTTGGTGGCACTGGGAGGGCATGGTGCATTGGGAAGTTCTCGAAAAGAATGACACGCACAGCAAGGAGCTCGGCATTGTCTAGCTCCACCGCGTGATGAAGCTATTCGACTGAAAATATCTGACCTACATAGACAAACCTTACTTTTTCACGACAACGACAGGCCCCATGTTGCACAAGTCGTGAAAGCCGCACTCCAAGAGCTGGAATGGGAGATCCTTTAGCATCCGCCACATTGTCCGAACATTGCGCGTAGCAGAGAATCGTTTGCAGTGGGGAACCATAGCTGTGGAAGCAATGGAGTAGAATAGAAGGGAAAAAGGAAGAAGGGGCTTTGGATTGGGGGATGACGACCAAACGGTGGGTAATTACATTTGCATTAACCGCTTCAAGCTACTGATGAAATTCCGTTCCCACGACAGTCGGTTCTACGTAACCGAAGCGACCCGAATTTGTAACCGGCCTAGGACTGTCACTTCAGCAGCATGTATGGGGAATGTTTCTGCTGCCACAACAAGAACAACAACTGATAAAATTCAACAGGTGTATAATGTTTAAACCTGCTAAATACGGAGGGGCAACAAAAAAAATGAGAGCCAAGTTATCTGAATCTTAACCCGGCGAGAACAGAGCAGCTGAGGAAAAGGTGTTGAGATAATTCCACTTCAACCTCTAGACAGCTCCCGCAGAAAGGACTTCAGGCAATCTGAAGTCTCACCGCATGGCTACTTAACAGACAATGCTGGTATTACACCCACCAAATTCGAAAGCTGCGGCTTTGTTAGTCTCAGAAGCCCTCCAAAGACCCAGACGAATTTCACAACTTTGCACGTTTGCGCACTAATCCAACACTTGTTGAGTTTGACGCGAGGACCTTCTTTCCAGGAACTAGCCACACATTCTGAAGGGAGAGAGAAAAATCAAGCATTCGCCGACTAGTTTCGAATGCACTAACAACGAGGGTTTAATTGCCGCCCGGCTGTCGGAGTAGATATTTAACTCCCTTACAGTAATTATAATTAGAAGTAAGCAATCAATCCAGTGTTTCTTCAATTGCAACTACCTCAAGATTTCCATTACTCTGATTACTCATTGCTCAGTTGTTTTATGTAGTAGAAAATGATTCAAAAGCAAAATCGGATGATGAAATTTGCGCCACCTTGTACAATATGTACGTTTTAAATAGAGTTTCTCTATTCTATTGTTTCTAAACTATTGCACTGTAATTAACATGGACTTGTTTTCTGTACCTGAGGCTACTAACCAGAGGCATACTAGAACTTAAAAATAACAGTAAAAAAAAAATTGAGTAATGCTATGTTTTATTATTCATGAGCACCTCTCATCCATTCACTGCTTTTAAATGGAAACCACGTCGCCTTAATATCTTCCCAATGCTTATTATTACTAGGATTTCTTCACAAAAGTTTAAAAATTCAATTCAATGCTTTTTGACTATTTACACACTTTTTTGTTTTTCTTTGATTGGAAACACTACAAAATAATGCTATGTACCCGCATCTTCCTTATGCAAGATATAAAGTACCTCTATACAGCACTGATTCAATGTCATTCGATCGAGTTTTCATTACGCAGGGCCTTGCAAATTCAGTAGGCTTTGCTCAACTTTAAGTGTTTATTTCTCAAATTTTGTTGTTAATGACGCAAACGCATAAAAAATTTCAGAAATATTTTTATTTAGCGCCAATTAATTATAAAGGGTGATTTTTTAGATATTATCTTTTTGAACAATTGGTTTAAACAGCTGACGCACGTTTCGTGTTTTGTTTCACTGCCAAACATCTTCAGTTTGGTCTCTAATTTAACCATGAATCGTCTTACAAACGAACAACGCTTGCAAATCGTTGAATTTTATTGTAAAAATGCGTGTTCTGTTACGAAAGTTTATCCATTTTATGGTCAGTTTAATCGACCCACTGAAGCGGCTATTCGAGCTATTGTGACTAAATTTAGAACCAAATTTACATAACTGGACATCAAACCACCAACCCGCTTACGTAGAATGCGAACTGAAGAAAATATCGCAGCTGTATCGGCCAGTGTTAATGATGACCATCAATTATCGATTCGTCGCCGTTCGCAGCAATTGGGCCTCTGTTACTCAACAACGTGGAAAATTTTGCGAAAGGATTTAGGTGTGAAGCCTTTCAAAATACAGCTGGTGCAAGAAATGTAGCCGAACAACCTACCGCAACGCAGAATATTTGGTGAATGGGCTCTTGGAAAGTTGGCCAAAGATCCACTTTTTTATCGAAATTTTATCAATGGGTACGTAAATAAGCTGAATTGTCGATTTTGGAGTGAAGATCAGCCAGAAGAATTGCAAGATCTACCAATGTATCCAGAAAAGGTCACAGTTTGGTGCGGTTTATGGGCTGGAGGTATCATTGGAGGTATCATCTTCTTCAAAGATGCTGCGAATCGTTACGTAACTGTTAATGGTGAGCGCTACCGTGAAATGATATCCAACTTTTTTTTGCCCAAAATGCAAGAGCTTGACTTACATGCCATGTGGTTTCAGCAAGACGGTGCCACATGCCACACAGGACGCGTAACAATGGACTTGTTGAGAGGCGAGTTCGGTGAACATTTTATTTCACGTTCGGTACCTGTCAATTGGCCACCCAGATCGTGCGATATAACGCCTTTAGATTATTTTTTGTGGGGCTATGTTAAAGCTCAAGTCTATTCCGACAAGCCTGCTTCAATTAACGCATTGGAAGACAACATTAAAGCATTTATTTGTGAGATACCGGCCGAAACATTGGAAAGAGTATGCCAAAATTGGACTAAGCGGCCGGTGGATGGACCATTTGAAGCACAGTCGCGGTCAACATTTGCATGAAATAATCTTCAAACATTAAATTATATGGACTGTCCTATCGACATAAATAAAAATGTCATGCATTTTTCTGAATTTTACGTGTATTTTTTTGAAAAACTTTCCTATTGCTTTTAAAGAATTACCCTTTATTTTGTATCGGTATACTTGAAAAAAAAAAAACTCATTGGTAAAAATAACCATAAAAAGAGTTCGATTGATTTGAAATTGAAACTTTTAGTACGTTTTATAAATTTCAACTCGTTTGACCCTTTCTTAAGGGGGGAGCCTGGTTTATAAGGCCAAAAAATCAATTTTGTTTTTCGTTTTAAGCGACTCCTAATATATTTCAGAATATTCACACAAAGTTACAGAGCCTAATTCTCAATATTTCCGTAGATACAAAGCCAAAGGTAGGCGAACGTTAGGTAGTTACGCTGTGACCGGACAGCTATAGTACAAACTTTATCTTCTTTTCCCGACTTTTCATTTTTATGATTTCTCTGAATTGGCGTACATGAATGAAAAAAAACTAATGAACCTTTTGAAATGAATCATAGCTTGTTCCCTTCAGTATTAAATTCTCTTCTATTTGAACTAACAAAATTGATAAAAAATTTTTTTTCAAGATTTTTATACCAAGTTGAAGTGAATTTTTTTTTTATATTATAGAAAGGATTTTTTTCGTTAAGACCTCCAAAAAGTTGAAATTTTGGAATTTCTCTCAGTTTTCTTAGTTAATCTAGAATAAAAAATCATGATAATTAGAAATCCATTTGAATTTTTTGCGTTAGATAATAATTACGAGCTTAATTTAACCAGTACAAAAATTTTTTATACTTTTTAAATGTTCATTAAAAGATAGAAAAAACTTTGCAGTGCTAAATTAATTTTTTCCTTAAAAAAAAAAAGAGATGCAATTTTTAGACCTCATAAACCAGATTCCCCCCTTAAAAAGCAAATAAATTATAGATATTATGTTACGAATTCTGGTTACTTTATCGCAAATGGAAATTATTTGCGTTTTGCAAGTTCTACTGCCTGCTAATCGCGGCATCAGGTGCAGCAGCTGTTTAAAATGAAATAAATTTTTAAACCCCAAGAAGAAGCTTGACAAATGTTAATCTTGCATGATGGACAAAGCTGATGTTGACTGTCATGTCCGACCGACTGTCAGACTGACAGATTCTTCTGTCACTAAGCAGAAGGTACAGTTGGCAACTGGTTGGGCGAAGCACATGGAAAAGGTAGCCAACTCAGACAGTGCACTCTGCCCAGTGTGTGGAGAGGAGGTTGACACGGCGACTCATTTTCTGTGCATCTGCCCGGCTTCGCTAGAATTAGGTTTGAGGTTTTTGGCACTGATGTGTGAAGAAGCGACTGCTTAGCAGCACAACACTCACGGCGAGTGTTTACCAATTGGCCACCGCGTTCGTACGACTTGTTCTCCCTCGACTCATTTTCTAGGGAGTACTTGCCGAAATAATGCCGTAACTTGTTTGTGGGTAGGTAAAATGGTGCTGTACCAAATAGCATTAAAGCACCGTTTTGGAGTGAGTCATTAAAAATTTGGCCATCCGCTTGAAGCACTGCCAGCGAAGCAGAGATGAAAAATTGAATGTGACGGCGCAGTTGCGGCCAACATTTGAAAGGAATTATTTTTGAGAAATAAATTGCATAAATGGTTCTACACAAAAATAATAAAGATTCTCAAATCAATTCGTATTTTCGTTGTTTTATTTCAATTTAAAATTCCGCTGCCTATAAATTGACTACGCAACCAACACAACTGTTGTAACAAATTCAGTTCGAAACAATTTTTTATCTAAGCACTTTGAATCCTCATTATCAAAATAAATGCAAATTAGTAATTAAAACAACACGAAAAGAGCAAAACCTGTACAATTTTGCGTTTCCAACCGAATCGGCTACTTCTCAGCCCTTAATAACATCGTCATACTGATAATTTGCTTACTGGATGGTTTTCATGAAGTGCAAAGGAAAGAAGCATTAGCACGTACCTTAATAACCACCTTAAGCATTTGTCTAGCGGATTTAAGAACCCTTGTTACTCAGCTCATCATAATCAAAACTAATGGCATGCACGCGCGGTCGGCACCTAGAAGAGACTTCATTCTATGTACATACCCGTACTTAGTAATCTACCTAATTATTAAAGCGAAACACATAGTAAAAGCACTTCTAAGTTTGCTTTTTCATTCTAATTCTTTCAGCAACATTCAATTAACAGGCGTCACACCTAAATCTTGTAGCACATGGCGTTCGAGTTGTGTAGTATTCCTTTTGTGCATTTCAACACTTTTAGCCCCATTTTTGCTGCTATGCTGAGCCTTCATTTAATAGAATTCCCTTAAGCAGAAAGCTTATATTCTTAAGACTATTTTCGTTCTCTTTCTCTCTCTATCTCTCTTTCTCTTTCCTTCGCTCCATACTGCCATAGGTATGTGAAGAAATGTAAACAGCTGAAACGTGCCACCCATAAGTAAACTGTCAAAGGACGTGCCTTAATGGCTCGTGGTCAGGTGTGCTGTTATTCGATGCCGCCAAAATTGAATAAACACCAACCTTAACTTTCCACGAGTTGTGCAGTATATTATGAAAATCAGCAACACCAACAGCAACAAATTTCTTAATAGGTACTAATTAAAGAAAATACAAAACAATTACATATTGTTTGTGCTCAATTACTCACTGACACCGAAGCTTTTGGCTGTTGTATGTAGAGCGATATGGAACCAGGTCTGCTGATTTTGTTGTTGTTTTGCTCAAGGACATGCAGGACATGTTGGGCATTCATAAGCACTTACATTTGACCAAGAGCAACAAATGTCTGGCAATGAACAGCTAGCAGGCAATTAAGCACATGGAAATAAAAATGGCCAAGACTATTTATGGCTGCATTATTAATTAATAAGTTTTGGGCAAATATTGCGTAAAATTATGAATATTTTTGTAATATTATTTATTTACTTAGTCAAACCTACCACCAGAAGCACATTTTACAATGTTTGGTGGGGCGTCACTTGGAGTGTTTGAGAGAAAGATTCTGCGCAAGATTTTTAGACCCTTTCAAGTTGGCGATGGCGAGTAACGCAGGCGATGGAACACTGAGCTGTATGAGCTTTACGATGGCATATACATGGCGCAGTGAATAGAGATCCAGCGGCTTCGTTGGCTGGGTCATGTCGTCCGCATAGAATGAAACACTCCGGTTCTGAAAGTATTCGATGCGGTACCAACTGACGGTAGCAGAGTAAGAGGAAAGTTTCCCCTACGTTGGAAAGATCAGGTGGAGAAGGACTTGTCTTCACTTGCTGTGTCAAACTGGCGCCGATTAGCACGAGAAAGAAACGATCGACGCGCTGTGTTAAATTCGACCAAAATCGCGTAAGCGGCTATCGCGCCAATTAAGAAGAAGAGAACTATCCAACCATAGATTATTAAATAGAAAGTAAAGGTAATGTAGGGGTAAGTAGGGGTTAAATAGGTAAGTAGGTGGGTTATTTCACGTTATTTCCATCGCTGCTCAAAATGTAATCAAGTTAAAGGAAGGTGGCATCTGAGGGCTGTCTCCTAAGGAATATGGTAGCATATTTAAGCATTTAGCACCGTATTTTTTTTTTAACTTCTCACGGATCTCACAATCCGCAAACTGGAGTTTGAGAGTCGTGTCAGGGTAATCTTTCCAAGTGGGCAGGATGGGAAGGAGGAGAAAATCTGTACCGAGTCTATTACCTCTGTCTTCAGTGACTGCTCAAAGATGGAATCGGAAGTCGAAGCAGAAGTTTTATCGTTATTAGTCAAGTTTTTTATTTGATTGAACCAGCTAATTTAATTTGAATCGAAACTGCCGAATACTGCTAGTATTTTTCAAGTCTTTGCGATCCTGCGTTCATGCAAAATACTTACGGAACGTGGGAACGAGGGAGATATTAAGCTGCAATTAAGGCCCTGATGACGCCATGCTGTAGATGCAAATTGGTCAACCCTTGTAAGCAGAAGCCCAGATCTCTTGGGTGTGTAGGTAACATTTCTATTAATTGAGTTCCAGAACATAGGAACATAGGGAGAAATGAAGTAGCTGATGAATTGGCCAGGAAGGGGTCAACTGAAGTGATCTCAGAGAACTCTTACCCGGTCATCGGCATCCCCCTGGCTGTTGTTTAACAGGAATTGCACAACTGGCTTTTGAGGAAAGCGCAGAAAAGACGAAGCTCCATTTTCTCGTATGGTATTTCGAAAAAGCCTATGGCTCCAGTACTATCTACGTCCTACGTCTATTGTACTGGGGTGACCTAGTACAATAGACGTAGGACGCAGCTAATATTGGGGCTTACATGCCATTCTAATTCTAAACTCGTAGCTGTGCTCACCGGTCATTGGACGATCGGCACACACGCGGAAAAGCTAGGTTTACCATTTAAGCCCCGTTGCAGAAGCTGTGAGCACCTTTCAGAGAAGGAGACTATTGAGTACTTTCTCTGTAAATGTTCGGCTTTGCCAGTCGGACGATTAGGTTTACTGCGTGCACATTTTTTCGATAACCTGGGGCAGCGCGCCAACCTACATCCGATCAACTTTCTTCCTTACATCAGAAGCTCTGCTTGGCTGCAGATATCTGCCTGTTGTAGGTCTCAGTGCTTGGCGAGTGTCAGTCTGGTACGTCAACAACTTCGCCTGCCTACTTAGAGATTAAGAATAAATATACGCGCAGTGTCATAAGTCTGCGAGTATTTGAGGGTAGTAGTAGACAAAGTTAAATGAAAAAAGAGGTTGTCTGTAAAGTCGGTTTACTGACGATAGTTTAACGTGACAACGTCATAAGAAAATATTGATGGAATGGTTGCAATTTTCAAAACAAAATTTTAATTTGATTTGTTTGATAGATATTTTGTATAGATATAGAGGAGGAGGTAAATGGAATTGCAATGGAATAGGTCAAGTTACATTTACACAAACGTGAAAAATGACGAAACATTTATCAAATTCATGAAAGATATCTTCAATTTCGATTGTGCATCAGACGTTAATAAGTCAACAACACTAAGAGGCACCATCATCGATTTGCCTTTTTCAAGACACATTACACTCGAAACACTCCCTTTCATTTCCTACTTTTTCTATCATCGTCTTATTCTTAACAGAGAAATGTTTCATTACCATGCACACAGGAGAAGGCATATGCAAATACAAGTATATGAATTTATATACAAATGCGCGTATACACACATATATATGCTCACTCAAGTAGGACAGAGCCAGATGTCGAACGTTGCCGAACGCGGGGGCCGATTGTGCTCTTTGTCGTTCGTTCCGCGCTCTCGCTTGCAGTTCAAGCACACTAGCTTACATTTGCTTGCATACGGAATAGATTCGTATATTTGATATTATATGTCCATATGACTTGTATGCATCTTTACATATAGATTTATTCTTTTTGAAAATTGCGCGAAATTGAATATGTATATGCATGTTTATATACATACATATATCAGTATACAACATATCTTATAAATATATGGTAAATATTACCATACATTTTTTCCTTCATATATAATAAAAAAATTAATAATAATAACATTAAAACAACAGGTATTATTAACAAACTTGGTTTTATTTTAAATTCTTCAAGTAAATCAAATTAATAATAATCAATAAGAAGGCATATGCAAATACAAATACGTGAATTTATATATGTACATATACGCATACACATACGTTGCCGTTCGTTTGCTTTGTCGTTCGTTCCGCGCTTTCGCTTGCTGTTCATTCAAGGTAACGACAAATGAGTAAGGTAACGACACATTTTTTCGTGCGTGCAGCCGGCTAAATCGACTTATAAGACGTTATCACGTCAAAAGTGTCTGAAATATATATATTTTTTTTAACTTCACATATGACTTTGAGCTTGAACTTTTTAGATCAAATTATTTAACAAATTAACAATAGATTTCATTTGTTTCGCAGATGCTCTAAAAGTCTACGCTCGTTTATCAATAATGCACGGTTTTAGTAGCTTATTTGATATCCAAAACATTATTCAACATTTCCCTAAGTCTATTGGGGATAAGGTTAACCAATTTGACTACCAAATCTACGTCACTAATCTTCTAGCACTCAACATCTTTCGAAATCTCTTTACCTGCAATTTAGTGTTTCGCTACATTTCTTTGCAAAAGCACGCAAAAGTGTTCAAGACGGTTTAAATCTGGTGATTGTGGAGGTGCTGGTAAGAGCTTGAAGATAATATAGAGCATTCATAACTTAACTATATGCGCTGTGTGCCTTTAGTTGGTGTCTTGTTGAAAGCAATATGCATCTGAAAAACCCAGCATCTGAATATCTTGCTTTGATTTTCGTCTTAAAATATCCACATAAGCAAACTTATCGTTTGTTGATTTAATAAACTGCAATTCTCCTTTTCACTTTCCTTCACACAATTTTTCTTCCTTTGAAATCAAAAATGCAAAACTAGCTTTCATCCGAAAAAATAGCTGTTTCCTAAATTTTGGACGCTTGTGGAAATGCTTATTTGCGAAAACAATGTGCTTTTACCTATTCGTTAAAGAATTAAGTGGCTTTTTCATGCTAACCGGCTTTTCTTAAGACTCTTCTAGCAGTTGAAGTGTTAATATAATTTTGAATTTTTTTTCTTTTTTCTGCTTTCACTTCTGTTATCTTTGCACTTTTCTTCACAAACCCTATAACATTGCGCTTTTCCCTTTCTGTTAATTTACAAGGACGCTCGAAAAGCAAGAAAGCTCGGAATCAAACTTTTCACCCTAAGTTCGATATGTTAGATATGCAGCTCCTTATTAACTTCACCGCGGATTCATCAATGCACAGCCGCAATCACTTCGCAATCGGAGTTGTACAGTTTCAAGCCAACTTCGAACGGCAGATATTTTTTCTTAATTTTATGGGAAGCTTTTTCATGGCAGAAATACACTTGGAGGTTTGCCATTGCCTGCCGAGGGGTGACCGCTATTAGAAAAAACTTTTTCTTCATTTTTTTCTTTCACCGAGATTCGAAGCTATGCTCTCTCTGAATTGAATTCGGCTACGGCAGCCGAAGTTGTATAATCCTAAAAAACAAAATGTGTTGGGTTCCCTTCATAAACTTTCTGATACAAAATCATAAGCCAGTATTAAGGCAGCGAAACCTCTCGTAAGTCCACTTAAAGGAGTACACAAGGTACTAGAAGATTTAGCTGGAGTTGCTTAGGTAGTTGAACCGCGGAGTGAAGTAAATAACGCTTTAAAGTACATGCAAAATTCTAATACATTCTTACATCTTCCTTCTGATGCAAAGCTTTGAACCCCTTTCGAACATCGTCCTTTGAATTTAGATCAAGAGAACTTATGCTGCCTGAAAGGTTAGGTTAGGTTAGCCTGGTTGGCAATAAGCCACGCATAGATCTTTTGGTCCCTAGCGATACCAGATGGAGACCGAACTCTATGAATACCTAAAGTAGACATCATGTAGGATGTCAGCGCTTTTGGCGAATCTAAGTAAAGCTGGGAGCTCCGCTTTTGAGACGTCCTCCAGACCCTCAAACAGTGGGGCTGCCTGAAAAGATAGATCAGTAAAATCTGCCCTGCATACGATTGTTAATATAAAGTAGTCCCTATATCAGAAAAACCTCGTAATGGGCACCTTCCTCGATTTTCTAATAAACTCCTTCCGCAGGGAATCAATAAGTCTCTAGAAAACCCAGGGTCGGAAACGCTTAGCGACAGAACAGTCGGCGCAGAGTGAGATTGCGTCTGCCTTCGCCTTCACCTTCCTTTTTCATTTTCATTTCTCTGGGATGATTATTTATGCGGATGACGTGGCACTTATTGTTAGAGGATATCTAAAGGTATTTATTGGTGGGGTCGTAGATTGCGGACCATCGGTAAATCCTCTCAAGACTACAATATAGTATATATAGAATATAGGTATATAGGTATATATGCATACTGTGAGTAGGATATGTGCTCGACCATCACTAAATAGGACGCCGCAGAAATGTTCGCGGCTACAGTCGTGACGAGGCTCAACCGCATTGACTGGGAAAGGAAAGCCCAGAAACGACAGCTGCAGTTGCTACTACAGTAAAAGCAGAAAGATAGATATTAAGATATTAAATTAATTAAGTAGCTAAACCAGCTATATAATTTCTTATGCAATGTTCTTAATCCAGCTAAGTCATAATTCGACAGTTCTTAGGAAAAAAGGAAGGAAAAAAAATAGAAAACAACTTTATAAATATAAAGCCTATTCGTTAACTACAAAGTTGTTGGTACCTTTGCTAGCAGGTGGACAGTGCAGATAAACTGTGTTAGACAAACCGATGACAGACACAGGCGCTTGAGCCAAACACTCACAACAGTACCGGTCTGAAAACAAGACAATAGTTTGGGAGTATCGGAATATGTCATATTCTCCGATGTTTCACTACCCCCACAACCGCTTTCGAAGACACTGGCAGGAGTGAATACTACCGTAAAATCTACATACGCCCACAGGAGCGGAACCTGGACGCAGGAACCTGTTGTGTCAATAGACATAAACGCGGCTCCACCTTGAAGAAATGCTAGCGCCGTTCCAGGGTGGAAATTAGTCGAGGAAGAGGAATGTTATAGTGTTGGTGGGTGCATGCTCCACATACCATTGGTGTGACGGCACCTTTGATTATGTGTCAGACACTTTGATTTACACCTCCTGACTAAAAAAAAATGCAAACTGTGAGACTCGGCATTCCTTCAAGGCGTTTTTGCGTTTGCTGTATGGAAGGTCTATGGATTAGGTGGGAACATTGTAACACCTTCTTCTTAGTCGTCCTGCTCGCGAGGACCTCAGATTTAGACATTTTGACTCAAAATTCTTTGATATATCAGCCTTCACAGCCGCCACCTGATGAGCTTTATTGAGAGTCTGAAGTGCTAAGACAACACCTTCAGAATCAAGATATTTTTTTCTCGAATGAGTAAAAACTACTTGTTCTTCTAACTCCCCCATTCACAGCTCTAAGTGAAAGTATTTAATTTGTCCCAAAATTCTTGTTTGACTGGCTTTTCTTTAAGCAAATATAACTGTAAGTTATTATTAAATGAAATATTTCTGTAGTTATTTACAATAGCACCCAGTAGTCTTTATGTATCTGTGTGTTCCTCGATTATCAATAAATAGATAAATAAATATATGGACAGGCAAAAAGCAAGAACACTAAAAGACAAAACAGCCAAGTGAATAAACAGCGCAGTATTCAAGCTAAATAGTAGAGCAATCAGACAGAAAATTAAGTTCAAGTTCAAGTTCAAGTTCGAGTTTAATTACTTTAGCTTCTTCATTCCGACCAATTTAGCAGTTGCGTGCGGTGTCCTGGTTATTAAGTGGTTGGCTTTTGTAGTTGTTGTTGCATTCCTGTGGCTGCCATCCATTGTTGGGAATAATTTGTCATTGGTGTGTGCTTGTGGTCTTAGATTACATCAATGTGTTTATGTAGTTGTAAGTTATTCATGATTTTTCCAATATATTTCGTATTTAATGAAGTGTAAAAATGTTTTCACTTGAAGGTTCAACGCATACTCGCACTTTTGAATGCACACAGAAACGCACGAATAGTGAATCAATGATTTTGCATGCCATTTAAAGGACACAAGAATTTAATAATTCGTGCCGAGGCTACCATAGAGGAGTGGGCTCGAAGTCCACAATAGGCATGAAACATCAAAATTATGGAAAATAAATTTTTCTAATTCTGTTTTCTAATTGCGCTCACCGCTCAGCGGGTAATGAAAAACCTTGGAGTGTATTTCTACCATGAAAATAAAAAATCTTCTCATAAAACCAACTGCCGTTTGACGGCGACATAAAACTGCAGGTCCCTAGGCTTATCAAGATGCACGCTACAAGTTGGAATACGTTCATAACGTTTTTCTATTTTCATTTATATTACAACGATTTGGTTGCTGCTTGGCAAAGGGTAAAAATTCTGTCGATAAAACTCTTTCTGCTCTATAAAACCATGTTTTTGTATTTTTGAGTTATTTAATTTTTTATTAGTTTTGAGGCTTAGAAAAAATGTTGATCGGCACTCATGCGGAGAAGCTTGGAATTCCGTACAACCACCATTGCAGAAGCTGTGGGGATCCTGCAGAGAAAGAGACTGTTGAACACTTTCTCTGCAAATGTCCGGCTTTGCCGGCTAGGCGCTTGAGATTCCTCAGCGCCCCCTTTGGGGATGACTTGATGAAATTCTCCAGCCTAGATCCCTTTTCTCTCCTCCGCTACATCAACAGCACTAGATGGCTGTAGACGGTTTTATCTCCTCCCTTAATCCTTTCACAGGTAGTGGTCCACTTTATGGTATAAAAACGGCACGTAAGTGCTACTTGTAGCGTACCTGGGGTACTCTTGCCATCTTACCTACCTATCACCTACCTGAGGCTTAGAAATGGAATACCCAGGAGGCAAAAATCAACATCACTCGACACCTACTATTCTTTGCTTTCCTTTTAGGTTAAAAATCTGTCGAAGCAGCCTGGGACACTTGCGATGTATAATATATGGAGAAGGTGTCATAAACGAGTCTGCAGCACGCAACTGGTTTGCAAAGTTAAAAAATGGCAACATTAACGTCGATGACACGTTCTGCAGGGGAAGGTCTTCTGAATTCGATGAAGAATGTCACAAATCACTTTTGAAAGAGTGGTCGCCCATTCAGTTGTGAATTAGCGGAAATAAAGAACTGCCATCATAAAACGATTCCTAATTATCTTCATTGAATGTAATTTACCGAAAAATTGTAAATTGAGAGCCTGGGTGCCTCCCGAGCTTAACGAAGAAAAAACAAAAAAAGGCGACTTCAAATTGGTTCTCAACTTCTCAGCATCTCGTCCGCCATCGAGCAACACGCGGTCATAAACACCGCTTTTTGTTCCGAATCGTCACGAGAGATGACACCTGGTGCCTATTCATCCAAATGAAGAAAAGAAAGAAGTGGCTGCTTCCAGGAGATACGCCAAAGCCGAGAGTCAAACCCGACATTCATCCAATTCATCCAAAGCAGATATGTGTTTGGTGGGACTGAGAGGACATGGCGCACTGGGAAATGCTCGAAAAGAATGCCACGGTCAACAAGGAGCTCTACATTGACCAGCAACACCACGTGAATGAGGCTATTCGTCTAAAAAGAACAGATCGACGTGGTCAAACCCGACTCCTTCACGACAACGCCAGGCCCCATGTTGCACAAGTCGTCAAAGCTGCACTCCAAGAGCTCGAATGGCAGGTAACCTTCAGCATCCGCCTTATTCTCCGGACCTTGCACCGACCGATTACCATCTTTTCCGCTTTTCCGATTCTTGTCAAACCATATGAAGCGTGTTACCTTCGATAACAAAGAGCTCTTTAAAAACTGGCTCATTAACTTTGACACCAGACTGGGCACTTTTTGACGGAACGGCATCAACAAATTGGTCGAGAGGTGGAAAGAGGTCGTAAACAGCTACGGTGAATATATGATTGATTAACTTATTGATATAATTATTTTTTTTTTTTGTTCAAATAAAAAGCTTCGGTAAAAACGCTATGAACTTATTCCCCAACCGAATATACATATACTTATACGTAGATATGTATGAGTATTTATTTATGCTGAGGCAGCATAATGATCATTTATTTAATGACACGCAACAGCCACTGCCATTCGGCTTTCTAATACCACACAATATGCTAATAAGATCGCATTTGAGAAGGCTAATTCCAGTGAAAAAGTTCGGTAGACTTTTCTTCGTGATAATCACCGTTTTCTTTGAAACTCAATGAGTCGCAATAAATTTTCGTGCGAATCGCATAGTTCGCTGAAGCTTGCAAACCAAACAGAAAACAAAAAAAAAACAGAAAAAAAAAGTATTGTATATTACAAAGCAAAAGAAAATAAAGGAACGTTTTTTGGTTTATTGTGCACGCGCATACACAAACTTAAGTATGTTTTTATTCACACAGCAGAGCCTAAAGAAATCAAGCTAAATATAATATACCAAATACACCAAATTTCTTATATTGTGCCATTTTCTTCCATATAACGAATGCTGGAAATTTTTTTATATGGAGAAAATGCACAGGATGAGCAGCAAAAAAAATGCCAAAAATCAACGCAAACCGGCGTTTTTGACTGCAAACTTTTTAGTTGGCAAAAAATCCGCCTAACGGATTTTGATTGTCCCACAACAATTTTGGCATGACAGCGAAAATTCAAGCCGTGCGAGAAGCATCTGAGAAAGTCGGCCTGAAGTACAGGAAATATGCAAAATTTTTCAATTGATGGTGTCGATCTCGAAGATGTGCAATATTTTTGCTATTTAGGCAGCGTGAAATGGGTCTCTGGCGGTTCGAGCGTTGATAACAAAAGCCGAATAAAGAAAGCTATGGCGGTATTTGGCTCTCTGCAAGAAATTTGGAATGCGTCACACATATCATGGCGTACAGAAACTGTAATTTTTAACTCCAATCTTACTTTATGGCTGTGAAAGGTGGAATGCAACGTCAGCTGACTCGAGCTCATTACAAGTTTCTATAAACAGATGGCTTCGAAAAATTCTCATAATACTCTGACCAAATACTTTCTTCTTTCCCAGAAGCCAATACTAAAGAAAATGGGGCTGTATTCGCCATGTTCTACGCAGATGTAATGGTGACTTAATAAGGGCCGTCGTCGACTAGAACCCCCAAGGAAGCCGCCGATGTGGAAGAGCAGCGAATACCTGGAGACGACTGCTCGAGTCAGAAACCCGCGCGCTCCATGCAGCTTAACTGGAATGAAGTTAAGAAATTGGCGCAAAACAGACCCGAACAGAACTAACGGAACAAATTCCACACAGAACTCCAGGAATTTACAATGATGAAATGTCAATACTTTCCACTTACGCCTCAACAACGTTTTCAAATCGTATGAAAAACGACGCACGGTGAAAAGTGTTCATCGCACGCTGAGACAAACTTATAGTGTTCAACGATGAGGCCCATTTTTGGCTTAGAGGCTACGTCAATAGGCAAAATTGTTGTATTTGGGTTGAAGAACAATCCGAAGCCTTTCAAGAACCGTCATTACATCCATTGAAAACAACCGTTTGGGGCGGATTCGTCCTATGGCTGGAGGAATCATCGGCCCATATTTCTTCAAAGAGGAGGCTGGTCCATGACGTGGTCCTAATGGTATGAGGACCGTTTCCCTCAGTCATGACTGAGATCTTGGAAAGGTAAGGTAAAGACTGTACTCAGTCGCTGGGCTGCCAGTTACGGTCTCATAGTCAACTCTAACAAAACGGAGCTGGTGCTACTTGCAAATAGCAACAAAATATAAACTTTCACACTTTAGGCTTCCCAAACAAACAACCACTTTCTTCCGCTTTCTTCGGAAGCTAGGTATCTTAGAGTGACACTTGACTCCAAACTCCATTGGCAGCTACACATTGAAAATCGGGTAAAGAAGGACAGTACAGCTTTCTACTCCTGCAAATGCATGTTCGGAAAAGAATGCGGACTCAAGCCACAGGTCGTATTTGGATGTACAACGTAGAGGTTGTGCCAACTTTTTAGTATGAATGTCTAGTTTAGTGGAAAGCTCTTCGGAAGGGCTATAATATCTATAAACTGAGGAAGGTGCAAAGGACTGCATGTATTGGCATCACTGGAGCATGTGGAACTTGTCCCAAAGCTGCACTGAATACCATTTTGCTACTTACTTACTTCCAATCGATTTCTACATTATTTCCATCGACCCGCAATCAGGTTAAAGGAGGTTGCCCTCTAGAGGCAAGCTCTCAAGAGACATGGTAGCATTTTTGGGCAGTTAACACCATTTTTCTCTAAACTTCGGACAGATCTCTCAATCCGCAAATTGGAGCTTGAGGGTCCTGCCCAGGGCAATCTTACCAAGTAGGCAGCAATGGAGTGAGGAGAAAATCTGGTACCTCTGTCTTCACTGGCGGTTTAAAGATGAATTCGGGAGTCGGAGCAGGAGTTTTCTCTTTATTAGCCAATTTATCTATTTCTTTAAAACTGCCGAATGCTGCTAGTGTTTTCCAGGCAGTCGTGTTTGCGATCCTGCAGGAATGCAAAATGCTTAGGGAACGTTTGTTTCGATAGTGAAGTCGCGATCAACGTTCTAACGACGCCTTGGTGCAGATTCAAACTAAACAAGTCCTATAAGGAGGAATCGAAGTCTCATGGATGCGCAGGTAGCATTTCTCTAATCTGGGTTCATGGACATAGAAACATAGAGGGAGTTTGTCAGGAAGGAAACTGAATTTGTCACAGGGAACTCCTACCTGGTCATCGGCATCCCTCTGACTGTTG
Source organism: Anastrepha obliqua (assembly GCF_027943255.1). Classification (NCBI taxonomy): domain Eukaryota; kingdom Metazoa; phylum Arthropoda; class Insecta; order Diptera; family Tephritidae; genus Anastrepha; species Anastrepha obliqua. The sequence continues at coordinate 8,116,209 of NC_072894.1, forward strand.
TTGAAGGGGAATCCCTCAACTTATTTATGAAGAAAGGCCAAAAAAGACGGAGCTCCATTTCTTTATGTGCTATTGTGAAACTCCTTTGGTTCCAGTACAATTGACTCGGAGAACTCCACGCCATTGAATTTCCAGACTCGTAGCTGTGTTTGCCGGTCATTTGACGATCGCCGCAGACACACAAAAGCTGGGTTCACCTATAATCCTCAGTGCAGAAATTGTGGGGACCTATCAGAGGAGACTGTTGAGCACTTTCTAATGCAATATCCGGGTTAGACAGCTAGGCAATTAAGGCCACTGGGTGCTCCTTTCCTCGATAGCCTAGAGCATCGCGCCAACCTATAGCTTATCAATATTTCCATTACATCAACAGCTCTGGTAGGCTTTAGATATCTGCCCATTTTAGGTCTTATCATGGTATCAAAAGAGCACTTCAGTGCTACTAGGGTAGTGTCAGTCTGATACTTCAGACAATAAGAAAATGACAGAGTACTGTGTGCATTTCAAATATACAACAATTACAAATAAGAAAATAAAAATGTGTCACAAAATGCAAATTTCTGAAAATTTCGGAAAAAACGGTAATTTTATTTTCTGAAAATTTTAAATAATATATAAATAGTCAAAACTTTGCAAAATGTCGCAGTGCTGCCATTGTGAGCAGATATGTACAGGTATATGTTCATATCTATCTCGACTTCTTTATGCCATTAGCATAGTAACGGTTGTATATTTGATTATAATACCCTTGTGGACAAGTGCGCGCGGGTGTAATAAAGTTGGTTGTTGGTAGTTGGCGGCAGCACTTCGCCTGCAATAATCAAGCATTACTTTTATGTTACATTGGCCATTCATGAGCACGAAAATAAAGTTTAATACATACAAACATAGAAGACGTCAATGCAAAACCAAACTCAACGAATAAGCAAAATGCGAATAGCAGGAATCGATGCCGCCAAGATAATGAACACTTCCAACGTGACGCTCAGAAAATATCAGCTAATATATGTAGATTGGAAAATGATATTTTCAAATGTGGCTTAATGTTGGGGGACTCGCTTTAGGCTGCATACAGTAAATGGGAATGAGTGCAAGTAAATATCAGGCCAATACTGCGCGCTTCACATAATAAAAAACATTTCACAGGTATTAAAGATTTTTATCAGGCTGGAAGCTTGAAGTCGAAATAAGATTAGGCGACTACTTTTGATTGAACGGCGCTGAAAACTTAAGCTGCAATCCGTAAAAATGTATACAAATTATGCCAAGAGAAGGCTGAAAAACAATACTGCAGTCGGTCGAGAAAAACGTAAATCGATTTCAGTTCAGATGGGCGGCAATAAGTGCGACGCAGAAAAGGTGACTTTCAATGTAAGACTTGAGCAACCAACTTTAAAGTTTGGCGGAACATCGTGGATTTTGTGGGGTTTTATGAATTTATGAATTCGAATTCAAATGGAATTGTGAATAGCTGTTACATTACTGCTCTTCAAACTTCCCACACCTTTTATGAACTTTAGCTGTTGCCAAAGGAAAGAGAATGTTGCTCGTCCGTTCTTAATTCATCTGACCACCCGAGTCTGGTGAAAGCCGGACAGCGGCCCAGGAAATGCTCTGTTAATGCCGGTGGTAGACTTATGTTGCCTGTTATCAACTGCTTACTCTAATTAAGTGAATTATTTATTGAGTAGTTTTCAGTGGTTTTGAAATACTTGATCCGTTCATTCATTTATTGTAGGCAAATCACTTTGCTTTATATTAGATTGGGGGATAAGTTCGTAGCGGATTTACCGAAGACTTTTATTGAAAAAAAAAAAAATTATATCAATAGGTTAATCAATTATATCTTCGCCGTTCCTATTTACAACCTCTCCCTACTTCTCGGCCAATTTGTTGATGCCGTTCCGTCAAAAATCGCTTGGTCTGGTGTGAAAGAAGTTGTTCATACAGTTTTTAAGGACCTCTTTGTTATCGAAAGTAACGCTTTTCATATGGTCTGACAGTGAGTGGAAAAGATGGTAACCGGTCGGTGCGAGGTCCGGATAATACGGCAGATGCTGAAGAACCTCCCGTTCGAGCTCTTGAAGTTCGGCTTTGACGACTTTTCCAACATGGGCCCTGGTGCAGTCGTGAAGGAGTATGGTTTGACATGTCGATTAGTTCTTTTTAGACGAATAGCCTCATTCACGTGGTGTAGCTGGTCAATGTAGAGCTCATTGTTGACCGTGGCATTCTTTTCGAGCATTTCCCAGTCCTACCAAACACATATCATGACTTTCTTTGGATGAAGATCTGGCTTGACTCTCGGCTTTGGCGTATCTCCTGCAGCCACTCACTCCTTTCATTGCTTCATATTGATGTATAGATTACATCTCAGTCTTATCTCCCGTGACAATTCGGTACAAAAAGCGCTGTTTATGACGGCGTGTTGCTCCATGGCGGTCAAGAGCCTGAGAAGCAATTTGAAGACGACTTTCTTTGTTTTTTTCGTTGGGTTCGGGAGGCTCCAAGGCTCCTTTAATGAAGGTGATTGAGAATCGTTTTATGATCCCAGTTCATTTTTTCCGCCAATTCAGGACTGGTTTGGCATTTCGAATACAGAAGACCTTCCGCTGCGGAACGTGTCATCGACATCAAAGTCGTCATTTTTGAACTTTGCAAGCCATTTCTGTGCTGCAGACTCGCTTATGACATCTTCTCCATACACATCGCAAATGGGCCGTGCTGCTTCTAAAATGCAGAGAAGAGCAGGTGTCGAAAATGTTGAATTTTGCCTCTTATTCTTATTATCCTTTTATTCCATCTCTAAGCCTAAAAACTAATAAAAATTAAGTAACTTAAAAATACAATTAAGATAGTTGAGCAGAGCGGAAAGAGTACTATCGAATGAATTCTTACCCTTTGGCAAACAGTAACCAAATCGTTGTAAGATAAAAGAAAATATAAAAACATTTTGAAATTAACAGTTTCAGTTACGTATACGTTGGGTATAACGTCTATTGGCGTAACTGAAACTGTTAATTTCAAAATGTCATAACTTTTTTTTTAAAAATCGTACAATAATTTAAAAAAATGGGTTTTAAAGCTAAAGAGTTGTACTATGCAACCTTTTCGTCGAAAATTGAAAAAAAAAAATTTCTATCCCAAAAAAAATTATCAAAAATGGCCATTTTTTGACCTTTTAGGCTTCATTTACCAAAAATCCTGACGTGATGGAGCATTTTGAAGGTCAGATTCGTTTTCAGCGCATAAAAAACTACAAGAAACAAGTACAGCCATTCTAGAAACTCACCCTCGCAGGACTGTGCAATTTTAGCGGCCTGGCTTGCATTTTCGCCTTTATCAAAGAAAAAACTGTAAAATGTACCGAATTTTCTGCTTGCTGACTTCCATTATTAACACTCTGTAACTCACTATTGTGAGTTATTGAATGGAACAACCAAAAAACAGCAAACGAGTTTTGTTAGTGTGAAATGTTGCCTTGTCAACGAGCATAAACTTTAAATTGTTTGGTCGATACTTTACGGGGTATGGATAACTACAGCCACCTAGCGAAAAAATAATGCATTTTTTCCCTCCAACTGTGACTTCATTCTCTATATTCGCCCCAGTTCCGTTCCTATGTAAAGCCGTTCGTGTGTGCAAGATGTTACAAAAAAGTTAAATCGTATCATAATTCACTTTCTCTTGCGCAATTGAGTAGTCAGTCCATTAACATAATTCGTAAATAGTCTCCAACTTTAAGTAGAATATAAATTAAGAGAACTGCTATTGAAGAAAATAGTAATTATAAAATTAAATAGTAGTTAGCACACGCATAATTTTTTCTGTATTACTCACCACACATTTTTCTGCTTCCATCCTTTCCAGAATGCAGCATTGAAACGCAACCTTGAAGGCAGAATAGCAGGACAATTTGATGTGCTAAGTGAAGGATAAAAAAGCGCGCAGCTGCAGTCGTACGCAGAATTAATTGCAGGTGGGGAAATTTGAGAGAAGCCACAAAAACCAATTTAATCATTCAGCAACACGCCGGGGGTTATTTGATAGACGGAAAGTTAAATGACAGCAGCATAATGGCCACAAACGAATCTCAACCGATTTACTGCGGCAGAGGCTTTGACAACTTTCACACCAGGTAAACAAATAAATATACTCGTATGTTTACAGACTCATAAACTTCTGCGGCAATACAAAAGTATCGGCAATATTCCATTTTTTGTATTTTTATTCTTTTTTTTTGCCAAAATCTCAAACTCGCAAAAAACAGGTTGTTAGGATTCGAATTTTTTTTTTAAACTTAATTAAAATTGAAACATTTCTTGCACTTATTTTTTTGGATTCATCATTTGTGACAGATGTGGATAATTTTACTTTATTTATGATGGAGATAACCCATTAAGTGGGAATAAAATACAATTTGTCGAAAGGCGAAGCGATTTTGAGCAACTTCAAATTTGCACTTTATTATATCAAAGCTCAATTGGCTATGAAAATCCATACTCGATATTTTTCTGAAACTTCTGATTAAAATGTATACAATTTTGGTAAAAATTATTAATTTCTTTTTTTTGCCTATAACAATTTTTTTTTTTAATTTTTGCAAAAAAACATTTTTATTATACTATTTTTGCAAAAAACAAAAAATTTTGAAAAAAAGTATTTTATTTTTTTAGTTTTTGGCAGAATAAAATTTTGGAAAAAAAATTTTTGAAAAAAAAGTTTTGGAAAAAAAAATTTTGGAAAAAAAATGTTGGAAAAAAAGTATTTTTTTTAATTTTAACCAAAATATATGGAAAACAAAAATTTGGAAAAAAAAAATTTTGGAAAAACAAAATTTGCGGAAAAAAATTGTGGAAAAAAAAAATTTTTGGGGAAAAAAAAAGTTTTGGAAAAAAAATGTAGGCAAAAGATTTTTTTTTAAATTTAAAATTTGTTTAATTTAATTTTTTTAATTTTCCCGAAGTTTGAAACTTGAATTTTTGGTTATGGTTCTTATAGATGAAAAAAGTATCATACATTAAAATAAAAGATTTATTAAAATCAAACCAGAAACAATTAAATTTTCAAAACTTGCCAGTAGTACTCGCGCTATAGTCCTTTAACGCAGTGTACTTTATATTGCCATAAATTCTGTGACAATTTTTACAATGCCTACGGCGAGAACAAACTCGCAGTAAAAAGTTCCGTTATTTTTGCTTTTGTGCGTATGCTTTGTCTACGCATAAATTCTTCTCAGCTTCGTGACAAATTTCGCTAATTTGTTTACCGATCAATCAATCGTTTTTCCCAAGCGTTTGTCTTGTCTGTCTGAAAAAGAAGTGGTCGTCCTCGCACGGTTCGAACCAGTGCAGCGATAAAAACCGTTCGAGAAAGAACTCGCAGAAATTCCCTTAGACAGCAGAAAGTCATGCCCAGGCTGTGTCGACCAGATCCATGTCACAACTAATTAGAGATGATCTCCACATGAAACCCTTCCGTCACTCATCTGGTCATCTTTTGACAATGCGCTTGAAGAAAATTAGACTCGACAGATGCAAACAGTTTTTTCGGTGGCACGCGATTAACGGCCATGAAACTATTTTTTTCACAGACGAAAAAATGTCCACTGGCGAAGAAGTTTTTGATAAGCAAAACGACAAAATATATGTTAAAACTTCTAAAAACCCAAAAAATGTTGTTCCAACGGTTTAGATTGGCCACCATCCAGCCTCCGAAATAGTTTGGTGGGTAATGTCTTGTCAAGGCGTTACATCTTTTTATTTCTGCGAAAAAGGTGTTAAGACCGTGGCAAAAGTGTACCAGGAGGATGTCTTAGAAGGCGTAATGAAGCAGTTTAGTACGAGTAGTACTATGTTCATTGGAGAACATTGCATTCCTGCAAGATTCCGCTACAGCCCATAAAGCAGAAACCATCCAGCAGGGGCTAAAAAACAGTATTCTTCGGTTCATTGCCGCAGAAGATTGGCCATCTGGATGCCCAAATCTGATTCCATTGGACTACAGTTTGTGGTCCGAACATGGCCTGTCGAAGACCTCACAGAAAATTTGGGAGCCTCAATATCCATGGAAACCATGCGTGCTGCCATAGCTGAATGGCCTAATCGTTTGAAGGCTTGCGTAAAAGCAAATGGTGACCATTTCGAATGAAAATTTTAATTTGTTTTTTATATTTCCAGGGTTAAATAAAACTAAATTCATTAAAAAATACTATTACAATTTCATATCACCAAACGAACTTAACTTGTAACAGAACTTATGGCAGGACTAAGTATATGATTAAATCTATCGCGATTCATTTATGTTGTCACACACAACATGAACACACAGTGTAAACAAAATTTTAATGTGTGCTTCGGGCTTACTTTACTCGCATTTATTCATTTTCGCGATGCTCAATTTACGTAGAGTACATTAACCACAACAAACACATTGCGGTTCGTTAATTGCTTCCGAGCAATCCATTCCCCATTCCGCTTCAAGCAGCCTCACTCATTTTACACCTATCTGAATGATGTACGAGGCAGTGCATGCGTATGTGTTTGTGTGTTGGCATGAAATTGAGTAGGTGTTGTTGCGTGTTACCGCGCATGAAAACAGGCTGTGATTGTCGCAATGCTTTCAGTTCATGTTGATTTGGTCTAATGTTGTCGCACATCTCGCGCACTCGGTTGTCCCATGCAAACATGCCCTGCAGGGATTAGTACGGCCAGCTCACTTTTCTGCTCAACCAGCTATGCGATTCAGTAACTCATTTCAACGATACTCGCATTGCTATCTTTCCTTAAGCACGATTTTAATGATTTTGCTATTCGGCAATCCATTTCGTAACGATAATCGATAAAACAAAAGCAGCTGTTTGGGTAACCTGTGGATTATCGCAAACTAAGCGACAACAATTTTGGTGTGAGAGAAAAAAAGAATTAGTAGTTTGAATTAAAATAACGCGATCATGTATTGCAAATACTCGTATTGGCCTATATATCGCGTGGAGAGGAGGTAGTGAACCCTCAAGCAGTGGATCGACGTTTGCTCCGGGATGTGGAAAATCTTTTCACTTGACTGCAGGGAAGTTCCAATAATTATTCCGCTTAACTCCACACTTTGCTGAGGTCCTAATTCCTCAGGCTTACAGTCATCTTAGAAGTTAGAGAATAACACCCATTTCGACTGATAAATACGTAAATCTTGCACTCTTCAAGCTAATTGAATTCTAAATTCTGCCTTTATATTATAAGGCTCTAGCTGCACTGCGATTTTTTGCAACTTGGTGTTATCAACGACCTGAAGGTGAACAATGGGTGGATATTCCCTAGTCGTCCATTAGCCGAAGCACACACAGATGCAATCGTGCGTTCCATGGTTTGCGCAAGGTTGAGGTTTCCTATGACACAGGTAGAGAGGTAAGCGGTAAAAGAAATTTTTGAACGAGTTGTTCGGCTGTGACGCGACTTCTGTACAAAAAGTTTGTATTAAGTAAATATTTTTTGAATAAAGAAGTATTTTACGATACTTCCTTTGTGGAAATATATGACAACGGGTGATTTTTTAGTTATTATATTTTTAAACAGTTGTTTTAAACAGCTGACGCACGTTTCGTGCTTTGTTTCACTGTCAAACATCTTCAGTTTGGTCTATAATTTAACCATGAATCGTCTGACAAACGAACAACGCTTGCAAATCATTGAATTTTATTATAAAAATGCGTGTTCTGTTAAAAAAGTTTAAAGTCGAAAAATTGTGTTCAGCAACGAAGCTCATTTTTGGATCAGTGGGTACGTAAATAAGCAGAATTGTCGATTTTCGAGTGAAGATCAGCCAGAAGAATTGCAAAAGCTACCAATGTATCCAGAAAAGGTCACAGTGCGGTTTATGGACTGGAGGTATCATTGGACCGTACTTCTTCAAAGATGCTGTGAATCGTACGTAACTGTGAATGGTGAGCGCTACAGTGAAATAATATCCAACTTTTTTTTCCCAAAATGCAAGAGCTTGACTTGCATGACATGTGATTGTAGCAAAACGGTGCCACATGCCACACAGCACGCGTAACAATGGACTTGTTGAGAGGCGAGTTCGGTGAACATTTTATTTCACGTTCGGGACCTGTCAATTGGCACCCAGATCGTGCGATATAACGCCTTTAGATTATTTTTTGTGGGGCTATGTTAAAGCTCATGTCTATTCAGACCTGCTTCAGTCTGCTTCAATTAACGCATTGGAAGACAACATTAAAGCAAATACTATAGACAAAAATAGCAATTGTCGAATCGTTAAAAGTTAGTGAATCGCACTACAGTTTGAGATCTGTATTTCATCCATGTTTGTAGATGGTATTTTTAACACGCAAATGTCAATTGTTCGGCCGTGCATCAGCAAGGTACAGTTCAGATATGTTAAGAAACAATTCTAGTCCACTATGTTTCTAAAATAACCAGCTTTAGACCAGTTACAAAATTTTAAAGCAAAACATCCGTTTTTATATTAAAATATTCATATTTCATACTAAAAGTGTAAACAGAATAGGTTTGTTCATGTAAAAATTATCCAGTAACTTAATTTCCGAGAATTCTCTCTCAAAGAGGAAAATACCAGAAAAAAGGGCATGAACGCAAAACCAGTAACACTTTGTAAGTTCTACGAACAGCTGATTAAATTGTTGACGGGGAAAAATCACAATAAGTAACGTTTTTTCCAGTTGGTATTAAATTTAAAAAAATCCAAATAAATTATATTATATTTGATGCTTTCCATTTCAATTCAACCGGGCTATTCGGGTCATGTTCTTCGATTTCGATGTAACTGAAATATGTTGCTCTCTGGTCAAAATAATGAGACACGTATTTTTTTTTTTTTGCCCAAAAAAATTTTTTTTCAAGCTTTATCGGCAATTTTGTTTTTCGGCTCAAAATCGATTTTTTTTAATTATATAAGAAAAAACTTTTTTTTAAATGCCCATAACTTAGTCAAAAATGAACCGATTTTAATAATTCTGGGTTCAAAATGATCGTAATTACTTACACGAGTGACTTCATGTAGAAACAATTGCAAAAAAGTAGTTGAAATTTTTTTATTTAGCAAAAAAGAAAAAAAATTGAAATTTTTTCGAAATTCAATATTTCAAAAAGTGTATTTTTTTTTTTATAACTTTTTTCAAATCAAGAGGACATCTCAAACTTCAATTAAGCTGAATGCCCAGTAGCTAAAATGAGTTGTTTTTGAGTAATGAATTTTTGAGTAAAAAACCTGTTTCGCACTTTTTGTTCTTTGCAAAATAAAAAATTTGCAACTACTTTTTTGCAATTGTTTCTGAACGAAGTCGCTCGTGTAAGTAATTACGATCATTTTGAACCCAGAATTATTAAAATCGGTTCATTTTTGACTAAGTTATGGGCATTTAAAAAAAAATTTTTCTTATATAATTAAAAAAAATCGAGTTTGAGCCGAAAAACAAAATTGCCGATAACTCTTGAAAAAAAATTTTTTCGAGCGAACAAAAAAATACGTGTCTCATTATTTTGACCAGAAAGCAACATATTTCAGTTACATCGAAATCGAAGAACATGACCCGAATAGCCCGGTTGAATTGAAATGGAAAGCATCATTTGTATAAATAAATATTTTGATCACAATAATTTGTTCCATTTCATTTATTCGCTGTCATCGATTAGCATTCCATTAGCAAATTTTATGGTTGTGTCAATCACAGCTTCCTTCTTATTTTACTTGCTTTAACTGTCAAAGAATTAGTTAAATATCCAAAAAGTACAAACACAAAACGCAAAAGATACCTTCAATGCTTTCGATTTGTAGTTCAGAAACTGCAGCAACGGTGACAGGAGGTTGCGGTTCAGAAAACATGTTTTGCGTGTTCGGCGATTTTCGGCTATCGAAAAAATGGGTCAAAAATGTTGCATCAAGTTTTGTGTAAAAATGGAATTAAGTGCTCAAACACACTTGAAATGTTGACAGTGGCTAAGCTGAGAGTACTCTGGGTCCAAAAAATGTTTACAAGCGGTACAAGCTTTTCACAGAAGGTCGAGAAGATGTGAATGCCGACGCTGGCTCTGGACGCCACAGCAGATCAATAACCGATAAAAATGTTGACAAAGTAAAGAAAATTGTTATGGAGAATCGACGAATCACATTTAGAGGAATTGCTGAGAATGTCGCCATATCGGCCTATCGGTTAGCTCATACTATGTAGTTTTTTCGGAAACTTTGGGCATGAAGCGTGTGGCTGCGAAGTGCGTTCCAAAGTTGCTGAATTTTGACCAAAAACAACGTCGCAATAGCATCGCTCAGGAATTGTTGAATGGCGTCAAAGATGCTCCGGATTCTCTCAAAAGCGTTATTACTGGTGACGAATCATGGGTGCGAATATCGCATATGGTTATGACATCGAAACCATAGCCCGATCGTCCCAATGGAAAAGTCCAAAGGAGCCAAGCCCAAACAAAGCGCGCCAAGTTCGATCAAATATCAAGGTTTTGCAGACTGTTTTCTTCGAGTACCATGGCGTAGTTTATCAGAAGTTCTTACCACAAGTTCGTACGGTAAATAATGACAACTACCTTGAAGTTGTGCGCGGTTTGCGTAAAGCAATACGAAAAAATGCCCGGAATTGTGGAAAAACATTCATGGCTTTTGCATCAGGACAATGCATCTGCCCACTCAGCTTTGCTTGTGAGCCGTTATCATGCCTCAGCCACCGTATTTAGCAGATTTGGTCCCCTGTAACTTTTTCCTGTTCTCAAGATTGAAGATACCCATGGGTGGACGGTGGATGCGGCGATTGAGGAGAACCAAAACCAAATTGCTAAAAGAGCCCAAAAAGTGCATACCAGAACTGCTGCAAGGGTTGGAAAAACCGCTGGGGGAAGTGTATTATATCTGAGGGGGCTACTTTGAAGGAGATCAAATAGAAATTGACGAATAAATAAATATTTTTTGAGAAAAACGAAAACTCACCTTTTTTTTTGAGCATACCTCGTACATACCTCTATAACATTGGCCGATTCTATGGTGCGTACATACAGGTTTGCCCACGGACCAGATGGATTTTGATGAGTCTTTGGGCCCATTCCAATCGACGAGGCTTGTTCGCAGGCAACAATCTTTACGTCAATTGAATCTTATACGGGAATAAATGCAAATCAATGCGGATAATTCGTTGTAAAGTGGTCCGAGCAATGCCCAACTGCTGAGAACGACGATTTTGGGATGTCCTTGGCGACGCCTCAACACTGGCTCGTACAAGAGCAATATTCTCATCCGATCGCATTGGTCGCATCACCAGTCGAAAACCTTTCGTACAAACGTTTAATGGTGTTCTTAGAAGGCGCACTTTTCACATTATTTAAGTTTTTATAGTTTGAATTTTTACAATTGACTTCTTTTGTTGAATGTAAATTTCAACAATTTGGGAGCGCTCGCGTGGCGTGTACTGTTCAATGGTAAAAATCTGCTTGAACTGACGCTTCGAACGCGGTATGTCATTAAGCGATCTGACGTCTCTGTCAAAAGATACAGGCTTGTCAGATGGGTCCGTCGTATATTGGCAGCCCTGTAGTTCAGTCTGAAATTTTCGTATTTAAAAAAATCTAGTAATTTGCATACGAATTTCTCATTTTACTACTGCTTAGGAGCTCGTAAGATTTCTTCTATTAAATCTCAGCACCTCAACTGGCATATTTCCCTACTGGTTTGGCTTTTGCAGGGTAGTTACATATGCACACATACATATACATATTGGTAAGTACAGTTAGTTGTACCTGCAAGCATTCGTGGTTGTGCTTTCACGGTGACATTTAATGTCTACATTAATGATCCGCAAATATGAGCGTGCGCGTCTGCGTTTGTGTTCACGTAGATTCACTTTTTGTACCTTTCCACTCGTTCACTTTGTCTTGTGCGACTTGCAAGCCAGAACTCCATACCAGTTCTTTTGGGTGTGCTTTAGACACGCTCCAGCATGCGTCGCAAAGGCAGAGGAAGGGTTAATGTTTGTGCTCTTTGTTTGGGCTGTGTTAGATAATATAACTGCAAATTTTTTTTTGTTTAAGATGAACCAAATTTCCCATTTTTCCGCTTTCTGTACTTTAACTCATATTTGCTTAGAAGCTTTAAAAAATCCAATAAAGTAAGAATATAATAACTGTATAATTACCGCTTTACTGCACTAATTCATAAAGCGTTCGAGAGAAAATTGATTCGCGATGAAAGCAGCTTTATTTAATTATTAAAAAGCAGATATGGACTCCATGAAAATATTTGTATTTTGTTAAAAAGCACTTACGTTTTACTCTGTTATCGTTTTTTGAAAACGAATCACTCGCACATCAGATTTGCCTTTTCACCCACTTGCACAAAAGTGTGGTTATTTCGAAATGTCATCAAATTCTGTATTTGTTTGCGTTTTATTATTGCTAAATATTTATCTAATGGATTCCACTAGTTTGAACTATTTTATAGTACTTCATTTAGAAGTAAAATTGGTGGCTTTCTTTCTCTGCTGTTGTGGTGCTTCGTCGTGAACGCGCTGCGATATGCATGAACTCGGATTTCATGTCTGTGCGCTAGCATCGGATAAATTCCTAAAAAAGGTTTGTGTGAAAATGCAGCGAATTCTGGATGAAATCGATGACTGGTGCACAAATGAGGTCTTTCCGTCGATCCAAGCAAACCTACCTTAGTTTTATTCACAAGAAATCGGAAATCGGATGGACATAGTTTTTCAACATTGAAAGGTGTAACACTCAGTCTCTGTGAGAAAGTTACATTTGTTATCCTATGTAGAGTAATTTTGGATAAAAAACTGACTTGGGAGCCAAAGGTTTTGCTGGTGGATCGCGCATTAGGGATTTTTCAACGTTGTCATAGAGACTTTGGTAAAACCTGTGGTGGTCCAATGAATATATATATTTTTTTCCTTGTTCATAGGGCCTCAACAAGCAAAGCCGTTATCATGCCTCAGCCACCGTATTCACCAGATTTAGCCCCCTGTAACTTTTTCCTGTTCCGAAGATTGAAGAGACCCATGAACGGACGGCGTTTTACGGTGATTGAGGAGAACCAAAACCAAATTGCTGGGAGAGTTCAAGAACATACCAAAAAGGGCATATCAGAACTGCTGCGTGGGTTGGAAAAAACGCTGGGGCAAGTGTATTATATCTAAAGGGGGTACATTGAAGGAGATAAAATAGAAATTGCGGAATAAATAAATATTTTTTGAGAAAAACAAAAATTCACCTTGTCTTGCGTTGGTTTCGTTAATCTATTTGATTTCTGACAGGGCAGGTGATTAACCTACTGCTACCAGTCCTAAGTGGTGGAAATGTTCAACTGTCGTTGTTTAGGAACAACGCTTTCTTACTGCTTGGAGCGCCATCTGTGGTTTACATTTTTCTGCCAGAAGGATCGCACAGATGGTTGAGGACTTCGCTAAATTTTGGTGTGTCTGCGCTATTACCACGGTTGCCCGCTTCCTCTTGCTGGTGCCACTGATGCAATGTGCAACTGTTTGTTTTTGCTTGTTTTGGCAGCCACAATGCAAATTATGCACTGACTTTTGAGCGGGATTTAAGATCAAAGGATACGTTTTTGGGTTTGAGGAGTGATCTTTTTTTTTTTGTTTTTTTAGAAACAGGGAGAGTAGGCAAATTTGGAAAAGTGCGTGGACCCTGCTTTACATCGGATTCGAACCCACACCCACTGGGATGGCAGGCTAGTGAACTTACTTTAGGCTACCGAAGCCGCGCTTCGGATATACATAGGAATTAACAAAAAATCATCACTTTTTCCTCCTTGGTTTTGTGGCGACGGACCATTGTTAAGTCCCCACTTCGGGAACTATACAGACTGCAAAGAAGTGTATGTTTATGCGTTGGCACCCATCATGAGTACAACCTCCGGCGATGCGCTAAATGCTATATTTGATTTACTCGCCTTGGATCTTAAGACACAACAGGAAGAAATAAAAGCAATGTGTAGACGCCATAAATATGAAACAGACTGGAGTCTTTGGTCAGTCACAGTCAGACTGCACTAAAGGCTCCGCAGACTGCAAAGCGAACCTCAGAGAATGCGCAAGAATGTAAGAAGAAGCTTAATTCTGTTGCAAGACAGAACAGGCTTTTACTTATATGGGTTCCAGGACACTGCAGTGTTCAAAGACATGAAATTGCCGTTGAATTGGCCAACTACGGATCAGCGGTTACCACACAGGAACCAGAGCCAATAATCGGAATCTGTAGAAAGCATGAATTGCATCAGCGATTATGTATCCAATTTACTTAAAGAGCGATGATCCGGTCTAGAATGCTGCAGAACTGCAAAGTATTTTGTGACAAGTCCGAACAGAAAACTGTCGAACTTTCTTCTACTTGTAAAACTTGGTGGAAAAAACGTTCGTTTGATGGTGGGTATTACAGGATACAACGCCTGGGGTCAACATATGACCACCATTGGAATCATTGCGCACCTGATTTGTATGCCTTGCTTAGAGAAGGCGTATCACACTAAGCATTTTCTCTATAAGTGTCCTGCCTTTGCTATGCGTTCTCTCATACTAGAGGATGATTTCAGATTTGCCAAAGAATCTGTAAAATGTTAACAGGTCTGACTACCTCTATGTCTCTTTTCTATCCTCTGTTTTTCCTGCTGTTTTTTCTCTCTTTTCCTCCTTGACTAACTACCCTTTTACTTTTCAGAGCTTTGAGTGCTAGGGAATTTTAGCTTAGTTGTTTTAGGAGTTACCAAATCTCTTGTTGCTTCTTGGCTCGACTTTTTTCAAATTTATGTTTAATTTCAAAATAATTTAGAAATAAAATTGATTTAAAACTCCAATAACATATACAGGCCCATATACAGTAAAGGGTTAAGGTAATAGTCCGGTGTGACGACCGAAATTTCGACGTTTTTTCATGAATCTTTTTTGAAAAGAAAATAAAATGCGATCGTTTCAAAGTTTTTACATGTTTTTATTGGTGTTTTTATTATAAACATATAAACAAAACAAAATTCTTTTTAAAGTTAATTTTATATTAATTTGTTTAAAATCTTTGACGTCAAAGTGGAGTCCTTAAAAAACAGATGAGTTGGTTCGGGGAAACACACAACCTTCCAAAGTCATCTGAAATAAAAAATTCAAAGAGATTATTATTCTGTAGACTTTATTTTAGATCCCGAACCTAAAATATATATAAAATTATAAAAACAAAAACAAAATGGCGCACTTGTGAAAGAAGTTCTCAAACTCTAATTTTCTTCATAAATTGTTTAAATTAAATAGTTTATTATTAGAAAATTAAATGTTTTAAAGGTCCGAGATCTAGATATGTGTGTCTAGAATAACGGGTTAAATTTTTAGCCAATTCGGTTGAATAGTTTTGGGTCAGTGATTCCCCGAAATTTCGAAAACATCGTTTTGAGAAAAATGTGTTTAAAGTTTCGACAACAGATTTTTTATAAAAAAATCATACTTATAATATTACTATAATATTACATAATTATGATTTAGTCAATAAATTATTGAAAACTTTACTTCGTACTTAGAAGTGCGGTACTGTTTAGAGATGGATTCAAAACGGGCACTATTAATTCGTAACTCTGCGACTTTTCTCATATAAACTCAGTTTGCAAAATTATAAACACGCCCCCGTTTATCACAAAGTTCATACTGCGACAACAATCATAAAATGAAATATTTTTCAAAAAACTTTCAACTTTTTAACTATTTCTAGAATTTTTAGAATTTTTCTAAGTATGCAATTTCATAGCTCACTGGGTTCTAGTGTGACAAAGTGCAAGTTTCAAACGACTACAAAAAGTCATTAATTTTTGGCATTTTTTTTTTTTTTGATTTTTTTTGACGGTACTTGGTTTTTTTTTTCGTACAAATAAATTGGAGCAAAATATTTATTTTACAGGAGGAAAAACATTACAAACAAAAAATGAAAAATCTTTTTGAATTATTTCAATGCTGTTTTTGTATGATATAATCAAGGTGATAAATTGGATTCCGACGAAAAAAAACTTGTATATTTGATTACAGTAAATTTATATCACTTTGATGCGCAAAATGTGAAAAAAATGCAATTAAGCATTTTAATTTTTTTCACAAAATAATACAGAGTTTGTTTTAAGAAGAAAAAATTGAAGAACAAATTTGTATATTCCTGATTAGGGCAAATTTATGTCTCTTGAAAAAATTCAATTAATGATTTTTATTTTTTCAAAAAAATAACGCAGTTTTTTTTAACAATTCATTGCAATATTTTCCATGCAGAAAATAAGTTAAAGAAACGTATATCTCAACCTTATATTATGAAATATGGTAAGTTTTTAAATTGAACTTTTTTGAGTGCATAAGCAAGTCTTTGTTACTTTTAAAATGTTTACTGGATCTTTTAGGTAGAGGTAGATACCCAGACGCATCAAAAACTTCTGAAACTTGAATTTCCTGACATTCTTCCTGAAATCAAAATCAACATAGGATATAAAACTAGAGAGTTTATTCGCATTTCTCCTGCAGTGGTGCAAACGAAGTTTTGCAAGTTTTTCCACCAGTTTTCTAAATGAACTCGGTAGGCTTGATTATTGGCGATAACTTCGACTGCACTCGCAATTATTTTATTTAATGCATCAGCGCCACGTACGGTGCAATGTTAACCCGCTGCTTTTTTATTCAGTTTCTTAACATCTTCTCATTCATTTTTCGATAAACTTGTCAGCAAGCCAAGTTGTGGTTTTGAAAATATAACGCAGCCACAACCAAAGTTTATAAGTAAGTATGTCACTTTTACGCAAATTGTAGCAATAACAACTGTACGAGTCTGGGCCATCTTTTTTATTTATTTATTAAGTAGTAAAAAAAACATTCAATAGAAAATTTTTTAAACCTAATTTGCAGAATATGGTGTATGCTACCTTAATTCTTAAATAATTTGCAACGTCTTTATATGTATGTGTTTTTGCACATGTTCCCCATACAGGACATGCATAGAGCATAATTGATTAGAAAATTACTTTGCATATTACAAGTTTATTTTCACTACTGAGCTCCGATTTCCTGTTGATTGAAGGATATAGCATTTTGATTGCGATATTATATTTATTATTTATGTGGGGAATTTGATCACGGAAGATTAGCTTTTTATCTAATACTACGCCCAAATATTTAACGGTGTTTGACCAATTCATATCATGCCTATTAATATTTAGGGCAAATTGCATGGACTTCTTTTTTTGGTAAAAGAGATGGTTTGCTTTTTCCTAACATTAAGTTTTATTTTCCCTCTGTGAAAATAATTTGCCATATCATTCAGCGCACTTTGAATTTTACTCTCAATATCATGAGCAGACTTGTGCGAATAAAAAATACCGAGATCGTCAGCGTACATGGCGTAGTGACAGTTGTCAAACTTAGGGACGTCAAACACATAAATATTAAATAAAATAGGTCCTATATGTGATTCTTGAGGGACACAAGCTGGAACTTCCGTTAGGTCTGAAAGTTCATTATTTATACAAACACAGAAATAACGATTTTTTAGAAAGCTTTGAACGATCTTGATAAGTTGGATTAGAAATGTATTTGGGTTACTTAAATTTGGGCAAAAAGTAACGTGAACTTGGTTGTAAAATGAAAAATCTTTATTTATTCTTGTAAATCAATTTCATCCTCTTCAAAATAATCCCCTTCTCGATGAAATACACTTCTGCCAACGATTTCCCCAATCCCCGACACATGCCAAATAGTCTATTTCTGGTATAGCCATCAGCACCTTCTTCGATTCAGCTTTTATCTCCTCAATCGACTCGAAACGCGTTCCCCGGAGTGGTCTCTTGAGTTTTGGGAATAGCCAGAAGTCACACGGAGCCAAATCAGGCGAATACGGTGGTTGCGGAACAATATGCGTGGAATTTTTGGCGAAATGGTCACGAAGAACGAGTGCAGTGTGAAACGGTGCATTATAGTGATGCAAAAACCAAGAGTTGTAGGCCCATAATTCTGGTCTTTTTAAACGAATTGCTTCACGTAAACGACGCATAACGCTCAAATAATATTCCTTATTAAGAGTTTGGCCAGGTGGAAGGAATTCATAGTGCACCACACCACGAAATCGAAAAAAAACTGTCATCATGACCTTTATTTTTGAACGACTTTGACGTGCTCCTTTCGGTCTGGCCTCGCCTTTAGCACGATATTCGCTTGATTGGTCGGTTGTTTCAGGGTTGTAAGCATAAATCCAAGTCTCATCTCCCGTAATGATGCATTTGAACTTGTCCTGATAGTCTGAAAGCATTGTTTCACATACATCATGAAAAAAATAACTAGAACGAAATTTTAATCCCGCGAAGTTTGAAAAATAAATTCACCTTACTTTTTGCCCACAGCGTTATCAATCCATCGTGTCAAACGCAGTCAAAGGCTTTTTCAACGTCGAAGAGGTCTAAAGCGGTGGAGTTTTTATTAATGAAATTACATTTTATATGGTTGCAAATTCTCTGGATTTGGTGTGTTGTACCGTAAAATTTTCTAAATCCAGCTCTTGAGCAGGCAATACATTACTTACATTAATAAATGCTGTTAATTTATCTTTTAGTACTTACTCGAATATTTTACCGAGACTACTTAAAAGGCTTATTGGTCGATAGCTTCCGATTTCATTTGGGGGCTTTCCGGGCTTTGGTATTGGAGTTACTTTTGTCTTTTTCCATGTATCCGGAAAATACTGAAGTTTAAGACATGAATTGATAATAAATGTAAAAAAAATAATTGCTATTTTAGGCAAATTCTTAAGCATGATATTCCTTATATCGTCTAAACGTGGGGATTTTCGTAAAGCTATTTGTTGAATTAATAAATCGATGTATTCGCACTTAACATAGTCGGTTGGTGAGATATTAACATATAGAGAATTCAGTTTTAAAACTTTTTCATATACCGCATCTTCATGTATTTTAGAGCTTAAGTGCTCCAAAGCTTTGTGATTATTTTGGAAAGTGTGAGCAAATGCCTTTGCTTTTTCGTGGCTTAGCACAATAGTTTTGTACATTGGACATTGTATATGCCTCATTTTAAAAACTTTGCTTATATTCCAGAAAGGCTTACTACTTCTTGTATCTAATTCACCTATCCTTTTATTCCATTCTTTGTTCCTATGTTCAAAGACTTCTTTCCGTATGAGCCCAGACAATCTAAATATCTCTAACTGATCTTCCTGTTGTCGATAGGCTCCATTGCCTTCGAAAGTAATTTCTTATTTTAATTAAATTTAATATATGAGGTGGCAGTTTAACAAAATTAATCTTTGGTGTTTTCTTAGGGACCGAAATTCTTACTGCATTCATTATTTGACTACTCAAAAATTTTATATTTTTTTCAACATTTTTGCGGGAGTTATTCTTCTCTAAATTTGTAGATGTGTTTTGAAGGGCATTTTTTAAAAACTGCTTATAACTGCTTATAAAAACTGCACCAGTTAGCATTTGATAAGTCCCAATTAAAATTGGAAATATATGGATCCACTATCTTCAAATTAAATTTTGCGGGCAAATGATCAGAATTCAATTCATTAATAGCTGTTGGCTTAGATATATAAGTTGGAATGTTAGTCAATACAATATTTAGATTTGACGGTGAAGATCTTGTCGTAGATGGAATATAGATAGGATTATCTGAATAAGAAATGGTAATTGGAAAAAATGTTATAAATTCTTTGAGTATATTTCCCCAAGCATTTGCTCTTACACAACCCCATTCTCGATGTTTATTATTGAAATCACCACAGAATACTATGCTTTCTTTAACATTAAAAAGACGTCTGGGCCATCTAGGTTGAATTTTTCTTCATCGCAGAAGGCAACACTGCCCCCATATCAAGAAATGGCCTCCGACAAGGCGATGAACTTCTATTCTGCTGTTTAATCTCGCTCTTGAAAAAGGGAAGCTGGCGTTACCATAGACGTAACTACATTCTTCAAATCGGTATAAATCTTGGCATATGCAGATGATTTGGCCTTTATAGCGACATCCCTCGATGACCTTAAAGATGTCTTTCTAAAAATTGATAGAACGGCAATAAAAATGGAATTATCACTTAATATAGACAAGATGACGTGAACGGTGGCGTCACCTCAAGGACAAGCAGTGCAGAACATCGGCCAAAGTCTTAAAATAGATGCCAAAATTTTCGAAATTCTTCAGGATGTCAAAATCGGTAACAAAAAAAGGTTGTTATGACTGAAATCGAGCAAAGAATATTTGCCGCAAACCGATGCTACTCTGCGCTACAAAGGCACCTAAAACGTCGCATTGTTAGAAGAGCAGCGAAAATAACAACGTTTTTGAGCGTAAAATCACAAGAAAAACAATTGGGTGCTGTTTGCGAAATATTGCGAATTGCCTGGACAATAAAGCTTAAACGTCTACGATGATGAGCTGGTCACATTATAAAGGCAGACGAAGCATACCCACCTAAGAAAACCCAAGGGTACGTGCAGAAAAAATTGAGGCAAAATAAGGCCAAAACTCCGATGGTTGGATGGCGTAGATCGGGACGCATAGCTATTTGGTATACGTTGTTGGAGAATCAGGCGAATGATAAATTGAACTAAATGCTGCAGCAAACCAAGAACCGGACCGAGTTCATAAGTAAACAATGATGACGATGCTCAGTGGGAGACGTTTCCACGACAGTCGGTTCTACGTTACTGAAACGACCCGGATTTATATCCAGCCAAGGACTGTCACTCCAGCAGCATGTAAATATGGCGATTGTTTATGCTGCTACAACAACAACAACATGATCACGGGAAGACACAGATTCGCATTTGAGTCGAATTTAAAATAACTTTTCAAAGCTTCTTTTCTAGTTTGGTTTATTTGGCGGTTTGTCAGTTTTTTATTGGCCTTCTCATGTCATAATTTTTGGCGATTTTTACAAAAGAGCGCACCACTGCATATTAGTGAGTATAATTCCATGGGAAAGCTAAACACTGCTAATCTTTTTCGCTACATAAATGATTATTTGAGATTGAGAAATTAATTTATGAATCATTTGCTAGGCGAAATATAGCGAACTAAATTTGCTTTGGAGTGTAAAATTTTAAAACTCAATTGCCTATGAAACATCCTATTCAAATGTATAATCCTATATACATGCTGATGCCTAGTCTAAACATAGTTAGGGCCTTTTGTTTCCAAGTATTGCACTGCATGCAGATAGGGGTTTTTTGTTTGTTTTTTTTTTTTTGAGTACTCACACTTTAAAGTTTTAATTGAAGGTGTATTAAAAATCTTTAGCGAAGGTGTATTTTGATATCTAGCCCAGAAATCTGTGTTTCGAAAAATGTGTTGGTTCGGTGTTCGCTATGAATTAACGTGCCGAAATATAGTCATCAGAGGGAATTTGTACATCGCTCCACACGTAGGTAGGTAGGTAGGTAGGTAGGTAAGATGGCAAGAGTACCCCAGGTACACTACAAGTAGCACTTACGTGCCGTTTTGATACCATAATGTGGACCACTACCTGCAAAAAAAAAATTTAGGGATAAAAAACCCTCTACAGCCATCCAGTGCAGTTGATGTAGTGGAGCAGAGAAAGGGGATCTAGGCTTGAACATTTCTGAAAGTCATCCCCAGGGAATCTCAAGCACCTAGCCGCCAGAGCCGGACATTTGCAGAGAAAGTGTTCCACAGTCTCTTTCTCTGCAGGATCCCCACAGCTTCTGTAATAGACTTGCATGGAATTCCAAGCTTCTCCGCATTAGTACCAATCACCCAGTGGCCAGTGAACACCGCAATGAGTTTGGAAATTGAATGGTGGGGGACTCCCATCACCTTAAGCGTTCTGTTTCTATCGTATTGGGGCCATAGTGTTTTCGAAATAGCGCACGATGAGACAGAGCTCCATCTGTCTTGCGCTTTTTTTAGAAAGAAATTGTGTAGTTTTTCTTTAACGACGGTCAAGGGGACACCGATGTCTGAGAAGGGGACAGCTGAAGCCGGTTCAGTCGACCCCTTCCGCTATATTCCTGTGCCCAGGAACCCAGATAAGGGAAATGTTTCCTGCACGTTCGAGACGTTTGAACTCCTCCTTACAGGAGCTCACCAGAAGAGAACTGCAATACGGTGACGACAGTGCCTTGATCGCAGCTTGACTATCGAAAAAAATATTAATGTCTTCCTCTCAACAGCGATCCCGCAGCATTTTGCATGCCCGCAAGATCGCGAAGACTTCTGCTTGAAAAACGCTGCTTGTTTCCGGCAGTTTAAAGGAGACCGAAATGCTGTCTAATTTAGAGAAAACCCTGTTCCCACTCCAGACTCCATTTTGGACCCGTCAGTGAAAACAGAGGTACCGATTCTCCCCTCTTTCCAATCTTGCCTGCTCGGAAAGATAGCCCTAGCACAACCCTCAAAGCACAGTTTGCGGATGGGGAGATCAGTGCGAAGAACAGAGAAGGAAGGGGCGATCTGCTTCAAGATGCTACTATGTCCTACAGGAAGTTGCCTCCAAAGGCCAATTTCCTTCAACCTAATAGCGCTCTGAGCTGCAATGGATTTAACCTGCAGATCCACAGGAAATAAGTTCCACACGTACTTTGTCTGCTTATTCTCGGTGGCGTAGAATTGGCCTACAGCGAACATACATACAAACAAATGCTAAAAAAATGCAACTTTTAATTTAGAAACTTTAGTAGTAATAGAAAATAATTGAAAAATACGATTAAAGAAGAATTATAGCAGACGCTTTAAGGTTTTACTGTAAAAGACAGAACTCCAAACTGTTTAGTCATTTTTAATTTGTTGTGGTTTGATGAGTCCAATTGTCCAACTTGTATCACATTTTGATCTATAGACACGCCTGTTTCTAATTAATGTCGAAAAACAATTTATACGGCGGCCATATATAATTGGCGCGTACACCCGTTTTGGGCGTACCTCCTATTTCTGGTGTGCATCTTGATGTTGTTCCATAAATGGAGGGACCTACAGTTTCAAGCCGACTCCGAATGGCAGATATTTTTGCGAAGAACTTTTTCATGGCAGAAATACTCGCGGAGGTTTGCCATTTCCTGCCGAGGGGCAACCGCTATTAGAAAAAACTTTTTCTTAATTTTGGTGCTTCACCGAGATTCGAACCGCCGTTCTCTCTGTGAATTTCGAATGGTAGTCACGGACCAACCCATTTAGCTACGGCGGGCGCCGTTTACCAGTAGAAATTAGCATCAAACTACAGGCAAACTTGTCCAATGTGCACTTAGATACCTATTTTGGGACTTTGTACCACGAGGTGTGGAGAAAGTATAGATTTATAAACTTTCTTATTGAGTAAAGCAAAATATTCATTTTTATTCTTTTACATACGAAATTAAAAATTTATTGGATATTTTTCATTCTTCTTTTGCAGCTACAAGATTTGGCATGGCTACATTTCGCTCATCGTCTGCATTCTCGGCACCATAGCCAACACACTAAACATCATCGTGCTGACGCGCAAGGAGATGCGTTCACCGACCAATGCCATACTCACCGGACTGGCGGTGGCCGATCTCGCCGTCATGATCGAGTACATACCCTACACCACACACGACTACATACTCGCCGATCAATTGCCACGCGAACAACGCCTCAGCTACAGCTGGGCTTGCTTCATTAAATTCCACTCCATATTCGCACAAGTACTGCACACCATTAGCATTTGGTTGACCGTCACGCTTGCAGTGTGGCGTTACATTGCCGTCGGTTATCCGCAAAAGAATAGTATCTGGTGTGGGATGCGCACCACTTTATTCACCATCTTCACAGCGTATATTGTTTGTGTATTAGTGGTATCGCCATCGTTGTATCTGGTGACCGCAATTGTGGAATTTCTCGAAGCGGTAGATGAACACGGAAAAATCCTCGACGCTGAGCCCTTAACGCAGTACATAATCGATTATTATAATGAGACTACCCGTCAGATGGCGGAACCGGTAACAGCATCAGAATTGGCAGCCTCAATAGCGCCAGGTAATGACAGTACATTGGCAACAATGTTTGCCGTCACTAGCTCGGCATTAACGTGGAATGTGAGTAGTGTAGCTAATACAATAGCGACAACACTTTCCACGACAACAACAACAACAGCAACGACAACGACAACGAATGCACCAACGCCATCACCATGGCAGCGTGCGCATCATAACATTACCGTTTATAAACTCTATCACAGCGATTTGGCGCTGCACAACAAATCGCTGCTCAACTCAACGTTTCTCATATACAGTGTCCTCATCAAATTGATACCTTGTTTTGCGCTGACGATACTCTCGATACGTTTGATAGTGGCGCTGCTGGAGGCCAAACGACGACGCAAAATGTTAACTAGTAATGCCGCGAACGGTATGAAGCCCATCGTTAATGGGAAGGTGACGGAACAGCGGCCGCGCAAAAATAGCAAAACTTTGGAGAAGGAAAAGCAGACGGATCGCACAACGCGCATGCTGCTAGCAGTTTTGTTGTTATTTCTCATAACTGAATTCCCGCAAGGCATCATGGGTCTGCTAAACACGGTGCTGGGCGATGCATTCCTCATGCAATGCTACTTGAAGCTGAGTAAGTAGAGCCAGGCAATTTGCCAAAAGCATGAATGAAAACAAATTTCCAATTAAAAAATTGTGCGTCTAGGGTCAGCGCAGTGAACAATCAGTCGAGTAGCACACTGAATATTGAGGTTGACAAATTGCATCTGGCGTGCGCTGCGGCAACACATTAATGTCGCTTTTAATGTTACTTATACGCCCCGTGCGGTGCTAATTAAAACTTTCCAGCCGTTTGCCTAACATTTTTTTATTTTTTACTTTTAATTATAAATTTTTTTGCGCGTTTATATTAAGAATATCCTTCCGTCGCATAGCTTGCAGGCTCTCTTTTTTTATTACATTACATATTTTATGGATTCGTGTCATCGCCTTTCGATCTATGTTTTCTACTTTAAAACTTATTTTTAACTCGCTCCTGCTGAGATACGCGTCTAACCATTTCTAACCACTCGACAGCAATTACAACGTAAGCAAAATTAATTACTCTCATCCAGAGTCAAAATATGGGAAAAGCATCGTCCAAAACAAAAATGTACAATTTTCAAATATTCCTCACTTTAACCACTTGAACAACTTTGTTAATATTTAACTTATTACTACGAGCCACCCTTGCACGAAACAACAACACAATTACTTGCAACCATCAAAGGGATGGTAATAAGAGAAAAATGGCAACAAAAACAAAAATAATGTGCTTCGAACAGCCAAGTCATATTTTTCATTCATAATACAGCTGCACAAATAGAAAACTTTTCTGACAAAGTTTACAGCTTTATTGTAAACAAATGATTACACTTACTTACACTTGAAAATTTGTTTCATTATTGACCAACTTTTTGTTAGTGTGAGAGTTGTGCGTAAATAAATCAGAAATAAAGCCACTATTTGGCCTCCTCTAGAGAAGGAAAGTTCTGATTAGCCAGAACCTGCATTAGCAAGCGGAACTGGTGAAAGTTGAAAGGAGCAGCGCTCGATCAAAAACTTCCCGGAACAAGCACCAAGTGGCGCTCTAAGTCAATTGATTTGAGTTCTGTTTTCTGTTTTTCTTGTTAGGTAGCCACATCTGTGGTTAACACTCATACCAAAATTGTAGCGCCATTTCTGGGCATTCCAAAAAGTCACGCCGTTCTGAGTAAATCTACCTCGACATGTGGTCAGAAGTCATCAGCATTATCAAAGCTCATTATGAAGGCTTTGAATGTAGAATTTTACACAACAAACAACTCTCAGATGCGACACACCCGAAATCCGGTGTGAAACAAAGTTGCCTCTTGTCGCCATTGCTATTTCTCATAGTCCTCGACGATGTGCGGAATAAAGCGCTGACTGGCAAACGCGACGTACCCTAGAATTTCCATGAATATTTAGAAGAATTAGCATTTGCGATGACATTGCGCTTTTGTCCGTCACAAGGTTAGATCTGCAAACAAATTTGAACGAGCTCAGCGCCGCTGCAA
The DNA here is from genome assembly GCF_027943255.1 of Anastrepha obliqua. Taxonomy (NCBI): domain Eukaryota; kingdom Metazoa; phylum Arthropoda; class Insecta; order Diptera; family Tephritidae; genus Anastrepha; species Anastrepha obliqua. The sequence continues at coordinate 8,142,260 of NC_072894.1, forward strand.
GCAAAGTTGGGCTTAAAATAAACGTTGGCGAGAATGAATTCACATCAAATTGTTCGCGAATCGAGACCTCCGGTTTACTGTCAATAGTAAGCCGGAATTTTGCTACCTTGGAAGTAAAATCTCACCAGCAGGCGGGACGATTGAAGACAGTGCACACCATATCCACAAATTCGTGCAGCATTTGCATAGCTGTACAACATAGGGGTTTCAGATACCCTTTCAGTCAAAACTAAGCTACGAATCTTCAAATCCAATGTAAAATCGGTGCTCATCCGAAGTCTACAATCTTTTGTCAACGCGGGCTTACGCAAAATTTTGAAAATCTGGTGACCTCGCGTTATTTCAAACCAGGATTTGTTTATTCCGACCAACGAACTCCCAATCGAGCTCGACATCAACGCCAGATGATTTGGCTGGATAGGCCACACTTTGCACAAAAATGCCGGCGAAGTTTGCTGGGCTGCACTGTGATGCAATCCGCAAGGTGCAAGAAACCGTAGAAGACCAAGGACCACCTGGCAACGCATAGTGGATACGGATATATTAAACTCGTAGAGTTCGAGCTTATTATATCCGTATCCACTACGTTGTGGCACGCCGTCGAAATGAAAACATCAATAAAGCTATAGAAAAGTTAATCATCAGAGCGCTGGCAGAGGACTTGAATATTGCTTATGGAGCCATTCAAGTCATTGTATTGAATGTCTTAGGTTTCTGCCATGTTGCTGAAAAGTTGGACGCAGCAATTGGTTATACCTGAATTGCATGCAAAAAGGTGGCCACGTTGACATCGTCAAAGACATTACTGGAGGCGAGGTATGAATTTATGGGCACGACACGCAATCCAGACTTCAAGCGAATGAGTGGAGAACTCCGAGGGAACCAAAACCATACAACCCACGTCGTTTTTAGACAATGGATGAATAATAAGCAAGTCAGTTCTTTCAAAAGACGCGCCTAGCTGTTGTTTTGGAATAAAACATGCAAAAGTGCAGATTCTTTTAGGTTTCGTGGTTGAAGATTGTTCAGCAATACCCTGAGCTGCAGCGGCTATATTCCAAACAGAAAGCCCAGTATTGGAATGCCAGTCCTTTTTCTATATTCCAAAGCACCAGTTCCTTGAGATTTGTTCACCACCCTTTGAATTATCGACTCATACGGATGATTATTTCCTTAGCTTCTTGTTGACCGTGGCATTCTTTTCGAACATTTCCCAGTGCACCATGCCCTCCCAGTCACACCAAACTTACACCATGCTCTTATTTGGATGAAGATCCGACTTGACGGGACATGACATGGTACGGTCGTATATATTACTCGATGGCGGACGAGATGCTGAGAAGCAATTTGAAGGTGACTTTGTTTTTTTCGTTGATCTCGTAAGGCACCCAGGCTCCCAATTTTCGGTAAATTACAAAATAAGAGCCCTTCTTTAGGGGGGATGGTGAGAAATCGACTCCGAATTTTAGGAAAAATAGCATTTTTGGAGACTGAAGATTGATATCTTAGTACTAAGTAGTAATTTTTACCTCTTGCCTTTTTAGTTATATAAAAATTTGTATTGTGTTAATCTTGAGATTTGGTTGAGCAATTAGCAGGTTACAAAAAGTAACCGTGTCTCTTACAGAACCCTACGATTCTAGATGCGGAGAATGCTGAATCTACTCTCCCCGCGTAATCCCGGGAGTCAAGCAGTTCCGAGCTCATTGAATTATTTGCAGTCAGAGGAGTAAAACTATTCTAGCGGTGCCTCACAGATACCGTTTCACCTCCGTGAGTAACTGTGGACTTGCTACGGCATGAGGCCCTGCCAAAGGAAACGGCTCCTTATATAAAAATTTGTATTGTGTTAATCTTGAGATTTGGTTGAGCAATTAGCAGGTTACAAAAAGTAACCGTGTCTCTTACAGAACCCTACGATTCTAGATGCGGAGAATGCTGAATCTACTCTCCCCGCGTAATCCCGGGAGTCAAGCAGTTCCGAGCTCATTGAATTATTTGCAGTCAGAGGAGTAAAACTATTCTAGCGGTGCCTCACAGATACCGTTTCACCTCCGTGAGTAACTGTGGACTTGCTACAGCATGAGGCCCTGCCAAAGGAAACGGCTCCTTTCACCTTAACTTTACTTCTGGTCACCGGAAGGTATCCAAATAACCAAATTACAAAGATCTTTAATAAACAAGAAGCCATAAGAAAAAATGGCACTGGAGGCATGGCGAAAAATTTAAGTCCACCTTACTGGGCACCGCTCTAAAGGCCCATTTACTCTACCAGCCAGGCTCTTCAGCTTTATGCCCTTTGAGGTAAAGCCGCTAGCTGGCGAAACCTTGCAAACTAAACCTGTTGAATGGAAGTCAAACCCGGTGCAGAAGACCCGCCTTGGTAGACCCAGCTCGGGCGCCAAAGTGGCTGATTACGAATCTTTAACGCAGCGAAAGGCAGCTTCCGAGGCATGCAAGTGTTTGGCGTTGTCGGTGTTCCAGGTACTGATGAGCTCCGCCAACAACCTTGTTGCTCCGAACCCTTAAAGATGCAGCAGGAAGAACGCACAGCTCTCAAGATAAAGCAGAGACTGAACGCGATCCCTGAAGGTAATCTCACGCCTGAAGAAAGTGCCTCCTTAAAGTGGGCCAAAGAAGTTCTTGTCACGAGCAACCACCGTAAAACAGGGAAAAGCGACGATAAACACATACATTGCACTGCACTAGTGAAACCGGCCTTTAAGAGGCAAAGGTCACTGAACCACACTCAGAGTGGACCAAGCGACCTTGGCATTTGGTCCACTCACAACCCCGTAAGTCGCAGTCACAGCCCTCTAAAGCCCTTGACTAAAAAACACCTATATATATAATATATAATTGGCGCGTACACCCCTTTTGACGAGCTCCTCCTCCTATTTGTGGTGTGCGTCTTGATGTTGTTAGACAAAGCGAGGGACCTACAGTTTCAAGTCGACTCCGAGCGGCAGATATTTTTATGAGGAGCTTTTTCATGGCAGAAGTACACTCGGAGGTTTGCCATTGCCTTCCGAGGGGCGACCGCTATTAGAAAAATGTTTTTTTTTTTTATTAATTTTGGTTTCACCGAGATTCGAACCTACGTTCTCTCTGTGAATTCCGAATGGCAATGACGCACCAACCCATTCCGCTACGACGGCCGCCAGGAAACACCTGCTGCTGGCAATTATCGACTAAAGATATCCCTCTCGCAAACATATCTTCATATAAGTGGCACTAGTCTCTAATGAGTCTCTGTATACTATAAGGCTAAAATTACGATACAGATACTGGCTAGAAATAATCGAGTGTGAAGCTAATATCGTGCGCCGATGAGCGATGGGTCAAGCTTTAGGAAGAAGCCATCTCTTTTGAGGAGTAGCTGTAGTCGAAGGCCTTGTTGCTGCTCATAAGACAGCCATGCTCAGTATACCTACTAGCTAACTCCTCGATCTATACCACAAGAAATTTTGAAGCTTATCCAACTTGTCAACGAAGGACTATCCACCGATAACTGGAGGACAGTCCGAGTTGGCGAGGTCAAGGAGAACCAGGGCTACGATTGCGCTGCACTCTCAACTCCCGCGCGCCAATATGTTAGTAATTTAATTTTTTAGTGCGAGTGTAATAAGGTGAAAAGTTAAATCCTTTCAATTTCATGTAAAAACAAAATGTCTGTGAGGAATATTAGAAAATAATTGTAATTGGTGTTTTTCCGTTCGAGATGTTTACATACGACATTTTACATTATTTTGTGCGCAGTGGCTCTGTGCTCTTTAAATATATATTTCTTCATGCCACCTACATACGAGTAAATGTGTATTTGCGAGCTTTTTTGTTTTCTTACCTAGGAATCTTTATTTGCTCATGCAAATGGTGTATTCATGCGCCCGTATAGGTTTGTATAAACACCGTAGGGGAAAACTAAACCACTCAGCAAACATTCCATTTCATAAACTGGTATTTGTTGGAAGAAATCGCACTAGTTCTAGAGTGTTTAGAATTGTACCAGTTGAAATATGACCAATTAAATCTGTACGCCAAGCATATAAATATTCTTCGAAGGTACTGTTGTTATGTCTTTAAATAGCAATAAATACAGCCAAAAAAATGTATACATATATATATACTAGGCCGGATCGATTTGTGGGGAGGCAAAAAAATCGCCCATTGATCTGTGAAAATCATATTCTAGGGATCAAAATAAGAAACTTTGCCGAAGGAACCATACCTCTAAAACGAATTCTGATGTCCCCCAATTTGAGTCGAACTTTTTAGTTTCTTTTCTCATGTAAAGGCCAAAAATGGTGATATTTTGAAATGATTGTATGGGGAACCCCCCAGGGGAGTTCCAGGGGGTGTGCCACTAGCATGGGTGGATCGGCCGTCCAAAGTTAGTGGGGGTCGGTCATACATTTGGACTCGATTGGAGCACTCTAAATGGGTCACAGTGGGATTTTTCGTTCGACCCAAATTGGGGGACATCAGAATTAGTTTTAGAGGTATGAACCAAAGTTTCTTATTTTGAGCCCAAGAAAACGTTTTTCACAGAGCAATGAGCGATTTTAAATCGACCCGCCCTAATATATACTTATATGTAAATAGAAATTCCATGGATATTACAAGCCTATGGCAATTTAACCTTTTCTGAACAAAGTTTTTGAGGGGATAATGCATTCTCAGATAAACGCGTTCTTAAGACGCAACGCTTTGGCTAGTCCATACCAATCTGGTTTTCGGTCAAAAAGGAGCTGCACTACATGAAAACGCTTAACACTTCTTCACAAAGTTATTACTTCTCAGGAGCCCAAATACCTATTGACCGACTTCAATTTGCTATGGACGATCCCTTAACCTCATCACTGATTATCATATTTCACCGTTATAGCTTAACCGGTATCATTTTTAAAGTTGCACAGTCTGATGGGCCGTCAGCACAAAACCCACTCCAAACATTGACTCTTTCTGGGTGATTTTTCTTTTTTTTTTTTGGTCGGGACAACTAGCGAGTACAGCTCTCAGACAACATTAAGTCCATTGTACTGCACTCCGATTCCCTTTTTCCATGTTCTTTAAATCTACCCGACCTCAGAAGAAATCTGACACATCAATGCCAAAGACCTCAAGCCTGATTCGAGTGAAGGCCGGGTAGATGCACAGAAAGTGGTCCGCCTTCTCATTCTCCTCTCCACATGCGCTGTCCTCCTCTCCATAGTGCACAGTCTTAGATGCCTACCTTTTCCATGTGCTTCGTGCATAACGGCAGAACGGGCTTCGGGCCAAAGAAGTTGGCCTCGGAGTCCATCCTAGCTAAGAAGTCAGAGATCGCATACCCGCGATATCCACGTGTATCGGAACTCATGTTAACATCAGGATATTATGTGTACCGACATAGTTCAGCCTGGATTGACAGAATTTACGACTACCCTTGAAGTGGTTGGAGGGTTGTCTAAGGCCATGTTCGCAGCTTGGCGGTCGCTGCAGACACATAGAGATCTGCCTCTCCATCTGTTTTCCACAACCAAGTTGAAACACAGGTGCATGCATTCCAAGAGCAAAGTGCAGTTTTGTCCAGCTGGATTTCACGTAAACAACAGAGTTGGAACCGTGCTTGGTTCTGAAGTCATCCGTCAGAATGCGAAAACAGTGTATGCCGGGCTCATTTTCAGAGTTTGAGAACAATTGAGTGTCTGGCAATATCCCACTGTATCTCTTTTCAAGTACGATTTCTGATGGTATGAAGTTAAGTGGTATGGAGAGAATCGTTGGATCCAAGTCCGTACCTTTTCTGTTGTCCAATGCTAGACAGGAGCCGTACCAATTCCCATTGTGTGTCAGCCTGAATCGCCTTCAAGGACTCTCCTTGGTTGAAAGTATGAAGTGGTGGTAGACTAACCAGAGCATCTAATGCCGAGCCTGAAGTAGTCGGAAAAGCTCCGGTCAAAACAGATGGCCACAGTGCGTTGTAGTATAAGTTGTATATGATATCCCACGAGGAAGAGTTTACTCATCCAGGCCACTGATTCATAGGTGATATAGATCTTATAATAGCTGTATGGATCCTTATGATCTTGCTAGGAGAAAGGCCCCACGTTTTCCCAAAGAAACCCTTGCACTGCCAGCAGGCTTTCAGTGCTCTAAATGCCTTTGCTTCAACATGTGACTTCCAAAGGAGTTTTCTATCGAGGATTACTCCAAGATTTGAATTAATTTCTTTTTAGCTTGGGTTGGTTGGTTGGTTTAAAGGTGACCCCGTATCGGAGTGCCACATAGACCGCTAGTTGGGTCCGTTGTGTTACCCTATAGCTCATTATATTGTATGATTTCCCCACCTAACCGTGATTTTTATTATAGATTTTGTTCCAAGATATTAATTCGTTTCGAGAACTTAATGAGAGATTTGATTTTTAGGTCCGAGAGTACTGAAAGATTGTCAATTGTTGGAGAGCCTAGAAGAGTGAGTCGACTTCTGGCTAGGCCGGGGCAACTGCACAGCAAATGTCTGCTCGATAATTCCTCATCTTCGTCCTCGCAGTATCTGCACAGGTCGTTTTGAGGAACCCCGAGCCGACGTGCATGAGTGCCCAAAAGGCAGTGGCCGGTGATAAGAGATATTATATGCCTTAGTTCGTGTTTCGAAAGACTGTCTGTTTCAGACTGTAGGATGACAAGATTTGTCTGGTCGTAACGTAAGTAGTTTCCACTCGCCACCTCCGATCAGCAATGCTGTGAAATTCTCGATCAATGATCATTTTACATGTTGAGAGCGGAATGTGGATTGTGGGTAAGTTACTAACATTTGATTGCGAGCTCATCAGCTTTGCAGTTACCTTCGAATCCACTGTGACCCGGTATCCAGATAACTTGGACAGAATTTTGAGATAAGAGACAGGATCGAACCACATCTGAGTGGGTATAAGAGGAGCTGAGTGCTCGAACTGCCGCTTGACTGTCAGTGAAAAAGCGGATATCCTCTAGTGATATTCTCTTTTCTAAGATAGTTTTCGCAGCTTACCAGATAGCGCATACTTCCGCTTGGAATACATTACAGTAGTCGGGTAATCTAAATGATAGATTGATGTGAGGGGAATTGGAAAAGATTCCAAATCCCACTTTACCGTCTTGTTTTGAACCATCTGTATATATAATCAGAGGGCCATCGATTGCGGTAAGATTTGTCTTCCATTCTTCCCTAGTTGGGAGTGAACAGGAGAATAGCAAGGGTGGTGATGGAAGACCTGCATGATAGTCTATGTCGGAAGAGGTAACAGTGTTCTTGTTCAGTGCCGAATGGCCAAGATACTTATTCCATTTCGATATAGCATTCATGCGTGTCGCTGCTTCGGAGGGAACAAGTGAAGCAACATATTTAGAGCCTTAGTAGGTGTTGTTCTTAAGCATCCTGTTATCAGGAGGCAGGCTGTTCTTTGGACTCGATCAATTGTAGCTACTCTACACCGTTTTTCGAGTGCTGTCCACCATACAACCACACCGTAGAAGAGTATCGGTTTGATGATCGAGGTATATATCCAATAAATGATCCGAGGTGAAAAACCCCAGGTTTTGCCTGTAGCTTTCTTACAAGTATAAAGAGCTATGAAAGCTTTTTTACATTTGTTTTCAATGTTCAATTTCCAACTCAACTTCCTAGCTACAATAACTCCTAGATATTTAGCTGAATCTGATAGAAGTAATGATTCCCGCTTTAAAGTTATTGTTTGCAATGGAGGAGATTGTTGTTTCCTATTGAAGAGAACAAGATCTGTCTTTTTAGCTTAGTCAGAACGAGTACATCAAGCTTCCCTCTTCTGGTAAAAAGTAGAATACCAGCCCTGGTTGGGTTTGCCGATAGCCTATTAGCACATCACATAGTGTCCATTATATCCAGAGTTTTCTGCGCTTTTCTCTTTGTGGGGCGTAGTTTTTTCTTAAATAAAATGTAAATTTTCAGTACACCAAATGTGGCAAATTTCCTGAAAGTTGACTCAGATGGCTGATTATATCGCCCAAAAAAGATACGCAAATGCGCGATTTTGGTTTTTTATTTGATTAACCTAAAGTCTTTGGAAGTAAGAAGATCAGTCCTCTCACTTTAATTTGTTTACAGCATCAACTCATTTCTGAATGAATGAATTAATTTTTAGAATGAATTAATTTTAATTTAGCGCAATGTAATATTCGTAGCTCTTCACCGTTCTACCTCCTTTTGCTAGAGCTTTAAGTGAATTTAATTCAATCTCGGGTTCTATCTGACTCGTTTTTTCTTCTTCGAAAGGTATATTTTTAATTACTTTATATTCGATTTTTAAGGCTTTTAAATTATGTTCGATAGATGAGAAGCTTGTGTTCATAGACTAAGGAAATAAATAAGTAAATTAATAAATAAACCAAGTAAATAAACAAATAAATAAATAAAAAATAATAAAATAAAGAAATTCACTTCCTGCAGAACGACCATTTTCACAAAACTTTGGATCACTTTTGCGCGTTGTTCTACTGAATATCACCCCTGACTAAATTTGCCAAAGCCTGTAGTACCAATTGTCTGCATAAAAAATTAAAAAAAATAAAAATAAAATAAACCATAGATACTTTCGGTCAAAGATCTGTACCCCACTTGATTCAATCTATACCTGAAATCATAATAAAATATTTTTGAAAATTTCGTTCATTAGTTTTTAGTAACTTTTTCACACACCCATAACTAGTGAAACTTCTTCACAAATTGAACTAGAATTTTTGTGTCTGTTATGGACTAGTTCAATGAGTGGTATAAAACTGATGCGTCCTGTTGAAATTTGCACTTGCCGTCAATCGCAAACCGAACTGGTAGTCAGGTAGTTCAGAACGAGTAGACCTAATTTGCATATGTATATGTAAATAGCAAGCAACGTGCGGGCATAATTTAAATAAATGGCGGCAAATGAGATACTTCACGAAACCTTATAAATAATGGCAAATGTGCAACGTATACAGCTAAGCAAAGTTGGTGCGGTAATATTCGTAATGTACGCTAATGGATATAAATGCTAAATAATGAATGCGTTTCTCACACCACCAACCTTAAGCGGGCAGAGTGGGGTATTTTTTCAAAGGGAACTTTCGTTTTATTTAATTGAAAGCTTTAATATGAATTTAATGAAAGTGAAGCTTAAAACTGAACTGAAATAAAATACAGAGATCAATATTAGCGATTTAGTAACTAATATGCGGATCCAATTCTTTGGATCCTGCCCCAGTATCAGTATTGGAGCTGCCCTTATAGATTTTTGAAAATTCAACCTGAATCTCAGCACATTCATTATTGCAGACTATCTTCAATAGGAGTAGTTTAGGTTTGCTTAGGTTAAATGGTTGTCAGAGAGAAGACACATGTGGGCAAATTCGTCTTTTGTGATACTTTCGCAGAGGAAATAAGGAAGAGGTAACGGGTAGGTGCAATTCAAAAGCTGAAGCTCAACAAAGCTGCGAGCGAAGATGGCCTGAACTAATCATTGCCGACCAGCAAGTATCAGTGGAAATTCTTCATCCCCACATCACCGCCGTCTGGACAAAAGACATCATCGTGAAGCTGCTCAAGAAAGGAGAGCTGCGTGACTGCGGCAACTGGCGAAGAATAATCCTACTTAACATCATCTACAAAATTGTAGCCTCAAGCGTACAAAGAAGGCTCAAAGATATCGAAGGGTCAAAGATATCGAACGCTCCCTAAAAGACGAGTAAGCTGGTTTTTGTTCTCTACGATAACTCCGAACTGGCAGGGCGTCACAAAGGTGATATCAGCGATCTATTCACACCCAACGCAGGCGTAAGACATGTCACCCCATCTCTTCGCCCACATCCTTGATGACGTCATAAGCCAACTGACTCTGCACAAAAAAGGCGTCATATGTAGTTTGATCAGGCATCTTGTGGACCTGGACTTCACAAACTCTCTCACATGCAAGCGAAAGCGGACAAACTAGTCGCGCTGGCTCGTACTGCCGTACTGGAAATCAACATCGCCAAGACCAAAGCCATGAGAGTTAACCCCTATAACGCAAGGATATTGGATGACGGATGCCCGGTGGAATTCATCGAAAGCTTCTACTACCTCGGCTGCGTCATCACGGCAGATAGTGGAGCAGATGAAGATGTCAACTGTAGGCTAAACGAAGCAAGGGCGGCATGCGGTCGAGGGCATACAGTATGGGAGTCTTCGCAAATCTCCAGACGCACTGAACTACGAATATTCGACTCATGCGTAAAGTCCATATTGTTGTACGGCAGGGAAACATGGCTGGTCTCTAACACCATCCCACAGAGGCTACAATTCTTCATCAACAAATGCCTCCGCATCATTTGCAGAATATTCTGGCCAAACACTATCAGTAACGACGCATTGTGGAGATTAACAAACGAGAAACCCATTCTTAGGCAAATCAAATGCAAAAAGTGGCGATGGATAGGTCACGCATTGAGAAAACCTCCAGATAGCATCACGAAAATGGCACTGGACTGGAACCCGCAAGGGAGCAGAGGTCGCGGTCGACCACAAAACACTTGGAGAAGGTGGATGCTGCGCGAACTAGCAGATGCCGACATCTGAAGGGACGGTGCAAACACAACAGCACAAACCCGTGTACGATGGAAGAGTCTTGTCTAAGCCCTATGCTCCCGAGAGAAGTTAACAAGGAAAACAAAACGAGTAGGACCGAAATACGAATAGGACGATGACTGAGTTAGTGTTGTGTTAACCGCTTCATGCTGGTAATGCTATTCACGAGGGGGTTAATATAATGGCCCACAAATAAGCAAACAAATAAGAGCCAAGATGTCTAGATCTTAGCCCCGCGTAAGCAGGATAGTCTTTAGTGAATAGACGCAAAGTTTTGTTTCACCACGACAACGCAAGACCTCATACCGCAAAGCAAACATTAGGCAAGCTGAACGAGCTCGGATGGGAGCTAAGGCCGCATTCACCATACTCTCCGGATATTGCACCTTGTGATTATCACCTTTTCAATCCCATATGAGTAACAAAAACTACTCCTTAAAAGAAGCTATAAAAAGGGATATCGAAGCGTATTTTGGCTCCAAGGACAACAAATTTTTTGAGCAGGGAATTAAAAATTTGCCTAAACGTTGGGAAGACATTGTTAATAATGAAGGAAAATATATTATTGATTAATAAATACTTTAAACATCTTTCGTATTAATTTTAAAACCACCTTTAAAAAACGCACGAACTTATGGACTGACCTGATAATATTCCTTGGTATACTAAGAATTATCGATCACCATTAAACTTAAGTGTACATATTTATTTTGTCTTTTTTTGCTTAAATACATGGATATTCATAAAAAGTTTTGTGAGGTGCCACATTTCCTACTTCAGTGGCTGCATTTCCTTTACGACTTATGGCCAGTAAAATTAGGAATATATTTAATTCGGCAACAACAATAACTTTCAGTTTTGCAGCCTGAGGTCGTGCTGTCGTTAAAATAATTTTGCTCATAGGAATTTGTGTATTTTAGTATTTGACGACTGCTGCCTGTTGCCAATCTGTTTATACTATTAGTCGGAGTATTTCAATTGGATGCGTTCGAGAGGATTAATATAAAATTTTGTTGTGCGCACAAATAATACGCTTTACCAATGCCCATTAACATTTACATATTAAGTACATATTTCAGTAGCGCAAAATATTAGTATTCCACCACAAATAGAATTTGCGATTTTCACTAATTAATATACAAATTGAATTCTACAGTTTCAATGTGATTTCGGCATAAACACTTCCCGGCCTCCAGTTAAGGCAAGCGTGCGGTATTAAACTAACCAAATTTTACTTATTCGATTATTTATGAATATTAAAAATTCTAAACCGTATACCATACATACATATATGCATTCTGTACATACTTGTATCTCACATAAATATTCACGAAAATAATTTGGCAATTCCACACATCCGTTCCAACCCACGCCATAAATAAAAGTTGACAGAAATGAGGCTGTAGGAAAAGTAAATTGTCAGCTTGTTTGAAATTCGTTTGCTGAAAATGTTTACACGTAAATATATGCAGGCAGATAACGGCTGCTCTTTTAAGAGCTTGAGAACGTAAAATGCTAATATAAATACAAAATAGAAAAATTCTTGGAATGAATTATTTTTATTATAATCTACTAAATGGGTAAGGTTAGTCAAGTTACTTGTCTAACACGCGACACTCGGTGGCCCTTAGGCCCATTGCGATACTTGCTTTTGTTTTCCGTCCCCCTAACTAAGTTGCTTGAACCACTTAGATCCCTTTAAGAAGGTAACTAATCCCTCCCGTGAAACATTTTGCGAACTTCCCAGGTCTTCAAAGAAATAAACGCCAGGATATTTACCACAGCTTCTTTGAAGTGCAGTAAAATTCGCAGAGGACGTTTTGTACCCACTCAATTTCAGCTTCATCTCCACAACTCCTGCAGAAGTAGCGTGCACTGTGAGGTACACCCATTTTACTCGAAGCAGACATTTTGTCCTTTTAAGATTCAGTTTTGGCCAGCGCGGTTTGGAAACCCTGCAGTTAGTAGACAGAGATTACCTTCTATTGGTTTCCGTGATTACGCTCAAGTCAATTGCAGTGTAAAGTTCAATTCGCGGAATGCTAGTGTACTCCACCACTCTCTGAAGGTCAAGCTGATAGCCTTTCCTTGCACACTCATCCGCTCTTTCATTTCGCTCCACTCCAGAGTGGTCGAGGACCCAACAAAGTGTGGTGTTGTGTTGTTGGATAAACGAGAGCGACCTCCTTCTTTAACACATCTTGAATTGATGCGCGTTTGCCGGAGGTAAGTCCATTAGTCTTATCGTTTTTGCTGCTTTGTTTATAGCGTAGATCTCAGCTTGATCTGGGAGTCTAAAAGAGCAATTTAAGAATAATTGTTCCGAGTGCACCCCGATCCAGTGTCATTGTCTGTCTTTGAGCCGTCAGTGTAAATATGGTGACCACTACCATCTGACTAGACTCTAGTCTACCAATCTTTTCTGTCGGGTATCCATATTTGATATAGTCTTTGTTCAGATCTATCTTGGGAACCAGATAGTCTGTTTTCGATGCGTCTTGCAAGTGTTCCACAGATAGCAGAACTGATGCATGACCGCGCATGTTCTGCTGATTTAATTCTGGAAGCAAATTTGGCCGCTATCGCTTTAACATTTCATTTCAATGCGATAGGATCACTTCCAGCGCTGCTTGTTATTCCTAAACAAGCTAATCGTTGAACTTTTATGAGATTCTTAATGTAGGATTCCATCTGCACCGTCTCCGACCATACGAGAGCTTCATAAGTACTAAATATGGGTCTGATGACGATTTCAGACCCCATTTTTTGCCAATTGTCCTCTTACAGATTAAGAGAGCATTACAAGCCTTCTTCATTCTCTCCTCGGTGATCCTTTTCCAAGAAAGCTTTGAGTTCAAAATTATACCAAGATACTGGGTTCGTTCGATAGGGTTAGTGTTACTCCATCTATAGAAGGTAACTGAAAATTCGGTATCTTTCATCTTCTAGTGAACAGAACTGATTCGGTCTTGGCCATTAGACTTAGAGACCATTAGACTTAGAGAGTTCCTTTAACGCTGATTGCATGAGTCCGCAGATAGTCGGGAGAAACATCCCGGCCGTCAGAATGACTATTACATCGTCTGCATAAGCAACTATCTGGATCCTTTTCTTGCTCATGTTAGCGAGCAATTCATGTAAGACTAGGTTTCGCAGTAACACAGTACTAGGGGATTAACCCGAGATAGCCCAGCTTCCCTGCATTAGGAATAAAGACCACCCTGAGTTTTCTCCTTTTCGCCTTGAATTAGGGTTATACCATGAAGATAGAGATTCCCTGAAGATCTTAACTAATTGGTATAATTCCATCCGGTCCTCCTGTCATGAAGGGTTAGAACGAGTTTACCGCTCAGGTTACTTTAGTCTCTTTAGTTTCTTCTATCTGAGTTCCACAAGGCCTGGAACATTGTACATTGTTCGTCCATTCCTAGCATCTAGAGAATTCTGTTTGCATCAGATATTCAAATCGTTTCTGTCCTGTTTCTGTGAAGCTGTCATCGAATCTTGGAAAAAAACCAGATTTGCAGAGTTCCTTTGAGAGATATTTTCTAAGTCTTGAGAGCTCAGATGTATCCTACAAATTTTATGGCATTTATTTGATATCCGACATATGTCCGCCGAGGCTACGAGTTACATGGTCCATCTGATTAGTCCAATAAATCGATTGTGGAAATGAACCACAAATGTCGTTGATGTTTAGCTGATTAATTTTTGCAAAAAAAGACAGTCAACATCGCTCGATGGCGCTCACCATTCCTCATTGCGAAAGAAATAAAAGCCGGTGCTGCCGCCAGTGCTCTATGAACTTCGCATCAGATTTATTTATCTTTTTTTTTGTTCAAAGTAAATTTCCACATTTTGGAAGCCTTGTTTTACTGTTAAACGATTCATGACGACTTGTCAAACCTTACTGAATAGAAATGCCAACACAGTTTGCCATTCTCAGCATTCAAGCCATAGTTATTAATATCGATAGTTCTCATGTAGCTAAAAAAACATCTGATACATACATAAATAAATATAGTTCCAAACATATATTTTTGCTCGTGAGAGTACGGGGTTGCCCATATTTGACGGACCCGACGGATTTCGATTACTCTTTGGGCTCATTCCAATCGACGAGGCTTGTCCGCAGGCAACAATCTTTGCGCCAATTGAATCTTATTCGGGAATAAATGCAAATCAATGCAGATAATTCGTTGTAAAGTGGTCCGAGCAATGCCCAACTGCTGAGAACGGCGATTTTGGGACGTCCTTGGCGACGTCTCAACACTGGCCCGTGCAAGAGCAATATTCTCATCCGATCGCCTTGGTCGGTTTTGATTTGGCCTCATCGGATTAGAAAGAGCATCACCAGTCGAAAACCTTTTGTACAAACGTTTAATGGTGTTCTTAGAAGGCGCACATTACTTATTTCACATTATTTAATTTTTTATACTCACAATTGACTTCTTTTGTTGAATGTAAATTTCAACAATTTGGGAGCGCTCGCGTGGCGTGTACTGTTCCATGGTAAAAATCTGCTTGGATTGACGCTTCCAACGCGGTATGTCATTGACGTCTCTGTCAAAAGATACAGGGTTGCCAGATGGGTCCGTCGAATATTGGCAACCCTGTGCCTAGGCATACGTCTGGACACACTTTGGATGTGAATTCAACATATTTCTATTATAGCAAACGATTTGTGCTTCAAGGTAGCCTCCTAAAATTAAAGTTTTCATCGAATGATGGATATAACCTTCAAAAGGGACGAAAAAGGGTCACAGCTGGGAGCCCAATAGCAGGTTTTAAAAAAGGCCTCCAACGGAGGGTTAATATACATATACAAGGGGGATTCAATAAAGTACCCGTCTTAGAAATGAAGGCACCATTTTTTTTCTTATTTTTACACATTATTTTTCTAAAAAATCCATGAGGATTACGCCGTGCGCATCCGAAAAAATCTTCGTTATGACCTTTCCGGCCGATGGGACTGTCTTCACCTACTTTGGAGCAGCTTCACCGAGAAAAAGCCATTGTTTTGATTGTTGCTTAGTTTGTGGTGTGTAATGATGAATTCCGGTTTCGTCAACGGTTACAACTCGACGCAAAAATTCCTTCGAATCTCACTTAAATTGCTCCAAAAACTGCTACGAAGTTAACAGTCGCATCCGTTTGTTGTTGATTGTGAGTAATCGTGGGCCGACAATTTTTTCATCGCCAACTTATCATGTAAAATATTAATTGCAGTTCCGGTCGACACACCTATGGCCTTTGTTACTTCGCGCACTTTCGTTCGTCGATCAGCGAGAATCATGTCGTGGGCTTTTTGAATGATTTCCTCGGTAACCACGTTTGCCGGATGTCCTGGTCGCTCCTAAACAAAAACGGATGCTCGTCTACGTTTAAATTCGTTGAACCAATATCTAAATGGCGAAACGTCCCCATGGATAGCATCCAACTTTACTTTTATCTCCACGCATTTTTTCTCATCCAAAAGCAAAAAGCGAATTACCGAACGATTCTGCTCTTCTTCCATCTTAGCGAATATCACGAAACACGTCTTACTCGAATAGCTGCCAAATCCACACTAATCTATAAATCAGTCTAAAATTTGTTTTGTTGTGGTTCGATAGATAGCAGCACACGATGCTAATGCCAACTTTCTTTAGCAACGCCCTCTGTCATCAAACACGGGTGCTTACTTAACCGCCCTTGTACAATACGCGGCGAAACGAGAGCACATCATTTTCATCAGTTTTGACAGTTTAAAAAAAAGAAATTAATATTTTTTATTAATGCAGAAAAGCATAGCTGTTTGTCTAACAAAAACCGTACACCCGAGTTTCAAACTTCATATACAAATTAGAAAAATTCTACAAACTTTTCAACCCAGTTCCACGGGCTTTAGTTAGAGTTTCTAGCAATTTTGGTGCTTTTTAAATTTCATTATACTGCAAGTACGTAAAATGCACGTTTGAGGTTGCCGAAAAATTTTGTTGAATTGTCACAATATTTTTCGTGAAATTTCTTCATATAAAAAAAATTATGTTCAAGGCCATATAGCGATAGAGAAAATGCGCAAGATCGCCGGAAAACCATCACTGCGATTTTTGAGCCACTTCTAACTTGCACTTTAGTACACCAAAATTCAATGTACTGTAAAATTGCATACTACAATTTTTTTTATTTTGTTTTTTTTGAAATTTTCATTAAAAGTTTGAATTTGTGATAAAAATTGTCTTTATTTGAACAAAGTTTGAAATTTGGACTTGAATGGTTTTTATATGCAATATAGTGAACTGTATTTTCTTACAAAAAGAATTAAAATTAAATATAAAGCAAATGCATTGTCGAAACTTGTTAATAATCCAATTGCTATGGCTATTTAAAGCCGTGCATGTGTCCATATCTAGCGGGATCCGTTCGTGGGAACAAAGTTATAATAAACTTGTGCACAAATATACAAATCTGATATTTTTGTTATTTGCTAAAGTTTTTTCTTTGTTAACACCCATTTTCCTTTTTCTAATGGAAAAGCTTCAACTGCCTTATTTCCCCCCTTGAGCAATAAAGAATTATAATTTAATTAAATTTGTATTTTATTAAAATTTTAATTTTATCTACTATTTACGTATTTATATTTGAGCTAGAAAAGCAATTAGTAGTTTGCGTCCAAAGATAAAAATAAACGATGTGGACTCTAAAACTAAATATGCGCATGCGAATGATGACAGGGCAATTAATTGTATTTAATTGGTACCAATTAAATTAGTTGATGGTCACACAGTGAAAACTGTTTGCATATTTGCAATTCCACAAACTGCACTTATTCCCTGTGTGATATTGCAAATTGAAAACCAGCGACCACGCGTGGCGACTACTGCTCGGGTGTAAGCAGAATTTGCAATTTAACATTTGAAACATTTAGTCTACTTGAGATTAGGAGCCATCGCGGATGATTGGCATTCTCCATAGAGTTGTAGATGGGTCCACTTAGGCCTCCAGGTCCACTGAGATTCACACGTGTAAGTTTTCAGACAATTTCTGTCCTTCAATTGCCAATACACACAGATCAATAATTTCTGTTCAAGTTCAAGTAGAGAAGCCTTTCATAACTAAAGACTTCGTCACATCTTGAACGTTAGTTCTCAAATGCGCCTAGACTTGCCGCTTATGGCGCTCTCAAACTAAAAGCTACACTTTTAATAAGGGATTTGAATTGTTGCCCAAATTAAAAAAGGTCATATTCTCAACCCCATCTCGGACAGGAACGGAGCGGCTGGTGCCCTTTGCTCTCACAACATATTTGCCAAAAATTACCAAATTGCAATTACAAAATAATTTTCATTTGTGTTTTATATTATTTAATTCATTATTTTGCATACATGCACACATTAGTGGCATTACATTAGGGCGGGTCAAATGTTTTTTCAACTTTGTGTCGGCGACTGAAATATTTCATAAAATGCACTTGACCTCCTTACTTTTAATTTACTTTTAATTTTAGTTAAACGTGAAATGTTAAATAATAAAACAAAGTTTGGAAGAAAATATATATATTTGAGTATGGGATTGTTGTTGTTGAAGTGATTGAGTATTTCCCCTGAAATAATCCTAATTAGTGACAAGCACCGATTTACTACCACCGTCCTCGTATAATGATGTTGTTTTTTTTTTCTTTTTTGTTTATATTTTTTTTTATTAATTTTTTTTTTTTTTTGTTTTCTTTTTTTTTTGTTCTAAGTCAGATCCATTTAGTGAGGTCCAAGTATAACAGCAAATTCTTTACCTCGACGCCTGAGATCTCATTAATTTGCTGCAAGAAAGGCTTACCAAAGGGGCGGAGTCGTGCCCTAGCTAGCCCGGACATTCACATAAATAGTGGAAAAGACTTTCCTTCGCCCCTTCCGCTTGACCGCTTCTGCAGATGGGATTGAAGGGTAGGTTGATCCTCTGCTTTCCAATGGCCTAAAAGAGCTGCAGTGATACTGTTTTTAGAAGGGATACCAAAAGAAATAAATATAAAAAAAAATTGTATACATTGTATATTAGTACTTATTACATACGCCTCTGTAGTATGGTGAAAAGCCACAATGGCTAATTCAAGAGTAAAACCCCAAAACAGGCTACAGAGAAGTGTGTGCTTGGGTATCACAGGTGCCATGAGTACGACATCTGGTGATGCCCTTACTGCCATTCTGAACTTGCAACCTCTAATTCTTCAAATTCGAAAGGAAGCATGAAGGCGGCGTACAGGCGCAAGTTAAACGGAGTCTGGGGAAATGAAGTAAGCAATGGCCACTGTCAGATATACAGGGTTTGATTGAAAAGTAATGAGCTTTCCCGCGCGGAGCGTCTGCCAAGCGATCAACCGAATCAACTGGTGGGAGAAAATGATCGTTGGACCTTCCCCATCCACTAGAAACTGGTCCCAGTTCGCTGGCAACAGCAGTGCAGTGAACATCGCTCCGCGTGTGAAAGCTGTTTTAACAGTGTGTTAGGATTTTGCAGTGGCGAAAATGCAGCGATCATTGGAGCAACGTTCCTCTATCAAATTTTGCGTAAAGCTAAACAAAACGAGTACCGAAACCATTGGGCTACTCAAGGAGACTTACGGGACCAATCTCTGTCCAATGCCCAGGTAAAACGGTGGCACAAGTCGTTCAAGGAATGCCGGGAGGACGTCGAAGACGAACAGCGATCTGAAAGGCTTTTGACGACGCAAACAGACGAAGATGTGAACCGGCTTCGTGAATTTTTGAACATTGACCGTCGCGCTAGTCTACGTGAGATCAATGAAGAGTTAACTTTAACTTATTACAATGTGCGGGAAATCGTGACCGGAAAACTTGAGATGCGCAACGTGTGTGCCAAATTGGTTCCAAAGGTTTTGACTGATGAACAAAAGCAATTGCACACCGCCTTCCTCTGCACCTCTGCATTGGCCAAGATGGGGGTTCCGGTGCTTCCCCACCCTCCCTACAGCCCAGACCTGTCCACTCCGGACTTCTTCCGACGGATCCAAAACCAGTGACGGAAGCGGATCTGGATGGTACTTAGACGAAGACACTGAGTACTCCTATGCCACAGCACAGATGGCCACGGTATTCCTTACGGAAGTCTATGCCAACTTGAATGTGGCCTATTGGCTAATTGAGAAAAAGTGGCTGGGCAGCAGTATTGGAATTCGTAGTGACAGTCAAGCTTTACGGAAAGCCCTTGCTAGGCCACGCTGCTCTTCGAAGTTAGTCGGTGAATGTAAGACAAAACTGAACAGTGTTGCAAAACACAACAAAATTAGTCTTATTTGGGTGCCTGGACATTGTGTTATTACAGGGAACTAGTTGGCTGATAAATTGCCTAATGTAGGCTCTGCAAGTATGCCACTAGGCCCTGAACCCTTTCTAGGTGTCAATTTCGCATCGATTCCACTATGGATTGACGACTTCATGAGATTTACCCATAGGGGACGTTGGTCTGAGTTGAACTCGTGCAGAGTTGCCAAGTGCTTTGTGAAAGAACCAAACAGGAAAACAACGACCTTCCTCCTAACACTCAGCAGGAAGGACCTGAGAGTACTGGTGGGTGTAATCACAGGGCACAACGTCTGTGGTCAGCATATGACTGCCATGGGGGTCGTGAACAGCCCGATATGCCTATCCTGTCTTGAGAATGACGACACTGAAGAGCATTTTCTCTGTAGCCGTACTGCATTTTCCAGAATCAGACTTAGAATATTGGGTTGCGATACACTAGGTGTGGACAAAGTTCATACTCTTCCGGATCTCTTAAGATTCATCAATGAATCCAAGAGATTTATGGAAGAGTGACCTCAAACTAATTCATCCGTTTTAGCATCCACTTTTTATCTTTCCTATCTCTATTCTTTCTACTGAGTTCTATCCGGGTGTAGTACAATGGTCTACTGACTGAGTGCTTGGACTTGTCAAACCGCCCACAAATCTAATCTAATCTAAGTACTTAAGCTTTATAAAAAAATGTATTTTAATTTTTCTTTACAAATATTATTATATAAAAATTCACTTGACCCAAAGTACAATGAAAAAAAGTTGTTCCACGGTCTGCACCATTTCTCCTGGAAATGTTGATGGATCTGTAAAAGTAATAAAGTTCTTGTAAAATAAAGTTGTCTACAGTCTGTCGAGCCGGATTTTAGAATTTCGAAAAATTTTCAATTTACGGCATTTTAAAATAAGTCTGCGTTTTACGTCATAAATGTCACACTTTAATTATGTTTATAAAAAATTTTAATAAAAATATTTATAATCAAATCTATAGAGAAGTCACTTTTGAATATTTAAAACAAAAAACCGCATCAACATATATTAAAAACTGTATGAGTTCTCATGCAGACCGCGCCGGAAAAAGAAGTATCGAGAAAAAGGAGCATAAAGTTTGAGGTACAGAAACGCGAGGTCCGTTCTCTACCTAGTTAGTGGGCTGTAGAAGCTATAATATTGGGAATTTCCGCCTGAAATTTTCACGGTATATTCTTTCGAAATATCGAAAAATTGTAGATTTTTTGAAAATTCTGGACGTACCTATATAACCCCTTAGGATTTAGGATTCACTTATGATGCAAGTTTTTAAAAAAAAACTAAATGATTATTGTAGAATAATGTTTTTTAGTGAATCTGAATGGTTTACTTACCCAAAACAAATTTTTCTCGATATGAAAACCGCTTTGCACCAAAAAAACGATTTTTGAGGAGTTGAAAAATTAAAAAACAAAATTAATTTCAGCGAACTTTGCAAATATTTATAAAAAGTGAACCGTTCAGATTCACGAGGTTGTAACTTCGAATAATTAAAAAAAAGTTCATGCAAATCGGTCAAATAGTCTTTGATATATAATAATGACCGCGGCGGTAATTTTCAAAAAACACGACTTCGAGATAATCGCGTCTAAAGTTTTGCGTGCACTTCACGTTCCAAGAAAGGTCGCGCGCTTCCACGGTCTGTAACTGTCGTTCTAGTGCTCCGATCTCTATGATTTTTTGAATTTATATTTTCAAGATGATGTACTTTTAGAATATGCCATAAAAAATTTTCTACTTTTTAGTCCAACACAAGGTATATAACCCTTTCACCCCTTCTAATATATTTTAAGAACAAGAAAAAAAAAGAAAAATTGGTTGAGCTGGTTGAGCTGTGAAGTGAACTGTGTGTATTCTAGTGGGCAACTAGTATGTTTCCTACAGGGATGCTGCGCGTCTAAATAAATTCAACTCATCATCAGTATGCATGCCAATTACTTACATCCATATGTTTATTGCATGTGTCTAGCTGTCGTCTGACAATAATCGCTAGCGGACTCAACAGTTGGCACATGACCACACAGCAGCACCACCACATCCTCAACATCCAATTTGAGTGAACAGTACCCGGTCCATGTGGCTCATATGCGACGTGTAGTCATTATACAAGTAGAGTCAATGATTTCATATGCTGTCGCTGCTGGAAAATTTCAATTTATCTATGCATGAACATGCGCCTGTTGCATGCCCGGCTGCTGTTCACGAGCATATGCATGTGCTAGAAAATGTTTGCTTAATAAAACAAAAATAAAATACATTTCTGATTATCTACTTTATATAGCATAATCAATGTGTAGACTACCGATCCAAATGGTACACACACACACACGGCAGCTGCATATATTACGTAGGAAATAATTAATTCCATGCTATTTCGCCACTTTTGTTAGACACCTACTCAGCTGAATATATCACTAAATTATTCGGACAAAATGAGCATTCATGTCTACATAGTATCCACATGCCACTTAGATTATTTTGATATTTATGGGATTGAAATTACTGTCTACTGGCAAAAGGATTATGCAGTTGGTAGTCCAGCTAATGAATGCGTGATACGTGCGTGTGGGGGTCTTTGCACTTGTGTCAGCTGCGGCGTGAGAGAAAATTCAAAGGCAGAGCTCAAATTATGAGAATTGATTTGCATAATTAATTGCATTACGTAGACTCGACTTTTGGAAATAAATGGAGTTTATTGCTCCTGCGTGCAGTATTTTTAATTGCTATTTAAATGCACACAGAGTGCGACGCGAGTGATAAATTCAGCCACCTGAAAGGAAAATACATAGAATTAATGGCTCACAAATTAAGGGGTTCATGTGCGTACGTCCAAAACTTTAAACAAATTTATTTTTTTACAGTTTATTTTTCTTTATAAATGGTGGTTAAATTTCAAGGGCCGATGTTGAATGTAAGCCACACCTAAACGTCAAGGTTTTTTCTGCATTTAATTTAACATTTTTCAATTTTAGACTAACTCAATTTGAACCATGGAGAGATACATAATCGAGCAACGCCTTAAAGTGTTTCAGGTTTATTATGAAAACAGGCGTTCATATCAAAATGCATATCGCGCACTTCATCTTCAGTGATGAGGCACATTTTCCCCTCAGTGGATTCGTCAATAAGCAGAATTCCCGCATTTTGGCGATTGATAACCTACGAATTATTGCCGAAAAACCAATGCACCCACAAATAGTGACTGTTTGGTGCGATTTATGGGCCGGCGGCATCATTGGGACGTATTTTTTCCAAATACTGTGAATAGTGTTCGCTATCGTGAGCTTATAACGAACTTTTTATGGCCCGAATTGGAAGATATGGATGAGGACGATATGTGGTTTCAACAGAACGGTGCCACTTGTCACACAGCTAACGAAACAATGGCTCTTTTGCGCGAAAAATTTGATGACCAAATAATCTCACGTCGCTTGTATATGTAAAACAGCTTATGACATCAACGTCAAAATTGTGCTAATGACAGTTCAATATATTGTTTATAAGCCTATGAAAGCATTTGCGTCTCAGTTTTGTTGAATTTTTTTTTTCTGTGATGGAATTCAAACGTAATAGTGTGATTGCGTTATATTAGACTGGAAAATCACAACCAGCCATTGCTCGTGAGCTGCTCAAAGTGAATAAAATGTGTGCGTATCGCACTATAAAACGTTACAATGATACTGGTAGCATTGCAAAACGCTATGGAGGTGGACCAAAAAAAACCGAAACAACGCCAGAAATGGTTCGGAAAGTGAAGGCTCGACTTGAACGAAATCCACGTCGAAGTGGAAGAAAAATGGCCAAAGAACTGAAAATATCGCAAGACAGCATTCGACGCATATTGGAAAATGAGCTCAAGGTCAAGACTTGCAAGTTCCAAAAAGCGCACGATCTTTCACCCCAGCAAAAAAAAGTTCGGTGCGAAAGAGCAAAGGAGTTGTTGCGCTTGAACGAACGTGGCGAATTTCCTAACATTGATAAAAAAAGCTATCCCAATTGAGCAGTTCATAAACACTCAAACCGATCGTGTTTACTTGACCGAACGCTTATACGAGAATTTGAGCTTACATCGCAAGTAATGGTTTGGGCCGCAGTGACCGCTGATGGACGCTCTCCAATCGTTTTTATCGAGCCTGGTGTCAAAGTGAATGCGACTTATTATCGGGAACATGTTTTAGAAACTGCTTTAGAGCCGTGGGCACACAAAAATTTCGGTCGTAGACCATGGGTGTTCCAAAAGGACTCGGCACCGTCTTATAAAGCTCGTGTGAACCAAGAATGGTTAAAAAATCATGTTCCATACTTCATTTCGTCCACACAATGGCTTTCGAATTCGCCAGACGCAAATCCGATGGACTATTCCATCTGTTCCATTTTGGAGAGCAAGGTGAGCACTAAGAAATATGCCAGTATGGATGCGCTGAAAAAAGCGATTATACGAGAATGGGCCAAAATACCTCAAGATCACATTCGTGCAGCATGCAACTCATTTTTTGACAATTTGAAGGCTATAGTCAAGGCAAAAGGTGGTCATATCGAGCTAAAGTGAATATATGTTAAAATTGTAATCATTTTTCAACAATTTTGTCTTTGAAATCAATAAAAACTAATTTCACACAAAAAAGTTATGGTGTTTTGAATAGGTAACACTTCATATCATAGTTTAAGTGGTTCTTTAAGGGGGGAAGCTTGTCTAGAATTTTGAAAAAATCGAAAAATTTTTTTTTGTCTTAAAAGGTGCTTTAGGGTCTTAGAAATAATATACCAAATGAGGGATGCCAGCAAAAATGTCTAAATGCCCAAATTTTTCATTCGACGGCAGTGCCTCGCAGGTATGCCCCGAACGCTATTTACAACTTTAAACGCGTTTTTCTCGAAATCACTTTTTTTAAACTGGCCGAAGACATAACTCGAACAAATCTTTACCGATTCTTACGAAATTTTGACAATACATTCGAAATACCTTTCTCCGGAGACATACGTAGGATTTTTTATTTATATTACATAGTTTTTTTTTTTAATCAACAATTTTATGTCGTTCTTTATAGTGAAAATTGTAACTTTTTGTTCAAACGTGCACCATTTCGCGAAAAAACAAAATATCGAAAAAATCCTACGTACGTCTCTTTCTGTTGTTATATAGAAACTAAAAAAATTTTATTTTTTGATCCAGGACAAAAATTAAGGAGTTTACGTCTTCGGCATTGGACCCACTAGAAAAAAATGCGCCTTAGGAGAACTGCTGGACAGCGGCCATTTTGAAATTAATTCAGACGAAAAATTTTGTATGTGTACCATGAAAGCTATATTATTAAACCTATTTCACAGATTTTCGATTGATTCCTTTGTTGAGTCAAAATAAATTCATAAAATATGCCCATTTTTTGCGCTCTAGACCAGCTTCCCCCCTTAAAGCGTTTATTTTTGCCGGCATTATTGCTTTTAAAAGTTTATATTTATTGCTGAATTTGAATAAAAATAAGCACTTTTATACTCACATATTTATCGCTCTTAATCCGATTTACTTGCACACAAAATATTTAAGACTGCGTAAAATCTCAATTTATCACCAGAACAATCATACCAATAAGCTTCCCTTTCATGCCATAAGCAGCTCACAAATGATACTTTATTTACCTGACTCAAACTTTGTTTTTTTCTCTGCTCTTTACTTCCATATTCGCTAGGTGACATCATGGACATACTGGCTCTACTCAATTCCAGCATCAATTTTATACTCTACTGTTCGATGAGCCGTCAATTCCGCACCACATTCACCAAGCTCTTCCGACCCAAATTCCTCGACAAGTGGCTGCCGGTGGCTCAAGACGATGACGGTGGCATCGGCGCCAATGGCCGGCAGCGCGGAGAGCTTGCGAGCAAATCGCACGCCGTCGAACAGCAATGTTTGACGACACAGGTGACGAATGTGTAGCATCGAAGTCAATTGCGTTGCTGTCGAGCGACTCCATCATACGGCGATGAGGAGACGAGTGCCGTAGCTGCTGGTAATGGCTTTTGCGGTTGGGGTGGCGTACTAGTGGCCAAAGTGGCAGGCAAGAATGGTGAGCAACCGGCGAACGGCAATGGCAACGCTGGACGAGACAGTAAATGTGATGCTGGCAGTAGCGAACAAGAAGTCGATTATCGACACAACAACAACAATTGCAGTAGTAGTGGTAGTGAAGGCGCCAGGGTAACTTACACGGCAGTGCATTTACAACATCAGCTAGAGCAGCGACCGGGTAGAAACGGCTGGCGTAGCAGCAACCGCAGATACAGTCTACTGCGTTGCATATTATGTAATTTCCAACAAAGCCACACGCAGCCACAACAACGCGTTTCACTAGCCGAACAGAGAGAACAAAAAGGTCAGCTGTATGTGCAAACACGAACGCAAAGAAGTGAACAGCCACAATCTCAACCGCAGGCTATTGTTGTTGCAGTGGTAGTTGGTGCCTCAATCGACCATCAAATACAACAACAAGAGCCGCAGCTGACCAGCAACATAAGCGCCAAGCACCATAGAAATGCGATAATGATAGGTGGGTATGATTGTAAGGATAATGTTGGTGGTGGCGGTGTTGGTGGCAGTGGCAGCGACTCGCATGGCCGTGGTCACGGTTTCGGCGCCTACGAATGTGAAAGCATTAATAATGGCGGTAGTGAGGCGCTGTTATAAAGAGTAGTAACGACTGCATTAGTGGCTGGTGATAAGCTCGTTAAATGTTGCATACTTCAAGGCTGTTGTAGTGCTACAAGCAAATGAAAGCGGCGCATGTGTGTATGTATGTGTCATATAAGTGCGTGCGCACACAAAGCAAACTAAATTATATTTTTTAATTACATTAACGTAAGCTAATTAAGCAAAACTTAAGTAGGATGTACTTACTTATCTAAGTAGGTTTAAGTAATTTAAATAAAAGTGCTAATAAAAATAAATTTTTTTGTTTGTTCAAATTTCCTATTCATATTGAGCTCCAAAGTTTAGTCATATAAATTCGTACAGTAAATAAAAAATGCAAGCGCGCATGCAACTAACATGGAAAGAATTAGGCATCAGAATGATGACCAATAAAACCGAAATTTATGTGAGTGTAAAATACAAATTTAAGTATTTGCTTTAGTAATAAATTATACTTCAGCACAAGAGCGAAGCCTAAGAATATATTGGTGCTACATACACGTGTTTCCTTTTCTAAAATATTAACTGACTAGTTTGGGGATAGCTTAGATAACGGCACACATTAGCTCAGCCATAAGCGAGCAATTTGCGTTTGTGGTTTATGGTTAGATGTTTCTACCTATCCTGTCTTTAGCTGGCATTAGAGATGAGGGCAAGAAAAATTAGTATTCGGATGTCGTGGATATTCTCCTATTAATAAGTTTTATTTTTCACTTTTTTCTTCTTTTTTTTCTTGTGTAGAACATAACAAATCGCTTGTAATTAAATTTAAGCTCAACAGTAATTTAATTTTCCTACTTAATAAAACGATTCATAAGCTCCGTTTGGTCTAGGTATCTCCATAAAGGGCCTCGAATTATTTTCAATTATTGCATTAAAAATAACTAAACCGATGACGAAATCTTCACTGACGGTTCTAAGATAAACTATGTTGCGCGATCTGGCCTCTATGCGGAACCACTGAACTTATCCAAATCAATTCGACTTCCTGACTCTACCAGCGGGTTCCATGTGGAGCTACTAGCAATCACGGAAGCTTGCAAATCACTAAAACACTATAAAGAAATTGGTGCAAGAGTAGCTATCTTTTCAGACAGTCGAGCAGCTATCAAGGCCTTAGACCCCAACTATATTTCGCCCAAATTAGTTTCAGTGTGTAGAGAGGAACTAGAATTGCTCGGCCACTGGCTTCAAATTAATCTGGTATGAGTTCCCGGATACGGAATATATAGGGTGGGCCATGTAAAATTTGCTTTTTGAATCGGCTATAAAAAAAAACTAAACAATATTTTCTCAAACTTTTTTTTTTATTTTGAAGATTGAACATTGTCATTTATGAATGAAAAATAATATCGTTCAAATGACTGTCATGACTGGCTTTACAGTAGGCCATTCGATCAACCCAATTTTTAAGCACATTTTCGATTGTTTGGGCTCCAATTTCATGAATGGCAACTTCGATTTCGTGTTTTAAAGCATCAATCGTCTCTGGATGGTTCGCATAGCATTTGTCTTTAACGGTTCTCCATAAAAAATAGTCCAACGGGCTTAAATCACAGCTCCAAGGCGGCCAATTGATTTCGGAATTTCGGCTGATTATTCGGTTTTCAAAAACGGTAGCCAAAAGTTCGAGTGTAACTTTGGCAGTGTGACAAGTTGCACCGTCCTGTTGAAACCAAATGTCGTCCATGTCATCCTCTTCAATTTTTCGAAACAAAAACTCGTTGAGCATGCCACGGTAACGCTCGTCATTTACTGTAACCGCGGAAATAGGTTTTCAATATTTCCCAATTTTGTGCAAGCGTATAGCGTCCAATTTCGTAAATGTCAAGCCTTTAAGTAAATTATGAACACATTTGGCATGTCATTTGTGTTACCATTCTCAAAAAAATAGGTGCTTCAAAAAGCAAACGCTATATGGCCCACCCTGTATAATTGAGTGAATGTTGTATTTGGGCCGGGATCCATCTGGACCCGGTGATTTAAATGGCTTAAAGGTGTTCACTCCCCAGGTTATCCTGGTTTCAGTGATTATACGAGGGGTGTCTTTATATTTCGGGATTTGGCAACCCTAGTGTTGCAATCTGGCAACTGATAGCTGTATCGCAAAGTTTGAAATTTTTTGGCTTTTACGTACTCAGAACGTTTTGAAATACCAGCGCTATTTGTGTTGTTTACAGTAACTTAAAAGATTCATCTCGGTCCAAAAATGAAATTAAATCGTGCGTTTATTTTTTACAACTTTCGACGTGGATTAACTCAGTTTTTGGCGATGAAGCTCCATCAAGGACCAATGTTTATCGATGGTATGATGAATTCAATCGTGGTCGTAGTTCACTCCAAGACGAATTTCGTGAAGGTCATGCAAAATCAGTTGTTGTTCCGAAAACCATTGATGCTGTGCGCGAACTGATATTGCAAGATCGTCATGTGACCTATCGTGAGATTGAGACAATTTTAGGCATTAGTGGGACCAGCATACATTCAATATTGCATAAACATTTGACTGTCAAAAAATTTGTCGGATCCCACACAATTTGTCAATCGCTCAAAAAAAGGCTCGTGTCGATTGGTCGAAGGAAATGCTCACAAAATACGATCGCGGGGCTTCGAAACACGTCTATGACATCGTGACAGGTGATGAATCATGGATTTGCGCGTATGAGCCCGAAAGTAAACAGCAGTCGACTGTATGGGTGTTTCAAGATGAGCCAAATCCAACAAAAGTTGTTCGCGCACGAAGCACTTCCAAGCAAATGGTCGCCTGTTTTTTCGGAAAAACTGGACATATCGCAACCGTACCACTAGAACAACGCAGAACAGTAAATTCTGAGTGCTACACAACCATTTGTTTGCCAGTTGTCTTCCAAGAAATTAGGAAAACCAATCGCCAAAGACGGATCACTCTTCACCAGGACAATGCGAGCTCTCACACATCGGCTCAAACAACTGCATTTTTGAGCACCCAAAACATCGAATTAATGGGTCATCCGGCGTATACTCGTAGTCCTGACTTGGCTCCGAATGACTTCTTTTTATTCCCGTACGTAAAAAACAAACTGAGAGGTCAACGTTTTTCGACACCTGAAGAAGCGGTTGCGGCATTCAGAATGTATGTTTTGGAGGTACCTCATTCAGAGTGACAAAAGTGCTTCGACAATTGGTTCAAACGCATGCAAAAGTGTATAGATCTTCATGGAGAATATTTTCAAAAACAATAAAGTGATTTTCGATGATTAAAATTGGTTTTTGTTCTCTAATCCCGACATATAAAAGGCACCCCTCGTATCTTCAATGTCAGAATTAGGTCTTTCTGTGGGTTGGGTACGTAATGCTGTATGATACAATATTCTGTTTACAAAATGCTGTATACAAAATTCTGTATTGCAAAATGCTGTAAAAAATATTCTGTATTGCCGAAATTCTGTATTGACGAAATTTTGTATTGACAAAATTCTGTATTGACGAAATGCTGTAAGTAAATGATAATAAATTCAACAAATTTTATAAAAAAAGTGCGCACATTTTTTCTTCAGTTTCGATAGAATCCACCGTATTTGTGCGTAGAACTCCTTTTGGCGTGGGCGGCCTTCGGCCGCGCTTCAAAAAAATAACCGTCATCAGTCCAACTCCGGCTACGCAATCCCCTGTAATTTTGCGTAGAACTCCTTTTCGCGTGGGCGGCCTTCGGCCGCGCTTCAAAAAAATAACCCCATCAGTCCAACTCCGGCTACGCAATCCACCGTATTTTTGCGTAGAACTCCTTTTTTCGTTGACTTTTGTCAACACAAAATTTTTTCAATACAGAATTTCGTCACTGCAGAATTTTGTTACGTTAATTTACAGTATTTCGTACGAAAAGAATTTTGTATATACAGCATTTTGTAGGGATCCCTCTTTCTGTACTATTGTTGATTAATACGCTAGATGATTCGTTGCTGGGAAAGTGTGTGTCCACTAGCAACTTCAGAGTTTCGTCACTCGAGATAGTCCAACTCTTATCCGGTTTTTGGAGGTATCCGGAGGAATAGTGTTTTTTGAAAGGATTTTATGCAGTCTAGAAGCTTCTGTGGCTCCTTCGATTTCTCCACAGAACGTTCTTCAACCAGACTTTTTCGCTTTCCTAACTTCTTTTTTGTAAATTCCAACGCACTAACTTATTAAAAAGATATCCCCATCAAAACCATTTTTATGAAATCTCAAAAATTACGTATGAAATGACAAATAAAACAAATCACAGCGCAGTACTCATGCAACTTGTATGGATA
Organism: Anastrepha obliqua; assembly: GCF_027943255.1. Classification (NCBI taxonomy): domain Eukaryota; kingdom Metazoa; phylum Arthropoda; class Insecta; order Diptera; family Tephritidae; genus Anastrepha; species Anastrepha obliqua. The sequence continues at coordinate 8,173,127 of NC_072894.1, forward strand.
AATTTAAATCGCCAGTCGGCACGGTTAGTCGTTTATAAATCGAGCTAATATTTTTTTTTTCTACCCAATATAGGAACATTTAAGAAAGTATGCGTAAAGAAATATTGAACTTGAAATTTAGGGAGTAAATATTATTCTTAATTATCACAAATTAAAACTATCACATACGCGCATTTACTTATTATATCTATAACATTGGCCCATTACAAATTTCGCGCTCTCATCTCTTGCACGCCCAGCAGCTGTTAATTTTGGTACACACAGAAGTGCTGTTAATGAGCAGAGCTGTAAGAAATTCAAATGTTATTGATGCTATGTAAAAATGAGTACAAACCGTTGTACATGTACAACCAGCGTATTTATGTATGTATGTATACTAGATTTGTTTTTCAACTACTTGCATACATTTGTATATTTAATATATAATATAAGCCAGGCAGGTTTCAGAGAATGCAAAAATTTGGCTGTAGTATTTTATATAAACGAGTACGTACTTCAACTAGTTATTATTAGTTAAACAAAATATTTATTCGTAAACAAATTTTAACGTTCAATGACATTAGTAGCGAACATTTAAATATTTATATTAAAATATATTACAATAAAATGAGCGTGAAAAATAATAAAAAAAAAATAAGTAAGAAAACTTTTGTAAATAAATATAATCTTAGTACTTAGTACTTAAAATCATATAAGTTTTATGCACTAATTTGTATATTTGACATTACACCAAATTCTGTTTTACTGCTGTAGGCATATGCTGAAGGAAAAACCAGCAACTGGTGCGAAATTTTGATCATGCAATTGCAGCAAACAGCAAAATTTGGTCGAAAAAAGTGGCCAGTGAAGGAAAAATCTTAAACAAAGGACAAAAAACAAAGGGCAGAAATTGGAAAAAAAATATTTATCGCTGAAAGTAGAGTATATTTGCTGAAAACCTTAATCCAAAACAAAGAAGTAAAGAAAAAAATTGATGAATTCATCACAACTTTTTATAAATCTGTAATTCACAAACTTAAAGGTTAACAAAAATTTGCTATCAGCTAAAGAAATCTAACTTAAACAAATTAATGCTTCTTCTTCTTCTTTCATAGCGTTACAACGTGGGGTGCATCATAGCTTCCTTCAAAATGCTCCGCCAAAGCGGTCTATCTTGAGCTGTTGCTTCGTATTTACGTATTCCCAGCTTCTTAAGATCGTGTTCCACTGCGTCTATCCAACGGTTCCTCGGCTTGCCTTTGACCTTCACGCCCATTAGCTTTCCTGTCAAGGCCTTCTTCACGGTACAGTCAACGGGCATACGGATCACATGACCTAGCCGTCTTATGCGCTGCTCTGTAACAAAACGCACAGGTGTCTCGTTCTGAGTTAGATCGTTCAGTTCAGAGTTCAATCGGATTCTATAGGTACCATCATCCATTCTTATTGGGCCAAATATCTTTCTTAAAATTGTTCTTTCCATGCGAGCAATCTGAGCACAATCATCAACCTTAAGCATCCATACCTCACAACCATATGTTAGGATTGGTCGAATAAGGGTCTTGTACATAGTGAACTTTGTAGCTTTAGACAAAAGTTGGGACTTGAACAAGTTAAGGTGGGCGTAATACGCTTTGTTGGCCGCGTTCATGCGATCCCTGACGGCGGAAGTTGAATCACCGCTACATGCGAACTTAACTCCTAGGTACTTAAAATGCTGCACTGTTTGAAAAGTAGATGCTCCCACATGGAAATTTGGCATATGTGCAGGCCGCCTCGATTTCAACAGATGTGTTTTGCCCTCGTTTACAAAAAGGCCAATATCGTTCGCAATTTTGTAAATTTTTAAGAAAATTTCTTTTAAGTCATTCCTGTTTCTTGCGAGAATAGCGATGCCATCTGCATAAGCGCATATTTGGGTTGTTTCAGGCATCAAGGTACCACCTTTGTTGACTTCCCTTACGACAAAGTGCAGCATCAAATTGAATATGACTGTTGATAGGGCATCACCTTGTTTTACACCTGTTTCAATAGGGAACGACTCTGTGAGCTTTCCTTGAATGATCACTTTTGCTTGTGTATTTTTCGAACGTTGCGCTAACGAGCCTTATTAGTTTGGCAGGTATTCCAAGAATAAGCAATATGTGCTAGATCCTATCTCTTTTAACACTGTCGAAGGCTTGTCTGAAATCAATGAACAGGCAGTGAATAAACCATTTGTCGATTGTAGACTTGCCTCTACGAAATCCGCATTGGTAGCTTCAATTATTCTTTCAGCATATTCGTTGATTCGTTCATAGAGAACATTTCGATGGTTTTCGAGAAAAGCGACACAACTCAAAATTAACTCAAAATTCAGAGTTTTGCCGTTAAAAGCAAAAATCAACTACAGAGTTTATATATTATATTTTTATCTGGAAAAGCGTCATAAACGAATCTTGAAGCAATTCTGAGAGATGGCGTCAGTGTCGTTTTGTCAGGTGACCGAATTGGTGCGTAACTTATCTAGAAAACTGACCCAACTCAGTATTTTGTATTTTTGAATTATGTCACTTTTCTCGAAAACTATCGATTTGTAGGCCGTGCTAAGCAGTGAGATACCACGATAATTATCGCATACTCTCTTATCACCTTTCTTCGTGTACTGGGAAGATTATGCAACCTAGCCAATCAGATGCTATAAATTATTTTTCCCATACGTCTATTATTAAATGGTGGAGGCACTTATGTAACTCCTCACCACTTTCTTTCAGGAGTTCAGCCGCTATAGAGACCTCGCCGCTTGCCTTTCCATTTCGAACCTTTTTAAGGGCCACGATAATTTCGACAAATTCTGGTGGAGGGATGATGTTTTCAACTGTAGCTATAGCTCGCCAAGGTGAATGCTCTTCTTGATGCTTATTATTTAGAAGATTGTCAAAATGTTGTCGCCATCTTTCTAAGATTTCTTGGTCAATTTGTAATATATCACCATTTTCAGATAAGCAAATATTTATTCTAGGCTGAAATACTGTCGTTTGGTTTTTAATTTTCCGATAAAAGTGAGCCGTGTTACACTTTGCATTTAATTCTATTTCCTTAATTTTATTTTTGATGGATTCTTTTTACTTTTTATTTATAACTTTTCTAGCTGCCGATTAATGCTTAGGTAATTACAAAAAAAAATATGTTTTTTGACAAAAATTATAACTGCAAAAAAAGCTGTTTTTTGTAATGCGGAATAACAATTTTCCATTTTATTTAAACTTAAAATACATTTGAATTTACTTAAAATGAATTTAGTTTTACTTAAACTTAAAATTAATTACAAAAAAAGCTGTTTTTTTACAAAAATGATAGCTACTGGGTTGCCATATTCGACGGACCCATGTGCTTTTTTTTTAAATCAAAGAAAAACACAATTTTTTTGATGTTGACGATAATAGTAATTTTATTTGGTTCAAGTAGATTTATTGACATCACTTTTTGCATATGACATCTCTCAAATGGCCGCCTTGAGCCTGTACGGCGTATTGTGCCCGTTTTGCAGCATTTCCCATCGATGTTCGCGGATTGAATTGAATTACTATACGCAACTTACCTGCTCTCTGCTCAAAATATCTTTTCTTTAAATATTTGCAATGCTGCGCAAGCACAAAGGGACGCATTTCTTGGAACAGATAGAAATAATACTAATTGAAGTATCATGTAACTCAATAACAACTTTATAATTGCACTGTCCTGTACTTAGTAACACACAAAAGAATTATCCAGAATTAATTTTTAGGACAACTTAAACTGAGTTAGTCGTAGTAGCAGCAATAAAAGCTCTTTCTTTCATGCCTTTATGGCTTCATGTCTTCGTTCCTTCATGTCCTCATTCCTTCATGCTATGTCAACGCTACCATTACTGGAAATGTGAAAGCGCTACTCTACCTTGCTTCTCTGGGCAATTAATAACCCGAAGCCAATTATAAACTATATTACTTTAGCTCAATACATTCAGTAGCAACTTATGTGTAATACTTTTTTCATTCGAATTTTCAATTAAACGCACACAGCACAGCACGGCATGGCACAGCAAACAAAGCAACTAATAAATTGTAAAGACAAAGAATTGTTTTGCTTACAAGAAAAGTGTTCAGCTTTTAATTACACTCTCAATATTAAAAACAAACTCAAAAAGTTCTACATCAATGACCTCATTTTCTCTATCTGCAATCGACGTTCGTAAATAGCAAAATATGCGAGGATGCGAGGGCGAGTTTGGCATTTATTTCTGATAAAGCATTGAATTGCATGGTCACTTAGCCATTCGAACGAAGTGACCCAGTTTAGATTAATTAGTTGTAAAAAACAAAAGCGAAAATAGCAAAACAATCAAAATGACAAATTAGTAATTTTTACGTAATTGGAATTGTTGGAAAAAGGTATCTGTCATACCTGCAGTTGCGCTTCGTATTGCAATGGTTTGGCACCTAATCAGTCATTTGTTTGTTGCTATGACCTTTGAGTGCGTGCCAGTGTTTTGTTTTTGTCAGAGTTCCGTTTTTGTTTTTTTTAGTGCAATACTGCTTATATATATTTTGCTGTAACTGATATGAGCTTATGACAGAGGGGGATAATAGATTACTAAGCATGAGACAAACAAAATTGTGAGGGGAATTTCCGCTGCCCGGCTACTTGGGAGATTCGGCAGCCGAATTCTGCACGATCATTTCTCATGCATTCACGCACTCATCCCCACACACAGTCGTTGTTCAGATGGCAACGAAGTGTTATTGGTTGGTTTGTTCATGCATCACCAACACAATCTTAGTTTTTTCGTAACCCAACCGATACCTTACCAATACAAAACAAACAAAAAGAGGAGAATTTACATGTTTACGAACGTTCAGTGAATGGCTTGGTAGTATTGTGATTTGTGAGAGTTAAACTAAAAAAATTACTAATTAAAAACGAAGTGCCGAAGCACAAATATAAAGCCTCGAAATGCATTTTTTTACGTATTTATTTATGTGAATGACGCCGTGTCACACACGTGTGTGTGTGCGTGTTACTTGTGTTTGGTTGTTTCCATTGCTTTCGCCTACTCTTTCTCATCACAAGCAAGCAATTCCTCTTCATGTTGATTATTTATTCATGGGCTCTGACGACACGGCGTATTTGGAAGGCGCAACCTTGTACTCTATCATCCTTGGTACAGCCTGAGTAGCTAAGGAAGCAAGCACATACATTTTTATTATTTTATTTTTAATATGTGCTTGCGTTTATTTATTAGGTATGAATTGCTCATAAAATCAGAATCAGATGAATATGCCACTCGTAATTTCAAAAATATCATAAAAACGAAGAAATAGCACTAGAACTAACATCTAAAAAACGGCGGACGTAGAACAAAGCAGAAATATTTTTTTTAAATAATCTTTCAAAACAAAAATCTCGAAAACGTAATGAAATTAGTCAGCAATAAGCTAAATAGTAATGTCTTCAAGTAGCTACAACGACTCTCTCGATAACCCTGTATATAAGTAGTTCACAAGCATGAATAATGAATGAAATGCGGAACACAGGATTACAGAGATTGCAGTCGCAGTGTAAAGAACACATAGGCGGTGCCATCCGCAAACTGTCTCTTTATTCTTGAAGAATTGCATAGAAGAAGTGACGTCGGCACCGAAAATAAACAAACTTTTATGCGTAAAACTACTTTTTTGCGTATCAAACAGTGATTTTTTTCATTTTTAAATTAAACAAAATAATAACAATTAAGTGCCGTATGTTAAGGGGGGACCCTCATTTATCGGGTCAAAAAAATCGATTTTTTGGAAATAATTTTAATCTATTCTACAACTATTTAAGAATATACTTTCAAAATTTCAAGTCGATATCTGTATTTTTGAAGGAGTGACAAAATTTTTAACAGGACGCGACGGGTGGCCTGATCGCCTGTATCCAAAACTTTAAACGCGTTTTTCTCGAAACATCATTTTTCGATTTTGTGTACACAATTGAGAACGCTGTATTGAACCAATCAGGCTTTACAATAGCTCATTTTAAAGATAATTAAATTGTTTTCAATGTGACATTAAGTGTTTTTAAAAAAAAAAAGATTTTCATATTTTTTTGTAATTTTAAAGTCAATTTTTATGCATGAAAAATCACTTTTAACATAAAACTGGGTAAAAAATATCAATTTCGACATTTTTTTTTTAAATCAAAATGTCACATCGAAGGTATTATCCTAAAGTTTAAAAAAAAATTTGGTTTTTTTATTTCAGAAAAAAATTCAGAGCGCTAGAATGTACACAGATAGAATGAGGTGCCATGGACGAGGTGTATATTTCCATACTTAAAATGTTTTTTTTCTTCTCCGAAAATTTTTGTAGACAGTCAAGACATTTATTAAAGTACTTTATGAATTACAAAACGTTTGAAGTTATTTTACCTGAGAAAAAAATTCCCAAAAATGATGCATTTTTCGACCGTCTAAATGAGGGTCCCCCCTTAATTGACAGCTCAAAAGGTAATAAGGCCTTCAAAAGCGTTCTTTTTCTTGCTTTCCATTTGCTTTCGCTTATTCTTCAACCGATTTTTCGTGTGTTAAGTTGCGCAGCTGACGTTGCGGCACAATCTGGTATTCTATTCTTCTTGCATTGAAGTGGAAACATTAGCGTAACCTTGCCGTGACGTAATTCAGATGTGTGCCAGCGATAAATACCATAAATATAGGGTGCCAAAATAAACTGTTTTGGTAAATAAAAGTGACAAGTATGCAGACAAGAATGATAATAGAAAAGGGAATAATTTGTGTATACAAAACTCCACAATTATGTCAACTTAACAGCTGATAGAATCGAATTCGCTGTAATTTGAGTAGCGCCAGCGCAAAATGCGCAGCCTTCTGCATTCTCTCAACCATGCGTTTCATATGCCCGATATGGGAGTTGGAGAGTTGGAGGCTTGAATGTTGATAGTGCACACATTAGAAAAACATGAATACCATATCTAGTTATACATAATGGCGCACACGCAATCATGGTCCAACACAAAAGCCGACTTTATTTTTAGAATTTGTCATAGTCTGCTTAGTATACAACATAAAATGGCCCTTGTTTGAATAGTGCATACATTGGAGTGGCACGGTTGTGTATGGCGTCCATTTAAAGTAGAAAAATATTCTAATATAACTGATGAATATATAGCTATGCACAAAGACACAACGAACTTCCCTACAATAATATATAAATAGTGATAATTATTTTATCTGGATGACCTGGTTGGTTGGTTAGAGTGGCGATTCATCCAGAATTCAACTAGCACCGCCGCACCATTTTGTTGCCACATCCTCGCTACCAACTTCTTTAACAGTTATTTACAGCAAGACTATATCCAATCTGTGCGGTTAAGGAAACTTAGTAAGTTGTTGACGTCTAAGCCAGACAGTTGCTCGAGACTCTCGAACAGCGGCTTGCCCAGGGTTAACATTCTATCCTTCCATAGGGCAGGGCATTCATAGAGAAATTGGAAGATTGTTTCCTTTTTCTCCGGTTGTTTGCTACTGTGACAGTATGTGTTGTGAGAGATGCCCATTTTGGCGGCTTGTTCTCCGATAGACCAGAAGCCAGTTATGACTGCCGTTAATCTACAGGCGTCTCGTCGCTGGATGACCTAGTAAAACAAATTTTGTTGCACAAATCTATTATACGAGGAGGTTCAATAATGTGTTAGATATAAAGACACCATTTTTCCAATTACTTTCGTTTAAATTTTTTTTCATTTTTTTAATTTTTCCCCGTTTTTAAATTTTTTTTGTTTTTTTTTTTCTTCAAATTTATTTTTTTATTTTTAAATTTTCTTTTTATTTTTTTTCAAATTTTTTTTATTAAACAATTTTTATTTTTTATTTTTCAAAATTTTTTATTTTTAAATTTTTTTTTTTTTCAACATAGTCCTCTTTTAGAAAGATACACTTCTCCTAACGCTTCGCCCATTTTTTAACCCCTCTTAAAGTAGGATTTGTCGAACTCTCCAAAATACGCCTCTGTCTCTGTCTCGACGATGACTTCCTCGGTTGAACTAAATTTTTTTTCCGCGAGTCTTTTCTTCATGTTAGGCAACAAGAAAAAGTCGCTGTGAGCCACATCGGGTGAATACGGGGGTGCGGCTGCAATTCATAATGCAGTTCAAGCAGTTTGAAAGTGCTGGTGCGTTATCGTGGTGAAGTAGCACCTTCTGTTTCGCCAAATGCGGCCGTGTCTCCTTCATTTTTTTTTTTTTTGCGAAAGCGGTCCAATAACTCACTGTAATATTGTCCGGTGATAGTTTTTCCTTTTTCTAAAAAATCCATCAGGATGACGCCGTTCGCATCCCAAAAAAGCGTCGCCATGACCGTTCCGGCCAATCGGACTGTCTTCGCCTTTTCTAGAGCAGATTCACGGAAGAAGTCCTTTCTTTTGATTGTTGCTTAGTTTCTGGTGTGTAATGATGGTGACGGTGACAACTCGGCGCAAGCAAAATATGAACTGCCGTTCCGATCGGCACACCTATAGCCTCTGTTACTTTGCGCGCTTCCGTTCGTCGATCAGCGAGATCCACGGCCTGGACTTTTTGAATGATTTCCGCGGTAACCACGTCTGCCGCTCATCCTGGTCGCTTCTCATCAAAAGCGGATATTCGCCGACGTTTAAATTCGTTGAACCAATCTGTGGTCATAAATGGCGAAGCGTCCCCATAGACAGCGTCTAACTTTGCTTTATCTCCTCATATTTTTTCCCATTCAAAACCAAAAAGCGAATTACCGAACGCTACAGCTCTTTTTCCATTTTAGCGAAAATCAGGAAACACGTCTTATTCGAATAGTTGCCAAATCCACGATGCCCACGATGTTAACACCAACTTTCCTCAGCATCGCCCTCTGTCACCAAACACGGGTACTTATTGAACCGCCCTCGTTTATATAATTGGCGCTTACACCCGTTTTGGGTGTTTGGCCGAGCTTCTCCTCTTATTTGTGGCGTGCGTCTTGTTGTTGTTCCACAAATGGAGGGGAGGTTGCTATTAGAAAAAACTTTTTTCTTCATTTTGGTGTTCGATTCGAATTCCGAGTGGTAGTCACGCACCAACCCATTTGCCCGCCGAATCTATTGGTTTAATATCTATTATTTTTTAACACTACTTCTCACCACCAAAATAAGCTTTCTATTGACTCTTGGAATCTCTCCAAAGAAATAGAATTCTTCGCTTCCTGTACTTCTTCCCATAGTTCATTTAATTTGAAAAATTAAAAATAAATTAATTCCAGCGAACTATGCAAATATTTATAAAAAGTGAACCGTTCAGATATACGGGGTTGCCACTTCGAATAATTAAAAAAAAGTTTATGCAAATCGGTCAAATAGTTTTTGATAAATAATGATCGCTGCGACTTGGAGAAAATCGCGTCTAAACTTTTGCGTACGCTTCTCGTTCCAAGAAAGGTCACGCGCTTCCACGGTCTGTAACTTTCGTTCTAGTGCTCCGATCTTTATGATTTTTTGAATTTATATTTTCAAGATGATGTTCTTTTAGAATAGGCCATAAAAAAAATTGCGTTCTTTTAGTCCAACACAAGGTATGTAACCCTTTAAATTGCCTTTTGTTTTTTAGTGAAAATAGAGCTCCAAGTTTTTATAGCGCCAATGGCAAAACAACCCCGAAAATTAATATCAGAGCTCCACTAATTAACAAATTTTGACTGTTTACTTATTAACGTATTTATTTTTTTAATTTCAATATTTTTTTTTATATTGAAAAAAAAAAAATGGTTCACTTCAAAATATGGTACAGCAAATGCTATAATAATCCATACTTCGCACTTTGTACAGGTTCCATAAAAATGCGACACATTTTATTCGAAATTTCAAAGTTTTTTAATTAGCATTAAAGAAAGAAAGGGTACGCAGTTGCATAACCATTTAAATTTGAGGATAAAAAATTGCACTTTTTTTTGTTGTTGACTTTTGGTGATTTTTTTCGCTGATAATGTTTCGCATTCTCTCCCTCTGTGGAAAAAAATGTTGATTCAATGCAAAACAGTTCGAATGTTAGCTATAAAACAGTTTCATGGTGGTTATAAATCCTAAACGCCCTTTATTTATTTGAATTTTGGTTGTGTAGTGCCATCAGCGTGCTTTAATTTTACTAAAATTATGCAACACTTTCAGTATGCAAATGAAAATAATTATACAATCCTCGCGTCGTACGTCAATCATATTTGACACCTGTGAACCAGACAGCTGCAGTATACAAACAGACAAGCAATGGAGGTAAAAAAATAAAGATTTCCATCACTCAAACCCCATTACATTTTTATTTTTCTTATTAGCAGTAAAAAAGTTATTCAAGCGCAAAGTTGGATGATTAATTTCGCGCCACCTTGTAAATTTGTATATAAATATGTATGTAAAGAAAACAAAAAATGTCGCCACAGACTATAATAGCAATTAGATATGTATGTAGATAATTTGTAAAATTTGTAATGCATAAATTTCAACAGCAACGAAATTGTAAGGAGGTCTAAGAAAAATGTAGCTTTTAAAGTCAAAGGAATCTTGTCCACAAACCAAAGCAAAGGTACAAAGTAAGCATAAATATAACGCATGCTTGTGACACAAATATGTATGTATGTATATGGTAAAAAAAAAAAATATTTTTATATAAAGTTTGAAATGGATAAAATATTTGTTAATGAGCCCCACAAATATTTTCATTCATTTCGAGGTCACAATAAAGATTTGAAAGAATTTACTAGCTACAACTAAGTAACTGAGAAACAAAGAAACACAGAAACTAAAAGGGAACTGACCAGGTAGCTGCGCTGAAAAAGTTAGAAAAGTATGATAGTTAAGCGAAGTCAAACGTGTGCTATAAATTTTTTTTTAATATAAATACATGTAATAGTTAAATAAAAATGTTTAGTAAGTACTAAAACGAAAAGTTTGTAGGCGTACAATTTAATTATTTAAAAAAAAATTGTATTACATAATTTTTCATAAACAGTAATTTGTCATTTAAATCTGCGATATATGACATGCGTACATTAAATACTTAAGTGATCAGATGGAAGATGGACATCATACATCCGTGTGGTGTATTGCAGTTATTTGTAAAAGTGTGTGTATGTACACAAATTAAATGTGAAAACTTTCATAATTACGAATAAGAATAAATTTGAATTTTCAAAAAAAATCTCTTTCACTAATCCCGCCTTTATTATTAATTTTATTACTTATTAAAGCAAAAAGCTTGGTTGCAGGGAAATTAATGCGGTCGCAAGAGGGGCTGAAGTCACTAGATTCGTACTACAGGGGGACGCCGCAGGGAGGTGTCCTTTCGCCCCTACTTTGGCTAGTTGTAATTGACGAAGTTCTGATAATGCTAAATAAGGGTGGGGTACTACTACTTGGGTGCTACTACCTTACTAGCATACGCCCATGACTTGGTCCTGATGGTATCGAGACCATTTCGCTCAGGGCTGACTGAGATTTTGGAAAGGTCTGCCACTTGTGGCCTCCGAGTAACAAAACGGGGCTGGTGCTATTTACCAGAAAATAAAAGCCTCCAGCCTTTCGACTTCCCAAATTAAACAACCACGTTCTCCCGCTCTCATCGGAAGTTAGGTATCTTGGAGTGATACTTGACTCCAAACTGCATTGGACGCTACACATTGAAAATCGGGTAAAGAAGGCCAGTATAGCCTTCTACTCCTGCAAATCTATGTTCGCTAAAAAATGGGGACTCAAACCACAAGTTGTGCTGTGGATGTACAACGCAGTGGTTTTGCCAATTTTAAGGTACGGATGCCTGGTCTGGTGGGAAGCTCTCCGGAAGGGCTATAATATCACTAAACTTGGGAGGGTGAAAAGGACTCCATGCATTGGCAACTTCGGAGTATGTAGAACTTGCCCTAGTGCTGCCCTGAATGTCCTTTTGCACTTACTTCCCATCGACATTTCCGTCATTTCCATCGCAGCTCAAAGTGCAATCAGGTAAATGGAGATTGGTCTCTGGAGACAATCTCTCAAGGGACATGGAAGCATTTTCAGGCAGTTAACACCGTATTTCTCCGAACTTCGAACAGATCTCTCTATCCGCAAACTAGAGTTTGATGGTCGTGCTAGAGTAATCTTTCCAATAGACAGGATTGGATCGAGAGGAAAATCTGCACCGAAGCTTGCACCTCTGTCCTCACTGACAGTTCCAAGATGGAATTGTTTTACGCCAAAAATTGGATGGCCGAATAATCTCACGTCGTGGCGATGTAAATTGGCCACCAAGATCATGTGATTTGACACCGTTGGACTTCTTTCTTTGGGGTTATTTGAAAGAAAAGATGTACGTCGATAAGCCAGCAACAATTCAAGAGCTAAAGAGCACATTTGGACCATCGAATGCAGGCGTGCCGCCGAGGCTGCGGCGGTCATTTGGCCGATATTTTGTTTTATGCGTAATTGAACCATACCAATATTATCATAATAAAGATAAATGATAATAAATTTTAAAAAAAATTGTATTTCATTCAAAATCAACACCGGGCCTTGAAACTTAACCACGCTTTATTAGGCAAGTTTCATTAGACCGCGTTCATACAGGGAAACGTTTGTTGCTTTAACTTTGTGAACGCTCTTTTAGTACTACCTTGCAATTGTTAGTTTTCAGTCAATATTGAGAAGAACGAAAACACAAAGGGTGTTGACCAAGCACGAGCTTCACAAGTACCGAATAAAAACAATGCAATTTTTAACAACTCTTTTCCAGCGCTACCATCATTTGTTTATTTATGCCAGTTGCTTCACGTATTCGCCACACTCTAACGCTTGGCGAGTCGCAAGCGCCTATTATTTTCCGAAATTCAGTTAGATTGATATAATTTATTACGAAGAATTCTTCATTAAATACAATTCAAGACATATGCAAATGAATTTATTTTCAATTGATTCCAATTAAATTGCAAATTGGTTTTCTCTACGACAGTTTGGAATGTGAAAACATACACACATGCGAATGAAGAAAAAAATGGAAATGTTTATCAAGAAGAATAAATACGACTAGCAGATTATTAGTTTTATTATTGAAATTTATGGCACCGATAAACTCATACGATGGAGTGCATACGAGTACACACACACATGGACAAAATTTTTTTACACGCTAAAATAATAATTTTCTCTTACAGGCATATTTGAGTTATTGGACATAAATTGAAACAAATTCTAAATACAATGTATAGTTCTACATGTCTCAAATGAAATGTTTCGTATTCGTTTATTTTGTTATTGGTATGTGGGCAAAGCAGGTAAGCATTGCAATACTCACCCCAGCAAAAGCCGCTTTCTTTTTACATACCTTTACATTAACGGCGTGGTAAGTAATCATTTCCTGGAAAATTCAATTACCCCGCTTGACAGTGTCGACACGATCAGGTCAAAAGGGATTGGCCTCTCGAGGCAATCTCGCAAGAGACATGGTAGCATTTTTGGGTAGTTAACACCATTTTTCCCCGAAATTGGGACAGATCCCTTTATCCGCACACTGGAGTACGACTCTCAAACCAGGACAAACTTTCCAAATAGACAGGATTTAAACGAGGGGAAAATCTGTCAATCTGAGATCAAATCCCTTGAGAGTACAGCCAACATTTCTCTGATCTGGGTTCCAGTTTATAGGAACATCGACGGATATTAAATTGCTCATGAGCTTACCAGAAAAGGGGCCGAGTCGGTCTCAGAGACCTCCTACCCGGTCATCGACATCTGCCTAACTTATTTTACAGGATAGCGCAGAAAAGATGGAGATCCACTTCTTCGTCTACTATTTCGAAAGCCGTTTGGCCCCAATACAATACCCAGAAAGTCCTGGGGATTCCACGCCATTCCTTTTCGAAACTCGTAGCTGTATTGACCGCCCATTGCATGATCGGCACACACGCGGAGAAGTTAGGCTTAACATCAAACCCCCATTGCAGAAGCTGTGGGGACCTTTCAGAGAGGGAAACTACAAATGACCGGGTTTGCCAACTAAACGATTAAGAGCACAGGGTGCTCCCTTTTCCGATATCCTGGGGCAGCACACCAACCTTCATTCCATCAATATTCTCCATTACATCAACAACTCCGGCTGGATGTGGATATCTGCCTGCTAGAGGTCTTATAATAGTATCAAAACAACGCTTTAGTACTACCTGGAGAATGCCAGAGTGGTATATCAACCATTTCAACTACCTCCATTCAGACCGTACTAGAAATGTGTTGAAAAATTTCGAAGACAAAACAACGTCAATCTGTATAGGGTTCTGGTGCGATGTTTCATGAAATGGGGAAGCAGGCGAATAGGCGGCCAATTGACATCGCCGCGACGTGAGATTTTCCGGCCATCAAATTTTTCGCGCAAAAGAGCCAATGTTTTGTTAGCTGTGCGACAAGTGGCACCGTCCTGTTGAAACCACATATCGTCCACATCCAAATCTTCCAATTCGGGCACCGTCCTGTTGAAACCACATATCGTCCACATCCAAATCTTCCAATTCGGGCCATAAAAAGTTCGTTATCATCTCACGATAGCGAACACTATTCACAGTAATTGCCTGACCGGCCTCATTTTGGAACAAATACGGCCCAATTATGCCGCCGGCCCATAAAGCGCACCAAACAGTCACTCTTTATAGGTGCATTGGTTTTTTGGCAATCACTCTTGGATTATCATTCGCCCAAATGCGACAATTCTGCTTATTGACGAATCCATTGAGGTGAAAATGTGCCTCATCACTGAAGATGAAGTGCGCGATATGGATTTTGATTTGAACGCCCGTTTTCATAATAAGCCTGAATAACTTAACGCGTTGCTCGATTATGTATCTTTCCATAATTCAAATTGAGTTAGTCTGAAATTTAAAAATTTTACATGGAGTGCAGAAAAAAACGTGATGTTTAGGTGTGATTTGCATTCAACATCGGCCCTTAAAATTTAACCACGCTTTAATACAGACTTTCTGCCACGATTTTCAACGGAAAAACAACTATTACTGCCAAACTAAGATTTAATTCAAACAAAGAAATCATTATATGGATCACCCTGTACATATACAAATACTTCTGTTGCGCCAGCATGACAATAAATACATAAATTGCATGCATATATGTACATTAGGGTGCAACACTTCTGATACAAAAAGGAAACAAAAACAAAAAAGGAAAACAAATGGTACTATTTTTGCATTTCAATTATAAAATGTATTATATTTTTAAGGCTTTCGCCAAAATTATTGGAAAAAAATAAAGATTTACATGAGCTAGACCAATTTGAAAGTACCTCCAAAAATCTCTGTACTTTGACTTTTAACAATTTTTATGCAGATCATTAAACTTATGGGGTCCCGGTGGACTAGAATTTTCAAAACATTCATTTTTTTTACACAATATTTTTAAAGTATAGGTCTTTAAGAATATGCTGTCAAATTTTTGGAAGCATACTCCCAGTATTTTCGATTCTACAGCCATTTTAGGAGGTAGAGTCAGATTCGTCCCGCGGCCACTCTCAAACCTTCAAACCCAATTATCTCAAAACTACTTTTTTCGGCCTGGTGTTGCCCCAAAAAATAAAAACTATTCAACCGAATCGTTTGAAATTTTATGTAGTTCACAATATCAATGGCTATCGCCCGTACTAGAACCATACTCGTATTATTAATTCAATTATTCCGTATTTTTTTGGTTGAAAAACTGAAAAAAAACCGAATTTTAGAGGGTCAAAATCAAAACCGCGCCATTTTGTCATTTTTTTTTTTTTATTCTAAAGGGGGGTTAAATTTTAAGGGTCGATGTTGAATGTGAACCACACCTAAACGTCAATCTTTTTTCTGCATTTCATTTGACATTTTTCAATTTCAGATTAACTCAATTTGAACCATGGAAAGATACACAATCAAGCAACGCGCTAAAGTTAATCAGGCTTATTATGAAACCGGGCGTTAAAATCAAAAAAATAATCTTCAGTGATGAAGAATTGCCGCATTTGGTTGAATGATAATCCAAGAGTGATTACCGAAAAACCAATGCACCCACAAAAAGTGAATGTTTGGTGCGGTTTATGGGCCGGCGGCATCATTGGGCCGTATTTTTTCCAAAATGAGGTCAGGCAGTTACTGTGGATAACGTTCGCTACCGTGAGATGATAACGAACTTTTTATGACCTGAATTGGAAGATATGGATGTGAACGATATGTGGCTTCAACAAGACGGTGCCACTTGTCACTCAGTTAACGAAACAACGGCTCTTTTGCGCGAAAAATTTGATGGCCGAATAATCTCATGTCGCGGCGATTTCAATCGGCCGCCAAGATCAAGTGATTTGACACCGTTGGACTTCTTTTTTTGGAGTTATTTGAAAGAAAAAGTGTACGTCGATAAGCCAGCAACAATTCAAGAGCTAAATGATGAGATAATTCGGCACACTAACGGCATAGAACCTCAATTATGCCTCAGAGTATTCGAAAATTTGGACCATCGGATGGAGGTGTGCCGTCGAGGCCGCGGCGACCATTTGGCCAATATTTTGTTCCATACATAATTGATCCATACGAATATTATCATAATAAAGAGAAATGACAATAGTTTCTTAAAAAAATTGTATTTTATTCAAGATCAACACCGGCTCATGAAACTTAACGACCCTTTAGTACCGGACATAACTTCAGTCAGACTGATTAATAATTTTTTTGGTTTATGTGTTTCAGATAAATAGAAGAGCCAAAATGGACAACACCGGCCTGGTCTGATTTTTGATGAGGGTCAACTTCAGCGCCATTTTTAAAGTTATTAAAATTAAAAAAAAAAAGTTGAATTTTTCTATGTAAAAGAAGTTAAATAAAAAGCCTAAAAAATTTAAATATCGTTTTTCATTTTCTTTATTGTAAAAAAAATGCCCTAAATTTTCGAGCTATAGACCACCGAGACCCCTTAAGCTTTTCTAGCCGCTGATGTGATTTTCAGATTTTTTAAAATTAAAGATTTAAAGATTATTGAAATTGAAATTGAAAAAACATTTTTTTCTTTTTTGTGTGTAAAAGAAGTTGAATAAAAAGCCTAAAAAATTCTCATTTCATTTTTTTATAGTAAAAAAAATTCCTGAATATACCCTAAATTTCGAGTTATGGACCACAGGGACCCCTTAAGCTCTTCTAGCCGCTGATGTGATTTTTAGGAGAAAATATTTTTCAAAACTAATTTTTTATAAAAAATCGCTGTTTTTGGTAACTGTTTTGGTAACGCACCCTAAAGCCCACACGTAAATACATTTGTATGTCACATTTGGGGCAATCATTTATTGCAATGATTAAAATCAGCAATAATTCAAGGTCGGCAACATGCCAACTCAGTCAAAATACAATACATGGAAACATACTTACACACAAATATATGTAATTTTTCATTCTATGCAAATCCATTGAGCCATTGTGCCTCTTGACCCACTGGAAATAATTAATAAAAATAATATTATTGCTTATGACGGATAGCTGAACAAAGTTGAGCGGTCAGCTCAAGAGTAAGTTGAAGTGTTTAAGTATCCAAATAATTGCGTATGTTTTAATATAATTCATTACGCACATAAATTACGTTGCCTGGAGCAGATGCGTTGAAAGTGAAAATAAATCAAAAAATTCATTTAAAGCGGAATTTAAATTTAATCTACAGCCTCTCTAACGCGGATTTCTTAGTACGCACTTTTCATTAAACTTGTTTGTTTACGTTGATATTTTTAATAAAATTTCTGGGTACAGGATAATCAGTCTGACTTTTAAAGTTTTCATTAACTCGGCTATAAATAGGCACTTGAATATTTGCAACCACAAAAAAATCGAAAAATTTTTTATTAGAAAGAGTCAATAGATTGAGTAAAGAGTAAATGTGGAACACAACTTCCACCAAATTATCAGTACTTCGGCGGCTGGCTATAAAGGGTGTTTTTTTAGAGGTTAGGTTTTCAAGTTGGCACTACTTTTTTCGTAGATGGTCTTTTAGACAGCTGTCACTTGATTTATGCTCAGTTTGGTTTGCCATTTCATAATGAATAGACTTACACCTGAACAACGTTTGCAAATCGTGCAAATTTATTACGAAAATAATGGTTCGGTTCGTGCGACGCATCGCGCGCTGCGTCCAATATTCGGTCGACATAATCGTCCATCAGAGTGACTAATTCGATAACCATGGATCGGTTTCGCACCACGTTTGCTCTAGTGGATAATACGCATCCTCAGAGACGTCGTACAGTGCGACCGAAGACGCTATTGCTGCTGTGGAGCAAAGTACCGAAGAAGACCCGAATGAGTCCATCCGCCATCGCGCGCAGCAATTGGAGATGTGCCCATCCACTTTATGGAAGGTTTTGCGGAAGGATCTTGGTTTGCGGGCTTACAAAATCCAACTCGTGCAAGAATTGAAGCCGAACGACCATCAAGCGCGGCGCACGTTCGGTGAATGGACCCGATTTTCACAAGAAAATTTTGTTCAGCGATGAAGCTCACTTTTGGTTGAATGGGTATGTCTATAAGCAAAATTGTCGCATTTGGAGTGAACATAATCCACAAGCCATTGCTGAGACGCCGTTACATCCTCAAAAAGTCACTGTTTGGTGTGCTCTATGGGCAGAGGGAATCATTGGTCCATATTTCTTTAAAAATGAAGCCGGCCATAATGTTACAGTCAATGGAGAGCGCTATAGAGCCATGATTAATGACTTTTTCGTGCCTGAATTGGACGATGTTGATGTGGACGACCTTTGGTTCCAACAAGACGGCGCTACATGCCATACAGCCAACGCAACAATCGATTTATTGAAGGAAACTTTTGGTGAGCGCATTATCTCGCGCCGTGGACCTGTGGCGTGGCCTCCAAGATCGTGCGATATAGCACCGCTGGACTATTTCTTGTGGGGCTATGTGAAGTCGCTTGTCTACGCAGATAAGCCCGAGACGATTGACGTCTTGGAAGAGAATATTCGGCGCGTTATTGCTGACATACGGCCCCAATTGCTGCAAAAAGTGGTCGAAAATTGGTCCTCTCGGCTGGAATTTATTCGAGCCAGCCGCGGCGGCCATTTGCCCGAAATCATTTTTAAAACATAATGGCAAACCCTTATCTTTATAATAAAGCTAAATTCTTGGCCATAACATTAAATTATATACGTTTTATTTCATCTTGAAAACATAACCTCTAAAAAAACACTACATCTGGAACACTAGGTTGTCCAATAAGTTTTGCAGTTGGATAAGAGAGGGCGTTGTTATGTTCAAAAGCCATTTAGGGGGGCCTCGTATCAGTAGCTTCAAAAAAAAAGGGTGTTTTTTCTCAATTTTTTTTTTCGTGGCGAAAAAAGCACAGGAATAATCTTTTGCATTTATTTGAAGGCATGATTGAAGAGTAATAAACAGTTTTTTAACATAAATAAAAAAACAAAATGGCGGAGATATGAGGGATCTCGCACAGCTTCTCGTAGCGCGCTAGTAAAACGGCGTGTAAGATTGCGGTCGT
Source organism: Anastrepha obliqua (assembly GCF_027943255.1). NCBI lineage: Eukaryota > Metazoa > Arthropoda > Insecta > Diptera > Tephritidae > Anastrepha > Anastrepha obliqua. The sequence goes on from NC_072894.1 coordinate 8,192,653, forward strand.
AGTTTTCACCTGAAACACAAAAATATTGCCTTATTCTGAAGGCTTTCCCGCATATAATATACTACTCTTGTATAAAAATATGAAAAAATGAGCACACAATCAATTATTGAAAAAAGTGCTTTTTTCGCTATTTTTTTCAAAAAAGGTGTTAAATAACATTAAAAAATGATTTTTTTTTATATTTTGTTAGATAATTAGTTGTGCATTTTAATTATCTCTATATAGATTATCGGTTTGAAACAATAACTTTCGTTTTTTTTTTCAATCTCACAAGCCATTTTCAAAAACATGGTTTTGAGAAAACGTGTTTAAAAGTTTTCAGAAGGTAGACAGTATACTCACAGCTACAGAATGTTACTCAGCTGTACCCGCCTCGTAGAGTACTCCCTCAGCTTCCTAGAAAAAGTGGTTTGGGCCAGTTGCTTCTCCTTACGTGCCGTACGAGAATCTTTAGTTGCCGCAGTAGTGAACAAAATAAATATTCCAGTAAATGCGTAGAGTAAAGCCTTCTCAGCAGCCCCGCATTTAAACAAATTAATTATTTAAATTTTTTATACAAAATGACTTTTAACTAAACTAAATTTGCCCACTCCTGCGTTTAAATATGAACCTAATTCAATGGAAGAAAATCCAACATGCCAAAGCGATGCTGCTGACAGCTCGACATCCTCACATTTTGCGCAGTTTTGCATTATTCAAATTGCTTCTGCAAATATTTACATTTTCAAACTTAGCGGACGTGGACGAAATTCGAAATTGCGCTTTTGCCATTTGAAAGCATTTAAAACGCCTACACTGTCCTCTAACGGAGCGTTTACTTGGACTTAAATATTGTGGCGAATTTCACAACATGATGAAGTCGTTTCTTATGTAGTCACGTACAAAAGTTTGCGGAATTGGGTTAGAAAAATGTATGTCACAAAATGAGAAACGGGTAACAAATGCGCTAGTTAATGATAAATTATTAATGAGTGCAATGCATTGCTACAAATATGTTGTTGTAATTATTGAAAATTACACTACAAGTCACCAAGTGGGAGAATTTAGGAGATTTTAGAAAGAGTTAGAAAAGCTAGCATAACTTTATATGCCTGTAGGGAAGCTTTGTTTGTCGATTGTAAGGCTGTTTATAAGGCTGCTTTCGATACCCGGGATAAGGGTTCGCCTATATGCCACAATGTCTGAGCTCGGTATTCCTGCAAAACTGATCCGACTTTGCCAAATGACATTGAGGAGCACGCCCAGCTCTATCGGGGTAGTAAAAGACTTCTCCGAACCAGTTAATGCCGAGCGAGGTTTCAGACAAGGCGATCCACTCTCGTGCGACCTCTTCAACTTCCTCATGGAAAGGGTATTGTGGACAGCCGCTGTTTATCGAAGTGGCACTATTTTCACGAAAAGTGCCCAGCTCCTTGCATATGCTGATGACACTGTCATCATAGGGAACTGCAAGCGAGATGTTACCGCAGCATTTTCCGTTATCGTTATATATCTTTGCATCACCGTGACAAGAACAAACAATGTCAGATGTCTAGAGATGAACCGACGAATCACGCTTGCTTAGAGGTGTTACTAAGGTCTCAGTAAGCAAAAGCAAAGCAGAGACCCCTATCGCTCAACAAAACTAACACCCTACCAGACGCTCTTCTTGCCCGTGCTACTCTATGGCGCTGAAGCATGGGTTGTGTCGCAGTCTGATGCAATAGATCTTGGAGTATTCGAGAGAAAAATACTTCGGAAAATCGTCGGTCCACTTCGTGTTGGCTATAACTACTACCGCCGAATGAACCACGCGCGGTTTGAGCTCTACGACGAGATGGACATAGTGAAGCACATCAATATTCAGCGCTTACGCTGGCTGGGCCACATCGAGCGTATGGATGCAAAAGCTTCAGCAAAGAAGGTGCTCGGCTGGCAAGTTAGAGGGCAACAGCGTAAGGGAAGACCATGCCTCCGATGGAAGGATCAAGTTGAGCGAGCCCCATCATCGCTTAGTGTAACAAATTGGAGAAGGTGCGCGCAATGCACAGACGCCTGGCGAGACACGTTACAGTCGGCCTTAATCTGGTAACGGGATGTGTTCCCTGATCAGGCCATATAAGCAAGTAAGTAAAAGGAGCTTTAAGTAAGACCTGGCGAATTAAACCTAAGGTTGCTCATTGGCTTTATACTGCAGTTGTCCTACCCATTCTTCTATATGGAAATGTTGTCTTCTTCTATATGGAAATGCCTGTCTGCAATGCAAAAAAAAAACCGATTCAAAGTTATTGAGTAAGGTTCAGATATCAACGGAATTAGCAACATGTGGCGTCATGGAAACCACGCCATCCATGACTTTGGACATCATATTCAATATGCTACTTCTGGATCTCTTCTGCACATACCCAGCGACCGGTTCCGCTTTAAGGCTTAGAGCGAGTTCACAATGGAAGACTGTCTCACATGGACAATCAGCCATTTTAGACTCCTATACGGATATACCTAGTGATTATGATTATTTCCCTCCCTAGTGACGTGGGTGCCGATTCGCGAGTGCGCCGACTGTTTGATTTGATTACAGCAAGTAGCTCGTTTTGTCCTCGTTCACTACCAGACCCATTCGCTCTGCTTCTTTACATAGTTTGAAAAAGGCAGAACTAACAGCGCGGTTATTAAGCCATCTAGGCATCACTCGATTAGCTCTAAAGCGCCGTTTTTGTACTTATAAGACCTCCAACTGGCAGATATCTAAAGCTCGCCAAAACTCTTCATGTAATGGAGAAGATTGACGGTATAAAGATTGGCGCACTGTTACAGGCTATCGAAGAAAGGAACACCCAATGACCTTAATCGACTCGCTGCCAAACCCGGATATTTACAGAAAAAAAGCTCAACAGTTTCCTTCTCTGAATTATCCTCACAGCTTCTGCAATGAAGATTAAATTGTAGGCCTAGCTTTTCCGTGTGTGTGCCGATCGTCCAATGACCGGTAAATACAGCTATGAGTTTTAAAATTGAATGGCGTGGAGTCCTCAGGAATTTCTGAATCCTCCGTATATTGTATTGGGACCAAAGGGTCTTCGAGCTCCATCTTTTCTGCGTTTTCCTGAGAAATTAGTTTTCCGATTCCCCTTTAACAACAGTCAGGTGGATGCCGATGACCGGGTAGAAGTTCTCTGAGACAAATTTAGTACTCTTCCTGGTAATCTCATCAGCATTTTCAATTCCTTCTATGTTCCAAAGTCTTGGAACTCAGATCAGAGAAATGTTACCCGCACACCCAAAAGACATGATCTCCTCTTTACAGCTGTGGACTAATTTGGATCAGCACCATGGCGTGGTCAGAGCCTCTAGTGCGGATTGACTATCGGAAAAAATGTTAATATCTCCCTTACCCCCACGTTCTTTAAGCATTTTGCCTGCCTGCAGGATCGCATAGACTTCTACCGGAAATACACTGGAAGTATTCGGCAACTTTAATGAAAATAAAAAATTGGCTGATCTAGAAAAAACCCTGCTCCGACGCCCGATTCTGTCTTGGAGCCGTCAGTGAAGATAGAGGCACCAGCTTTGGTGCAGATCTTCTCCTCGGTTCAGTTCTGCTTTCTTGGAAAGATTTCGCTCAAACTCCAATTTGCGGATAGAGAGATATGTGCGAAGTTCAGAGAACTGCGGTGTTGACTGCCTAAAAATGCTACAATGTCCCTTGAAAGATTGCTTTCACAGGCCAAGCTCCTTTTCCGTTTTTGTTTTTTTTCTTTGTTTGGTAGGTGAGGTGAGGTTCAAAATACCTTTCGTACTTACAGCGACCGTCGTTTACTGCCTCGAGTGGTGTGGCCACTAAAACAATCCCTGCTCTCCTTCTGGGAAAGCACCCTTCCCGGCACTACTTTCTGTATTACTTTGGGAGGGCCCAGAACGGCATCCATAAAGACCAATTCTATTCATCCACGTCTTCTTTTATAAACAATATTTTATATAATTTTCTGATTATGTTGCTCAGCGCGATGTCGTCAATCTGCTTCCTCAGAGAATATCTTTCCGCGGACCATCTGTCACAACTACAAAACGTGTGATCAGCGTCATTGCTCGGTGCTTCGCAGTGTATGCACTTGGGATCGCTTACCTTACCCATGCGGTATAGGTATCTCCGGATGTATCCGTGACCCAAGAGTAGCTGAGTTAAGAAATAGTTCACTTTCCCGAATTTCCTTTGGACCCATTTGTCAATTGATGGAATAAGTTTCGCCATCCATCTGCCACTCGGTTCAATGTCCCATCGGCTTTGCCACCGCAGCATGGTTTGGTATCCGTTCTGAGAAGCTAGGGATGACGTATTTCTTCTTGGAGTCCCCGCATCCACTTGTTCTCGGGCCATGAGGTCGATAGGTATCTCCCCGCTGATCACAAAGACTGCAGCGTCAGGGACAGTGCGATAGGCTGAAGCAACGCTGAGTGCCGGTGTTCGTTGCACAGCCTCCAGTGCTTTGCGCTTGACTTTGCAGTTTAGCACAATTCCCCATACTTCGCTGCCGTACAGGAGAATTGAGCTTGTGGCCGCCATAATTAGTTTCCTTTTGCTCTGTGATGTCCCACCGACATTTACCATTAATCTACTTAGCCTACCCGTGAACTTTGCTGCTTTGATAGCCGCATGCCTTATTTGGGGCCAGAAAGTAATCTTGCAGTTAAGTTGACAACCGAGGAATTTCCCTACTTTTTGGATCACTAAAGCCGTGTCACCCATTTGCATGCTGACATCCTTTTGATTGCAAAGAGAAAAGAGTTATGAAATGTTTCTACAACTTCTCCAAATACTAACCCCCAGTGACCCACTATGAAAATGCAAAAAGAGAAAGCGTCAAATTCATCATTTGACACTACCTGCCGGTGACTGTGACATTTCGCACACTTTGAAAAAAAGTTTCCTTTGGGAAGTGAGCATCTCAGTGCACCGCTCACTCCAACTATACAAACTTACCTGCTCATTGTGCGCGACGTCAAAGCCTTTACCGTTTGTTAGCTAGACTAAGAAGGAGTTCACGCAAAGTTTGCAAATTTCCTCTACCTTTTATGTTAAAACTTAGCGGCTACCAACAACATCTGCCAACTTTTTCTCAAAAGAACATTTCCACTTAGTCTCATCGAAAACAGAAATATTTATAATTCATTCATATTGCGCATTTGCGTCTTCAGCAATTGAACCAGAAATTCCGCTATGTATTCTCTGAACCGCTAATTCGAAGAAATTGTGAATTCGTTCTGAAAAAGTTTTGAATTAATATTTCACCCCTTGGGGCATGCAAAACTTTAAATTTTAATTGCGGCATTTGCCAGTTTTACCGCCTTGTGGTGTTGCCATAAACTATTTTCGTTTAGACTTAGCGTTGTTTTTTTTCTTACTTAAGGTGTAATGGGTACAACTAAGTTTTGAAGCGTAACTTAGGGATGTACTGATTAACTAGTAGAGGTTTTTCTTCATATTCATAGCCACACATTTGTGCATGAGGAAGAGTTAGCATTTGTTTGGGGAAAAAGAAATCCATTATTTTCGCGGTAGATGGCGGTAGTCATCCATATCTCGGAAAGTATTTATCAAAGAGTTTAAGGTTTACGCTCGTTGTCAAGGTGAAGTTGCACACTAAAAAATACGTTTGCTGTTTTTTGTGCGTTCGATTCGGTTGTGAGTTACAGGAAGTCAACAACAAGAAAATTCGGTACATTTCACGTTTTTTCTTTGATAAAGGCGAAAATAAAAGGTGGCTAAATTTCAAGGACCGCTGTTGAATGTGAACCACACCTAAACGTCAACGACACCGTTGGGCTTTTTTATTTGGTGTTATTTGAAAGAAAAGGTGTACGTCGATAAGCCAGCAACAATTCAAGAGCTAAAGGATGAGATAATTCGGTACATTACCGGCATAGAACCTCAATTATGCCTCAGCGTCATCGACATTTAGAAAATTTGGACCATCGGATGGACGTGTGCCGTCAAGGCTACGACCAATATTTTGTTCCACACGTAATTGAGCTATACCAATATTATCATAATAAAGAGAAATGACAATAATTTCCTAAAAAAATGTAATTTATTTAAAATGAATACCGGCCCTTGAAACTTAACCACGCTTTACAGGGTTTGATTGAAAAGTAATGAGCCTTCCCGCACGAAGCGTCCGCCAAGCGATCAACCGAATCGGCTGGTGGGGGAAAATGATCGTTGGACCTTCCCCTTCCACTAGAAATCGGTCCCAGTTCGCCGGCAACAGCAGTGCAGTCAACATCGCTCCGCGTGTGAAAGCTGTTTTAAAAGTGTGTTAGGATTTTGCAGTGGCGAAAATGCAGCGATCGTTGGAGTAACGTTACACGATCAAATTTTGCGTAAAGCTAAACAGAACGAGTACCGAAACCATTGGGCTACTCAAGGAGGCTTACGGGGACCAATCTCTGTCCAGGGCCCAGGTAAAACGGCACTCGAGCCAGTCGCCACGACCCAAGAAGGTGCGAATGTCGAAATCCAAGGTCATAACCATGCTGACCTCCTTTTTGACTCTCGAGGCATCGTCCACAAGGAGTTTGTACCTCCAGGAAGCAATGTAAACGCGGCATTTTACAAATAAGTGCTCCTTCGGCTGAGAAACCGCATCGCCCGGGTTCGGCCCGACCTCGACAACAATTGGACCCTTCATCATGACAATGCGCCGGCGCACACCGCTTTTTACTGCCCCTCTGCATTGGCCAAGAGGGGGGTTCCGGTGCTTCCCCACCCTCCCTACAGCCCAGACCTGTCCCCTCTGGGCATCTTCTTGCTCCCGCGACTGAAAAGAAAGCTGAAGGGGAAGCGTTTCGACTCCATCGAGGCGATCCAAAAAACTGTGACAGCCGAATTGAACGCTATTCCGGCGCATGAGTTTAAAAAATGTTTCCTGCAGTGGAAGGACCGCTACCAGCGGTGTATTGACGCTCAATGGTCCTATTTTGAAGAATATTAGTTGTATAAGCCAAAAGGTTTAATAAAACTGCTTAGAAAAAATAAGGCTTATTACTTTTCAATCAAACCCTGCATAAGCGAGGCCGTTGAAATTGTAAATGGATACTCTGATTTTTGATGTTAAAGTCAAATGTCCATAAAATCACCGAAATAAATGAAATTGACCGGCATCTTAGTAGTCGCAGCATCCCCCAGTAGCTAAAGATCGACCATAAAATAGATAGTTTTAAGGCATTTGTGCAAAAGTTGTATGCAAAAGTAATGGATTTAGTTTTCCCCAGACTTCTGGTGTGCTGCTTGATATGATATTTGAAGCCGACACCGGCAGATATTTCTTATGAGGAGCTTTTCCATGGCCGAAATACACCCGAAGGTTACCCATTGCCTACTGAGGGACGACCTCTATTAGAAAAAACTTTTTCTATTATTGGATGTTCACACGCGAAGAATCGAACCTATGCACTCCCAAATGGTGGCACGCACCAGCCCATACGGGTTGTCAGAAGTTGTACCTTTCAGGGCTTCATGAGCTCTATTTTCGAAAATACGAATGTACGCGCATGCACAGCTCAATGTCATTTTCAGTTATTGATGTCAATTAACTGACTACCTTTCGAATTTTGTGAGCACAAACATACACAGCCTGACTTCTTACGAGTAAAATTCAAAGATGAATTATTGCATATGACGGCTTTTAAGTAGGCTGCTATAAAAAGCCGTCACCTGTTTATTTTCTTGCTTACCAAATTCTTGAAAATAATAATTATTTGATGAGAATGCTTAAAAGTCGATATTACTTAGCTTTAATACCTTTTACGCACGTACAAACATTTGTGCATCTGAAGGTAGATTTGTTTGCTTTACGAAATATGTAGAAATCGCTTCATTTGGTTCATCATACGCCCCAACCAACCTTTCCTTGTACTAGCGCAATTCGGCGAATCCTGTCTCAGGTGCGTTTGTTGTATGGGCGCACCTTCGCTAATTTGGCGTAAATTAAAGCACTTGACACCTTCAAGAGTTGATTATTTTGTGTTGCTTTCTTTTTTCGGCTTTTTGGCGTGTGAAAATGCACACAGTGTGTATTTGCTGCTGTTCACGACATTGCCCTCCGCACTTGAGTTTTTAAGTAAAAATTAAAACGTAATTGTAGTAACGCAGACGCGTCGTAACTATTAACGCCTTCAGTCGCTTTGGATTTTTAACAGCTTTGGTATTGGATTTCTCCGAATTGTGAAAATAAAAGACTAGCTCTGTAAGTTGTTTCAACTTTCATAATCAGCTATTTTGTTTACAATTTCTCGACGCTCAACATATGAGGAGAAAAGCATTTTTTTGTATCGCTGTAGTTGTGGAGTTTATCGGCTCAAACTAAGACGAATTTGGCTTGATAATAACAGTTTGAGAGTCCACCAAAAATGTTCAATAAGTTTGGCATCAGACGCATAGGGTTGGTGAAGGTCCATCCAACATTACAATCCTCCCATTTTGTTGCTCCCACTCTACATGCTTTTGGACTCGATGCTTGGGTGCGTTCTTCTTATAAAATCCAAGCTTGGCCAGTTCTTCCAAGCATCTCACAGCTGTTGCTAAAAATGATTTTTGGTAAATTCTTTTCATCAAAACTGCACTCAAATTGACGGTAAGCACAAATAAATGTGTAAACCCTTTTCGGAGAAGCAGCACCAAACATGAATCTCAACTCGATGCTTAACAGTTCGTTGAAGTTGTCGCTTATCAGCAGAACACCAGGACTGAAGTATGCGTCCATTCGCGTAAAAGGAAGGTTCATCCGTGAATGTTACGTGTGCCCAATTCCGTGCGGAATTTGCCTTGGACTAAGCAAAGTAAATGCTATTTTTTTCAATGTGCTCCGGAATTTAAGGCCTTCTGGACGTCCTTGAATCGTGCATACATTAACACCACTTGTCCTTAAAACTGCTTCAGCTGAACTCAACGATAATTTCGGCTGAGCCACAACCAAATCAATTATCTTTTGTTCTGGCTTTGATATTTTGCAATCACTCCTAGCTTAAAGTCATTTTAAAAGCGGAATTCGGGGAAAGTTCAAAATATTCAACTTTTTTGACAAATTTTGAATATTGCGTCATTTGTTGGAAAAAATTAATAAAAAATTAAAAATGGGCAGAGAAAGGAGATAAACCAGTTTGAAAAAGCCAAAAATTATTAGTTCATCATTACGAAAAATAAAAATAGCATCGGTACATATTTGCAATTGCAGATCGAAACCGATCAACGGTTCAGTACATCATAAAGCCGTAGACTTTAACACATAAATAAAACCATAACGTCAAGTGAAGACTTAGATGAGAAGCTTTCGAAGATCCGTTTACGAAAGGGCTTGAAGCTTCCATATGGCAAACAACCTATCCTGCCTGGTGGAATGAAGATTTAAGTCAACTCAGGAAAATTAAAACAGAAATCTTCAATATCTGCTACAAACACAAGTTCTTCAAACCCTACAAAGATTGCCTTAGGGAATACCAGAAAGCAGTCAAAGAGGCTCAGACAGAGGCTTGGAAAGATTTTTGTAGTTCCATCGAATCAACTAAATCAACCACACCTGCCCTTCCTTCCTGAAGAAAGATAACGGAGAATGGACAAAATCCTTGCCCGACACACTAGGAGGAGGGTTAAGGTGATTTTTATCCCCAAAGCTGTTAGACGCGTTCATGATACAGCGAAAGATTTTAGACCAATCAGCTTATACTCCTTTATTCTCAAAACTCTCGAGCGATTGTTGGATGTATATCTCAGAGAAAAGATTACAGATACAATGATTTGACCATCTCAACATACCTACCTCAAAGGAAAATCTACAGAAACCGCTCTTGTAAGTACGATTGAGAGAAGCATACAATACAAACAATACTCACAAGAAAGGGCGTTCAACAATGTTAGCACAAGATCCATAATTGAGGTTCTTAATATTTTAGGCACAGGCATAAGTCTCAACGAATGGATAGAGAACATGCTTAAAACTAGAATAGAATAAACATCAGTGAGGTAGGCAGCAGCACGGTAAAACGCCCTGCCAACAGGGGAACTCCTCAGGGAGGAGTCTTATCCCCTCTGCTGTGGTTACTAGTTGTCAGCAATATACTTACCAAATTCTTTCCAAGGGGAATTAAAGTAGTGGCGTACGCGGACGACAGAGTGATTATGGTTTCAGGCATGTTTCCAACCATAATCAGTGAGATTATGGAAAGAGCTCTGGGATTACTCAGCAATTGGACCACAGATGGTGGTTTGAGTGTTAACCCGAGAAAAAGTGAGCTAATGCCATTCACTAAGAAAACCAAGGTAACAAACTTTAATCTCCCAAAACTAAACGGCGTTAGTATCACGCTAACCCAACAGGCAAAATACTTAGGTGCAAGAATTGAAGTCAAACGACCTACCGCAACGCAGAATTTTTGGTGAATGGGCTCTTGGAAAGTTGGCCGAAGATCCACTTTTTTATCGAAAAATTGTGTTCAGCGACGAAGCTCATTTTTTGATCAATGGGTACGTAAATAAGCCAGAAAAATTGCAAGAGCTACCAATGTATCCAGAAAAGCTTACAGTTTGGTGCCGTTTATGGGCTGGAGGTATCATTGGACCGTACTTCTTCAAAGATGCTGCGAATCGTAACGTAACTGTGAATGGTGAGCGCTACCGTGAAATGATATCCAACTTTTGTTTGCCCAAAATGCAAGAGCTTGGCTTCCATGCCATGTTGTTTCAGCAAGACGGTGCCACATGCCACACAGCACGGGTAACAATGGACTTGTTGAGAGGCAAGTTCGGTGAACATTTTATTTCACGTTCGGTATCTGCCAATTGGCCACCCAGATCGTGCGATATAACGCCTTTAGATTATTTTTTGTGGGGCTATGTTAAAGCTCATGTCTATTAAGACAAGCCTGCTTCAATTAACGCATTGGAAGACAACATTAAAACATTTATATGTGAGATACCGGCCGAAACATTGGAAAGAGTAAGCCAAAATTGGACTAAGCGGCCGGTGGATGGACCATTTGAAGCGCAGTCGCGGTCAACATTTGCATGAAATAATCTTCAAACATTAAATTATATGGACTGTACTATCGATTTAAATAAAAATGTCATGTATTTTTCTGAATTTTACGCGTGGTTTTTTTTGAAAAACTTTCCTATAGCTCATAAAAAATCACCCTTTACTTCTCACTCTACCTACACTTAAACACACGTTTGTATATGCACACAAATACACTGAAAAACGACTATCTCAAATTTAAGCAAAATTCGCACAAACATACGATTCGGTCTTAGCCCAGCAAGATCCAGCAAATAAACTAAATTTTATTTGATTTTGATCAAAAATTTTGATTGTTGACTGGCCTTTCAGGTAAGACATTTGACCATAGACAGTACAGTGATTATTGTGCTCACACTGAGACATTTCTAAATATGTAAAACTTTTAATATTTTCTAGTAGAAATCGCTCTCTTGCAGTGTGGGAGCAAGTGGTGTGAAAGCTAAAATGTTATCAATGCGAGCATTTATATTGGTTAGAAAGCGAAGCTCTCCCCTACGCATACTGGTATTTGTTTGTGTACTATGCGTTAGAATGCTCTATGGCTTCATTTGCATTCACAATTCCCCTACGATGCTACGAAGCTCACCCGACATCAAACCACTTCGTTTATGCAATGAACTTTGCAAATGCACTTATTTCTAACTGTGACGCATAATGGCAAAAATTTACAAATTCTCTACAAATAATTATGTATCGAGTCCCAACTCACTAAACATCTGTTCCGCAGTGGTGACGTTATTTTCGTTTTGCACTTGCAGAGTGAGTTGCAGCTTAATGACGTCTACCTTGCATATAAAGGTGATTTTACAAAATATCGAATTCTTTCTACTTTATACATATTACCATAAATTAATGCAAATGATGGACTTCAAGGTCTCCCTTTATGACTACAAATACACTAAAATTTAAGCAAACTTCCCACATGCGTAGAAATGAGCAGCATGATCCAATAAATAAACTAAATTTGAAAGCTATCACACTCAGTTGCCATGAGCCATGATTTTGATTTACGACTGCCCTTTCATATATGGCACTTGCCCGTAGACGTGCAGCGAGTGTTATGTCCACACTGAGATCAATATTTTGTAGTAGGAATCGCTCTCTCGCAATGTGTAGAAGCTAAAATGGTGAGTATGTGAGCATTAATTAGTGATTGATTATAGAGAGAAGCTCTCCCCTACACATACATATATTTGTTTCTATGGCGTGTATTAGCACGCCTTGTGATTCCATTTGCACTCACACTTCCCCTACGATGCTACGAAGCTCACCCGAAATCTAACCACTTCGTTTATGCAATGAATTTCGCAAATGCGTATTTTTAACTGTGATACCTCCGAAAGGTTTCTTAATAGTGGAAAAAATTTACAAATTATTACTTTGCTGAATAATGCATCTACATATTTATGTGTAGTCGAAATAAATCCGTAGTGTTGCAACAAAAAATTATCACTTTCGAGTTATGAGATCCAATAAGGACATTTTTTATGCTTCAATATGTACGTAGGTATGTATTAAATAAACACTTTCAGATAGATTCTTATTCTTTTTCCCATTCCCTCCAAATTATTTATCAAGGCTTGGCCGGCTTTGCAGCCGCTAGAGCCATTAATTTGTGATTTTAAAATTTCTGGTAACATTTTTATCTCTGAATTCTTATGTACATACTTTTGAATCATAAAACAGACCAACGCTATTACATATGCACATAATTATGTATGAAAAAAGGCATCCAAAGTCTATAACAAGTCATCGCATCCAATTATACAATCGCCTGTAATTATTAAAAGTATGGCAGGTACCTGGGCTATAAATCCACTCAAGCGTGAGCACGAACGAGCATATTTTTATAAGCATATTTGTAGATTCCAGGTATTGAATGCACATTAGGGTGGGCATGAAAAAACAAATTATGATATATCAAAGTTTTTGATTACAAATAAAGTCTCCTATTAACTACTTTCGCAGTTTTTGTAATGATTTTACTGAAAGTCATAGAAAGCAATTTCGGGTCAGATTATTTTTTCTGTTTATGACCCAGAAACTCAAGCATTTTTGCGATTTCTGGATTGCAGCGTCTATAGAAAATTTATTTTTCAAAATAATAAATCATTTCAGCCTAAATTAAGGCTTTAGCGAGAAATTAAATTTTTTTTTGGTATCCCACCAAATATTTAATTTTTAATTTTGTGCTATAGAAATCCTCAAAACCCATATATTCTGACAAAAAAAAACTCGTGGGACTCTTAAACCAATTTTGAAAAATATTTAGAGTGCAAAAAAAAACAAATACTGAAATATCCAAATTTCAAAATTAGGTTATATTACTTCTTTTTATGGGCACCCTAATGTATATCAATTAGGGCGGGTCGATTTAAAAATCGCTCATTGCTCTGTGAAAATTTTATTCTAGGTATCAAAATAAGAAACTTTGCCGAAGGAACCATACCTCTAAAACTAATTCTGATGTCCCCCAATTTCAAAATATCACCATTTTTGGCATTTACATGAAAAAATCAGCTAAATGGCTATGTTTTTTCTTTATTTTTATTTATTTATAATAATATCTACTTCTTCTCTTAAGAAATTTATTTAGTCAGAACAAATGTAAATGAAAAAATTAATTTAAGTGAGTTACAGAAAAGAAACTAAAAAGTTCGACCCAAGTTGGGGGACATCAGAACTCGTTTTAGAGGTATGGTTCCTTCGGCAAAGTTTCTTATTTTGATCCCTAGAATATGATTTTCACAGAGTAATGGGCGATTTTTTTGCCTCCCCACAAATCGACCCGGCCTAATATCCATAGATTTGGTATGGACAAAAATTGTAACATTGAAACACACCGCAAAACGCTCACGATTTACAGACTGTTAGCTTTAACTTGTTTATATTTCTATGAAAGTCATTATGACATGCAATAAAACGAAACAAAACCGCTTTGAAGATGAAATAGCGAATTAAAAACTCGTATCACCAATCCCCCCACGCATGGAGGAGGGTTACATATACATATGTATTTAGGCAATCTAGATGATGAATTTATTGCATTAATGAAGGGGAAAAGTATTAAGTCGAACACTTGGGGTTAATCAAATATGCAGTTATTCGGCAACTCATGCCGATTGAAAAACAAAGCAAAAAGGTTATATTGGCCGTGGTACCTGCGCCGTCTAGACATTTTTCTCGATAAAAACTAAAAAGAAAATGTTCATTAATAAAAATTGGGAAACAAAAAGTTGCCCGATCATCAGGAATGACAATTCGATTCATTGCAATCTTAAAACGATGGTTTTTACTCGAAAAGAGCGGCATTTCGCCACTGCGTTTAGATCCTAAACTATTCATGCGCTTTTGTCCAAGTTAATAAAAATTGTGCACATTCGCATTGAAAAAAGATCAGCAATAATTTTTGTGTAATAAATCATATAATCTGTAGCTTATATGTATTTGCGAAGGTATAAAGGTATAATTCAGGGTGATAAGTTTAGAGGTATTGGATTTTAAATTGAAGCAACGAAAATTCAAATTGATTGGGCAAACTTTATTATTTTTGTGTAGAATCACTCATGACATTTATTTTGTAAAGATAATCCCCTTCAAGTCTTGGCCACAACTGCGCCGTAATTCGGATTTCCGTAAACGCCAACTTTTAATAACTCGCGACTCGCTGTAGGACGTCGGCCTGTATCCCGCGAATAACTTTAGTAATATTCACTTCCAAAGCCTCAAGCGCAGCTGGTTAATCCACAAAGCATGAAGACTTTACATACCTCTCACAAATAAAAGTCGAAAGGTGTGATATCACACGATCTTTGTGGCTAATCCACTGGTGCCAGGCGAGAGATAAATTGCTCACCGAAACGACGATGCAGTAAATCCATTGTTCCATCATTTTACGGGCTGCGCGGCAAGTAGCGCCGTCTTGTAGGAACCAAATATTGTGGGGATCACGGGCTTCAATTTCCGCAAAGATCATTTATCACGCCGCTTTAGCGTTCACCATTCACGTGCCATTGGCGCCAACCTCGTCTTTGAAGAAATATGGGCCGCTGAACCCTCCAGCCCATAGGCCGCACCAAACGATTGCCGTCAATGGATGAAATGACTCTTCTTGAATGATTTCGAGTTGCTCTATAGCCTAAATACGGCAATTCTTCTTATTAACCTAGCCGTTAAGTCAAAAATGGGCCGCATCGCTAAACACTTTAAGTTGGCCTGAGCACACGAAGAACACTTTTCACAGAGCGGTGATTTTCGTAATTCAATTGTATGATCTATATATAATGAAATACCAATGAATACTGAAAAAAATTAGGTATTTAGTTTGACAATAGTCACGCGTGATCTGTCAAATAACCCTATTGGAAAAAGTACCTCCAATCTGATCACGATTTTTTTATAAAAAAGGGATAAGCAGATATACATACATACATACTCTTGCAGCAAGATAATTGCAAAACCAAAGTGTGGACCGAGTCCGCCTTAGCCGAGCGAGTTGTGCGCGACTACCATTTGGTTGCCTTGTGTTCGAAAATCTCTGTGGGCGGGAAATATTGAATTACAACAAACTTTTTTCCAGTAGCGGTCGCTCCTCAGTAGGCAATCACAAACAGCGGAGTGTAATTCTGCAATGAAAAAGCTTTTCATACAAACTGTAGCTGCAGTTCGAGACGGGATAAAAGTGACAAAAGACCCTACAGCAGCAATACGCAACCAAAAAAAAAACAAAAAAACAGAGAAAAAAAACAGACACCAACGACATAAAAAAAAAGGTTGTGTGTAAAGTCGGTTTACTGACGATAGTTTAACGTGACAACGTCATAAGAAAATATTAATGGAATGGTTGCAATTTTCAAAACAAAATTTTAATTTTATTTGTTTGATAGATATTTTGTATGGATATAGAGGAGGAGGTAAATGAAATTGCAATGGAATAGGTCAAGTTACATTTACATAAACGTGAAAAATTACGAAACATTTATCAAATTCATGGAAGAAATGTTAAATTTCGATTGTGCATCAGACGTTAATAAGTCAACAACACTAAGAGGCACCATCATCGATTTGCCTTTTTCAAGACACTTTACACTCGAAACACTCCCTTTCATTTCCTACTTTTTCTATCATCGTCCTATTCTCAACAGAGAAATGGTTCATTACCATGCACACAGGAAGACGGCTTATGCAAATACAAGTATGTGAATTTATATACAAATGCGCATATACATACATACATATGCTCACTCAAGTATGAGAGAGCCAGATGTCGAACCTTGCGAACGCGGGGGCTGATTGTGCTCTTTGTCGTTCGTTCCCCGCTCTCGCTTGCAGTTCAAGCAAGGTAACGACGATTGAGCAAGATAACGACACATTTTTTCGTGCGTGCAGCCGGCTAAATCGAATTATAGACGTCAAAAAGTTAACAGTAACATTTGCAATTTCTCATTCCATTAACATTCTCTGATAACACTGCGTCACAAAAACGAACTTTTTTTCTGTCCTATGAACCAAATATACTTTTTCGGAAAGGGGAGAAAAAATAAAAATACACGTGTATCGGCGATTTTCATGTACACGTCAGAATTTTTTTTAATGGACTATGAATAAGTTCGTGCGGTTTTTTTTCGAAATTTGAAACTTTATTGACGTAAAATGGTTACAAATTTAATATTCAAAGTATTGTCCATCGCTTTCTACTACTTTTTCCCATCTTTCTGGCAATTCACGGATTCCCTTTGTGAAAAATTCGGTCGGTTTTGCCGCAATCCACGAATCGATCCATTTTTTGACTTCATCGTAATTACGGAAGTGCTGGTCAGCCAGGCCATGTTGCATCGATCGGAAGAGATAGTAATCGGATGGCGCAAGGTCTGGACTATACGGCGGGTGGGGTAGGACATCCCATTTGAGCGTTTCTAAGTATGTTTTGACCACTTGTGCAACATGTGGCCGAGCATTGTCATGTTGCAAAATAACTTTGTCGTGTCTATCGGCGTATTGCGGCCGTTTTTCTCGCAGTGCTCGGCTCAAACGCATCAATTGTCGTCGGTAGACATCCCCCGTAATCGTTTCATTCGGTTTCAGTAGCTCATAATACACAACACCCAGCTGGTCCCACCAGATACACAGCATAACCTTCAGGCCATGAATATTCTGCGCCGACGTCGATGTTGAAGCATGGCCAGGGTATCCATACGTTGCCCGACGTTTTGGATTGTCGTAATGGACCCACTTTTCATCGCCAGTCACAATTCGATGCAAAAAACCCTTTCTTTTGTGCCGTTGAAGCAGTTGTTCGCATGCCATAAAACGGCGTTCAACGTCTCTTGGCTTCAATTCATACGGCACCCAATGGCCTACCTTTCGGATCATTCCCATGGCTTTTAAACGTTTGGAAATGGTTGATTGATCAACTCCCAAAGTTTTTGCAACCTCTTCTTGCGTTTGAGCCGGATCTTGATCGAGCAATTCCTCCAATTCGGTATCCATGAACTTTGGCGGCGCACCCTCGCGTTCTTCGTCTTCCAAGCCAAAATCACCACTTTTAAAGCGTGCAAACCACTTCTGGCACGTTCACTCAGCTAGAGCATGCTCACCATAAACTTCCACCAAGATATGATGACTTTCGGCTGCTTTTTTCTTCATATTAAAATAATGAAGAAGAATTCCCCGCAAAAACACATTATTTGGCACGAAATTCGACATTTTCAAGTGTGGTAAAAATATTGTTGTTTACGCTTCAAATAAAAAACTTATACTGACGTTTGTGCCTTACGACAGTAGCTCTCCAATGAATGTTTGGAAATGTGGATCGATGGAATAATAATCAAGTTACGCCATCTGTTGTAAAACCGCGCGAACTTATTCATAGTCCTATTATGTATAAAATATAGAGCTCGTAGTCCGCCTGTGTGAACAACTTTGGATCAATTTTTAACCCTTTTCCCGAGATCCAATCGCGCTGAATTTCTGCAGGCAGACTCGTGGAAATGTTTTTATTATGTAAAATTAAAAAAAAAACAATTTTATCAATTCTCAGATTTTCTTGAATTTTCTTTTCTAAAAAAAAAAATTTTTTTTCTAAATTTTCGGCATAACTTGAAGGGACTCCAAATGTTTAAGCAACTTATTAACCTTTAATTTATTGTTTCATACAACACACTATGTGCCGTTTGTGCGTTTAGTACAGTTCCGGAAGTTCCGATCATCTGACAGTTGCGCTACTAGGAGACGTATACTTTGACAATTGTTTTAAATTCTGTTGCGCGAAAACTTCTTTCTGTATATCTCATCTTACGAAAAATGCAATGCCCGACTCGAAATATCTTTAGTTACGTTTGTGGCTTATTCGCACCAAAATTCAAAATTGAATGCTATCGAACAACGTGCATGGAAAGGCACAGTTGCCGTTATTGAGCAGTTTCTTGGCAACAAACGAGCTGACAATTATAAAAATATTGTTGCAGAAATGATTTCGGCATATGGCGAAATGGGCATATTAATGTCGCTAAAAATCCATTTCCTTCACAGTCATTTAGATTGTTTCCCTGGTGATTTAGGAGCTTGTAGCGATGAACATGGCGAAAGGTTCCATCAGAACATTGCGGCTATTGAAAAGCGCTTTAAAGGACAAGACATTACGCATATGCTTGGCGAATACTGTTGGTCTATTTGTCGCGATACTGACACAAACGCTTACAAACGCAAAAATAAAAGGCCTAAGTTTCTGTAAAAACATTAAAATTTTTAATGTAACAATTTTTAATTTTAATATAATAAAATTAATGAAAAAATTCGGGGGTTTATATCTCTATCTCTTTTGATACCCACATCGGCATATCTCATGCAATTTTTTTTTAATTTCGAACAGGTGGCAACCCTGTGAAACATTGTCAGTGGCAACACCTAGGTGAAAAGTCTAGAAATGTGATACACTATCTGTGTGCCTAATTTCATTCAAATCCGTTAAGCTAATCCTGAGATCGTGTGGCTATACAGATATGCATACAAGAATTGCTCGTTTAAAGTTATAAAATACAAAAAAAAAATTGTGACGTGTACATGAAAATGGCCGATACGCGTGTATTTTTATTTTGTATCTTTCCAAGTAATATATATTTGGTCCATAGGACAGAATGTGTGTAACGCGGTGTAATATATTAGATTGTGGTCGTTACTACTGTTAACATATACATATACATACATATAATATACATATATCACATATTACATATTAGCAGTACAGATTTCGCTGTTCGCTAAATACTTTTCTTCAATTTCAAGTTCACGCTATTTTCTTTTAACTTTAAGGTTTTTCATTTTTGTACTCACTTCAAATATTCCTCTAAATAAAACCAGAGGCTCTTTTGGAAACTTTGAAATTCATCTTTTTTGGAATTAAAATCCCCTTATACAGCTGATTTCGGAATTCGTTAAAGCCTGCAAAAATACTGCCACACAAATTGACTTAGAAAGTAGCATCACCAGTGCAGTTAATATGAAATTTAAACTCACCTAAACTCTACAAGGGAGCTCAGTCTAGCTAAACTAAAAAAATCAGCACCAAATTTGATCGAGACAACAGCACGAATTCAACTGAAATTCAAAGGAAAAGATCTGCGCTAATGTTACGTACATCGCTGAATACCTTTCGCCTTCTAACGGCTAAGTTTCTCCTGCGTTATGCCGTTGCCGTTCACTCTCAACTAAGCTCAAGGGCAAGAAGCTCCTTTTAAATCAACAATTTGCTCTTCCACTCACTTACACACTAACAAAATCTTAAGAAGTGGCCAGTGCACTCGCATGAAAATTACAATTCATCACCTGGTTAACTTTCAGCGTGCGCTCCATTAACTTCGTGTATAAATCCATTTTATTTCCAAATGTACGAGTACTCGCATGTGCAGATGTCAGTTTATTCATATCCTCGAGCGCACATTGTATTTTCAGCAGGCATTTATTTACGCCGTCCAATCATCCATCATTACAACTTCGCCTGCTTAATTTGTTTATTTGTTTTTACTACAGTTACGAAACAACAATCATTTTATATCTGTATGTATGTATGTACGTATGTATGTATGGGCCCGCAACGGTTCCCATGGTCGTGTTAATTTATCCAATATGAGATGCTCAGAAGTTTTCTGTTTCATTAGACAGACAGACGGACTCCTGTGTTGGCATGAATTGAAGTGTGTTAATAACTGTTTTTATTCTTCTCAACTCGCCCTTCCGATGCACTGCAATCTGACGATAAAAACAGTTACTTAATTTTCTATTGTTTGCCTGCATTTACTCATATGTCTGGCTCCAATATGAAGGGAATATATTCAGAAGTCCTTGGGGAGCTTAAAATGCAATTGGAAAACACATCGGCATTCTTATCTGCCACTCACTTCAATATTTTGCATCAGAATCAACCGCAGGTTGCGGAAGGTTACGCTAAGCTGGGTGCCATTCCACATGAAGTATGAAAAGGCTGACCCAACTAATCCGGAGCTCTAGCTTCGCTTTCGCTCAACCTTCTTGTAAACTCGAATCACTGAGTGCACTTAATGAAAAATCATATGGTATGCTGTGAATGGCTACCGTTTTCCAATCCTCTACACATTCGAAGAAGTAGTCACTGCAAATAACGGCATAACGCCTTAGCTAGAGAAATACAGTGATACATAATAGGGGTTGGTTGGTTAATTCACCAAGAATGCAGTTAGTGCTTCCGCATCATGTTGTTCCCACATCCTCGCTACCAACAAGTTGTACGTATATTCATTCACGACTACAGGATTTGATTGAAAAGTAATGAGCCTTCCCGCGCGGCCCTTGAAACTTAACCACCCTTTACAGGGTTTGATTGACTGCCAAGCGATCAACCGAATCGGCTGGTGGAGGAAAATGATCGTTGGACCTTCCCCTTCCACTAGAAACCGGTCCCAGTTCGCTGGCAACAGCGGTGCAGTCAACATCGCTCCGCGCGTGAAAACTGTTTTAAAAGTGTGTTAGGATTTTGCAGTGGCGAAAATGCAGCGATCGTTGGAGCAACGTTACTCGATCAAATTTTGCGTAAAGCTAAACAAAACGAGTACCGAAACCATTGAGCTACTCAAGGAGGCTTACGGGGACTAATTTCTGTCCAGTGCCAAGGTAAAACGGTGGCACAAGTCGTTCAAGGAAGGCCGGGAGGACGTCGAAGACGAACAGCGGTCTGGAAGGCCTTCGACGACGCAAACAAGCGAAGATGTGAACCGGGGGGAAGATGGGCGTGCTTCCCCACCCTCCCTACAGCCCAGACCTGTCCGCTTCGGACTTCTTCTTGTTCCTGCGCTTGAAAATAAATCTGAAGGAGAGACGTTTCGACTCCATCGAGGCGATCCAAAAACCTGTGACAGCCGAATTGAACGCGATTCCGGCGGATGAGTTTAAAAAATGTTTTCTGCAGTGGAAGGACCGCTACCAGCGGTGTATTGACGCTCAAGGGTCCTATTTTGAAGAAAATTAGTTGTATAAGCCAAAAGATTTAATAAAACTGCTTAAAAAAATAAGGTTCATTACTTTTCAATCAAACCCTGTATATCCAATCTGTGCGACTGAGAAATCTCACAACGTTCTTTACGTCTATACCTACGTGATTGCCTACGCGAACGCCGTGGCACTAATTGTTAGAGGAAAGTCTGTAGATACCCTGTAGGATTTGAACTGAACGTAGTTGTTCGATGGGCAGCGGTCTGCGGCTTGTCGGTGAATCCTCTTAAGACGGAGCTCGTCCTATTCACGAGGAAATATAAAATACCCAGAGCTCAACTCCCTTCAATAGGGGGCGGTCCGCTGATGCTTTCTGACAAGGTGAAGTACCTAGGCCTAATCCTTGGAAGCCTAGGCTAACGTGGAAGCCAATTTTGTTATATGGCCTCGTGTCTGGTGGAACTTACTGGAGAGAATGACATCGGTAAAGATGCTGGAGAGAATTCAAAGGTCGGCATTTATGGAAACCATTGGGGAGCTTCGAACTACTCCTACTCTAGCGCTTAATGTAATGTTAAATGTGGTACCTGTAGCACGTACTGCAATCAGACTGAGAGGTCCGGGCTTCAGGCTTCACCTCACTACCGGGGACTCAAGTATCCTTAGAAACTTTGAAAACGGACCAGTTTGTACCCTCGCTTAGTCCAAGCGGAACTTTCTCCACTCATATCCCATCAAAGGAGGAATGGGTCGGGTGCAACACTTGGCGATAAGGCTTGGTTAACCTGTTCACGGATGGTTCAAAGTTGAGCGGAAAGTCCTCTAGCAAAAGAGCTTCTGCAAAGAGCTCCCCATCAGATTCAATGAAAGGTTACCAGATCCCGCAATCAAAGAAGCAGCTGATTGGCTACTCACTTGCGTAATAACTGTTAATAAGGTAAATTTTAATCCTATAGCCAAGCGGCAATTAATGCCCTGGGCTCAATTGTTGTGCATTCGAAACTGGTCAGAGATACCTGGTATCACTTTCGATTACATGCGAATTCTTTGACATAATACTAATCTGGGTATCTGGTCATAGTGACATTGCGGGAAACTGCGAAGCGGTCAAGCTGGTCAGACAAGGGACCTGTGAGGCAGGGTCACCGCGAAAGGAGAGGATCGGGATCTCCTTGACAACCTGCGCTCTACTCCTGGAACATGTGCTTCGCGTCAACTCAGCGAGCGCTGGGCAAATACACAAACTTGTAAACTCTCGAAATCCTTCTGGCCACGTGTGGATCGGAGGCGTTAGTTACCAACCCAACACCCTTGCCACTAATTCTCTGGAACGGGACTTAACAACACACAAGCGCATATAAATGCTTAAATTAAAAATCACTTCTGTTTTTGCATTCGAATTGAGCAGACGTTTTATGTACAGTTGTTTGGAATATACGGGCAGAGAACGTTAATAAGCATTAAGGGGTTACATACGCCCAGCAGCGCCAAAAATGCGCTAAAAGAAAAACTGTTTTTAGAAGGGATACCAAAAGAAATATATATAAAAAATTTTATATATTGTATATTAGTACTTAAACTTTATAAAAAAATTTATTTAATTTTTTTTACAAAAATTATTATATAAAAAATCACGTGACCCAAAGTACAATGAAAAAAAATTGCTCCACGGTCTGCATCATTTCTCATTGAAATTTATAAAAAATTTTAATAATATCAAAAATCAAATCTATAGATAAAGCACTTTCGAATATTTGAAAAAAAAACCGCATCAACGTATATTAAAAAGTGTATGAGTTAGCATGCGGACCGTGCCGGAAAAAGTAGTTTCAAGAAAAACGAGTGTAAACTTTCAAGTGCATTTCGCTTCATAGCTACCTGTGCGTATCAAACTCTCGCCGGGCAGTTTTCTACCATAACTTTGTGTCTATGAGGAATTTTTACAATCGAATTTCACAGAAATACGCCTAAAGCTATAAATAATAATTTATAAAAAAGAAAATCGATTTTTTGAAAATTCTGGACGTATGTAGTTCCTTAAAGAGAAATGTACAAGCTCAGTTGTTATTTTATTTTACCTTACAGCAAATCATGGCATTTTAGATTTCAATACAAAAGCTATATTAAATTCTGTTGACTACGCTCCGCTATGTTAAATCTCGTATGTTAACTTTTCCTCTTAGACGCGTTTTGTCAGCTTTTGACATTTAACTTTCTCATTCCTTCCTGAGCCTTCTCCACGCATCTACGTTCTCTGATACAACCAGAACTTTGCAGAGAATTCAGCTGCTATTTGGTTTTGCGGTTGGGGTAATTAAAGAAATGCTATTAATTGCTCTATTAAGCAAAATATGTTTGTTTGTATGTCACCTACACAAACTTAAATAAAATGCCAAATTCGATTTCAATTGGATAGGATAACTCATTTGAGAAAGGAAGGGTTAAGAATAATACATATAACACCCAGAATCTTACGGCGCATCTCTGCAGTCAATCAGTTTTTGCCAATCAGCTGTCATTTTGTTCTATATTTCATTATATTTTGCAAAACGGGAGAAAAAGAGTATGCAGATATTCGATTTATTTTGCTTTGTTTAATTCTTCAATATATTTGAGGAATAGGTTCTTAGCGTTTTTATATTTTCTTTTAGTTTACAACGATTTGCTTCCACTATAATGGAACGTCCCACATCGAAAAGCCTTTTGTATTCGATGAAGAACGTCTCAAATCACTTTTGAAGGAGAACGAACGGCAAACCAGTCGTGAATTGGCGGCAGAAATGAACTACGATATTAAAAAAATTCTCAATCACCTTCATTTAATGGGATTAACCGAAAAATTGGTCACGAGCGCAATGAAAAAACAAACAAAGAAAGTCGCCTTCAAATTGCTTCTCAGCATCTCGCCCGCCATCGAGCAGCACGCGATCATAAACACCGCTTTTTGTACCGAATCATCACGAGAGATGAGAAATTGGACTTATAAATCAATATGAAGCAAAAAAATGAGTGAGTGACTCCACGAGATACGCCAAGAGAGTCAAGTCGGATCTTTATCATACTCGTATATGTTTGGTGGGACTGGGAGGGCATGGTGCACTGGAAAATGTTCGAAAAGAATGACCCGGTCAAAAAGGAGCTTCGCATAGTGAATGAGGCTATTCGACTGAAAAGACCTGATGGACATGGTCAAACCATACTCCTTCTCGACAACGCTCTAGGACTCATGTTGCACAAGTCGTCACAGCCGCACACCAAGAGCTCGAATGGGAGCTCCTTCAGCATCCTTCCAGTATTCTTCGGACCTCGCACCGATCGATCACTATCTTTTCCGCTCCCTGCAAATGCTTCAATAACAAAGAGGTGCTTAAAAACTGTCTCAAAAACTTCTTTACCACCAGACCAGGCGATTTTGGGCGGAACTGCATCAACAAATTAGTCGAGCGGTGAGAAGAGGTTGTAAACAGCAGACGCGAATATATAATTGATAACTTACTGATATAATTATTAGTTTTTGTTTAAATAAAGGTCTTCGGTAAAAATGCTACGAGCTTATTCCCCAACACATTTTATATTTTTATCTAGGCCTGCAATCAGTTACGTTCTTAAAAGCGCAGGAATTTCACCATTTGGCATTGTTTGCCTAATCTTTTGTTCGTTAAATTGGCCACAACTAACCAGGAAGTGGAGCCGAATTTTGACAGAGCTTTGGGTGTGTGATCAAGTAACAGTTGTTGGTAGTTACACCAGCAAAAATCTATTTTATTTATTGTTGCTTTCGCACCCATTAACTTGCAAAAAGGGGGAGAAGGGGAAACGCAAAGTGGCATTTAATTTTGCGGAGAAGTTGCAAGTTTTTACTTCATAAGTTTTTACTTGCAACGATTTGCCAGTAAGAAAAACAGTTGTCCACAAGCTTTTGAAAGTACAATAAACTCATAAAAAGCAAAATCTTGAAAAGTGTGTAGGGAAAGAGATTAAATAGTAAAGAAAAAACGCGCAGCTGTGCTTTGTACTTAAGGTTTAATTTGCAAATTTCCACTCTTTTAACTTCTTTAAATTGTGCGCCGTGGAAGCAGAGCACAAAGTTTTCCAAATTTTTCAAACTTTGTGTTTTTCAATTCCCTTAGATGGCGTCCTCTTTGAATGCTACCAAATTTCGAGATTTTAGTTACAATGATTGGTTCTTGATAATTCTCAATGAAATTTGAATTTCGCTACGCAATGCCAGTGACATAAAGTAAAAAACATAAAAACATACAGGTGCTGGCAGACAGGGCTAAACAAGGGCATTTAAGTGTTTTAGCTCGTTCTCAAATTAACTTTTGCCATGTCGAAGAAATATAAAATACCCAGGGCTCAACTCCCCTCGATGGGGGGCGCTCCGTTGGTGCTTTCTGACAAGGTGAAGTACCTAGGTATAGGTAATCCTTGACAGTAAGCTAACGTGAAAGCCCAACCTTGAGGAGGGAGTAAGGAAGGCAACAATCGCTTTGTATGGATGGATGGGCGCAATTGGCAAAAGATGGGGCCTCTCGCCTAGAGTTGTATTTTGGCTTTTTAACACCATAATAAAGCCACTCTTGTTATATGGAGTCGTTGTCTGGTGGAACTCACTGGAGGGGACGACATCAGTTAAAAAGCTAGAGAGAGTTCAAAGGTCTCCACTCATTGTAATCAGTGGGGCGCTTCGAACTACTCCTACTCTAGCGATTAATGTAATGTTGAATGTGTTACCTATAGACATCGCAGGCAGAATTACTGCTTCACGTACCGCAATCAGACTGAAGGGCTTGGGCTATAACATCAATCTCACATATGGGCACTCAAGCATCCTCAGAAACTTTGAGTTCATCCCCTCGTCGATGGATCAGTGCGTGCCTTCGCTTGGTCCAAGCGGAACTTTCTTCACCCCTATTCCATCAAGGGAGAAGTGGACCGGGGGGAATACTTGGGGACAGCACCAGGTTAACCTGTTCACGGATGGCTTGAAGTTAGACGGTAGGGTTGGAGGAGAAGTATTCTCCAAAGATCTCCCCATCAAACTCAAATTCAGGTTACCGGATCACTGCAGTGTATTCCAAGCAGAGGTGGCCGAGATCCCCTTGACAACCTGCGCTCTACTCCTGGAAGGATGGGCTTTGCACCAACTAAGCGAGTGCTGGGTGGGTACACGAACGTGTAAGGTCGCGAAGTCCTTCTGGCCACGTTTGGATAGGAGGCGTTCCAGGGATATTCTGAGGATGACAAAATCTCATCTTCCAAATTTCGTGGGCATCCTCACGGGGCACTACCCGCGCGAGGTATACATGCCGTGCGACTCGATATTACTTCGATTCCTTTTTGCATCAGCTGTATGGAGGACGAAGTGGAATCATCTCAGCACCTTCTCCTTAGCTGCCCCGCTCTCGTGGAACTAAGATTTAAATACTTTGGTTTTCACTTATAGGAGGAGGAGGAGGCGTAGGAACGCCTGCTGTTAGAGCAGGTCTTGATAACAAAAATCTGATGAGCTTCATCAGCAGCATAGAGCGACTAACATAACCGCAGACCAGTCACCGTTCATAGTACACAAATACTCAACCCTCCCCACCCCATTTCCTTTCCCTTTCGTCCTATCGGCCTTGTCCTTCACCTCTTTTCCCCTCTTGAAATGGTATCACAAAGTATGAACCAAACTTCTTTCGTCCAAGTGGGCCTACTTTCTGGGCAACCATCACTACCTAACCTATATCGATCACCAATAAAACCTTCAACAAAACTAGATTACATTTACTTAGCTCTGTACTTTCGCATAGGCAATAATAACTTTTTTTTCTAAGCTTGAGAGTTTGTCAAAAATAATTGTATTTCCTAGGTTGACTAATCTGCTGTCTGAAGACCCCTTGTGATACAACCGCGACTATCCTATCCTTACTCAACTTGGTTCTCTTTAAACTTTTGTGTGGCCGTTGAAAAGCTGGCTATACTAGCTACATTGAGATTCGGCACATCCGCATTGTTATCCAGAAAAGCGAGACCGAGTTGGCTCAACCGGCTTCTACACAGAGCCATGCAACCACATAGAAGATGTTCGGTTGTCTTTTCCTCTTCCATATCCTGACGGCTTTTACAATAGTCAATGGATAATGGCCCTAATCTACTGGCATCTCTTCTTATTAGGCAGTGCCCCGATAGGATACAAACTACGATTCTTAGATCTAAGTAGGAGGGGAAATAGAGTCCTAGAGCGACTCATGCACCATTTGGGCCACATTTTATTGATAGTGCAGATGTTAACGGTTTCCAATTGGAATTTACAATCTGTCAGTTGCTTAACTGTAACTTCTGAGCTATAGTTTTATAAACGAGAAATTTTTAAATTTTTCATGCGCATTTCGTTAAACTGTCCAGTGAGAGGACGACAGCAAAAATTAGTTTTCTGGTTTGATAGCGTACGCTTTCGTTAGTAAAATATTTAGATTTATACAAACTAAAAGGGTTTTCAGTTGAGTACTCGGCTTCATACTTTTCCAAGCTTCTAAATGGTTTTCCAATAACAGATTAACGGTTCTTTATGGCCGGAATTGGATGGTATTGATCTGGACAACGTTTATTTTCAACAAGACGGCGCTACGTGCCACATAAGCAACGAAACCATTGATCTTTTACGGGGAAAGTGGCCGGATTGTGTGTTATCTCTCGAAGAGGTGATCACATTGGCCACCGAGGTCTTGTGATTTAACACCTTTTGACTATTTTCTTTGGAGCCACGTGAAAGTGTAGGTCTTCGCCAACAGTCCAGGGTCGATTCAAGACCTCAAAGATGGAATTCGCGAAGCTATCGAGGACATAGGGCAGCCACTTTGCAATTCGGTTATGGAAAATTTTACGAAAAGGATATTGTCCTGTAAGCGTGGTCGTGGTGGTCATTCGTCTGATGTGATTTTCCACTATTCACGGCACACCTTCCTCTTTATAATGAAATAAACATCCGAGCATTTATATTAAAAAATAGCAAAAAAGAGGTTGTCTGTAAAAAGAAAATACTGATGGAATGGTGCATTTTATTTTATTTGTTTGATAGATATTTTTTATGAATATAGAGAAGGAGGTAAATGGAATCGCAATGGAACTGATCAAGTTACATTTACACAAACGTGAAAAATGACGAAACATTTATCAAATTCATGAACGATATGTTTAATTTCGATTGTGCATCAGACGTTTATACGTCCACAACTAAGAGGCAACATCATCGATTTGGCTTTTTCAAGACACATTACACTCGAAACACTCCCTTTCATTTCCTACTTTTCCTATCATATCATATCGTAGAGAATAGATTCGTACATTTGATATGTCCATATGATTTGTATGCATCCTTACATATAGATTTGTTCTTTTTGTTTGAAAATTGCGCGAAATTGTAAATATATATATATATAACATAACATAACATAACATAACATAACATAACATAACATAACATAACATAACATAACATAACATAACATAACATAACATAACATAACATAACATAACATAACATAACATAACATAACATAACATAACATAACATAACATAACATAACATAACATAACATAACATAACATAACATAACATAACATAACATAACATAACATAACATAACATAACATAGCATAGCATAACATAACATAACATAACATAACATAACATAACATAACATAACATAACATAACATAACATAACATAACATAACATAACATAACATAACATAACATAACATAACATAGCATAGCATAACATAACATAACATAACATAACATAACATAACATAACATAACATAACATAACATAACATAACATAACATAACATAACATAACATAACATAACAACATAACATAACATAACACTCAGTTCAAGCAAGGTAACGACGCATTTTTTGGTGCGTGCAGTCGGCTACATCGAATTATAAGATTTAAAAGAGACTGTGAGTTTGTTGAAGATGAAAGTGATAGGGTACCGACATCGAACACTGATGAACGCATCAGATAAAGGAGTTGAAAATGCAATACATGGTCAAAGCTGCCGTTGCAGCAATGGTGTGTCCGGAGACTAAAAACCTTCCCCTCATTTGGGACCGTCGCCCACTCTGGAACCGCTTTCGCATTACTTCAGAGTGACGTTCCATTTTTCTCATTACAAAGTCAATGATTGAGTGCCTGCGTCCAGATTCAACTTTCCCATCCACAGAATTTTTTTCGCGAAATGTGTGTTCAACATCATCTTCGGCGGCATCCCCGTATATGCATTTGGGGTGTTCGTTTTTCGCTAGTTTGAATAGGTATTTCTGGAAATACCCGTGCCCATAAAGCATTTGGGTTGTATAAAAATTGACTTCGCTGAAGTTCCTGCTGCTCCATGTGCCGACGTCTTTTATTAGCCTAAGCGTCCATCTACACCATATCCTTAGCGTTTCATCTCATATTTCGCGCGCTGCAGGTTTGCTAACTCTTCCTCCATTTCCTCTTTCTTTACAGCCCAACAATAACCGAAAATTAATAATCACACCATCAGAAAGCTGGCAGCGGGTTTCAACGTTGCTTATGGATCCGTTCAGGAAATTGTAGTTAATGATTTGTGCAAAATTGGTCCCAAAGAAACTAAAAATAATATTAAAAAATACCAGTCTAACGGTTAGACGCGATAGAAGTGAAACCTTCCGTAAAACAAATTATGAGCATAAACACAAAAAATTGTTGATTAGAAAATATTAAAGTACTCACGATGATCGTTTTCACTATTTTGCACAGTGGATGCATTGTTATGCACAATAGAAACACTAGGTTGCGCATTCCGTAATGTTTTTCGGCGTGCACGAAATTCACGTACACGTTCTGTTGAAGTCTTTGCGGTTTTTTTAGTTTTATTTGTTTTCTGTTTTTTTTTTCTGTCGATATTCACGACACTTTTCTGCATTATTTTTCGGCATAATTGCGGTAAATATTTAAAAATGAAAATATTTACGAATATAAAAATACGGACGCAATACAGCATACGCGGTTGCTATTATGAGCGTCGTAACGCGTATATTATACAGACGTACTAACATACACACAAACATTCGTAGGACGCTTGGTCTAAGCAAGTATTAGGTAGTGTAGTATACATACTACAATACTCACTATACTAGCGTGGCTCAGCAGTACGCAGCCACACACATATACGTATATCAACATATAACGCTTCGTAGCCAAGAGTGGGGAGGCTACGAAGCACCGCACAAAGAGGAGACGGAGAATAGGGAACGCTGTATAACTGTGTTCTATCTCATTCTCTCACAGGCTATATACTATATGATCTATATGTATGTCTCTTTTTAGTGTCGCTTTTTCGTTTCATCGAGTCTCAAGTCACTCCCAACGATTCTAAAGAAGTTTTCACTTCAAAAAGAGGCCACGCCGACTATCTATTTAATTTTAGTTCTGAAGCTTTTGTTATTATACCCTGTAAATCTAGTCCATAGGGTTGTTACTATTGACTTAAATAAAGAAATAAAGAAATAGAAAGCGTTTTTTTGTGAGGAAAATTTTAAATTTATTTTTTCTGATGCAAAAATTTTATACTAAGCCATCCTGATATTTGAATCGACTAGTCCCGGCATTTACGAAATTCAAAAATGGCCGGAATCCTGCTATGCCGCTACTGGCATGCTTAGCTTCTATAGATTTGCAATATTCAGCGTATGCGTCCCTCTGCAATCTTGCAGCATTTGTATATCTCTGTACATACAATATATCGCATTATCGGCCGACAGTTCTAGCAAAAATTATTCTCATACATGCATTTTCCAACCTTATTAATATGTGCCTGTGCATTTGTATTGGTTATAGAGTCAAAGGCAATTCTTCTCCATTCTGGCCAGTTGAATTTTGAATTCATTAAATCAACTCTTTGCTCATGGCGTGATCCCTTCTCTACCCGCGCCTTTGTGCAACCAACTATCGCAACTGGTTGCTATCTACATATACATATGCGATCTACCCACGCTAGTACACATGCATGTGCACCAACTATTTTGCTGAACTTGCAACAGGCCAGCACCATGGACATTGCCATTGCCAGTGCCGACCTTGGACAAGTGAGAAGGTTCGACTGCGAAATACTGGCAATACGCCTTTAGTGCACTCGTACGGTACGAGGGTATGTTGGGTATTGTTAATTTATGTATAGTAGCGTGTGCCGACCTGACTTCGAGTGCATTTTCGAAGTGCACTTGAGCGCGTGGCAATAGCGGCGAGTCAACAATAATATAGTAAATGGCCGGGCGCTGTAAAACTCTTTCGCAGTGACAGGCATGAGCCGGCATGGTTTTATTTGCATATTTGCATAGAAATGAAGACATTTACCTGCCGGCAGATTATTTAGCTACTGCATGTTTTCACTTGTGGTATTTCCGCAATGCCGTTGGCGAAGTTTGCTTGAAAGTTTCGTATTTCGAAGTAAACGTTAAATATGGAAAGTGAAAGTGAAAAAATAAAGAATGTAAAGGGTGGTTAAAGTTTAAGGGCTGATGTTGAATGTGAACCGCACCTAAACGTGAAGGTTTTTCTGCTATTCATTTGACATTTTTCAATTTCAGACTAACTCAATTTCAACCATGGAAAGACACATAATCGAGCAACTCGTTGAAGTTATACAGGCTCATTATGAAAACAGGCGTTCAAATCAAAATGCATATCGCGCACTTCGTGAAGAAAATCATCTTCAGTGATGAGGCACATTTTCACCTCAGTGGATTCGTCAATAAGCAGAATTGGTGCATTTCAGCAAATGGTAGCCGAAAAACCAATGCACCCACAAAGAGTGACTAGAGTTTGGTGCGGTTTATGGGCCGGCTGCATCATTGGGCTGTATTTTTTCCAAAATGAGGCCGGTCAGGCTGTTACTGTGAATAGTGTTCGCTATCGTGAGATGATAAAGAACTTTTTGTGGCCCGAATTGGAAGATATGGATGTGGACGATATGTGGTTTCAACAGGACGGTGCCACTTGTCACACAGCTAAGGAATAATTGCTCTTTTGCGCGAAAAATTTGATGGACGAATAATCTAACGTCGCGGTGATGTCAATTGGCCGCCAAGATCATGTGATTTGACACCGTTGGACTTCTTTCTTTGAGGTGATTGAAAAGGAAAGATGTACGTCGATAAGCCAGCAACAATTCAAGAGCAAAAGGATGAGATAATTCGACACATTAACGGCATAGAACCTCAATTATGCTTAAGCGGCATCGAAAATTTTGCCCATCGGATGGAGGTGTGCCGCCGAGACCGTGGCGGCCATTTGGCCGATATTTTGTTCTATACGTAATTGAGCCACACCAGTATTATCATAATAAGGATAAATGACAATAATTTCTTTAAAAAATTGTATTTTATTCAAATTCAGCACCGGCCCTTGAAATTTAACCTCCCTTTATAGTTTTTTAAAGAAGTTGCTCCAAGGCAAAATATGCTACACACCCCACGTAAGTGAATTTGCATCTTGGAATAGTATCGCTTAAAATCCCCCTGTCACTGAAAATCTGTAGAAAATTAATAGGCACTCCCTTTGCAGGAGCAGCTCAGTCTACGGCACAGCCAAAATTTAATGTACACTTTCCATTGCCAGGCAAGCTGCCCAGTAGGCTGCGTAGTAGTCTTGGAGAGATGGTAGATGCGTACGAGTGCATTTTGTGTTTTTGGCTAGTATTGTCTCTTGCGAAGCGAATGAAAACATAGGCAAATTTAGCAGTCTCAAATTGTGAGATGCGAATCGCCAGCGAATTCGCCGCGCAAATTAAATTTCTGTATTGCCATTGGCGAAAAACTAGCTCTAAGTTTGAAAAAGCACGTTTTCATTCCCGGTTTCGAAACATAAGAGAGATGCAATGTTATGCCCCAACTGATCCATCAGACGATGCCTCCAGAGACGCGTTCTACTGCCAACTAGAAAGCGTCATGACGAAAATACCAACAGGAGACATACGCATAGTACTTGGCGATTTCAAATCAAGAATCGGAAATAATAATGAAGGGATCCAAACAATTATGGGCTATCATGGCCTTGGTAGTGTAAGAAACGGAAATGGTGAGCATTTGGTGGAGCTCTGTACAACTCACAACATGTTTATTGGAGGGTCTAGATTTCCACACAAAAATGTACACAAGTATACATGGCAATCTCCAGATGGTCGAACGCGAAACCAAATAGACCACGTCCTTATCAGCCGGAAGTTTCACAACACACTTTTGGATGTGAGATCACTAAGAGGAGCTGACGTTTATAGCGACCACAACCTTGTAGTTGTTAAAGTGCGTCTTCGTCCAGTAGCTCTCAACAGCCGCTGTATTAGGCGCCGCAAATTGAATCTTGCAGAACTCAAAAATCCAGAAAATCTTAAAGAATACCGAAGGTATTTGAGCACCAATCTCGAAAACATTGGAGCTGAATATACATAGAATGATGTAACAACAGCATGTACTTCAGCGGCTAAGTCGTCATTGGGCTTTGTAAAGCAACAAAATAAGCCGTGGTTACGTGAAAGCACTTGGCAAATTGTTCAAAAAAGACGGGATATTAAAAATCAGCTCCAAAGTACCGACGATCCTATACGGAAAGTGAATCTCGCTTCACGTTACAAGATTGCAGATACGGAGGTAAAAGACAAGGCTGCAAAAGATAAAGAGAGGTACTATAACGAGATTGCCAGCGACGCTGAAAAAGCTGCAGGTGTATACGTTGCCATCAACAAACTAGCAAATGTGAAACCCCACATACCACCATTAAAAGATATAGACGGGAACACACTAACCACGGAGGAGAAACAGCTTACCGAGTGTAGAAGACATTATGAAACTCGCGAAAGCGTTGAAGAAGCAAACCCAACAGGGATATCTCGACTGAGCCCCCATCTAGCACGGAAATTAACACCGCAGTCCACAAGCTTAAAAACAACAAAGCTGCTGGCTCGGATGGTATACCACCTGAGTTATTTAAATACGGTGCTGATGAAATAACTACACTACCTCGTCCCCTCTTACTTCAAATCTGGTCAACAAGCACCATCCCGATTGACTGGAAAGAACGCATAATAGTATCAATTCGGAAGAGAGGCGATTTAAGTCGCTGTACAAATTGGCGTGGCATAACTCTTTTAAATGCCGCAATAAAGATTTTGGCATTTGTCATTCTTGAGAGAATCGCCCCAGCTCTCAACAACATATTGCGCACGGAACAGAATGGTTTCCGCCCCAAAAGATCGTGTGTAAATCATATTAACACGCTGCGTATAATTATAGAGCAGTCAGCAGAATGGCGGTCGCCACTGTACCTACTCTTTGTGGATTTTGTGCGCGCTTTTGACACCTTGAGCAGGCGCGCAATTTGGTCTTGCTTGAGGACTAATGGAGTACCGGAAAAAATCGTCAACATCATTCAAGAACTCTATGAGGGAGCTGTGTGCAGTGCACTCTTCAAAGGCAAAAAGAGCGAGTTGTTCAGTATTCACAATGGTGTGCGTCAATGCGTCACTGTACTTGATGCTATTATAAGTAAAACAAATATCGATATTCCATCGGGCATACATTGGCGCCCATATCAGAAACTCTGCGATCTGGATTATGCCGATGATATATGCTTTTTGACACACAAATTGTCTGAAGCACACGCTAAACTTACTGCCTTAGCACGATATGCAAGCCAAGTTGGATTGCGAGCCAACTTCAAAAAAGCGAAGCTTATACGTATCGAAACTCCAAACCAGGACGCACTGACGCTTGAAGTGGGTGGCACGCTGGTTACAATTGAGGACATCGAAAATTTCTGCTTCCTTGGCAGCACAGTGTCAAAAAATGGTGGATCAGAAGCTGATGTAAGTTCCCGCATGAACAAAGCTCGCCACGCTTTCCACAGGATGAATCGAATCTGGTCATCAAGACATATCAGCACAAAAACAAAATTGCGAATTTTCAATACATGCATCAAACCAGTGTTACTTTATGCGTGCGAAACACGGAAAGTCACAGATACCATATGCAATAGCCTACAAACATTTATCAACAGATGTCTGCGCATTATTCACCGCATATTTTGGCCAAGAGTTATCACCAACGAAAATCTTTTAAATATTTCAATGTGCCAGCCCATCGCAGCTGATATCAAAGAAAGGAATTGGCGTTGGATTGGGCACACCCTACGCAAAGAAGACAATGACATCGCAAAGATGGCCTTAGAATGGAATCCACAAGGCTCCAGATGAAGGGGACGCCCGCGAACAACTTGGATGCGATCAACCCACGCGAAATACCAATCAAGATGTTCCTGGCATGAAATTCGAAAAATTGCACAAGATCGCTCACGTTGGTCTGAAAAAAAAAAAACATAAAGTTTGAAACTTATGCGAGATGGAAATGGTATTCAACAAAATTCTTTTCGAATTTTGCCCTTTTAAAGAAGAATTTTTACTAAAATTCTGAGTATGCAGTTTTATAGCGCATGGAATGTAAAAAGAATGGCGTGCAATTTTTGCGTTGATTTTTGCGAATT
Organism: Anastrepha obliqua; assembly: GCF_027943255.1. Taxonomy (NCBI): domain Eukaryota; kingdom Metazoa; phylum Arthropoda; class Insecta; order Diptera; family Tephritidae; genus Anastrepha; species Anastrepha obliqua. The sequence continues at coordinate 8,228,719 of NC_072894.1, forward strand.
TTTTTTGGGAATTTAATTTTGCTTTCATATTTCTGATATTTATCCTTCTTTAACGAAAGCTTCGATATTTTAAATTTTAAAGTACATTAAAGTTGACACCAATCGCTTGCTCACACACCAGTTGAATGCCGGAGCTCAGACGTCCCTGACTATCAAAATATGGCTTACTCGTTCATCAGCAGCGATTGCCCTTGAACTTATATTTGCTTCCACAGCAGCACTTTCAACCTTTGCAAAACACTTGCGCTTTTGTGATGGGTTGTACTTAAAATATTTTATTTTTATTTCATTTTTTTTTTATTTTTTTATTCTAAAACAGTTACAAGTTAATTCCGTCTCGCTGCCCCTTTTTAAATTAAATGCCATCAATCAAGACTGTCAAAGTAAGTGAATTAAATGGCTTTGATGAAGAGTAAAAATTTCCTAAGTTTTTTTTTGTTTTTGTATAAACCCAAGTTTTTACTGCAAAACTTCTATAAAAACTTCAAAGTTTAGAATGTGTGTATGTGTGTGCGTGTGTGAAGTGAAAAAGTGTCCTTTGTTATAGGCGAAAAGCAATGAATGCAGAAAAATATTTTTTTTTCTTGTGCAATTACAAGGCAAAAATATTAAGGAGCATTACAAATGCTTTTTAATAATTCTGCATACTCAGTTTTTCATTTAAAACTTTTAACAATTATAAAAAGGGCACGCAAACTGAGGTATTCGTTGCTTATAATTTATCTCTCAGGCGAAAAGTTCACCTTTTTTCGCTTTTATAAACCAAGAAGAAACAAACCACTGTCACATCCCCTGTTACGTCAGTAAATCTGCTGTTTCCTTCAAAAGCGCTGAGAGTCGGTTAATGGTCTGATGTGGGCAAGGTGAATCTATTAAAAATGGTTTCGGAAAATCAGCGGATTTTTTTTTTCTTTCTCCGTGTCCATGAGGCTGACAGCATAAAACGAAACACGGCGAATTCATTCTTTGCTTTTTACTTCCACCTTAAATGAATGCGTCTTTCATGTGGGCCACAACTTCTGAAATCTCTCCACGGTGTACTGGCACGATTATCAACGGGATTCCTCAAGTAGCTGGTGAGTATTGCCTGAGGCTTTTGCAAAGGTTTGCAGTACAGCTCAGCACAAACCTCCGCCTTCACATAATATTTTTCGGCCGCGAAGCGCAAACAATGCTTGTCCTATAGTTGGAAAGCTCTTCTCAGCTAACGAACCTATTCAACTCCATTGCCTTATTCTGCAATTCAAATACACGCAAACATATCCCGACGGAGGAGTAGGATTATGCCAACAAAGACTGATTCTATGAGCGTCTGGAACGTTCCTGTGAGTGCTGCCCGCGCCACGGCATAAAATACTGCTTGGCGACTTCAATACCTGGGTGGACTAGAAGGGGATTTTTGATCCCAGTCGGCACAATGAAACATCCGCTAACGGGCAGAGGCTGATCGACTTCGCCGGCGCACGAAACATGGCAGTCAACAGCATCGCATGCCAGCATAAAAAGCTACACCAAGCAACGTGGTTGTCTCCTGATCGAAGAAAGCGAAACCAGGTCTATCATGTTGTTATAGATGGAAGACACGTTTCTAGTGTTTTAGATGTGCGTTCGACCCGAGAGCACAACATCGACTCGGAGCATTACCTTGTAGCAGCTAAATTGCACACACGACTCTGTGCAGTGTAAAACGTACATCTAACTGCGCAAAAAAGGTTCCACATCGGAAAGCGGCAATCGCAACAGACAACCAGAAGATTCTCCGCCCGACTCTCACTCCTGCTCTCTGAGAGTACTGCCCAACAAACTGGCGTGTAGAAACAATGGAGCAACACTTCTCGTTCGCTACGTACCGCCGACGAAGAAGAAATCGTATTTCGGTGAGCCCGAAAAAACAGTTGGTACGACGAGGAATTTCATGCTGCCGCAGAAAGAAAGGATGTTGCATAACGACCAACAGGACAAACGCCCAAAGCCCAAATCCTACCATAAAGTTCGGCGGCTTAAAGTAGATTTCAAGATCAGGATCTTTTCCTGTAAGAACAAAGGCGGCGATCTGGTGACCGACATCCAGAGCATTCTTAAATTGTGGAGGGAACACTTCTCGAACCTACTTAATAGTGATAGTTGCGCATGTCACAGAGAATGTGAAGATCCCGATACTCCAATCGTTGATGACGGAATTGACGTTCAGTTACCCGCACATGACGAGGTGAGAATAGCGATAACGCGGCTAAAGAGCAACAAAGCCGCGAGCTCCGACCGATTGCCAGCTGAGCTATTCAAACATGGCGACGAGGAGCCGGTAAGGTGCATGCATCAGCGTCTATGCAAAATATGGTCGGATGAAAGCATACCTGCCGATTGGAATTTAAGTGTGCTCTGCCCAATCCATAAGAAGGGTGATCGTGCAATCTGCGCCAATTACCGCGGGATTAGTCTTCTAAATATCGCCTATAAGGTTCAAGCGAGCGTATTGTGTGAAAGGCTGAAGACCACCATCAACCAAATGCTGAGGTTCAAGCGTGAATTCAAACCTGAAAAATCTACCATCGACCAGGTATTCACAATGCGCCAAGTCTTCGAAGAGACCCATGAAAGGCGAACCGACTCACATCATCTTTTCATCGACTTCAAAGCTGCATTCGACAGTACGAAAAGGAGTTTCCTGCCGCGATGTCTGAATTTGGTATCCCCGCAAAACTAATACGGCTATGCAAGATGACGTTGCTCAACACCAACAGCGCCGTGAGAACTGGGAAGGACCTCTCCGAGCCGTTTGACATCAAACGAGGTTTCAGACAGGGTGACTCGCTGTCGTGTGACTGCTTTGACCTGATGTTGGAGAGCATCGTACGAGCCGCAGCACTTAATCGCTCAGGCACAATATTTTATAAGTGAGTACAATTGTTGGCGTATGACATCATTGCGCGGTTGTTAAGGCGCTCGTGGCGCTGCTTTTTCCAAACTGGATAAAGAGGCAAAGCGAATGAGTCTGGTGGTGAACGAGAACAAAACCAAGTAACTCCTGTCGTTCGGCTCTGCAAATTAACAAAAGTCAAAGTGTCAAGTGGAATTTTTCCATTGTCAATGACTAAAGACTCTTTGAAAAACACATTCAATGAATTACACTTCACTTGATGATTTTGCCACACAACTAGCATATTTGTTTTCAACTTAAAAGTTTTCGCTTACGTATCTCAGCAACTTCCAAAAAAGTTCTAATTTGTTACCAAGTCTTTCAGTGATCGATCCTGTGTACAATGTCCAAATGTGTGTCGTCGTACACTCGTCCGCGTTCGAACACAAAAGAAACTCATGTCAATAAGCAACCTCCTGCCACAGCCACCAGCTGCTTGGAAGAATAAGAATCTGTTGTAGCCAAATTTCACGGTTGTTAGCGATGGTATGTCGTAAGTGATTTTATCAGCTGCTTATGCAAACGTGTAACGTTTGTTTGTACTCTCATTGGTTCACAGCATATCAACGATGAGGGAAAATTTCCATAGAAATAAGCCGCAAATACATTCCCTCCTCTTCTTCATTCTCTTTGGTTTCAAAACTTTTTTTTCATACTAATTTTATCGTAATAACTACGAGAATAGCAGAGAAAAAATAAGCTAAATGCATACGTTCTGCATTTTGTTTTCATGTTTCCGCTTTTATCGGCATGCGCCTGTTGCTAGGGAATTAAAGCCTGCTAATAGGATGCATTTTCCATTTCTTATGTAGGTGTGCCAGATACACCTGTTGGCAACTTTGCTTATTCACTTCATACCATCGGATAGCATAAAAGCCTTCATGCAAGCCAACGCTAATGGGACGCATTAGTACATAGTCATGAAATAAAATGAAATTATTAGGTGAAGTAAAAAGTTCGCAACGTTTGTTGCTTTGTTTAGAAATCAGCGAACGTAACTAGAATTATCTTTATATGGGCAAAAAGTAAGGTGAATTGATTTGTCAAACTTCGCGGGATTAAAATTTCACTCTAGTTATTTTTTTTCATGAGTTGGCTGCACTGTTAATAACATCTGGGCCAACTTTCATGTGAATGTCATTATCAGTAATATATTTACGTTTGTGTTTACCAAACGACCAAGAGTGCATTTTTCGATTTTTACAATGTCTGATTTGATTGAGCAGAGAAGTGCCATCAAATTTTGTTTGCGGAATGAAATTTCGGCTGCGGAAACGTTTAGCATGTCGCAGAAGGCATTTGGTGATTCGACCATGTCGCAGAAAAATGTTTATAAGTGGTACAAAGACTTCAAAGAGAGTCGAGAACGTGTTGATGACTTGGAGCGCTCCGGACGACCATCGACGTCAACAGGTGACCAACACGTCAATAAAGTGAAGGAGTTAGTTTTCAAAAATCGTCGGTTGACTGTTAAAGACCTTACTGATATGATTGGAATATCAGAAGGATCTGTAAAACTATTTTGAAAGACCATTTGGACCTCCGAAAAGTCAAATCTCGTTTGGTACCGAAAACTCTCAATTTCTTGGAAAAAAGTCGTCGCGTTGATGTGTGTGAAACAATGCTTTCAGACTATCAGGACAAGCTCAAATGCATCATTACGGGAGGGAGATGAGACTTGGATTTATGCTTACGACCTTGAAACAACCAACCAATCAAGCGAATATCGTGCTAAAGGCGAGGCCAGACCGAAAAGAGCACGTCAAAGTCGTTCAAAAATAAAGGTCATGATGACAGTTTTTTTCGATTTTCGTGGTGTGGTGCACTATGAATTCCTTCCACCTGGCCAAACTGTTAATAAAGAATATTATTTGAGCATTATGCGTCGATTACGTGAAGCAATTCGTCTAAAACGACCAGAATTATGGGCCAACAACTCTTGGTTTTTGCATCACGATAATGCACCGTCTCACACTGCACTCGTTCTTCGTGACCATTTCGCCAAAAATTCCACGCATATCGTTCCGCAACCACCGTATTCGCCTGATTTGGCTCCGTGTGACTTCTGGCTATTCCCAAACCTCAAGAGACCACTTCGGGGAACGCGTTTCGAGTCGATTGAGGAGATAAAAGCTGAATCGAAGACGGTGCTGATGGCTATACCGGAAATAGACTATTTGACATGTTTCGGGGATTGGAAAAATCGTTGGCATAAGTGTATTTCATCGAGAGGGGATTATTTTGAAGGGGATTTACAAGAATAAATAACGATTTTTAATTTTACAACCAAATTCACCTTACTTTTTGCCCATAGTAGTAAATAGTTTCAAGTAGTTTTCTGACCTCTTTCAATTCCAGGCCAATGGAATAAGCGCATAGTATAACCCAAAGTACGTGCCTGTGTATCGGGCGATATGGCTCACTAATGCATCATCATCATCATCATCATCATAGCATCAAAGTTCGGGTGAACCATTGCTTCCGTTGCTTCCGATTCGCCTCCACACCACTCGGTTATCAACCTTTCGTTTGATATCAGATATGCCGATAGCTCCAAAGTCGCCTGCGACGTCATCTCTCTATCGTTTTCTCGGCCGGCCTTTTCTTCTGTCGCCTTCAGGATTTGTTTCGAAGATCTTTTTTCGAGTTCTATCTTTACTCATTCGTAGAATGTGACCATACGTCCCATCGAATCCTTTGCGCTTTGATGCACCTGATCACATTTGGACCCCTGATAAGTGTGTCTCACTCGTCGTTGTGCCGCATGCGGTATGTACCGTCTTCAAGTCGTGCAGCTCTCCATATTTTTCTTAGAATTTTTTTCAATTCGAAACAATTAAACTGATCGGTTTCATTGGATTCCAACACCCACACTTCGCACCCGTATGTGAGTGTAGGCTCTTACAGGGTTTGATTGAAAAGTAATGAACCTTCCCGCGCGGAGCGTCTGCCAAGCGATCAACCGAATCGGCTGGTCGGGGAAAATGATCGTTGGCCGGTCCCAGTTCGCTGGCAACAGCGGTGCAGTCAATATCGCTCCGCGCGTGAAAGCTGTTTTAAAAGTGTGTTAGGATTTTGCAGTGGCGAAATCCAAGGTCAAAACCATGCTGATCATCTTTTTCGACTCTCGAGGCATCGTCCACAAGGAGTTTGTACCTCCAAGAAGCACTGTAAATGCGGCATTTTACAAAGAAGTGCCTTCGGCTGAAAATCGGCCCGACCTCGTCAAAAATTGGACCCTTCATCACGGACCCTACAACCCAGGCCTGTCCCCTCCGGCCTTCTTCTTGTTCTCGCGCCTGAAAAGAAAGCTGAAGGGGAGGCGTTTCGACTCCATCGAGGCGATCTAAAAAACTGTGACAGCCGAATTGAACGCGACTCCGGCGGATGAGTTTAAAAAATGTTTCCTGCAGTGGAGAGACCGCTACCAGCGGTGTATTGACGCTCAAGGGTCCTATTTTAAAGAATATTAGTTGTATAAGCCAAAAGGTTTAATAAAACTGTTTAAAAAAAAAGCTCATTACTTTTCAATCAAACCCTGTATTACAGTTTTGTAAATTCGCAGTTTCTGGTTCCTTTAAAGTAATCTCGACTTCATCAACTCCTTATGTGCGCTCAGCATAACATCAAGGCAGTACAAAGCGGAGCGAAGTGTAACTCGATGACAGATCTAGCGAAATGAAGTCTCTCACTTATCTCTCTCTCTCTCTCTCTCTCTCTCTCTCTCTCTCTGACCAATCTCCCTAGTTTCGCCTGCGCGTGCTGATGCTGCTCACTCCGACCGGAAATTGACTATCTCTGAAGAAAAAGAGAAACTGCAGTGGAAGAATGGAGAACAAAAGATACTAGGGGGAGAGTTCCCGAAAGGGAGTTGGGCTTCAGGCTGGCAACCTGATTTCAGCATAAAAATTATTGCTGCGAATCCAACAACAATTAGGGCACACTAATGCCAGCTACAGGAAAACATTCCGAACTTTTACTTCCTTCTAGTATTCGAACACACAGCGGGTTTCTGAATTCTAAGAGTAATTTAGTAGAAAAGTTTTCAGGCATTCCAGGTGCATATAGGTACAAGCAGCAAACGAGATCTGAAAATCATATGATTCACAGCACGCACACAAACATGCAATATTTTAAAATTACCCCAACTTTTAGCTAAGCCCCTTGCAACTAAACTTTTTTTTTATTTGCGCTTAATACGCGCATATGTGGGTATGTATGTGCATTAGGGACGGCCTCAAATGTGGGACTACCATTTTTACATAGGTTTCCTAAACCTCAACTCCTACGTCGATACTACGATACTATAGCCAAAGATATCGAATCAAAATTTTGGTCTTGCTTGGAGCTGGCAAAGGCATGTCGCACAGGTATCAAATTTTAGACTCCAGTAAGGAGAATTAAAACTAAGTGAAAATAAACAAATAAACGGTATTTGAGGACATAACTTTCCGAAACCATTATTTTTCTTTTTGTTTTTTTTTTTCAGATAAGACATGGAGGACTACAACTTAACTCAAGAAATGAAGAGTCATGCAGTTATCGTCGTTGTATGCGCAAGTCACATCGATTTCGAAATCTCGAATTTTCTTAAGTGCGCCCGTTCATTCGTTCCTAATGTTCGCCATGAATTGGAAGCATCAGGCGTTGATGCCGAATCTATTGCAAAAAGTAAAAAACTCGAGAAGCATTCTGACACTCTCCGATTATTCATCCATAATTCATTCAATACAAGCAAGTTCAAACGATTATTGAGGAGGAGCTCTCAAAATCAATGCAAGAACTCAATGTTTCTGATGGTCTTATGCGTCGAGTAGTCCATGAAGTTTTCCGGAAGACCTTCCCACGTTATGCGTGCAAGTGCAAGCGTTCATTGACGAGGAGCCTTGGAAATAAATAGGAGCATAATGTTTCTGCTGGTCTTCAGTGTCGAGTTGTCCATGAAGGTCACCGAAAGATCGTCCCACGTTATGCGTGCAAGTGCAAGCGTTCATTGACGAGGAGCCTTGGAAATAAATAGGAGCTCTTGTGAGGGAGCCTAATGTTTCTGCTGGTCTCCAGTGTCGAGTTGTCCATGAAGGTCGCCGAAAGATCGTCCCACGTTATGCGCGCAAGTGCAAGCGTTAATTGACGAGGAGCCTTCAAAATAAATGGGATATCTTGCGAGGGAGCTTAATGTTGCTGAGGGTCTTATCCGTTGAGTTGTTCACGAAGATCTCCGGTATAAAACCTGCCTTATACGCAGAAAACAGTTCATGTCGGCGCAAATATGAGCAGAGCGAAACAAAACGCCTTCTAAACAAAGTTAAACATCTGAAGCGCCATATGAGGAAGATATCGTTTTTTTCTGATGAAAAAAAATGTTGAACAAGACCAAAAAACCAGCCGCAAATGGCTATATTCCAATCCTACAGAAGATCCAGTTGTCATGCTTATGAATATTCCAAGCATTGTTATGGTTTTAGGTGCTGTGAGCAACCATGGCATGTCATGCCATCACACATCTTTACGCAAGGACTTCGCGTGAATTCTGCTGCATATGTCGAGGTTCTAAAGGAAATAGTGAGACTCTGATTTGATAGCGTACGCGCTACTACCACGTCTTACATACGTCTTACAGCAAGACTTCAAACTTCTTCAAAAAACAATGGCAACAAGATTGGATGGTTGTAAATTTCCATGACCACTTAACACCGAGCTTATGGCCGTCTAACTCCCCAGACTCTAATTCCCAGGAGTAGTACGTATGGCGGTAGTTGAGCGTGAAGCTAGTAAGCATCTCTTTGCTCCAGCCAAGTACTCATCGTCGGCGGTTCAAGCGTAAAACAGTTTTAGACCAGATGCGCATCCGTGGCAGCTGTACCTTATACAAGGTCAAGTCCAAAATAAACAAAACTGAGCTAAAATATAAACGACAGGAGCTTTCTTCTGATAACTTCGCTTTTATTTATTCAAAATAGTCCTCTCTGGCCTCGATACTCGGTTTTGCGCGATATAAAAGCTTTTTGAAAGAGTATTTCAGGTCTTTGAGCGGAATGTCCTTCAGGATGTCGGTACAAGTCTTTTGGATGGCCTCTACGGACGCAAAACGTTTTCCTTTCATGGCCAAATGCAATTTTTCGAATAGGTAGAAGTCATAGGAAGCCATATCAAGCGAATACGGCGAGTGATTGATCGTTAGAATGCGATTTCTAGTCAAAAAATCAGTCACCAGAGTGGATCGATGAGATGCTGCATTATCATGGAATAAGCGCCAGCTTCCACCTTCGCGGTATTCAATGCAAATTCGATACTCGGTTTTGCGCGATATAAAAGCTTTTTGAAAGAGTATTTCAGGTCTTTGAGCGGAATGTCCTTCAGGATGTCGGTACAAGCCTTTTGGATGGCCTCTACGGACGCAAAACGTTTTCCTTTCATGGCCAAATGCAATTTTTCGAATAGGTAGAAGTCATAGGAAGCCATATCAAGCGAATACGGCGAGTGATTGATCGTTAGAATGCGATTTCTAGTCAAAAAATCAGTCACCAAAGTGGATCGATGCTGCATTATCATGGAATAAGCGCCAGCTTCCACCTTCGCGGTATTCAATGCAAATTCGACGAATGCGATGCAACCAACGCTTCAAAATGCCATGATGACGGTTTGGGCCGTTGGCACGAACTCCTTGTGGACAATTCCCTTGGAATTGGAAAAAAAAACAAATGAGGTTCCACGTGATTTTTGACTTCTCTAAACGAATTTTTTGGGTGATGGCTCGTCTGGAGCCTTCCATTTGGCACTTTAACGCTTAGTGTCAGGTTCATGTTGGAAATATCACGTTTCGTCACCAGTTACAATATTGTAAAGGAAGTTCTCGTCTTTTCTCGCCTCTTTAATGAGGTTTTTCGAATGTTGAATTCTGAGCAATTTTTGGTTCTCAGTTAACTTGTGCGGAATGAAACGTGAACAGACCTTTCGTAAGTCCAAATGATCAGCTAAAATGCGATAAATCGATGTTTATCAGATATTTAACACCGATTCCATGAATTTCACCGATGATTTCAGTTTATTTTTGATAAATTTACCAACAATTTCGATGGAGTTTTCGGTGATTAACGATTTTGGGCGGCCCGTAGCTTCATTGTCATCCATCTCGAAAGCCAATTACTGAAAAAAAGTAACAAAGCAGAAAATACACGCATACTGTCATACATAATGGAAAAAAAACTGTCTACCTAAATCTACTGAAGCTCTGCATGCGGAAATATGCTAGTTGAACAGTAATGCTGATATTGAAAAGCTCTGCTATTGCGCTGCTAACTGATGCGCTCAAAGGGCTTCGCGGATACGTTTGTAAACATTTTGAAAAACATGCCAATCACTGCTTCTATAAGTATACGAGTAATTACCGCTGCAGTGGATAACGCATCTGGTGCTCTCACGAACTCTTCGCACTCTTCTACACCTATTTATAGCGCGAATGCTACTATGAGTGTCAATGCACCCTCTGCCCAAAGTCTGTGACTCTCTCAGCGTGTTCCCAAGCATTTCGACTCGTCGTGTTTGCTGTTGCTGGCAGCGCTATTAACACTAATCGATCTCCCCGTGCTGACATTTCTTTTGCATCTCTTTCTCTGCCGATTACAAAGCAATGCAGCGACGCAACTACACCTGACTAATCAGCTGCAAACTCTGCTAACATTGATAACTCTGCTTGGACGAATGTATCAAAGCAGAAAATGAGAGGTAAAGGTAGGGTGCGAGTAGTTGGTGAAAATCAAACTAACAGGCAATCGACTTGCGCCTCCCTATACATACTATATGTCCCCATTTTTATCCGCTGTTACACCTAACAACAGAACAACACCTAACAAGGCAACAATAAAAACTAGAGAAAACCTGCTATAAATTCACTAAGAAGGATGTTTTAGAAGAATCCGTTAAACGAATTAACTTCGAGTTGGATGTTTCAGGACCATCATATGAAAACCTGCACAATAAGAAAGTGTAGTAATTATAAGTCGGATATGCCTTAACATTAATATTCATAAACATTTTGTTTTGGCTTTTATTTTATTGTCCACTTATGCATTCACTGTGCTGTGCCGTTTTAAATAGAGTATCATATTTCTTAAAAGGTTCATTACACTTGAAAGTAAACGCAAACATAGCTAACGTAATTATTTTATTCGCGGCGCGTGAATGCTAGAATCATATTACACAAGTAAACACCGAAAAATTGTTGTTGGCTTGCATTGATAAAAATTACTATAAAAACGCTTGTACTTAGTATGTAAGACATAAGAAAGAAAATAATCGTTTCACAAGCTGGATGACTAGCTTGGAACGACAAATAAATAAATATATTTAACAATAAATAAATATACTTTCTTTACAAAAGTGTGGGTAGCCAACGTTACGGTATGTCTTTCAAAAGTGCAAAGAAAACAGGGTCATTCGATCACCACTCATCGATCAAAACTCATCTTAGGGTGATCAGATTGGAGATACTTTTTCTAATAGGGGTTTTTCGACAGATCACGCGAGACTACTGTCAAAGTAAATACATAATTTTTTTCAGTATACATTGAAATTTCATTATGGAAAAACTTACGCCTCAACAACGTTTATTGAACTACGAAAATCGGCGCTCTGTGAAAAGAGTTTACCGCGCGCTCAGGTCAACCTATGGTGTTCAGAGATGATCCCCATTTTTGGCTTAATGGCTAGGTCAACTTCAGTATTTTGGCTAAAGAGCAAACCGAAGCCATTCAAGAACAGCCATTCTTCTCTTTCTTAATTGACGCGATAACCACTTACGCGATTTTGGCCGAATTTAACAAAGCGCGCCAGTCGTTTCTTTCTCGTGCTAACCGGCGCCAATTGGACACACCAAGTGAAGCCAAGTCGTTCCCCACTTGATACTTCCAACGCAGAGGAGGCCTTCCTCTTCCTCTGCTACCACCAGCTGGTACCGCATCGAATACTTTCAGAGCCGGAGCGTTTGTATCCATTCGGACGACATGAACCAGCCAACGTAGCCGCTGGATCTTTATTCGCTGCGCTATGTCTATGTCGTTGTAAAGCTCATACAGCTCGTCGTTCCATCGCCTGCGATATTCGCCGTTGCCAACGCGCAAAGGTCCAAAAATCTTACGCAGAATCTTTCTCTCAAACACTCCAAGCGTCGTCTCGTTGGATTCTGTCATCGTCCACGCTTCTGCGCCATAAAATAGGACGGAAATGATGAGAGCCTTATAAAGTATGAGTTTGGTTCGTCGAGGAAGGACTTTACTACTCAATTGCGTGCTTAGTCCAAAGTAGCACTACTTGGCAAGAGAGATTCTAAGTAAGATTTCAAGGCTGATATATGTTAATGCTGGAGGACGGTTCCGCGCGTAGAAGTTCACGCAAGTGGAAAAAGTCCCAAGTATCCTCTGGCCAAGTATCCTCTAGGTAACTCCCGAACATTCGTTTGAGAGCGAAATGGTGCGAGAAGGCGAAGTAGCCAGGACGATTCTTCTGCATACGGTCCAAGCAGCTCACAATTTCCGGGCTTCGCACAAGTATCCTCAGGATAGCTAACGAAAAAACGTTTGTGAGCGAGTTAATGCGAGAAGGCGAGGCATCCTAGGATATCTGGTTGGGCGCTAGGTTTGGGGCCCGCCACCTAAAAATCCTTTCCCAATGAAAACGACAACAAAGCCAAAAGTGATACATTGTTAGTTAATAAACTACATTTTTTATCAGTAACTGTCGTTGAATATTAATTTTTTAATTTTATTTGATTTTATTAATGGGTTATGTGAAAGCCCTCTTTGTATGGCATATCTTGTTCACGTCATTTTCGACTATAGCAAAGGGTGGTTAAGTTTAAAGGCCGGTGTTGATTTTAAATAAAATACAATATTTTTGGTACATTATTGTCATTTTTCTTTATTATGATAAGATTGGTATGGCTCAATTACGTGTGGAACAAAATATTGGGCAAATAACCGCCGCGGTCTCGGCGACACACCTCCAAAGACCACCAAATGCAAATAGTTCCTTATCTAAAGGGTGGCTAAGTTTTAAGGGCCGGTGTTGATTTTGAATAAAATACAATTTTTTACAAAATTATTATAATTTCTCTTTATTATGATAATACTGATATGGCTCAATTACGTATAGAATAAAATATCGGACAAAAGGCCGCCGCAGCCTCGGCGGCACACCTCCATCCGATGGTCCAAATTTTCGATGACGCTGAGGCATAGATGAGGTTCTATGCCGGTAATGTACCGAATTATCTCATCCTTTAGCTCTTGAATTATTGCTGGCTTATCGATGTACACCTTTTCTTTCAAATAACCCCAAAGAAAGAAGTCCAACGGTGTCGTTGACGTTTAGGTGTGGTTCACATTCAACATCTAAATTTAACCACCCTTTAGTATCGATTTTTAATATTGGTTTAAAAATAATAATTTTAATTATTCAAGTCTTCATAGGTTTACCTGCTCTTAGACCCCTTTGCGGCATGCTTTAACCGCCTTAACCTTCGACTGCTTCAATACCAATTGAGGGAGAGTGACAAGAGCAAAACCACAATAATTTAATTTTTTTAGGAACCACCCTAAGGTGCATAAGTACAACATCCGGCAGCTCTAATGTAGTTAGTTTCACCAGCAGCTGCCGTCACAGAAGATGGTGTTGCTGCATTGCACGTCATGCAAGCAATTTAGAGAAACGCTTCGGTGCTAGCAGTTAAACTGGATACATGCGAGTATACCCTGCTTATGACTCATTTATTTCCCATCCACTCGTTCCAACAACACTGTAAGCTCTATTGTGTGGATTCTCGGTGTTTTTACCTACTAAACATAACGAAGTGGGGCACGCCTTCAATGCTTTTGTCGTTATCTAAACGCTTTCATGTCGGGCTGCCTACCTGTCAGTGCCTATATATGTATGTGTGTGTTTGTGTGTGCGCGTGTGACTGTGTCTGGTCTGGGTCTGTATTTGCATAACAACGAGACGTGCGATAATAGCGAATTTTTAGCTCATTTTGACACTTTGCACGATTGCCTGTGTTTGCGTCCTTTAGTCGAGCTGTGGATTAAGTTTCCTGAACTACCTCATGTGAGCATTAGGACACGTATTAGACAGATTTTTGTGTACGTGTGAATGAATTTGTAATGGCATAAATGGCTGTTTTAAGCTGAGGCATTAACAAGATTTAATTCCCGCTTGGTAAGCAATCGATGCAAACTTTTTCAATAAGTTAATGTTTTGGAATTCCGAATTAGTGTGGGAAGTGCTTAAACTAATTTAATTTCAGCAAAGTGAACTAATCGTTTTTCAACTTTAAGGTTAACTACTGTGCGTTGATAATTGAAGGGAAGCAAACCAGTTGCAAGGTTTTTATTGCTGAAGGTTTCCATTGATTAGAGATGAGCAACAGTGTTGGACGTCACGTCAGCCGCAGATCCGAAGAATTAAGCTGATTACCTGTCAGTCTTGAACTAACATCTATCAGCGAAACCACAATAAATGAAGCTACATTTCCGGAACCCTTGTGCCCTTGCGGAGCCATAGAAACTTATGTATATACTAGAGTCAACAGGCTGTTTGGGTCCAGACCGAGTGTTATGGCGCGATTTACGTTTTGATTAGTTGCGGGGAGCCGAGCAGCAGTGTTACCTGCATTCTGTTTGAGATTGTGCTAGTGATATACTGAGCGTGTAGAATTCTGCTGCCTCGGTCACGTGGTAGTCGGTTATTACTCTCCCAATTTTACTTCGGAAGACCAAATCTGGTAATCTATCATCCTTGTTTATAAACTAGTAACGGCGAATTTCGAGTCCTAAATGTGGCATTTGTAGACTTTACAACAACATGGATAAATGTTTTAGCAAACAGATGTGCCAGTTACAAACGCATACCGTAGCTTCCACCTTCGAGGTGTTTCATACCGCTCGCATAGGTGGTAGCAGAGGTACGTAGATAAGTAGAGTAAGGATGCTAGTCACAGAGGCCAATGGCACATCAAAGGCAAAGATACGCTTCCCTTGTGATGTCACAGCTTGATTCTTTGTCCCTCCCGCTGAACCACCGATTATTAAGCCACTTGATGAATCTCTTGAATGAGTCGGAACACGCCACCCGATAGAAAGAGCTACACTGCCGCTACAGAAGCGAAGAGTAATTGTTTCCTTCTCTTCATAACTGCGTCGTACTTACTCCTCCCAGACGCTGGTTTCTATTATTGGAATGTTTCCCATTTCCTTAAGCCTGTAAAATATTTAACGCTGCATGCCTTCAAATGTACGTCACTAACATGCATAAACATATAAGCATACATGCACATACACACACACACATTTACAAGGACACATAGGTATATGCAGTTGTATTGTGTTTTAATTAATTAAATGAGCGCCCACACACATACACATCCAGAGCGTTTCGATAAGGAAACTCCCAATCAATAACTGACATTATCTGCTTGCAACAGCTTTAGAAAATGAGCGAGGTGGGTAATGTGAGAAAAGTTGCATACGAGCAGGAAAGCTTAAAGTTAGAAAATTTATTTCTATTGTTTGCTAAACTAAATTCTCAGAATGTGAGCTACAAAAAAATAATGAGTTTATGAGTTTGTAGAAAAAGTTTTTAGTGATTCAACATAAAAAATCTCTCAATAGGTGATTTGGGATATGAAATTTCCGAATATATGCACAGTTTGCCATGAATTGGTGTAGTTTTAGTTGTATTTAGTGCTAAAATGAATGATGGCAAATTGCGATAAGTATAAAATTTCAATATTTCCCTTTGGGGGGAAAAGAAATTCAATATTTTTGTATAAAATTCATGCGCAAATAGGTTAAAACTGTTTTACAGGGTTTGATTGAAAAGAAATGAGCCTTCCCGCACGGAGCGTCTGCCAAGCGATCAACCGAATCGGTTGGTAGGGGAAAATGATGGTTGGACCTTCCCCTTCCACTAGAAATCGGTCCCAGTTCGCTGGCCCCTGCGGTGGAGTCAACATGAAAGTCACGTGAAAGCTGTTTTAAAAGTGTGTTAGGATTTTGCAGTGGCGAAAATGCAGCGATCGTTGGAGCAACGTTACTCGATCAAATTTTGCCTAAAGCTAAACAAAACGAGTACCGAAACCATTGGGCTACTCAAGGAGGCTTACGGGGACCAATCTCTGTTCAGTGCCCAGGTAAAACGGTGGCACAAGTCGTTCAGGGAAGGCCGGGAGGACGTCGAAGACGAACAGCGATCTGGAAAGCCTTCGACGACGCAAACAGACGAAGATATGAACCGGGTTCTTGAATTTTTGAACATTGACCGAACTTTGAACATTGAAGTGCTCTTTCGGCTGAAAAACCGCGTCGCCCGGGTTCGGCCCGACCTCGTCAACAATTGGGCCCTTCATCACGACTATGTGCCGGCGCACACCGCCTTTCTCCGCACCTCTGCATTGGCCAAGATGGGGGTCTCGGTGCTTCTCACCCTCCCTACAGCCCAGACCTGTCCCCTCCGGACTTCTTCTTGTTCCCGCGCCTGAAAAGAAATCTGAAGGGGAGACGTTTCGACTCCATCAAGGCGATCCAAAAAACTGTGACAGCCGAATTGAACATGATTCCGGCGGATGAAAAAAAAAACATGTTTCCTGCAGTGCAAGGACCGCTACCAGCGGTGTATTGATGCTCAAGGATCCTATTTTGAAGAATATTAGTTGCATAAACCAAAAGGTTTAATAAAACTGCTTAAAAAAATAAGGCTCATTACTTTTCAATCAAATGGCTCATGATACGACTCGTTTTTTTTTTTTGTTTTTTTTTTTTTTTTGTCGGTACAGACCAGCAATTACAGCACTAAGATAGCATTAAGTCCACTGTACTGCACTCAAGTTCACTTCTTAATTTTCTTTAAATCTACCCGACCTCCGAAGAAATCTGAGTAGATCTTCTGATGCCAAGGCGCCAACGGGGTTCCTTCTTAACACACCAGTGCCAACAAACTCAAGCCGGCTTCGAGTGAAGGCCGGGCAGATATACAGAAAGTGGTACGCCATTTGAGCCCCTTCTCCACACGCTAGGCAGAGTGCACTGTCTGAGATGCCTACCGTTTCCATGTGCTTCGCCCATAAAAAGTGATCCGTAATCAGTCCAACCAGCTGTCTACAGCCCCTTCTGCTTAATGGCAGGAGTATGTGCGACAGTCGGTCGGACATGACAGCTAACATCAGTTTTGTCCATCTGTAGCCTCTCTCAGCCGCCAGGCTCGCTTGTGAGTTAAGTAACCCGTTGCCAACCGGGCTCCGGGCCAAAGAAGTTGGACGCAGGGTTCATTCTAGTTAAAGAGTCAAAAATCTCGCTGTCCAAGGCCATGAGCGCAACAGTGGGACCGGTTGTTTACGCAGGATATTGAAGATCTGGTACGATCTATGCGAAGAGGTGCAAAATTCAGCCGGTAGCTAAAAGAGTAAAACTGCGAAAGTGGAGGAGGATTAGACATACGCTTCGCAAAGACGCAAATGACGAGGTCTGTCGTTAAGCACTGGATTGGA
Organism: Anastrepha obliqua; assembly: GCF_027943255.1. Lineage (NCBI taxonomy): Eukaryota > Metazoa > Arthropoda > Insecta > Diptera > Tephritidae > Anastrepha > Anastrepha obliqua. The sequence goes on from NC_072894.1 coordinate 8,246,169, forward strand.
ATCCACAAGCTGTTCGCAAGGTTGGCCATCCAATAATATCTTGGAGGAGAAAGGTCCAGAAAGAAGTTGAAACGTGTGGAAAGACTCGGAACAAAATCAAGCTTCTTGCAAAACACAGAATCAGATGGACGTCTTTTACTGCGGCCCTACGCTCCAGTGGGAGAAACAGGAGCCGACAATGATAATGATTATTCTATAACCTCAGTTTTTTCACTCATCTTCACGTGATAACCTGAGTAACAATAGCTGCAAGCGAGGTATGCAATCCGCGTGGGCCGCATGGTCAGGGCGTGGGTGAGTTTGGAAAAATTCTTTGCCTTACACCATTTAAATGCACCTCTCAAAATTCGCAGCGTCTGCCTCGTGGCAAGCTGCTGCAAAAGGCGTATGTTCTTCAGGTTAGAAGCAGCCTCACGCTTTGAGTATCTATCTGGTCAACTTACCCTTGGGGCTCACCAGATCGTCCTTAGGCTTGTAACTTATGGATGTACTGCATATTTTTCGAGCTACAGATTTATTAGCTTGAATTTAAGCACACGCCCAAGTGATACTCATGGCAGGTAGGTAGGTAAGATGGCAAGAGTATCCCAGGTACACTTCAAGTAGCACTTACGTGCCGTTTTGATACCATAATGTGGACCACTACCTGTGAAAAGAGCGCCTAGCTGTCAGAGCCGGATATTTGCACAGAACGCGTTCAACATTCTCTTTCTCTGCGTTTAACAGTCTCTTTCTCTACAGGATCCCCACACCTTCTGCATTAGGGATTGTACGGAATTCCAAGCTTCTCCGCATGAGTACCAATCACCCAGTGACAAGGGAACACCGCAATGAGTTTGGAAATTGAATGGAAATTGGAAAATTTGGAAATTGATTGGGGGTGGATTCTCATCACCTTAAGCGTTCTGTTTCTATTCGTATTGAGGCCATAGTGTTTTCGAAATAACACACGATGAGACATACCTCCATCTGTCTTGCGCCTTTTCTAGAAAGAAATTGTGTAGCTTTCCTTTAACGACGGCTAAGGGGACACCGATGTCTGAGAAGGGGACAGCTGGAACCGGTTCTGCCGGCCCCTTCCTAGCAAGCTCATCGGCAATTTCATTTCCCTCTATATTCCTGTGCCTAGGAACCCAGATAAGGGAGATGCTTCCTGCACGTTCGAGATGTTTGAGTTCCTCCTTACAGGAGTTCACCAGAAGAGAACTGCAATACGGCGACGACAGGTAATGCCCATAGAAATGTGGAAAATTCAGATGCTGATTTAGAGGTGCAGAATTTGTGTTCACATAGAAATAGTTCTACAACTCAAACTTCAACCAACAGTTCGTTCAAATCGATGTGGCACTTTCACAATGAAGTCAAACACATTTACGTCCTATGTGCTATTCGGGGCTGAAGGACTTGATGATGATGATGATGAGTATATGAGTATTAGGCCGGGTCGATTTGTGGGGAGGCAAAAAAATCGCCCATTGCTCTGTGAAAATCATATTCTAGGGATCAAAATAAGAAACTTTGCCGAAGGAACCGTACCTCTAAAACGAATCCTGATGTCCCCCAATTTGGATCGAACTTTTAGTGTATTTTGTGAAGAGGCAAAAAAAATCGCTCATTGCTCTGTAAAAATCATATTCTAGGGATCAAAATAAGAAACTTTGCCGAAGGAACCATACCTCTAAAACGAATTCTGATGTCCCCTAATTTGGTTCGAACTTTTTAGTTTATTTTCTCATGTAAAGGCCAAAAATGGTGATATTTTGAAATGATTGTATGGGGAACCCCCCAGGGAAGCTTCAGGGGGTGTGCCACTGGCATGGGTGGATCGGCCGTCCAAAGTTAGTGGGGGTCGGTCATACATTTGGACTCGATTGGAGCACTCTAAATGGGTCAAAGTGGGATTTTTCGTTCGACCCAAATTGGGGGATATCAGAATCAGAATTCGTTTTAGAGGTATGGTTCCTTCGGCAAAGTTTCTTATTTTGTTCCCTAGAATACGATTTTCACAGAGCAATGAGTATATTTATTAAACAACTTTCCCCTCTTAGCATTTCACCAAAATACATTTTCCAGTATACGAGTACATATTTTGCTTAGCTCCCGTTAAAGCTAAACAACCATTTTACCATTCCCTTGAAGCCAATTCAAGCAGCATCATAAATTAGCATACACTTAATACAAAATCGATAAAAATGGTTAATAAATCAGAAAGTAATCGACGCAAATTGGCTACTACGCTTACGCACACCATCACACCGATGGCGGCAGGCAAAATAAATAAATGAAAAACAATAAAGGCTCGTGCAATGTATTTCCTTCGATTCAATGCTTGAATGGTTCCATGAATATCCACACTCACCTTTTTTGCTCCACAACACAATTGAAGCCGATTGCTTTGCAAATGTGGGCATATTCAATCAGCAGCGAACTACTACACTTCCATAAATGCCAGGCGGTGCGCTAATAATTCGTGTTGCATTGTTTCGTTTTCATGGCCGTTGCGTGCTGCCAAGTATTCAAAACCCACAATACTCGTACCATTCGTGTGTGCATGTACAATATTACAAATATATCGTTTTTATTTTGTGTTTTTGTATCATATTTTTCGTTGCTACAGCTTCCTCTTTCGGTGAACCTCATCACCACTGTACACAACTACAAGTAAATATGCAAATCACAAATCAATAAATGGTTTTATTGTTTTTCATTTGTTTTCCTGGCTGTTCCTGCGCAATACTCGTACACTCAAACCCTCGTACAGAAGTATTTTTACCACCTCTGGAATTGTGAAATTTATGTTGCTGACATATTCACAATTACATGCATACACACACACATACATATATGTATCATATATATAACTTTGACGCATTACTGCGCGGTTTGCAAAAAGTTTTCAAATTTTCATTTCCAGGTTTTCACTTTTTTCAATCGAGTTCGTTACTTGCCCATTTAGTTTCTGTTAGGCAATGAAATAATGAAAAACAAAGCATTCAGTACATATTTTTTTTAAAGTAATAAATAAATTCTTCGACAGTTTTGTGTTTGGTGAAGCCTGTTGCGTATTTCAGCATTTCAAAATAAAGCTAAAAAAAGTCGTAACGTTCGTCAAGGCCGGTACGATGAAAATGAGAAGTGGGAGCCAACCTATACCTAGAAGCCAGCTCAACATGGGGTCTTGACTTCAAAATGATTCACGATAATTAGACAGATCATCTCTTCTGACTCCCTTGTTTCGACGCCAAAAGCCAAACAAGTAACCAGTAAACAACTATGAGGACGGTTCCATAAGTACCCGTGTTTGGTGACAGAGGGCATTCCTGAGGGAAGTTAGTGTTAGCATCGTATGCTGCCATCTACCATATCAAATGACGACAAAACAAATTTCCGACTGCTTGTGGGTTAGTTTGGATTTGCCAGCTATTCGAGTAAGACGCGTTTCGTGATTTTCGCTAAGATCGAAAAAAACAGAATCGTTCGATAATTCGCTTTTTGTTTTTGGATGAGAAAAAATGCGAGGAGATAAAAGAAAAGATAGATGCTGTATATGGAGATGCTTCGCCATCTATGGCCACAGTTAGATATCAGTTCAACGGATTTAAGCGTGGGCGGAATCCGTTTTTGATGAGGAGCGACCAGGGCGCCAAGCAGACGCAGTTAACGAGGAAATCATTCAAAATATTCCACATTCCACGACATCATTCTCGCTGATCGACGACCGCAAGTGCGCGAAGTAACAACGGCCATAGGTGCGTCGACCGGAATGGCAATGAATATTTAACATGACAAGATGGCGATGAAAAAATTCTCGCCCAACAGGGTGCCGCGATTGCTCATAAGCAACAACAAGCGGATGCGGCTGTTAACTCCGAATCGGTGTTTGGAGCAATTTAAGCGAGAGCCGAATGAGTTTCTGTGACGAGTTGACACCGTAGATGTAACCTGATTTCATCATTACGTACCAAAAACTAAGCAACAATCAAAACAATGGATTTCTATTTCTCCCGGGGAATCTGCTCCAAAGTAATTGAAGACAGAAAAGGAAGAACGATTACTGAACAATATTACAGTGAGTTATTGGACCGCTTTCGCAAAAAAAATGAAGGAGACACGGCCGCATTTGGTGAAAGAGGAGGTGCTACTTCACCACGATAACAAACCAGCACTTTCGAACTACATGAATTGCGTTATGAATTGCATCCGCACCCCCGATCAGCCGATCTGGCTCCCTACGACTTTTTCTTGTTCACCAACATGAACAATGGCTTGCGGGAAAAAAATTTATTTCAAACGAGGAAGTCATCACCGAGCCAGAGGTATATACCTATGAAGTGAGACTTTCAGCTATTGGTCCATAGAAGTCGCTAGGAGTATTTTTAAACCTTTCCAAATGCCTTCTGTCAACAATATTCAGTTCATTGTCTGTTACGTTTCATACAACAACGCGTTTTTGTCGCTCTTAAAAATGTAGAATTTCGTGCCTTCAAACTACGATTTGGGGACATCGTGAAACCATTTGTGAAATGCTGCTATCCCGGTTCAAAACGAAGTCTTTTTTGCATCGAATCGGGAGGGGTTAAAAACATGGCCGGAGCGTTAAGAGAAGTGTATCTTTCTAAAACGGGATGAACGGAAAAAAAAATTGAAAAATAAAAAACAAAAAACAAAAGTTTGAAGAATAAAAAAAAGTTGGAAAAAAAACTTATAATATGATAAAAAAAAATTCAGAAACAAGAAAAAAATTTTTTAAATATAAAAAGTTTGGCAGATAAAAAAAACTTTGAAATATAAGAAAAAAAGTTGAAAACTATAAAAAAAAATTTGTGAAATAGAAAAAAAATAGAAAAATAAAAGAAAAAATTTAAAAATAAATAAATTGAAAGATATTAAAAAAAGTTTAAAAAATACAAAAAAAAAATTTTTAAAATAAAAAAAATTAAAAAATACAAAAAAAATAGAAAAATTTTTAAAATAAAAAAAAATTAAAAATACAAAAAAAAATAGAAAAATTTTTAAAATCAAAAAAATTTAATATAGAAAAAAAATTTAAAAATAAAAGAAAATTGAAAAATATATAAAAACCAATTGAAAAATAAAAGAAAAAATTGAAAAAAAAAAAAATTTAAAATACATTGAAAAATAAAAAAACAAATTTGGAAAAAACATTTAAAAAAATGATAAAAAAAAATTTCAGAAATAAAAAAAATTTTAAATAAAAAAAGTTCGACAGATAAAACAAACTTTGAAAATTAAAAAATAAAAAAAAGATTTAGGAATATAAAAAAATTTGAAGAAAAAAACAAATTTTACAAATAAAAAAGCTTGAAAAACAAACAAAAAAAAATTGAAAAATATAAAAAAAGAAAGGTATTAAAAAAGAATTAGAAAAATTTTAAAAATAAATAAATTGAAAGATATTAAAAAAAGTTTGAAAAATACAAAAAAAAATTTTTAAAATAAAAAAAAAATTAAAAAATACAAAAAAAAAATAGAAAAATTTTTTAAATAAAAAAAAATTAAAAATACCAAAAAAAATAGAAAAATTTTAAAATATGATAAAAAAAAATTTCAAAAATAAAAAAATTTTAAAATAAAAAAAACGCAAAAAAGATTTAGGAACATAAAAAAATTTGAAGAATAAAAAAAATTTAACAAATAAAAAAACTTGAAAAACAAACAAAAAAAATTGAAAAATATAAAAAAAGAAAGAAGAAAATCAGAAAAATTTTAAAAATAAAAAAAATTTTAAAATAAACATAAATTTTAAAAATAAAAAAAAATTCAAAATAAAAGAAAAAATTATAAAATAAAAACATTTAAAAAAAAAAAAAATTAAAACAAAAAAACTTAAAAAAATTTTTAAAATCGAAAAAAAATTTGAAAAATAAAAAAAATTTAAAAATAAAAAAAACTCCAACAATTAAAAACAGATTTTTGAAAAAATGGTCTCTTCATTTCTAACGTGGGTACTGCATCTCGAATGCCCAATTTTTATTGTATCCCTGTTTTTGCGAAAAACAACTAACTGATTCGGGCCAAACAATGCAGAACTCAACCAAGTCTCGATAATGATAAAGTTATCGTACTCCAGTTGATAGCTGTGTGCTCTTACAGCACTGTGTAACTGATTATTTGCTGCAGGGAACAATATATGGGCAAAAACCGAAAACTGTCAAGCTCCCACAAGGCACTTTAATGTTGCCACATGATGGCATTGATCTACGTCGTACCACCATCACAGTTTTTTTTTTTACTTCTTTGAAAAATTAATATTTTCTCAACCAAACCTACCTGAAAAATAAGTATCAAGCAAAAATCTACAAAACTTATCGGGTTGCACTTAATTTTGCCTTCTTTTTCACAATGCAAATATTGCTTTCGTCTCTTGAAGTAGCTTCTTTTATGGCGTAGCACTACTTAGTTTGGGGGATACTGATTCTGTACTAAATTTTGCAACAAACGTCAACAAATTACTAATTAAATTTACTTAAATGTTGACGGTCGCATGAAGTTCAATGTGGACCGAATTCAGGCTTCCTTACTTGTTTACAATTTTATTTAACTTTATTAATCAAATAAATATATGCAATAAGCCGATTTGTTCACGTTCATTTCGATGGAGTGCTGATGGTGTAAAAATCCGAAAAATTTACATGCTCGCACATGCTCGACTCTTTACCGAAAAGCAAACAACTTCAAACCAATCAAATAAAAACCGTTTTTATTGTTTTATTTTTCATTGGAATGCTGTGGTCATTCAATACACACGGCCATATGCATGCTTCGTTGTGTATATAAGTATGAATTTACTATATTTGAAGTACTATGTTTTTGAATTTATGCAGGTCGAGATGCATTGGCTCAATACTGAAATACCCGCCAATGTGTGGCTGAAATAAAAAACGTAAAAATAGTAAATTGGAAACCATAAAACAGTTTCACACTTGGTTTGGTCAACAGTCGCACTACACTTTTATATGCAATTTTGCCGGATTCATGCGCACTTTTTTATGATCATGGATTTGTATGCAGTCATGATTTTCAGCACATAAATTTTTATTATTTCGTTTTCAATATCTGCTTGCGTTCATTTATTAGGTATGAATTGCTCATAAAATCAGAATTAGATGAATTATCTATTTCAAATATAAGAAATTTAACTACTGCTGCATTTATCGAAAGAAATTATATTAATTATAAGTAACACGTCACCGTCTTGTGGCTTAAAAAATATTTTTTTAATACTAATTAATATTTCTTTACTTTAGTGGTATCTTCAGCTTTTAAATAAGAAATTCATGTCATCAAAAATGTATTATTTAGGCACCTTTCTGGTCTAGAATTTCGTAAAAATCGATTTTTTTCATATTATGATAGTTTATAATTAGTTAAAAGTGTTGACGTACGCTGATGATGTGGTGCTAATGGTGTCAGGACTGTGTCCCAATACGAGCAGTGGGATCATCCAAAGGGCGTTAGGCGAGCTTAACTCTTGGGCCACAGGATGTGGCCTAAGTTTAAACTGGCGTAAAACAGAAATTATGCTTTTTACCACCAGACTACAAGGTAGCTTGGTGGAAAGCTCTAGCGAGAGAGTACAATTCCAAATTACTCGGCAGATTACAAAGATCAGCCTGTGCAATAACGGTCGGGGCAAAAAATAGGAATTTTGCCACTCTCTTTCCATCTAAGGAAGAATGGAATAAGGGATTCTCTCTAAATAACTTCGACACTACAGTCTATACGGATGACAGTCAAATGGATTGTGGTGTTGGAGCTGGTATAAATTCTCATAGACTTAGAATTGAAAAATCTGTACGTCTCCCTAATACCAGCAGTGTCTTCCAGGCGGAAGTACTGGCAATTGGGGAAGCTTGTAGGCTACTAATCACGGATTCCTCCTTTAAGGGCAATATCGCTATCCTTTCGGATAGCCAAGCTGTAATCCAAGCACTGGACTCGGCTACAACAACCTCTAAAGTGGTGTAGTAAAGTAGGAATAGCCTCACCACCTTGAGTGAAAACCATAAAGTAACCTTAATTTGGGTCCCGGGACACCGGAACATAGAAGGTAACGAAAAAGCCGATGAACTGGCAAGAGGGTGATCTGCCATGAATAGCGTTCTTGCAGTATCAGTATTCACACCATTAGCTCCAGGCAAGGATGCAATTTCCCTAAAATACCTTCGAATCGCAGATTGTAGATGGAGACACCAGACGAAATGCAAAATAAGCAGGGCATTATGTCCAACCCACAACCTCAAGCAATCGTCGACATTGATAAACATGAAACAACGGGACGCCTAGAGACTAACTGTAGTCATAACCTACTTTTGGTCTATCGGCTGCACACACTGTCATAGTTTTACCCAACAGTTTTACTCAACCAGAGAAAAAGAGGAAACGATTTTCGATTTCCTCTGTGAATGCCCTGCCCTATGGAAGTAGAGAATATCCACCCTTGGCAAACCACTGTTCGAGAGTCCCGAACAACTGGCTGGCATGGGCACGGACAACATAATACGGTTCTTAAACCGCACAGACTGGATATAGTCTTGCTGTAAATTACTGTTAAACAAGTTGGTAACGAGGATGTGGCAACAAAATGGTGCGGAAGCGCTAGTTGGATTCTGGATGAATCACCACTCTAAGCAACCAACCAATGATAGTTTATACTTTCAAATTTTTATATTGAAATTCGTTGAAGTTTAGTGTAGTTGGAGTACGACGCCCAGGTATAAGCGCGTTAACCGTGTTTTTCTATTTTTCCGAGTTGGCGTTGGTAATTTCTCAAAAAGTACTGAACCGATTGCTTTGAGCTTTTAATATGTTATTGAGTAGACTTGTGGCTCTAGCGGGTAGCAGAAGTATAATTTTATAATCAATTTTTCTATTTTTTTTTTAAGAGCGAGAACGTGAAATTCTTTTTTGTTTGTTTTTTCAATAAACAGATAGATTAAGTTAGGTTAGCCTAGTTGGCAACAAGCCACGCATAGCTCTTTTGGTCCCTAGCCATACCAGATGGAGACTGACCTCTATGAATACCAAAAGTTGACATTATGTAGGATGTCAGCGTTTTTGGCGATTCTAAGCAGCGCTGAGAGACCCGCTTTTGAGACGCCCTCCAGACTCTCAAACAGTGGGGCTCCCAGGCATTTTAAACGCGTTTTTGATAATGCCGGACAAACGCACAGAAGGTGCTCTAAAGTTTCCTCAACATCCTCTCTGAATTTCCTGCATTTGTCCGTGTTAGCAATCCCTATCTTGTACGCATATGCAGCCAATAGATTATAACCTGTTAGCACACCTATGATAGTTCTGCAGTCCTTTCGCGAGAGCGTAAGTACGAATTGAGTCAGTTTTTTGTCGTTAGTTCTACACATGGCTTTTCCTGTTTTGCATGTGGCTAGATTAGTCCACCCAGCTTCCACTTGCCTTTTCATGTAGTCGTCCATTTCATTGTATTTATATTGTATTTTGCGGTTTTGGTACGTCGTTCACTTGTTCAAATGGTAGCCTAACAGCACTTTTTGTTATCTCATCTACTATTTCGTTCCCCATAATGCCTTTGTGACCAGGTACCCAGTAGATATGCAGCCTACTGTTTGCGGCTAGCCTTTCTATGGCCTCCCTGCTCCGTCGAACATTTTTGGACTTAATATAATGCGAGCTTATTGCTTTTATTCCTGCTTGACTGTCCACATATATATTAATTGTTGAGTTCTTTCTAGTTCTTGTGTGGGCTACCTACGCGGCTTTCCCCAGAGCAAAAACTTCCGCATGGATAATACTGCTGTGATCTGGCAGCTTGATAGGCTGCCTTATCGCTAGTTTTGAGCAGTAAATTCCCGCTCCCACTCCGTCTGAAGTTTTAGAGCCATCTGTATAGCTGTGAAAGCTCTTATGGCGATGCTTCATGCCTTTGTGCCATCCCTTCTCTTGAATTGTAGCACGAAGTACGGAGTCATGTAGTCTGTTCAATTTGAACTCCACTTTCCTATTGAGCTGTGACCGAAGGTTCTACAGGTGAATACTCCAGCAACAACTAACCTCCTTTCGGATTTCGCTGCCAGGTTTTCCGCCATAAGGTCAATAGGTGGCATTCTGAGTATCATTTCCAGTGCCGCCGTTGGAGTGGTTTTCATCGCTCCTGTTATACACAGAGCAGCGAGTCACTGAATCCTTCTCAGTGGCATTAAGTATGTCAGTTTAGCTGATTCACTTTTGGAAACAAAACTTTAGGCAGCATGACTCGATAACGCTCGCCATTCACCGTAGCGGCACCTCCTTCCTCATTGCGAAAGAAATAAGAACCGATGTTGCCGCCTGTGCTGTATGAACTTCGCGAACAGTTTTTCTTTTTAATTTTCTTTTTTCTTTTCAAAACAAATTTCCACAATTTAGAAGCGATTCGTGACGACTTAGCAACCCTTACTGAACAAAAATCTGAACACAGTTTGCTACTCCCAGCTGTTCGTCCATAACTATCAATATGGTTAGTTTTCATGCAGCTAAAAACACCCGATATAACTCTCAGAATGCAATACGAACATTATTTTATTTTTAAATATTGGTTTTGGTAGTTGTTGAATACTCGTTTTAATTAGTAATTTAATTAAATATTGCCTATTAATTTTATTTTGCGCTTTGTTTACCGCCTTATTCAAATATATCTGACCACCACTCGACGGCACACAATTGTTTAATTATGAGCTGTATTATGCGCGCTTTCCGAGTAGAAAAAACAGATACTAAATTCTGTTTTAATGGGGTGAGGAATACTCATTGACTTAAATTTTATTTAAACCGCAGCCAAAAGGCGTGCGGTATGTGGGTGTATTAATTAGTGAATGAAATATTGAGAAAGGATTCGATTTTAAACATTTTGCGTATTTTCAGTTTTCACATAAATCTATGAGAAATATACAACACATGGGCTGAAAAGTCCCGCGCCTAACAAAGAAAACACCTTGTTTTCTTGTTTAAAATTAGCTTCATTCATCAACAGCTTTCAAATCTGGCGAATACGGCGGATATGGGAGCAATTTGAAGTTCAACTCATGTAGTTTTGCCATTGTTTTGATTTACTTGTGTCACGTTGCGTTGTCTTGATAAAACAAAACAGTGAGGAAACGCGGAACCCACCTTGAACAGAGCTTTCTCATAGTCAAATGCTCATACAATATAAAGCCAACGCATTCTTTTGATATCTTTACGATGTCAGCTAATTCACGCGACTTCAATTTTCGATCATTCAAAACGATATTATGGATTTTTTTGATGTGTTCTGGTGTTTTCTGGTGTTTCGAAGGTAGCGCCCTTCATATGGTTTGGCAGTGAACGGAAAAGATGGTAATCAGTCAGTGTAAGGTCCGGAGAGTACGGCAGATGCTGAAGGACCTCCTGTTCGAACTCTTGGAGTGCGGCTTTGACGATTTGTGTAAGATGAAGCCTTGCATTGTCGTGAAGGAGTACGGTTTGAACATGCCGATCAAGTCCTTTCAGTCGAATAGCCTCATTTAAACTATGTAACTGGGGAATGTAGAGCTCCTTGTTGTTCGTGGTATTCTTTTCGAGCATTTCCCAGTGCACCATGCCCTCCCAGTCCCACCAAACAAATATCCAAATCGTCTTTGGATGAAGATCCGGTTCGACTCTCGGCTTAGACGTACCTCCTGGAACCACCCACTCCTTTCTTTGCTTCATATTGATGTATAGGCACCATTTATCATCTTTCGTGTCGACTCGGTGCAAAAAGCGTTGTTTTTCTCCGCGTGTTGCTCGATCACGGGCGAGATACTGAGAAGCAATTTGAAGGCGAATTTCTTTGCTTTTCTCGTTGAGCTCGTGCGGCACCTGGGCTCCCAATCCGCCAATTTTTCGGTAACTCCTATTGAATGAAGGTGGCTAAGAATCGTTTTATGATCGCGTTTCAGTTTTTCCACCAATTCACGACTGGTTTGGCGACCGCTCTCCTTCAAAAGTGATCTGAGACGTTCTTCATCGAATTCAGAAGGCCTTCCGCTACGGGACGCATCATCGACGTCAAAGTCGCCATTTTTTAACTTTTCAAACCATTTCCGTGCTGTAGACTCGCCTATGATACCCTCTCCACACACGTCGCAAATGGCCCGGACTGCTGCGGCAGCTTTTTGACCTCGATGAAAATCACTGCTTTGGGTGTCGAAAATGTTGATTTTTGCCTCCTGGGTACTCCATTTTTAGGCTTCAAAACTAATAAAACATTAAATAACTTAAAAATACAAGTAACATAGTTTTGTAGGGTAGAAATAGTTCTATCGAGTGACTACTTAGGATTTGCCATATAAAATAAAATAAAAGAAAAAATCGAAATGTCATGAACTTATTCCGCAACCCAATATTTAATCGATTACATTTTGTTTTTTAGGCCAACCCCAATAATAATTTCTAGTTCAGTGAGCTAGTCTTGTTTGACCGCTTCCCGGTGCCTTTCCGTAAGTTCTTTTCCTTCCTTATCATTTGCCAAGGCCATGTGATCCAATTTGTCTATTTATTGTGCCAGTAAGCCCTTTCCGTATGGACCTGGGCGATTTTTTCGGTTGTTAATGTTTCTGTTGACTTTTTTTAAGTATTTAAAAGGCAGTCAAATAAAATTAGAATTTTTTAATTACGTCTAAATTCAAGGGGGCCAAAGGAATTACCGGCTTTAACTGAATTTCGCTACAAAACTTGCAGAACTTACAAAAAGGAGAATTAAGAATTAAGAATTACAAAGAAAGAACTGACGGCAGTTGCATTTTTTGAGCTAAATTTGAAAAAGAACTACAACGTGAAAACTCCAAAGCAAAAATAAGGCACAGCAATTTTTGAAACAAATTTTAGTCGCATAAATGACAGTGTCTTTAAGTGAATTTCACGGAGTGTATACATATCTGCACATTAGGGTGGGGTGAGTTTTGGCAGGAAGTTGGCACAAATAAATTCACTTTAAATTTCCACAATTTTTCCTCAAAACCATTGTGTGCGAGCGCCTGTTAGATGCTGACCTGAAAAACTGAAATAAGTTTATGCTTTTAATTTCCTTGTATTTCTTCTGCAAAGTCACATATCCTTGTATGTGTACGTGGCCGAACGTGAAAGAAAAAGCAGCGAATAAACAATATGAGGACCAAAAGGGACCGGAATTTAATTTTGGTGCGTGTGACTTTGTAATTTATGGCGTTAATTGTGCATGTTAAAGGGATTTCGTGATAAAAGCGAAGAAAAACTGCTGGCTCAGCATACCCAGCGTAAGAGATCTTAGTATTTCTTTGTGCTGTGCTTAATATTTTTTTGGCTTTTAGCAGGACCGTCGAGAGGGGTGGGTAGGGGGTATGAGTGTTGCAGGCTCGAAATTTCAGAGCCATAACTTACTTTTATATATTGGGTTGGGGAAAAAGTAATGTCGTATTTTGTCAATTGAGCGCGACATTTAAACATATCTTGCTTTGTACGTATTGCATCGGGTCACCCTAAACGGCGATTTGAAGACGACAATCTGTACTATAAGGGTCCCTTTGACGGTGTTGTCATCGTACGTTTCAGTCTTAAGTTATAGCGCGTCAAAGATGGAGTCCACCAAGCAAGAAATTCGTTATATTTTACGTTTTTATTACCTTAGAGGTAAAAATGCAACGAAGGCGGCGGCAAAAATTTGTGAAGTTTATGGGCCTGATACACAGCATTGGTTCGATCGATTTCGTCCTGGTGTAGTAGATGTCGGATATGCACCCCGTACTGGTAGGCCAATCGTCGTAGAGACTGATAAAATCGTTGAAATTATCCAAAGAGACCGGCATGTGAGCATTCGCTCGATTAGTCAGGAACTAGGTGCACACCACAAACCCGTTTGGAACCATTTGCAGAAGATTGGATTCCAAAAACCGGTGGATGTTTGGGTGCCACACGTGTTGACGCAAAAAAATCTCTTGGACCGAATCAACGCTTGCGATTCTCTGCTAAAACGGAACGAACTTGACCCATTTTTGAAGGGGATGGTGACTGGAGATGAAAAATGGATCACGTACGACAACGCCAAGCGAAAAAGATCGTCTTCGGGAAGCGACGAGCCGGTCCAAACCATCGCCAAGCCCGGATTGACCGCCAGGAAGGTTTTGCTGTGTGTTTTGTGGGACTGGAAGGGAATTATCCACTATGAGCTGCTCAACTATGGCCAGACCCTTAATTTGGTCCTCTACTGTGAGCAACTTGACCCTTTGAAGCAGGCGACAACGCTCGTCCTCACACATCTTTGATGACCCGCCAGAAGCTACGGAAGCTCGGATGGGATGTCCTATCGCACCCACCATATAGTCCGGACCTGGCACCAAGTGACTATCACCTCTCCCGGTCCATGAAAAACGCCTGGCCTCAAAAGAGGCTTGCGAAAACTGGTTGTCTGAGCTTTTTGCAAATAAGGAGGGGGGTTTAATAAAGGGGGGATAATGAAGTTGCCTTCTAAATGGCAACAAGTATGCGAACAAAACGGGGCGTATTTGGCTTGAATCGGACAATTCTAAGTGCGTTAAAGAAAGTATCACATTTCGATCACAAATACGACATTTCTTTTTCCCCAACCCAATATTTCACAATTTAATTTGAAACAAAAAAAAATATATAAAAAAAATACGTATGACGTCATTAACTTTTCGTACAGCTTTGTTTTTAGCTTCTTCGTTTTGTTATTAATTATATTGCTATTTATTATGTAAAAGACTTGGCGCTCAAAATAGTTAAAACATTTGAGAAATAAGTACTTCAAAAACTTCAAGGTAAGCAATGATCAGAAATATTTTCAGTCTTATACTAATTACAGGAAACGATTCTACAACTACATAAATAACTAAAGCTATAGGGAGTGAGTAACTACACTAAGCGAAATAGCGATATGGGGCACTAAAAAAACTATTTTTTGTATGGTATAAAAAGGGAGGTTAAGTCTTTTTCACCTTTCGGCATAAGGGAAGAAAACAAACGTAAAACTAAAACATTTTGGGAACACGTTTCCGTCCTCTCTTAGCCAAAGTTACGAATTATTTAAACAATTAAAAAATAGAAGGTGTTGAAAAAGCTGGATCCATTGAGAGAAGAATACCTCACAAGGGTCTTCAATATGTCTATGGCTACGCTCATTACTCCTAAGGAGTGGAAATCAGGGAGAGTGGTCCCACTACTGAAACCTGGGAAACCCGCCAACCAACGGGAATTCTTATCGTCCGATAACTCTCCTTTCCCCAGTAGTGAAGACTCTTGAAGCACTTCTACTCCCACTCTTTACGAAAAATCTGACCCCAGCCGCCCACCAGCATGGTTTCCGAAGAGTGCACAGCACCACCACGGATAAACCGTGGGCTCAACCAAAACCGCCCCTGCGAGAGGACTGTCCTAGTAGCGTTGATCCTAAAAAAGGCTTTCGACACAGTCAGCCATGCCGTGAACTACCTGAGTGGTCGTCATTCGTCGGTGCTATTTCGATACCAAACCTCAAAACAGAAGAAACTAAAGCAAGAAGTTCCGCAGGGTGGTGTCCTTTCACCCTTGCTGTTTAACTCCTATAGCTCGAAACTCTCCCAGCCACCAGAGGGAGTCTCCCTGGTCTCCTATGCCGACGGCGTCGGGCAATGACATTGATGACCTGTGCTCCAAGGTAAACAACTACTTCGCCTGCCTGCTGTCGACTTTTAAAGCAACAGGCCAACAGTTTCTAAACTATGCTGCGCCTGTCTGGTCGCCTGGAACCAGTGATTTGCAGTGGACGAAGCTACAGACCTGCCAAAACACTGCAGGATGTCTCATGATGTCGCTGATATAACACCTACACGATGAGGCCCATATACTGCCTGTGCAGGAGCATAACAAACTGCTCAACAAGCACATCCTGCTAGGGTGTTACCGCAGGCCTCACCCATGCAGACACCTGCTCGAACCTGAGCCACCTCCCAGGCATGGCAGGAGGCACTTCCTTAACTACGCGGACGAGATCCAAGACAAAACAGACAGACAGCTACTGGATCGGATAGTATACAGACAGATAGTCAACGACATTCATCGAGAGACCCTTACCACCTTCTTAAGCTCCCGAGCCCCGAATGCCGTAACCGGAGTCAAACCACCTCCCATTGCAGGCGAAGAGCTCCAACTTCGCCAAGAGTCCCGCGTAACCTTGTCCCAATTACGTTCTGTATACTGCAGCAGGTTAAACTCCTACTTAGCCAGAATTGACCCCGACATACTAACCATATGTCCCGCATATGAAGGCACCCCGCACGACACTAACCACCTTTTCACATGCCCCATCAAACCCACTCATCTAACACCCCTCTCCCTCTGAACCCAACCTGTCTAAACAACAAGTTTCCTGGGCCTACCGTGAGATGAGCTAGACGAAAACGACCGGTGATTACACTACACTGACAAGGCAAAGTTAGTGATACAACAACAACAACAAGATGATTTTATGTGAAGTATGTTCTTTGTGAAGGTATAACTTTACTCTATCTTTCAGGCAACATACGGATTCCTCTGACGAAAAATTCGAGTTGTTTTAACTTGATTTGAGTATTTTCGAATTAGTTCAGTGCTCCTTCGTGATCTTTATCACTCACGTCGAAATTGCCACTTTGGAAGAGTCGAAACCACTCTTTACAAGTTATATTTGATGGAGCGTTATTACCGCAAATATTGATCAATATACGACACGTTTCAGCTGCACTTTTCTTTAAGAGGTAAAAATAAAGCAGAACTTCCCGCAAATGCTGTTTTTTCGAGACGAACGTCGACATTATTGACGTCAGATAAAAAAGGATCTTTGCGTTTCAAACGAAGGTCAACTACTGCGATCGAGACCTCACATATACACCTTCACATCACCAGTATACTTGTATTAGTAGAGCGATCACAAAAATAGTATCATCAGCTCTTTCACGAGCGCTGGAACTTATTCCCATATCCACACATCCAATACTTAAAGAAGAAAAACAAAAAAACACGCCAAAACCGCAACTGAAACCGTAGGCACGCGCCGTTCACCATTTGGGATAGTACTGTCATTTATATACTACTGGTAGACATTATTTTAGAGACTGTTTCATAATGGAAACTCTATTAATATATTAGATTCTCTTCATACATCTTTTGTGCGCTCGATGACTTTCGTTGGTTTCGTCCTAACTCTTTCGTTGCTTACTAATAAATTTCATGTCCTTAGAGTCCAGATGTGTTCTGTTGTCAATGTGTTTTGTCTTTGATATTTATGCAGGCTCAATTGATCCAATCTAATGCTTCCTCATAGATTTTCCTTTGGATATTGCCAAACTATTTATGGGATGACGCTAGCTAAATTTGCTGCATGTTCTTCTTCTTTAGACCTCGATTCTTCTTACGCATGCGTGGCAGTGACAAAGCAGATGGCTGACAGAGTGTTGCTCCTTCCTCTTCTTGCAGTTTGTGCAATAGTTGAAATTAGGGACATTTAATATTTGAGCATGATGGCCTAGGAGACGGTAGCCTGTGATCAGAGCAACTAACATACAAATCTGGCCAAATCTTATTGTGGCGTTACATGTCAGGCTATCAACCCATCTCGTGTTGGCTGATGTGACAAAGCGACTTTACCACACAGTTGGTAGGATGGGTAGGGGTAAACCTATAACCTCCATATTTAGTTTTACTTGACAAATTGGTACTAAATGACCGAAATTTTAAATTTTAACAAAGTTAGAAGAATATTATAATCATTGCCCCGCTACAACTATTAGAAATATGGTTTCAGATTTTCGCAAAATAAAAATAAACAACTACCACTCAATCCCTTTACTGACAACATACTCGTATTTGATATTTTACCTCATAATTGCTTATCATAGTTTAAATAAGTGTCATTTTGCTGGTTAAAATATACGTATGAAAAATACGAGTAATTGACTTTAAAACTAAATGTTCTGTGCCATTCTGGTGCGTCGGAAGGCTATGGGTACTATTCTTGTTTTATAATTTTTATATGAGCAAGTTTGCCCACTGCTATATGTATAAATGATATACTTTAATAGACAGTCCATATGCATAAATATTAATGCAAAACGTCTGGCGTACGCTAATCAAGTTTCGCAGAGGCTACCTTTTACTTGTTAGGTTAGACATGGCGTATGAGTTACTTTCATACAAATGAGCCAAATCACAGTTAAGACTCAAATAATTCGATATGCTTATATAGCTGTTTAATGGTAAAAAAGGTAATAGTTGTGATAAAGTTGCACTACTTTTAAATTGTAAACGCCGCTACTTGTCTACGCAATCAATTCAAGTGCACGTTTAAAAATTCTAATGGCCTTTTATCATGCATACATACAAGGTGAAGACCAAAATAAACAAGACTGAATTAAAATAGAAACGACAGGAGCTTTTTTCTGTTCTTAGTTATTCAAAATAGTCCCCTCTGGCCTCGATACTCGATTTTGCGCGATATAAAAGCTTTTCGAAAGAGTGTTTCAGGTCATTGACCGGAATCCGGAATGTCCTTCAGGATGTCGGTACAAGCTTTTTTGATGACCTCTGTGGACGCAAAACGTTTTCCTTTCATGACCAAATGTAATTTTTCGAATAGGTAGAAGTCACAGGGAGCCACATCAGGTGAATACGGTGAGTGATTGATGGTTAAAATGCGATTTCTGGTAGAAAAGTCAGTCACAAGAGTGGATTGATGATATGGTGCCTTATCATGCAATAAGCGCCAACTGCCTCTTTCGCGGTACTCAGGGCGAATGCGACGAATGCGATGCAACAACGCTTCAAAAGACCAAGGTAGGAAATTGCCTTGACGGTTTGGCCCATTAGCATGTACTCCTTGTGCACAACTCCCTTGGAATCGAAAGAAACAAATGAGGTTCCCATTTGATTTTTGACTTCTTTAAACGCGATTTCTTGGGTGATGGTTCGTCTGGAGCCTTCCATTTGGCACTTTAACGCTTAGTGTCAGGTTCATGTTGGAAATATCACGTTTCATCACCAGTTACAATGTTGTACAGGAAGTTCTCGTTTTTTCTCGCCACTCTAAGGAGGTTTTTCGAATGTTGAGTTCTGAGCAATTTTTGGTTCTCAGTTAACTTATACGGAATGAAACGCGCACAGGCCTTTCGTAATCCCAAATGATCAGTTAAAATGCGATAAATCGATGTTTTGGAGATATTCAACTCCGATTCCACGAACTTCGAAGAAGGTTTCGTTCATTTTTGATAAATTTACGAACAATTTCGATGGAGTTTTCGGTGATGACTGATTTTGGGCGGCCCGTATGTTCATTGCCATTTATGTCCCACAACCGCCATAAACTTTTTTCATCAATTCAAATGTTGCGGTAAACGTTTTACCGATTTTAAAACAAAATTTGATATTAAATGATCCGAGTCGATGTTGGCTCCTCGGATTGTACGTACATCTAAAAAACTAGAAGCGTGTCTCCCATCTATCGTTTTTCGATTAGGAGACAGCCATGTAGCTTGGTGTATCTTCTTATGCTGGAATCTGGTGCTGCAGCCTACCATGTTTCGGACCCCGGCGAAGTCTATCAGCCTCTGTCCGTTACCAGATGTTTCGTTGTGCAGGCTGAATTTTCCGACTGTGGAACCAAAAATTCCCCCTTGCCCACCCTGGCGTTGAAGTCGCCAAACACGATTTTTATGTCGTGGCGGGGGCAGCGCTCATAGGATCGTTCCAGCCGCTCATTAGAAAGAATCCTTCTCTTCCGTCGGGGCGTGGGCGCAAATGAACGAGATGTTGGATGTTGAAGAATTGCGCTTTGATGCGGATTATTGCGGGACGCTCTTCCGCCGGAGTAAACGACATACTTGGTGACGAAGTCTCTCTTCCACAACAAATCCAACACCGAATTTGCGCTCCTTTACATGGCAGCTGTAGTAGACGTCACAAGGTCCTTAGTTTTTTCTGCCTTACTCCGTCCATCGCTCCTTTTGAATGGCAGTGATGCCAGCCTTTACTCTCACGAGAACATCAATTAGCCGGGCAGAGGCACTTTCCCCATTAGGGAAACGGACTTTCCGGTTGCATGCCTTTAAATCGTTATCCTTAGTTCATTTGAAGGGGTCGTCATCAGTGCAGGAAGTTCTCATCCGAGGCTTTGTTTGTGTTTTCATAAGGGTGGATTTTTATTTATGTAGCGGGTCCCAAACCCAGTGCACAACCAGCTATCCTGGAATGCTTCGCCTTCTCACATTGGGCGAAGAATGGGCCTTGGATAGAAGAATCGTCCTGGCCACTCCCAAGAGAATAGCGATCAGTAACTTTCACCACTTGCGTGGACTTCTACATATCGTCCTCTTAGTATAACAATAGCCTATGTGCTCATAGGCTATTATTTTTTTATTGAATTTTTGGATTTTCCATCGTCGATTTTATATGTGGTCAAAATTTTGTCAAATTCTAGTTCCACAAAGTGAAGATTTGAGTGAGAGCTACTTTCGACAAAAAGTTTGAAATTCGTTTTCTCAAAACATCAAAAAATGTATAGGCTATTTTAATACTAAGGGGACGATATGTAACCATCCTCCATACGTATTTTAAAAGCAAGCAAAGAGTTTGGTAATCTATGGTGATTTACTTTTTTCACTTTGGTTAAATCAGAGGTTGTTATTGCCCATGCCTCACTACGGATTCGGTTACATACAAACACAGATTTTTTAGTCAGTGCTTATACAATTTTTTTGCTAAATTATTGCTCTTTTTCTAATTACATTTACACGTCCTTGCGATTATTGCGATTTATTAATTAAATTTTAAGTATGAATTGAATTGCACTGAAAATATGCACAATAATGAATTACAGAAGCGGCTTTTTCAAATAGTTTTTCGCACAGCCTTTCGTTAATTGACATTTTCAACATTTCTGAATGCAGTCCTGTACAACGGCTGCAACAGATATCCAGAGTAATTGCCACAAATAGGAGGAGGAGCACCTAATAGAATTATACGCGCCAATTATTTATGTATTAATTTTTTAAATAATTCTTTTTTTTTTTTTTGTTGTTTGTTTTTACTTGTGCACTTCAGTCCGAATCAAATATTTATAGCTAATTTTTAACAAATCTTATTTAATGAAAAATTCAACTCTCTTCTCTTCTTAAGTATACTCAGCTATCTTTCGAAGGTTCGGCCGCGGCTGCCCAAGTAAGAGCGATGAGTTTAATGTACATTTACTCAAAGTAAATCAACTGAATGAGTTGTGTAAGTAAGTAAGTAGTGGTTGTACTAGAGAGCAAGGATACAAAAACAAAAAACAATTGAGATGCTGTCAAGAGGAAACCAGATTCTCTACTATTTATACCAATGGACAGTAGTGTGCACTACAAAGTAATGTTATCCAGGAGGCTGATATAGCAAATAATGTTTTCAATCGAATCCCATTTTTATTTGTCTGGATAGCTCATTGAGTCAAATTTCCGTATGTGGGCTTCTGAAGGGCCATATACGATTTCCACCATTTGATACACTATATGAGCTGAAAGCGTGATTGAGCCATTTCCCTTTTGCAAATTCAGTTGGAAATGCGGTTACGGTCAATGGATTACGGCATCGAGAGATGTTAAGAACTGAATTCTGTTTTTTTCGCTTTTTTCCTACTATTGACAGTATGGATATGTGGCACAGCCACCGAAGCAATGAATTTATTGCAAACCAAATTTCGCCATCTCGCAACATGATGAAATTTAGCTGTAAATGTTTGGCCTGATCATGCGATTTAACAGCACCGAATTCTAATTTATGGAGCTGTGTTAAAGAAGAGTCGACAAGGTGGCGTAAAGTTGCTTTATTTTTTGAATACCTTTTTTACTAAATAAAAATAAGTAAAAATAATGTAGAGTGATGGAAATCTTTATTTTGACCTTCAACTGTTTGTCTAAAATTTAATAATAAAAAAAAAGTAATTGGCAGCAAAGGCAATGACGGTGGAGATACATACTGACAAACAAGACTGTCTACTGTCCAAAGGGCAACAGACTTTTTTGACAGAGCTATCTTTGGAAAGCTATCGGTCAGTCGAAAGACGCGCCGACTTTCGCGGGTAAAAGCGTGGTGGACAGCATCGTAAAGGTGCACTGTTCCAATGCTTTTCCCCGAGAATGGCTGGAAAAAATGATAACAAAGATTCCAGCCTGCGAAAACAGCAAGTTCATTCTTGTTTAGAATAGCAAAGAAAGGCCGGTACGAGCGAGTGTCGGGATTCCGGGCCCTTGTTGTAGTTCACCAGAACTCCTCACACGCATCCGTGTTCAGAACAAAGATCTTGACACGACTCTCTGGAGAGTATACTCATGTACCATGCAGAAATCCGCTACCACTTCGGAGGCGGGTTCCCACCTGGTGCTGGGTATCGATCTTGGGTCCCTCAAGGTTCTTAAGTCGAAGTACGGGTGCCGTCCTCACCTACATCTGGGGCGAATCCATTTGCGTGTCCAAGATAAGATGGAGGACTAAGCGTAAATATACTCAGTCTCATGACTGAAGTAATAGATTTATAGATAAATCTGCAGCATAGCAGACGTCTACGGCTCTCCTGTGCCGTAGACATGCAACAAACCCACACATAATACTAATACAGTACCATGGGTATGTCACAGCGTATCTGTGGTCTAGGTGCTATGTCGTGGGGACAAATACTTCATTGTGAAGGGAATGTGAGACCGCGAACATGTATTATCACGCCTAGGTTGATCGAACACACGATGTTAAAAGAGCTATGCTCCGGAGATATCGTTGCTGCAAAAATAAAGTACTTGAAAAGTGGAAACAGTGTCGAAGCTATCATAGTTTCGGCCTACCTACCTTACGACCCTTTACAGCCACCTCCTTCGAGGGAGCTAACAGAAGTGGTCAAGTATGCAGAATCCAATAATCTGGGGCTAATAGTGGGCTGTGACGCAAATTCACAGAACATTGTATGGGAAGCAGCAAATGCAACCCCAGAGGTCCCAAGTTACTGGATTTTATCCTGTCATTCGATTTGGTCATTCAAAACATTTGTAACAAACCAACTTTTGTAACCAAAAGGAGACAGGAGGTGATTGATTTAACACTTACCAATAGGTCAGTTGGAAATCAAATCAACCGATGGCGAGTTTTGGAAGAGGACTCTCTTTCTGATCATCATCTTATCGAATTCCGACTGCGAATTGATACAATATCAATACCTTCTGGTAGGAATCCTCGAAATGTGGACTGGGACAGGTACGGTGAGCTTGTAACAGAGCGATTACCAAACCTGAAAAAACTCAAATCGGTAGAAATGATTAAAGATGCTACTAAGAAATTATAAGGTACTTTAATCAAATGCTTTGAGGAACTGTGCCCACTCAGGCAAAGTAGACAGGGGAAAACGGTTCCTTGGTGGAACCCTGAACGATCGAAGCTTCGTGTACGGTCCTCAAAACTTCTTAATAAGGCCTTTAAGACCCAAACAGAAGAGGACTGGGCTAATCATCGACTTACATAGAGAGAATATAAGAAAAAAGTACGGAAAGCCAAACTTGAATCCTATAGAAATTTCTGCAGTAACGTCGAAGAAATGAGGGAAGCAGCGAGACTTTGTAAGGTCCTTCATCTAGACCGCTCAGTAAGGCTGGATTCCATTCGAAAACCGGATGGTTCATACACCATTTCAAAATACGGAAACGTTTAATGCTCTACTCGGATCCCATTTTCCGGGTAGTAGAACTCCCTCTGAAGTAGAGAGTGGCATGAACAATAACGGTAGCGACGGTGGAACCTCTAGGTACAGCTGGTATATTTCTAGTCGGATAGTGGCAAGAGAATCGATAAGGTTTTCCTTGTCTTCCCTTGAGAACTTTACGTCCTTTTGACCTGACTGAATATATCCAGCAATGCTTAAAAAAGGAGGAGACAGGCTGATTGAGGCCCTGAAAAGGATCTTTACAGCCTGTCTTGCATTTGGTTATATACCATCCCAATGGCGACGCGTAAGAGTAGTATTTATTCCGAAACCAGGAAAAGACGACTATTCGCTAGCAAAAAGTTGTAGACCAATCAGTTTAACATCGTTCGTATTGAAAAGTCTATAACGAGTGGTGGAGAAACATATTCGAGTGGGGGTATTGCCGAGAAGTCCACTTAGTAGAAATCAACACGCTTACGAGAGTGGAAATTCATGTGAATCAGCCTTACACGATCTTGTTAGCAAGATTGAAGCCGGGCTGGAAGCTGACGAGTACACAATGGGCGTGTTCGTGAACATTGAGGGGGCTTTTGGTAATGCCACTTTCGGCTCAATATGTTCTTCTGCCGAACGACATGGAGTTAATCTAACCATTGCAAAATGGATATACCCTATGCTCTCTGAGAGGCTGTTAAGCGCTGGTGAGAGCGGTGACGAACTAATCACAGTCAGGGCCAAGCAAAGATGTCCCCAAGGGGATGTTCTTTCTCCGCTGCTTGGTGCTTCGTCGTAGACTCTCTATTAGTGGAGATGCAGGAACTCGGCTTTCACGTCCAAGCATATGCGGACGATGTCTGTGCGCTAACATCGGATAAATCCTTAAGGAGGCTTTGCATGAAAGTGCAGAAGATTCTTGACAAAATCGATGACTGGTGCATGAGACATGGCATTTCCGTTAATCCGAACAAAACAACCATAGTCTTGTTTACGAGAAAACGGAAATTGGATGGACTCCGACTTCCAACACTGAAAGGTGTTAACTAAGAAATAAGACTTTTCTATTCAATGGAAAGTTGCACATACTATGTACTCTCATACCCAAGCCAGGGAAACCACTGAATATGGCCTCTTCTTAAAGGCGGATAAGTCTACTCCCTGTAATTTCGAAACTTTTCGAAGAACAGTCGCTGAAAATGCTTAATCCATTAATTACACAGAGGAACCTTATACGCGCACACCAATTTGGATGTCGCAAACATCTTTTCACTGTTGAGTAAGAGAACTGCGAATTTAATTTCGTTAGAGAAACACTCGAGAAGAAGGAATATTGTGTTTCAGTTTTCCTAGACATCACGCAGGCTTTTGATAAGGTCTGGCGTGAAGGTCCATTGTATAAGCTTAAAACGAGTCTACGACATAGTTACTACATGCACTTAAAATCATATCTTCAAAACGGGCATTTTATCTTCAAAGTAAACGACGAAGTCACCCCTCACCCATCCACCCAATAAAAGCAGTTGTGCCACAGGGAAGCGTCCTAGGACCCCTATTATACACCCTGTTTACAGCCGATCTTCCCTTTTCGACGAACACATACAACACCACATATGCAGAAGATACTGTTGGAGTGACTAAGAGCAATCATGCCTCAGCCCGTTTTTTTTTAAGCTACAAGGAAACCTCGATAATGTCTGCGCCTGGTTAAAAAAAGTGGCGTATAAAAGCAAACGAAAAAAAATCCTTTCAAATAACTTTCACCCTTCGCAACGGATCTGGCTCTACTGTAATTTTAAATAAATACTTAGGTATTCTGCTGGACAGGCGTCTTACATGGCGATCTCACATATTTTTAAAGCGAAAGCAGCTCGCACTTAAACTACGCTCATTGCACTGCCACTAGGCAACATAGTGCTTATATACCAAGCAATACTCAAACTAATATGGACCTACGGAGTTCAATTATGGGGCTCAGCTTCAAAATCAAACTTGAAAATCTGCAGAGATTTCACTTCAAGGTGCTGTGCATTTGTGCCAATGCGCTTTGGATTGTAAGCAACGAGCTTTTGTAACGTGACCTGAAAGTTTCGACATTTAATGAAGAAATCGGCATTATCAGTCAGAGGTACAACAATCGCCTTGCCACTCATCCAAATCCTCGTGCTAATAACTATATCGGCTATAAAAAACAAAACTAATCAATATTTTTTCAAACTTTTTTTTCTATTTTGAAGATTGAACATTGTCATTTATGAATGAAAACTAATATCGTTCAAATGACTGCCACGACTGGCTTTACAGTAGGCCATTCGATCAACCCAATTTTTAAGCACATTTTGGATTGTTTGGGCTCCAATTTCATGAATGGCAACTTCGATTTCGTGTTTTAAAGCATCAATCTCCTTTGGATGGTTCGCATAGCATTTGTCCTTAACGGCTCCCCACAAAAAATAGTCCAACGAGCTTAAATTACAGCTCCGAGGCGGCCAATTGGTATCGGAATTTCGGCTGATTATTCGGTTTTCAAAAACGGTAGCCAAAAGTTCGAGTGTAACTTGGGCAGTGTGACAAGTTGCGCCGTCCTGTTGAAACCAAATGTCGTCCATGTCATCCTCTTCAATTTTTGGAAACAACTCGTTGAGCATGTCACGGTAACTCTCGCCATTTACTGCAACCGCGGCTCTTCGCTCATTTTCGAAAAAAAATGACCCGATGATGCCGCCAGACCAAAAACCGCACCAAACAGTGACTCGTTGTGGATGCATTTGCTTCTCTACAGTAACGTGTGGATTTTCTGAGCCCCAAATCCAACAATTTTGCTTATTGACATAGCCACCGATGTGAAAATGAGCTTCATCCGAAAAGATGATTTTTCGGTAAAAATGCTCATCTTCGGTCAAACGATTTTCTGCCCATTGAGCGAACCGAAAATGCATTGGATGGTCATTAGGCTTCAGTTCTTGCACCAATTGAATTTTGTAAGCCTTCATACCGAGGTCTTTATGCAAAATTCTCCTCAAAGAAGTGCGTGACGAGTTGAGGTTGTTGGATGTTCACGCACATTTTCGGCTACAGCAGCAATGTTTTCGGGTGTACGCACTGTAGGAGCACGTTCACGTGTGGTTTTATCCATTAGCGATCCACTTTCACGAACACGATTAACAAATTGATCCACAAACTGTCTTGTTGGCAAATCTTTTTTTTTGAATTTTTTTTTTCAAATTTCTCACAGTTTGAGTAGAAGACTCACCACTTTGGAAATAGGTTTTCAATATTTCCCCATTTTGTTCAAGCGTATAGCGTCCCATTTCATAAATGTCAAGCCTTTAAGTAAATTATGAACACATTTGACATGTCATTTGTGTTACCTGCTCCTAAGCTGCCCAGCCTTCGCAGGACTAAGATTCAAATACCTTGGTTCTCACTTCTTTTCTGCGCCTGCTGATATAGCAGGCGTTGATAACAAAAATCTGATGAACTACATCAGCAGCATAATGAGGTTAACACAACCGCGGACTAGTCACCGTTCGTAGTCCACAAGCACTCACCACTCCCCATCCCTTCCCTTCCTCCCCCCTCCTTGTCCTTCAATGGTAACACAAAGGACGAACCAAACTATTTCGTCCAAGTGGGCCCTATTGGGCAACCATTACAACCTACCTACCTACCATTCTCAAAAAAATAGGTGGTTCAAAAAGCAAACGCTATATGGCCCACCCTGCTATATATAGAACCACTACTTTTTATTAGTCGCACCATCTTGAATTGACTATGAATCTGCGTATGTTGTTAATTTTCTTTCCTAAAATTTATTTCAAGCTGACTCTACCACTTGGCAACTGGTACAATTCTATTCACTCTCCAAACTAGTACGATTTCTTCCATCAAATACCAGTTGATAAACTCGAATGCTTGCCGAGTAGTTTGGCTCTTCACTGCAAGTAATGTACGCCTGTTTAGGTACGTGTGTTCCTACTTGTATGTGTGTGTGTGCGCGCGTGCTCAAGTTTATGCCGTCAACCATATTTTATGGCTTTAAAATGATGCATTAGTGTAAATTCAATCACAATCGGTCACTACTCGAAATGGGTGTACGTGGCGTATAAGCAACATACTCGCACTTGCAGAAGATACATACCAACATACATATAGTACATGCATACATAGCAGGAATGCTATCGATTTCGATGATATACTACTTCCAAGTGTCTTCGAGTTGTGGGTGTATGTGCTTGTATGCACTTGAGTGCCAGAATGCGTGTTTGTCTGCGGCCAAATCACTTGAAAATTTACAACTTTGGTGGGCACAGCTGCGTCGAATGACTTGGCGCAAAGGAACAGAAACAAAAACAAAAACAAAATACACAAATAAGGTATAAAATAAAGGGAAATTTATGCGATAGCAGTTAGTAAATTAAATTCGGTAGCAAATTAGTGGTTTGAGCGTAAATGCGTGTGAAACGTGTTACGCCTTCATAGACAATTTATGTACACACATGTGTGTGTGTGCAAGCATTCGTGTGCTTTATGTACTGCTTATGTGTTTATGTGCATACGCTACAGTGTTGTAGCAGCTGCAAACATAAAATTGTAGCGCAAGTTTTTCAAGTTTTCTTTTATTAACTTCAAATTGGTTTTGAAATGATGCAGCACTTAATTTGACAAAATATAAATAGAGCCTTGTAATTATATACGAATTTCTGCAACCATTTAACGCAATCAAATGCATATATTCTTAATTCCCAATTTAAATAAAGGGTCAAGGGCCGGTGTTGATTTTGAATAAAATAAATTTTTTTTAGGAAATTATTGTCATTTCTCTTTACTATGATAATATTGGTATGGTTTAATTATGTATTGAACAAAATATCGGCCAAATAGCGGCCACGCCCTCGGCGGCACACCTCCATCTGATGGTCCAAATTTTCGATGACGCTGAGACATATTTGAGGTTCTACGCCGTTAATGTGCCGAATTATCGCATCCTTTAGCTCTTGAATTGTTGCTGGCTTATAGACTTACACCTTTTCTTTCAAATTATCCCAAAGAAAGTAGTCCAACGGTGTCAAATGGCATGATCTTGGCGGCCAATTGACATCGCTGCGACGTGAAATTATTCGGCCATCAAATTTTTCGGGCAAAAGAGCCTTTGGTTCGTTAGCTGTGTGATAAGTGGCACCGTCCTGTTGAAACCACATATCGTCCACATCCATATCTTCCAATTCGGGGCATAAAAAGTTCGTTATCATCTCACGATAGCGAATACTATTCACGGCCCATAAACCGCACCAAACAGTGACTCTTTCTGGGTGCATTGGTTTTTCGGCAATCACTCTTGGATTATCATTCGCCCGAATGCGGCAATTCTGCTTATTGACGAATCCACTGAGGTGAAAATGTGCCTCATCACTGAAGATGAAGTGCGCGATATGCGTTTTGATTTGAACGGCCGTTTTCATAATAAGCCTGAATAACTTTAACGCGTTGCTCGATTGTGTGTCTTTCATAAGTTCAAATTGAGTTAGTCTGAAATTGAAAAATATTAAATGAAATGCAGAAAAAAACTTGACATTTAGGTGTGGTTTACATTCAGTAACGGCCCTTAAAATTTAACCACGCTTTAATATTTTGTGCTGCTTCTTTGACTTTTTGACTGCCATTTATGCAACGCCATTAGTTTTTTCCTACCTCCAGTTTATTTTTGCAAATTAAATTTTTACTCCCTCAAATGAATCTCCATCATCGGATCGCTTTTAAGCAGCACTTAAGATAAAATTAAATTAGCGCACACTTTTTTCCCCAACAACTATCACCAACCAACTTTCTCAAACAGCTGAGCAATAAAGCAATAAAAAAAGGGGTTAAGTACTGCTATAAAATTAAGACAATCGACCTTTTATTATAATAAAATCCTACTTTTTCTGTTATTTGCATTTTATTTGCTCTTTTGTGATTTATTTTTCCTGTCAAATTTGGTGCGTTGCTCAATTTTTTTGCATAGCCTTAATTGCGTTTGCAATCCCTCTGGCTGATGTTTTCTAAGCGCCATTTGGCCGTTTTCCTTCGGCTGTCTCATTTTATTTTTAATTTATATCTAATTTTATTTCAGCGGTCTCACTGCATGCAGTCCGGTTTTTCCTATTGCCGCTGTCTTACGAACATAAATTCTTTAAGCTACTTGTAGACAAGCGACAGCACAATTTCGCCAGTTATTTATTAAAACAGAACAAAGAAAAAAACTTTGAAAGCAAATATTTGCATGCAAGTGGACAATTTTGAAATCCGTATATTTGCGTTCGAAAGGGGAATTTGAAATTTATATAAATCAAGAAAATTAATTAAATTATTATGAGCCCAGTTATTTGGACAGTCATGCCTAAGAAGGTAGGGAATAATCACAAGACATAAGTAAAGGGTGATGAGACTGGAGGTACTTATTCCAATAGGGGTTTTCTAACAGATCACTACTGTCAAACTAAATACATAATTTTTTTCAGTACTTACATATTGACATTTCATCATGGAAAGGCTGACGCTTCAACAACGTTTACAAATCGTACAATTGAATTACGAAAATCGACGGTCTGTGATAAGTGTTCTTCGCGCGCTCAGGCCAACTTAAAGTGTTTAGCAATGCGACCCATTTTTGGCTTAATGGCTACGTCAATAACCAACATTGCCATTTTTGCGCTGAAGAACAGCCAATAAA
Organism: Anastrepha obliqua; assembly: GCF_027943255.1. Taxonomy (NCBI): domain Eukaryota; kingdom Metazoa; phylum Arthropoda; class Insecta; order Diptera; family Tephritidae; genus Anastrepha; species Anastrepha obliqua. The sequence goes on from NC_072894.1 coordinate 8,276,576, forward strand.
ACCATTGAAAACAACCATTTGGTGCGGCCTATGGGCTGGAGAGATCAGCGGTCCATATTTCTTCAAAGACGAGGCTGGTGCCAATGTAACAGTGAAGGGCGAACTCTATCGCGCCATGATAAACGATTTTTTGATACCGGAAATTGAAGCCCGAGACCTCCATAACATTTAGTTCCCACAAGACGGCGCTACTTGCCATACAGCTCGTGAAACATAGATTTACTGGATTTATCTCTCATCTCGGACCAGTGAATTGGCCACGAAGATCGTGTGATATCGAATCTTTGGACTTTTGAGGGCCTGAGTGCTTTGTGGATAAACCAGCTTCGATTGAGGGATTGGAAGCCAACATTGGTAAAGTTATTCACGAGATACCAACCGAAGCCGCCAGCGAGTCATTAAAAATTGATGAAATGAAGCATCATTTAAACCAACCAATCAACAGAGGGGAGAAGAATTTCTCACAATATATACATTGCATTGGACCACACTACTATAGAATAAGCTTCAAATGGAAGGTCAATTCAAGGTCAAACATGGAAAATTCATCAGGAAAGTTTCAAAAAAATGATATCTACGTTTTTGTTGTTGAGTTCGATTTCGTTGTTCATTTGACCTTGCCATCTCGACTTGAAGGACAGTTCAAGGTCAAATATAAAAAATTCACCAGAAAAGTTTCAAAAAAATTTATATCCACGTTTTTGGGGTTTTGAGTTCGAGTTCGTTGTTCATTTGACCTTGCGAGGACAATTTGAAGGTCTGTTCAAGGTCAAGAATAAAAAATTCACCTCAAAAGTTTCAAAAAATTGATATCTATGGTTTTGGGGTTGAGTTCGATTTCGTTGTTCATTTGAACTTCCGGGGTCAAATTGAAGGTCAGTTCAACGTCAAACATGGAAAATTCACCAGAAAAGTAAAAAAAAAATTATATCTATTGTACGTTTTTGTGGTTGAGTTCGATTTCGTTGCTCATTTGACCTTGCCATCTCGAATTGAAGGAGAAAATTCACCAGAAAAGTTTCAAAAAAATTTATATCCACGTTTTTGGGGTTGAGTTTGATTTCGTTGTTCAATTGACCTTGCGAGGACAAATTGAAGGTCAGTTCAAGGTCAAGCATAGAAAATTCACCAGAAAAGTTTCAAAAAATTGATATCTATGTTTTCGGGGTTGAGTTCGATTCCGTTGTTCATTTGACCTTGCGAAGACAATTTGAAGGTCAGCTTAAGGATAAACATCGAATATTCACCAGAAAAGTTAAAAAAAATGATATCTACGTTTTTGGGGTTGAGTTCGATTTCGTTATTCATTTGACCTTGTCGAGTCAAATTGAAGGACAGCTCAAGGTCAGACATAGAAAAATTCAACAGAAAAGTTTCGAAAAATTGATATATATTAATAAATATCGAGGTTTCAAGGTAGCACTAAGATTAAAAAGAAAGTACTTTTGTTTTTAAATTTTTTATTAGTCTTGAGGCTTAGAAATGGGGTATTCCAAGGAGGCAAAATTCAATGGAGGAGTTGTCATAGGCAGACCTTCTAAATTCGATGAAGAACTTCTCAAATCACTTTTAAAGGAGAACGGTCGCCAAACCAGTCCGGAATTGGTGGAAAAAATAAACTGCGATCGTTAAACTATTCACAATCACCTTTATTCAAAGGGATTTACAGAAAAATTGGGAGCCTCACGAGCTCAACGAAGAAAAAAAAGAAAGTATCCTTCAAATTGCTTCTCAGAATCTCGAGCGCTATCGAGCAACACGCGGTCACAAACAGCGTGTTTTGTACCGAATCAGCACAGGAGTTGAGAAATGTTTCCCATAACAGCAATGTGAACCAAAAAAAGGAGTGGGTGGCTCCAGGAGATACGCCAAAGGCAAGAGTCAATCCAGATCTTCATTCAAAGAAGATTATGATATGTGTTTTGTGGGACTGGGAGGGTCTGGTGCACTTGGAAGTGCCAGAAAAGAATACCACGAACAACAAGGAGCTCTACACTATCCAGCTACGCCGCGTGAATGAGGCTATTCGACTGAAAAGACCTGATCGACTTGGTCAAATCATACTCCTGCACGGCAACGCCAGACCCCATGTTGCACAAGTCGTCGAAGCCGCACTCCAAGAGCTCAATTGGGAGATCCTCAGCATCCACCGTATTCTTGGGACCTCGCACCGACCGATTACCATCTTTTCCGCTCACTGTTACCTTCGATAACAAAGAGATCCTTAAAAACTGATTCAACAACTTCTATGACACCAGACCAGGTGATTTTGAGCGGAACGCCATCAACAAATTGATGGAGAGGTGGGAAGAGATTATAAAGAGCAACAGCGAAGATATTATATAATTGATTCACTTATTGATCTAATTATTGTTTCTTGGTTAAGTCTTCGGTAAAAATTCTACGAACTTATTACCCAAACCAATATATATGTAAGTACATATATACATTAGGGTGTCCCTTATATGACAAAAAAAAATTGTTTCTTTTTCCGAATTCGTATAATGACAATCAGTGCCGTCCAAGCATCAAAGTTTAGTAAAAATCGTGTTTTGTCCTGATATTTCGGTCTGCTTCAAAATCACTGTAAATTCAATAAATTTATTTTTTTAAGTTAATTAAGATGAATATCAATATTTAATTAAAAACATAAAGTAAAAAATAAAAGACATATCACGGTTTAAGGTTTCCTCAAATGCTTTCTGATTTTAAAAACCACTTTTATTTACTATTTCATTATAAGAACAGACCATCAAGAAAAATAATTTAAACCTGTTTCATATGCACCAACAAAACAAACGTCGAAGCCACAAATGTGAAAATGGTCAACCGCACCTGCACAAGAGACAATTCAGAAAGCGACTGTTAAGGAAATGAAAAAAAAGAAAGGACAAATTTAAGAAAATTTACGAAAAATAAATTTAAAGCAGCAATAAAACTTGTTTACCAGCAGCGAGACAAGCCGCATGCGGAAAGCCTTAATTTCGACGATTCTTTTCAAATATAAAAATACGCTCAGATACCACAATTTAAGCTTCACTTTATGGACGACAAATTACAGCAGTAGCTTTCTCGTTTCTAATAAATTTTTGCGCCAATTTAATGCAGTATTCAAAAGTTTGGCAAAACGTGCTTTCACTTTAGAGTTTCGTTTTATTATATGTGTATTAAATGAGTTCAGTTTTTGTTCAACACTTTAGCGGTTTCGCCAAAACTTTATACACTTGTCTTCGAGAAGCACAACATCAAGGCGGTGCAGTGAAAATTCGAACTGCCAAAATGGCGCAACTTTTACAATAAGTCGTGCTGCGGAGTAGTTAAATCTGGCAGCTGGTAGTTTTGCAGTTGACAACGTCTGGTTCAATGTTTTTTTGTGATTTAAAATTGTTATTTATTTACCTTTAGCGTCAGCGGATTAAAATATGTGCAATGAGAAAAGCACCACCGAAACAAATTAAGAGAAAAGTAACGGTATTACTCGAGTTATAATTCAGTTGAGGACCATTTTAATATTATTAGACGTAGTTGCCAAACATATTTTGCACTGGGTCGATAGCGTATTTGAATATAACTCGCAAAGCTATAGGAAGCCCACTATGAAACGTTCTGGGCTTAATGAACATAGTCTGAGCTACCTTTTCAAAAATTAAAAAAAAAAACAACTTAAAAAAAAAAAATTCGCTCAGGGATTAATGACCATGGTCTAAGCTACCTTTTCAAAAATTATTTAAAAAAAAAAACATTTTTAAAAAAACATTTCGCTCAGGGATTAGTGAGCACAGTCTGAGCTACCTTTTCAAAAATTATTTAAAAAAAACATTAAAAAAAAAAATTTTGTTCAGGGATTAATGACCATAGTCTGAGCTACCTTTTCAAAAATTAAAAATAAAACATTTTTCAAAAAAGAATTTCGTGCAGGGATTAATGACCATATTCTGAGCTACCCTTTCAAAAATTATTTAAAAAAAAAAACATTTTTCAAAAAACATTTCGCTCAGGGATTAGTGAACACAGTCTGAGCTACCTTTTCAAAAATTATTAAAAAAAAAATTTTTTCAGAAAAAAATTAAAAAAAAAAATGTTTACTTTTAAAAATTTTTACTTTAACGAAAAAATTTCAGAAAATTCTATAAAGATGTTAAATAAATATTTCACTTGAGCGAAAAACTAAATGTATTTTTAAGAAGTATATTTTTTCCAAAAAATTTAAAAAAATTCTATAAAAATCTTGAATAGAATCGAAGATATTTCATTTGAACGAAAACCTAAATGTTTCTTCTCGGTACACAAATAAAAGAAAGGAAGGAGCCAGCGTGTCGCACATCTGCAGCTCTCTCGGCTGCCTTAGAACACATTTTTGCATGTGTGTATACGTATGCGATACAACAACAAAATTGTTTTTTTTTTATCCGAAAGGGGAATCTCACATAGATACCGTCCACATAGACGGCATGCACGATTCATTCTGATGGCTAAAGGTGCACCTCATTCGGGACCACGCACAGACAGTACTACACGCTAACTCCGACCTCTGTAGCTTTAGTTCGACCAGCGGTACCGCCTTTTAAGCATTGCATCGCAGGGCCAAGCTGGTCAGTATGGCTCTTCATACATGTTTCTGTCTCTGTCTACCCTTCATTACTTCTTTGTCTTCTTTGTTTACTGCTTTCCCATTCTTTTTTCGGCAGTTCCTGTAACGCATTTGCAGACCATTCTCTCATCTTGGCCCACACCAACTTCGATTGCAGCATTTGATTTACAATGTTGCCGGGGTAATTCTTTCTTTTATAATTTCTTCAATCGACGTTTTCTCAGATACGTATATCTGGCAGGAGAAGAAGATATATTCCGCGTTCCCACTACCGTTGCCGCAGAACTAGCTGTCTGCTGCGTCTTCGTGGCCGAGTCCTTGAAGATACTCTCTTTAGCATCCATGCCCCGTCGGGAACTGTGTCAGGTAGTAATCCGTGTCACCACGTTTTCTTGCAACCCATGCCTGCACGCTTCTGATAAGTTTATGCTTCCACCTCCCTTTTGTCACTAGGTCCCAGCGATTTTGACACTCATTTATGCTCCCCTGTCTTTCTTCTTTCATACGCTCTTCCGCCGTTAGTTGCCTGTTTAGGCTTTTGGCTTTGTTGTAGAGTCTACCCAGTTCAGAGGCCATTATATCTAGTGGCATGATACCAGATATGACACGCACTGCTTCATATGACACTGTCCTGAAAGCACAGGCAACTCTAAGGGCGCTTAGTCTAAAAACTATTTTCGCCTTCTTCACGTATGTTTTTGGTATCAGGGCTGCTTCTGTTTTTTGTCCTACTAGCTGAAGTTTAACCGCCGTTAGCCATTTTTTTACCTTTGTTGTTGCCTCAGATGCTCCGAATCTGAGGAATTGTTTTGGCGACTATGGTCAACGCGATGTCGTCTGCGTACCCTATTATTGGCACTTTTCTCGGCATTGAGAGTTGCAGTACCCCATCATATAGTACATTCCATAGGATCGGGGCCAGTACAGATCCCTGTGGTACTCCGGCCCTCACTGCATATCTCTTAGGACCTTCATCTGTGTACTATAGAAGTACTCTTTCTTACAGATAACTGCTTATAACCCGTATTAGGTATGCTGGCATTTCTTCCAGAGCCTTAATAACAATATATCAAATGCGACTATTGTGTGTGAAACTTTATTTAATGATCAAAAACATCCGCTAACCCTACCAAGGGTTGTCCGTAGCTTACGGTATGACTGCCTGTAACTTGTAACGGGTGATCAATTAAGAGGAGTTTTTTTCATTTGCGTTTTTTTACAGATCGCGCGCGAGTTGTGGCAAACTGTCATCGTGGATTTGTTGAACAGCGTTTGGCATTTCATCATGGAAAGACTCACACCGCAACAACGTCTACAAATTGTTCAACTGTATTATGAAAATCAGCGTTCTGTGACAAATGTTTTTCGTGCGCTTAGACCGCATTATGGTCAACATAATCGGCCTGCCTTAAACACTATTCGACATACCATCAACAAATTTGAATCCGAATATTCATTGGTGGATAATTCTCGACCGAATAGACCACGTCCAGCAAGAAGCATTGAGAATATAGCGGCAGTAGCAGAGAGTGTACGTGAAAACCGCGATGAATCGATTCGGCACCGTTCTCAGCAACTTGGACTGTCGTATGGAACAACTTGGTCAATTTTACGGAAGGATCTTCATTTAAAAGCATACAAAATACAGCTCGTACAAGAACTAAATCCAAATGACCTTCCTGCACGTCACCGTTTTGCTGATTGGGCTCTTGAAAAGATTGAAGAAGATCCGCTGTTTTCGAGCAAAATTTTGTTCAGCGATGAGGCGCATTTCTGGCTTAATGGTTACGTCAATAAGCAAAATTGCCGTATTTGGGATGAAGAGCAACCAGAACAGGTTCAAGAGCTACCTTTACACCCAGAGAAAACAACGGTCTGGTGTGGTTTATGGGCTGGTGGAATCATCGGTCCATATTTTTTCAAAAATGATGATGGCCGCAACGTAACTGTGAATGGTGCTCGCTACCGTACCATGATATCGGACTTTTTGCTACCTGAAATTGAATCTAATGATCTCTACGACATTTGGTTTCAACAAGACGGAGCCACTTGCCATACAGCTCGTGAAACAATGACTTTATTGAGAAGTCATTTCGGAGAGCAGCTGATTTCACGTTTAGGACCTGTGAGTTGGCCACAAAGATCTTGTGATATCACACCTTTGGACTTTTTTCTTTGGGGATTCGTGAAGTCCAAGGTCTATGCTGATAAACCAGCTATGATTGAAGCTCTGGAAGCCAACATTACGACATACCAGTCGAAATGCTCGAACGAGTGATTGAAAATTGGACCTTCAGTAAAGGTTTTGAACATAATTTACATTTTTGTTTTTTTTTAACTATTGAAAAAAGCACCTCATGATTGATCACCCGTTACTTGGATTAAGGCTACATAAATACATACATGCACATGCATGCACATATACAAATGAACCACTTATTTACTTATGAATATATGGGCATATGTATTTATGTATGTCTTGTTTCCCTGAAGTTCGAACTCAAGTAGGCAAATTTTCATATTGTGTGCATGTATGTGTGTCCTTTGGAACATACTGTACTTAAAGTACTTTCTTTAAATTTCTGCGGTCTGGCAGTCGTTTCTCGTTCTGCTTAAAAGTGAAATGAAAAGTTTTTTTCCTGTTTTCAATACACTTCGCATTCGCGTGGCGTGAAAAATTGAAAAGAAACGTCAAAATATTTTCATATGAAAATTTTTTTTCACTGACAATTTAAGTGCGAAAAAATGGAGAAGGAGATCCGTGATCCTAGACTTGCGTGCCTAAAAAACTCTATATACCCGAAAAGTTTCTAAAAATTGTGTTTAAAATTTTCAACATTGCTTATGTATCCGTTCAGAACATTGCAAGTAATGAGTTGGGTTTGCGTCGTGTTGCTACGAAATTGGTCTCAAAGAGCCTTAATTTCATGCAAAACTTCGCGAAAAACATGATTTCCAAGGTTGAATCCGACCCAACACCCAATATTTATCATACGCATCATTACTGTAGACAAGACATGGGTTTATGAGTGTGACACGCAATTCAGACATCAAGCGAGTGAGTGGAGGGCTCCGAATGAGCGAAGGCCAAAAAAATTACGTAATTTTTCGTCAAAAGACAAAATAACGCTCACGGTTTTTAGGGATTATTGCGGTGTTGTACACCATGAATTATTGCCGAAAGGTCAGACAGTTAAGGACCGTTATTTAGGTGTTATCCGACATCTAGTTGAAGGAATTCTCCAAAAAAGGAAGAACTTGTGGTTGGCAACTCGTGGATTTTGCGCCATCATAAAGCACAGTCGCACAGTGCCATCATCACCCGGGAATGGCTGATCAAGAACGTAACGAATACCATCCAACGGCCATCGAATTCACCCGATCCACCTGATATAGCTTCCTGCGATTCTTGTCTGCTTTATCAAAACCACTGCGGGGAACCACTTTGGCGTTTAATAGCCGAAAGGTAGTAATGGAAAAGTCGAAGACGGCTCAGAAAATAGAGCTGCAGACATGTTTCGAGAGCTGGATAAAACGCTAGAAAAAGGGCGTTGTAGTTGATGGGGACTACTTTGAAGTAGGGGTGGGACTATTCGAATAAAAATTATTCGAATAATAAAATCTTTTATTCGAGAGGTATTCGTAATTCGAATAATATTTATTCGAATTTTTTATTCGTTTATTCGAATAATGCTATTCGAATACCTCACTATTCGAATACCTCACTATTCGAATACCTTACTATTCGAATACCTTACTATTCGAATACCTTACTATTCGAATACATCACTATTCGAATACTTCACTATTCGAACATTTTTGGTAAATATTTATTTAGATTAGCGGACTACTAATCGGTTTATGTACAAGTGCATGCACCATGAGAAGGGCCAATGTAATTTTTATATTTTTAAAAGCATTTTCTCCCTGATGTAAATGAATACATAGTGAGGTATTCGAATAGTGAGGTATTCGAATAGTAAGGTATTCGAATAATGAACTATTCGAATTATTTGAAACGAATAGTATTATTCGTTTTATTCGAATAATGTTTATTCGAATATTATTCGAAAATAATCCCACGCCTACTTTGAAGGCGATAATATCGCTTTTGAGGTATGAACTTGAATTTAAAATTTTTGAATATATGCTGGGAACTTTTTGATAACAAGGTGGCATAATACCCAAATTTAATGGGCTATAAAAGTGTGAGTCCGGAATATTTCTAAAAATTGTGACTGATTGGTTTAAAATTTTTGAATATATTCTGGGAACTTTTTGATAACAAGGTGGCATAATACCAAAATTTAATGGGCTATAAAAGTGTGAGTCCGGATTATTTCTAAAAATTGTGACTGATTGGTTTAAAATTTTTGAATATATTCTAGGAACTTTTTGATAACAAGGTGGCATAATACCAAAATTTAATGGGCTATAAAAGTGTGAGTCAGGAATATTTCTAAAAATTGTGACTGATTGGTTTAAAATTTTTGAATATATTCTGGGAACTTTTTGATAACAAGGTGGCATAATACCAAAATTTAATGGGCTATAAAAGTGTGAGTCCGGAATATTTCTAAAAATTGTGACTGAAAAGTTTACAATTTTTTTTATTTTGAATTTTTTTTTATATGCTGGGAACTTTTTGAAAACAAGGTGGCATTATACCAAAATTGAATGGGCTATAAAAATTCGAATCCAGAAAATTTCTAAAAATTGTGACTGAATGGTTTAAAATTTTTTCGATATGAATTTTTTAATATATTCTGGGAACTTTTTCATAACAAGGTGGCATAATACCAAAATTTAATGGGCTATAAAAGTGTGAGTCCGGAATATTTCTAAAAATTGTGACTGAAAAGTTTACAATTTTTTTTATTTTGAATTTTTTTTTAAATGCTGGGAACTTTTTGATAACAAGGTGGCATAATACCAAAATTTAATGGGCTATAAAAGTGTGAGTCCGGAATATTTCTAAAAATTGTGACTGAAAAGTTTACAATTTTTTTGATTTTGAATTTTTTTTTATATGCTGGGAATTTTTTGATAACAAGGTGGCATTATACCAAAATTTATTGGGCTATTAAAGTATAAGTCCGGAATATTTTTAAAAATTGTGACTGAGGTTGAATTTTTTTTTTATTTTTTCCAAATATTCCACAAGAGTTTTTGTTATATCAATTATATTTTTTACAAAAAAATAAAAGCATTAAATAAATATACAAAAGTAGTCAAAACTTTGTGAAACGTCGCCTGCTGTATTTTGAACACAGGCGTATGTATGTAAATAAGTTGATTTAATACATTCTCCACGTGTTTGTTTATGTTAACACTACCTTTGTTTATTATTTGCAGAGTGAAGTGGTGGGAGAATAATTGATTTGATATAAACAGTTCATACCCACATCATAATAAAGCAAACACGAATGAGTCGATACGCAGATTGCCAACTACAAGTTCAGCTGAGCATGCAAAATATCGGCACTCAAATATTTACTTCCGTCTGTGAGTTCAAAGGTCGTTGCTAAACTTGTACAAGTTGATGTGTATTTAGAAGGTATGCTGCTACAGGATCTTTCAAGTTCAAGTTTCTTCTAGTGCAGCGTTTTATTAGTGGTTAGAAAGAAGAAGAAACAAAAAAAAATAAACAAAAAAAAAATGGTTCAATGACGACCAACAGTGGTGATTTACGTTTGTATTAACCGCTTCAAGCTACCAGATGTGTGACATTTAAACCCGCAATATCCGCCCGTGTAGCGAAAAAGTGACGAGAACAGGGCAGCTGAGAAGAAAGTGCTGTGTTTATTCCACCTCGTCCTCCAGACAGCTTCTGCAGAAAGGATCTCAAGAAATCCCATGCCTCACGGCATGGACACCTAACGCACAATGATCCCTCCAAAAGCGCTCGCTGAGTTGACGCGAGGCCCATCTTTCCAGTAGCAAACCACAGGTTCTCAAGGGAACTCAAATCCTCTCATATTTCAATAAAGCCGTACCCAGGGTCCCCTGTCGAGCCAGTTCATTGGCCCAGAAGTTCCCTCTATGCCGCAAGTGGCCGGGAATCCAAATGAGTCTAATATCGAAGTTTTCGGATGCAATCGAAAGCGAAGTCAGGCATTTTCCGAATAATTTCGAAGGCATCAACAATGAGCTAAAGACTCTAATTGCCGCTCGACTTTCGGAGTAGATATTTACCTACTTTACAATAATTACAGAAGCGAGCAACCAATCTACTGCTCCCTTAATTGCGGCTACTTCCGCTTGGAAAACACTACAGTGGAAATTTGAGCTTGATGGGGAGCTCCTCGCAGAATACTCCCCCATCAACTCTTCCGTCCAACTTCGAGACATGCGTAAACATATTTACCATAAATGCGGTCTGGCAAAAATTCTGTGACAAATTTTACAATGCATCCCACTGCAGCCCATAAGACAAAAACCACCCAGTGACCGTCTGGAGGTCCAGCTCTGAATCCACTCGACTACAATTTGTGAGCAGAATTGGAGAACATGGCCTGTCAAAGACCTCCAGACATTTGGGGAGTCTCAAACAATCCTTGACTCGTGCAGCAACGTAGATATCCCTGAAAACCGTGCGTGCTACAAGAGCTGAATGGCTTAATCGTTTGAAGGCTTGTGTAGAAGCAAATGGTGACCATATCAAATGAAAACAAATTTTTTTTAATATTTACATTCACAATTTCAGCGGCCTGGCTTGCACTTTCGCCTTTATCAAAGATAAACCAAAGTACCGATTTTCTCTTTGTTGACTTCCATTGTTAACACCCTGTAACTCCCAACCGAATGGAAAAAACAAAAACCAGCAAAAAAGTTGTTTAGTGGGAAATGTCACCTTGACAATGAGCATTCAAAAATTTTGATCGATATTTTCCACGATATCGATCACTACAGCTACCTCCCCTCAAAAGTGACGAGAGTTTTCACCGTATATGTTTGTACAAGCGCGAGACATACTAATGTGGGCAAAGAGTAAGGTGAATTTGGTTGTAAAATGAAAAATCTTTATTTATTCTTGTAAATCAATTTCATCCCCTTCAAAATAATTCCCTCTCGATGAAATACACTCATGCCAACAATTTTTCCAATCCCCGAAACATGCCAAATAGTCCATTTCCGGTATAGCCATCAGCACCTTCTTCGATTCAGCTTTTTGGCGAAATGGTCACGAAAAACGAGTGAAGTGTGAGACGGTGCATTATCGTGATGCAAAAACCAAGAGTTGTTGGCCCATAATTCTGGTCTTTTTAGACGAATTGCTTCACGTAAACGACGCATAACGCTCAAATAATATTCCTTATTAACAGTTTGGCCAGGTGGAAGGAATTCATAGTGCACGACACCACGAAAATCGAAAGAAACTGTCATCATGACGTTTATTTTTGAACGACTTTGACGTGCTCTTTTCGGTCTGGCCTCGCCTTTAGCACGATATTCGCTTGATTGGTCGGTTGTTTCAGGGTCGTAAGCATAAATCCAAGTCTCATCTTCCGTAATGATGCATTTGAGCTTGTCCTGAAAGTCTGAAAGCATTGTTTCACACACATCAACGCGACGACTTTTTTCCAAGAAATTGAGAGTTTTCGGTACCAAACGAGATTTGACTTTTCGTAGGCCCAAATGGTCTTTCAAAATGGTTTTCACAGATCCTTCTGATATTCCGATTATATCAGTAAGGTCTTTAACAGTCAACCGACGATTTTTGAGCACTAACTCCTTCACTTTATTGACGTGTTGGTCATCTGTGGACGTCGATGGTCGTCCGGAGCGCTCCAAGTCATCAACACGTTTTCGACACTCTTTGAAGTCTTTGTACCACTTATAAAAATTTTTATGCGACATGGTCGAATCACCAAATGCCTTCTGCAACATTCTAAACGTTTCCGCAGCCGAAATTTCATTCCGCAAACAAAATTTGATGGCACTTCTCTGCTCAATCAAATCAGACATTGTAAAAATCGAAAAATGCACTCTTGGTCGTTTGGTAAACACAAGCGTAAATATATTACTGATAATGACATTCACATGAAAGTCGGCCCAGATGTTATTAACAGTGCTGCCAACTCATGAAAAAAATAACTAGAGCGAAATTTTAATCCCGCGAAGTTTGACAAATAAATTCAACTTACTTTTTGCCCACAGTCACGACAAACTAGCAATTATCGTTCATAAATTGTCGATACATTCCAAATGGGGAGAGTTTAATTTGAATTAAAAAGAAACTCGTACTTAAAAGACCCTGCACGGTACGCGTCAAAACAAGGACGTATGTATTTATATTTACGTTATGCATCTTCTGCGGAAATAACCGCACATGCATACATAAATACACAGCTGACATTCACTTATGTAAGGCCGATTTATGTAATTTCGTATGTTTACTCGTACATACAATTTATAAATACGAGTATTGGCACTTAAAGGTTCATATTTTCAGCTCATTATGTACTTGACATTTTCTCACTTTTTGGCGCACAAAATAAACATTTTTTGAATACTTTTCTTGAACGGTTGTGTCTGTTGTTTGTTAAACTAAGTGCCTGCATTTGTAGCGATGGGTGTAAAGGAGCTGGCAGAAATGAAAAGGAAAGACTTTCAGAAAGCCAGTTAAACCGAAGCATTTCGCGGAAGAAGTCATAAACTATGCTTGAACAGACCGTTTTCTTTTCGAAAAGTGTTTTGCATATTCAATTCCTGAAATGACATTTGGGCTGTTTACACTGTGATAGCCAAAACTTTCACTGTGAAGGGCTTTTGGTTATTCCTCATTTCGCAAAGTGATTCAACGACATCGGTGTCCATGTAACTGCAAGTTTAACAAATCGTGCCAAACGTTCCTTTGTCGTGCTAATGGGAGCCAGTTATACGCATCAAGTGAAGCCCAGTTCATCTTCAACTGACCTCTCTAACGTAGGAGAGGTCTTCCTCTTTATCTGCTACCACCAGCTGGTACCGCATCGAATACTTTCAGAGCCGGAGCGTTTGTATCCATTCGGACTACATGACTCAGTCAACGCAGCCGCTAAGCCTTGTCTATGTCGTCGTAAAGCTCATACAGCATTGCCTGCGAAACGCGTCGTCGCCAAAGTGCAAAGGGCCAAAAATCTTCCGCAGAGTCTTTCTTTCAAACACTCCAAGCGTCGCATCAACGGATGTTGTCATCGTCCACGCTTCTGCGCCATACGTTTGAACGGACATGATGAGAACTTTATAAAGTGTGAGTTTTGTTACTTTACTGCTCAGTTGCCAAAGTATAGTAGGTATGTCCAACGCAGCGTTTGATGACAAGAGAGATTCCACGTTGGACTGCAAAGCCCACATTATTACCGGTGTTTATGCTGGTTTCTAGATAAACGAAGTCTTTTACAACCTCGAAGTCATAACTGCTAACAGTGGCGTGGATGTCGATACGCGAGTGCGCCGACTGTTTGCTTGATCACAGGAGGTACTTCGTTTTATCCTCGTTCACGACCAAACCCATTCGCTTTGCTTTTTTATCCAGTTTGGAAAAGGCAGAACTAATGTTGATGTTATACTAGAGCTATGAAGTAATAAATATTACTCACTTTATATGTATGCATGAATTCCCTTATCGAATGGATGAACAATCCGTACATTTGTTAGATAATTGTGGTGAAAATTCGAAAGTGAAATAATGCGTCGCGTAATCCAAAAATATGATTTTTACTGTGTTAATTACTTATCACTCAGCGTGCACGTTTACATATATGTATTCCTATTTATAAATACATTCATAAATATCATATCATATAATTGTATGTAGTTATCTATAAGTGACAACTACTCTTCGCTCCAGCAGTTAAATTTTGTGTGCAATTTTATTATAAACGCGGTGGCTGTTGAGCAAAACAATTTAGTGCGAGCACACAGTACACCGGGCAGAGACTTTGTGTTGAACGTACAAATATTTTGAATAAACAAAACAAAACCATACATTTAATTGGTGAGAGTGAAAGTGTTAGCTTTTAGCGAGAGTACGAAAATTTTTAGTTTAGAGCAGGGTGAGTCGGAAATAAAGATTAATTGCACAAAAAAAACTATTAAAAACATATTTTTTCGGTAAAAATTCACAGAAGAGAAACATTAAAAGTGAAGGGAGTGAAATTTTTTATTATCTATAAGTAAAGTATAGCTTTCAAATAACCAGAAAATGCGCTTGTTGCATTCGATGACTACGAAAGTTAAAAGGGAAGCCAGTAGTGCGATTCACCAACGTTTAACGCTGCGACAATTGTTATTTTTGTCTACAATATTTGCCGTTTGCACTAACGATTTTTGTCAACTAACACCGAACAGCTGAAGATGAAGGACATTTATTCACTGACTTAACTGATAGAGAGTGACATCTTTGTGAAATTAAATATCTATCAGGAAGATACCTATGAAATGAGACTTTCAGCTATTAGTCCATAGATGTCGCTAGGAGTATTTTTAAACCTTCCCAAATGCCTTGTTTTGTTGGTCTGCCATCTGTCAACAATATTCAGTTTATTGTTTGCTACGTTTCTTACAACAATGCATTTATGTCGCTCTTAAAAATGTCGAATTTCGTGCCTTCAAACTACGATTTGCGGACATCGAAAAACCGCTTGTGAAATGCTGCTCTCCCGGTTCAAAAGGAAGTCTTTTTTGCATCGTATCGTTAAGGGTGATGAAAAATGGGTATATTTCTCCAATCCCAAGCGTAAACGATCGTATGGTCCGCCCGGCTACAAGCCGAAAACAACGGCCAAAGCAAATCGCTTCGGCCGCAAGGCAGTGCTGTCTGTTTTCTGGGATCAGCGTGGAACGATTTGGTACGAGCTATTAAAGCCAGGTGAAACAGTTGACGGTGCACGCTACCAACGAAAATTGGCCGATTTGAACAGCGCTATACACCGAAAACGCCCAGAATATGCCGAACGGCGGCTCAAAGTAATTTTTCTTGATTCACCGCCACATCGAACAAGAGCGACCCGGGAATTGGTGGAGACGCACGATTGGGAACCGCTGGTGCATGCGGCTTACTCACCAGACTTCATTTGTTTGCATCGATGGGCCA
Source organism: Anastrepha obliqua (assembly GCF_027943255.1). Taxonomy (NCBI): domain Eukaryota; kingdom Metazoa; phylum Arthropoda; class Insecta; order Diptera; family Tephritidae; genus Anastrepha; species Anastrepha obliqua. The sequence continues at coordinate 8,292,247 of NC_072894.1, forward strand.
CGCACTTTCCAAGCAGCGCTTCAACTCTCACGAAGAAGCCAGAAAATGGCTCGATGATTGGTTTGCGGCCAAAGACGGCCAATTTTTTTGGCGCGGCATCCACAAATTACCTGAGAGATGGGAAAAATGTGTCGCTAACGATGGCTATGATTTTGAAGATTAAATTTGTAACCATTTTTTGTTAATAAACGTTTGAAATTGAAAAAATTCTCATTTCATAGGTATATACCGTTGTTTTGCTCACAAGTGTCAAATATAATTGACGTACGACGTCATTGGCAAAAGTGATAAATCTTCCGCTAGAGTCATTAATTTTGCGCTTATATATTTTATAGCTTCGTTAAGCTTGGCATGTTTTGTTGAATTTGGTTTGCGCCATAAAACTTCAGCAATTGTCTCTGAAAAACTAGCCGGACTATTCTGCTCGTAGTTGGCTTAGTAAACAAACGGCTGAAGAGTGCTTGTGCGGCCAACTGTTGCACTAATAGTGATATCCCATTCCATGTGGTTGATACTGTATTTTAAAATTCCGTTTTAATCAGTATTCTACTTGCTCGCGTCCTAAAAATTATCAAAACACGATTTTCGATCAAAACTAAATTTAATCAAATTGAGGTTAATTCATGTTTAAATGGAATTAAAAATCATAAAATGGCTGCAAGCTTTAAAGTGGTGTGTTTTTCATGCTCATATGAGTCCGCTCTTAAAATTCGAGTGAAGCAATGCGCAAAGTTTCATGTGCGTTGATGAAATATGATTTTGTGAAAATGCATGACCGGATTGAATTTAGTGTATACATACTTACGAGGTGTGTTCAAAAAGTATCGCGAATTTTGAATTTTCGCAGGTTACGTATATTCGAATTTCGATTTTATATTTTGGCATCATGTCTCTCACTCATGTTGAAGAGTTCGGCCATTTTGAATGTTAAGTTAATTATTGACAGCTGTTTTGCTTGCACGTGTTTCGCTCGTCTTCGATTTTTACCTATTCAAAAAGAAGGATCAAAGAAACTGTATCAAATTTTGTGTGAAAAAACGAAATTAAGTGCGCGGATGCATTCCGAATGTTGACTGTGTCATACGGTGAAGCTACTTTGGACCAAAGCAACGTTTATCGGTGGTACAAAATGTGCTCAGAAGGCCGAGAAGATGTGAACGACGAGAAGCGTGCCGGGCGCCCAAGCACTTCAACAACAGACGAAAAAATTGATGAAGTGAAGAAAATGCTATTGGCCAATCGTCGAATCACCGTTAAAGAAGTTGCTGAGCAAATAGGCTGGACATATCGACTGGATCGTGCCATTCGATTTTTTTCAATGATTTGGCCATGAGACGGGTCGCCGCAAAATTCGTACCAAAACTGCTCAATTTCGATCAAAAGCAGCATCGCATGAATATTGCTAATGAGATGTTGGACTCTGTCCGCGACGACCCAAATTTGCTTCAGAGGGTCATAACTGGTGACGTATCGTGGGTTTAAGGTTGTGACGTGAAAACTAAAGCTCAATCATCTCGATGGAAGCTGCCGCACGAACCGAGACCGAAAAAAGCGCGCCAAGTTCGGACGAATGTAAAAGATTTGCTTACCGTTTCCTTCGATTGCAGGGACGTTGTACATCATGAGTTCTTGCCACAGGGTAAAGCGGTCAAAAAGGAATATTAGCTGCAAGTTATGCGACTTTTTGGCCCAAAACAACAAGCTAATGATGCCACAGCCACCGTATTCCCCATATCTGCCCCCCTGTGACTTTTTCTTGTTCCCGGAACTAAAGAGCCCCATGAAAGGACGACGCTACGCTACGATTGACGAGATAAAGACGGCATCGAAGGAGGAGCTGAACAAGATAAAAAAAAATGAAGTGCTTCGAATTTTGGAAAAAACGTTGGCACAAATGCATAATATCTCATGGGGATTACTTTGAAGGGGACCAAATAGATATTAATGAATAAATAAATAATTTTTGAAGAAACACAAAATTCGCGATACTTTTTGAACACACCTCGTACATACAAACGTGATAAATTATACCATAAGCTGCTGCTCTGCCCAAATTCATTTAGAACCGTTTCTAAAAATTCTGAGAACCATATCGATGAGGAAATGTAATAATGATGAGAATTCTGTATTGAAAATTCTGAGAATCCATAATGAGAAGCAGTGTGCGGTGATGCGTTTATGCGAACCCTACAGATATTGGGAGGATTTGCTCGCGGTTCTCAGAGTTTCTAATACAATCATCACTCACTATGGCCGTGAAAGTAAACAAGCGTCTATGCAGTGGCATTTGTAAGAAGGGAGCAATGCGCCTAAAAAGATTTAAGTCACACTATCTGCCGAAAAAATCCTGGTCACAGTGCTTTGGGATCGGAAAGGAATTTTGATTGGGTATCCGATAAACGGTGAAGCCATAAATGCAGCAGCCGAGGCTACCATTTTGCATAATTTCAGGGAAGCGGTGTATTGCTGCTTCACGACAACCCTCTGGTTCTCTGGCATACTAGATTGCGGCCTCGAAGAAATCAATCAATCAACGTACAGCCCAAACCTGGCAACTGCTGATTACGTTTTCTTTCCAAATTTGGAAAAGAATATTTGTGTTGTTTAATCTGTAATTGTTTAATCTTAAAGAGCTTAAGGATAGGTTAGGTTAGCCTGGTTGGCAATAAGCCACGCATAGACTTTTTGGTCTCTAGCTATACCAGATGGAGAATGCTGAAAGTAGACATCATGTAGGATATCAGCGCTCTTTTGGCGAATCTAAGCAGCGCCGGGAGATCCGCTTTTGAGACGTCCTCCAGACCCTCAAACAATGGGGCTCGCAGGCATTTCAAACGCGTTTTTAATAATGCCGGACAAACGCACAGAAGGTGTTCTAAAGTTTCCGACACACATCCTCTCTGCAAATCCAGCATTTGTCCGTGTTAGCAATCCCTATCTTGTACACATGTGCAACCAATAGATTATGACCTGTTAGCATACCTATGATAGTTCTGCAGTCCCTTCGCGCGAGCGTAAGTACGAATTGAGTCAGTCGAGACCCCCCCGTGGGCAAATGCAAATCACATAGTCAGTTTTGTGCTGCATTGAAAATATTACATATGAAAAATTTGTGTTCCAATTATTTGATAAAAAAAGGGATGTGCTTTAACGAAATTAAAATATGAATGCATTAGGCAGTTGTTCTAAAGGATGCAAGGTATTAACTATTGATTACTGATAAAGTGTGTCCAATAGTAATTTCGCTTGTCTTTTCCTCAAAAGAATGCCAACTTTCGATGAAGCGTCTTGTGAAGATATGTTCCAATCGTATGCTCCAATTTTGCAAGATACGCTTCCGGAAACATGGATAAGTGAAGTTCAAATTCGGAGAGAACGAATAGCAGGTACAGACATCCATAATCCGCTTGAAGCCCTAGACATTTGCAAAAAAGACGCCTTTCCAAATGTCCACCAAATTCTTCGGATAATAATTCTTCGTTACCACGGCAGCACACGAAAGGTCTTTTTCCACGCTACGACGCTTGAAATCTTACTTGAGGTCTACAATGAGAGAAGATCGTTTGAATGGACTTGCTTCTATGAATGTACATCGCAACGTGAATGTAGACATTGACTCGGTATTGAAAGAATTTTTTTCCATACCTCGAAGAGTCGCAATGTTATCGGCACATTGATCAGCATTGGGAAAAGTGCATGCAGTCATTAGACTTGGAATGAAACCATGTTAAAAAGTTTTTAATAAGATTGAAATTAAAATATAATGACCTTAACCACTTCTTGAAGGTATGCGAGCATCAGAAAGATTTGGCGAAGTTACTTTTCATTGCAAAATATTTTTAATGTATATTACTCTAATATATTCATTGTATACTATAAAACAGAATTTTATTTCTTTTTACATGTAGTCCCTGCAATTTTTCTTTACTAACTCTTTTAACGTACATAAAAAGAGGTTAATCGAATTTATCAAATTTTATTTGTGAATGAAATTTCAATACAGAACCCCCCCGTGGGCCGAGTCGCACGGCCTTGCCGCGAATACGCTGAGCGCCCCTCGTGTATTAATTAGCTAAACGAAGAGACATGTTTTATGCCAAACTTGATTGAGCTGCAGCGAAGCGCGGCTGTTTTAATAGGAATTCTCAGAATAAAGACAAATGGCATTGACTAAAACATATGATGAAATAAAAAAAATCACCAATCACCAACCAATTTTGGTGTGTTTAAATTAAACGAGAAAACAAGCATTAGTAGTTTAAATTAAAACTTTGGAATTACATTAAAAAAAACGGGAAGACAAGAATATGCACTTTGAGTATTTGGCTTATGACTTATCGCGTGGAGAGGAGATCGTGAAGCCTCAAACAGTGGATCGCCGTTTGCGCCAGAATGTGGATAATCTTTTCCATTTGGCTGCATGGTAGTTCCACAAACTATTCCGGTTAACTCCAGACTTGGCTGCGGACCTAATTTCTCAGGTTGACAGTCATTTAAAAGGTTCCAGAATAACACCGATTTCGACTGAAAAGCAGGTAAATCTTTTAATCATCAAGCTAATGGAATTCTATAGAGCCTAGAGGAAGGAGGACAGCACGTCGTAGCATATGCGGATGATGTTGCAATGGTAGTAAAAGGGAAATTTCCCAATACACTTTGTGAAGTCATGCAATATGTACTAAACATGGTTGAAAACTAGTCAAAAGCAAATGGGCTGAACTCATCTCATTTACCAGCAAAATAGAATTCCAAATATAACTCCTCGGACTCTAGGTGGAACGGCACTGCCATTCAGTGATGAGGCCCGCCACTTATGTCTAATACTAGACAGAAAACTAAGAGCTATAGGAATTTTTTTCAAAAAAACACACGTAAACTTCAGAAAAATGCATGAAATTTTTATTTAAATCGATAGTACAGTCCATATAATTTAATGTTTGAAGATTATTTCATGCAAATGTTGACCGCGACTGCGCTTCACATGGTCCATCCGCTTAGTCCAATTTTGGCATACTCTTTCCAATGTTTTGGCCGGTATCTCACATATAAATGCTTTAATGTTGTCTTCCAATGCGTTAATTGAAGTAGGCTTGTCGGAATAGACATGAACTTTAACATAGCCCCACAAAAAATAATCTACAGGCGTTATATCGTACGATCTGGGTGGCCAATTGACAGGTCCCGAACGTGAAATAAAATGTTCACCGAACTCGCCTCTCAACAAGTCCATTGTTACGCGTGCTGTGTGGCATGTGGCACCGTCTTGCTGAAACCACATGTCATGCAAGTCAAGCTCTTGCATTTTGGGCAAAAAAAAGTTGGATATCATTTCACGGTAGCGCTCACCATTCACAGTTACGTTACGATTCGCAGCATCTTTGAAGAAGTACGGTCCAATGATACCTCCAGCCCATAAACCGCACCAAAGTGTCACCCTTTCTGGATATATTGGTAGCTCTTGCAATTCTTCTGGCTGATCTTCACTCCAAAATCGACAATTCTGCTTACTTACGTACCCATTGATCCAAAAATGAGCTTCGTCGCTGAACACAATTTTTCGATAAAAAAGTGGATCTTAAACTTTCTTAACAGAACACGCATTTTTATAATAAAATTCAATGATTTGCAAGCGTTGTTCGTTTGTAAGACGATTCATGGTTAAAATATAGATCAAACTGAAGATGTTTGACAGTGAAACAAAACACGGAACGTGCATCAGCTGTTTAAACCAACTGTTTAAAAAGATAATAGCTAAAAAATCACCCGTTACATTTTCTCAAAAATTTTCCGTTTACTTCTTCTGATACCCAAGCCTATAAATAAATCAATTTTCAGGAAAATCGACAACAATGTCCAAAGTACTTCGATCACTGAGTCTGGCAGCACAGTCTTGGATCCATGGCACCACAAGATCTACTCAGATTTCTTCGGAGGTCGGGTAGTTTTAAAGAATATTAAAAAGGGAACCCGGAAAAGTAAAAGCTTTTAATATAAGAGTTAAGGTATCCTCCATTTATATAACGACTTCATCGTGGTTTAATGGAAATTTCGGTTTCTAAAGACAACAGTATTTTAGCGCTACGCCCTTCTTCTTCTTCTTAATTGGCGCTATAACCACTTACGCGATTTTGGCCGAGTTTAACAAAGCGCGCTACGTCCTTAGTTGACTTAAATTTAAGGTTCAGGAATAGAATGAACATTTAATTTTGTTTGCGTTTAAATTTGGTGCTATAAAGTTTACTTATCTTTCCACTCACTACGACGAAAACACAGGTACAATGTCCGGTGAGAAAAAATATAAAGTTCTGGTCACGCACCCAGAAGTGCCACGAGAGGCTATCGATCTGTTGGCGCACAACTGTGAGGTGACCATTTGCAAGACTTTGCCAACTGAGCGTTCAGAAATTTTAGAGAAGGCCAAAAGTGTAGACGCCATATTTTGGGCTGGCCATAAGCCGCTCAAAGCAGATGTGTTAGATGCGGCAGGTCCACAACTCAAATCGATTTCCACCATGTCGGGAGGCATAGATTTTGTGGATGTGACGGAGCTTAAGCGACGTAAGGTACCACTCGGTCATACGCCCGTCGCGTTTAATGACGCTGTGGCAGATATAGCAGTCGGTTTGCTGCTGGCAGCAGCGCGTCGCTTCCACGAAGGACGACTAAAGATTGAAACGTAAGCACTTTTGTACTGATGCACATAAATTTTATTTCAAATTTTACTTGAAATCTCATATCGACACTAGCGGCACCTGGGAGAACTTTCATCTCAACTGGATGTTGGGTCGGGATTTGCGCGACTCTGTAGTGGGTTTCTATGGTTTTGGTGGTATTGGACAAATCATTGCCAAGCGTCTGAAGGGCTTCGACATTGAACGCGTACTCTATACGACACATCGTCGTGTGGCGCCTGAAATTGAGCAAGAATATAATGCGAAAAAAGTCGATTTTGACACGATGCTAGCGGAGAGTGATTTCGTAATTATTGCAACGCCCTTAACCAACGAGACCGCTGGCGTTTTCAATGCCACCGCTTTTGGCAAAATGAAGAAGACTGCTGTGCTAGTGAATATAGGGCGAGGAGGTGTGAGCAGCGAATCAGTGCTGAAAAGTGCGAGTAGGCATACGTTTGCTAATACATGAATGTCTTACTTTTTTTTAGGTATTGTAAATCAGCCAGATTTGTATGAAGCTTTGAGAACAAATCAAATATTCGCTGCAGGCTTGGATGTGATGACACCTGAACCACTACCCTCCAATGATCCAATGTTGAGTTTACCAAACCTTTGTGAGTACAAAATGCGTTATGGAATCATGACCTAATTTGAGTTATCAATCAATACGTATCTGGATTTAATATAAAGTTTTTATAGTTCAATTTTTTTCGAGAAAAAGTAATAAGTTGGTAAAAATGCGCTTGCCAGTTCTAAATTTTTTTTGTCCATTTTATTATTTATATTTTTTTTTATTAATTTTGTTACGAGTAATAACTACAGCTTAGGCACTAATTGACAAGTTTATTTGTTTCTTAATTAATTTTAATAAAATTTGTTTATCCAAAAACAAAGTTCATTTTCCAACAGAATTCAAATAAATCTAATTAAAACTAAATTCAACAAATTTTCAAGCTTTTTAATTAGAAATTTTAGAAATATTTCGCGTATGCAGTTTTGTAACTCAAATTTGAAGTGGTCTAAAAATCACTTTAATTTTTGGACATTTTTCGTTTTTTGCTAACAGTTTTGTGCATTTTCTTTGTTATTCTTGAAATTTTCTTGTATGAAAGAAAACTCCTCACACCGTCCGCAAAAAAAAATAAAAATAACCGAAAATCAAGGCGATTTTCGCGCTACTCAAAACTTGCATGACCAAAAATAAGTGGACTATAAAAGCGCATAACCGAAATTTTTCTGGAAATTCTCATTAAAAAGTGTGAATTTTCGATGAAATTTTTTTAATTTGTTTTTAAATTTGTGCAAAGTTTGAAACTTGGATTTATATGATTTTTGTTGTAGAATGAACCATATTTTTTGATAAATTTTTTTTTATAATTTGTTTGTGAAAATGTACAAAAAAATTAAAACAACCGTTATCTCAGAACACACCCATCAAGATACATGGCAATAAGTGGGCCAAAAAAAAAAATAAACAAAAAGCAGATACATTCATAAACTACCTCGAGGAGACGTTCACACCATATGGATCGGTAATGGCTGTTGATACGGATCACGACGGCGATAGCAATGCTATAAATGAGATCCCGCCGGCTTCACAAGACGAAATAATAGAAGAAATTTCATATCTAAAGATAAAAAAATCGCCAGGCTACGACCTTATTACTGCTGAAATATTGAAACAGCTCCCGAGCAATATTATTGCTGTATTGACGAATATCGTCAACACCACAAATAAGCCAATATATTGGAAAACAGCGGAAGTCGTTATGTTCAATAAGCCAGGTAAAGATACTCACGATGTAACATCATACAGGCCTATCTCGCTTCTTCCAATACTATCGAAAATGGTGGAAAAATTGTTAATCAAAAGGATCAACATAATAATTGAAAACAAGAAAATTATACCGACACACCAACTTGGATTCCGCACGAAGCATTCGACTATCGATCAAGTACATAGGATAGTGCGAATAATAGAAAATGCTTTTGAAGAAAGAAAAAACTGCTCTCCGGTATTCCTTGATATATCCAAGGCGTTCGACAAAGTATGCCACTATGGGCTACAGCAGAAAATAAATGCGTTGCTACCCAAGCAGTACTTCACCATCTTGCATTCGTATTTATCCGACCGTTACTTCACAGTAAAACAAGAAAATTCATATTCATGTCTCAAACCAATCAAAGCAGGGGTTCCCCAGGGAAGCGTACTTGGCCCTTTATTGTATTTGCTCTTTACATGCGATCTGCCATGCAATTCAAACTGCGTAACAGCTACTTTTGCCGACGATACAACTATTCTTTCGATAGGAAACACGGAAAACACATCAACATCACAATTAAAATTAGCCATAAATGAAATATATGACTGGACCAATAAATGGCATATTAAATTAAATGGATGCAAGTCTGTGCATATAAATTTGACCCAAAACAAAATCCAATATGTTCCAATATATTTAAATGGTAGACAGGTTCCATACTCAAATACTTCAAAGTATCCGGGCATGACTCTAGACGCCAAGCTAAGATGGAACGTCCATGTAAAGAAAAAGAAAGAAGAAATGGAATTAAAATACAGAAATATGTATTGGCTTATGGGAAAGGAATCAGCACAATAAAATGATTGTATACAAACAAATTCTGAAGCCTGTATGGTCCTACGGCGCACAGTTATGGGGCTGCTCCAGCCAAAGTAACATTCAATCTATACAAAGGCTCCAAAATAAAATTAGTATATGTGCAGTCGGTGCTCCGTGGTATATCCGTAGCTCCGATCTTGAACGCGACCTAAATATTGACTCGGTGGCAGACACAATAAAAAAGATAGCAAAAGCCCACGATGAAAGATTAAAAAACCACGTTAATACGGAGGCCTCTATTCTTGTTAGTCCAGCTAATTGGAGAAGAAGACTGAAACGCGAAAAGCCCAAAGACTTAATGTACTAACCACACCTTAGCGTTAATTGTTGTATATACATTATTTTTTTTAATTCTGAACAAATTGCTCGTTAGTTAATAAAATATGTATTTGTAACTAGTCGCAATGTAAAATAAAAAAAAAATAATAATTTGTTTAAGAAACAAATAACCTGTTAAAATGTATCAATAAGTCCCTGTGCTATACTTATTTAATGCACTCTAAACTAGTCTTAAGTACAAAAGGTGCTAGTCTGTTGGTGTTCATAAACTATTTTCGTTATCAAGTAACAAAGTGTTGCAAATAATTGTCACAATCTTATCAAAAGGGATGATTGAATTTTGGTTGTTTTCGGTATCTGGGTTGTACATAAATTATCTGTGCATGTGTATGTAATATATAACCACTTGTCCTAGTTGGAAAAACTCTACTACTACCAATACTAAACGCTTTCTGCACTAATTATGAACAGCTTTAAGTGACATATGTCAAAACGTCAACTGGGTTACTTAAACTTTTCGAAACAGTTTCAACTAAATTTAAAAAACATATATTAAAATGTTCGAGTGGTAATTTAGCAAACACATATATGGTTAGACTATGTTTCAATTTATTTATTTTTTTATTCACATTTTGTGCGCCAAGCGTCAAGCGCCAAGATAAGAAGGCACTCCATTTTTTTTTTATCTGAGTATATAGATATGTATTTCTAATTTGCTTAATATTATATAAATTAAAATAATTATAAGATTATAACTGCGAAAGTTTGTATGTTTGTGGGCTTATGACTCAATCACGTGAGCGCGAGTGAACGGATTTTCGTGAAATTTTTCACGCAAACAGTTTATGACTTGGAGAGAGTTCAGTTAATAAGTGAAATAAAATATTCAATTGCCGGTATCAAACGAATGGCTTAAGAGAGGTTTCGAAAATATTTCTGAAGAGGGCTGCTACCTGTTTGAAAAATTGGTTTGAAGTCAAAATAATAAAATAAATGATGTGCTAGACACAGGTTTACGAAATCCTAAATAATTTCAAATATAGTGTTGAATAGGTTGCCACCTGTGGAAGAATTAAATTCAATGAATGAAATATTTAATAAATAAAATAATTCAGTATGGGTATCAATTGAAAGAAATTTGAAAGACTAAGCTCAGAAGATACCTGTTTGAAAGGGCTGTTAATTTAATTTAATAAGTAATTTAACTAACATATTAATATATGGGTGTGAAAAGAAATAAGCTTACAAAATATTTATTTTGAATATATTTTTGAATATGGTTGCCAACTGTTAAAAACAACATTCAATGAATTAAATAATCAATAAAAAATAATTAAAATAATTCAATGTGGGTGTCAAATGGGAGGGTTTACAAAATTTTAATTTCGAATATATTTTTGAATAGGGTTGCCATCCGTTAAAAAATTAAATTTAATTAATTAAATAATTAATGTTTAATAATTAAAATAACTCAGTGTGGGTGTTAAATGGGAGGGATTGAGAGGATTAAAACATCTTAATTTCAAATATTGTATATTTTTGAATAGGGCTGCCACATGTTAAACAATTGAGTTCAATGAATTAAATAACTAACGATAAGCAATTCAGTATGGGTGGCAAATGAAAGAAATTTAAAAGCACCTAGTTTAGAAAATATTTTCGGAGATATTGCCACCTGCTTGAATGGGCTGCTAACTAAATTTAATAAATAAATAAACTGAAATACTAATATATGGGTATCAAGCGCAATAAGTTTATAAAATATTTATTTTGAATATATTTTTGACCAGGGTTGCCATCTATTAAAAATTAAAGTCAGTGAAGAAAATAACTAAAGATGAATAACTCAGTATGGTTGGCAAATGAAAGAAATTTAAAAGCGCCTAGTTTAGAATATTTTTTTGGAGATATTGCCACCTGTTTGAAAGGGCTGTTAATTCAATTTAATAAATACGTCAATTTAAGTACTAATATATGGGTGCCAATGAAATAAATATGAAAAACCTTTATTATAAATATAATTTTTAATAGGGCTGCCACCTGTTAAACAATTACATTCAATAAATTAAATAATTAATGATAAATAATTAATATAATTCAGTATGGGTGTCAAATGAAAGAGGCTTAAAAGATCTTAATTTCGAATATATTTTTGAATAGGGTTGCCAGGTGTTAAAAAATTAAATTTATTGAATGAAATACTTAAAGTTAAATAATGAAAGAAATGTAGGTCTCAAATGCGGGGAATTTAATAGATCTATTTTATAAAATATTTTTGGACATATTGCCACCTGTTTGAAAAGGCTGTTAGTTCAATTTAATACAGAAATTAATTCAAATACTAATATATGGGTGCTAAACAAAATAAGTTAATAAAATAATAAATTTGAGTATGTGTTTGAATAGGGTTACCACCTGTTAAAAAACTTAATTCGGTAAAATTTCGGTAATTTGAAATGTATGTATATTCATAGTATATATATTACCTATGTGTGAAATGCAAATTTTTCCTATTCTTGACGCAATATTTTTACTCGCAATTTTATGTTTATATTCTACAAGCTTCTTCTGACTTACCAACCATTCAGCACTAATTTACATGGGACGTTATTTTAAGTTAAAAAAAAAATTTTAAAAACAGACTTAACGTTTTTCGTTTTGCCTGCTTGGTTCATTGTAAGATTTGTCTGAAATGTATTTTCAAAAAGTCTCTGTAAACTATTTTGTTAAGCGCGCTTTATGGCAAGTTACGCCGTCTTAGTGGAACCAAATGTCATCGATGCTTAGCTGATTAACGGCAGCTTTTTCTTCATTTCGAAAGAAATAAGGGCCTATGATGCCGCCAGTTTTGTGAGAAATAAGGACCGATGATGCCAGGAGTCTTGTAGGTCATGTTCATTAATGAAAGTTTCTGTATTGTTACCATTTGGGAAACCGCGAAATATGTAAATGTTTTGCTGAGACAAGGTCAGCCCCAGCTTGATTCACAACCAAGCTCCACTATACTACCATCGACACCCAGATATTTCGGAGACCTTCCATTATCTGAATCGACAATTTTGATTTGACGGCTTTCTCCAATTTCATTATTTTTACCCAATGAACAATAAAATGTTTGCTTCATTCTTTTCAACAACATAAAAAACAATACTGATCAACTTTTGCGGTACGCTGCTCAAGTTAAAGTTCGCTAATGCGGAGCTGACTGCAAAGGGACCGAAGTGAAACTAGCTGAAAGTACGTAACGCCTTTGTAATCCCAAAAAATGTTGTCTAAAACCCTGTTTCTTTGCAATTCAACTTTTTTATTGTGGCTTGAACTGGTTCATTACGCTTGGGCCATAATTATTTGCAGTAAAGATTCTCTTGGAGATTCACAACCGATTTAATTATATATGTAAATGATGAAGGTCACACAAGATTGAAAAAAAGAGACATCTTCAAGTCTGCAGTATCTTAATGATCTCATCTCACGCGAGAGTCCGTCCACAACTTCCTCCAACCACATCTATTACATTCGAAAAAAAAAAAAAAACAAAAAACAACATCTTTTTCACAATCGACATGAGGGACTACGGAAGCTCTAAGGGAGACTGGAAACTAGGCCTTTCCGGCTCCCAGCTACGAAGAATCGGAGACTGGAAACCCGTCCTTTTCAGCTCCCAACTATGAAGAATTGGAGATTCACAACCGATTTAATCATATATGTAAATATATGTTCATTTGAGCAAATAATTCGTTTCTTAGCACTGGCAAGGAAACATATTACTCTAGTATATAAGATTTGAAAACTTATTGTTAGTTTCTTATACAAGAAAGATTCAATAAATAAAGAAAAATGAAAAAAAAAAAAAAAAAAAAAAAAAAAAGATTCTCTTTAAAGGAGCGAGCTTCTTAATAAGTGCAATTTTCTAAAAAATGCTGTGAGTCATTAACACTGCTTATAATCTGCTGACTCGGCCTTTTTGCAGATACCAAATTATAACTCTGACAAACTGATACAATGAATTTGTTCGTGGTCTCTATTCGTGCACCGCCGAGTTCCGGAATGTCATTCAAAATCAGTTGTTGTATCCGAAAATGTTCGATGTCCGAATGTTGTGGGTGCGAAATGATTGGTCACGGGGATCTGTTACATACTCTGAGATTGCCAAGGTTTAGCCATAGCCATTTAGCATGACGAGCATAAATCGGCATTTTTGGCAAAGCAGATGTGTTCACGTTCAAGGTCGCACAAATTAAAAAACACCCTAGAAATGCTACTGGACAAAGTACCACGAAAATTGGTTCGAACGAATGCAAAAGTGTATTGATCATCACGGGGAGTATTTAAAAAAACAAAACCATTTTCAACCACTACTGTTAATTTCCGCGTTGTTAGGCCAATGGAAGGCAAAAATCACAACACAAAACTAACTCTTTTCATTACATTTGTAAAACTCAATATTACTTTCTTACTAGCCCTACTAGCAGAGAAATATTTATAGTAAAAATGAAAAATACTTTTATTAAAGGGTTTTCCAATAACAGGTGTTATTTTGAATAGGTTTGCGCCTTCGAGAGATGATTAACGATTTTTAATGGCCGGAATCGGATGATATTGATCTGGACAACGTTTATTTTCAACAAGACGGCGCTACGTGCCACATAAGCAACGAAACCATTGATCTTTTACGGAAAAGTTTCCGCACCGTGTTATCTCTCGAAAAGGTGATCACAATTGGCCACCGAGATCTTGTGATTTAACACTTTGTGACTTTTTTCTTTGGGGCCACGTGAAAGAGAAGGTCTACGCCAACAACCCAGGGTCTATTCAAGACCTCAAACACGGAATTCGTGAGGCTATCGAGGATATAGGGCAGCCACTTTGCAATTCGGTTATGGAAAATTTCATGAAAAGGATATTGTCCTGTAAGCGTGGTCGTGGTGGTAATTTTCCTGATGTTATTCTCCACTATTAAAGGCATACCTTCCTCTTTATAATGAAATAAAAATCCGATCATTTATATTAAAAAATTGCATTTTTCTTTGAGTATCAAAATAACACCTTTTATTGGAAAACCCTTATTATTTGATGAAAAATTGTTTTTTTTTTTTTATTAGTATCAAATATTTCAACTCTCTTATCTTTTCTCCTTTCAGTTCTTCTCCCTCATTTGGGCTCGGCCACCGGACGCACTCGCACTGAATTGGCTGTCAAAGCTGCGCATAATATTTTACGGGGACTTGGCGGCGAATCAATGCTCTCACCCGCCTATTAAATCGCTATGCATAAAATGATTTTTGTTTTTTCATAAAGCTCTCCTAACAATATGCTCGAGAGTGTGTATATTTAACTGTGTAAAATATGTTGTCGCGTTGTACTAAAAAATGCATTAAAAACTGCATAAATTTCACGCCTCAGCGCAAAAGTGAATTAAGCAAAATATTTGGCAATTACTGCAATTGGTCATTCAATTGGAAACAAAAGAAGTAAATATAGAGATATGCACATAGAAATTTTGTTAGAAAATCAGTACTTTTTACATTTCCATAGTGTTCCCATAGTTTCTATAAAAAGCAAAAGCAGTTTTTTTTCTGTATGGCTGTAGAGCTTTCAAATGAAACTAAACTAATACACCCATACTTATCCATCCAAAAGTGGAGGTCCACTTTGTGAAATTATGATCTTCCTACGCAAACAAAAAGCAAACCAAACCGTAAGAATCAACGGTTACCCAAGAATAACTCTTGAACTTTCTTGCCTTCACAACCGCCAATTTTATACAAGCAGTAGCCTCGCAAAAGCAGCAACTTAGTATTTCTGATGGTGCAGGTATTTTAGATGATAAGCAGCCAAATCAGGTATTCTGGGAAAACTTAATGAGTTGGCAAGGTGCCAGTTTTGTGCCTCAATGAGTAAAGAAAACAGTTTTAATTTTAAATTGCTAGTTGTATTCCCCGTCTGAGAAGGCAGAAGAAATGTCCTAGTGAAAAAGTCCCAAATCCGGTACACAGATGAATGAAGAATAGACTGAGGAGCGGGTGTATACCATATATAAGCTGTTAGGGGTAGTCTGGGGCCCGAAAAAATGATGTTTTTCAATCATTTTTTTGATAGTCAATTGCTTTATTTTACAAAAATAAAAACATAGCATTAATACATCATGTTTCGACTTGACTTTAGCAAAATTTCAAAAAAAAATTAATAACTGTAAAAGTTATCGCTGTTTGTGTGGATCCCGTTTCTCCAGAAGTCTCTTGCGGTGAACGTCACAAGTCCTTGGAGATTCATCTAAAATCAATCGGACAAGAGAAATTAGTTTTATTAATAAATAATCTTGTGTCTGATCGAAGCTTTTTCTTTTTTTCAAAATTAACAATATGGCGGCCTCAGGAAATATTTTTCAGATTTTCGAAGGAAAAAGGGAAAGTTACTGATCGCCATTCACTCGGGAGACGATTCTTCTGCATGTGGTTCAAGCAGCTCACAACTCCCGGGATTAGCCCAAGTATCCTCTGGGTAGCTTCCGAACAAGCGTTCGGGAGTGAGCTAACGTGAGAAGGCGAAGCATTTCAGAATAGCTGATTGTGCGCTGGGTTTGGGACCCGCCACTTAAAAATCCCCCCAATGAAAACACAAACAAAGCCTCGGATGAGAACTTCGTGTACTGATGACGATCCCTGCAAACGAACTAAAGAATATGATTTGTCCTAGAATGTCCCCCTTAATGGGGAAGGGACCTCTCAACGGCTGGTTGATGTCCTCGTGAGAGTAAAGGCTGACATCACTGCCATCCAAGAGATGCGAAGGACGGGGCAAGGCAAGAAAACTATAGGACCTTGCGACGTCTACTACATCTGCCATGTAAAGGAGCGCAAATTCGGTGTCGGATTTGTTGTGGGAGAGAGACTTCATCGCCAAGTACTAATCCGCATCAAAGTGCGAATTTTTAACAACTCGCTCATTTGCGCCCACTCCCCGATGGAAGAAAAGGACGATGCGACCAAAGATTCCTTCTATGAGCGCCTGGAACGTGCCTATGAGCACTATGCTTATCTTCTACTACTATTTAAGTTGTCATTACCATAGTCATTAAATTTAGCATTGCTAACTCTATTCTTGTTTTACAACTCGTGGAGTTAAGATCACTTGAATTGTCTATTGCATAAAATACATCAATATTTTGTGAATCGCAACATATCTGATATTTCTTTTATTTAAATATTTTTTTCATCTATGAAATGTGTATTTTCCAAATATTTTAAATTTTCATCAAATTTTTAAAATTTCTTTTTTTTGTTTATTTACACGCAACATTTCTCTCTCACGAATTTCTTTTAGCTTCTTTTTGAATTCCCATTGTGACCATGCATCTGTTGGTTGCACAAAATATCCCATATCTTCTTCGTAATTGGGTTGTATGAACTTGTTTTTTATTTCTGCGCTTTTGCTATCCTCCATGGCCATTTGAAAATTTCTTCTAAAAATTTTAGCGTGTTTTGCTTCACTGGTATTTTAACTGGTTGGAAATGTTGCCTATTTCGTTGTATTGTCCTTTCAATATTTTCCGGTTTTTTTTTTTTTGTTGTTCAAAGGCGTTATGAAAACGATCTGCTCAGGAGCTTCTTTGATGTTCTCGTAAATACTTCGCTAATTGTTGGTGGGATCAGATAAATGACTGATCTTTGATAGACTTAATTGGATTTCTTGTTTATTGGACTCGATTTTCAAAGTCTCACTTGCAACTCAATTTTATTAATTGCATCTTTCAATGAAGAGTTCAGAAGTTTAATGGCATTGCTTCTTTTATTTTTTGTATAAGGTTTTATAGATGTGGCATTCTCGAGCTTCACACGCCCCTGCT
Organism: Anastrepha obliqua; assembly: GCF_027943255.1. NCBI lineage: Eukaryota > Metazoa > Arthropoda > Insecta > Diptera > Tephritidae > Anastrepha > Anastrepha obliqua. Next base: position 8,309,688 of record NC_072894.1, read on the forward strand.
TTGGCTTCTCTTCATTATTTTATGGAAGTTTTGCTGTACTGATTTTATGTTTGAACGCTAAATGAAAGGAAAGTCGAAAGAAACGATAATGATTTTTGAAAATTATTATAATTTCTCAGTGGAAAAACCTTACGGTATGCTTTTAAATTTTTTCTTTAAGTTGGATGAGAAGGTAACTTAACAATACATACGTATGTACCATGATGGAAAGAATAATGAGATGGCGCCTATCGTGGTCCGGTTACTTTGCTCTCAGCGAATTTGACAACGAGTTACGTGATTTTAGCTCCAGGTTGGCCAGATTACCATTTTCGTAACTTGATTTAGCATTTTTTTTTTTTTTGTTATTTAGTCCGGAGTTTTAGTTCTTTCTTCATGACATTTTTCTAGTCTGCTCTAATTAAAATGTAATGTTTGTAATTTTGTGAAATATACTTTTTTTGGGGCAGTCGTAGTCGAATGGGTTGATGCGTGATTACCATTCGGAATTCACAGAGAGAACGTAGGTTCGAATCTCGGTGAAACACCAAAATTAAGAAAAATATTTTTCTAATAGCGGTCGCCCCTCGGCAGGCAATGGCAAACCTCCGAGTGTATTTCTGCCATGAAAAAGCTCCTCATAAAAATATCTGCCGTTCGGAGTCGGCTTAAAACTGTAGGTCCCTCCATTTGTGAAACAACATTAAGACGCACACCACAAATAGGAGGAGTAGCTCGGCCAAACACCCATTTTTTAATAATTAGTTAAATAATTCACTCAGTTTTATTTAGCTTTACTTTTTTTTAACATTTGGTGGCATTGCCGGCGATTGCAGGTGTTGTTGGTGTTCTTCTGCTTTCGGCAGTCAAATCTCTCTCTCGCTACTGCAGTGTTGCGTAGCTTTGGATATAAAAACGCACTAAAATGCCCATTTAAAGAAAATAAAACACCAAACTTTTATTGAATTACTTAAAGAACTTGTATGCGTCACAAATTGTTTTTAAAATGTGCGTTTTTTTTAATAAATGTGTTATGCTTATGTATAATTTAATTTATGACTTTTTTTTTGTTAAGCGAGACTCTTTTGTTAAGGGAACGACTTATTTGCTATATTTGAGGTTATATAATTAACTAAATAAGGTACTCTTTTTGTAAAAATGTCGGTATGGTTTCTTTAGTATTTCTGGTATTTTGAGGCTTATTTTTACAATGAATACACCTCTTGATGCCCTATGTTCCACTAAGGATTGATGGCTGGAAGAAGCGATTACACCTCTATGGTTTTAATCCGCATTCAGTAAATTCAAATGCCTTTTAAATATGTGTAAAAAGGTTTTCAATCTTAAGAAGAGTTGAGAGAGGGAGCTCCTTAAAAGGAGCAAAAAATTAAATTCACACTTTCAAAATATCAAATTTTATAAGAACCAACTAATTTTCATTAGCACTAAAATCTTCTCACAAAAGAAGGTTAAAAGAGGCCACTCTGAGAAGATTCATTTCAAATGAAATGTGATCAAATGAAATGAAATGAATCTTCTCAGAGTGGCCTTTTTTAATTTTCGTTTGTATACTAATACAGTTTGTTTTAACTTAAAGTTTCGGTAGCTTTAAATTAAAAAAAAAAGAAACAAACACGAAACTTCAAAATTTTCGCATTTTCGGTATAAAAAAGCACTAAATTTATTGCGAAGAGCAAATGGTTGGCAATACGGCACAGCTCGGAAAAACGTGACGTCACGCATCATTCTTGCGTATGTACGTGCCCCAACTATGCCCCTACTGAGATCGCATAACCTACACTTCTTCGCTTCAGAAGACTATATCGAGCCTCTGGTAATGCCGATATATCTAAGTAAGACCTTAAGGGGGGAGCCTGCTTTAGAGTCTTCAAAAAATCGTTTTTTTTTTGGCATAAATGTCTTTTGAAACTATCTAAGAATGTGTCCTCAAAATTTCAGGAGCAAATTCAAAATATTTTCGAAATTACAGAAGAAATTGTGAGCAAGCGTCGAGCAGGTATACGAGCGGCCGGATCGTCCGAAATGCGATTTCTCGTTTTTTTATTTTTACGATTTTTCCTAATTGGCAGGAAAAATAGGGAAAAAGTTAAACGTCCTATCGAAACGAGATAACATTGATTGTATTGGGAACTAAATTCTCTTCTAGTTGAACCTAAAAAACCTTACGAAAGTTATGATTAACCCACTTTTTAAACAATCTGAAGTGAATTTGTTTTTCAAAAAAAATTAATTTTTTTTTTTAATTATTGTAGCAAAAAACTGTTGAATTTCTCACTTTTTGTTTAATTTTCTTGATTTAACTAGAAGCTATGCTATACTAAAATAAAATTTTTTTTGAGTTTATGGTTTCTGATGAAAATTGCGGCCTGCATCTTTCCCGCCGCATGACACATGCACACTCGAGGCGCCTCGGCAAAATGCTTGCACCAGGCATAAAATGACATATATTTTAATGAAAAAATTTGAGAAAACTGTTGAAATAAAGTGTTTTTCAATTGGCGCGGGTCGATTTTGGCGCCCTGTGGCAGCCATTTTGTTTTGGTGACATCTGTCAAATCTTTTGTTTATTATTCAGTTGTTTATGCCAAATCATCATGGCAAGTTACACGATTGAACAGCACGTTCAAATGATAAAACTTTATTATCAAAATGAGTGTTCATTAACGCAAACGTTGCGCGCATTGCGCCCATTTCTCGGAAGACGTGCTGCCCTTCCAATTTCTTATGGCCCATATTGAACCATATGGACCTAGACGACATGTGGTTCCATCAGGACGGCGCTACGTGCCACACAGCAAACGCCATTTTATTCCATTTCAACATCTACCCGCACTTATTGAAAAACCCTTTATATAACAATAAAACCTAAAAGTTTCGTTTCAATCGAATATTTCTTTCCTTCCCAAAAAAATCCACGAAAAAATCGATTTTTTGAAGCGTCTAAAGCAGTCTCCCCCCTTAAGTGCTTCAAAAGTGACTGAAAATTCATTCAGCTGGATGATGTGGAGAATCACTACAGCAGTATTTGAGCCATGTGGAGTGAAAAATTCTATATTTTATGATGCAACAATAATATAATGATGATAAAAATATTGCATTTATAAAAATACATAAAAAAAAATTCTTAAATGCTTTCCTTTTCCCATTAAATTAAAACCATTACAAGCTCGTGCTTTTGCTAACTAAATTTGTACCCATTGGGTTTATATCGCAAGCCACTAATAGGAAGAACGATGTGTAAGAGGATTATTTGTAACATGCCACATTCAATTTTAAAGTTAGTTATTTACACTTGCCACATTCATAAGTTGCAAAGTTTCAACGCAATACACACAAAAGGCAAAGGCAATCGTATGCGCCTATAGGTACATACATACAAGTATATGCATACATACATATACATACTCGTACTTATACTCGTATATGGGAGTGAGTGAGGCATACGCAGAGCCGTGTGAAAATGCATGCATTTCTACTTTGTATGTGCATACATACGTATGTATGAGTGTATATATGTATGTGTGTATTTTTATATGAGCATAGACTATTTAAGTATTATATTTAGGTTATCTGCAATAGCAAAGCAGCCATTGATGTACTACTACTTTCTTGGCGTATGTTAGTTTGCTCACTTGTGCTCGCTCGATGTTATTTAACAGCTGTTAAATGCAGTCCTTCGGAAAGTTTATTTGCGAGCAGAACGAAAGCGATTCTAGGCTTGCAATACTACATGCATATACAAGGTGGGGCTAAATTAGTCACCTTATAGGAAGATTTATTATTGGAGTCAAATGTAATGTTGATACTCTGATCGAAACCATACTTGTCAGAAAAAAGCAAGCAGGCAGAGGTACTCCAACGGGCGTCCTCCCCCCTATCCTATGGATTTTGGCAGTGAACTCTTTGCTGTTCACCCTAAAAAGAGAGCGTTGCCACGCCACAGCTTGGGCTGACGATTTGGGTTCCGGGACAGGAAATCTCAAGGCCGATGAGCTAACCGGAAAGGATACTAATCTTCCTCTGCTTGAAAACAGAGGCAACATGGGAATCCCTATGGCAACTTGCAAATTAAGGTTAAAAACTAATATTCTCCAGGAGGCCAATAGGTTATGGAGAGGAGAAAGTACTAATTGTACAATCAGGTTAATTTGGTCGCAAATAGATAAGAGAAGAGCAGGAGAGTTGCTTATACTATCAAGAGAGAACATCTCGAAGTTTGTGGCATGTGCTACCGGTCATTGGCTGTTAGGTAGGCACTCTTCTAGACTGCGAATATTTTCGCATGAATGCTGCAAAAGTTATAGAGACGAGGAAGAGGAAGAAACGGTAGACCACTTCTCCCTTTAAATGTCCAGCCTTAGCTAAGAGTGGAGGTTGTTCGGAAAATATCGGCTTCTACTCTAAGCCAGCTGCCGACTACCGCCAAAATAGAACCTAGATCAGGTTAGGTTAGGTTGAAGCGGTTGTCTTGTGGGACACACTCAGGCTCATAGCCCATTGTGATGCCGCGTGGGGTGCTTGTCCCTATCACTCCTAAAACCAGTGTGTGCTTTTCAAAAATTTTTAAATATCTCAGATTTCTGTAGAACTGAGATCTTCCAACTCATTACAAAATTTTGTCTACCCAGAATAGAGCAGGGCAGTGGCACAGTAGGTGCGAGATTGTCTCTTCCTCGTCCTCATCTAGACAACTTCTACGGAAGTCATCTGTTTGCACACACATCCTTTGGGCGTGCCTACCTATTAGGCAGTGCCCCGTTATGACTGAAATCAGTGTGATAAGACTGTGTTTATTTTGGCTTAGCAAAGATTCTGTGCGTTTAGCACTGAGAGTCGGCCACAGTTGACGGGCGATTTTGCAGGTGACTTCATTACGCCATCTTTCGTTTGCTTTCTTTACAATTTCTTGAAGGATGAGTAGCTTCCATGTTTGTAAGGGTATCCCTATGTCATTATCTATGTGCTCGTCAGACAATTTAGTGCCGAGTCTTGCTAGTTCATCGGCTCTACAGTTACCCTCAATGTCGCGATGGCCCGGAACCGATGTTACCTTTAGGCGAAATGACTCAGCCATCTCGTTAAGAGATGTGTTGCGCATTTCATGGCTACCTTGGAGGTTGTCGACTGTTTTGTGAGGGATTTTATCGCCGCTTGGCTATCAGTGAAAATGTAAATATCATTTCCGGATATCGCATCACACTGTATCACTGTCGCGGCTTTTATTATTGTCATCAGTTCAGCCTGAAAGACACTAAAGTAGTCGGGGAGCCGAAAACTGAAGGAGATCCCCAGATGTTTGGAATATACACCTCCGCCCACCTGCCATCGAGCGTGCAGCCATCTGTGTGTACATGAATGGACTCGCCCTGTCTTACATCGTCCCGTTCCCACTCTTTTCTTGAGGGTAGGAGGGTCGTAGTAGTCGATGTAGTGGCAAGTATAGGCGGGAGTGCATAGTCCACCACTCCGGGAAGCCCCAAAGTGCCAGCGAGGATGTAACCGTGGCCATAAGCCGTTTGTTTCTTTAACACTTATTTAGAGTGTTCAGCCTTATTGGCGCACTGCGTGCGCTATATATTGCCTGCAGGTCTTAAAAAGAAAACAAAAAATCTAAACTAACCTAAGAAGATTTGTAATTTTTGCAGTTGACATCAAACGTCACTTTGGCACTTGTGAACTAAACAGCCGCAGTATACAAACATACTCGAAATGAAGCGTTAAAAAGGTCAAAATAAAGATTTTCATCACTCAAAATCATTTTTGTTTAATAAAAAAAATTATTCAAAAACCAAATTGATGATTAATTTTGCGCCACCTTGTATGCCACATGTAAGAATACAATACAAACTATGAACACGCGCTCCTTGTGGAAAGGTAATAAATGTACGCAAACTGTGGATCTACTTTACATATGTAAATATGTAAATGTGTAAATATGTATTGTTTGTACTTTGTATAGAATTACTTGTACACTCGCCATATGCACGCATCTAAGTGTTAATAAGTAATGTGTTTGTCCTTTGATAGTAATAAATAGTATTGGCGCCTTTGTTGGCACCGCTTGCCTATGATGAGTGGTTAAACAGGTGTGCGTGTTTGTGTGTGTACGCACGTTTGGATTGCTGTGTGGGTTGCGTTTCGAAAAGTTTAGCAGTCTATCAAACACTAGCATGCCGCTTGACAACTTAAGCAGATGAATGTCATTTTGTATGGCAGTAAATTACTTTGGCGCAAGTTTTCGAAAGTTAGATGCACAAAGGTACGTTCACACATTTACACATACAGCTGCGGTGAAAATAATAGCACCATAAGGAGTTGCGAAATTCAAACTTTAAAAAGTTTGCAGAGAACTCAATTTTTTTAACATAAAATAATTTTACTTAATTAATTAATCTATCAACATATTATCAATAAGAAGAGGAGACACCATATTTCTTGCATATTTCAAAATATATTCACCTAAAAAGTTATTTTAGTCAAAATAAGGCAGTACCAAAAATATCACTATTTCAATCACAATGGCGAAAACAAAAAATTAACTTCAAAATGTAAAAAAAAGTAGGTAGGTAAAATGGCAAGAGTGCCACAGGCACACTTCAAGTAGCACTTACGTGTCGTTTTGATGCCATAATGTGCACCATTAACTGTGCAAGCGAAGTGAGAGCAAAGCGATCTAGGCTGGAGAATTTCTTCAAGTCATCCCCAAAGGGCACGCTAAGGAATCTCAAGCGCCTAGCCGCCAGAGCCGGACATTTGCAGAAAAAATGTTCAACAGTCTCTTTCTCTGTAGGATCCCCACAGCTTCTGCAATAAGGGTTGTACGGAATTCCAAGCTTTTCCGCATGAGTACCGATCACCCAGTGACCAGTGAACACAGCAATGAGTTTGGAAATTGAATAGCGGGGGATTCCCAACACCTTAAGCGTTCTATTTCTATCGTATTGAGGCCATAGTGTTTTTGAAATAGCGCACGATGAGTCAGACCTCCATCTGTCTTGCGCTTTTTGTGGAAAGAAATTGTGTAGTTTCCCTTTAACGACGGCCAAGGGGATACCGATGTCTGCGAAGCTGGAACCGGTTCTGTCGACCCCTTCCTGGCAAGCTTGTCGGCAATTTCATTTCCCTCTATATTCCTATGCCCAGGAACCCACGTAAGAGAATATATGTTTCCTGCTCGATCGAGATGTTTGAGTTCCTCCTTACAGGAGTTCACCAGAAGAGAGCTGCAATACGACGACGACAGGGCCTTGATCGCAGCTTGGCCATCGGAAAAAATATTAATGTCTCCCTCCCAACAGCGATCCCGAAGTATTTTGCATGCCTTCAGGATCGCGAAGACCTCTGCTTGAGAAACGCTGCTCGTTTCCGGCAGTTTAACGGAGACCGAAATGCTGGCTGATTTAGAGACAACCCCCGCTTCCACTCCAGTTTCCTTTTTGGATCCGTCAATGAAGACGGAGGTATCTATATCCATGCTGACTCTCCCCTCCTTCCAGTCTTGCCTGCTCGGAAAGATAGCCCTAGCACAAACCTCAAAACACAGTTTGCGGATGGGGAGATCAGTGCGAAGAACAGAGAAGGAAGGGGAAATCTGCTTCAAGATGCTACTATGTCCTACAGGAAATTGTCTCCAGAGGCCAAGCTCCTTCAACCTGATAGCGCTCTGAGTAGCAATGGATTTAACCTGCAGATCCACAGGAAGTAAGTGCAGAATAACGTTGAGCGCAGCAGTGGGACATGTTCTACAAGCACCAGTGATGTCCAAACATGCAGTTCTCTGCACTCTCTCTAATTTAGTGGTGTTGTAGCCCTTCTGAAGAGCTACCCACCAAATTAGGCAACCATATGTTACAATTGGCACAACCGCTAAGTTGTACATCCAAAGTACACATCCATTTTTTTCCGAACATAGATTTACAAGCGTAGAAGGCTATACTGGCCTTCTTAATTCGATTTTCTATATGCAGCTTCCAGTGGAGCTTGTGGTCAAGTATTACACCAAGATAGCTGACTTCCGATGCGAATATAAGACACTGGTTGTTTAGTCTTGGAAGCTTAAAAGGCGGAGGCTTGTATTTCCTGGTGAATAGCATCAACTCCGTTTTGTCAGAGTTGACTCTGAGACGGCAACTGGCGGCCCAACTACTGAGTGTAGCCAGCACACCTTCCAAAATTTCAGCCATTACTGATGGGAAGGGTCCTGAGACCATTAGGGCCAAGTCATCGGCATATACTACCATCTTTACTCCTCCCCGGCTTAGGCGAGTTAAAGCTTCATCCATAGCTACTAGCCAAAGGGGAAGCGAGAGGACGCCGCCCTGCGGTGTACCTCTATGTACGAACCTAGTGATTCTAGGGCCCCCTGCCACAGGATTTATTTCCCTAATTCCAAGCAGGGACGAAACAAAAGTACTTTTAATCCATAACTATACTATTTAACTAGTGTGTTAATACTTTGTTGAGTATCCTTTATTGGCAATTATGGTCGCACAGCGCCTTGGCATAGAATCTACTAAATCCTGGCATCTAGTATTGGGAATTCTCTCCCAACTTTCCATTACAACCATCTAAAGGGCCACATTACTAGTTGGATTGCAAGTGTGAAGTGTCTTTTTAACATCACTCCACAAATTCTCAATTGGGTTGAGATCTGGAGACTGCGAGGGCCATTCCATGACTCTGATGGTGTTGTCCCCAAACCATTTTTTAGACTTTTTGCTCGTGTCTTTAGGGTCATGGTCCCGCTAGAAGACACATTTTAATGACATTTCATCTTCTGCATATGGTAGCATTACATTTGGCAGAATATCGACGTAGACGTGCTGATCCATGATCGTTCTAATCCAAGGAATCGGACCTACTCCATGGTGGGAAAAGCACGCCCATATCATAATGCTGGAACCGCCGTGTTTAATGGTTGTTTTCGTATACATCGGTCTATATTCTTCATTTGGCGGTCTCCTAACGTAACTATGAGAACCAGTCCCTACATACAACACGATTTTGCTCACATATGTCACAATATGTTTCTCCACTTTTATACTGGCCAATTGGAGTGTTGCTTAGCAAATTTCAAGCGTTTAGCTGCGTGTTTAATGGTCAAAAACGGAACTTTTCTCGGACTACAAGCGTTCAAATTATTTGCTCTCAGTCGAGTGCGAATGTTTTCAACAGATGCAGCAATATTTAGGTTCTTTTTACGCTCCGTTGCTGACTTGAATGAATCCTTCTTGTTCTGTCTAACTAAGCGCTTGACGGGGGATGGCGACATAATACGTTTTCGCCCACGAGACTGGACAAATTTCTTGGCATTACTAATCGTTTTGTTTGAGCAGCCCAGTAACCGACTTATTTCGGCGACGGTTTAGCCCTCCTCAAGCATTTATTTTTAATAATTGTCCCCTTTTCTTCACTGCAGTGCTTTCCGCGGCCCATATTTAGATGTTTAATTCGATGTTTTATCTGTTTTGTCCTTTAAAAAATCACCTTTTCTAACAAAAATGAGTGTTTCCCAATGATACTTTTCGCGCAAGTGCTTATTTTCGACAAAAGCATATGCTTGGTGCTATTATTTTTACCGCGCTATTTTGCATTCCCATTTCAATTTATCTTCTTTTGAGAAGAACCGTTATCTTTTTAGTTCTGCTTTTTGCTCTCCCCAATCTGAGAGACTGTCAGTAAGACAAGAGAAAAGTAATTGCAAACGAAATTCCTTTTAGTCAAGTTTTGCTGTGAAATAAAGTGAGCTGCTTGTTTTGTTGCTTTTATTCTCACCGGCATTGTAGGTGCGTAGTCGGGAGAGGATGGCTCGCTTGCTACTCTGCAGCAGCCGGTTGTGATTTAAAGTGCTCGAAAGTATTTCGGTGAGTGAGTGGTTGTATGTTCGCATGTGTGTGTGCATACTGGTAAGTTCCTTTTGAGAAAAATCGAAATCATTGAAACTACTTTCCACTTCAGAACTCGCTTAATTTAAGTAAGTGCGCACAATATATGATTTACTTAAATATATTAGAATTACTCTTGCGAAGACAGAAGCCATCTGAAATAAAATATAGTAGTTCCTTTTAGCAATCATTTTTATTGGAATTTTACTACAACTGACTAAAAATGAGTAACATTGAAAGAATAGACGACGACAATCCGGCCTGCACTACGGGGTTTTGAACGAATTCAATCTAAGCCACGAATGCCAGTTATTTTTGAAAAGTTCTACAAAAATGTATTGAAAATATGTTAAGTTGAAATTGGGTGTGTAATTTGAATAAAAGTGACTTAGAAAAGTAGCCTAAGTTGAAAGCCATGAATAGTTGATAGCTATGAACCAATTCGCCAAAGTGTAAATTGAGGCCACCGCAGCTATCGCTGTGCGCAGACTCTAAAGATGTTGAAGCAAGTCACAAGAATGTATCGGGCGTTTTTTTAAGAGCTTGAGAACTTAAAATGTTAATATAAAACAGAAAATTTGTTGGAATGATTTTTGACGTGATAACGTCTTATAATTCGATTTAGCCGGCTGCACGCACGAAAAAATGTGTCGTTACCTTGCTGATTAGGCGTTACCTTGCTCATTTGCCGTTACCTTGCTCATTGTCGTTACCTTGAATGAACTGCAAGCGAAAGCGCGGAACGAACGACAAAGCAAACAAAGCAAACGAGCGGCAACGTTCGACATCTTGCGCTCTCCTACTTAAGTGAGCGTATATATGTATGTAAATGCGCTTATGTACATATATAAATTCACGTATTTGTATTTGCATATGCCTTCTTATTGATTATTATTAATTTGATTTACTTGAAGAATTTAAAATAAAACCAAGTTTGTTAATAATACCTGTTGTTTTAATGTTATTATTATTAATTTTTTTATTATATACTAGCGACCCGCCCCGTCTTCGCACGGGTGCACAGCCGATACTAAATATATCTCTATTAGAACTAACTAAAGGACCGCCCGCAAAGCGCTAACTAAGTCTTGCTCCCGGCAAAAGTGTTCACTTCTGCCTGCAGTGCCGCAGTGCAACCTGTTGTTTTAGGATACATAACTAAATTATTGTAGAGCTTCTCTATAAACAACATTTGACGTTAAATTATTTTCAGCTAACAAAATATACTGATGGTCGGGAGCCCCGACCCGTGATAGGGCAACGTAAAGTTGCCCATGCGTAAAACATTCTTTTCGTAAATCAATTCCTACTAATTTGAATGTTTGGCCTTGTGATTTGTTTATCGTTAGTGCGAAAGAAATTTTTACTGGAAATTGGAGCCTTTTGAAAGGTATTGGCAAATCAGTAGGGATCATGGGTATTCTTGGTATATGAGCTAATTCACCAGCTGCAGGGCCGGTGATAATCTTCGCTACTATTAAATTATCTTTTAGCTCCTTGATAAGAAGTCTCGTACCATTGCACATGTTGGGGGGCTCAAATTTCTGAGAAGCATTATCGGCGTGCCAACTTTTAACGATAGTTCATGAGGTGGTAGCCCAGCGGGGTTCAGGGAATTTAAAAATTCCTGGGGGTAGTGCACTGCGTCCTCGATGTTAGTGACGGTGTCTATGGATTTATAGCACTTAACTTCACCCGGTACTTTCTGCATAATTAAATTGTTTATTTCGTTGACTGTTTCATTCCTGGGAGAAACTATTGCTCTACCACACAGCCAACGAAAATCATTTTGATCTAAGTTTTCGATGTCAGGATATATAGCATCTATCAGACTATCTAAATTATGGACTATTTGGCCTAGAGACTCATCCAAAGTAACCGCATAATCGGTGCCCAAATTTAAAGATGGAAAAATTCCTTCTCCAAGTTTCAGAAGCTGTTGTGGAAAGTTGCTATGCATATTTCCATGTAGATGAGCTCTCATATTGGTGCGCAAATTCAAATGTTGTACAGATGTCCAAAGGTGAGATGATTTTAAACATGCTTTCATAATATCTGCTCGCGTACCTCTGTTGACGACTGGAAGCGTTTGTCGGAAATCTCCAGCAAATACAAAAGTGATACCACCCATGACATTAGCAGAGCTTCGGAGGTCTCTTAAAGTACGGTCCACGGTCTCCACATGAGCTCTATGACTCATGGTGCATTCATCCCATATTACCAACGACGCGTCTTGCAGCAACTTACCAAGAGACCCATTTTTCCGAATAGAGCATGTAGACCGTTGATCTAAAGATACGGATAGCGGGAGTTTAAACGTAGAGTGAGCAGTTTTTCCTTCGTTCAAGAGAGTTGCAGCAATTCCTGACGAAGCAACTGCAATCGCTATCTTCCCTGATTGCCGTATCTTAGCAAGTATCAAATTTGCGAGAAAAGTCTTTCCAGTGCCTCCTGGTGCGTCCAAAAAAAATAATCTCCCCATGTTATTGATCACGCTGTCCACAATAGTATCATAAGCATGTCTTTGATCCGGTACTAATTTGGGCACATTGTCATTAACAAACGCTGTTAGATCATTTCTGTTATACTGTTGTACCATTGTGTCAATAGTATTATTCTGGGTACGAACGGGAGAAGGTAATCCAAAATCACTTAAATTTTTGTCGTTTAATTCTATAAGTTTGTTTTCAATTTCAATTAATCCTTCATTATAGACTTCAGTGAAGGGTAAAGTGTTATCCTGATTCTGTTGTCTGATCCGATATCTAATATCTTCACAGAACTGATCTTTGAAAGTATCCCATAACTTCAATGGTTCCGATGGTTGACAAAATAAAAGTATGACTACAAACAACTCCCTTAGTTTTTTTGGACACTGTGACAACGAAGCTTCGCTTAAAGTATTTCCCCAATGGTCATCGTTTTCAAGTAAACCTCGGTCACGGCATGCTGCTTGATACGTCTCTTTGACAATACCATTTACAGTTTTAAGGTATGCAAATGAGGTCGGACCGCGTACGTGGTGCAGTAGAATCCTAAGATAAAAACACTCTGATTGGGATGGATGTATCCCGTAGACTCTACCTAAAGCGGCATCTTTTTTTATCCCCGGATGTCCAACTACATCTTCACCACGCCTCCTTCTAGTGAATTTATTATTTGCCCATGTATAGTATTGCGGGACTTCATGATACAGAAGCGTTTTCGCAAATTCATCTTCATTACAGAGAGAAAAAAATGCCAGTAATGTGGTATTGCGTGGGTTTTGGACAATTCGATGAGCTGTCCCTGGTGTAAAATACACCCTTTGACCGTTCTCTAGATGAACGGCCAAATGCACTACAGTAGGATGCCGCTCGTGAATAGGAAATTCAAATAAGCGCCAGACAGCTTCAGATGTGCTTATGTACCTTCCATTTAAATAGTTTTCGACCTCATCGTGTGGGTTTCTAAGGCTAAAAGTTGCCTGATCCGAACCTTTATTTATATATTTACATATATATTTAATCGCTTGGACAGTGTGGCAATACTCCACGTTTATATGAGCATTAAAAGTCTTACATAGTAGCGGGGAGTATGGAACAATCCACCTATTATCTATCGTCACCATGTTGCCCCTGAGTTGTAACGTAGTGCTCCGGCCGCCATTTTCTGTATCGCGCCTACGATAAACTGGATACCCATCCTCTCCGGTCTGGGTGTCGTTAATGAAACGCCGAGGGTATTTTTTTGTGCAGACACCGTTCTTCATGCATGGTGCAGCTAAATTATGTTCTCCGCAGGGTCCATGTACCATATTTTTAGTTATAATGTCGTGTAGTACCGGATCAATTTGTTGATCGGGTAGCTCCGCAACTATGACACTGTCGATCTCATCTGGTTGTATTTTAGTTTCTAGCCAGAACAGCAAATGACAATGAGGTAAACCGCGCTTCTGCCACTCTACACTTGCCATATAACATTTTACTTTACCGAATATCTGTTCTTTGACAAATAATTTGATGAATTTCTTCATTTTTAAACACACGTGAAATTATGTCATGACGGTCGAAAGACCGTTGTCCTGGTAGCAGCTCTGCTTTAATTTCAGGCCATTCGGGGTTGCATGTAAAAGTGACAAATAAGTCAGGTCTACCATAATTTCGGACGTACGTCATCGCGTCCTGCGTTTTCTCGTGCATGAAACGCGGAGAACCCGTAAATGATGATGGCAATATGACATGTTGACCGATATTTGATGGGTCAACATTTGCGTCTTGATTTAAGGCATCTCTGAGATGGATGTAGTCATCAGCCCTCAGTCTTTGTTGATTCCGCGAAATATAATTTAATCTTTCCGATATCATTTTCGCCATCATGTCAACACAATATTGACTAAATAAGTCTCTGTAATAATGTAACGGATTAAAAGAGTTAGTTCTAAACATTAATCTAAATGCATAAAATTGCATACACGACACAGTTTTATTACGCGCAGAACCCTGCTGAGGAATAGTCAAATAATAACCGTCTTCACCTGTCACAAACATTACAGGATACTGTAGTGGATCATAGGACCGATGTAGCTCAGAAACTCTTTTGAGCTGTCCGTCTCTACCGTGTAAGACTATATCTCTGGGACCTTTGTCTTCATCGACCAAGAGAACGGCTACCTCGTTTACAGTAGGAGCATTGTATCTGCCTCTGTGTGCTGTCTGTGGAGTGCGATCAGAATGAATAATTAGCTTTAAATTATGTAATGAGTTAAGTTCTAAGTTTTGTTTAAAACTTCGTATATACACGTTATGATTATTCAAAGTGGTCTGTAATTCGCGAATTAAATCCATTTTTAAGGTTGGTGCGATGCTTGATCGCAATGATAACTGGTCTGCATCCGAAATAAAATATATTTGCAGGAACTGTGGGTTTTGGCCTGATGATGGTAAAAGGCTACCAATGAGATGATACACCTGTCCTTCAATTTTAAAAGTGGGCATAAAATTTCCTTCCCTGATTTCTTTTGCGCCAAACGAAGTCATTTGAAAAATACTATTGTATTTACGTATGTTTGTTAAAAAATGACCAGATAATAGATGGTTATTAGTTAAAAGATTTTTTATTGGTTGTGGCGGCTCCTGAAGGTTAGGAAGACACACTTTACCTGAAGCACAACACATACCATTAGGTTCGTCCTCCCATTTCTTGGCAGAGCAGTTAGAGCAGATCTTATTCATGACTCCGATTTGGACGGACGCTTGTTGTGAATAATCAAGCTGCGGATCATATCTGAAAGCCAGTCTGTTCCTGTTAGCTAAAATTCGATTGCGCACTCTATTTGTGGACAACTGCTGCCTCTCTGCTTGAGCTCTAAGTCGCTGCAAACGCTCGACACTCGACTCTCTTTCGCGCAACTGAGAGGTCCTTATATTTTGTCCATGAAGACGTTGGGAACGCTCCAGCCTCGACTCTCGTGCACGTAACTCAGAGGTCCTTACATTTTGTTCATGAAGACGTTGGGAACGCTCCAGCCTCGACTCTCGTGCACGTAACTCAGAGGTTCTCTGATTTTGTTCAGCAAGGCGTTGTGAACGTTCAGGTGAAGATTCTCCTATACGACGTATTTTTGCTGCTCGTGCTCGAGAACTATGTTTAGAAAGTTGAGACCTGGCTCCCCTAGGCATTTTCAAATGTTTAAGAAAATGGATATAGCGTGTAATATTCTAGCTCTGAAAAAAACTGTTGTTTAGCCCTGAAAAGAACTGTTGGTTAGCCCTGAAAAGAACTCTTTGTTAGCCCTGAAAATAACTATTGTATAGTTTATCGTGTGTAGACAACTGTTCACTGCGCGAGTGCCGAGTGCTCTGAGAAGAACATTTGCGTAGGTGTAGTTTTAAGAACAAAATCTAAAAAAAATCTCATGAAAATTATTAGACTTCGCGCACGACCGCTGCGTAGTGCTGTGCGTGTAATTGCTGTCGGGTTCTTCCCGCTAAGTGGGCGCCGCTAAAATTGCGCGCACGTGTTCGCTGTAACACGTGTTGTGTGGGAAAAACAATTGTCGTTGTGCGGGTACCGAAGATCGCTATAATTGTGCGTGCCTGATCGGCGTAACTGAGTGTGCGAAAGACTATTGTTAAACTGCGCGTGTAATTGTCGGCGGATTCTTCCCGTTAAGTGGGCGCCGGTATAATTGCGCGGAACCGTTCGGTGTAACACGTGTTGCGTGGGAAAAACAATTATCGTTGTGCGGGTAGCGAGGAACGCTATAATTGCGCGTGCTTGTTCCGCGTAATTTCTATTGTGGGAAAAACAATTATCGTTGTGCGGGCAATTACCGGTGGGTTTATCGCGTGTAGACAACTGTTCACTGTGCGAGTGCCGAGTGTTCTGAGAAGAACTTTTGCGTAGGTGTAGTTTTAAGAACAAAATCTAAAAAAAATCTCATGAAAATTATTAGACTTCGCGCACGACCGCTGCATAGGGAGCCGGCCTCGACACTCGACTCTCGTAGGCGTACCTGAGAGTTTCTCTGATTTTGTTCAGCAAGGCGTTGTGAATGTTCAGGTGAAGATTCTCCTATACGACGTATTTTTGCTGCTCGTGCTCGAGAACTATGTTTAGAAAGTTGAGACCTGGTTCTCTTAGGCATTTTCAAATGTTTAAGAAAATGTTAATAGCGTGTAATATTCTAGCTCTGAAAAGAACTGTTGTTTAGCCCTGAAAAGAACTGTTGGTTAGCCCTGAAAAGAACTGTTTGTTAGCCCTGAAAATAACTATTGTATAGCTATGAGAAGGACTGTTGTTTAGCTCTGAGAAGAACTTTTGCGTAGGTGTAGTTTTAAGAACAAAATCTAAAAAAAATCTCATGAAAATTATTAGACTTCGCGCACGACCGCTGCGTAGGGAGCCGATCTCGCGTCTGAGCCGCGCGGGTACCTTACTCATAGATCTAAACACCCCTCTCCCGCACGCGCACCACTGGCCTTGGTGACGCCCACTTCGCAATGGGCCGTGCAGCAGAAATCGTAATATTTTAATTTCACCACAACTTCAAAACCAAACGTCCAATTTTAATCATTCAAAGACCAAATATTATCAACATAAACTGTACTTATTGATGAAATAATTTCTTTTGATAAGTATTAATAGCATGAGTAAAATAAACGCGTTTAAATGTAGTCCAAAAAAAATTCAAGATTTTTAAATAAAAATGTGGTTCTTGTGCCTCACTCGACATAGATAGGTATAGTGTGTCACGGACTTTTTTGTAGATATTTATAAGATCTACAATTAATTATAACGTTTTATGGTTCTATCTTTTGTAGTTTAGGCAGCGTACGCAAAATAAGAAACTTCTTTGGTTGATTTTTTCCAGTTTGTATCCGAAAAATTCAAATATCTTACGGAACCCTATTTTTTCCAAAATAAAATATAGTCTGTGTTACTCGTGGATAATGTAGCTTTCGAATTGTGAAAGAATTTTTAAAATCGGCCCAGTAGTTTTTGAGCCTATTCATTACAACCAAACAAACAAAGTTTTCCTCTTTATAATATTAGTGTAGAAGTGTAGATACACGTCCGAAGGTTACCCGGGTCCACGTTTTGACCTATATCTCGAGACCCTATCTACCAATAGGTAAATCATCTTCAATACCTACTTAACAATGTGTGTAAGTTTTGTTTAATTCGGTGCAAAGACACGGCAGGTCCACGTTTTGGCATATATTTCCAGACCCTAGTCATCAATAGGTATGAAAATTACCCCGTATTAAAGCACTTATCAACAGCTTTCATTTGATACCCATATTGTACATACACAACCAAAGGTTACCCGGGTCCACGTTTTGACCTATATCTCGAGACCCCAGTCACGGAGCGGCATGAAAAATACTCTGTACTAAAGCATTCACCAACAGCTTCAATTTGATATCCATATTGTACAAAGACATTCTAGGGTCCACGTTTTGGTCTCTATCTCGAGACCCTAGTTACGGAGCGGCATGAAAAATACTCTGAACTAAAGCATTCACCAACAGCTTCCATTTGATACCCATATTGTACATACACATCCGAAGGTTACTCGGGTCCACGTTTTGACCTATATCTCGAGACCCTATCTACCAATAGGTATCCAAACTATACGGAAACCATCTTCAATACCTCCTTAACAATGTGGGTAAGTTTGGTTTAATTCGGTGCAAAGACACGGCGGGTCCACGTTTTGGCATATATTTCCAGACCCTAGTCATCATTAGGTATGAAAATTAGCCCGTATTAAAGCACTTATCAACAGCTTTCATTTGATACCCATATTGTACATACACAACCAAAGGTTACCCGGGTCCACGTTTTGACCTATATCTCGAGACCCCAGTCACGGAGCGGCATGAAAAATACTCTGTACTAAAGCATTCACCAACAGCTTTCATTTGATACCCATATTGTACATACACGTCCGAAGGTTACCCGAGTCCACGTTTTGACCTATATCTCGAGCCCTATTTCCAAAATAAAATATAATCCATGTTACTCGTGGATAATGTAGCTTTCGAATGGTGAAAGAATTTTTAAAATCGGTCCAGTAGTTTTTGAGCCTATTCGTAACAAACAAACAAACAAAGTTTTCCTCTTTATAATATTAGTATAGATATGTATGTATACGCGCGTTTGTATATAAATTCACATATTTGTATTTGCATATGCCTTCTTCCTGTGTGCATGGTAATGAACCATTTCTCTGTTGAGAATAGGACGATGATAGAAAAAGTAGGAAATGAAAGGGAGTGTTTCGAGTGTAAAGTGTCTTGTGTTGTTGACTTATTAAGGTCTGATGCACAATCGAAATTGAAGATATCTTTCATGAATTTGATAAATATTTCGTCATTTTTCACGTTTGTGTAAATGTAACTTGACCTATTCCATTGCGATTCCATTTACCTCCTGCTCTATATCCATACAAAATATCTATCAAACAAATAAAATTAAAATTTTGTTTTGAAAATTGCAACCATTCCATCAATATTTTCTTATGACGTTGTCACGTTAAACTATCGTCAGTAAACCGACTTTACAGACAACCTCTTTTTTTTAATATTAGAAACTGATAGATACCGAAGACACTGCCTTATTTTCTTTTTTGGTCCAAAATACGCACTAGGGCTTATTTTCGGGGGAAAGCCAAAGTAAAAATATATTTATATATAATTATATATTTTTATTTAATATATTTATATATTTTTATTTAATATTTATTTTACACAGAACACAGAAATTTAAATTTATTCAATTAGTCATCTTCTTCTGGGACATCATCATAAATAAAATTCTGAATTATATTCTGATTTTCTGCCAAATCCATTTCCTGTTGAATCATTGGTCCGAATCTCTCATGTCTTGCGATTGTTAAATGAATATTTCTTTTCTAAGTAGCCTGTTCGTAGTGCATTGGAAACATCACTATCAGTTATTTTGTCCAATGAATTTTTTACCCAATTCATAACTTCTTGTAAGCCTGGTTTTACAAATTTACCTCTATGATTTCTCACCATTCTTTTTTCACTATATTCATTGATTTCCATCCGCAAAGGATCTTTGAATGGCTTGTTTATTGCAATGTCAAGTGTCTGGAGGTAACCAGTCATTCCTGCCGGAATCACTATTTGATCAATCTTCATCTCGGCTGAATCCCAAACTAGCCTATTCTGATCTCTCAACAGTGGTGACAGCATAAAATCAACCCACTTTCTTATAACTGCTTAGGTGCACCAGGTTTTATCACTTTCAATGGCATAAAATTCTGAAACACGTTGAATCCGGTCTTTTTTTACCTTTAGTGATTAAAAATGGCGATACTTTCTTGCCATCTAGACGAATCACCAAAATACAGATAACACGTGCACTATCGTAAGCAGTAGAAGGAACGTAAATTGACGAAGAAGCCTGTCATTTGAGCTCCTTGGCCTAGGAATACCGCGGTCTCATCTCATAGCAATCATGTTGGAGAGCTGGTATTCCGAAAAATCGATGCCATCAACAAAAAGCTTAAACGCAAGTGCACGCTTAAGAACTTCATTGTCTTCCAGCTTAAACAATGTTGTTGATCTCCTTAGAGACAGTTCATATCGTTTAAGGAAGTTGTCCAACCCGCCTGACGATGCTTTAAATTCTTCTGTGGATATATCAAATTCAATTCCTGTTTCAAGGGCAAATTTTTGAATATCAGTCCTGCGCACAACCAAATCCATTGGTTTCCTTCCTCCGACCTGATCCAACTCTAATTTCTCGGAATATTTTGTTTCAAACACTTCTCTGAAATACGAGTATTAAGAAAACTAAACATATTATTACTTATACTTAATAAATCAACAGTATTTTTTAAAGAGTTATTTTTGTCACATTATTTTAACAAGGGACTATTTTCGGGGGATGCCTCATTTTACAAAAAGTTCCGAAAATCAGGATAGTGCTTATTTTCGGAGAATGATATTTTCGGAAAAAGACGGTAATTTCATGACATCTAATTTTT
Organism: Anastrepha obliqua; assembly: GCF_027943255.1. NCBI lineage: Eukaryota > Metazoa > Arthropoda > Insecta > Diptera > Tephritidae > Anastrepha > Anastrepha obliqua. The sequence goes on from NC_072894.1 coordinate 8,330,076, forward strand.
GATTATGATATCCAGCCTGTATAGGTTGATCAGTAAGTTTTGCGGCTCGATAAGAAACACACAATTTTATGGTTTGAAATATAATTTATTATTCAGTATAGTCTCCCTGAACTTCAGTACAGTTGATGTTCCAAAATACGCTTCCAAAGCTGTTATGATCTCATCACTTGGAAACATGTGGAAGTCGCTAGTGGCCAAATCTGGTGAATACGGCGGATGCTCCAACAATTCGAACTTTAAATTAGGGAGTTCAGCATTGTCCTGAGGAAATGGGATTTGGTTTTATAGTAATGTGATTTTTGTTTTGTTTGGTTGTCTGAAGTTTATGGCGAAAATCTTACTCTGTCATTAAAAACATTCGAGTTCTGATTTCGATGCTGTAAGATTTAGAATCAGCTCTCCCGGAAGACTCGTGCCAAGTGCAAACATAACTTTTAGGTGAGTTTAGAATGAGGAACGCAGCACTTTGCATGCGCCGGAAAGAGTTCCGATCAAACCAAAATAAGATGTTTAGAGCCATAGGAGTAAAAATCTCATACAAAAAATGTCTCTAGAACACAAAGAAAAAAAAAAGAAATAATACTTTATGAATATAGGCGGAATGGAGCACGAAAAATGGATCTACATAGCGCAGTGTATCTAGTGCGAAGATGATTCAGTGTTGTTGCTGGGACTAGAAGAGAGTGATACTATGCGAACTACTAAAACCGTGCGAAACTAATAAGCGGCTGATTTTACCATGAAAAATTAGTACTTTTGAAGAGAGCATTGCCAGGTAAACGAATAGAATATGCGTCTAGACAGGGGTTTGTAATTTTAGAATAAGAATAATAAAAGAATAATTGTAACACTTTCGCACTACACTCCCAAAATCTTTCAGAAAATATTTCAAACCATTACTTTTTATATCTAAACATCAAGTTGAACTCTTAGATTAGATTAGATTAGATTAGATTAGATTTGTGGGCGGTTGGACAAGTCCAAGCACTCAGTCAGGAGACCATTGTACTACACCCGGATAGATTTCAGTAGAAAGAATAGAGATGGGAAAGATAAAAAGTGGGTGGTAAGACGGATAACTTAGTTTACGCTCACTCTTGGATTCATTGATTAATCTTAAGAGATTCGGAAGAGTATGAACTTTATCCATACTCAGTATATCGCAACCCAATATCCCAAGTCTGATTCTGGAAAACGCCGGACAGCTACAGAGAAAATGCTCTGCAGTGTCGTCATTCTCAAGACAGGATAGGCATATCGGGCTGTCCACGACCCCCATGGCAGTCATATACTGACCACAGACGTTGTGCCCTGTGATTACACCCACCAATACTCTCAGGTCCTTCCTGCTGAGTTTTAGGAGAAAGGTCGTTGTTTTCCTATTTGGTTCTTTCACAAAGCACTTGGCTACTCTGCACGAGTTCAACTCAGACCAACGACCTCTGTGGGTAGACCTCATGAAGTTGTCAATCCATGGTGGAATCGATGCGAAATTGACACCTAGAAAGAGTCCAGGGCCTAGTGGCATACTTGCAGAGCCTTCATTAGGCAATTTATCACAGCCAACTCGTTCCCTGTAATACCACAATGTCCAGGCACCCAAATAAGACTAATTTTGTTGTGTTTTGCAACACTGTTCAGTTTTGTCTTACATTCACCGACTAACTTCGAAGAGCAGCGTGTGTTAGCAAGGGCTTGCAGTGCAGCTTGACTGTCACTACAAATTCCAATACTGATGCTCCGCCAATTTTTCTCAATTAGCCAGTACGCGGCATTCAAGATGACATAGACTTCCGTAAGGAATACCGTGCCCATCTGTCCTGTGGCATAGAGTTGAGCTCTTGAAAAGCGATCAAAATTGTTATGAAGGCATCCTTCGAAAGCGCTTTATTAGATAGGGTGAAACGGGGGGTCCCGCAAGGGTGTGTTTTGCAAAAGAATAAACGGGAATGGTGTCGGGCTGGGATTTCACATAGTGCTTGGCTCTCGCCATACGAGATTCGCCTCAAAAAGCGTGTTACAAAAAAAGATATATCGCTGGCGTCACAAATTGCGGGACTCACAGCTGTCTGAAATCAAGAAATAGTTTGAAGCAACGGGAGCTGAAGGCAATTCAAACAAAATATATGCGCATTGAATCCACTATTTTATTTTCTATTATATTTTTCCTGCATGGTTTGTACGTTTAATAGTTGTTGCTTGCGTTAAACCGTAAAGTAAATGGGCACACATTAATCGAATCACTTTCACTTACATGCAGCCATTCATATTGACTCAGATTGCCTGCCCTTCACGCCTTTTCACAGTCACTACATATGCGGCTGAAATGTTGGCCAACTATTTCAATTTGCTGAATAGTAAATTAATGCAAAGTTTAAGGAATTTCTTCACTTTATTCTCTATACTGGATTAAATTGTGCGTGGTGTTTGTTATGTGATATTTTGTCTCATTACAAATTATGGGATATTCTTGTATTGGTTTCTCACTGGAGTTTGCATTTGTGTTACTTTTGATGTCGAAAGTTTAACTAAACCGCAAATCATAGAGCGCAATATCTTTAAGAAACAAGGAATTTAATAAAAATCTATTTGCGGTAGCTTTGCTTTAATTCACTATAACTTCCGCATATCCCAACCAATTCAAGCGCTAATTTGGTGTCTAGAGGTCTAACTTTCACATCCAGTTGTTGTTAAAAATCGTGCGACGTTTTCACAAAATTAATAAATATTTTTCAGCCCGACAATCTAATTGAAAAGTGAATTATATTAAATTCGAAAATTTGAAAATCGTCACATGGTGATCTTGCATTATCAATTGACGCACAGCGCCGATTACATCTGGCACAGCAACCGTTTTTTGGCAACCTTAACGAAATTCATTCTTCAAGAATCGACGGTCACGTTGGAACTCGTTGACACCAGCGTTTCATAGTGGCTAAATATGGAACTTCAAAGCCAAAAGTCGAAGTAAGTTGATTAAGTCACTCCTATCTCTATAATCCACGTTAAAAATCGTAATAAATCATTGCATGAAAATTTTCACGAGTTAAAGCCATCTTTGCGGTGGGATGAATTTTTCTGAAAAAAAGAACAAATAAAGCTCGTAAACGTTATTTTAATGCTAAAAAATGATGCCCAGTGTAAGTAGTTATATGAACCGGATATGATTTCTGGCAGCAAAAGCCAGATTAGATTAGATTAGATTAGATTAGATTAGATTAGATTAGATCAGATTAGATTAGATTAGATTAGATTAGATTAGATTAGATTAGATTAGATTAGATTAGATTAGATTAGATTAGATTAGATTAGATTAGATTAGATTAGATTAGATTAGATTAGATTAGATTAGATTAGATTAGATTAGATTAGATTAGATTAGATTAGATTAGATTAGATTAGATTAGATTAGATTAGATTAGATTAGATTAGATTAGATTAGATTAGATTAGATTAGATTAGATTAGATTAGATTAGATTAGATTAGATTAGATTAGATTAGATTAGATTAGATTAGATTAGATTAGATTAGATTAGATTAGATTAGATTAGATTAGATTAGATTAGATTAGATTAGATTAGATTAGATTAGATTAGATTAGATTAGATTAGATTAGATTAGATTAGATTAGATTAGATTAGATTAGATTAGATTAGATTAGATTAGATTAGATTAGATTAGATTAGATTAGATTAGATTAGATTAGATTAGATTAGATTAGATTAGATTAGATTAGATTAGATTAGATTAGATTAGATTAGATTAGATTAGATTAGATTAGATTAGATTAGATTAGATTAGATTAGATTAGATTAGATTAGATTAGATTAGATTAGATTAGATTAGATTAGATTAGATTAGATTAGATTAGATTAGATTAGATTAGATTAGATTAGATTAGATTAGATTATATTAGATTAGATTATATTAGATTAGATTAGATTAGATTAGATTAGATTAGATTAGATTAGATTAGATTAGATTAGATTAGATTAGATTAGATTAGATTAGATTAGATTAGATTAGATTAGATTAGATTAGATTAGATTAGATTAGATTAGATTAGATTAGATTAGATTAGATTAGATTAGATTAGATTAGATTAGATTAGATTAGATTAGATTAGATTAGATTAGATTAGATTAGATTAGATTAGATTAGATTAGATTAGATTAGATTAGATTAGATTAGATTAGATTAGATTAGATTAGATTAGATTAGATTAGATTAGATTAGATTAGATTAGATTAGATTAGATTAGATTAGATTAGATTAGATTAGATTAGATTAGATTAGATTAGATTAGATTAGATTAGATTAGGTTAGATTAGATTAGATTAGATTAGATTAGATTAGATTAGATTAGATTAGATTAGATTAGATTAGATTAGATTTGTGGGGGGTTGGACAAGATACCCTGCTCAACTCTCATTCGCTCGAATCTAGGTACGTCTTTTGATTCCCTATCGCCTCCCTGGCTTGACTGTCGAGAAAATCCAATTGTTTTTGGGACTATTGGATATGTCCATCGACACAGATGTCACCACCATCATGCCGCTGGCTGCTGCCGTAGCATAGTTACCTCCGACGAACAATAATGGATCACTAGGCGGTATCGGTCTCGCGCTCGCTACTGCACTCTTAGCCCCCGCGGCACTCGTTCCACTGGATTCGTTGGTACTACTACCAGGTACTTGATTGCTGCAAGAGGCACCTCCTGCAGTCACGACAACCTGTTGTCTAAGCTTGCTTTCAGTTTGTTACCCTTCCTTCTTTTTCTTCTTCCTCTTGTCAAGGTAGACAGACCACTTGGGTCATCATTAGATCTGTTCCGCTTGCCTGATTCGGCTACAGTAGTGGACGAAGGCAAATGAGCCCCAATTCCGGCTCGAGTCGCAATTGGCATAGCTACGTTAACCGTAGTCGTACCTTCTGCTTCTCTTGCCTTCTTCGCGTTCCTCTGCCTTTGCCGCTTCTTCCGCCTATTAGACAGATGATTCTCTCTTTTCTCTGTTCCGTGTTCGTTGGTCCTTTCTGAGCGTGGACTCGAATTAACCATATTCCCAACAGTCGCCGAAATTGGTGCTAGGACAGAAACCAATTTGGTTTTCTCTGTCGTGGTGACATGACAGGCAGAAGTTGCCTGCGTCATAACCACGTCTGCGTTCTCCAAATTGCCTCCCGAATCAGATGCTTTCTTTATAGTGGTACTTTTCGGATTTGCATCCAAATTAACCACATTACTTCCGTCCGTAGAAGAAAGTGTCAGAGCACTGAGACGTAAATGTGTTTGTGCAGCCTCCCCAGAATCAGCTAAAGGGTTTGCAAGGGTCGCCTGCATCTCCATTGTTTTCATTGGTTCCACTGAGCCAAGTTCATTTTCACCCAGCAACAGGCTCTCTATAGAGCTACGTATAGAGCATGACGCGGATGCAAAAACTTCTTAGGAACTTTTCTATTATACCTTGCATCCAATCTTTTGGGAAAGATGCAGCGTTACAGATTTTTTTAAAGAAACTATGCAGTATAGTTGCTGAAGATTCCGAGTTTGCTCGAAGCATTTCCGATGCTATCTGGCGACTTGACGTCTAATGTTATCTGGTTTCTTTCGGAGGCCTTAATCGGCTTCATTGCAATTATTGCTGCTTAGTTTCCTCAATGAGTCCGCGTTTCTAAGTTAACACGTGTCATGCATCAAATTTTAGCTGCTGAATCAGGCGGTAGGCTTCCTTGGCTGGTGCCAGGAGAAGACTCGACAAGTTGTTCATAGCGTTCAAGCCATCGCATAAGTTGATATTGTCTATGTGCCAATTTTCGTTTTGATAAGAAACTTTGGTTATGAGTCTTTACCGATATGAATAGCAAGCGCATCTACCCAAGTCCTTATGTCTCGTCTGCAAGTTTTTTTGACTTCTTGACTTCTTTTATCAAGTAGAAGTATGCAAAGCGGGCTTGGTTTTTGGCCCCTCTCGTTTTCGCTTGTTCTATCCCTTCCTTAGCATATCTGCGTTTAATCAGCACCCACGCGTGTTCTGAAATCCAATCTCTTCTTTTAGCTTTGAGAAGTCCGAGAATTCTACTCTTTGCTTCAATAAAAACGTTTTTAATAGCATTACATTGCAGTTCCACCGGGCCTTCATTTGGTAGTTTAAGAAAATAAGTTTCGAGTTCACTTACAAAGTCCTCCTTCTCATTGGTATCCTCAAGTCCCTTAACATTTTATCAGCTGCCCACCTAAATTTCGCAGAATTGTGGTGGATTTCTTGCCGTCGGTTATTTTTACGCCAGCAAAACAATTCGATTCATTTCTATTTTCTCGGATGAGTTGAAGACTCCGGGTTGCTTTTTTGACCGCAATCAGGATGAGGGATTCGGGCTTCAGGCTCGACCTCATTTACGGATACTCAAGCATCCTTAGAAACTTTGGGTTCATCCCCTTGAGAACGGATCAGTGAGTATCCTCGCATAGTCCAAACGGAACCTTCTCCACCCATATTCCATCAAAGGAGGAGTGGGCTGGGTGCAACACTTGGTAACAGGGCTTGGTGAACCTGTTCACGGATGATTCAAAGTTGGGCGGAAGGTCCTCCAGCAAAAGAGCTTCTGCAAAGAGCTTCCCATCAGACTCAAAAACATGTTACCGAATCACTGCTGTGTGTTCCGAACAGAGGTAGTCGCAATCAAAGAAGCAGCTGGTTGGCTGCTCACTTGCGTAATAACTGTTAATAAGGTAAATATTTACTCCTATAGGCAAGCGGAAATTAGAGCACTGGGCTCAATTGTTGTGCATTTGAAACTGGTCAGGGAATACCTGGTTTCTCTTTCGATTGCATGCGAATTCTTTGACATAAGACTAATCTGTGTATCTGGTCATAGTGACATTGCAGAAAACTGCGAAGCGGATGAGCTGGCCAGGCAAAGGACCTGTGAGATCGTGCCTACGCAAAAGGAGAGGATCGGGATCGTCTTAACAACCTGTGAGCTCCTTCTGGAACGATCAACTCAGCGAGCGCTGGGCACAAACTTGTAAGGTCGCGAAATTCTTCTGGCCAAGTGTGGATTGTGGGTGGGATATTTTGAGGATGACAAAATCTCAGCTCTCAAATTTCGTAGGCGTCCTCACGGAGCACTAGCCGCGAGATATACATACCGTGAGACTCGAAATTACTTCGAGTCTTGTTTGCGTTTGCTGTTTGTGGTGGAATCACCTGAGCACCTTCTCCTTAGCTGTCTCGCTCTCGCGCTTTAAGCATCTTGGTTCTCACTTCTTTCCTACGCCTGCTAATATAGCAGGTCTTGATATAAAAAATCTGAGGAACTTCATCAGCAGCATAGGCGTCTAACATAACTCAAATTAGTCACCGTTTCTAGTCCACAAACACTCAGCGCTCTTCTCCGAACGAACAGTTTTCGTCTGTTGTTTTTGGCGCTTTATTTCCGGCAGCTCGTCATTTGGTCCATTCGCTGTTCATCAGCTCTGGGATTGGCAGTGCTGTCAAGCAGTCAAACGAGTTCCTTTTATTACTCGTAAATGAGCGAGTTTCCCAAACTTGTAAAGCTAATGAGTTACGTGCATAAATGACTTTACCTTTTTGAAACTCCCTATATTACATCAGTACAATTGACTGGACAATGATGCGTATTTAATTGAATCGAAACGCAAAAGTTCAGCGCGCTAACGTTGAATCTACTAAGCAACGGCCAGAAATGCCAGCGATTGGGACAAATTTTGTGCAAACACTGTAAAGCACCTCTCTGAAAAACAATGGAGTGAAGTAATTTGGAGTGCACGCATTTAATCGCAGTGATTAATTCGCAATTCAGCTGAATGAATAATGAATTCAGTGGTTTTTTTTAATAATTTGTGTAAACATAAGCTTTTGGCAATGAAATTTAATGAATTTGTGTTTTAATTGAAAAAGTTAGTTTTAAATGAATTTTAATTTTACTAATATAATTAACTAATTTCAAAACATTTTTATATTAAAATACAATTAGCTTTTCAGTGAACTATTTCTGTAATTGAAATAATCTGTTGAAATTCTTCCTAACAGCGGACAATTTGTTGATTTAGTTGATGCCGGAGCTAACAGAGTAAATATGCCATTCTCGGTATAGCACCTTTGTAAGTGTGAAATTGGAAATTAATGAATTCATTAATTCGGTAATTATGCAGTTTAAAGCGCACATGGATAAATATTATATTTTTTCAGAGATATACAGGCAAATCGATATACAAGGTGAAGTCCAAAATAAATAATACTGGCGTCATAAAAATGTTTTTGATGGCGCCATCTTTTTAATGAGTTAGTGCGTTGGAAGTTACATCCCTGGCTGACTTCCAGTGAAACTTGGTGACATACGGTTCAGTGGAAGCAAAGTTATTGATTCTAAAGTGTCAGTATGTTTGTATCATCGGTACAAAAATGAGTTTCGAACAAAGAGCTAATAACAAATTTCGTTTTAAAAGCGGTAAAACGTTTACCGCAACATTTGAATTGATGAAAAAAGTTTATGGCGATGATTGTCTATCTCGTGCCGGAGTTCATAAGTGGTTTACACGTTTCAGAGATGGTTGTGAGGACATAAATGAGAATGAACATACCATACATGGGGTCACCCAAAATCATTAATCACTGAAAACCCCATCGAAATTGTTCGTAAATTTATCAAAAATTAACCGAAAGCAACGTTAAAATTCGTGGAATCGGAGATGAATATCTCCAAAATATCGATTTATCGCATTTTAACTGATCATTTGGGCTTACGAAAGGACTGTGAACGTTTCATTCCGCACAAGTTAACTGAGAACCAAAAATTGTCCAGAATTCAATATTCGAAAGACCTCATAAAAGAGGCGAGAAAAGACGAGAACTGGCAGCCTAGGTAGTCTAGCGTAAGTGCACTAACCTGCCATCCCAAAGAGTGTGGTTTCGAAACCCATGTAAAGCACGGTCCTCGCACTTTTCAAAATTTACCTACTTTCACTTTTTTTTTTAAACAAAAAAAATCTCATTCCTCAAACCCAAAAACGTATCCTTTTCATCATTTACATCCTTACTACCGCACAATAGTCAGCGCATTATTTGCATTGAGGCTGCTAAAAACAAACAAAAACAAAGAAAATCACACAGTTACACATTGCATCAAGTGGCGCCAACAAGAGGAAGCGGGCAATCGCGGTAATAGCACAGACACACCAAATTTAGCGAAGTCCTCAACCGTCTGTGTAATCCTTCTGTCAGAAAAATGTGAGACACAGATGGCGCTTTAAGCAGTAAGAAGGCGTTGTTCCTAAGCAACGACAGGTGTGCATTGCCACTACTTAGGACTGATAGCGGCAGGCTAATCACCTACCCTGTCAGAAATCAAATAAATTAACGAAACCAACGCAAGACAACAAATCTTGTCGAGGCCCTATGCTCCCAAGTGGAGTGAACAAGGGAAAACACAAGAAAAACTAGTGATAAAACATAGTGTTTCCAACATGAACCTAAAACTAAGCGTCAAAGTGCCGAATGGAAGGCTCCAGACGAGCCACCACCTAATAAATTGCGTTTGAAGATGTCAAAAACCAAGTCGATGCTCATTTGATTTTACGATTCCAAGGGAATTGTCCACAAGAAGTGCGTGCCAATGGGCCAAACGCATATTGCATGATAATGCACCAACTCATCAATCCACTCTTGTGACTGATTTTTTGACTAGAAATCGCCTTTTAACCATCAATCACTCCTCGTATTCACCTGATATGGCTCCCTGTGACTTTTACCTATTCGGAAAATTACATTTAGCCATGAAAGGAAAACGTTTTGCGTCCGTAGAGGCCATCCAAAAGGCTTGTACCGACATCCTGAAGGACATTCCGGTCAATGACGTGAAAAACTCTTTCGAAAAGCTTTTACATCTCGCAAAACCGAGTATCGAGGTCAGAGGGAACTATTTTGAATAACTAAGAACAGAACAAAGTTCCTGTCGTTTCTAGTTTAGCTCAGTCTTATTATTATTTTGGACTTCACCTTGTGTTAAAAAAAAAATTTCTTAAAATAGCGCAGCAGGCGAAAATTTGGAATAAAATTTTAGAAATATACAGGTTAATCAATAAATTTAAAAAATGACCACCAATAAAGAAACCGAATGGAAACTACCGCCCGATTGCAATATTGCCGTTCTTATCTAAAGTTCTTGAGCATATTATGCATCGCCAGACAAACACGTTTCTCAATAACAACGCCTTGGTGAACACATTGCAGTCGGGGCTTAGATGTAGTACGAGCTGTATCACAGCACTCCTAAAAGTTTGGGATGATGTAAGGTTCAACATTGACAAAAGTATGTGACTTTTCTTACTCTACTTGACCATTCCACAGCATTTGACTCCATAGACCATAAACTTTTAACCTTCAAGCACCTTGTTTAGCTTTTCTAAGTCGGCTTTAACTCTTAGATTAGATTTGTGGGCGGTTGGACAAGTCCAAGCACTCAGTCAGGAGATCATTGTACTACACCTTGATAGATTTCAGTAGATAGAGATAGGAAGAATAAAAAGTGGGTGGTAAGACGGATAAATTAGTTTGAAGTCACTTTCCCACAAATCTCTTGTATTCAGAAGAGGAAGAGTATGAACTTTGTCCCTACTTAGTATATAGCAACCCAATATCCTAAGTCTGATTCTGAAACGTTGGAAAACGCTCTGTAGTGTCATCGTTCTCAAGACAGGATAGGCATATCAGGCTTTCTACGCCCGCCATGGCAGCCATATGCTGACTACAGACGTTGCACCCTGTGATTACACCAGTACCCTCAGGTCCTTTATAGGCTTCCGTAAGGAATACCGTGGCCATCTGTCCTGTGACATAGGAGTACTTAATGTCTTCATCCATCTTCAGCTACCATCACTGGTTTTGGACCCGTCAGTGTAGAAAGTCTGGACTTCTACATGGATCTCTATCTGGGATCAAAACATCATACTTCCTACCGAAGCTAACAACATGCACCCGATTGTCCACTGGCATCGAGAACAGTGCGCATCACTCCGACAACTGGTGGTATATCAGACAGTGGGCAGTGCTTTCTTCATTTCCCCAGACTCCGTTTAGCTTGGGCCGAATTTGAAGATCTAAAGGTTGCAAGTTCAGAATGGTGTTAAGGGCATCACCAGATGTCGTACTCATGGCACCTCTGATATCCAAGCACACAGTACTTTGTAGCCTGTTTAGGGGTTTTACTCTGGAATTAACCATTGTAGACTTCCAGCATACTACAGAGGCGTATGTAATAATGGGTATAATCAGAGTGGTTTACAACCATGTACTATCGCCGATCTTAAACCCCATGTCTTGCCAGAGGTTCTCTTACACTGCCAGAAGACTTTTAGTGTTCGAGAGACCTTTTACTCGACGTGCTTCTTCCAGGTAAGTTTACTATCTAGGATTACTCCTAAATATTAAACTTCAGAAGACAGTTGCTGTGTTACCCCTTTCAATGTGTTTCCTAGTGAAAAGCACGAAGGTACTTTTTGTAGGATTAACCGAAAGACCATGCAATTCGCACCAATACTCAATCTTATTTAGAGCTGCCTGCATATTATTGCATATAGCTTCAAGTGATCGTCCTGAGATTAATACGCACACATCGTCTGTGTAAGCTTGGATGTGTCCAATTTCCTGCAGATCATTAAGAAGAGAGTCCACCACAAAGCACCAAAGTAGGGGAGAGAGTACACCGCCTTATGGCACCCTTTCTTAACCTCAACCCTGACTCCTTCATCGCTTTCTCTATCTATGGTAAGCAGTATTTTGGATACCATAGAGGGAGTCCATCTGACAACCGTTGTGCCTGTCCTGATATGGAAATAATGTGGAAACTATTACTCGCAAAAGGGCTGGGCACGTTGGCTGTGGTCCTCTTGGACTCTTAAGGGTCCTCATAACAACCTTATATCCCATTCCCCAGGAGTCGAGTCTGTCTCTACTATATCCTATTTCTTTCTTTATGTCAATGAGCTATTTAACCTAAGTGTTTTAGGACTTACCGTGCTCAGTGCTTCTTGGCTCGCCTTTTTCAAAACACAATTTCAATTTCAACAACAACAAATTTTATTAAACAACATTCATGTGCTATTTATATAATATATTTATATGACCAAAAATTTTAAGTATTTGTGAGTGATTTTTTACTAACAACACATAGAAATTTTGCTTGATTTAATTTTGTATCAGTATTCAGAAATTTCTTTCATTGTTCTTTTTTCTTCAATTGTTTCGCTTTCGAATCACTGCCGTCCAATGCCCAATGGCTAACTCACATGCGAACGTAACAGCAGCCAGCAACCAAGCGAAACCTATCAGTGGCCACATAAATGACATATAATCCATATCCAGCGGCCGTTCCAGCGGTTGACTTATAGAGCGGCCATCAAACTTCTTAAGTCTTATGAGTTCCATATAAGCTGCATCGATCCAATAACTGCGCAAACCATGGTCCTGGATCCTCAGAAGAAACAAATTCAGTGCATCTTTAAAAACTGAGTTCGATTGCAGTGGAAAACAGTCAAAAATCGGCCTTCTCAAGCACAACTCGGTGTAATAGAAAATGGGCCACTTCAACCTCTTCATTTTCAGAGCGATACATTGCCACAAAAATGATCGTATAAAATAGGCATATTTGGTATTGAGATTTTGAACGTGGTTGCGAACATCTAGAAAGGTCTTGGAAAGTACCAGCGATTTTTCCATATTTTTGCACGACTCATCACACCACGATAAAACATCCGTGTAAAAATCAGCAGGAGTCATAACCTTCTGGCCAATATTCTCAAAATCATTCCAACTGCTTAAGCTAGGAACTCTGGCTGGTTTAGTTAAAAAACTATTTAAATTCGCCAAGAAATTAGTCACAACGCATGAGGACCAAAGCATTGTCAGAAAGACCAAAATTCGAAAAGTAACCAAAGGACGCAAATTAGCCGCCTGCTTCACATCAACAGTCCTTGCGCGTATTTTTTGCAAACGTTGACTCAAGTAGAATAAAACCATCATGGCACAGTGGCCCAGCACACTCAGCGCAATATCAGTAGCACTAAAGTAGACTTCGATAAAACTTGAAAAGGAGTGGTACCACATAATTGGCGCCATAACGCAAAGTTCTCCGATATAGTAAGGATAGGATACTTCTTCGAATTGCGCCTCGCTTTCCAAATACCTGCGTGTAGCCGGTATATCCAAACTATTGTTGCGTAAAAGACTGAGTAATTCTCCTGGGAGACGAAATTCATGCATCCGCACAGGCAGCGGAAACAACAGCGTAGCGTTTATGCTTTCTGCAAATATGGTCAGAAGCTTTTGCACAAAACCGCCAACCTGCACACGACCATTCTGCTCGAACGCAAACGTATTCGGGAATATCAGATCGGGTAGAGTGCGTAGACTATATCCAAGTAGGTTTCGCATGCGATCGGGAAATATTCGCGTACTGTTTTTGTTAAATGTTTTTTGCTCCAGTTGAAAGGCGGGGAAGATGCTGTAGCTGTGAAAGGATTGCGTTGTCGGAAAATCACCAAAAATAGCCAAAACATTAATCATCTTTTTCGCTTCACAATTATGAAAGAGGTTTAGTAAGAACTCTTTGGTCATTGCAGCCGTTTCTAGTGTAGCGCAAATGAAAATTATACGCCTCTGTCGCATGAGATGCAGGCTGTCGGCCAGCGCTTGCAAATCCGTTTCGGTGTTCTCGATCTGCGCGATGACGAGCACGTCGTTGTTAAACACATTTGCGATTTTGTATGTTGAATTCGAATTTTGCAATAAGATGGGCTTTTGTAAATCCTCGATGACGATTTTGAGCAGTGTCGCTAGAATTTCACTTCTTTCAATAACTCCGAAAATAAGGCAGTTCTCGAACTTTTCTTCGTCGTGCACTTTCAATAGAAAATCTTTGTAGAATTGCACTTGGCTGTGCGCACTATTTTCGGTAGCAAATGCCGTTTGCGCTGTCCTTAGACAAAATAAAGCAGCACAAATAATTAAAATCGATTTTAGCCCAAGCGTCATTTTGCTCGCTTGTTGTGGTTCCGGCTACGGAATACCTACTGATTATATGACGAAGCGCACTTTGGTTCCAAGGACGCGCTACTATTAAATGAATTTATTTATATTTTAATTCGACATTAACCTTTCACCTGCTGGCTGCAATTTTCCAATACGATAAGAAATTTTAATGTTGCTCACCACAAAACTATAATTACGATTTAGATTTAAAAAAATCCATGTTGTGCTTAGCTCGAGTTTGCAAAGGGTCTCTCAATGTAGTCTGTGGCTTTCAGTTGTGTTATATTTTTACACCCATTCTTTCTAGGGATTTGGAATCTAGCTAGTTTACTAGGAATTTATAACTTTATTCCCATAATAATATTTGGAAGAGAATCGAGGCCCAAAGTGGCTAGCATAAGTGGTTGGATAAACTATTTTTACTTAGGTGTAGCAAAATTAATCACTCTATCGAAGGTTTTTTAATTGTTGCAAAAAGCACAATGTTGACTTTTGGGAAGCAGACATCTGTAGTATACAAAGAGATAAAAAATGAAGCGCGCAACTGTCGAAACAAAGATTTCGACCATTCGAAATAACTTCTTTTTTTTTTTGGCGGTGAGGTTGGGTTAAAAATGCCTTCGCACCATATAGTACCCATCGTTACTACGTATGTGGTGATTCCACTAAAAATATCCCTCCTCCTCTCTTGGAATTTTCCCTCCACCCCGGGACTGCTTCCGCATTGCTTCGAGGTAGAGGACCAAGACGGTGTCCTAAGAAGGACACTTACTTACTCACCCTGCGTCCAGGGTCGCCAGTTTTGAAAAACGTATACTCAATGCTCTTCAACATAAGTTTCCATTTCACGCTTCTTTTTTCTGATAATATACTGCACAAAATTTGCGACGGATTTCCATTTTTCTTCGCTTATCGCCATTTTCTCGATCACTTCTTCAGGTATAAATACACCAATAGCTCGTTGCAGACCTGTTCTCTCTATGTCCCACCTCTCGCCTTTAAAGAAGGTGTGCTCCGCATCATCATACTGAGTGTCTCCATATATGCAGTTTGGTAGGCTCACTTTCCCGTTCGCCACAAGTACTTGTGAAAGGACCCATGTTCGGACAAAAACTGTATGATGTAATAGTTATCCCCACCGTGCTTTCTTTCTATCCACTTTTTTAGATCGGGCATTAGTCTCGCTGTCCATCTACCGTACCGTTCAGAGTTCCATCTTGCCTGCCAAAGTGTGAGCGTTTGAATTCTAATATCGGAGAAACGAGGTATTGGGATTTCTGTGATTTTTGCCTCCCATCTCCGTTTGCACTCTTGTGTTATAATATCTACAGGGATGGTTCCGCTGATAACTAACACCGTTGCTTCAGATACTGTTCAGTATGAAGAAGCCACTCTGAGAGCGCAGATGAGTTGCAAAGATTGCAGAGTTTTCCGCCGGCATTGCACCCTTAGCGAATCTGCCATATTTCGCATCTGTATAAGAGAATTGAGTCCGTTGTGTCCATTAAAAGCTTTCGCTTGTTCTGCGATGGTCCTCCAAGGTTTGCCATGAGCTTACTTAACATGCCGCTTACTTTGACAGCTCTTGTGGCAGCATGGTTTATGTGCGCCCAATAAGTTAGCCTTATGTCTAATTGCATTCCTAGGTATTTAACCATTCTTTTTGTCGATAAAGTGGCATCGAGTACTTGAATAACTACTTCTAATGAGATACGACTGTTCGTTAGAAGAATTAGCTCTTTTTTCTCTGTGGCCAGGTTTAATCCATGGTCCTCTGGCCATATCTGAACTCGGATCATCACCTGATTTAACTTCCCTTTGGCTTCGTCAGTGTTTCGAGCGATTATTACAGTTGCGATGTCGTATGCATATCCCACTAAATGCACATCTTCAGGCATCTCAATTCGAAGGATTTTATAGTAGCATATATTCCAAAGTTCAGGTCGGAGTATTGATCCTTGGGCCGCACCTTTATTTGTTTAGTCTTACATCCTTCTCTCGTTTCGTATAGGAGCATGCGATTGCTTACATAGCTACAAATAATCTTCAGTAGATTATTCGGGATTTTGAATTTTACCTTTAGGGCTTCAACTACGTCTTCCCAACTTAGGCTGTTGAAAGCATTTCTAATATCCGGAGTGGCTAGTATTACTAAGCTTTTGGTGTATCGATTACCTGCCTGGGCATGTTCTACGCTATCTATTACATCTTGGATAGCTCCTAAGGTAGATCTGGCACTTCTAAAACCATGCTGCCTGTCAGACAGGCCGCCACTGTTCTCTATGGCTTCGCTAAGCCTACGCTCTATTAATTTCTCAAATACTACTGTGGGCAAAAAGTAAGGTGAATTTGGTTGTAAAATGAAAAATCTTTATTTATTCTTGTAAATCAATTTCATCTCCTTCAAAATAATTCCCTCTCGATGAAATACACTTATGCCAACGATTTTTCCAATCCCCGAAACATGCCAAATAGTCCATTTCCGGTACAGCCATCAGCACCTTCTTCGATTCAGCTTTTATCTCCTCAATCGACTCGAAACGCACATAATGCTCAAATAATATTCCTTATTAACAGTTTGGCCAGGTGAAAGGAATTCATAGTGCACCACACCACGAAAATCGAAAAAAACTGTCGTCATGACCTTTATTTTTGAACGACTTTGACCTGCTCTTTTCGGTCTGGCCTAGCCTTTAGCACGATATTCGCTTGATTGGTCGGTTGTTTCAGGGTCGTAAGCATAAATCCAAGTCTCATTTCAAGTTATGATGCATTTCAGCTTGTCCTGATAGTCTGAAAGCATTGTTTCACATACATCAAAGCGACGACTTTTTTCCAAGAAATTGAGAGTTTTCGGTACCAAACGAGATTTGACTTTTCGTAGGCCCAAATGGTCTTTCAAAATGGTTTTCACAGATCCTTCTGATATTCCGATCGTATCAGTAAGGTCTTTAACAGTCAACCGACGATTTTTGAGCACTAACTCCTTCACTTTATTGACGTGTTGGTCATCTGTTGACGTCGATGGTCGTCCGGAGCGCTCCAAGTCATCAACCCGTTCTCGACTCTCTTTGAAGTCTTTGTAGCACTTATAAACATTTTTCTGCGACATGGTCGAATCACCAAATACCTTCTGCATGCTAAACGTTTCCGCAGCCGAAATTTCATTCCGCAAACAAAATTTGATGGCACTTCTCTGCTCAATCAAATCAGATATTGTAAAAATCGAAAAATGCACTCTTGATCGTTTGGTAAACACAAGCGTAAATATATTACTGATAATGACATTCACATGAAAGTTGGCCCAGATGTTATTAACAGTGCTGCCAGCTCATGTAAAAAATAACTAGAGCGAAATTTTAATCCCGCGAAGTTTGACAAATAAATTCACTTTACTTTTTGCCCACAGTAGTATGTCGATTTGAAAGCAATTTCATAGCGTTCAAAATGGTGCTTGTCTATTGGTAAACAAATTGACCAGTTGATTTTTGCAAGCCGCTTTTGAGAACAATTTTGTACCAGCAAAAAAATTTTACAAGTGCTTGAAGGGGTGTTACTTGTTCTGGTACCAGTTCTGGAATGAATCACCGTATAGGATAAAAATAAAATAAATAATTGGCGCTTACTCTTCTGTTAGGTGTTTTGGCCGAGCTCCTCCTCCTACTTGAGGTGTGCGTCTTGATGTTGTTCCACAAATGGAGGGACCTACAGTTTCAAGCCGACTCCGAACGGCAGATATTTTTATGAGGAGCTTTTTCATGGCAGAAATACACACAGAGGTTTGCCATTGCCTGCCGAGGGGCGACCGCTATTAGAAAAATGTTTTTATTAATTTTGCTTTCACCGAGATTCGAACCAACGACCTCTCTGTGAATTCCGAATGGTAATGACGCACCAACCCATTCGGCTACGACGGCCGCCACCGTATAGGATACAATAGAGAAAACTGATCGAAACTTTTTGCTTCGCCCAATATTTCCGAGGTTGTATACTTTGTGGGCGATATACATTTTTTTTTAATAAATAATCAATATTTTGTGTTTTATAAACGAATTGTCAGTACTTATTTAACAGACTGTTGGCATGTATGTACATATGGCTGTATGTATAATATTTCAACCAGTAGATATACCAACAAGAGTTTTTCAACAACATTCACTTTTAAGCCACTTCAAGCGCTTTCCTAACAATCAGCTAATGATTGCATTTCAATGCAACCGATTTTTCCCCCCATAATTCTTTGTGTATTGTTAAGCAACAGATTTTCTGGCAGACTTCCTGTCGTACACTCAAATATTCATACATACTTGATATACATACATGCACATATACATACGCATAATGTCATGGTAAATCAATTATTTTAGCCCAAGCAGGTTTAAGTTAAGAAGTTGAGGCGCATCTGCTGGCATTAGCCACGAAGCTTGAATGCCAAGAAGCATTAAAAGCCCACACACACACATACTCGTATCATATGCACATACAGTTATGTCCAGGTGGTAGTCATACAAATACATTTTCGCAAATTTTATGATTGCATAAAACGGAAAGAAGTCGTTGGCGCCTTTTACCGGTGATGAGCAATTTATAATGGATTAAAATGTACTGTTACATAAACGTCATGTGGAATAAATTGTCGGCAGGTACAAACAACTTTATCACGTCGAAAAGGAGATGGGCAAAAAGTTGAAACTCCACAAACCTCTGTGTGCTGCCACTCGTGGCTCGTTGGGCATGGGGGTTCAGGAGATTGGCATTAGCACATCATATGCACGCACTTATACATGCGCACATACGCTCGAAATAATTTACAAACCTAAGTCGACATCGACAAATGGTGTGTACATGCGGTGTACAATACGAGGGTCGTATGAAAGGTACGTGCAAAAATAGAAACTAAAGGGTTTTCCAATGAGAGGTGTTATTTTGAATAGCCCGCTATTTCGGTAGATGTCCTTTTGAAGCTGTCATTTTTTTGATATTTAACAAGTACTGGGTTGCCCATATTCGACCGACCCATCTGGCAATCCTGTATCTTTTGACAAAGACGTCAGATCGCTTAATGACATACCGCGTTGGAAACGTCAGTCCAAGCAGATTTTGACCATAGAACAGTACACGCCACGCGAGGGCTCCAAAATTGTTGAAATTTAAATTCAACAAAAGAAGTCAATTGTGAAAACTCAACGTGCGTATAAAAAATTAAATAATGTGAAAAGTGCGCCTTCTAAGAACACCATTAAATGTTTGTACGAACTGGTTCGACTGGTGATGCTCTTTCTAATCCAAAGAGGCCAAATCAAAACCAACCAAGGCGATCGGATGAGAATATTCCTCTTGTACGGGCCAGTGTTGAAACGTCGCCAAGGACAAATCGCCAAAATCGCCGTTCTCAGCAGTTGGGCATTGCTCGGACCACTTTACAAAGAATTATCCACATTGATTTGCATTTATTTCCGTATAAGATTCAATTGACGCAAAGATTGTTGCCTGCGGACAAGCCTCGTCGATTGGAATGAGCCCAAAGAGTCATCGAAATCTGCCCAGTCCGTCGAATATGGGCAACCCTGTAAAAACTACGCCATTAATAGAAATGGCGCAATATGGAAATTAGTGAAAAACTTCGAGCTGTTGCGACAAATTAGTGATATGAAGAATACCTCGTCGCTCAAGAACAGCCGAAAATATTGCTGTTGTAGCCGAAAGTGTTGAAGGAAACCCAGGTTTGTCCATTCCTCGACGTTCTTTGGAATTCCAATGGCATTCCCCAAACGTCATTACGTCGCATTTTGCATAAAGATTTGAGTCTTAAAGCGTATAAAGTCCAGTTAACACAAAAACTCAAGCCGGCCGATCATCAACAACTTCGTTTCTTTGCTGAGTGGGTCGGTGAAATGCATGAAAATGATCCGGAATTTCATCGAAAAATCATCTCGAGTGATGAGGCCCACTTCCACCTCGGTGGCTTCGTTAACAAGCAAAATTGTCGGATCTGGGGCTCAGAAGGTCCAAGAGTTATTGTTAAAAAGCCGCTCTATCTTCAACGTGGGACTGTTTGGTGCAGTTTATGGTCCAGCGGAGTCATTGGACCTTACTTTTTAGAAAATTAAGCTGGAGCAACAGTTACGGTGAATGGATTGCGCTATCGAGAGTTGATTAACGATTTTTTATGGCTGGAATTGGATGGTATTGATCTGGACAACGTTTATTTTCAACAAGACGGCCACACTTAAGTAACGTAACGTGCCACATGAGTAACGAAACCATTGATCTTTTATCAAAATAACACCTCTTATTGGAAAACCCGTCACTTAATTGGGCAGTTTGGAGTAAACCTCTTTTATTTTTCAACATGGTCTGCTTTTAGGCTGTAGAGTTTGATAGAATCTCACTTAAGCCTAATTATAGATAAAAATCGTACCTTTGCGGCGCAACATGGCGATACAGAAGGGAAATCTGCTACATCTATCCCCTACATAACCTCATTTACATGGCAGCGGGTTCACTGCACAAACAGGAAATTACTTTAGCTGCTTTTCTTGATACTGAAGCAGCCTTTAACAATGTCAAAGCGAAAGCAATCACTACAACATTCACTGATCTTAGGATAGAACCGGGCTTGGTCGGCTTCATTGGCAAAATGCTAAGTAGCAGAGTCATTGGAGCGAATCTTGGACAATCGGCGCTCAGGAGATTGGTGAGTGGAAGTACACAGCAATGCGGAGTCCTCTCACCGTTTTTATGGAGCGCAGTTGTGAATAAATTTCTGTTAATACTATTATAGAATCCGTGGGTTGTAAGGTGATATCATAAGCCGATGATGTTGTTACTAAGGTTTCTAGTAAATTTGTGTCTACATTAAGAGACCTAATACAAAATGCTCTAGATATACTTTCTAGGTGGGCAGAAAAGTGTGGCCTAGGAGTGAACCCAGGCAAAACACAACTCATATTCTTCACTAGGAAACATAGAGCAGTTAAGTCCAATTATGCTTAAGAAGGAAGCTCTTCTGATTTCGGGATTTCGGAAGAAACCAATTAGTTGGAAGTCAAACATCTTAGAAAGAGTTAGGAAAGCGAGCCTAGCTGTGTATGCCTGTAAGAGAGTTTTAGGTAAGAGCTGGGGAATAAAACCTAAGGTTGCTCATTGGCTTTATACAGCAGTGGCGAGGCCCATTCTTCTCTATGGAAATGTGGTCTGGTGGTGTGCTATGCCGAAAAGTAAGGTTCAAAGATCAGCGGAATTAGCCATGTGTGGCGACATGAAAACCACGCCACCCATGGCTTTGGACATCATATTAAATCTGCCACTTCTGGATCACTTCTGCACATACCCAGCGGCCGGTTCTGCTTTAAAGCTCAGAGCGAGCTCCCAATGGACTCTTACATGGATATACCCAGTGACTGTGATTATCACTCTCCCATTCTCTGCTTCGAAATGAATTTCCTAAAGAAAATCTCTTTTACCATAGACTGGAATGGCTTGAAGAAGATCCATCAGAGTTATAATGCGAATAGTTTTTTATTAGTGAACCTTTTAAGCTACCGGACCACTGTAATGTTTTTCGAGCGGAAAAAAACGGTATTCATGGTTAGAGATAAACAGAATATCATCAAAAGATATCTGCATCCTATCAGGCAGCTGAGCTGCCTTACGAGCTCGGGATGCATTCCAAATAACGCCAAGGAGTGCCTTACATTGTCACCTATTCTGTAAATCACAGATGAGTTAGTGCCAATATCTGTAAAATTCCAGCCAAGGTTAAATTTACGTCTGACCAAGAGTACTATAAAACTGAATAGACTTCAAATCAGGACCTTAGTAGGGGCACTCACAGGACATTGTCTCATAAGAAATCACGCAAGGAGATTAGGCGTTTACATGTATGATTTCTGTCGCAGCTGTAAGAATGAGGAGGAGTTGGAAACGATTCAACACCTTTTTTACACATGCCCGGCTCTAGCCAAAAGCAGGAAAGGATATTTAAGATCGTACTTCTTAATTCACATAGATGATCGACACACTTTAGGTATCAACAACCTTCGATAGTTCAATCTGGAAAGGGAAATGTAGGCTCACATCGGACCCATTTTGTGGTCTAAGTGGCTTCGTTGTTCCTATGTGATGCGACTGCCAAGCCTACCGACCTACCTCTTTTTAGGTTCGCGCACTTCGTCCAACGCTGTTTTGGTTTGTTCAGACCTTGCGAAGGATTTGTCCAAGTCTGTAAAATAGCCATTAGTTCTTTGGTCTAAAGAGTGCTGGTTGATTTAAGTGATCATTCACCTAATCCAATTAGCGCTTCCGCACCATTTTGTTGCTACATCCTTGCTTCCAACAAGTCGTACGGTTAGTCATGAAGACTTTATCCAGTCTGTGCGATTGACAAACCTTATAAGGTGGTTATCGTCTATACGGTTTACGTCGAAAACCGACTTGCGAAGGATCAACATCTTCACCTCCTCTTCGGACAGGACGTTCACAGAGGAATTACAAGATAGTGTCATTTTTCTCGGGTTGATTGCAACTATGATATGATAGTATAAATTGGGTAGCCTACAAGCTTCCTCTATTGCCAATACTTCCGCTACACTACAAGTATGAGGAAGACGTGCAGATTTTTGAATTCTAAGTCTATGAGAATAAATACCTACACCAACTCTACAGTCCATTTTTGATACATCTGTGTGAACTGCGTTGGCGCGTGACTACCATTCGGAAGACATAGGTTCGAATCTCCGTGAAACACCAAAATTAACAAATGAAACAAACCTCCGAATGCATTTCTGCCATAAAAAAGCTCCGCAAAAAAATATCTGCCATTCGGAATCGGCTTAAAAGTCCCTCTATTTGTGAAACAACATCAAGACGCACGCAACAAATAGGAAGAGGAGCTCGGCCAAACTGTGGTGTCGAAGCAGTTAAGTAAAAATCCCATACTCCATTCCTTCCGAGATGAAAAGGGAGTGGCAAAACTCCTATTGAATGCCACCGTGGGACATTGTAATAGGTCCGCCTTGAGGTGTACTGTGCTTGTCGCAATAGTATACTGACACGACCAACCTATACAACAGTCATGTGAAAGCAGGGTCGTTGATGGAAGCCGATGATTCCACCACGTCAACCGTGTGTGTCAGTGTTTTCGCTCAGCTCTCATTGAGTCCTCTTGTGGCTCACCTGTTCGTATTTGTCTAAGACCTCTTACTCTTATAAGCTTAATATTAAAATATTCAGTTGAGACGCAAAGGACTCCCCTTTAAATGGTGCGTACCAATTTTGAGCGCACTATCAGAGCTACTTGGTTATCTACGCCCAGTCTTATCTCGAGAATGTGTGGTTGGCAAAAGATCTCCTGGCAGTGCCTGATGGAACATGTTTCGCAAAAAATTATATTAGGTGCGCAACTAAGTTATCGTTTTTTTTTTTGATAAAAATACAACTTTATTCTGAGAAAATGGGTGCAAGTGAATCATTCAAAGTATTGCCCATCGCTGGCTACTACTTTTTCCCATCTTTCTGGTAGATCTTGTATACCGTCGCGGTAAAACTGTTCATCTTTTCAGGCTATCCACGGATCAAGCCATTTTTTGATGTTTTCATAAGAATGGAACTGCTGGTCAGCTAGACCATGTTCCATCGATCGGAACAGACGATAATCGGACGGCGAAATATCTGGATAATATGGCGGGTGGGGTAGGATTTTCCATTTCAGTGTTTCAAGCTAGGTTTTAACGGGTTTGGCAACGTGAGGCCGCCGAACGCTGTCATGCTGTAAAAACATTTTTTCATGCCACTCCACGTATTACGGCCGCTTCTCGCGCAGTGCTCGGCTCAATAGCATCAATTGATGTCGATACCGATCCCCAGTGATGGTTTCGCTTAGTTTTAACAGTTCATAATAAATAACACCAAATACATAGCATAACTTTCGCAGCGTGAATATTCGGCCGAGGCGACGACGTAGAAGCATGACCGGGCAGTCCCCATGACTTTCTTTTCTTTGGATTGCTGTAATGAATCTATTTTTCATCCCCGTCCCGATGCGATGAAGAAAACCCTTCCTTTTTTGCCGCTGGAGCAGTTGTTCACAGGCGAAAAAACGATATTCAACATCCCTTGGTTTTAACTCATAAGGAACACAAGTCCCCTGTTTTTAAATCATTCCCAAAGCATGCAATCGCTTGGAAATGGATTGGCGGGTAACTTCTAATACTGAAGCATGCTCTTCTTGCGTTTGACACGGATCCGCATTGATCAATGCCTCGAATTCAGCGTCTTCCAAAGTATTTGGCCTTCCTTCCCGCGGACGGTCGTCAATATTAAAATCGCCGTCTTTGAAGCAACGGGACCAATCTCGGCACGTTGTTTCACGTAAAGCAGTATCTCCATAAACTTTTTGTAGCTCTTGATCCGCTTCAGCCGCCGTTTTTTTCGAATGAAAGAGGAAAATCAATACTTCCCGCAAATGACGATTATTCGACAAAAAATCAAAATTTTCACTAAGAATCACTAATGTGAAAAGTGCGCCTTCTAAGAACACCATTAAACGTTTGAACGAAAGGTTTTCGACTGGTGATGCTTTTTCTAATCCAAAGAGGCCAAATCAAAACCGACCAAGGCGTCGCCAAGGACATGCCAAAATCGCCGTCCTCAGCAGTTGGGCATTGCTCGGACCATTTTACAACGAATTATTCGCATTGATTTGCATTTATTCCCGTATAAGATTCAATTGACGCAAAGATTTTTGCCTGCGGACAAGCCTCGTCTAGTGGAATGGGCCCAAAGAGTCAGCGAAATCCGTCGTGTCCGTCTTAGTTGCGCACCTAATATCGGCAATATTTGTCTACAACGCAAGAATTCCCGTGACTTAAAAATTGCCGAAATATTTGCGTGCATATATCCACAGTTAAATATTTAGCCCAGTTTTCCTCCAAGCTGAGTTCTATCATGGGAATTCATTCCATGCAGAATTGAGTTCCATGTAGAATACCAGGCGACTGCTATTAGAAAAACTTTGTTGTTTGCAATTAAGGCTTCATGTTCGCAGTGGGCATAGACATACATAAACCCACTCGGCTACCGGGAACACAAATTGTATAAATACCTACCACGCGCAATAAAAATTATACAAAATTCCATATTTGTTATTGTAAGATGTATCATTCCCACATAAATGATGTGCTGAAGATTTGTTACCTCAAAGCTTATTTTATGCGATCTTAATGCCTGACTACACATAATGCGAATGCACCTCCCTTCTAATGCTTTGTGGCACACACAACAAATAATTTTTGTAACTTTGTAAACATACGAGTACATACATATACCATAGGTATGTTCACATATTCGTTTATAGCCATAAATAGGTATATTTATTGCACGCTAGGGTGCCTCATTAGCACTCGAACTTCTTTACATACTTCCTCCTGTAGACAAGCAGCGAAATTACTGCTACAAACCAGAATTTATATGTAATTATTTTCCTGCTAAAGACTGCTAATGAGTGCAGGAGCTCTTTCAATGAGCTAACTCAAAGGCATGCTTCTGTTTTTAGTAGGAGAAAAACATCAAAAGCCTATGGCCATTGTGGCCATAAGTGTGGGGCTTTAAACCGAACTAAAGCTTCCTCTTCTCCGAACGGTTGGTCCTTCCGGAACCCCGCTGTTCGGTAATACGTCGCTAGACCGTTCTGGAGTATGTTAACTCAAATCGTCAGTCTATGCTCGTTGTCAGTGCTTGTAACTGTCCGGTGTTCAAGCTGCGACGGTTTCAGCAGCCTTCTGCGCCAGTTGCTGTTGTCTGAGGTCTGCTTTTCGGGCTTATTTTTCCTCACGCTGCAGCTACGTTAAAAGCCCGCCATTTTTCTGTCTTATTGCACATTTCCGCTCTGAAGCTCTTTTCTGGGAGTTCACCGAAGGCCTTAAAGAGTCTTTCGTTGTAAAAACGTGGGTAAATAAATAGGACGTTCCTTGCACTTTCTAGCTCGTCAGGACAGTCAGGACAAAAAGGTCGTTTTCCAAATGAAAGCGATACAAATATGCCCCTCAGCAATTGTGTTACATGAAGGTCCTCCTCTCCCTGCTTTCTACCAAGCCATTTCGCAATGTCCGGTATTAGACTATAGGTCCCTTTAGCGCCCCTTTGTTGAATACTCCTAGTGCTGTTGTCATTCTCTTATGGTACGCTGCCACTCTTCTTTTTTAAAGCTGCAGGACGTCTTCTTCCCTGTTGGCTGGTACAATCTCTTCAGCTCCTTGATGAGCAGATCAACCGAGATTTTTCTCGATATTACGGCTATGGCATCATCGGAAATCGCGCGGTAACTGTTCGCGACTCTTAACGCGCTAAGTCTGAGTGTCGCTTTTATTTCCCACTCAAAAACATGCTCGAAAAGTGTGATGGGTGCCCACTGCGCTGCTAATAAGATATCCAGAAAGGTAACCAGGCCGCAATTAGTATACTTTGCCCATAACGTGAAAGTTCCTCTATCTGAATGTAAGCTCCGGCTTAGATCCTCTTCTTCTTCTTGATTGGCGCGATTAGCACTTAAACGATTTTGACCGAGTTTAACAAAGCACGCCAGTTGTTTCTTTCTCGTGCTTACAAGCATCAGTTGGGCACACCAAGTGAAGCCAAGTCCATCTCCAGCTGATCTCTCCAACGTAGCTGATATTTCCTCTGCTACCACCAGCTGCTAACGCATCGAATACTTTCAGAGCAAGAACGTTCGCATCCATTCGGACGACATGACATAGCCAACGAAGCCGCTTGCTCTTTATTCGCAGCACTATTTCTATGCCATTGTAAAGCTCATACAGCTCATTGTTCCATCGCCTGCGATACTCGCCGTTACTAGAGTGCAAAGGCCCAAAAATCTTGCACAGAAACTTTCTCTGAAACATTCTAAGGAACGCATCAGCGGATATTGTCATCGTCCAAGCTTTTGCGCCATACAATTGGACGGGTATGATGAGAACCCTGTAGAATGTTAGTTTTGTTCGTCGCCAGAGGACTTTACTACTCAATTGCCTACTAAGTCCAAAGTAGCACTTGATGACAAAAGTAGAATCTCTCTGGATTACAAAGCCGATATTATTGGCGGTGTTAACGCTGGTTCCTAAATAAACGAAGTCTTTTACAACCTCGAAGTCATAACTGCCAACAGTGACGTGGGCGCCGCTAGCGAGTGCCCCGACTGTTTGTTTGATGAAAGGAGGTACTTCATTTTGTCTTCGTTTAACACCAGACCCATCAGCTTCGCCTCTTTATCCAGTTTGGAGAAGGCAAAACTTACAGCGCGATTGTTAAGGCCGATGATGTAAATATCACTTTGCGCTCTGATAAAAAGTTCTGCCCGAGCGATTAAGTTCTGTGACTCACACGATCTTTTACAACATCAGGTTAAAGAATTCACCCTGTCTAAAACCGCGTTTGGTGTGAAACGGCTCGAAGAGGTTCTTCTCGTATTAGTTTTGCGGAGATACCAAATTCAGACATCACGGCATATAGGTAACTCCTTTTCGTGCGGTCGAATGCAGCTTCGAAGTCGACAAAGAGATGGTGTGTGTCGATTCTCCTTTCAAGGGCATTTGGTCGGTTGTGAACTTTCCAGGTTTAAAGCCACACTGATAAGGCGCAGTCAGTTAGTTGATGGTGGTGGGCTTCAGCCTTTTACACAATATGCTCGCTACAACCTTGTACGCGATATTTCGAAGACTAATCCCCCGGTAATTGTAAGTGCAGATTTCAGAATCACCATTCTTGTGGATTGGGTAGAGCACACCGAAATTCCAATCGACAGGCATGCTTTCCTCCGACCATATTTTGCATAGAAGTTGATACATGCACCTTACCAGCTTCTTGTAGCCATGCCTGAATAGCTCAGCTGGCAGTACGTCGGCTCCTCGCGCTTAGATCGACTTTAACTAATCAAGGAAATAACAGATGGGCCAGATTTAGGCGAAATAAGATTAGAACTTCTTGACACTTCCTTTATCATCTCTGGTTGCTGTCTGACGGTGACTCACGGCAAGCGAATGGTCTTCCCCAGAAACGACTTTTGTCGCAATGTTAGAACAGGAGATGGAAGGAGTTAAATAAAAAATATCTATGCGACAACTCCATTTTAGGAAGAATCTCTTTGAATGCCTTGTCGGCTTGTAAGGAGACATTCGGAATCTATTAAACTTAGTCCCTATACCACATAGGAAATTAAAGGGAGGCAACAACAATTAGAGAACACTTATGTCACATTACAATGTGTCGTTTAGCCTAAATATGCCTTCCTTCATACCATGTAGACCCACAAGCTAACCTTATCATTCCCCTAGCTCCTGTTGGGCGAAAGTTTCGACAAAATTAGCGAACTTCTGACCAAAGCTCGCTATTCTACAAGTAAGTCAGTACTTACAACTTGCAACGTTTTGAGCCACCCTAATCTACTTGAGCAATGGTTTCAGCGGTTCACATTTGTCACCAGTAAATTTGTCCGTCATAGCAACCTGATGACACTGTCGTCAGCGTCTGCACAAGCCTGATTACCTCGCCTCTGTTTGTATTGCGGTTGCTGCTCCTGTTGTTCCGACTTATGTTGCTTGCTGATTGTGTATCCCACATGAAGTTGGACGATTACAGTGATGTGAGTGTAAATTTCTTTGGCATCGCAGTTGCCGTAAAAATCTGTGAGTATTAGTTTGAAATGAAAACAAAGAAATGAGGGAGAGTGAGGAGGAGATTAAAAGCGAGGTAGAAACACGTATAAATTTTAATGCTTTACCTTATAATGAAAAGTTTGTTTGTTCGCATTCCTGTCGATTATACCCATACATATGCATGTGTATGCACGGGTTATGCAGCTGAAGGTATGCTTTTAAAACTTTTTGTAAAAAAATTTCTTCACAACTTTTGCAATGCGGAGTGCTTTGATGTACGCACTTACTTGTTGACTAGAAATGGCGTAAGAAAAGTAAAATAAAAAAGCTGAGACTGGAGAAACGTCTTGATTTATGCACATAATTAAATTAATATATTTCTTTGCCAAGTTGTATTTCTTTAAAGGTAATTATAAATTAAAATTCGGTGCGCATTTAACTCCAACGACTTCAAGTTATGTAACTTGCACTGACTTCAACGTTCCACTTCTGATATCGTATGCACCACCTTGAGAACAAAGTTTCCGGTATATACACAGAAAAGTCAAAATACAGGTTTATGGTATTCCTCAAAATCTATTTTATCGCCTACCCATCAACGGCAACGCTTTTATGCCAGCGTTTGATCCAGCGCTCGAAACATTTCTGAAACTCTATTTTCGGTATAGCCATCAGAGCCGTCTTCGATTTTTCTATTACTTCCTGTGGGCTGTTAAAACGCGTTCTCATTTCGGGTTTTTGACTCGATCAAATCGGAATGCGATGACTGTTCATTTTTCAAAAATTCACGGAAAATCATGGAGCTGTGCGACAGAGCGTTATCATGGTGCAAAATGCACGAGTTCTCTTCTCTCAAACCCTATCTTTTTTTTTGCGAACTGCCTCGCGTAAACGCCTCGTTAAATATATAATATATCTGGCACTTACACCCTTTCTGGGTGTTTGGCCGAGCTCCTCCTCCTATTTGTGGTGTGCGTCTTGATTTTGTTCCACAAATGGCGGGACCTACAGTTTTAAACCGACGGCAAAAGGCACATATGTTTTTATGAGGTGCTTTTTCATGGCGGAAATCACTCGGAGGATTGCCATTGCTTGCCGAGGGGCAAGCGCTACTAGAAAAAACGTTTTCTGCATTTTGGTGTTTCACGGAGATTCAAATCTACGTTCTCCGAACTCCGAATGGTAGTCACGCGTCAACCCATTCGGTTGCAGCGGCCGCCAAATAATAGTCTTTATTAACTGCCAGACCTTCTGGCAAAAATTAGTGGCCGTTGTAATCCAAAAAAAAGTGAGCGTCGCTTTCTTGTTTGACTGAAAACGGCTTTTTTGGTCATGATTCATCCGAAGCCCTCCACTCACTCGCCTGATGCCTAGATTGCGTATTGTACTCATAACCCCACGGCTCGTCTTCAGTAATAATGCATTTGATGAATGTTGGGTCGGACTCAGCCTTGGAAATCATGTCGTTGGCGATGTCTACGCGGTCGTTTTTTCCGGTCTTTTGCGACTAATTTTGTGCAAACCCAAATCATTAATTACATGTCCTGAACGGATCCAAAAGCAATGTTCAAGTTCTCTGCCAGCCAGCCCTCTGATGGTTAATTTGCATCTTGATGCTTCTTGTGCTTGATCAACTCTTTATTCACTTTATTGGAATTTTCAGCAGTTTTCGATGTCGACAGCTGTTCACTAAGCTCGTCATCCTCGATGGATCACGATCTCTTCTGAAGCGTTCATGCCACTCGTAACCGACTGTTTTCTTGAGAGCATCATTAGAGAAACTGTTTAGCTATTCAACATTTTTAAAGTTTTCGGACCATGGAATCCATTTTAAACGCCAAATTGAATACAAGTTTATTGCTGCGAATTCAAATGCAGAGGTAGATTTACTCAAGACGGGCATAACTTTTACAAATGTCAAGCAATGGCGATAATATTTTGTTAAGAACGTTAATCACAAATGTGGCAACCTGCCAAAAAAAAAATCAGAGCTCAGATCAGGTGACATAGAGCGTCACAGCTCTATTTTGTCTAAGTAACAAATGCCTGTGGCCAATAAGCGTTTGGAATTTGATTAGCAGATTATATGGATTTGACATATTTGATCTGGAAGTTAGAGTTGGAAATTATTAAAAATGCTCTAGAATTTTCGAAAATTGAATTATTAGCCGAAAAGTTGGAGCTGCTTAGAAGCCGTTTCTTTGACTCTATGAGACTAGTTTTTGTAATGCCCCCCTTAAGAATAAGAGCTACGTCAACCATCCAGAAACAAAGCAAATGTTGAAGCATGAAATCGCGCTTGCCATTGGTGAGGTGAATGTCGAAACTTGCGAAAATGTGTGGAAAAATTTGGTTGATAGACGGAACTATATAAAGCCTACCGTGGGAGTCAGCTGAATGGTAAAGTTAGGTTTGGTTAGATTAAGATGTAGTGGTTGCCCAATATGGGACACATTCGACCACTTGCCGAATTTGTTCTAATCGCCCAATACCAGTGTGAACTTTTCACAAATTTTAGAAGATCTCTGATCTTCTCAGTGTTGAGATCTTCTGAATTATGAAAAAAATTATCTACCTAATAGGACTATGTTTAAGTTCGTGCGGTTTTTTTTCGAAATTTGAAGCTTTATTGACGTAAAATGGTTACAAATTTAATATTCAAAGTATTGTCAATCGCTTACTACTACTTTTTCCCATCTTTCTGGCAATTCACGGATTCCCTTTGTGAAAAATTCGGTCGGTTTTGCCGCAATCCACGAATCGATCCATTTTTTGACTTCATCGTAATTACGGAAGTGCTGGTCAGCCAGGCCATGTTGCATCGATCGGAAGAGATAGTAATCGGATGGCGCAAGGTCTGGACTATACGGCGGGTGGGGTAGGACATCCCATTTGAGCGTTTCTAAGTATGTTTTGACCACTTGTGCAACATGTGGCCGAGCATTGTCATGTTGCAAAATAACTTTGTCGTGTCTATCGGCGTATTGCGGCCGTTTTTCTCGCAGTGCTCGGCTCAAACGCATCAATTGTCGTCGGTAGACATCCCCCGTAATCGTTTCATTCGGTTTCAGTAGCTCATAATACACAACACCCAGCTGGTCCCACCAGATACACAGCATAACCTTCAGGCCATGAATATTCTGCGCCGACGTCGATGTTGAAGCATGGCCAGGGTATCCATACGTTGCCCGACGTTTTGGATTGTCGTAATGGACCCACTTTTCATCGCCAGTCACAATTCGATGCAAAAAACCCTTTCTTTTGTGCCGTTGAAGCAGTTGTTCGCATGCCATAAAACGGCGTTCAACGTCTCTTGGCTTCAATTCATACGGCACCCAATGGCCTACCTTTCGGATCATTCCCATGGCTTTTAAACGTTTGGAAATGGTTGATTGATCAACTCCCAAAGTTTTTGCAACCTCTTCTTGCGTTTGAGCCGGATCTTGATCGAACAATTCCTCCAATTCGGTATCCATGAACTTTGGCGGCGCACCCTCGCGTTCTTCGTCTTCCAAGCCAAAATCACCACTTTTAAAGCGTGCAAACCACTTCTGGCACGTTCGCTCAGCTAGAGCATGCTCACCATAAACTTCCACCAAGATACGATGACTTTCGGCTGCTTTTTTCTTCATATTAAAATAATGCAGAAGAATTCCCCGCAAAAACACATTATTTGGCACGAAATTCGACATTTTCAAGTGTGGTAAAAATATTGTTGTTTACGCTTCAAATAAAAAACTTATACTGACGTTTGTGCCTTACGACAGTAGCTCTCCAATGAATGTTTGGAAATGTGGATCGATGGAATAATAATCAAGTTACGCCATCTGTTGTAAAACCGCACGAACTTAAACATAGTCCTATTAAAACGGTGAATCTTCGCCTCGATGGAGCAGAACAGTGACGCAGAAGGTACAAAATAGGAGTTTTGCATTAGTAGTTCTAGTGTTTCTTCACCATTAGCTGTGCAATTGCTATACTTTTTTGTAAGAAAGCTAGAGCTGTTAGGACTCATTGACAATACTTTACAAAAGGCAAGTTATACGAAACGGCTGGGCAAGAGCCAAAGAACTGCACTTTCATGCTTCACCAGCGCTTTAGGGACCACCCCTACTAAAGCGCTCGAGGTACTAGTCAACTTTCCTGCTCTAAATCTGCTAGGAAAACACGTGGCCACAACTTCAGTGCTTCAATTTTACAATATAGCGTTATGGAGGACCCGGCGGTTCGGCCACGCTTCTATACTACATACTATGAATAGTTATAACCATGAAATCGGCTACTCTTTCTCGAAACCCACCTTCGACAGACTCTTCAGGGCTACCATCCCATCAAGAAAAGCGTGGCAGACTCAAAGGTCATGGAAAAGAGGAGAAAATAATTTCTACACGGACTGATCCAAGCTAGAAAATAAAGTAGGCTATGGAATTTTTTGAAAAGAATTATGATTAGAATTATCTATCCGACTTCCGGACTAATGTAGTGTCCGCCCACACACCGCAACAAAAACTACGACAAACATCTTCTCGGACAGACAGGCGGCCATCAAACCAATGGAGGTAGTAATACTAAGATCAAAGATTGCTCAGGAATGCCTGGCAGCTCCTAATGATATTAGCACCGTATTAAAGGTCAACTTTATATGGGTTCTGGGACAGAAAATCTCAAAGCCGATGAGCTAACCAGAAAAGTTACTAATCTTTCTCTGCTTGAAAACAGAGGCAACATAGCAGTCCCTATGGCAACTTGCAAATTAAGGTTAAAAACTAATTTTCTTCAGGAGGCCAATAGGTACTTATTGTACAATCAGGTTAATTTGGTCGCAAATAGATAAGAGAAGATCAGGAGAGTTGCTTAAACTATCAAGAGAGAACATCTCGAATTTCGTGGCTTGTGCCAACGGTCATTGGCTGTTAGGTAGGCACTCCTCTAGGCTAGGAATATTTGCGCATGAATACTGAAAAAGTTGTAGAGACGAGGAAGAGGAAGAAACAGTAGAACACTGCCTTTTTAATTGTCCAGCCTAGTCCAGATAGGAGTAGAGCAAGGTTATTAGGAAAATACCATTTCGAATATCTAACGGAACTATCCGGTGTTGGGACAAAACCTATCCTACGCTTCATAAGAGCGTCTAACTGGTACAATGAAAAGTAACAGTAAGGTTGTCGTGTTATTACACAGTAGTACCACAACGGACCTACATGGTCTAGGTGTGTTTGGCTGCTCTAAGCCGACTGCCACGAAAACTTAACCTAACCTATGTTGGCCTACGAAATGCTTTCCATCTTTTGATAAAAGCCTCTCTTAGGCGATCTTTTACTTAAATTTGCCTTGGCAGTCGTTATATTCGTCCAAAGAGTTGGAGCTCTTTGCTTTGTTTCCCGCATTCGCTTCTCTAGTTAGCTATATCAGTGAACTACTCTGGGGGTTTCAGTTTCCTCTTTTTCGCTCTTAAACGGCAAACTGCTTTTGCCAGGCCGTGGAGTCAGCTGCTCAACGATTGAATAGAGCCGAAGCTCTAAATTAATGCGTCCTTTACTTACAGCCGCATTTAATTACCACCCTTACCTTTAATTTTCTTCAAACGTTTCCTCTTTAAGTTATATTAGAATATAGAATTAAGTTCACTGAGTTCAATCTCGTATTAAATACTTTAGTTCGTACTGACTACGGAATGACCTTTTTGGCAATGTTTTGCCCCCGACTTGTGAGCTATTTAATTCATTACCTTTTTCTGTCGTCTGTGGCAGCAAGTTTGTGCATGGGGTGCATTTGAAGGCTTAGGTAAAAGCGTTTTTAATGGCTTCTTATTTATATGTGGATACATGCATGCAAATTAATTATTTCTTGTTTGCTTATCCTCTGAGCCATTGGGCAAGACATAAGCAATTTAGTCATTTTCTAGAAAGCCTTTTTAGGTCTCCCTCGCTTTGTTCTTCGGGCCGTACAAATTACACAGAATTTTAATGGCAAGTAGGCCATTACAATAAAATGCTTATTTTTTTATTATTATTATTTTTTTTTATTATTATTGTTTTTTGTTTTTGTTTTTTATTTTTTTTGTTTTTAATTTTCGCAACATGTCATTCCTGGGGCTTATTTGTCTGATAAGTACATACTTAGGTACTTGGATACTTAGCAGCGAATGTTAGCGAATATTTTTTGCATCCACTGGACCGGCGTCATCAATCAGTTATTTGATAGATTAGATTATTGGCTTTTGTGCGGGTCATTTGGCGTAATCGTCATTTGGATTTTTATTGGATTTCTAGGTAAATGTGTATGAATGCATGTATGAGGTGGTGTGCTAGTGTGCGTGTTTACCAAACAGTTCTCGTTTACTTGATGCTTTGTCTTATTTTCATGCTAAAATGGTAATTTATTATTGTTTGTATTTACTTGGAATTAATTTTGGGTATTTTTTACCGAAATAAAAAAAAGAAATATATAAGTAAGTATATATTAACATAAATAAAGGGTGATCTGATTGGAGGTACTTTTTCCAACAATTTTTTTTTGACAGATCACGCGTGACTACTGTCAAACTAACTACATAATTTTGTTCAGTATTCATTGACATTTCAAGCCTCCGCAAAGGTAGGCACCCTGTCGTGGTGCAGGGGCTTAGACGAAACATTAATTAGACCTTATCAAAGGATGGTAGTGTGCCCGCTTACGTACACTCCAATATCGAGCGAGTGCACTCCACATTCCTATGGTTTGGACTGCCTTTTCGAACGATGACCAAGTTCTGCCAATCGGAGGAGCAAACTTTTTGAAAAAACTCTGGGTCGGAACAAAGTGTAATACGACCCGTTCCGAAGTTCAGCCTGGTTGGGGATCCAGATTTAAAAATAGCCCAGACGCGAACGGAGTGCTCTGGATACTTGGCAACTTCCGGTTCTCTCTAGGTATATACCAGTGTATATGGACCTCTGTGCAGGTGGACCCCAACACTTGTGGGACCAAAAATGAGCGAAATTTTCAAAAAAGAAAAGGTTGGTCCTCCTAAAAAACCGAGTGCGGCAGCGATCAGACTGCCAGTGAGAAGAGAAAGAGGGAGCTTCGGCGATAGGGCTGGTCCTAGTACAAGTGCTGCAGGAGGCAGTGGGGGGAAAGGAGGACTAGAAAACCCGGACTCCAATCATTTTACGGCGAGTAGGTGGCCATTGAGTCACCAGGCAGCTCAAAACAGGTTGCAAAGAGAGACTCCGTAAGCATGTCCTTCCCTCAGGCAGGCCTATTGTGGAAAGAAAGCAGCCATGATGGTCTATTCTAAGTTAAGAGATCTACCAGCCGGTCAATTAACAGAGGAACAGGTCAGGTCTGTTGAATGGGAAGAGAGGGTAGTATCCAGCTTGGGAAAACCGGCAAATACTGCTCCAAAAAGACAAAGATCGGCTGAGCACAAGGGGGAAGGACTCGTCGAAAAACCTAAAACCGGTGGCCATAAGTACCCGTTGTTTAGTTAAGTAGGAATTCGGTGGAAAAAATGCGGTTTTGTTTTAATGAGCAACTGCGCTCATTGTGGGATTAAAGGCAAGAAGGTAGCCGAGTAACTGGCGCGAGGAAGATCAGTAAAAATATGTGTGGTACCGTAACTCATGTGATTGTCTTAGCTGGCTCATATTTAGGTTTAAAAATAACTGAGTGGGTCAAATTAACAGGGAATAAGTATTATCGAAAATATAAGCGATCTCAAGCAGGCGAAGTTATTTGGATATTCCTAACAAATGAAAGGCATTAAGTAAGACTGACTCTAAAGCAGATCTCGCTTTGGCTACTTAATCGATCTAAGATTTCGGGTTTAATTGGCTTGATGCGCATGAATGAATTAGTCACGCACCAACTCATTCAGCTACGGCGGCCTCTTTAAGAATATTACGTTAGTGGAAATGCGCTCGCCTGCTTCATTGGTGTTGGGTCCATTGAATAAAAAACAAAATAGACTCGTATATGAAGGAACGATTTAGAGTCTCAGATAAAATAAATCTAATTCAACTTTTTGTTCCAAATTAGAATGGTCGTTAATTTTGTCTGCAATATCTACGGGTGACAAACATTTTTTTAATTTCTTTTTTCATTTTACTTTTTCTTTTTCTCAATCTTCCTCTTTATTTTCTATTTTCTATTTCCTCTGCCCATTCCTGTTCCATTTTCTTTTTCATTTCCCCTTTTCCCTTTCGTTTCTCTTTCCCAGTCCCTTTCCTTATCCTTATCCTTATCCTTATCCTTATCCTTATCCTTATCCTTATCCTTATCCTTATCCTTATCCTTATCCTTATCCTTATCCTTATCCTTATCCTTATCCTTATCCTTATCCTTATCCTTATCCTTATCCTTATCCTTATCCTTATCCTTATCCTTATCCTTATCCTTATCCTTATCCTTATCCTTATCCTTATCCTTATCCTTATCCTTATCCTTATCCTTATCCTTATCCTTATCCTTATCCTTATCCTTATCCTTATCCTTATCCTTATCCTTATCCTTATCCTTATCCTTATCCTTATCCTTATCCTTATCCTTATCCTTATCCTTATCCTTATCCTTATCCTTATCCTTATCCTTATCCTTATCCTTATCCTTATCCTTATCCTTATCCTTATCCTTATCCTTATCCTTATCCTTATCCTTATCCTTATCCTTATCCTTATCCTTATCCTTATCCTTATCCTTATCCTTATCCTTATCCTTATCCTTATCCTTATCCTTATCCTTATCCTTATCCTTATCCTTATCCTTATCCTTATCCTTATCCTTATCCTTATCCTTATCCTTATCCTTATCCTTATCCTTATCCTTATCCTTATCCTTATCCTTATCCTTATCCTTATCCTTATCCTTATCCTTATCCTTATCCTTATCCTTATCCTTATCCTTATCCTTATCCTTATCCTTATCCTTATCCTTATCCTTATCCTTATCCTTATCCTTATCCTTATCCTTATCCTTATCCTTATCCTTATCCTTATCCTTATCCTTATCCTTATCCTTATCCTTATCCTTATCCTTATCCTTATCCTTATCCTTATCCTTATCCTTATCCTTATCCTTATCCTTATCCTTATCCTTATCCTTATCCTTATCCTTATCCTTATCCTTATCCTTATCCTTATCCTTATCCTTATCCTTATCCTTATCCTTATCCTTATCCTTATCCTTATCCTTATCCTTATCCTTATCCTTATCCTTATCCTTATCCTTATCCTTATCCTTATCCTTATCCTTATCCTTATCCTTATCCTTATCCTTATCCTTATCCTTATCCTTATCCTTATCCTTATCCTTATCCTTATCCTTATCCTTATCCTTATCCTTATCCTTATCCTTATCCTTATCCTTATCCTTATCCTTATCCTTATCCTTATCCTTATCCTTATCCTTATCCTTATCCTTATCCTTATCCTTATCCTTATCCTTATCCTTATCCTTATCCTTATCCTTATCCTTATCCTTATCCTTATCCTTATCCTTATCCTTATCCTTATCCTTATCCTTATCCTTATCCTTATCCTTATCCTTATCCTTATCCTTATCCTTATCCTTATCCTTATCCTTATCCTTATCCTTATCCTTATCCTTATCCTTATCCTTATCCTTATCCTTATCCTTATCCTTATCCTTATCCTTATCCTTATCCTTATCCTTATCCTTATCCTTATCCTTATCCTTATCCTTATCCTTATCCTTATCCTTATCCTTATCCTTATCCTTATCCTTATCCTTATCCTTATCCTTATCCTTATCCTTATCCTTATCCTTATCCTTATCCTTATCCTTATCCTTATCCTTATCCTTATCCTTATCCTTATCCTTATCCTTATCCTTATCCTTATCCTTATCCTTATCCTTATCCT
Source organism: Anastrepha obliqua (assembly GCF_027943255.1). Lineage (NCBI taxonomy): Eukaryota > Metazoa > Arthropoda > Insecta > Diptera > Tephritidae > Anastrepha > Anastrepha obliqua. The sequence goes on from NC_072894.1 coordinate 8,368,636, forward strand.
TATCCTTATCCTTATCCTTATCCTTATCCTTATCCTTATCCTTATCCTTATCCTTATCCTTATCCTTATCCTTATCCCTATCCTTATCCTTATCCTTATCCTTATCCTTATCCTTATCCTTATCCTTATCCTTATCCTTATCCTTATCCTTATCCTTATCCTTATCCTTATCCTTATCCCTATCCTTATCCTTATCCTTATCCTTATCCTTATCCTTATCCTTATCCTTATCCTTATCCTTATCCTTTAAACCATTTACAAAAAGATCGAAAGAGGTCAGCGCAGCTTTGTCCGATTTGCTCTACAATCTCTTCATTTTAACGAGCCATGCCCATCTTATGGGGCCCATTGTATGTTAAGAAATTAAAAATCACTTTTCTCAAGGCCAACACTCACAGCAGGCGTATACACATACGCAGAACGTTATGGGCCTACTAAAACCTCAAGCAATCATCAACATTGATAAACATGAAACGACTGAACGCCTGAAGCCTCACAGCAGTGATAGGTCTGTAGGAGAACAAGCAGCCAAAATGGGCATCCCTTCCAACACATACTGTCACAGTTGCAAACAACCGGAGAAAAAGGCAACAAGCTTCATTTTCTTCTGTGAATGCCCTGCGCAATGGAAGGACAGAATGTTAATCCTGGGCAAACCGCTGTTGGAGAGTCTCGAAGAACTGTCTGGCTCAGATGTCAACAACCTGATAAGGTTCCTGAACCGCACAGACTGGGTATAGTCTTGCTGCAAAGAACTGTTAAACAAGTTGGTTACAAAGCTGTAGTGACAAAATGGTGCGGAAGCGCTGGTTGGATTCTGGATGAATCACCACTTTAACCAACCAACCGTACTCACACTCACTGATGTTTATCTGTGACATTGTCCGTAGTTTTATTGATTATCTAGATCTACTGAAGTATACGAGCTTCAATATTCCTCAAAAGGTTTTGCGTTTTCACTTTGCATTGTATATTAAAATTTTTAAATCAAATCATTTAAATAATGAATCATGTAAATAATATAATTTTTCATAGTCTCATTCTTGATTTCACTCTTGCCAGATTTCTAATTTTGTCTACGCTGACCTTGAATTACTTTCAGAATCTTTTATTTAATTTTTATTTTTTTCCTCTAATCTGCAAGGCTTGTAACCATAGCCTGAATAAATGAAATGAAATAAAAATTTGCTAAAACTTCAAATATGTTGCCTGCGTTTTTGAGAATTTAAACTCGCTTCGCACAGCGCGTCCTCCTTTAATTGTTGGTCATGAGCGCTTAAATTCATAATTCGCGCAAACTTTCCTGGCGCTGAATGATAACAGTTATGGAAAAGGCGGCTGCTAAACGTATTTATTCATGCAGAACAAAGTGTAGGTGGTACGTGAAATTAAGGTGACCGTAAAAGTGAAAGCAATTACCAACACGCGCTAACCTGATGTTGACTTATTACGCATATGCCTATGCATATTTACACATACGAGTATGTAAGTATACAGTAGGTTCTGTTTTTATGCGGCTTTTTTTTATGCGGTTTTGAAATAGTGCGGTTTTTTTTTAAATTACAAAATGCATGTCGACCTATCGGGAATTGTACATATAAACAAGATTCTAAACCAGCTAAGCAAAAACTCATCACAGATTCATGCGGCCTATGGAACGTATCTATAGTTATAATATGGGACTAGTGCCCTTTTTTATGCGATTTTATTACATTATTTCAGATTTATGCGGTTTTAGCATTTGAAACGTATCTATAGTTTTACTATAGAACTAGTAGCTTTTTTTATGCTGTTTTTTTTTTATGCTGTTTCTTGCGGAACGTATCTACCGCATAAAAACAGAACCTACTGTATGTGCAAATGTGTGTATTTATGCAAAACCACTCACCATTCAACATCCAATACGAGTACATATAAAATGGTACCGTCGTTTGCTTTTGTGAACGTACAGGTAGAATGGCGAAGGCGAGTGCCACGTGATTTTTGGGTCAATTTCGCATTTTGCGCAGGGAAGGAAAAATTAATGACTTTAGGCAACTGCAACGGTTAGGTACACACACTCAGAAATTTGGGCATATTTAAAAGACAGGAATATATTAATATAATTGTTTAACAGGTTTGTAGGTCATTTTAATTTAACTCGGCTATGTGAAAGAGGGACACATTTTCCACATGTAAGCAATTAAAAACAAAACAAACAAAATCTAATTCAAACTGACAATGTTTGTGGGTTAGATTAGGTTGGACGGCCAAACTTGAGCTGCTTTCATTTTGGTCGGCTAGCCATGTGAAAAAGTGCCTATGGAAATGTCGGCGTCACGTTTTGTATAAAGCGAATGATGTGTTATACTCTTCTTTTACCCTGTTGCGGCAGAAATCCTTGGGCGGTGAAATCATCCTTTCACCGTGTTTACCCAGCAAAACTACCTGTTATTATGCCGTCTGCAAGGTGATGGAAAAATTTTCAAATGAGCGCGTACCGTTTCATCGAATTCTGGACAGGTTGGTTCCTTATTTGCTGTTAATCGATCTACGCTCGTTTTTACAAGGCAACAGTGTCACGCCAGTCCTTTAGGCAAAGTTTACTATGAGTAATTCCTGCAGACTCAGGGCTGTTGCATGGCACATGCAAGGGCAAGCTTGAAGTGGCTCAAAAATTGTGTTGATTTTTGATCATTTTTTTCTTGGCAGTTTTGTGCATTTTTTCCATATACGAGTAATGAATGCTCGACATTTTTTCTAACTATACGGAAGAAAAAACCAAACACCGTCAGTAAAAAAACAAAAACAAAAATAAAATCTTGTTGTTAAAATTCAATCAATTTTCTTTCCACTTCAAACTTGGACTTTATTATTTCAAAATTTCATCATCATCTATGGCAATACAGTCTTGTGTACAGATCATTGCTTCCATTCAAAAACTTATGCCAGCATTTATTGTCGCGAATCCAGAACAACAGCCTCGGATATCAAAATTTAATCGGCTATAAAAATCGGCTCGAAATTTTTCAAAAACTTTGATTAAAAACTTTGAAATTTTATTAAATGTAGATCCAATAATATCCGGTTTTTTATGGTACTGTCCTTAGTTTGAAATTTTCACATGTAAATGAAGAAAAATACGAAAGAAAAAACGAAGATTTGTAACATCAAGACGAGTACAGTGGGAGATATCGTAAAACGATACGGAGATGAAGGCAGATTTGACTACATGAAACAAAAGGGTCAACAAAAAAAATTGTCTTTCCGTGAAAAGCGTGTGCATATTCTGGGTAAAATCAAGCGTCAACCGAAGTTAGATGCGCCAAACTCGGCGCGATGTCTTGTCATTATTTGGAGAGAACGTACCGCCTCAAAACCATTTGTCACATCTAGGACATACTAGGAAGCTGCTGTTGAATTTTGCTAAGAAGCACATAAAACATGATGCAACTTGGTGGAATGATGTGATTTTCTTAGATGAGCACAAATTTAACTTATTCGGTAGTGACAGGAAAGTTATGGTTTGGCGGGAGCCCAATGAGGAGCTGAAACCACAGCAATTGAAACCGATGGTAAAGCACGGCGGTGGGCCTGTGATGGTTTGGCGGTGTATTTCATTCAAAGGAGTCATCAATTTAGTTCTTATGGAAATGATTGTGAGTAAGGAAATATATTTGTCTCTGAGATTTTTACACCAAAAATTAACAGCCAGCCCAAATTGGAGGAGAATCGCGGGCCAAACACCAACGGCTGGGGAATAAGTTCGTAGACCTTACCGACGACTTTTATTTAAAAAAAAAGCAATAATTATATCACTAAGTTAGTCACTTATATATGCGTCATTGCTCTTTACAACCTCATCCCACCTCTCGACCGATTAGCAGATGCCGTTCCGCCAAAAATCACATGGTCTGGTCTTAAATAAATTTTTGAGCCAGTTTTGTTCTTTGTTATCGAAGGTAACGCCTTTCATATGGTTTGACAGGAAGCGGAAGAGCGGAAAAGAAGGTAATCGGTCGGTACAAGGTCCGGAGAATACGGTGGATGCTAAAGGATCTCCTATTCGAGCTTTTGGAGTGCGATTTTGAGGGCTTGTGCAACATAGGGCCCGGCGTTAGTATGGTTTGACCATGTCGATCAGGTGTTTTAGTCGAATAGCCTCCTTGTTGACCGTATCATTCTTTTCGAGCATTTCCCAGTGCATCATACCTTCCAAGTCCCACCAAACACATGCCATGATCTCCTTTGGATGGGCGAGGAGCTGATTCCACCACACCTAGTTGGGATAATGCGAGACAGTCTTGCGCTGGCACACATACCAACATTGGGAGAAGAGCACAAGTGGTTCTCATACCAAAAGTAGGAAAAAAGAACTATTCACTGGCTAAGTCTTCATACCAATCAGTCTCACCTCCTTTTTATCGAAAGCAATGGAGAAGATTATCGATAATGAAATCAAGTCAAACACTCTGCGTATAGCAACTCTCCATCAAAACCAACATGGGTACAGGGCAGGAAGGTCTGCAGACACTGCGCTATACCGGCTATGCATGGAGATCTTAAGTGTCTTTGACTGTGAGGAAACAGTTCTCGGGCACTACATAGAAAAGAGAAACGTGCTGAGACCTATATGCATCTAAAAACATGGAAGTGCTAAAGCTGCAGCTCCCCCGAGATGATATCACTGAGGTGATAAAATTCGAAAAGATGTTCAGAATTGAACTGAACAATAAGTTGAATTAGAGCAAACCTGCATTTGAAAAAACTCCAGGAGTGCACCCTGCACTGGTGCGCAGATGGCTCAAAGGCCCCAGAAGGCATAGGCGCTGGAATTTACGGCCTCAGAACCAAACTGTCTCTTTCGATGGGTAGTTTTCCAAGCATCTTCCAAGCGGAGATGTATGCCATTTGGCTATGTGCAAAGATAAACTTAGACAGGAATGTCTGGAATGAGTGAATTGCCATTGTGAGTGACAATCAGGCGCGGCACTCATAGCCTTATCGTCCAGTGAGATCAAATTCTCACTGGTACTTGAGTGTATCGAGAAACTAAATCTACAAGGAATGCACAATTGCAACCGCTAATTTGGGTTCCAGGACACAGAAGTATAACTGCGAACGAAGTAGCGGATGCATTGGCGAGAGAGGCTGCGGCCTCGCCCTTGATGGGACCCGAGCCCTTCCTTACCATGGGACAACACACCATCAAGGAGCAGCTCAGCAGTGAAGCGCTAAGGCTAAGGGAGGTTTGCTGATACCAAACAATAGGTCTACGCTCGGCGAAATACTTACTGGGAGGATACAACCAAAATAGGTTTAAGAAACTCATAACCCTCCCCAAGGATAATCTGAGAATGTTCACGGGCATCCTCACAGGCCACTGCAGACTGCGAAATCATCTGCACATGATTGGGATTTGCCGTTTTTGTGACCAATCACACGAGACACCAATGAATCTTCTCCTGGAATGTAGCACTATAGCGCGGAGAAGGTTGAATCATCTTAGCCAATTGCAGCCAGAGGAAAAGCACATCTCCAGAGTAATCCAACCCAGCTCTATCCAGAATTTAATAAGGGAACTGGGCTTGGATGAGATACTGTGAAGTGTAGAGGTCACAAAAGACTATGAGGTCGAAGTGCAAACCTCATTCATATATCTAGTATCTATCTATCTATACCCAACACAATACTTATATATGCGGCCACCGTAGCCAAATGGGTTTGTGCGTGACTACCTTACGGGAGTGCGTAGGTTCAAATTTCCGGACATGAAACACCAAATGCTAGAATAAGTTTTTGGTAATAACAGTCGCCCCTCGGCAGGCAATGGCAAACCTCCCAGTGTATTTCTGCCATTAAAAATCTCCTCATGAAAACATATCTGCCGTTCGGAATCGGTTTGAAACTGTACGTCCCGACACTTGTGAAAAATAACAAAACGCACCGCACAAATAGGAGCAGAAGCTCGGCCAAATACCTAACAGAAGTGTACGCGCCAATTATTTATTGTTTTATTTTATGAAGAAGAAGATTAGGCGCCTGAGGCAAATGGTTATCACAAGCAAACATTTGACTGTTCAATCAATAAATTTTGAAGTTCTAAATTTATTTCGTTTTATCCATATCCCATCGTTTGAATTTCTCCATTTTGCCTTTTCAAAGTACGGAACTAGCAAAATTTTATTTTTATTTTCTAGGGTATTGCGTTGTAATGGGGCTCATTACATGGAGGTTTCACTGTATTCCTGCATAACATCTATTTTCTCATTTCGAAAAATTACTGCTAATTTGATATATTTCCCATTCTAAGCAATCAAGTTGCCCACATATTTAATTACCTTATTTGCAATTGAGTTGTTAGAATGGAACAATAAACTGCTTAAGAGAAAATAATAATTACAAAACCCAGTCCACTAAACGCGGTTAACAATGGAAAAGGTATGGCGCAAGTTTTTTTTAATTTTTTTTCTGAATTTTGAATTTATAACTTTAGATTGCCACCGGCAAGCACAATCGACCACATTAAACGTCGACGTATATATGCAATTACTCGCATGAGTATTAAATCATTGCAAACAACTGCTTTAGGGGCAAAGTAAGCACATACCGGGCACATAATACATACGAGTACAATTCGCATAAGCAGCATAAGTTCGTTGGTACTAACACATTTTGTATGACCACCACCAGGGATTCGTGTAGAACTCGTATCCGCTTTAACACTTGTTGAATGCAAGGGGAGTATTTCTGTTGTACATATCGCAAATTTCAAAAAGTTAAGTAAAACAAAGTTAATAGAATAAAACATTTCATATGACCAACAACTAGCAGCCACAGAAAGCCATTGTTGCCGAGAAGGCGTTCGGTTGGAAAATTGACCAACGCAGCTGAGAGTAAATCGTGCAGGAGGGCTGTTGCTGGCTGTTGATTTTACTGAAGAGTGAGTGAAAAAGAGTTTCGCATTTAACGCTTAAAATACTGGGTTGAGGAATAAGTTCAAAGTTCTTTTACTTTACAACGTTTGTTTTGCTGTTTGGCAAAGGGACGTTCGACAGAACTCTTTCTGCTCTACAAAACTATGTATTTTAATTGTATTTTTGAGTTATTTAATTTTTTATTAGTTTTGAGTGTGAGAAATGGAATTCCCAAGAGGCAAACATCAACATTTTCGACACCTGCTCTTCTTTGCTTTTCATCGAGGTCAAAAAGCTGCCGAAGCAACCGAAGCAGCCCAAGTAATTTGCGACGTGTATGGAGAAGGTGTGGGCAAAAGGTAAGGTGAATCTATTTGTCAAACTTTGCGGGATTAAAATTTCGCTCTAGTTATTTTTTTCATGAGTTGGCAGCACTGTTAATAACATCTGGGCCAACTTTCATGTGAATGACATTATCAGTAATATATTTACGCTTGTGTTTACCAAACGACCAAGAGTGCAGTTTTCGATTTTTACAATGTCTGATTTGATTGAGCAGAGAAGTGCCATCAAATTTTGTTTGCGGAAATGAAATTTCGGCTGCGGAAACGTTTACCATCTTGCAGAAGGCATTTGGTGATTCGACCATGTCGCAGAAAAATGTTTATAAGTGGCACAAGGACTTCAAAGAGGGTCGAGAACGTGTTGATGACTTGGAGCGCTCCGGACGACCATCGACGTCAACAGATGACCAACACGTCAATAAAGTGAAGGAGTTAGTGCTCAAAAATCGTCGGTTGACTGTTAAAGACCTTACTGATATGATCGGAATATCAGAAGGATCTGTGAAAACCATTTTGCAAGACCATTTGGGTCTACGAAAATTCAAATCTCGTTTGGTACCGAAAACTCTCAATTTCTTGGAAAAAAGTCGTCGCGTTGTTGTATGTGAAACAATGCTTTCAGACTATCAGGACAAGCTCAAATTCATCATTACGGGAGATGAGACTTGGATTTATGCTTACAACCCTGAAACAACCGACCAATCAAGCGAATATCGTGCTAAAGGCGATGCCAGACCGAAAAGAGTACGTCAAAGTCGTTCAAAAATAAAGGTCATGATGACAGTTTTTTTCGATTTTCGTGGTGTGGTGCACTGGGCACTCCTTCCACCTGGCCAAACTGTTAATAAGGAATATTATTTGAGAGTTATGCGTCGTTTACGTCAAGCAATTCGTCTAAAAAGACCAGAATTATGGGCCAACAACTCTTGGTTTTTGCATCACGATAATGCAGCGTCTCACACTGCACTCGTTCTTCGTGACCATTTCGCCAAAAATTCCACGCATATCGCTCCGCAACCACCGTATTTGCCTGATTTGGCTCCGTGTGACTTCTGGCAATTCCCAAAACTCACGAGACCACTCCGGGGAACGCGTTTCGAGTCGATTGAGGAGATAAAAGCTGATTCGAAGAAGGTGCTGATGACTATACCGGAAATGGACTATTTGGCATGTTTCGGGGATTGGAAAAATCGTTGGCATTAGTGTATTTCATCGAGAGGGGATTATTTTGGAGGGGATGAAAATGATTTACAAGAATAAATAAAGATTTTTCATTTTACAACCTAATTCACCTTACTTTTTGCCCACAGTATATATTCACTTTAGCTCGATAGGACCACCTTTTGCCTCGACAATAGCCTTCAAACGGTCTAAAAATGAGTTGCATGCTGCACGAATGTGATCTTGAGGTATTTTGGTCCATTCTCGTATAACCGCTTTTTTCAGCGCATCCATACTGGCATATTTTTTAGTCCTCACCTAGCTTTCCAAAATGGACCAGATGGAATAGTCCATCGGATTTGCGTCTGGCGAATTCAAAAGCCATTGTGTGGACGACATGAAGTGTGGAACACGAGCTTTATGAGACGGTGCCGAGTCCTATTGGAACGTCCATGGTCAACGACCGAAATGTTTGCGTGTCCACGGCTTTAAAGCAGCTTCTAAAACATTTTCCCGATAATAAGTCGCATTCACTTTGACACCAGGCTCGATAAAAACGATTGGAGAGCGTCCATCAGCGGTCACTGCGGCCCAAACCATTACTTGCGATGGGAAATTGCTTCAAGTGTTTATAAACTGCTCAATTGGGAAATTTGTTTCATCAGAAAACACAATGTTAGGATATTCGCCCCGTTCGTGCAAGCGCAACAACTCCTTTGCTCTTTCGCACCGAACTTTTTTTTGCTGAGGGGACAGATCGTGTACTTTTTGAAACTTGTAAGCCTTGACCTTGAGCTCATTTTTCAATATGCGTCGAATGCAGTCTTGCGATATTTTCAGTTCTTTGGCCATTTTTCTTCCACTTCGAGTATTGACGTGCAAAGGAATGCCAAAAAGTTGATATCGCTTGTCAAGGCATTTTATGCTCAAGCACCGTGCCGCATTATTCATGAAAATTAACTTGGTGACAAAATAACTGTTCAGTGTGGAGTGAAGCAAGGCAATATTTTTCTCCTACGTCGACATTTTTGCAATTTTCGTTTCCTTTCACTATTTTTTCTTTTTGCCATTTGCTAAACTTCTCATGTAACGATTTCGGCTTCTCCACTTTCACACTTCTTAAATCCACATTTTTCATCTCTACATAAACAACTATAGGGGAAATTCTGTTTCAATCGAGTCATCAATTGCACTTGTCTTACTATTTTTTGGATAAACTCAACCCTTGACCTCTTAGCACCAGACGCATGGCTATTTTCATTTGCCTTTTTTACTTCTTTTATGCATTTCTTGACAATCTTCTCATATTGCTTCGCTTTTCCTTTTTTCACTTTTACTTTTGAGCAACTACTTAGCCCTATTTTTGGTTTTAGAAGGCGCATGCCGTTTTTCGACAGCACTGCAAGAGTATTATATTTAAAATCTGTACTTTACCAATTGAGTATTTCTTCTCCCTTTTACACTCAGGTCGTATATATATGGCTTCGTAATGAGATAAAAAAATTTGAATGTGTTTTTGAATTTTTTACAGCTATTAAGTAGATGATTGCAAATCTCATGGAATTTTTGTTGTATCAAAGTTTGCATATTCTGTTCGAGAACGTTTTATATTTCCAGCCGATAACCTTTGCCAGGACCAAGACATGGTTGAAGTCTCCATCTTTTCAAGAAGAAACTGCGCGCACTGTTGACGAATTGTCAACGTTTTTGTTGCCAGCTGGTGCAAATCGCTTCGTCGACCAGGAACTCGGCGTGGGTATGGACCTTTCAGATCGAGACATTTTAGAGGTTGTCAGTACATCGACGATGGCTTCACGGCCAAGAACCGAGCTGTTTCCGGTAGAATGCTCTTAGCGAGTAAGGCCTTTAGCCTCTTGCGTTCAGCTCCGGACAGCTTCACTCAGTCACCGTGAGTCTTTCTAGTTTCTGGACCAGGTTCCAACAGAATTCTCTTCTGTTCCGTCAAAATAGACATTCCAGCCGACTTCTGGCTAGTTGCAGAACCCATATCCTTCCGCTTAGTGGTTGAAGAACCAGGTGCCCCTTCCCCGCAAGTCGAGGTCCATTTGCTCACTAGAGATGGGACCAACTGCCCCCTCAGCCAGTGATGGTTGTTTGCCGATATTGGAATACACATTTAATGGTGTGCGCTCCGTTTTTGTGTTTTTAAAACCTCCGATATGGTTTTTGAAGTGAAAAAATATGCAGTTTGGTCCCCATGAGTGCCTGCATGGAAAGGCTTATCGAAATTATAGGTTCGCTAGATCTTGTACGGAGTCCGCTATTAGACTTGACTCTGTTAATAGCTGTTATACCGTGAGCTTGAGCAGCTTTCTTGAGGTAATGATTTTGACCCCACCATAAGTTTCCAAGACCAGGTCTTCAAAATAAGAAGTGGAGACAAAATCTGTCACAGGGAGTGTCTCTTCTCCCGACCCCACAATCGGTAACTCAAAAACAGCAGAGGCATGTCCATACTGAGGAAGGGTTATTGATCCTACCGATAGACGCGCTACCCCGAAGGGCTGACCAATTTGCTGGCGTCATTAAGCCTACTAGTTAGGTAGCCTATCGACTGCCCAGGAATCGTAGAAAGTCTACTTTCAGCCTATGCATTGTAGATAGTTCTTAGTTTGTGTGTTGGGCCATGACACCGTCTTTCATGCCCCATGTGCCAGCCCACGTAAAGGTGACTACCATCGTAGAGGTTATTTCTGAAACTTAACAGAGTTCTAATTGCTTGTATTGTGGATAGCCGTTAATTTTTCCCAATCCCTCAGACCAACTGTTCTTGAGGTCATGAGATAGGATTTAAAGGATAGCGTGGAACAGCTGAGGTTCCCAGTTTTTTGAATGATTTTTAGCTGTTAGTCATCCCTTCTCAACACATCCGACGCAACATCTAAGGATTTCAATCGCTGGGAAGCGGCAAAGAAATGCTCTGTACCATCCTCATCCTCAAAACAAGATGCTGAGACATTGGACCGTGAATAATGCTTGTGGTGATTATATGCCGTCCTCATGGATTGCGCCACCTAACTGGCCCCATAAGGATTCGTAGTTTACTTTTCCTCCATTTGAGAAGAAGTTTTGCTAACAGCCCGTCAGACCTTCTCAGAAAACACCCGGTTGTTCCGTTGAACCATTCGTGCAGGGTTCACATGAGATTTATTCGAATTACTTAAGGCAGTCATTTTTTACATCAAATTGGACTTCACTACTTATACTATAATCTGCTTAATCTGCTTTAACACTCGTATAGGATGTAGATGCGCAACTAATGGGGGTGTTTGTGGTTGGCCAAACTGATTTGGTTGTGTGAGATAGCAACACATGACTGGCGTTTTATATACTTGCTTTTGGTATACTTGTATAGTTGAACTTTGACCAGTCAAACGGAAATGTGTGCATTCAAGTAAAAGTCACTGCGTTTGATTGCTGCTATTAGAGAACGACCGAACATCGCTTTGTAGGGCCAAACCGAACCGAACATTTTCAAGGAGCCAAGTAATAATGAGGTAATTACTCTCTAAGCTGTATACAATGAGTTTGTCGCGTTGTTAGCTGAGCATGCCCGTGCATTCACTCGATCACATGCGCTGCGTGATGACAAGAAGCTGCTCGAAAAGAGAATTGAAAATTTGCAATCTAATCTGCATACAGTGCAGCCTAATCAGGCTTCAGCTGATGTGTTGTATACGATATCGATGCTGTCGAATGACGCCAAGTCAATAAAAGAGAAGTAATATTACTCTGCCAGCTACAAGGTGAATCTACTAATGGTGATACCAATAGACCGGCTGATTTCTTGATCCTTCCATTCGCATTATTGTCGTATGCTTCTAATAGCTTCAAATGCTTGTCGGACGTTCAACACTGTTCGTTCTTCTTTTTTTTTCTATTTTCCTTTGTCGTGGCATTTTAATGTACAAAACGTTGTTGTTGGTTTAGTGCCATCACCTCTAATAAATGCGCCTATTAATTTCAGTGTTCCGTTGACTTATGCTGCTGTCACCGCCTTCTCAGCTACTAAAATCGAACACTTCGCTTGCCAAAGTCTCTTTCACCTGCTCTTGTTGGTGCTCGTTATCTTACACCTTACCCTGCTGCGTTTTCAAGCTAAATTTGTTTCGTAAATTTTTTACGAAAATATAGTTTGTTATATAACAAAAACTTTACAATATAAAATTCCACACATTGTACAAATTTCACAAAAATTTAACAAATTTCGAAAAGTTTTCATCAAAGTTTTTCATTTTCTTTACAGAATCATTAGAAAATTTCTGAGTTTGCAGTTTTATAGCCTTATAAATTTTAGTGAAATAAAATGCAAGTTTGAAGTCGCTCGAAAATTAAGTTGATTACTTTTTTTGTCTACGATGTTGAGAATTTTCTTTCATCTACTTCGATTTACTTTTAGTTCATAATTTTATGTTGTAATGGAAAAACAACGTCTATCGGTGAGCATCACTGAACAATCGACAGATATTGCCAAGCCTTGACTTTGACTGTCACTATTACATTTTTTTTACAATAACAAAAAATGTATAAAACAAAAACAAACAAAAAAAATACCAGTCTAACGGTTAGACTTGATAGAAGTGAAACCTTCCGTAAAACAAACTGAGAGAGAATAAGACGAAAGCAGCATTAGGAGCGGGATAATTATAGGTTCATTATAACATTGCTATAAAGTTCATATTTTATTTTCTTCATTTTATCATTATTCATCCTCAATGTTTTCAATTTCAACAAATGATACGAGTGGCTTATGATAGATAAAATATGATACAAATGCTTTGGTTTCGATGTTGTCAAAAAAAATACCCAAACGGACCGAAGAAACAGACTTACAAATTTCTTCCATTTTCGTCTACTTGTATTCATATAAAAATTTATGTCTCTTCCCACCAAAGATAAATGTATTAGTATATTTTTTCTTGTATTTATTCAAGGCTGAAATCCCGGCGGTAATGCAATACCGGGTCAACCCGTGGCAGAGGTGGAGAGCAAGCCCCTAAAACACTCCGCGCATTCCCAAAAATTAGTTTAACATTTGTTGTCCTCCGATGGAGGATCTATCAGATGTTAAGCTGATAACCACGCTACCTAGTCAATACATTTTAAATAATAAACCTAATAAACCTTTTCAGAATTACACGCTCACAAAAAAAAATTAATGTACGAAATATTTATACCGATTCACTTAAACTGACTTTCAGTATCTAAACCAAAAATAGAAAAGCCAAAAAACTGTTTTCAATAAATAATCAGAAATGTCCTACAATGCAAATTTCAAAAAAAAAAAAATTTTATTTCTTGTGATTCGAACCAAGAATTTTGGATCGGAAGCTCACATTGCTAGCCGCTCGGCTATCGCGCCATACTGTCGGTGCTGGCCTAAAAGTTATTTAGTTCGTCGCTACGTTTATATGTTGTAATTCGTTTCACTTTTTCCCAAATCACTCCCAACGATTCTAAAGAAGTTTTCACTTCAAAAATTAATGTACGAAATATTTATACCGATTCACTTAAACTGACTTTCAGTATTCTAAACCAAAAATAGAAAAGCCAAAAAACTGTTTTCAATAAATAATCAGAAATGTCCTACAATGCAAATTTCAAAAAAAAAAATTCCATTTTCGTCTACATGTATTCATATAAAAATTTATGGCTCTTCCCACCAAAGCTAAATGTATTAGTATATTTTTTCTTGTATTTATTCAAAGCCGAAATCCCGGCGGTAATGCAATACCGGGCCAACCCGTGGCAGAGAAGGAGCAAGCCGCCCCTAAAACACTCCGCCCATTTCCAAAACTTAGTTTAACATTTGTTGTCCTCCGATGGAGGATCTATCAGATGTTAAGCTGATAACCACGCTACCTAGTCAATACATTTTAAATAATAAACCTAATAAAACTTTTGAGAATTACACGCTCACAAAAATTATTTATATCAACATATAATATAACGCTTCCTAACTAAATAACTTTTAGGCCAACGACGACAGCATGGCGCGGTAGCCGAGCGACTAGCAATGTGAGCTTCCGATCCAAAATCCTTGGTTCGAATCACAAGAAAAAATAAAAGTTATTTTTATTTAGTTCGTCGCTACTTTTATATCAACATATAATATAACGCTTCGTAGCCAAGTTGGTCGCTTTTTTCGTTTCACTTTTCCTCAAATCACTCCCAACGATTCTAAAGAAGTTTTCACTTCAAAAATTGATAAAGATACGGCCAAAGTTTGTCCTTCTTTTTCCGAAACGGAACCGAAACTGAATTGAACTTTTTTGGCCGAAACCGAAGTCGAAGTTTTGTCGTTCGCTAGCTGTTTTGTACATGGACTCGTATGTACATACATCGTCGTTTAAAGCACCAAATTGTATATCAAGATAATGCAAAGCAGCGTTCATGGCATGAGGTTATACAAATTTCACAGAAGAGAGGAAAAGAGATGGGGGCTTGGTATGCCTGTATGGTCAGTTAATTCGTTGCGTTCAACTGCTGTTGTCGTTGCCTCATTCGTTGTTGTTCATGTTTTGAGTGGCGTTGCGCTTTAACAGGCAGTTAGAATAAATGATGAACTTATTTTTGTTATTTTTGTATGTATTTATTGCTGCCGAACAGAGTTGTAGCTGGTAATTCTTAACAACCGCGCTGTTAGTTCTGCCTTCTCCAAGCTGGATACAGAGGCAAAGCGAATGGGTTTGGTGGTGAACGAGGACAAAACGAAGTACCTCCTGCCTTCAAACAAACAGTAGGCGCGCTCGCGTATCGGCATCCACGTCACTGTTGACAGTTATAATTTCAAGGTTGTAAAATACTTCGTTTTAACAACAATAACAATGTCAGCTTTGAAATCCAACGTAGAATCTCTCTAGCCAACAAGTGCTACTTTGGACTAAGTAGACAACTGAGCAGTAAAGTCCTCTCTCACTCTCTAACACTCTTCAAGGCTCTCATCATGCCCGTCCTAACGTATGGCGCAGAAGCGTGGACGATGACAACATTCGATGAAGCGACGCTTGGAGTGTTTGAGAGAAAGATTCTGCATAAGATTTTTGGACCTTTGCACATTGGCAATGGCGAATATCGCAGGCGATGGAACGATGAGCTGTATGAGCTTTACGATGGCATAGACATAGCGCAGCGAATAAAGATCCAGCGGCTACGTTGGCTGGGTCATGTCGGCTGAATGGATACAAACGCTTCGGCTTTGAAAGTATTCGATGCGGTACCAGCTGGTGGTAATAGAGGAAGAGGAAGGCCTTCTCTGCGTTGGAAAGATCAGGTGGAGATGGACTTGGCTTCACTTGGTGTGTCCAATTGGCGCCGGTTAGCACGAGAAAGAAACGACTGGCGCGCTTTGTTAAACTCGGAAAAATCGCGTAAGTGGTTATCGCGCCAATTGACAAGAAGAAGAAGCTGTTTCTGTGACTTTGTCCTTCTTTATTCATATACAGGCTGCCCACGGTTTCGAAGTAGGTATATGCTAACTTGCCGAAACCATTATTCTTCTTTTTGCATTTTTTCAGGTAAGACATGGAGGGCTACAACTTAATTCAAGAAATGCAGAGGGGTGCAGTTATCGTCGCTATATGCGCAAGTTACACAAATTTCTAATTTTCTTAGGTGCGCCCGTTCATTCGTTCATAATTCATCAGGCGGTGATGCCGAATATGTTGCACAACGAAAAAAAAACACGAAGAACGTTCTGACACTGTCGGATCTGCAGAATTTATTCATATAGTGTAAGCGATCATTGACGAGGAATCTTCAAAATTAGTGTGGAGCTCTTGCGAGGGAGCTCACTATTTCTGATGGTCTTATGCGTTGAGTTGTCCAAGAAGGGCTCTGGAAGATCTTCCACGTTGGCAAGCGATCATTGACGAGGAGCCTACAAAATTAGTGTAGAGCTCTTGCGAGGGAGCTCAGTATTTTGATGGTCTTATGCGTTGCGTTGCCCATGAAGGTCTACGGAAGATCTTCCCACATTATGAATGCCAGTGCGAGCGATCATTGACTATGTTAATGGTACTTTTGATTTATTACCTTTGAGGCTTAGAAATGGAATACCCAGGAGACAAAAATCAACATTTTCGATAGCAGCTCTTCGTTGCGTTTTATCTAGGTCAAAAAGCTTGCCGAAGCAGCCTATGACATTTACGACATGTATGGAGAAGATATTATGGGCGAGTCTACAGCACGGAAATGGTTTGCAAAGTTCAAAAATGGCGATTTTGACGTCGATGATCCGTTCCACAGCGGAGGGCTTCTAAATTCGATTAAGAACGTCTTAAATCACTTTTGAAGGAGAACGGCCGCCAAGCCAGTCGAGAATTGGAGGAAACAATTAACTGCGATCATAAAACTATTCTCAATCACCTTCATTCAATGGGATTTACCGAAAAATTGGGAGCCTGGGTGTCTCAAGAGCTCTAAGGAAAATTACCTTCAAATTGCTTCTCAGCATCTCGTCGCTATCGAGCAACACGCGCTCATAAATAGCGCCTTTTGTACCGAATGGTCACGGGAGATGAAAAATGGTGCCTATACATCAATGAGGCTATTCGACTGAAAAGACCTGATCGACTTGGTCAAACCACACTGCTTCACGACAACGCCTGACCCCATGTAGCGCAGGTCGTCAAAGTCGCACCCCAAGAGCTCGAGTCCCTCAGCATCGACCGTATTCTCCGGACCTTGCTCCGACCTATTACCATCTTTTCCGCTCCCTGTCGAACCATGTGAAGGGCGAAAGGTTGTAAACAGCAGACGCGAATATATAATTAATTGATGAACTTATTGAATAATTATTGTTTTTTATTTAAATAAACGTCATCGGTAAAAACGCCATGAACTTATTCCCCAACTTAAGAGTTTTACTCTCAATATATCCTCAAATTCTACGCACCTTGTACTATGCGCTTAGTTTCTATTATTCATTGATCCACCTGTGTGGACCAAATTGTACGCACTTCCAAATGGTAGTCACGCACCAACCCATTCGGCTGGTAAAGACCTAAATATCGATATTTTGGTATGACTGGATATGGCTTGAAGCGCCTAGCTTCTATTGCGAATATCATTTTTCGCTCAAATGCCAGTTATGGCATCTTACACTTGAAACGACGATAGTACCTACTTCAATCCACGCTATAGAGGCTAGAGGCTTTAGCATTTTGATTTTGCTTTCACTTATTTTTCCTCGTCCTCGTCCTCTTCTTTTCGTTTTGTCTTACGTCGCGGTTTTGGGATGGTGCAATCTTATACAAGGCGAATCTACCATATTAAAGGTGATCTCGGTAACCAGCTGAAGTGGTTGTTTTCATTAGCCGTGCACTTTCGGTTTCAGCATAAAAGTAAATGGCAAAAAACTGTTGCATACGCATTTTTGTCGAATGCTTCTAGCTTCAACTTCATGCCGGCTGTGCAACATAGTTTGGCCTTTTCAAGATTGCCTTCCAAGATTTTCTTCTAGAAACTTTTTAATAATATTCTGTTCTCTGTGGGCCGCCTACGAGATTCTACTTCTACTAAATGGTTCCCGGGTAAAGAGCAGTGCAAGGCTTTTAAGACCTGACTCACCTAGGCGCATTGATGCAAATCAAATGAAGCTATGAAAAGGCATTATACTGTAATAAAATTTATGTAGTCCAAAGATACCTTTTACTACCAAATTTATTGTCTTCTGCTTAATTTAATGGCACGCAAATCACAGAAAAGCGCAACAAGTTCTTTATTACTCAATATGGATTTATATGTATGTGTGTATACACATTTATACGTACTATAGGTAAATCCCAGTAGAAAAAGTTCGATAGCTAGCAAGTGCGTTAGTAATACTTAACCTCAGTGATGCCCTTACTGCTAATCTAATACGAGTAGCTGATTTTTAACACAGCGTTCCTTAAGCAAATTTGGAACTGAAAAATTCGTATAATGTGGAATATGAACTGGTGTTTTATGCATTTTGGTCACATGTAAAATTTAATACACAGTTTTTTTAGTTTTTGTATTTTTATTTATTTCTCGATATATTTCTTTACCGAGTTCCAGCAATCCTCGCCTTCGAGCATTTTGCTGATTATGTTGCTCGGTGCGATGTCGCCAATCTGCTCCCTCAAAACATTTCTTTCCGCACGTCATCTATTACAGCTAAAGAATGTGTGTTCAGTGTCATCACTCAGCGCTTTGCAGTATATGCACTTGGAATCGGTTACCTTGCCCATGCGGTATAGGTATCTCCGGAAGTATCCGTGGCCCGAAAGGAACTGAGTTAAGAAGTAGTTGACTTCCCCAAAGTTCCTTTGGACCCACTTGTCAATTGACGGAATAAGTTTCGCCGTCCATCTGCCATCGGTTCAGTGTCCCATCGACTTTGCCACCGCAGCATGATTTGGCATCTCCGTTCTGAGAAGCTAGCGATGACGTGTTTCTTCTTGGAGTACCACGCATCCATTCGTTCCCGGACCATGAGGTCGACGGGTACCTTTCCGCTGATCGCGAAAATTGCTGCACCTGAGATAGTGCGGTAAGCTGAGGCAACTCTAAGTGCAGTTGTTCGTTGCACAGCCTCTAGTGCTTTGCGCTTCGCTTTGCAGTTTAGCGCAATTCCCCATACTTCGCCACCGTACAGGACCCATGCCGTATCTGGGCTCAGAAAGTAAGGCTGCAGTCAATTTGAATACCTAAGTATTTTATTACTTTTTGGGTCACTAAAGACGTGTCTCCTATTTGCATGCCTACCTCGAGTGGCATGTGACCTGGTGTCATAAGAATAACTTCGGTTTTATGTTCGGCGAGTTCCAGGCCGTGGTCCTCAAGCCATATTTGCGTCCTTATCATGACTTGGTTCAGCTTCCTTCTAGCGTCCTTAGTGTCCCGAGCTGGTATGACCGCCGCTATATCGTTCGCGTATCCCACTAGATATGTATCTTCTGGCATATCTATGCTCAATATCTCATCGTAGCTCAGATTCCAGAGATCAGGGCCGATAATAGATCCTTGAGCTGCGCGAGCCGTTATCGCTTTTGTTTTCTCACCATCTGGTGTGTCGTACAGCAATTCGCGCTCACTCAGGTAGCTCTGGAGAATCCTTATCAGGTATGCAGGTATTCGAAACCTTTCTCGTAGTGCTTTTATAATGTCTATCCATCGTAGGCTGTTAAAGGCGTTTCGTACATCAAGCGTTACCAGAACGGTGATGCGGTTCAGTATCTATTATTTGCTGGATGACGAAGGTTCAAGAATGCCCTTCCGTCTTCTGCTGCTTTCCGCGAACGTCTAAAGTTCAGTGTTACATCCAGCAGCTCAGCCATTTTGGCTACTCCGGGTTTCACTTCGTTGCTAGTGTTCTTTTGGCGTCTGAACGCCGGCTGCATAGACCTTATCACCTGTTTACATTGGGAAATCGCATCTTCCTCCATCCTCCTCATGTTTTTTATTAGCTCAAGCTGAGGAGACATTTCAATAGCGTCGATTGTGGGAATCGTTTCGGTGTTGCCATTCACTGGAATGGGAGTGACGAAGCGTTCTGCTGCTGCAAGGGTTTTTTCCATAGGCATTGTGGTAGCGCGCTACCCTCAAGTGGCCTTCTGATACCAGGCTGAGCCTGTTTCTCTCCATCACCTCTCGCCGCGGGACAACCGTCAAGCATTTTTTGCGGGGATGGAAGGCGATTGGTCGCTGTTGCTGTGTCGCAGTGTTTCCAGATGCCTCATCTCTTTCATAATCTCGGCCACTAAGTCGCATGCCGCATTCCACAGTTCCTTCGAGCGGAGCATGTGATATACGAATGTTTCCGGCGAAGGAGGTTCTCCAAAGTTCTATAGAGTCTTTCTTTTGCAGGACGGAAGCGCGAGCATGTGAAGAATATGTGGTGAACGTCCTCTAAAATGTTTCCATCGCAGTAGTCGCAATAAGGATTGTCGTCGTGGTTAAACCTATATAGATATGCTTTGAAGCATCCATGTCCACTCAAAAACTGGGTCAGGTTAAGCTTTAGGTTGGGAATGCATCTGTGCGTCCAACAGCCTTTGGCCGAACTGTCCCACCGAGTTTGCCACTCGTCGATGTAATTATCTCGTAACGCGGCCCGAGTAGACAGACTTATAGGTCGCTGTGCTCTCGCTATTTGAGCAGTTTCCGTTGCTAATATGCCTAAAGGGTACATGCCAGATATTACTAAGGCTGCATGGTCGGACACTGCTTTAAATGCGCTACATACGCGTAGTGCGCACAACCGGTAGGTAGACTGTAGACCTCGAACGTATGATACAATATATGATCCCTTTTATTCGCCCAGATTGGAGCAGCATACAAAATTTGACTTTTCACGACATTAGCCAGAAGCTGACGACGATTTTGTTTTTGTCCTCGTACGTTTAACATCAGCCTCGACAGCGCCGTCGTGGTGGTGGATGCTTTTTTGTTGGCGTACTCGAAGTGTGCTTTGAAAGACAGCCTTTTGTCTATTATTATTCCCAAGTATTTTTATTGCGGGAGTGGTCGTTATGTTGAAGTCTCCGATTCTAAAAGAGATCTCTTCTGGCTTTTTTCTGTGGATATAAGAATTGCCTCGGTCTTTTGCTGCGCTAGGTCTAGCTTATTTTGGGATAGCCAAGATTGCACGATGAAAACCGCATGGATCGCATTGTTGCGGATATCGTCTAGATTTTTAGCCGGTAATGTCGTCGGCAAAGCCAATTATCTTGGTTCTTTCTGCAATCCTGACACGGAGAACACTGCTGCTGCTGCAAAGGTGCTGGTTGGCGTATGCTGCGCTGAGTGTAGCCCTCCAATGGCGGTATTGGAGGCATCCTTCATCTGAATGCTGATATTACTGTGCCCATTGCCGCTTGCGGGGCTATAAGCTTTGACATGTTTGAACGCAGTGCGGACTGCTGCGCTTCCAGCTGCATTAAGGATTGCTGCATTCTTTGCCAGCGGGGATTTTAGCAATTAATTGCTTTTCCCAAAGGATTGGATTGGATCCATGTTGTCATTTCGGCCATCTCTGATTCCTTCTTCTGTTTTTTTTCTCGGAGGTTTTTTCGGAGAAGAAACACTAAATGTCAAATAACTGTCGCGAAAAATAACACTCGAAAAATTTGTTTCAGATATTTATTTTTATTATTGATAGCCAATTTCAAATTCTCGAAATATCAATTTTTTTCATAAAACTCAAACTGATTATAGTTCCTGCTTGTACGAGTATGTAACTATTTTTCAGTTTATCTAAAACTTTGTGCTGACAGTTATAAGAAGATATGGAATTTAGTATTTTAATTTAGTATAATTTTAAATACCACTTTTTTTTAAATACAATAAAAAAAATAAAATAAAAATATTTACTGTATCTGTTTGTACAATAAAGGCCAAGAAAATTTAGCAATAAATTTCATCCAGGAGATTTTAAAATGTTTCCTATTGGGTCAGTGCTACTTTTTTCTACTGGGGTTTTTTTTTGCAAAGTATTTGGTGGAAGGTATATGTATGTACGCAAGTGTGTGCATTTGTATATATGTATGTATTTATATTTGCCGTCGGCGGAATTAGCGCTAAGAAAGGCAAATTTAATGCTCGTCTTCGGGTAAATATTAAAATGTGCAAGGCGGAGTAGGCGGAAAGTTTAAATGTATGTACATATCAAGTAAATGGAAATTAAAAATGTAGATGTAAGAATAAATTTTGAAAATTAGTTTGTGCTAATGATAATTAAGTGTTTAGTAATTTGGGTGGCACTTGCAATACTTTCTTTGCTTGGATGCGGGTTTGGTTTTGTTTTGTTCTGGTGGTAATTGTGTGTAAAATGTATTCATTGTTTTGAAAGTTTTTATATTATGTCAGTGCACAGACATTTGTGAATGTTGTTGACTTGTGAAATGTTTTGTTTTTGCGTTTTATGTGAAACTTAGACTTGATAGTTTTTTCTTGTAGCTGTTGTAGCAAGTACCCTGCAGCGGAACTGGAAAACAACCAGTGCACTTTTCAGCTCACCCAGTTAGTTTTCTAACTTTTTTCGACGTTAGCAAGTGACATTTTTAACACAGCGATGTCCCATGAAATGTCAATTGGCCACTATGTTTTTAAAATAACCAGTTGAAATGTAAAAAAGACATCCACACTATTCGATTCCACCTTTTTGAATTATTCTCTTTTATATTAAAATTTTAAATATTATAGTAAAAACAAAAAAAAAACATTAATTAACCTGATGATTAAATAAAATGAAGGTTGGAAGAGACGACTACACCAGCCCCAAAAGTTTTAGACCAATCAGCATGACTTCTTTCATGCTAAAAAGTCTCGAACGACTGGTGGAAATGCGCATACGTCAGAAGTCGCTGAAGGCTCACCCTCTGTCTCCATTTCAGCATGCCTATCAAAGTGGAAAACCCTGCGAGTCGGCACTGCAAAACCTTGTTGCTAGGGTAGAGCTGGCCATCGACAGGAGGGACAACGCTATGGGCATCTTTTTAGACATAGCGACGGCGTTTGATAATGCCACTTTTGACAGTATGTGCAGCTCTGCTAGTAGGCACGGCATAGACCGGGTGCTAGTAAATTGGATTCGTTCGATGCTGGCCCAAAGAATCGTCTCGGTGGGAACAGAGGAAGATCTGTTGGTGTCATCCGGGGTTAATAGAGGCTGTCCTCAAGGCGGTGTGCTGTCTCCATTGCACTGGTGCATGGTGATCGATCCTCTACTCATCACCTTAAATGGTGCTGAAGTATAAACACAAGCATATGCGGACGACGTTGCTTGTTTGGTAACAAGCGCTTCGCTTATGAACATCTGCAGGAAGGTGCAGAAAGCTCTGGATCTGATTGGCACTTGGTGCTGTGCGAATGGGCTATAGGCAAATCCTGGCAAGACTGGTATTGTCCTCTTCACCAGAAGGAGGAAGCTTGATGGACTCGTTCTGCCTAAGCTAAAAGGAGTCACAATCCAGCTATCCAAAGAAATTAAATGTCTTGGAGTAATCCTCGATAGTAAGCTACTATGAAAATCACACGTTGAAACAAGCACTGACAGCTTTTTGGCAGTGCAAAGGTGTCTTTGGGAAAATGTGGGGTCTTTCTCCTAGCAAGGTGTGGCCATCTGTTGCACCGGAGCTTTTCCGCCTACTTCAGGCCCGGCACTAGATGCTCTGATTGGTTTACCACCACTTGATGCTTTCATCCAAGGAGAGGCCTTGAAGGCCATCTGCAGACTGAAACACAGTGGGAACTGGTACGGCCCTTGTCCGGCATTGGAACACAGAGAAGGCATGGACATCGATCCAACGATTCTATCCATGCCCCTTGACTCCATGCCATCAAGAGTCGTACTTGGAAAGAGATTCAGTGTAGTGCTGCCAGACGCTCAGTTGTGGTCAAACTCAGAAAATGAGCCCGGCAAACACTGTTTTCGCATTTTTACGGATGGCTTCAGGACCAAGCATGGCTCCGGCTCTGGGGTATGCGTGGAATCCAACGAGACAAAACTGCACTTTGCCCTTGGAATCCATGCATCTGTGTTTAAAGCGGAGGTGTATGCAGATCAAGAAGCTATGAACTTTGCTGTGTTGCCGACAAAAAACATTAAAAAAAAAAAAAAATTAAATAAAATTATTAAACTTTGTTTCCGTTTTTCCAAAAAAAAAATGTACAAAATTTCCATTAAAAAATAATAAAATTAAATTAAATTAAAAATTAATTAAATTTTACATTACAAAATTTTTTTGCGTTTCGCCAAAAAATTCACAATTTTGAAATGTATGACAAAAAAATTTATTAATTTTTTCAAAGTGTCAAAATTTGTGTTGCGGTTTTCAAAAACAAAAAAATTTTCAAAATTATGAAAATAAAATTTCATTATTTAAACATTTTTTCTCAAAATAAAAAAAAATCCAAAACATAAAAAAATGTATATTAAAAAATTTTGTTTTCTTTTTTCCAAAAAAATTTAGTTTTTGTAAAAATGAAATTTTCAAAATAATGAAATTTTCTTTTTGGGTTTCTTGAAAATAAAAAATTTGTAAAAAACTTTTAAATAGAACTTTTTAAAATAATGAAATTTGGCTTGCGTTTTTCCAAAAACTAAAAACTGTAAAAATTTTTTTTTTTATTTAATTTTACAAAATGATGAAATCTTTTTGCACTTTTAACAAAAATAGTGGCAAGAATAAAAAAAGTATATAACCAAATATTTGAAACTATAAAATTTTGTTTGGATTTCTGCAAAAAAAACAAATAAAAAATTTTATAATTAAACTTTGCTATATGATGACACTTTAATTGCGTTTTTCCAAAGCTAAACATTTTTTAATCAAGTTTGATGATGAAATCTTTTTGTTCTTTTCTCAAATATAAAAAACTTTTCAAAAAAATAAAAAATATATAGGTATAACAAAAACTTGTTAACTAAAAAATTGTGTTTGCTGTTGTCCAAGAAATAAAAAAATTGTTAAAAAACTTTCATAATTAAACTTTTCAGATTGATGAAATTTTATTTGCAGTTTTGTAAAAAACAACAACTTATAAACAAAAATTTTTACGGAATTGTTTCTGGCTTTTTCTGAAAAATAAAAATAATTTCAAAAAATATTACAAACAATTCTAAATTAAAAGGATGCTGCTTCCAGTTTTCCAGAAACTAAAAATATTCATAAAAAAGATTTCTTTAATTAAAGTTTTCAAAATTATAAACTTGCTTTTACGTTATTCTCAAAATAAAAAATTGTTCAACAAATAAATACATGTACATATTTTTTAAATTAAATTTTTCTAAATTAAGAATTTTTTTTTAGTTTTTCTCAAATATATATTAAAAAAAATTCGCAAAAATTCAAAATATTTATTAAAGGTTTTCCTAATGATATTGACATCATCGGCCTTAACAACCGCGCTGTTATTTCTGCATTCTCCAAACTGGATAAAGAGGCAAAGCGAATGGGTCTGGTGGTGAACGAGGACAAAACGAAGTACCTCCTGTCTTCAAACAAACAGTCGACGCACTCGCGTATCGGCACCCACGTCACTGTTCACAGTCATGATTTCGAGGTTGTAAAAGACTTCGTATATTCAGGAACCAGCATTAACATCGATAACAATGTCAGCCTGGAAATCCAACGTAAAATCTCTCTTGCCAACAAGTGCTACTTTGTACTAAGTACTAAGCAACTGAGCAGTAAAGTCCTCTCTCGACGAACAAAACTAACACTCTACAAGACTCTCATCATGCCCATCCTAACGTACGGCGCAGAAGAATGGACGATGACAACATCCGAATAAAGCGACGCTTGGAGGGTTTGAGAGAAAGATTCTGCGTAAGATTTTTAGACCCGTTGACAACGGCGAATATCGCAGGCGATGGAACGATGAGCTGCATGAGCTTTGCGACGACATAGACATAGCCCAGCGAATAAAGATCCAGCGGCTACGCTAGCGGGGTTATGTCGTCCGAATGGATACCAACGCTCTGGCTTGGCGCTTTGTTAAACTCGGCCAAAATCGCGTAAACGGTTATCGCGTCAATTAAGAAGAAGAAGTATTGATCCCGAAATTTTCCGAGTACAAGTAAGTTTCAAACAAATCTTTCAATGTTTCATCAAATTTTGTCTCCCAGATAAAATTTGTAATATTTTTTGTGATTAGGAAAAAAAGCGCATTGGAAAGCAGTAGTCCGTGTGACACATTTCTCTTGCTTTTGGGTGGCTTTGTAATTACTTTCAAGAAAAGAAAACAAAATAAAGAATATTTCGGCTTAAAAACTCGTTTATTCCTTTCTTGTTCAGCAATCAATTACTAATTCGCTTACTTTTGTTAGTAAGGGATTTGTGTTTTTGGTATTCCGATAGTACTGGCACGCGCATACAACAATAAGTTACGTATACGCACAGTCCCACCAACTGCAGGAGCTCGCATCTGCGCATACAAATGACAACACCGTTTACTAAGTAGTTCATTAAGCAGTGACAGCAACGACAATTACAACAATAATAACAATACTAACAATAACAACAATACTAACAATAACTACAAAAACAACAAAAACAACAATAACAATACTAATGATAGATTCGTGAAGAAAATAATGCGTGGCAAACGTTGTGAGTCTGCAGTGGAAATAATCGCAGATGGCTGTGTGCAATAAATCAAGTGTGTAATATTCATACCACTTTCAGCCGTTTGCTCTGCACTTACATAAGTTAGATAATCTGTCGAGCATTCCTTCCGACCAACGTGCGGTTACTTGTATATTTGCTCGCGTGCCGCCACGTCAAGAGTAATTAACTGGTCGAGTTTTATTTGTTTTTGTTACTTTATTTGTTTTTATTTGCGTTTTGTGTTTAAACTTTTTCAACTTTATCGCTTTATTTTTACATTTCTTTTTTATGGCTCAACTTAAGTGTGGTGGCCTTTATTTGCTCTTGTATTATGCAAGTTTTCTTAATTTGACGGCTGTTATCTATGAAATTTACACATCAAAAGCGAAAGTTGGATTCACAAAAGACAGGGCTGTTTTGCTCCATTTGTATATCATCTCACAGCTGGCTGATAATTTGATATAAGCCTGCACCAATAAAATATATAATACAAACATACCAGGTGTATAAGCTTAAATCCGCTGTTAGTAAAAAAAACCCTTTTTTTTATAGAAAGCAAAAAAATAATTTATTCAAAATATTTACCCTCGCTAGCTATACATTTTTCCCATCTCTCGGGCAATTTGTGTATACCACGCCAAAAGAATTCTTCATCTTTCGGGGCGAACCACTCGTCAAGCCATTTCCGGACGTCTTCGTACGAATCGAAGTGCTGTTCGGCGAGCGCGTGACCCAACGATGAAAACAGATGATAGTCCGAAGGGGCCAGGTCTGGTGAATAAGCGGGATGAGGTAGCACCTCCCAATTGATTGTCTCCAAGTAGTTTTGGACCATTCTTGACGTGTGCGATGGGGCGTTGTCGTGGAGGAAAATCAGCTTCTCATGTCTTTGTTCATAACGAGGCCTTTTTTCACGCAAAGCACGGCGCAATTTGATGAGTTGTTGGTGGTAGCGATGAGAATTAACAGTTTCCCCAGGTTTCAACAGCTCATAGTAAACGACACCCTGCTGATCCCACCAAACGCACAGCATCGTCTTGCGTCCAAAGCGATTAGGTCTTGATGAAGAAGTTGATGGTTGGCCGGGATCGACCCATGATTTTTTTCGTTTAGGATTCTCAAAGTATATCCACTTTTCATCGCTAGTCACCACAAGATGCAGGAACGACTTTCTTTTATGCCTAGCCAGCAAGATTTCGCATGTGTTTTGGCGTCGCTCCATCTGTCTATCGTTCAATTCATGGGATACCCATTTTCCGACTTTTTGGACCTTTCCCATGGCACGTAAACGCATGGAAATGGCTGGTTGAGTGACACCTAACTGCTCGGCAAGCATTTTTTGCGATTGGGTATCGTCCTCATCCAAAAGAGCCTGCAATTCATGGTCCTCAACTTTTCTGGGCCGATTTTCACGCTTCTTGTCAGTCAAGTCAAAATGGCCGTATTTCAACCGACGAAACCAGTCTCTGCAAGTTGTTTCCGATAATGCACTGTCACCGTAGGCCTCCACAAGCATTCGATGCGATTCGGCAGCCGATTTCTTCAAATTAAAGCAAAAAAGTAGAGCTTCCCGCATATGCTCTTTTTTTGGCACAACATTAGACATGATTACGCAAGGAAAAAAGTGTGTTGCTGTATGAAATCACTGATGATGTGCAGTGATTGATGTAAACAGGTGTCGAACCCATGCAAAAAAAATATGGCATTTCTATGGTAACTTGATATGCTCACTAACGCCATCTACGAGCAATCAGCGGATTTAAGCTTATACACCTGGTAATTTGTTGGTAAATTCCTGACATATTTTTCTGCATTGGCTTTATTTTTATTGGGGAAGTTGCTGAAATGAAAGCCTGTACTGTAGACTTCAGTCACTCATAAATTTGATATCACAACGACTGGTGAAAGTTAAAATAAATAACGGAGGACATACCAGTTGTTAAATATTATTTCACATCGTTCACTTAAGATTTAATTCAATATTAGTTTTGTCGCATCGATCTATTTCCTTGAAAATTATTAAGTTTTTACAATGAAAGACTGAAATATTTGATATGGGAATAAGTTTCCGCCCTCGTAAAGGAGGTGTCGCTGCTAATACTATTTTTGTGTTCGCTCTAGTAGTTTACTGGCGATTTGAAGCTGTGAAGGTGAAGGACCTCACATGGTCTCGATCGCAGTAGTTGATATCCGTTTTAAGCCTAAGGATCCTTTTTTATCTGACGTCAATAATATCTATGTTCGTCTCGAAAAAACAGCATTTGCGGGAAGTCATGCTTCATTATTACCTTTTAAAAAAAGTGCAGCTACAGCTGAAATGTGTCGTATATTGACCTATACTTACGGTAATCACGCTCCATCAAATACAACTTATAAAGAGTAGCTTCGACGCATCCAAAGTGGTAATTTCGACGTGAGTGGTAGGCGCTAAGAACGAGTTGAGGGACCTAAACGCCTACTTCTAAGCGAAGAGCGCCGCAGCAAGGTTCACGTTCACTGCCTCAACAATGGTTTCGACTGGCGATTCATATCACCTCGTTCACCACATTTCGGCGGCTTGTGGGAAGCCTCAATAAAAATGGCTAAACAACACCTGTACAGCTCTCTTGGCTCTGCAATTCTTGGTTTCGATGAACTGCGTACATTGGTATGTCAAATCTCTGCTATAATCAACTCTCGACCTCTTGTACCTCTTTCAGAAAATCCAGAAGACCTTGATGCTTTAACTCCAGATCATTTTCTTATTGGCGGCCCGCTTACAGCTGTTCTTGAGCCTAACATCACGCATTTGAACTACAATCGACTCGGTCACTGGCAGCGTGGCACATACTTCTAACAACTACGAACATTCACTGGCCTTACACGTCGAGCTGTTACTAAATTGGGCCTCCTTCCGAATAAGGAATCAGTTGAAAGCCCTGAACGGGATAAGGATGGCGAAGGAGCACCAAAAAAATTCGAAGATACGAGTTCTCAGCTGCAACTATTATTGGATGAAAACGCATGTCGAACCCTTGATGATATGTCTGAAGAGTTGAATGTTGGTAGATCAACCGTCGGTAAACGTTTGCACGCGATGAGAATGGTCCAGAAAGCAGATAATTGGGTGCCACATCAATTAAAGTGAGATGCGACTTGAACGGCAGCAAAGAAAAGGTTTTCTGTATCGCATCGCCACTAGCGATGAAAAATGGATCTATGTTGGCGCCTGCCAAGTGAGCCAAGTCCATCAACAGCGAAAAAAAATATTCATGTTTCAAAGGTTATGATGTCCATCTGGTAAGTTCAGAAGTGTGGCATCTATTATGAACTACTTAAATCATCTGAAACCATCACTGGCGATCGTTACGGAACTGAGTTTGCTGCATGATAACGCCAGGCCACCCATTGCTAAATCGGTCCACAAATATTTCGCGGGACTGGATTGGGAAATCTTGCCCCAGCAAACTTTAAAATATGGGCGGTTATACGGAAATACAGGGTTTGATTGAAAAGTTATGAGTCCTATTTTTTTTAAGCAGTTCTTCAAAATAGGACCCTTGAGCGTCAATACACCGCTGGTAGCGGTCCTTCCACTGCAGGAAACATTTTTTAAACTCATCCGCCGGAATCGCGTTCAATTCGGCTGTCACAGTTTTTTGGATCGCCTCGATGATGTCGAAACGCCTCCCCTTCAGATTTCTTTTCAGGCGCGGGAACAAGAAGAAGGCCGGAGGGGACAGGTCTGAGCTGTAGGGAGGGTGGGGAAGCACCGGAACTCCCGTCTTGGCCAATGCAGAGGTACAGAGGAAGGCGGTGTGCGCCGGCACATTGTCGTGATGAAGGGTCCAATTGTTGACGAGGTCGGGCCGAACCCGGGCGACGCGGTTTTTCAGCCGAAAGAGCACTTCAATGTTCAAAGTTCGGTCAATGTTCAAAAATTCACGAACCCGGTTCATATCTTCGTCTGTTTGCGTCATCGAAGGCTTTCCAGATCGCTGTTCATCTTCGACGTCCTCCCGGCCTTCCCTGAACGACTTGTGCCACCGTTTTACCTGGGCACTGGACAGAGATTGGTCCCCGTAAGCCTCCTTGAGTAGCCCAATGGTTTTGGTACTCGTTTAGTTTAGCTTTACGCAACATTTGATCGAGTAACATAGTTCCAACGTCGCTGCATTTTCGCCACTGCAAAATCCTAACACACTTTTAAAACAGCTTTCACGTGCGGGGCGATGTTGACTGCACCGCTGTTGCCAGCGAACTGGGACCGGTTACTAGTGCAACGATCATTTTCCCCACCAGCCGATTCGGTTGATCGCTTGGCAGATGCTCCGCGCGGGAAGGCTCATTACTTCTAAATCAAACCCTGTATTTCAAGCAAATATTCATGGCAGGTAATCCTTTCGAAGAGGTGGATTTGTAAGTTGTCATCCACCATACAGCGCTTTACGCATTGCACTCTCCCACAATAACATCGAATCTCGTTGAAGAATGATTCACTCTCGTCAATACCCTAGAAGCACGGAACAACGTCTCGCTGGGCTGGGTAACTGGATATGAAAGTCATGGCTGCAACGCACAGATGAACTGCCCAGCGGAACTAGGCTTCACATCAAAATTCTATGGACCAGAAACGCCAGGTTGCAGTGCTAAATGACCTCATAATAATAATAATGATGGAAAAAATCAGAAATTTCAATGCGATCATAGTATTATTATTATTATTAGAAGGCCATTACGCACTGCGACCAGAGCTGATCTATTGTGAAAGGCCTATTTTTGTAACCCTAGAGTTTTAGGGTTTGTTGTTCCAAAGATTGCATGAAGATACTACGATAGCATCAAGGAGATGAAGTCTCTGTCTGCCCAACGCAGGACATTCACAAAGCACATGTTCTGACCTTTCTATGTCCATTTCGCAAAAGCGGCAGACATTGGTCTCAGATAGACCAATATTATTTAGATGATACCTCAGGCTGCAGTGACCTGTAAGATATCCTGTTAAAAGACGCAGATCTACTCTGCTAAGTGAGAGAAGCTTGTCAGATATTCCTTTGTTGGGACTTACGAATAGTTTGGCTTGACGCTGACCGGCACAGTTTAGCCAGTGTGGAGCAAATTTTCTTTCTTCCCATTTCCTAAGGAATTCATTAATGTGGCCTTTTGTGAGTCCACAGAAAGGCTCAGGACCAGTAAGTTGCATATTTGCTCGTTGTTTTGCAAGGTCATCAGCCATTTCATTTCCCTCATGTCCTTCATGTCCCGGAATCCAGCCTAGTGTTACTATGTTGGGGTTTCTTAACGTGTCGAGAAGGTTTAGGCAATCATTTACCAATTTAGATGTGATAGTTGTTGATAGAAGGGCTTTTAGAGCCGCTTGACTATCTGAAGGTATGTAGATGTGTATAACTCTCATTTTCCTGCTAAGGCATTCTCTCACACATATTTCAATGGCATGTATTTCTGCCTGGAATATTGTTGGGTAGAGTCCCATCGGAATCGATTTTTTTAATTTAGGCCCATTGATTCCTGCCCCTGTTCTACCATTTTCCAATTTGGATCCATCAGTAAACCATAGCTGAGAGCCAGGTTTGAAAATGATAGAATTAGTTCTCCAGTCTGTGCGTTCATTAATTATAGCTTGGAAGTTCCTGAAGAGTATTGGTTTGGGTGATAGTATATCATCCCTATGAAGAATGGGACTATGTAGGAAGTCCCGTAAGATCTTTAAATGTCCTTTTATATCTTCACTTTTAAGTTCAGATATACCTTTTAATCTTAAGGCACTCGAGCGAGCTTCCCTTTCTATAAAGATTGGAAGCGGTGGTATGTTCAGGAGCACACCCAATGTATCCGTGGGACATGTTTTCATAGCCCCTGTAATACCAACACATATCAGGCGATGCAGTTTGTTTAATTCGTTTACTGCTTTTCTTTGCTTGACCTTGGGCCACCATGCTAAGGATGCATAAGTGACTATGAGTTTCACTACTGTGGTGAATGTACAGAAGGTCATTCTAGGGTTTAGTCCCCATGTCTTACCAAAAAACCTTGTGCAGGCAAAGAATGCCCTTGTGGCTTTTGAAGTAACTCTCTCAATATGGGAATTCCACGTAAGCGTTTTGTCAAGACTGACGCCAAGATAACTCGCTTCTGTCGAGAGTTGCAGTGTTGTTCCATTAAGGGTCGGACATTTGAGATTTATGTTCCTTCTCCTAGTAAACGGTACAAGTGCTGTTTTGGATTGGTTAATGGAAAGCTCTTTTTCCGTGCACCTTTTGTTTATTATTGGAAATGCTTGCTGCATGCAATCCGAAATGGTTTCCTCATGCCAGCCTAATACATAAACTTCTAGGTCATCAGCGTAACCCTGAGTGTGAAAATCTAGGTTGTTCAGTTTGTGGAGAAGTTCATCTATGACTAGAGTCCACAAAAGCGGAGAAAGTACGTCACCTTGGGGGCAACCTCTTGTGGCTTTGATAGATTTGATTGTTCCTCCTAGTTCGGTGCTGATCGTCCTAGATTTCAGCATGAATATTATCCATCTAGTGATGGGTTCAGGTACCTCCTTTAGATATAGGGCATTATAGATTGCTTCATAGGAAGTGTTATCAAAAGCCCCTGATATGTCAATAAATGCACTTAGAGCTATCTGTTTGGACTCAATAGCCTTTTCAATAACTGTTACCAGGCTGTGTATTGCAGTCTCAGTGGATTTTCCCTGTTGATAGGCAAATTGAAGTCGATGCAGTGGGAAGTTAGCTAAATTGTTTTCCCTAATATACCGATCAACTATCTTTTCCATTGTTTTAAGGAAAAATGAGCTGAGACTAATTGGTCTGTATGATTTAGGCAATTGTTCGGGTTTTTGCCCTACCTTTGGAATAAATACAACCTTAACCTCAGCCTATTTTGTAGGTAAATATCCTAGCAGTAAGCTTGCTTTGTAAAGTCTAGCGATCATAGTAACAGAAAGCAGAGTAATTTTAAGTCTGCCGATTTGTGCCTACGAGTAGTTTACTCTACAGCTTTAAAGGGCACTGCTTTTGCAAGACAATTGTAAATAAATTTTCTTAAAACGCAGAAATTAAATAATTTTTTGTTGATGAAATTGATAAATAGTTTTCTTCACTAAATTTAATTTTATAATCTTATACAAAAAATAAAAATTAATAAGCAAACAATTCTTTTGCAAAAGGTTACGTTTCCTTTTTATTACCTTGAGGAAAACACTTTCTTGGCAAACTGTACAATATATGAACAATGCCTTTATTGCAGAATTGGCATTATCACAAACCTGCGCATGTACACATATATGTATACCTTTATTTGCCCGATAGACGAGTAAAATCGACTTGATACCATCACTCGACTTTGTTTGCGTTTTCAAAATTATTATGCATCCATCTCTCTCAAATTAGTCCAACCTGAGCGAAGTACAACAAAAGCTGGCGTCAATAGCAACAGCTAACGACTTTGCAAGAAAATCGGCTTAGCCAGTCCGTTTTGAAAAACAAAAATTTGTTTAACATTTCCCGCATACTCGCTGTTAATGCCGATGAATCAACGAGATTTTAAAGAGCAGAATGGGGAGTTGATTTTACAACGATGCCTGATTCTACTGCCTACGAAGCGTGCAAGCCATTTGTAATATCTTGCCTTCAGCCGCTGTACATTTGTGAGTCATATGAACTGTCAAACACATAATCTGATGCAGTTTATGGAGTCCATCGCGCGCTTGATGTGGCTACAAGGCGAGTTAGACAGATGAATAAACATAGCTCAATCAAACGTCCTCTGCAAACACCACATCACTCTGGGCGTTTATGAGGGGAAGAAAGAAAGAGAGAGAGAGAGAGTGACAGAGAAAATGATGCCTACTAAAAACAACGAAAAACAGAATCTTCTGCAGAAAAAACATACAAGATAATGAAATGAAAAGCCGCCGCTTAATTCTTAAAGTCACTAAAATAAAGTGAAATGCAAATTTAAGCTCTTTAAGCGATTTTATCTGACTAGTCGGATGATATGGTATAAATATTTTTAAATATTTAATAAATGATATTATATTAAATAAATTAATGAATGTCGCGAAATCAAGGAATTGTTAAATGGGTTACCTTTAATAGACTATGGCCTGGTCAAATGCATTTCTGTCATGAGAAAGTGACTTTCGTTCAGAGGTGTAGAGATTTGGAGACTCATAGAAAGTTAATTTTGTGGCGGTGATGACAAAAGTGTAGGGGACTTTAAATCGCGCGGCGTATTTATGGCCAACATTAGCGCTTAGGGTACCACTGACCCGTTCCAAAAAGTGTGTCCAAAAATATTAAAACTTCTTAATTTATGACACTTTATTTCATATACTTAATAGAGGATGCATAAATATCGGACGAACACTTGAGTTAAGATTTTAGAATATTTTATTTGCCTTAGCAATCATAGGCTGAGGCTAAGTATTGGGTTGCTGTTTGGCAAAGGGTAAGAACTCATTCGATAGATCTCTTGCTGCTCTATAAAACTATGTTAATTGTGTTTAATTTTTTATAGGTTTTGAGGCTTAGAAATGGAATACCCAGAGGGGCAAACATTAACATTTTCGGCACCTGCTCTTCTTTGCTTTTTATTGAGGTCGAAAAGCTGACGAAGCAGCCCGGGAAATTTGCGACGTGTATGGAGAAGGTGTCATAGGCGAGTCTACAGCACGGAAATGGTTTGCAAAATTCAAAAATGGCGACTTTGACGTCGATAACACGTCCCACAGCGGAAAACCTTTTAAATTCAATGAAGAGCGTCTCAAATCACTTTTAAAGCAAAACAGTCGCAAAACCAGTCGTGAATTGGCGGAAAAAATGAAATGTGATCAAAACGATTCAACGATTCTCAATCATCTTCATACAGTGAGATTTACCGATTTGAAATCGGGAGCCTAGGAGCCTCACGCGCGCAACGAAAAAAATAAAGCAAGTCGACTTCAAATAGCTTATCAGCATCTCGCCCGCCATCGACCAACACGTGGCCAGAAGCAGTGCTTTTTGTGCCGAATCGTCACGGAAGATGAGAACTGGTGCCCATACATCAATATGAAGCAGAGAAAGGAGTGGATGACTGAAGGAGATACGTCGAAGCCGAGAGTCAAGTCGGATCTTCATCCAAAGCAGATCATGTGTTTGGTGGGACTGGGAGGGCATGGTGCACTGGGAAATGCTCGAAAAGAATGCTATGGTCAACAAGGAGCTCTACATTGCCCAGCTACACCTCGTGAATGCGCCTATTCGACTAAAAACACCTGATCGACTTGATCAAACCACACTTCTTCACAACAACGCCAGACCCCAAGTTACACAAGTCGTCAAAGCCGCACTCCAAGAGCTCGAATGGGAGGTAACCTTCAGCATACGCCGTGTTCTCCGAACCATGCACCGACCGATTACTACATTTTCCACGCCATGTCAAATCATATGAAGGGTGTTACCTTCGCTAGCAAAGAGGTCCTTAAAAACTGGCTTTGCCAATATATTCTTTGCCACCAGGCCAGGCGATTTTTAGCGAAACGGCATCATACAAAAAATTGTTTTTTTAGGTAGCACAACCAAAAATTAAGAGTCAAATAAGAATTAGGGCTGAATTTCAGGGCTGAGTACACGATTTCTTATTCCAGAATTTCGAGATATACACAGGGTATATCTTCCCTTCCCGGAACATGTAGTAGTTACTTAGTTGTACTGGGGCATAGTGCACTACGACCTCTGATATCATCTATAACGCTTGACCGCGAGCCTATAATTGAGGGCTTCTAATGAATTTAAGCACTCATATTCCTATTTGTTCCATATAACCAATGAATTTAGAGTCACAGCACCTACTAGGTGAGCGAGTTTTTGGCTTGCGAGGGCTACACATTCGCAGCGGATGTACTCTGGTGTTTCACCGCGCAGCTGCCACAAAGGACAGACGCTTGATTCTATTAAATTTGGTTTTCTAAAATAATAACGAGGACTACAAAGTGATGTATAGTGTCCAGTGAGATCTTACTTGATGCTCTTCTAGAAGGAAGAATACATTTTTGGCTTTCCTGCCTCTATCGCGCACTTTCCATTCAGTGTCGAGTGAATCTTCCCAATCGATCATAATTTTCTTTATGTGGACTTTGATAAACCCATAGAATTTTAATGCTGCGCTTAATTTCGTTAGGTAGTCTGTCTATACGTTGCCGTCATGACCTTCATGTTCTGGTACCCAGCTCAGCAAGACGAATGTCTTTACTACTAGGGTAGTGAGGACAGTGAAGCGTACCTCAACGAGTTTAGATGTTATTATGTGAAACTATAGTGGATATAGTCTGACATATTATAATATAATTATAGATGTCCTTCGAAGTAGCCACTCATCGTAGGCATTCTTTGCCACATATCTCTGGCTCCACATGAAAGGATGTGGGATAATTGGCAATTGGTTTTGATCTTTTAAAGTTCGGCACATAGACAGCGAATTCGGTCCTATCATCCCCAAAGTTAGGTTAGGTTATCCAGGTTACTTGCCTAAAACAAGATACGAGGTGCCCAAGGCCCTCGCGATACCTGTATTTGATTTCCATTCCCTAAGTAAGTTGCTTAAAGCACTCAGATCTTTTTAAGACGGTCCAGAACTAAACTGGATGGCTTAAAATTTATCTCAAAGTATTCAAGAATCTTATCTTTTGAGCGCTTGTTCCCCGTTAAATATAAACTATTAGTAACACCATCTTGATACGATAGTCTCTAAGCGGGGTCCATTGTTTAGAAAAATTAATTAGTTTTATCCAGCTAATAAATGTATATTTTGGAAGAATAAGCAATATTCTGGCACCATTGCCGTCTGGAGAGTAATATTTTCTAAATAAAATATACCCTATAACTTTTACAGAAACTTATTCATCTTATCAGTGAAAATCCCGCTAAATTTGGGGTATCCGTTTCGGAGACCGGAAACAAATGTTTAATATATTAATATATATTATAATATTTAGAGCAAAGAAATTTCAATTGTAGGGGCTTAATATTAAAAACTTCAACTCTCCAAGGCTATCGCCCTTTCCTTTTTCTTGTGTGGCACATCTTTCGCGAATTTTCAAATTCTCGAAATCAGAGGTCACATTTCTAGTATATCAAAAATCTAGCAATTTAATAATTAAGAAAAATCTTTCTCTAGGCATTTCTTCGCATTTTGAGAAATACATTTGAAATGTTGACAATACTAACATTGGAACAGGCGATTGCTCTCACTTATCCCACAACATAGCACCACACTTTGTTGGGTGCCCGGCCACTCTGGATTGAAGGGAAATGAAAGCGCGAATGAGTCTGCAAGAGAGGCTCTGAGCGTAACCTTCAGCGAGTGGTAGAGAACAAAAGCATTCCTCTAAACGAACTGTACACTACGATTGACTTGAGTGTAATCGCGGAAACCACTAGACGATGGTGTCTGACTACTAACTGCAGGGCCTTCAAAGCGCTCTGACCAAAACTGTAAAGAACAAAATATCTGATTGGCTTCTACAGATCAACTACCAGCGTCCTCATAAGTGTTATAACGAGCCACTGCATTATTGCCACCCTAGCCAGTAGAATAGGTGTGCTTCACAATGCATTCTACTTCTGCAGAGGTTGGGAAGATGAAACAGAAATCGAGTGGCCACAACACCTCCTCCATGAATGACCTGCTCTTCAAAGAACCCGTACCAAATATCTGGGCAATTATTTCTTTAAAGACCTAGTATGACTAGACCCAAAATGTCTCACTGGTGGGATTAGTTACCTTCTTAAAAAGATCTAAGCAGCTTAGTTATGGAATGCAAATCAAATGCAGATATCGCTACATGCGCCTTGGGTCGCCGAGTGTCTTGTCTTAGACAAGCAACCTAGCTAACAAGGAAACGATAAGGTTCGCCTTCTCGTCATTCGAAAACTTTAAGTCTCCACGACCCGATGGCATTTACTCAATCATGCTCAAGCCAGGCGGAGAGCAACTAATAAAGGCTTTGAAAAGAATCTTTACGGCATGTCTTGTGCAGGCTTATGTTCCACAATTGTGGTGTTTGGTGAAAGTTGTAGTTGTCCCAAAGCCAGGCAAGGACAGCTATACTTTATCAAAAAGTTTCAAACCTGTAAGCCTGACATCGTTTATGCTTAAGGGTCTCGAACGTATGGTGGGGAAGCACATAAGGACGAGGGTTCTAAGTCGAAACCCTCTCAACGTCAGACAACATGCTTGTCAAGTGGGAAATATTGCAAATTGGCTCTGCACGAGTGCATTAGCATAATCGAAAAAGGGCTGGAAACAAGAGAGTACACTCTTGGTGTGTTTGTGGACATTGAAGGAGCTTTCGACAATGCTACCTTTGACTCTATGTGCTCTTCTATCAAAAGTCATGGAGTGGAAGAAATCATGGTCAGATGGATCCACTCTATGCAATCCAAAAGACTGCTTTACCATGGATAGAGAAAGCGATGAAGGAGTCAGGGATGAGGTTAAGAAGGGTTGCCCACAAGGCGGTGTACTCTCTGCCCTACTTTGGTGCTTTGTGGTGGACTCTCTTCTTAATGATCTGCAGGAAATTGGACACATCCAAGCCTACGCAGACGATGTGTGCGTATTAATCTCAAGATGTTCACTTGAAGTTATATGCAATAAAATGCAGGTAGCTCTAAAAAAGATTGAGTATTGGTGCGAATTGCATGGTCTTTCGGTGAATCCTACAAAAAGTACCTTAGTGCTTTTCACTAGGAAACGCAGTATGGAAGGCCTGTACTACCCACATTGAAAGGGGTAACACTGCAACTGTCTTCTGAGGTTAAATATTTAGGAGTAATCCTAGATAGTAAACTTACCTTGAAGAAGCACCACGAGCAGAAGGTCTCTCGAAAACTAAAAGTCTTCTGGCAATGTAAGAGAACCTTTGGCAGGACATGGGGTCTAAGACCGGCGATAGTACACTGGCTGTACATCACCCTGATTAGACCCATTATTACATACGCCTCTGTAGTATGCTGGAAGGCTACAATGGTTAATTCCAGAGTAAAACTCCTAAACAGGCTACAGAGTAGTGTGTGCTTGGATATCAGAGGTGCCATGAGTACGACATCTGGTGATGCCCTTAACGCCATTCTGAACTTGCAACCTCTACATCTTCGAATTCGGAAGGAATCAATGAAGGCGGCGTACAGGCTCAAGTTAAACGAAGTCTGTGGAAATGAAGTAAGCACTGCCCACTGTCATATATACCACCAGTTGTCAGAGCGGTGCACACTGTTCTCGATACCAGTAGACAATGGGGTGCCTGTCGTTAGCTTCAGTAGGACGCATGATGTTTTGATCCCAGATAGAGATCAATGGTAAAGTCCAGAGAACCTATTATCGGGATATCAGCACACTTTCTACACCGACGGATCCAAAACCAGTGATGGAAGCGAATCCGGATGGTACTTAGACGAAGGCACTGAGTACTCCTATGCCACAGGACAGATGGCCACGGTATTCCTTACGGAAGTCTCTGCCTACTTGAATGTCGCGTACTAGCTAATTGAGAAGAAGTGGCAGGACAACAGTATTGGAATTTGTAGAGACAGTCAACCTGCATTGAAAGCCTTTGCTAAGCCATGCTGCTCTTCGAAGTTAGTCGGTGAATGTAACACAAAACTGAACAGTGTTTCAAAACACAACAAAGTTAGTCTTATTTGGGTGCCTGCACATTGCGTTATTGCAGGAAACCAGTTAGCTGCTAAATTACCTAATGAAGGCTCTGCAAGTATGCCACTAGGCCCTGAACCCTTTCTAGGTGCGAATTCTGCATCGATTCAACTATGGATTGACGACTTCATGAGGTCTACCCATAGAGGACGTTGGTCTGGATTGAACTCGTGCAGAGTAGGTAAGTGCTTTGTGAAAGAACCAAACAGGAAAATAGCGACCTTCCTCCTAACATTCAGCAGGAAGGACCTGAGAGTACTGGTGGGTGTAATCACAGGGGTCGTGGACAGCCCGATATGCCTATCCTGTCTTGAGAATGACGACACTGCAGAGCATTTTCTCTGTAGCTGTCCGGCGTTTTCCAGAATCAGACTTAGGATATTGGGTTGCGATACACTGAGTAAAGACAAAGTTCATTCTCTTCCTCTTCCGGATCTCTTAAAATTTATCAATGAATCCAATAGATTTGTGGAAGAGTGACCTCTAACTAATTGATCCGCTTTTACCATCCACCTTTTATCTTTCCTATGTCTATTCTTTCTACTGATATCTATCCGGGTGTAGTACAATGGTCTACTGACAAATCTAATCTAATCTAATCTAATCTAATCTAATCTAACCTAGCTAACCTAATCTAACATTGGAACAACGTTTTTTTATATTATTTTTTGTTGGAAAATAGTTGTTCATTCTTCAACATTTCTTCAAATTAATATAGTACTTTCAAAATATATATAATATTGTGCTGCATAATAATTGATTTTACTCCCCAATCATTTGAAGCCTAGATACATTTCTCCGATTTCTGTTACACAACAATTCGAGAGCATCGCTATCAGTCAGTCTCTAATAGTCGGTTTACACTATGCCAATACACTCACGCGCAAGCCACCAATCCAAACACGTGCGGCATCGGAATGACAAATGTCTACATTATTCCAGTAAAAAAGTAAAAAAAGTAAAAAATCTTGGCAAAAAATATGGAATGAATGCAACTCGTTACCTCGTCAAAATAAATCGTGCGTCTGTTTGCGTTATAGTACAAAATCTCTTTCAACATTTGAATGACATGAGCAAGCATCTGTCTCCTATATAACAATACACACAACAACAACAGCAAAAACATGTAGTGATCAAATTTATTCTTCATAATATTGGTAAGGATATCAAAGAACTCAAAGCAATAGAGAAAATACCATTACTAGGCATATTCGTACATACATAAAAGCGCATTTTTGGGTAGACGCAAAGTGGTAGCAAATGACGATAAAGAATAGGCAGCAAATTACTTTGCACTTGAAAAATGCTGAAGTGGAGATTGTCAACAGTCAATGGGCCATATTCTGTGAGAGAAGTAGTAGTTAGTCGTCAACTAAATGGCGAATAAATTGTCAATTTGATGCCAGTCAATGCTATCTGTGGTTGGAAAAAAACACATGCACATTTATTTTGTATGCCCGGTAGGAAATGAATACAGGTAGTGATTTTGTTAGCTTAATAAAAAGAGTAATAATAATAAGAAATAAATATTCGACAATGAACGGGGAGAGACTAAGCGCATTAAAAGCGTTCAAGACCATCCCGCTAATGCGTGTAACGGGGTGCAAAAGTATTGTTAAGCTGATGGATTGGCTAGAGAGGTTCTACACAAATAACACCTGATTATTTCCTGGCGACGGCAGCAAAGGCTACAGAATTTAAACTGGTCCCACACTGAAAGGCTACGCTAAGCAATGCCCTGGTTGTGCGAGTTTTATCTTAAAACATTGAAACAACTTAGAAACCCTGCCAAGAACAAGATTAAAGTTCTCACAGGCATCACCTACAAGTTACTGCAAACTGCGAAGTCATCCATACATGGTCTTATGAATTTTGCCGATATCCTTTCACCTCATAGGTATCATCATACCCATCATACCCATCTCC
The DNA here is from genome assembly GCF_027943255.1 of Anastrepha obliqua. Lineage (NCBI taxonomy): Eukaryota > Metazoa > Arthropoda > Insecta > Diptera > Tephritidae > Anastrepha > Anastrepha obliqua. The sequence continues at coordinate 8,410,768 of NC_072894.1, forward strand.
ATCATCATCGTATTGGCAAAACAGTCCGGGGTGGACTCATTGCCTCCTCTACAATACGTCTCCATGCTTCTCGACAGCCCGCTTTCGCGCTATGCTATGAGATTCTCAACTTACGTAAGTCGTCTTCTATGTCTTGTAACCAATGTTCGCCTTGGCCGGTCTCTACTTCTTGCTTCTTCAGGATTCGCTTCAACAACTTTTTTGGTCGCTCTTTCACTGCTCATTCTTAGGACCGGTCCATATCAACGACTTTATAAACCGCGTTACATTTCGTCGCGCGATTAAGAAACTGAGCTCGTATAAGGGTATGTACCGTCTTCTAATCGTATAGAGCCGAATATTTTTCTGAGAAATTGTCTTTGAAATCGCATCACTAAATTCACGCCATTAACTTTAAGCACCCATATTTCACAGCCGTAGGTAAGAACCGGTCTTGTTCTAGTTTTGTACATCTGGCGCTTTTATTCCTTTGATATCAATGAAGGCTTCATAAGTTTGATATGGCCAAAGTATGCCCCGTCCGCTGCCTGAATACGGTCATGTATTGATAAGAACGGGTCCTTATTTATGCTGAGTACTACGCCTAAGTGTATAAATTCTTGCATGAGCTCAAAAATATAGCTTCCGATTCGGATGTGACTATCATGAAAGGATCGTGTCATGTATTTCGACTTGTCCTCACTTTTCTTAAGGTCCGTTGATTTTGTTGCTTGCGCTAGCTGCATGAAAACGTCTTGAAGACCCTCCCAATTTCTCGCAAGAATCACAAAGTCGTCAGCGTATGCGCATAATTGTGTCGATTTATAAAATATTGTGCCACCTTGATTTATTTCGTACCAGTACCATCTTAAGTTTCTTTAAACTACTGGGTCTAGGTGAGGTAACGCGAAGAGTGGAGAGCATAATAGACCTTAAGGTCGAAGTGCATGCCTCTATTTCTTATCAATATAAGCAATAATTAATCATAATTAAAAAAAAAGGTGGGCACGCAGTTTATAGCCCATTAAATTTTGATGTAGCTTAGGTTAGCCCGGCTGGCATTAAGCCACACATACATAGATCTTTTCTTCTCTAACGATACCAGGTGGCGACTGACATCTATGAAGATTTAAAGTAGGCAATCCTACGTGATGACCAATGTTTTTGGCAAATCCAAGCAGCGCTGGAAGATCCATTTCCATTGAGATATCCCCCAGACCCTCAAACTATGGGCCTCCCAGGTATTGCGAGCGTGTTTTTGATAAGGCCGAACAAAGATTTAAAAGATTTTTATGGTACAAGAATTTTTTGGAACGTAGCTATCTGGTAAAAAGATAATTAGGCGTGCTTAGGTGATGGATTCATGTGCAAGGTCCATAATAGCGTAACACAAAGCTCAATTCTAAGTACACTTTCACAGAATAAAGCAATGAAATATGCTCGATAAAGCCGAAATCATAGAGTTCGTGGTTGATATCGCTGCATTAAATAGTGGACGCAAAACAACCAAACGAAGCGAAGCTAGCAATAGCAGCCAGCTGGAATTTATAGCAATCGAGATGACGAGACAAAAATGAGCATCTCAATATCATGACTGGCTTTTAGTGGTGGCAAAGCAAAAAATGTAGGCAAACATCAAGGATGGCATAACACTTTTGAATACCTCAATTAAATCGTATTTTTCGTAACGACGCTAAAGTTCAACGGGTATGTGAAATACTTGCGGTAGGATGCAATATAAGGGGTTAGGTGTAGTCAGAATTTTCAAAAAATTTGATTTTTTTTCATGTTCTCAAAGTATAATATCTTAAAAATATTGTGCGGAGATTTGAAATGAATCCGGCATATACTTTTCGAGTTATTCAGCAATTAACAAAGGGCGCTCGGAGCTCGATAGCAAAACTTTAAATGCGTTTTTCTCAAAACTAAGTTTTTTGAACTGGTGATCACTGTAACTTAAAAACTGCTTGGTAAATTTCAATAAGATTTATACTGCTTTTGAAAAACATAAAAAACTCGTGCCTATTCGAAGGATTTTTTTTTTTTAAATTTCGATTTTTTTTAACAATTGTCGGTTTTTTTCTCGAAAATCTGAAAAATAATTCCTGAGGCCGCCATATTGTTAATTTTGAAAAACCAAAAAAAAAGCTTCGCAAAAATTTATTTATTATTAAAACTAATTTCTCTTGTCCTATTGATTTGAGATGAATCTCCAAGGACTTGTGAATATCACCGCAAGGAACTTCTGGAGAAATTATCTACCCACAAACAGCGATAACTTTTATAATTATTAATTAATTTATTTATTTTTTTTTTTTTAATTTTGCTAAAGTCAAGTCGAAATATGATGTATTAATGCTATGTAAAATAAAAAAAACTGACTAGCAAAAAAAGTTATTGAAAATCATCATTTTTTCTAGCCTTTGACTACCTTTAACCCCATAAGCTAAGCAAAAGCTTGTCAGGTAGTAAAGGGTGGTTAAATTTCAAGGGCCTATGTTGAATGTGAACCACACCTAAACGTCAACGACACCTGTGGACTTCTTTCTTTGTGGTTATTTGAAAGAAAAGGTGTACGTCGATAAGCAAGCAACAATTCAAGAGCTAAAGGATAAGATAATTCGGCACATTAACGGCATAGAACGTCAATTATGACTCAGCGTCACCGAAAATTTGGAACATCGGATGGAGGTATGCCACCGAGACCGCGGCGGCCATTTGGCCAATATTTTGTTTTATGCATAATTGAGCTATACCAGTATTGTCATAATAAAATGAAATGACAATAATTTTTAAAAGAAAATGTATTTTATTCAAAATCAACATCGGCCCTTAAAACTTAACCACGTTTTAGATAAGGAACTATTTGCATTTCGTGGTCTTTGGAGGTGTGCCACCGAGACCGCGGCGGCCATTTGGCCAATATTTTATTCTATGCGTAATTGAGTTTTACCAATATTATCATAATAAGGAGAAATGGTAATAATTTCTTAAAAAAGTTGTATTTTATTCAAAATCAACACCGGCCCTTGAAACTTAACCACCCTTTATTACGCTTGGCTTCATGCAGTGAAGGCATCAAATTCAGTTTACAGTCTCGGTGCTGTAATTGCTTGTTGTGCTTTTCGCTCTGATTCGGAAGTGGCTGCGCTTGTGGTACTACCAACGGAGGCTACGAGCATGCGAACACTTGCAAGAAGACTTGCTTTTTCCAGATGGAATGGTAAGAATGGGACTTCTAGTTGATGACCTGTGGTCATATACATAAATAATCTCATATTAAATATTGAAAACCTCTGAAATATTGAAAATATTGAAAACTACTTTGAAACAACTTAGTGCCACAAATGTTGGAAAAAAAGAAGCAAGCGGGGTGCAATCGCAAAGCAATAATTACAAAATTGAGAATTCAAGAACGATTGTGGCCAAGAGATGGAAACGGTGCTGCAGATAGGCAACGAACCTTAGTTAGAATTTAAGTTCCAAGAAAAAGTTTCAGTTTTTTTTAAATAAAAAAAGTCCGTTTCCTCACTGGGTTCGCTAAATATGTATAAGTGAAGTATTTACACAAAAATGCGCAATCATGCGAAATAACCCACGCACTGTCGACATACATACATACACAGCTCAAATGGCAATTGTTTGCGCCCAACAATGGGCAGCGAGTTGGGCTGCCGACCACTTTAGTCAGCGCATAGCAATTAATTAACGTTAAAAAATTGCTAAAGCCAACAAATTAGAAAAATTTGTCAAAGTGTTTTTTTAGCTTGAGTTGAATGTAATGTTCCCACTTACACCATTTTCTGACGAATATTACTAAAACACATTACTAAAAAAATATATCATCCATTCACTTTGGTTCTTAATGTATTTATGTAAACATGCGTTTCGTTGCTGTAGTACGATGAAAGTGATGATAGAATTGACCCTGGATGCGACTGATTTCATTTGTTGAATGACAAACACAAATACAACAAACACACATACATGTATATGTCCATGCATGTATATATCCATACATACATAAATACATAGATGTGTTCTTACAAAGTCATCGTTTACTTTTAAATGCCATTGCTTAAGTAAACAATTTGTGAATGGCAACAAAGACGCAGACGATTTGCAATTTCTATATTTGATAGAACGAAAAAAAAAGTTCAAATAACTTTGTATACAAATCTAGTTTTTAAATGAGTAATGACGCAATGTCGAAGAGAACGATTCCATGTATTAATAATGTGCGTTGCCGAGAGGCGAAGTCAGTTTTAGATGTGGGCATGAGCAGCTACCTGATACCATTGACGACAGCAGTAACAGATAGGCACAATGATCCAAAATTAGGCAAGGCATAACTATTAGAGAGCAAACTAGAATCCAAATCGAAGTCGGATTCATAATTAGAGCAAAATAATGGACTCATCGACTCATTCCAGCAATGTAAAATTTCGATAGGCATCGTAAGATCATCACTAGACAACTTCGCTCTCTCCCGCTCCGGGCCGATCTCGAAATCCATTGCCGAAAAGTGATACATGCGAACTGTTACGCCTGGTTTCCATGAATTATTTCATGATTTTACCCCACTTTTTATTTTTTCTTTTTCATTTTGTCTTTTGGGACATGAAGAAATTTAACGCCCTCTTTTGCCCGCGCTTTGTGGCACAGCAAAAACAGTATTGCCTACTAACTTTTTTAAAACAGTTTTCATTTCTGTACTTTTAGGTGAAATTGAAATTTGAAAAGGTCGAGCCAAGGAGCACTGGAGATTTGGTGGCTCCTAAAATACTCAGGCTAAAAAGCCCATTGTATTTAAAGCTCTGGAAAGGGGGTAGATAGTCAAGAAGGGAAGGAGAAAAGTATCAGAGAAAGAGATAGGAAAGAATAGAGACAGAGATAGAGATAGTTAGTCATGTGAGAATTTTCCTGATTCTTTGGCAAATCTGTAAATATCCTCGAGTTTTAGAGAACGAATATTACTCATTCTCATGACATTGGAACCCAAAACTCGTAGCCGTGCTCTAGCAAAGGCAGGCCTCTTACAGAGAAAGTGCTCAGTGACATCCGCCTCCTCCAAGCATGACAGGCACATTGGGTCCTCAATGACCCCATGGGTCCTGTAATGATACCGACCTTCAACCGAACGTCTTTCCTACTAAGTTTGAGTAGAGATTTTGACAGTTTTCTGTTCGGACTTGTTACAAAACACTTTGCAGTTCTGCAGCGTTCTAGACCGCACCATCGCTTTTTATGTAGATTGCCTACATAATCGCTGGTCCAATTCATGATTCCAGCGGAACTGATTCCGATTATTGGCTCTGGCCCCTATGGGGGCACCGCTGATCCACGGTTGGCCAATTCGTCGGCAATTTCGTTTCCTTGAACACCGGAGTGTCCCGGAACCCATGTAAGTGCAAGCCTGTTTTGTCTTGCGACAGAATTGAGCTTCTTCGTACATTCTTGAACAATCTTTGCTTCGCGTTCTCCAGGTCCTTCAGTGCAGCCTGACTGTCACTGAAAACTCCAATCTGTATCCCGCTCCATCTCCTCTTGATTATCCATTCGGCTACTTTCAGTATGGCAAAAACTTCCGTTTGGGAAACAGTTGCCATTTCCCCCATAGCATAGTGATACTTATTACTATCGTTTAAGTACCATCCGGCTCTAGACCCTATTTCATTCTTGGACCCATCGGTAAAGAAAATATCCGTCAAACCTCCCTGCATGCATTCTGGATTGCTCACGCAATGAAAATCTGACATAAAATTTCTTTCTAAAAGAAACTGGAGGTATCAGGTCGTCCTAAGGTGCCAAAAACAGTGGATACTGCTCAGATAGCAACTTAACGATTTCTCTCTATCCCGAAGTTCCGTCTTCGTGCCAGAAACCAAATTTATCTAGTCTACACATTGCTTTTATTACTTCCTGTTGTATCTTAAGATCCAGGGGCAGCAAATCAAGCATAGCATTTAGGGCATCACCAGAGGTTGTACTCATATCACGGGTGCCATAAACATACACTTCTTTGCAGCCCGTATAGTTCCCGGATTGTGGACTTAACCATGCTCCGTCGCCACCAGACCACAGAAGTGTAAGTGATGATTGATCTGATAAGTGATGTGTATATCCATAGGACCACAGCAGGTTTCAGACCCCAGGTTTTACCAAAGGCTCTGCGGCATTGCTGAATGCGCGATTCACCTTCAGTGAAACGTGTGTCTCCCAAGTCAGCTTCTTATCCAAGATTACTCCTAGATATTTAACTTCCTCGGAAAGACCAAGTGTCACACCTTTCAGTGTTGGATGACTGAGTCCATCCAATTTCCGTTTTCTCGTAAACAAGAATATTGTTGTTTTATTCGGATTAACGGAAAGACCTTATCTCATGCACCAGGCATCGATTTTGTCCAGAATCCTCTGCACTTTTGTGCAAAGCCTCCTTAGCGATTTATCCGATGTTAGCGCACAGACATCGTCCGGATATGCTTGGACATGAAAACTGAGTTCCTGCATCTCTGCTAGTAGAGAGTCTGCGACCAAGCACCACAACAGCGGAGAAAGAACACCCCCTTGGGGACATCCTTGATTGGCCCTGACGGTGATTAGTTCGTCACTGTTCTCACCAGTTGTTAACAGCCTCTCAGAGAGCATGGAATATATTCATTTTACAGAAGAACACATCAAGCCGAAAGTGGCATTATCAAGAGCCCCTCAATGTCCACGAACACGCCCATTGTGTATTCGTTCGCTTCCAGCCCGGCTTCAATCTTGCTAACAAGATCGTGTAAGGCTGATTCACTCTGGTAAGCGTGTTGATTTCTACTAAGTGGACTTCTCAGCAATACCCCCACTCAAATATGTTTCTCCACCACTCGTTCTAGACTTTTCAGCACGAACGATGTCAAACTGATTGGTCTAAAACTTTTTACTAGGGAATAGTCATCTTTTCCTGGTTTCGGAATAAATACTACTCTTACGCGTCGCCATTGGGATGGTGTATAACCAAATGCAAGACAGGCTGTGAAGATCCTTTTCAGGGCCTCAATCAGCCTGTTTCCTCCTTTTTTAAGCATTTCTGGATATATTCCGTCAGGTCCAGGGGACTTAAAGTTCTCAAAGGAAGACAAGGAAAACCTAATCGATTCTTTTGTTACTATCCGACTTGCCATATAAGAGCTGTACCTAGAGGTTCCACCGTTGTTACCGTTATTGTTCATGCCTCTCTCTACTTCAGAGGGAGTTCTACTACCCGGAAAATGGGTTTCGAGTAGAGCATTAAACGTTTCCGATTTGAAAATGGTGTATGAACCATCCGGTTTTCGAATGGAATCCAGCCTTACTGAGCGGTCTAGATGAAGAACCTTACAAAGTCTCGCTGTTTCCCTCATTTCTTCGACGTTACTGCAGAAATTTCTATAGGATTCAAGTTTGGCTTTTCATACTTTTTTCTTATATTCTCTCTGTATAAGTCGATGATTAGCCCAGTCTTCTTCAGTTTGGGTTTTTAAGGCCTTATTAGGAAAGTTTTCTGGGCCGTACGACCGTTTTCTGGACTGAAGCTTCGACAGTTCAGGGTTCCAGCAAGGAACCGCTTTCCCCTGTCTACTTTGCCTGAGTGTGCACAGTTCCTCAAAGCATTTGTTTAAAGTACCTTCTAATTTCTTAGTAGTATCTTCAATGATTTCTACTGATTTGAGTTTTTTCAGGTTTCGTAATCGCTCTGTTACAAGCTCACCATACCTGTCCCAGTCCACATTTCGAGGATTCCTACCGGAATGTATTGATATTGTATCAATTCCCAGTCGGAATTCGATAAGACGATGATCAGAAAGAGAGTCCTCTTCCAAAACTCGCCATCGGTTGATTTGATTTCCAACTGACCTATTGGTAAGTGTTAAATCAATCACATCCTGTCTCCTTTTGGTTACAAAAGTTGGTTTGTTACCAATGTTTTGAATGACCAAATCGGATGACAGGATAAAATCCAGTAACTTGACACCTCTGGGGTTGCATTTGCTGCTTCCCCATACAATGTTCTGTGAATTTGCATCACAGTCCACTATTAGCCCAGATTATTGGATTCTGCATACTTGACTACTTCTCTTAGCTCCCTCGAAGGATGTGGCTTAGGTACTTTTTCTTTAAAATATTTTCTGATATAAAAAGTAGTATTTCCAAAAGGATATCACGAATTTATTAAATAGCTCATTATTTCTTCATGTTCGTAGCCTATGTTGGTTCGCATGCAAACTAGTCGAAGTGTAGGTACTAACAGCTCAAAACAGCACACAATGAATAACATCACTAGCATCTAGCCTCTGTCTTACGTGATAAGAGAAAAAGTAGCCAGTATGCGAGTATTAATGTGAAGTAGCAAAATGTGAAATATCTCAAACCCATTTTATTTTATTTTATTTTATTTAACGAGAAAACTTTGTAAAGTACGAGCATGCGGGACGCAGCTGAGTCAGCATTCAGGCTGTCCATTTATTTTGGCAGAGTCTTACACATTAATGCATCAAAATTAACTACTTTCAAATTATTTTACATTTACATAACTCAATACCCTTTTGTAATTAAACTTCAAACAAATTCAAAACAAAATGGAATTTATAATCGTTCATTAATTTCCACTTTAAGTTCCCAAATGGCCCTGGGCGTTTGAGCAACCGCTTGAAGCATATTTTGTAATACTTTTTGATTTATATCTGCCTAGTCCAAAATAATTTATTGCATCGGCCGCCGCACTATGGAAAATATAGGGGATTCGCAGATGAAAAATCTATAACTTTTTCTTTTATTTTCAAAGTTATGAACCTAAAGTTTGGCATGGAAATAATGTCAATTATGTATGTAAATAAGCTTAATTCACGCTTTTTTAGTTACTTCGCATCTGATTCCAGCGATATAGAACAACCCTCCAAATTGACAAAGAAGTAAAAAGTACTCAGTCACTTATAAAGGGTGGTTAAAGTTCAAGAGCCGATGTTGAATGTAAACCATACCTAAACGTCAAGCTTTTTTCTGCATTTTATTTGACATTTTTCAATTTCAGATTAACTTAATTTGAATCATGGAAAGATACACAATCGAGCAACGCGTTAAAGTTATGAAACAGGCTTATTATGAAAACGGGCGTTCAAAATCATCTTCAGTGATGAGGCACATTTTCACCTCAGTGGATTCGTCAATAAGCAGAATTGCCGCATTTGGGCGAATGATAATCCAAGAGTGATTGCCGAAAAACCAATGCACCCACAAAGAGTGACTATTTGGTATGGTTTATGGCCCGGCTGCATCATTGGGCTGTATTTTTTCCAAAATGAGGCCGGTCAGGCAGTTACTGTTACTGTGTGTTCGCTATCGTGAGATGATAACGAACTTTTTATGTCCCGAATTGGAAGATATGGATGTGGACGATATGTGATTTCAACAGGACGGTGCCACTTGTCACACAGCTAACGAAACAATGGCTCTTTTGCGCGAAAAATTTGATGGCCGAATAATCTCACGTCGCGGCGATGTCAATTGGCCGCCAAGATCATGTGATTTGACACCGTTGGACTTCTTTCTTTGGGGTAACTTGAAAAAAAGGTGTACGTCGATAAGCCAGCAACAATTCAAGAGCTAAAGGATGAGATAATTCGGCACATTAACGGCATAGAACCTCAATTATGCCTCAGCGTCATCGAAAATTTGGACCATCGGATGGAGGTGTGCTGCCGAGACCGCGGCAGCCATTTGGCCGATATTTTTTGTTCTATTGAGCTCTACCAATATTATCATAGTTAAGAGAAATTATAATAATTTCTTAAAAGAATTGTATTTTGTTCAAAATCAACACCGGCCCTTGAAACTTAACCACTTTTTACAATTTTTTTTGTAATTTTCCGGCGAATATTCTGTATTTGACCTTGGACTGACCTTCAATTTGACCCCGTAAGATCAAATGGACTGCGAGTTCCGACTCACCATCCCCAAAAACGTATATATCAATTTTTTTTTTTTTTTAATTTCGGGTGATTATTCTGTATTTCACATTGAACTGACCTTTAATTTGACCCCGCAAGGATAAACTAACAACCAGTTCGGACTCAACAACTCCAAAAATATATGAATGAAATTTTTTTTTAATTTTCCAGTGAATATTCCACGTTTGACCTTGAACTGACCTTCAATTTGACCCCGTAAGAAAAAACTGACAACGAATTCGGACTCAGCAACTCCAAGAACGTATACATCATTTTTTTTTTTTAATTTCGGCTGATTATTCTGTATTTAACCTTGAATTGACCTTTAATTTGACCCCGCAAGGATAAACTAACAACCAGTTCGAACTCAACAACTGCAAAAATATATGAATGAAATTTTTTTTTAATTTTCCGGTGAATATTCCGCGTTTGACCTTGAACTGACCTTCAATTTGACCCCGCAAGAAAAAACTGACAACGAATTCGGACTCAACAACTCCAAAAATATATGAATGAAATTTTTTTTTAATTTTCTGTGAATGTTCTGTGTTTGACCATGAACTGACCTTGAATTTGACCCCACAAGTATAAACTGGCAAAGGTTTTGGACTCAACAACTCCATAAACGTATAAATTATTTTTTTTTTTAATTTCCGGTGAATATTCTGTGTTTAACCTTGAACTGACCTTCAATTTGATCCCGAAAGGACAAATGCATAACGAATTCGGAATCAGCAATCTCAAAAACGTATATATAAATTTTTTGAAATTTTTCTGGCGAATATTATGTGTCCTTGAAAAAATTAGTTTTAAAGTAGTTGGAAGATGATTTCACCCCTTAAGGGAGCCTAAAAATTGACGTACTTCTCGGGATGTATTACCGTTGATTAGAAAAATAATATATATAATCTTAATTTTTTCTGAAGTTTGCTCAAGGGCACCTCTATTCAAGGGTGTCTTTTAATATAATAAAACATAAAATTCGTTCCTAGACAGTCTCTTCCAAAATCATTTACGAGAAAAAAATTGTTAAAATCGGTCAATAATTGCCTTTTCTAGAATTTATGAACATAATTTGTCGAAAAACATTGTGGGCCGCTTCGATTTTGCAAGAAGCCACATGGCTTGAAGTTCTGTTACAAATCACGACCCTTTGAATTAAAAAGTAGTATTTAGAGGCGAGAAGAAGTTCAATCTGGATGGGCCGGATGGATACAATTACTATTTCCATGAAGGCAAGGTAATTGAGACGACATCACAACCGTGAAGATGGTGTCGTGGTATGGGGAGCAATGTGGTAACGGGTGATCAATTAAGAGGAGTTTTTTTCATTTGCGTTTTTTTACAGATCGCGCGCGAGTTGTGGCAAACTGTCATCGTGGATTTGTTGAACAGCGTTTGGCATTTCATCATGGAAAGACTCACACCGCAACAACGTCTACAAATTGTTCAACTGTATTATGAAAATCAGCGTTCTGTGACAAATGTTTTTCGTGCGCTTAGACCGCATTATGGTCAACATAATCGGCCTGCCTTAAACACTATTCGACATACCATCAACAAATTTGAATCCGAATATTCATTGGTGGATAATTCTCGACCGAATAGACCACGTCCAGCAAGAAGCATTGAGAATATAGCGGCAGTAGCAGAGAGTGTACGTGAAAACCGCGATGAATCGATTCGGCACCGTTCTCAGCAACTTGGACTGTCGTATGGAACAACTTGGTCAATTTTACGGAAGGATCTTCATTTAAAAGCATACAAAATACAGCTCGTACAAGAACTAAAGCCAAATGACCTTCCTGTACGTCACCGTTTTGCTGATTGGGCTCTTGAAAAGATTGAAGAAGATCCGCTGTTTTCGAGCAAAATTTTGTTCAACGATGAGGCGCATTTCTGGCTCAATGGTTACGTCAATAAGCAAAATTGCCGTATTTGGGATGAAGAGCAACCAGAACAGGTTCAAGAGCTACCTTTACACCCAGAGAAAACAACGGTCTGGTGTGGTTTATGGGCTGGTGGAATTATCGGTCCATATTTTTTCAAAAATGATGATGGCCGCAACGTAACTGTGCGGACTATCGGACTTTTTGCTACCTGAAATTGAATCTAATGATCTCTACGACATTTGGTTTCAACAAGACGGAGCCACTTGCCATACAGCTCGTGAAACAATGACTTTATTGAGAAGTCATTTCGGAGAGCAGCTGATTTCACGTTTAGGACCTGTGAGTTGGCCACCAAGATCTTGTGATATCACACCTTTGGACTTTTTTCTTTGGGGATTCGTGAAGTCCAAGGTCTATGCTGATAAACCAGCTACGATTGAAGCTCTGGAAGCCAACATTACGCGTGTTATTCACGACATACCAGTCGAAATGCTCGAACGAGTGATTGAAAATTGGACCTTCAGAATGGACCACCTTAAGCGTAGTTGCGGCCAACATTTGAATGAAGTCATATTCAAAAAGTAAATGTCAAAGAATGTCCTTTCAAATGATAAATAAAGGTTTTGAACATAATTTACATTTTTGTTTTTTTTTAACTATTGAAAAAAGCACCTCATGATTGATCACCCGTTACTATGGCGCGTTGGAATTGAAAATTGTAGACTACAAAATGGCGGGAAAAAGCTATAAAGCTCTGTGGGAATCATCTTTTTCCGAGATTCGTGAAACATTTGGACCTATTGATTGGATCTTTCAGCAAGATAATGCACCTGCATACACTTCAAGCGTGGTCAAAACTTGGACTTTAACATGACTACCCTAGATCTGAACATTTCTGAAAATCTATGGGGATGGCTTGCTCGTAAGGTTTATGAGAATCTGCAACAATTTGAAGATAAAAAATACTTGAATTCGAATCATTAAAATGGCCTGAACTGAAATTCAGAGAAGAGAGAATCTATCTGGAGAATTTATACAAATCCATTCATCAACGCATTTACGAAGAAATTTATAAATAAGGCGGCAGCACAAACTATTGAGCTTTAAATAGTAAAACTTAAATTTTGTGTGTAAAAAAACAAAATTTCCTATATTTGTTATTATTTATTCTAATTTGGTTAAAGTCTCTATCCAAGCGAACCAATAAATCAGACACTGCTGAAGTTTTGCTGCTGCGAAATACCGTTAGATGAAATAATATTTTGATGCATGTTTATTTTCGAGCAAAGTACAGTCTTCACTAGAAATAACAGAATACTTTGGGTTACTAGATTAAATGCGGTGGCTTTAATAACCTTTTTCTTCCATTAAAATCATTGCCTCTAACCAAGTGAAGCGTACTGTGTATATGTGACAACTGATGTCCTTTTTGTTGTAACAGTATAAAAAGTTTAGCTCAAAACTTTTGAACAATACTAACACAGTTCTTGAACAGATTTAAATCCGGGTCGTTTCGGTAACGTAGCTGCCAAATGTGGGAACAATCACAGATGCGTCCGTACGGTGGCAACAGCAGAAACGATTATTAAAAACTAACGGAACGAACGAAGATGGAGCAAACTTCGCTAAATCAAATGTAGTCAATATATCTATAGAAAGAAAAAAACGAATTAATTTTGCTTTTCATTTAAGATTATATTTTGACTTCAACGTTTCAATGTTTTGTTTCAATACTTACTCCTTCTTATTTGTTTTCACGTTGATTGTTGGAGAAGTAATTATCCTTAAAGAAGACCAAGCGCGTTGTCATGATGTTATTTAATTTGAAAATGAATATCACATCTACGAGGGGGGTTCAATAAGTACCCGTGTTAGAAATGAAGACACCATTTCTCCAATTTCTTTTCTTTCAAATTTTTTTCATTTTTAAATTTTTTCTTGTTTTCTAAATTTTTTTTCGTTTTTCAAATTTGTTTTTTATTTATCAGTTTTTTTTTACTTATTTTTTTCAAACTTTTTTTTTTAAGTTTCATTTTTCAAAATTTTTTATTTTTTATTTTTCAATTTTTTATTTTTTTTTTTAACATGAGAAAGATACACTTTTCCCACTTTTTTTCAAACTTTTTTTTATTAAAAAGTTTTTATTTTTCAAAATTTTTTATTTTTCAAATTTTAATTTTTTGTTTTTGTTTTTTCAACATAGTCCCCATTTAGATAGATACACTTTTCCCAACGCTCCAGCCATTTTTAACCCCTTCAAAAATAGGATTTGTCGAATTCTCCAAAATACGTCTCTGTCTCGGAGATCACTTCCTCGTTTGAACTAAATTTTTTTCCTGCGAGCCATTTCTTCATGTCAGGGAACAAGAAAGAGTCGGAGGGAGCCAGATCGGGTGAATACGGGAGGTGCGGCAGCAATTGACAACGCAATTCATGCAGTTTGGCGGCAACTACTCCGGATGAAAGGGCTGGTCCGTTAACGTGGTGAAACAGCACCTTATTTTTCGCCAAATGCGGCCGTGTCTCCTTCAATTTTTTGTGAAAGCAGTCCAATAAGAGACTGTAATATTGTCCAGTGATCGTTCTTACTTTTTATATAAAATCCATGAGGATGACGCCGTTCGCATCCCAAAACATCGTCGGCATGACCTTTCCAGTCGATGGGACTGTCTTCGCCTTCTTTGGAGCTGATTCACCGGGGGAAATCCATTATTTTTTATTGTTGTTTAGTTTCTGGTGAGTAATGATGAATTCAGGTTTCATCAACGGTGACAACGCGACGCAAAAACTCCTTCGAATCTTGCTTAAATTACTCCAAACACTGCTTCGAAGTTAACTGCCGCTTCCGCTTGTTGTTCACGGTAGGCAATCGCGGAACCCATCGAGCCGACAATTTTTTCATTGCCAACTCATCATCTAAAATATTAATTGCCCTTCCGGTCGACACACCTATGGCCGCTGTTACATCGCGCACTTTCGTTCGTCGATCAGCGAGAAGCGAGAATGATGTCGTGGACTTTTTGAATGATTTCCTCGGTAACCACGTAAGCCGGGCGTCCTAGTCGCTCCTCATCAAAAACAGACACTCGCCCACGTTTAAATTCATTGAACAAATCTGTGATCTAACTGTGGTCATAAATAGCGAAGCGTCCCCATATACAGCATCCAACTTTGCTTTTATATCTTCGCATTTTTTCTCATCCAAAAACAAAAAGTGAATCACGCTACAGCTCTTTTTCCATCTTAGCGAAAATCAGGAATCGCGTTTTACTCGAATAGCTGCCAAACTCAAACTAACCTATCAATCAGTCTGAAATTTGTTTTGCCGTCGTTTGATAGATGGCAGCACACGAAGCTAACACCAAGTTCCCTCAGAAATGGCCTCTGTCATCAAACGCGGGTACCGTCCTCATATACACACAATAGTGAACTAACTCCTGTTTCATTGCGTTCTCGATTGGTGGTGCAAATATCTGTTCAATCTACTAACAACTTAACGCAATTTAACATATCCTTGCGTTGCTTGATATGCATCAGATGTGGGCCTAATTTGTACAAGTTAGATGTTATATGAATGAATGCTGATATAAATCAGTCAACAGAAAGTGAGTGTAATTGATGTACACAAACCTGAACTTACCTGTGCCAATTTCAATGTATTTCGCACATTTTTCTAACTATTTGCTATTTAAAGTTTACCACTAGTTTATTGTGTTGTGAACGCGCGACAAACTAACTTTATCTATTTGTCATGCATTCCATTCTTCTATTCTCTTTCCCATGGCGTCCTAAAATTGAAAACTAATGTTTTTGCGCTAGTGCCCCCACCTTGTATAGATTCGGATTGGGAAAGGGCATGGGAAAAAGCTTCATGAGAAACACTCGCTTAAATTACACTAACAAAAATGTGCTATGAAGGCAACGTTTTTTTTTTTGTTTTTGTTTTTTTGCATGTTTCTGACAGATTGTGCGTGTCCAATTACATACACTCAGCAGCAAAAGTGTGCGTACAAACTACATATAATATTTCCCTTAGCATTTATGCTCATATACCCGTATGTCAGAAAAATTACCAAAATTTTTTAAAATACTTTTTCGAATTCAACTCAATCCTTACTTACTTAAAATAAAAAATAATCTTAAAGAATAACTTAACTTAATAAGAATAATCTTAACTACTACTTTTGCCTCTAAGCTATCGATAAATATCGATACGGCTTACCATCTATTGCGGAGCAAAAGTGTGCGTACAAACAATAATTTGATACTTTCCCGAAGTAGCGTTGGTGCGTCATTGGTAATTAGTTTAAATTTGCCCAAATTATTCAAAAGTAATCAGTTTTGATTGCATCTATAGAGTTTTCAGGAGCCTAAAGGATCATGGAGGCCAAGGGAAAAGAAATTGAAGTGGGTGAAATAAAAATTGTTATGAGGTTGTGGAAGGAGGGAAAAAACTTTTCGCGAAATAGAAGCAACCGTCGTAAGACCGCATTCCTCAGTCCAGCGAGTCATTAAAAACTTCAAAGAACGTGGAGATTACGTATCCCGTCCACGAACTGGCCGCCCACTACCTACAAATCGGGAGGAACGATATATCGTGCAGCAAAGTACAAAATAACCCTAAGGTTACGGCACGAAAATTGCCAAAAACGTCATCTACAGTTTTCCAAATCTGTTAGCAAAGATACTGTGCGAAAAACTGTGAAAATGGCTAAATTTTATAGCCGCCTTGCACGAAGAAAGCCATAGGTATCCCTAGTAAATCGACAGCAGCGACTCGCCTTTGCCGAAAATATGAAAATAATCCCAAAGAGTTCTGGAATAAAGTGATTGGTGATTGATGGATGAAAGTAAGTTCTGCATTTTTAGCATTGAAGGTAGACAACTACTGTGGAGATAACTAGGAGACGTCCTTGATGTTCAAAATTTAAAAGTGACTGTGAAACATGGCGGAGGCGGAGTAATGGCTTGGGGCTGCAAAAGAGTGGGAAAGAAAGTAATAAAAGCAATGTGTAAACTCCATAAATATAGTTTCTGGCACCAAGACGGAACTTCGGAACACAGAGAAATCTTTAAGGTGCTATCGGAGCAGTACCCACTGTTCCTGGCACCTAAGGACGACCCATAGTTACATTCGGAAGGAAATATTTTCTTTGCCGATGGGTTCAAAAATGAAATGGGTTCTGGAGCCGGATGGTACTTAAACGATAGTAATAAGTATCATTACGCTATGGGAGGAATGGCAACGGTTTTCCAAACGGAAATTTTTGCCATGAAAGTAGTAGAATGGATAATGGAGAGTAGATGGAGTGGGAAACAGATTGCACTGAAGGCTCTGGAGAACGCGAAGCAAACCTCAAAAATTGTTCAAAAATGCAAAAAGAAGCTTACTTATGTAGTACTTATATGGGCTCCAGGACACTGGAATGAAATTGCCGATAAACTGGCCAACTGTGCATCGGTGCGGTTACCCCACGGTGACCAGAGCCAATAATCGGAATCAGTTCTGCAAGAATCATGAAGTGGATCAGCGATTATGTATGCAATAAACAGCAATCAAAGCGTAGCCAATTAAAAAGTCCATAAATTTAAAAGTCCATATTCAATTCAAAGCAAAGAATGTATGCAAATAATGCAAAGTGAAGAATCAATTTACTTTTGCTCGATATTACCACCTTTTGCCTTGAGACGATCTAGAAACGAATCGCAAGCTGCCCGAATGTGACTTGCAGGAACTTTGGCCCACTCGCAGACAACGTTTTTTTTTTCAGCGTGTCGAGAGTGGTGCATTTTTTAGTTCGGATCTTGCTCTCCAAAATGGCCCAAAGAGAATAATCCATCGGATTCGCGTGTGGTGAATTTGAGACGGAGGAACTTGTAAGGCTTGACTTTGAGAGCATTTTTCAGTGTACGATGGATACTACGGTCAGATATTTTCAGTTCTTTCGCCATTTGATTGGCACTTCGTCGAGGATTTCGCTCAAGTCGCTTCTTCCCTTTTTGAACCACTTCAAGTGACGTTGCAGTCTTTTGATGACCAACTCCATGACGTTTCACGATGCTACCAGTATCAATGTAACGAGTAATGGTGCGATAAACAAAAACTTTATTTACTTTAAGATCTCACGAGCTCACGAACAATCGCTGATTGTGATTTTCCAGCCAAATATAAAGCAATCACACTATTACGTTTGAAATCCATTACTGATTTTCTCTCTCTTTACTCTCGGCAAAATGCTTCCGCGCGTTTGTAAGCAATACTCTGGACTATCGTTTAGCCAACTAACAGACAGCTGACGCCCGAGCATCAGCTGCGCGAGCGGTCTGAAATTGGTTACACTTCGAGTGCCGGACCCTGTAATGTACTATATTGGCGGCTGCCGTAGCCGAAAGGGTTGGTGCGTGACTACCATTCGGAGAGCGTAGGTTCGAATCTCCGTGAAACACCAAAATGCAGAAAAAGTTTTTTTCTAATAACGGTCGTCCCTGGGTAGGCAATGGCAAAACTCCAAGTGTATTTTTGCCATAAAAAACCTCCTCATAAAAAATATCTGCCGTTCGGAGTCGGCTTCAAACTGTAGGTCCCTCCAATTGTGAGCCAACCCCAAGACGCACGCCACAAATAGGAGGAAGAGCTCGATCATGCACTCAAAACGGGTGTAAGCGCCAAGTATATGAAACTGCCTACCAAAAAGAAATTCAAATTAAAAACCATGGAATTATAATGAAAATTTGTAGAATTTTTCTAATTTTTTCATTTGAAACTTAAATTTATATGGTTTTTGCTAGGCAATGAGCTATACCGTGATATAAAAATAGACCTCTTTTGCAGGCTGTGAGAATGGAATTACGGGCGACCGCTTATTTATTGTCCCATCACCTATTTTGCCAAAGTGAAACTCACGAAAAAGATGTATATTGATTTTCCAAATCCCTTCTGCCATATTAAACATTTATCATTGTTTTTTGTTGGTAAATCTTTGCACTTAAATACCTGATAATGTCAACCACCAATCATCAATCCACTTCTAACTATAAATCCAATTCATTACCTTCAACAATTTCACTTTTCTCACCTCTCGCTTAAATTGCAATGCATTCTTTCTTCGATCACACTTTTTGCCAGTCGAAGTCTGCTTGCTTAGACATGCCAACGGTTTAATTGATTGATAGGTTGATTTATTGGTTGATTGGTTTTGGCGGTGGTCAGTAGTGTTGCTTATTCGACCACTGCTTATGGTAATGCAGGATGCTTTCAGTGAGTCGCAAATGTGAAAATGGAATTGAACCTACCGATGCCGACTAGTCTGAAAGAGACTAGCTTTTCACTAGTTCACAGAATTTTACCTTGAAAAATTGCAACTAAAATGGAAATTAGATGGAATAGGACTTTGTCATGATTAAAACTAGTCTAGAAGTTCTGGTATATTTCAGAACAAATGTACTCATTTATCTGCAAAGACGTCCTTGCTTGATTTGGTACCAATGAAAAGCGTAAAATTAACCATCCCATTTTATTTTTACTAAATAAAAAAAATATTTTGAGTCCTGGAAATATTTATTCTATCATTAAATCTGTAAATCTCCATCACATCCGACAGATGCCCTAAATCCAACATACACATGAAATGAGAATGGATCACATAACACCAGGATGCCCAAAGCTCGCGGGGACCAAGTATACGCAAAAACACGATACAGTAGCCAAAATTATTCACAAATAGCCACAATTCTGAATCTGACAAACAACACAACACCGTATTATCAATATACGAGTACACCCGAAACTATAAATAGGTAGGTAGGTGAAATGATTGAACTCCACTCCCCAAGTAAAGCGCCGTTTTGCTACCATTATGAGACGTGCATCAGGCAGATGTCTACAGAGAGCCATAGCTGTTGATATATGGGAGGAGATTGATTGAATTTAGGTTGGCGCACTGCTCCAGGCTGTCTTAAGACGGAACACCCAGTGACTTTAATCGTCTAGCTGCCAAACCCGGACAATTACAGAGCAAGCGCGCAACAATCTCCTTCTCCAAAAGGCGGCTGCAATGAGGGTTAAATGGCTTTTCCGTGTGGGAGCCGATGGTCCAATGCCCGTCTGGAAATTGAATGGCGTGGAGTCCCCAGGACTTTCTGAGACCTTCCTATATTGCACTGAAGCCAAAAAAGGATTTTCCAAATAGCACAAGAAGAAATGGAACTCCCCCTTTCCGTGCTTTTCTGAGAAATAAGTTGTGCAATTCCCCTTTCACAACTGTCAGCAGGATGCCGATGACCGAGTAGGAGGTCTGTGAGACTAACACAGTCCCCTTCCTAGTAAGCTTATCAATAATTTCATTTCCCTCTATGTTTCTATGTCCTGGAACTCAGATCAGAGAAATGCTACCTGCACAGCCAAGAGGTTTAATCTCTTCCCTACAGAAGTTTACTAGTTTGGTTTTGCACCATGGCGTAGTCAGAGCCTTGATGGCGGCTTGACTATCGGAGAAAATGTTAATATCCCCTCGTTCCCGCGTTCCCTAAACATTTTGCATACCTACAGGATCGCAAAGGCTTCCAAGCTCGAACCGCAAACTCCAGTTTGCTAGTAAGCTATTTGAGTAAACACGTCGTGATTTTTGCTAAGATGGAAAAAGAGCAGCATCGTTTGGTAATTCGCTTTTTGTTTTGGGATGGGAAAAAATGCGAGGAGATAAAGCAAAGTTGGATGCTGTCTATGGGGACGCTAGGCCATCTATGACCACAGTTAGATATTGATTCAAGGAATTTAAGCGGGGGCAAACATCCGTTTTTGATGAAGAGCGACCAGGACCCCCGGCAGACGTGGCTACTGAGGAAATCTCGCTGATCGACGAACGAAAGTAACATAGGCCATAGGTGTGTCAACCGGAACGCCAATTTATATTTTTCGATGAAAAAATTGTCGGCACGATGTGTGCCGCGGTTGTTCATAAGTAACAGCAAGCGGATGAGGCTATTAACTTCGAATCAGTGTTTGGAACGATTTAAGCGAGATTCGAAGGAATTTCTGTGTCGAGTTGTCACCGTTAATGAAACCTGGATTCATCATTACACATCAGAAATTAAGCAACAATCAAAATAATGGATTTCTGCCGGTGAATTTGCTCCCATCGACCGGAAAGGTCATGGCGGCGATATCTATTTTGGGATGCGAACGGCGTCATTTTATAGAAGAAGAAAGTGATCGCACTGGACAATACTAAGGTGAGTTATTGGACCGCTTTCACAAAAAATTGAGGAAGACACGGCCGCATTTGGCGAACAAGAAATTGCTGTTTCACCACGTTAACGGACCAGCCCTTTCATCCGGAGTAGTTGCCGCCAAACTGCGTGAATTGCGTCCAGAATTGCTGCCGCACCCGATCTGGCTTCTTCCGACTTTTTCTTGTTCCCTAACATGAAGTAATTGCTCGCGGGAAAAAATATAGTTGAAACGCGGAAGTCATCACCGAGACATAGGCGTATTTTGGAGAGTTTGACAAATCTAAAACAATATTTCAAAAAATAAAAATTGAATAAAAAAAAATTTAAAAACAAAATTTCGAAAATTATAAAAATTGAAGAACAAAATTTCAAAAATAAAAAAAAATTTTAGAAATAAAAACAAGAAAACAATGTGAAAAATAAAAAGCAAAAAAATTTTTTAAATAAAAAATAAAAAAACAAATTTAAAAATAAAAAAAATTATATAAAAAGAATCTGAAATATAAAAAAATTTAGAAATAAAAAACAAAAGTTTCAAAAATTAAACAAAACATTTGAAATAAAAAACAAAAATTTGAAAAATAAAAAAAATAAAACAATTTGAAAAAAAATGGACAAAAACAAACGGAAAAATAAAAAAAACTGGAAAATAAAAACAAAAGTTTTTAAAATAATAAAAATAAATTTCAAAAATAAAAAAAATTGAAGAAAAAAATTTTAAATAAACAAAAAATGAGAAAAATAAAAAAATGTAAAAAAACCTTTCACAAATAAAAAAAATTTAAAATAAAAAAATTGAGAGAAAAAAAATTCAAAAATAATTGTTAAAAAAAATTTAAAAACAACATTTCAAAAATAAAAAAAAAAATTGAAAAAAAAATTTGACGAATAAAACGATGAATTTGATGAATAAGAAGAACGAAAACAATTTGAAAAATTAAAAACAAAAAAATATAAAAATAAAAAAAATTAAATTATTTAAATAAAAAGAATCTGAAGTATAAAAAAAAAAATTTGAAATAAAAAACAAAAATTTGAAAAATAAAAAAAAATTAAACAAAAATGGAAATGGCAACAGATGGGAAAATAAAAAAATTGGAAAATAAAAACAAAATTTGTAAAGTTAATTATAAAAATAAATTAAAAAACAAAAAAAAACAATTTCAAAAATAAAAAACAAAATTAAAAAAAAAAAAAAATAATTAAAATTAAAAAAAATTGAAAAATAAAAACAAAGTTTCAAAAATAAAACAAAACATTTGAAATAAAAAACAAAAATTTGAAAAATAAAAAAAGAAATTTTAAAATATAAAAAAGAAAACAATTAAAAGACAAGAAAAAAAACAAATGCAAAAATAAAAAAAAATTGGGAAATAAAAACAAAAATTTTTAAAATAATAAAAATAAATTTCAAAAAAAAAAAAAAAAAAACAATCTCAAAAATAAAAAAAAACAATTTCAAAAATAAAAAAAACAATTTCAAAAACAAAATTTCCAAAAAAAAATAATATTGTAATTGAAATAAAAAAAAATCTGATATATAAAAAAAATTGAAAAATAAAAAAAAATTGAAAAATAAAAAAAAGTTTCAAAAATAAAACAAAACATTTGAAATAAAAAACAAAAATTCGAAAAATAAAAAAAAATTTTTAAATATAAAAAAGAAAACAATTTGAAAAAAAACAAAATGAAAAAAAAAAATTAAATGGAAAACTAAAAAACAATTGGAAAATAAAAACAAAAATTTTAAAATAATAAAAATTTTAAATAAAAAAAAATGAAAAATAAAAACAATGTAAAAACAAAAAAATTAAAAAGAAAAAATTGAAAGATAAAAAAAATTCAAAAATAATTGTTTTATTAATATTGTTTTATTTATTTTTGAATTTTTTTTTGTCTTTCAATTTTTTTTATTTTTAATTTTTTTGTTTACATTTTTTATAATTGTTTTATTTAGTTTTGAATTTTTTTTTTTATCCTTCAATTTTTTTTATTTTTAATTTTTTTTTTTTTTTTTTATAGTTGTTTTATTTATTTTTTTATTTTTAATTTTTTTTTTTTTTGAAACTTTTTTTTTTATTTTTTTTCAGATTATTTTTTTCTTTAAAATTTTTTTTGAAAAATTAGAAACAAATTTAAAAAAATTAGAAACAAATAAAAAAATGGTGTATTTATTTCTAACACGGGTAGTTATTGGACCCTCTCGTATAGTAAGTTCCTTTTTGAATCAGAACCACTAATGCATCAGCCACAAAAGAACTGCGCATTGATATTGATATCCGGGACACATATTACTTCCGGTAGTTGCGAGCCCTACCGAGATGGAGAAACTCTCTTGTAATAAAAGATCCATGGAATAGAGTTTAATTTAAATTTGTATTTTTTTTTTGTTTTGTATTTTATTTCTTCGCGGCTTTAACCCCACCTTACTTTAAACTAAGCATACATATGTGCATATGTATATTTTTTAATTGTAATCAACAAATCTTTCAAATCCCCTTTTTTTGTTGTTCTTTTTCAACGGCTGCGAATGTAATATTCAATTAATGCCCGCTTCAAATACACATTAATTTGGTGAATACTAAATTTTCGAATATGTACATAGGTACGTGTATGTGTGTGTATATTTAGCATTTACTATTCTTACTTAGTTCATTTTTTATTATATTTTTTATGTTTTTTAATTGGGTTAAAAGTGTTGTATTGAAAATTTTACAATTAAGTTCATAACATTACTTCTTGAATACTACAGCATTTTTGTTTTTGTTTTGTTTTTTGAAATAACAAAGACTAAATAAAATAATAAATGAATTTTTTCTATGCACTTAACCAAATATTTTTTATGAATGCATGTAATTGTGTATGTCTTTAGTGTTTCAATTTTTAATAAACATAAAAAATTTTGTCTCATTAATTAATTGCCATAGTGAACAACGGAGGCTCCACATTCTTGCTCTGTACATTCCAATGCAGGTTTTCCATGTAGGTTCGAGAATGCAAACAGTAAATACTTTCCACAATTTCCAATTTCATAAAAAAAATGTGTCAAAAATTTTAAATAACAAAATTTTTAAAATAAAAAGTAATTAATCTAAAGTGGCATGGTTGAAGGCGTATTTTTTTTTTTTTTTTTTGTTTTTTGTTGTTATTAATATTATTTTGACTTGTATGATTTCTTTTCACCCCATTAAATCTATAAACCCAAAATCGCCCATCGCCCTTAACGCAGACATATCCATTAGCGCACGAAATACGCAAAACAAATCACAACGGAAATCGTATTTCGTAAGCATTTTCATTTTTTTCTTATTCATGTAAGCCATTTCCAAATAGAAATTAGAAATTGCAATTCGCGTCAATGTAGGGAAAAATTATGAAAAAAGATTTCAGTTTAATTAATTACGCACGACTCCACTGTCATATTAAGTCTCATTAGTCGAGCCATAATTTTAATAACATGTTTTTTTATTCAGCACTGATAAAAGTTTATCCGTTTTAAGTTTTAAGATCTTTTTGTATTTGCTTTGCTTTGCTCTGTTCGACTTTTTTGACTTTGGGTCTTTCCGGCCTTCACCTACTTCTTCTGCTTTGTCCGAAAATCTGCTAATTTAGTTTGTAAAAATATTTGTTTTTTTTTTTTTCTAAAAGTACTCTCTCTCTTCCCCTCAGCTTTCTATATTCCATATTTTCTTAACTCAATTCGATTTATTTATTTTTTGTTCGTTTCTTACATGCACATTTTTGTTGGTATGAATAAGTTTGTGGCATTTAATTTGCGAGAGTCTAATTTCATATTGGAAATGGTTTTCATGAATGTATTAATAACAGTATAATTTTCTCATATCTTTTGACATTATGCAATTTAGAGTTCACATTATAACAAATCATCGCGCACCAAATCCTGCACAAGTTCTGCTTCTCGCCGCCGCAATTCTAGCTCTTCACGTTCCAATATACTTGCCGCATTAATTGCCACCTCCTCTGGCTCATCTTTAGCCACTTGCGCGTTGTCCGTTGAAGATGAAGCTGCTGCAGCCGCTTCTGCTGCTTCGGCTTCTTGCTTTCGTTTGCGATGTTCGTAGTTCACCAGCCGTTGGCCCACCAAATATTTGTCTACTTTGATGGCCACGTACAACTTTTTGAATTGTTTGATTTCAAAGTAAATGTAAGCAATTACCACCACAATGATAAAGAACACCGGATACGCAACACGCGATATTTCCAAACGCGTTACCGAATTCTTGAAGAATATGGGCAAAATGGAGTGCGCAATTACGTAGGGAATCGCTAGCGCCAAACCGAAGGAAGTGATAACAGGTGTGGCCAACTCACGTATTAAAAATTTCAAATCGATATCACGCAATCCATCACGGTATGCACGTTCGAGTGCTCGTTTTAAATGCCAATCGGGTCCCATTAGAGTCAAGGCAATGGCGATTTTTGTATAAAGCACACCTAGTGCCCAATCTTGCCACAAAAAGTGTATGGGTGTTTGGTAAAAGGGTACGCGCAACGGTATAACCACCACTAGTTCAAGTAGTAGCCCAAACAAAAGTGGTATAACGCCCAGCATGAGCACAAATATTAGCACAGGTAATGCATAAGAAGCGCCCACACGCAGCCAGTGCTTGATCTTATCTACGACTGCTGCACGTCCTTGTGGCAGCAGATTCACTGCAATTGCAACACCGCGTGAAGTAATCCAGCATAGATAAGTGCCCAAAGCCGCGGTATAAAGTTCGTGTGGACGCGGCGATACCTCAGGCGTCTGGGCGACTACTTGATTTGTAAAATGGCCGCCAACGGACCACAACGCCATTACTTGACGACCAATCCAAACTGGCACCGTCAATATAATAACGGAGGCGATTACTAGCGAAATACACATGAAGAAGAGCAGACCGCACAAGCGTAGTGGGAATAATATTGGCCGTTCGTATGGTTGAAAACCGACTGGTACATCGCGTTGCATAATGGCCTGATGTACGGCGCCCAAATTACGTTCACGAGGTAGTGGTAATACAGGGGCAGGCCCAGCCACATTTCGCGGTGCTGCATTGGCCGCGTTTACTGCATTCGCCACATCCGGCCCAACAGGAGCTGGCGGATTATTATTTGCATTCTGTTGAGGTGCTGCAGCAACAGGAGCAGCTTCGGCAGCTGCTGCAGGCGCACCATTCGCTGCATTCGCAGCATCGGCGGTGGTTTGTTCAGAACCGAGCAAATAGCTGCGTATACCCAGTACCCAAGAAACACAAATACACCAAATACGTAACAGTCCCTTTAGCCAAATACGTGTATGTGATTGTTCGAAGAAGCCGGGAAGTATTATCTGCAAGATAAGATTAATTAGTGTATGTTGTATATTTGTATCATTAAAGTGGTGATATTAGG
Organism: Anastrepha obliqua; assembly: GCF_027943255.1. Lineage (NCBI taxonomy): Eukaryota > Metazoa > Arthropoda > Insecta > Diptera > Tephritidae > Anastrepha > Anastrepha obliqua. Next base: position 8,437,232 of record NC_072894.1, read on the forward strand.
TCTGTTCATGTAAAAATTATCCAATAACTTGCCAGTAGCTTAAGGGGTTATATACAGTTAGAAGGCCGAAGAAAACGAATTTTCCAGAATATTTTCTGAGAAAACTTTTAAATTTATTGATCTAAAAATGTGTACACATATTATGTTATCTTTTAACTGTATTTTAAGACTTAGTATTAGTAAAAATATTAATTTGGAAAGGAGCTACAGCTGATCTCCGGGAGCTCCTCTAAAAAAAACGTTTTGCGGTGACCACTATATCTCTGAACTGAATCCTCTGAAATTAAACCCCAAACAGGAGTTGCGGTGAGCACTAAAGTGCTGATATTAGGTATGTTCATGTAAAAATTATCCAGTAACTTGCTTAAGGGGCTATATACAGTTAGAAGGCCGAAGAAAACGATTTTCCAGAATTTTTTCTGAGAAAACTTAAATTTATTGATCTAAAAATGTGTACACATATTATGTTACCTTTTATGACTTAGTATTAGTAAAAATATTTATTTGGAAAGGAGCTACAGCTGATCTCCGGGAGCTCCTCCACTATATCTCTGAACTGGATCGTCTGAAATTAAAAACCCAAACAGGGCTGCCCCTCCGGCCTTGTACTTTCAATCACTCTGAAACGCCTTTTCAAATTTGCGTGTAATTTTGAAAATATTCACCGGAACGATATTAAATTTTCTGTGTAAATGCTTAAATATACATATGTACATTAAGAAAAAAAAATAATAAAAAAATCGATTAATTTCCGAGAACTCACTCTTAAATAGAAAAAATTGCATGCACGCAAACCAGTAACGATTTGCAAGTTTTACGAACAGCTGATTAAATTGTTGGCGAGAGAAATCACAAAAATTGAAAATATTTTCACAAAAGATACCTCCCAGCTTTCGATTTCTATTTCGGAAACTACAGCAATGGCGACTGGAGGTTGTGGTTCAGAAGCACATACATCTGTTGTCAGCTAATTAGAAACGCTCTCTTTTGATAAACGCTTGATGAGCATAATATTAAACTGTTTAAATTTACCGTTATTTTTTCTCTTAAAATCATTTGCATTGCTTTTGTTACTCTATTTACTACCCAATGCGCTTAGTTTTGTAGTTGTGAAATTGAAGTACCGTTAATATTATCCAACGCAGTGCATGGGTTACTTAGTTCAAGGTAAATAAACTGAGACGACTAATTAGAAACAGTTGTTCAATGGAAGCATATTCGGCAAGTTGTGTTATTTTAATAGTAATATAATCGACTTTTTGGTATGTATATATTTTAAATTGGTTGTTTAAAAGCAACTAAAATATTCGTCTTCAAGATGTGTAATGGGAAAAAGCAGCAGCTGTACACCTGCACTGCGGAGCTCCATTTTTGACCTTCGTAAGGCTGGAAAGTCGTACAGTGAAATTTCTAAGCAAGTCAAATGCTCAAAACATATGACGCCTTAAAGCATATCCAACTTTTTAAGACTGTTGACAATGTTCCACGTAAGAAAAGGCCCCGGAAAACTTCAGCAGAAATTGGCCGAAAGAGACCCAAAAAAGACTTCCACTGACATCCAACGGGAAATTCAGGATCAATATAATTTCGAAATATCCAAGGAACGAACATATGTACCTCAATACGAGTATCATTGGGCGATTCCTATTTAATGTATGACTACGAAAAAACTTCATTCATCTTAAATATATTTACTAACATTTTCCATTTTAATTATTAGTTTTATTTAAATTTAGAACTTTGACTCAATTCGCAAATTTTATTTCGCGTTTATTTTTACTTTGCGATCAGCTGATTAAATTGTTGGCAGGAAAAATCACAAAAATTAAACTTGAGCTACCTCGTATGAAATATTAAAAAAAATAAATAAAAAATTAAATGCAAAATAACGAGCTTCAGAATCACATGATTTAATTTTGTCCGCAATAATTTGTTGCATTTCATCATCGCTGTCATGTGAAGAACATTCCGTTAGAAATTGCAATACGCAAATTTCAATTAGCGTTTATTTTTACTTAGCGATCAGCTGTTTTTCTCACTTACAAATTCTTACAAGTATAAACTATAAAAACTTGCAACTTCCCCTCAAAATGAAGTGTCTTTCACTCTCTCACTTTCCCCTACTTTGCACGTTTTTTGGGTACATGAACAACAAAATTTGATAATTTGCTTCATGAACAGACCTACTATATTATTGAACTGGTTCATACTAACCTGCAGCAGTAGAAGCTGTAGACTAAGTTCATTGACCTCAGAGTCTCCGGATAATGTATATGGTAGAAATGATGGCCAGATTGTTTTGAGCATGCGAATAGGTAGCCAAAGCATTAAAAGCACAGCGGATCCGAAAATCATAGCAGACGCAATTAGACGGCGTACATGACGTAGGATAGGCAAATGTATCATTTCCTGAAGAAGAAGAAGCGAAACTTGTTAGTCACTTGCATTTCTTCAGGGAGTTGTTTAAATTTGCCGATTAAAAGGCACATCAAAAGTTCTCTAACTCACCTGTATTGGGCTGAAATCCGGATCATTTAAGTTTCTTAAGAACCAGAGTACACCGGGGCGTAGAACTTCCCTCAGCAACGAAATAAAAGCAGCGAAATAATAAACGTACACCATACCAAACATCCAATGCACAAAGAGCGATGTTCCAGGTGCCGCCTTAAAGCTTACTTTACGATCCTTTATGCTGGCATCAAACAATGGTAATGAACATATGTCCAGCCACCAACCGCAAACCAATGGCAGTACACCGATTTCCACAACGGATAGCAGAGACACTTTAACTACTATATAGCAGAGACCAATAAGCCAACGCACGCGACGCATGCGAAACACTCGTGCAAAGAAGTGTAGCACAACCAATGTTAAGCCAATGAAGCAGTAGCCAAAGAGTGTGGTAATTAGGCCATGAAAATGCAGTAATGGTTTATCCGGCTGCAGCAAGTCAAGGGAGCTTAGTATGAAATTCCCAATACAATAGGGACAAAAAGCAAATGTAACAATGAACAGCGTATTCAGCGAGATAATCCAAAACACGTGTTCCAGAAAAATCAAAGAACCATCCAAGCCAAGTAGGCGTTCCCAAGTCAGTTCTTCAGCAGCGCGATCCCACTCCATTGGATTCCAATTTGGTTCATCGTTGTCGTTGTCATTTTCAGCGGCGCCACCACCAGCTGCAGCCGCGCCACCTTGAGCTGCACCAAGATTTTCGCCATCTACATTTACGTTATTGCCCACGCCTGGTAGTGGTTGCTGCCTTGGTCCAAATTCCAGCGGTATTTCACCTTCCTCTTCGGCTATATTAACAGCCGCTGGTTCAGCATTGTTCATCGGTATATCAATGGGTGCCTCTTCATTATCACTGTCTTGTTCCTCGTTGGCTGGTATCTCGGCAGCAGCAGCAGCACCATCTGCATTGCGTGCAGCAGCGCCGTCAGCAACATCGGCATCTTCAATACCTTGACCGTTGGCACCATCACCACCGACTGCCTCTACGGCGATGTGCTGCTGTTGTTCATCGGCATCATTTCCTGCAGCTGGTGCATCATCGCGTTCCAGCCAATCCGGTCCGCCACCATGCAGTATTTGTTCGCGTAACCAAACTAAGCCAATAAACGAAAGTAACGTGCATGTGACTACGAAACATCCACGGAACGCATCAGAGGCTAAATTGTCCGTGGAAAAGACGTCGAACGGCACTGATAGTATCGATTCGAAAGACGAAGCACGAAACAGGTAGCGGTATGTACGATATGCTGACAACGGAACTATGCCAAACCAAGCTAAGCCGACCAAAGAATAATGGAACCACGATTTTGCTGCCTTGGTTACAGCTGACAATAAGCCACCTGCCACATCACGTAAGGGCAATACACGCGGCATATCTGGCGAATATATCGGTTGGAAACTGAAGCGATGTCCGCATAGTTCGCAATATTCTTTGTGGGAATAACGCATCCATTGCATTAAACAGTCCTGATGTATGTACTTAATGCTGCCAGTGCATATGCACGGATAGAAGAGTGGACGATCCGATTGTGCCTCACAACGGCATACCCGGCAAATATCTTGTGAATTATCATCCATCTCAGTCGGTTAGTATAAAGAAATGTTGACGTTTACGTTCCTATAAATTGTACATTGCCAAATTATATCCACCAATATTATTTCTGATGAATTAAGAGCAATCGACCACCGTTGGCACACGTCAATGCCTTTGTTTTGTTAGACTTGAGCAATTTGACACTTTGCCTTATGATCGAACTTATTTTAGCCCAGGCCAGTAGAGGTAATATCGTCAACAAACTTATGTAAACCAAGCAGCTCCCTTCCGAACAATTTTTTATTATATTTTACTTTTCTCTTGCAAAGATATCCCAATTACTAAATTGTTAAATTTTTTGTGGAAGAAAATAGTCGAGCAGCTGCAATTTTCAGTATCGCCAACCTTAAAATGTCATCCACAGTTTCTGACAGCAAAGTGCTGCCACAGACCGAATAATTAGATATTTTGTCTTGGACACTATTTCAACAATGGTTTGTAAATAAATAAAATATCAGGTCAGTCCATAAGTTCGTGCGTATTTTACCCATAATTGCACTTTTCTACGATTTTGGCATACAAACAATTATTCGCGGGATATAACAGAATTATTTATATTTTCTTTGATATATTGGGCATTCAACAACTGATTTTAATCGCGGATAGAAGCACGTGTTGTTAAAAAATAAAATGGAATCTTCGAACGCGTATAAGAGGCATATTTTGCATTTTTTTTATAAAAGTGGTAAAAATGCAACAACTGCTGCTGCAGAAATAAACACTGTTCACGTAGAGGATAGCGAGAGTGTAAGGACTGCGCAAAAGTGGTTTTCAAAATTCCGAAGTGGTAACTGCGACGTGGAGGATGCCCATCGCGTGCTGGTTGTCCTGAAGTCTTAACTCCGACGCCTTGCTCGAACTCGTGGAAGCTGAGCCAAATTTGACAGTCGAGATGACAGCTCAGAGGTTAAATTCGTCGCATGGAACAGTTCACAGGCACCTGGTTCAGTTGGGAAAGGTTTCAAAGCTGGAAAAATGGGTTCCGCATAGACTTTCCGTCGCCAACCTTCAGCAGAGAGTGAATGTGTGTTCTCAGCTGCTGCAACGGCTTGCAAATGAAAGTTTTTTGAACCGTATCGCTACTGGTGATGTAAAATGGGTCCTTTACAATAATCCTGTTCGCAAACGCCAATGGTTAGATAAAGATGAAACACCAGAACCGACCCCTAGAGATGGCCTTCACCCTGTCTATTTGGTGGGATTTGGCCGGTATTGTTTATTATGGACTTCTGGAACCAAACCAGACGATAACTGCTGATTTTTATTCCCATCAGCCATCAAACCTGAATGAGGCACTTAACAAAAATCGACCGTCTTTGGAGAATAGACGCAAAGTTTTGTTTCACCACGACAACGTAAGACCTCATACCGCAAGGCAAACATTAGGCAAGCTGAACGAGCTCGGATGGGAGCTAATACCGCATCCACCATACTCTCCGGATTTTACACCTTGTGATTATCACCTTTTCCGTGGACTTCAATCCCATATGAGTAACAAAAACTACTCCTCAAAAGAAGCTATAAAAAGCGATATCGAGGCGTATTTTGGCTCCAAGTACAAACAATTTTTTGAGCAGGGAATTAAAAATTTGCCTAAACGTTGGGAATACATTGTAAATAATGAAGGAAAATATATTATTGATAAATAAATACTTTAAACATATTTTTTATTTATTTTAAAACCACCTTTAAAAAACGAACAAACTTATGGACTGACCTGATAATATGTTAATTAATATATATTATATAATTATTTAAATCAATGCAATTTAGCAAACAATTAGATCTTCAAAGATTTGAATGGTATCCAAAGCCAAAAACCTGTCTGACTAATCACTGTCCAGTAGTTGTCGGTTCGTTTTGCCTCCTGACGTGCCTGGGAGGTGGGTCAAGCTCAAGCAGGTGGCTACATGGGCGAAACCTACGGTAGCAGCCTAACAGAAACTCTTTGTTGAGCAGTTTGTTGTGCTCCTTTACAGGTAGCAACTGCGCTTCGTTGCGTAGATGTTGTAGAGGGGACATCAGAAGGCAGCCCTTCGTGAATTGACTGTATAACTGCCTGGCGCCTACGCTACGCAAAAATGTTTCATCTTTTTGACGGTGCATACATATTTTCAATTGTCTTGAGTAAGCCCAAGGTTACGCTTTATTTTTTTTTTTTGAAATTTTAAAAATTTTTGTCAGCAAAGTAAGGAAACGTAACTGATTTGTATGTCAGGTAACGGTTTTCTTTTTTCGAAGCCATAGGTTTGTTTGTTTTGACAACTATTGGCAACTCGAAATATATTCCATAGTCATATATTAGTGAAAAAGCTCACTTCCGAAGCTTTAATTTCCTCAAACCTGGCAGCCCGAACAGCTGTTAATTTTTTCGCAAAGAAATCGCTACAAAGCGGAATTTTCGGAAATTCATCGCAATTATATCTTCCGGCTGTAATAGTATATAGAAATTTTTTGTGTAATTTACAATTTAGTTTAAAATTTTTGAAAAAATAATAGGAAACGAAAATCAAAAAAGTCAAAATGTATCTAACCAGACTGCATAATGTGGGACGCCAACTGATTCAACCAACTCTGCGGGCAACACAGAATCCAACTCGTCTAGTTAGTACCACTATAACAAACCGAGAAATCTTCCAAGTGCAAAGCGCCGAAGATTTTGATCGCAAAGTTAAGAAAAGTGATAAGCTGGTAATAGTGGATTTTTTCGCAACGTGAGTACAAACGCATTTCATAATTATGTAATTTTAATATTTGTTTCATCATTATTTTCCAAAACAGATGGTGCAACCCATGTAAAATGCTCACGCCACGCATTGAGACGGTGGTAGGTGAGAAGGCGGGCGCAGTAAAATTGGCCAAAGTGGACATTGATGAGCACAGCGAATTGGCACTCGATTATGATGTTGCTGCGGTACCTGTCCTAATAGTAATGAAAGAAGGAAAAGTGGTGAATCGTATGGTCGGCTTACAGGACACGGATAAGATACGCGCATGGATTGACAAAGCTGTGGAAGAAACCAAATAATTTAAGAAAGTATAACCTTAAATGTGAACAAATAACTTTGTAACCCAGCATCGCATAAATAACTTTTGTTTGAAATTGAATAAAATGGTTTATTAAGGTACGAGAAATATTAACTTTAAAGTGTTTTAAAGAGTTATTTAAAAATTCATACAAGTTTTACAAGCTATTTAGAAAAGATTATATTCTCACTTATCTTTTTTGTACAAATTACATTTACATATTGCATAAGAACTATATAGAGTACCAGCCGGGTGTTCCGGGACGCTTCTTATTGCGATCAAGGAAACGCTTGAAGCCTTGTTTCGAATCCTCTAGAGATTTTTCCTCCGCTTTCTTCCGCTCCTCTTTCTTTTCGAATAGATCTGGGAATGTGAACTCCTCAGTTTTCGGCTGTATTAAAAATTAACAATTTCTGAATATATTTTTTGATGTATGTAAAATGAAACCATTACCAATGTTACATAAGCAATCTTAACATCATCTTCCTTAGTTACATAGCCCAAAGACGGGTCGCGTTTTGTTTTGCCCAATTCAATACGCGTACGCACGTCTACTACCGGCAGTTTATAAATTTTTTCCAAATAATTCTTCACATCATGTTTGGTCATCTGAATGGAAACCGAAAATGTGGCGACGTTCTTTGGTTGTTCCTCTGCGGGACGAATTAATTTCATCCAGAAGTTGGGAAGAAATATTCGTAATTGTGGATTTCCACGTTGATAAATTGGATACCATCGTGTGGACATTATCTAAATTTTAAGTTAAGATTTTAAGTAAAAATAAACTTATAACTTTGCACAATGCACAGCCAAATAACTTTCTGAATCAGCTGTGCGGCTGTAAAAATAAAGTGAAAACATGGGAAAATGAGAATATCTTCCACGATGTGTGCCATAGATAACTAGATGTGAAACTTCTTCATTTTGAGAGAGAGCGCGCCCATGAGGACGTTTAAAAACTTGGCAGCACTCACACATTATGGGATTTTGAACAGCTGATAGGCGAAATGGCAGACTGCCAGAAGAAACGCGCCGAAAATAACTGACGAAAACAGTTCGTTTTTGCTTAATGGAGAAATGACGTGTTGAAATGTAATAATTTGAATTGAAGTGAGTTTGTAGAATCCAAAGCTCGTTATATCCTTTTCGACTTCTACTTTTATTTAGTCTTATGTACATAATGTAGTTTTATTGAAAAGTGTGTGTTGGTTTATGTAAATTTGTATATACGTAAATATTCTATGGTTGAAAAGCGTAGGTAAGGGAACTGAGTTTGTGTTTGAGATATTTTACAAAAATTAAAGGTAATCTGCTTTAACTTATTCTGTTCGTTGTTTGAGAATTTTTGTTTTTTGTTACCCACTTTCTGTGTTATATTAAAAAATCGCAATAAGTCATGTTTTTAATTATAACTTATGTTTTTCGGGTTCATAACTTTATTATTATTAAATTACTTATGTATATCAGTTTTAAATAATTTCATTTACATATAAATTTTTAAATTTTTTGCTTATTTATGTTCATATTTCATACGGATTGTGCTTATTTTTAGTATATGTTGGGGGTTACGAGTGATATAAGGCTACTAGGCAACCGCACACTACATACTAACCTCAATGGTGGTGTGGAAACTAAAAATTCCAGACCTTTGGTTCAAAAATACCCAATTCATGTTTCTACCGATGTGGCAATATTGGAAAATGTTATAAAAAATGCACATTTTTCAGCGCTCTCACGAGAAAAAGAGTTTCACATCTAGTCATCTATGATGTGTGCATGATTCAATAATAAAAGGTTTGCTCAGTAAGCAGCTTTCTCATTCTCTCATGACAAATCGGCTCCCTTAGCAAGACACTGGGTTGTTAACTCTAGAAATTTTTAGCAAAAGTGGAAGAAAAGTAAAATGTCTAGGAAAAACGTTTCGTTTTCCAAAGAGTGTATAAGCACTTCCTCGGTATGCCCATAACCAAAACGATATGGAAAACATTCTGACAGCTTAAATCAGGATATCATAGAACATATTCTTGGGGCAATGAATGTGAAAGATGGACGTTTTGACAATTTGAATCCGATGCCTTTCAAATACAGGTTGGGGGAGTACTTACTAGGTTACTTTAAAGATACATAAGTTACCAACAAGAGCTCATTTAGCAATATGGCAGATGGTTTTTTATGAGGAAATACGCATGGCAGAAATACGCTCGGAGGTGAGAAGCCTCCGCTATTACAAACAACATTTTCTATCATTTTCTGTTTCATATCCGGGGTAGTTCGTCAAGTGTTCTGGAGAACAATCGCGACTTGGGGATCAAAACTCCAAACTTACATGGGCATAGCATAGTAAAGCAAGGCGTGGGTTTGTTCACAGGTTGTTGTTAGTCAACTAAATTTATGACGAGTTCGCTTCTCCTCTGAAAGGCTTTCATTAGGGCCATAACACTTAAGTAATATAATAGCGTCATATTCGCGTGATCAGTTTTCAATTTAAAAATTAATTCACAAAATATCAATTTATCATTTAACTTAAGAACCTTATTTTTATAATCATTCCTGACAATTTGTGTTTGTACCATTTATAATTTAAATAAAAACAAAACATTTCTTGCTACCATTTTTACCAAAAAGGTATTTGATTTTTTCATTTTCTTCGCCCTTCTTAAATGCGACCTTTTGTAAGGGAGTGTCAGAATTCTAATGTCACAAGTGAGCAAACCTTTAATAATTGAATCATGGATGTGTGCTGTCAATTTTCTCTCTCTCTCTTTCACTATTCTAAAACGAACAGAGCGCAATCAGATTTGTTTACGTTTTGGAAGTAGGAGAGAAATAAAAAGAATTTGTTGTTTGTATGAACTGCAACATTTTTTACCCCATTTATGTTGATACTAAATAAAAGATTATATTTGATCGTGTGTATAAATTTAATTTATACTTAAAACCATAAAGTACCCTTCGCAGGCCATTATTAACATAATTGTATCGGTTTTGTTTTTGTGTGATCGGCCTTACCTAGCACGTGCGTGCTTTAATCAGCTGTTGCATACCGTGCAGAAAAATTCACAATTCGTTGAGGTGTAGGAAAATTTAAAATGGCCAAAATTACAAAGAAAAAAGGTAAAGCCAAATCCCAATCTAAGGAAAAATTCACACGCAAAGCACTTCGCAAACTAAAACAGCAGCAAAAGATAGAGAACAAGCGCTTGTTTTTCTCAAATAAAACCAAAGGTGCGGCCTTGGTTGCTGATGCGAAGGCAGCCGCTGCCAATGCGCAGCAATCAAAGAAAGTAAAGAAGGGCAAAGCGAAAAATGTTAACAAAAATATAACTCCCGATGATATTCCAATCGAGGAACTACTTTCTGGGAAAGTAGATTCGGACAACGATGAATCGATTGCATCAGATTTCTCCGATGACGATGTGGATGCACGTATTCCGTCAAAGATGGCAAAACGCGAATTACCAACGCACGCAGAAAAAGGTAAGAAACGCCAGCAGCAACAACCTACACGCCCTGATGCTGAGGAGCAACGTCGACGTGTATTGAAGCAGCAAAAAGATTTGGAAAATGTGGCACGAAAGCACCGACGCAAGCAGCTTATACTGGAAAACGAAGACGAGGATCGATTAATATCGAAATTGGAAAAAAAGTTAAAGCTTAACAAAACTAAAGACAAAAATCGCTTGGTACGTAAAATGTTTAGCGATGGCTTAGACTATGCATTGGAGTTCTGTTTGGATGACGAGGAAGAAAAGCGCAAGCGTGAATTGAAGGAAAAACGAAAGGAAGAGCAAAAAAGACAAAATGAAAGCGGCTGGAGCGATGAAGATGCATTTAGCGGCGAAGAAGGCGAAGACTCTGGAGGTGAGGAACTGGACGAGGACTCTGATGATAGTAGTAAAGGCACCCAAAGTGCTTATAGCGACGAAGATAGCGAGGCAGACGATCAGCTACGGCTGGAGACTAAAAACTCAGAAGAGCAGTGTGAGTATAGTGATTTATCATGCATATAATAAATGAAGTAAAACATTTTATACCAAATGTACAGTTAAAGAAGATATTTATGGAAGAAAACGTGACAAGGAAGGCAACATTATGAAAGATGTTGTAGCGGCTCAGTCTGAATCGGGAGCTCAGCAGCCACAAAAATATGTACCACCCCATCAACGTGCTTTACTCGCAGCCACCCAAAATGACAGCAAACAAACGCAAATTTTGGAACGATTGCGTAAAAACTGCAAGGGACTGCTTAATCGTCTCTCTGAGGCGAATCTACACAAGATCGCAACTGGTATTGAGGAGTTGTACATGAAGAATTCTCGCTACAACATCAATGAAACTTTAGGTGCGCTATTGCGGGAGGCCTTACTTGCGCATACTATGGTCAATGAACGTATGGTGCAGGAGCACATGGTGCTGTTGGCATATATGCACGCACAAATTGGCAATGAAATTGGCGCACACTTTTTGCAAATGTTCATTGAGCAATTCGACAAATACGTGAAAGAGATACATACGCTAGCGGTGGAAGATAAGCGACTGAATAATTTAGTTTTAGTACTCGCTTACCTATATATTTTTAAAATCTATGAACATCGACTACTGCTGGAGATAATCGGTCGATTTTCCGATAATTTGTGCGAGAAATCCATTGAGTGCCTACTACTCATTTTCCAATCGGTGGGCTTCAAATTGCGCAAAGATGACCCGCTTGCATTCAAGGAGATGATGTTAAGCGTACAGCGTAAGATCGCTGAAGCGCCATTGGAGTTGAAGGAGAATTTACGTCTTAAGTTTATGGTCGATATCTTGAACGCAGTTAAGAATAACAATATAAATAAAATTCCACAGTTCGATCCCGAATTAGCTGAAGATCTGCGTAAACGTTTGAAAGCCATGTTGCGCAATGACAAATATGTGACCACACTCAACATAACTATGGATGATTTGCTGCGTGTGGATCAAGTGGGCAAATGGTGGGTAGTGGGTTCGGCGTGGAGTGGTAAGATCGACGACATCAACGCTGCTACGAAGCAAAATAGAGACGATTGTGTGGCGTCTGGTGCGCGTTTCTCTGAAAAGCTGTTGAAGTTGGCCAAAAACCAGAAAATGAATACGGAGGAGCGGCGAAACATATTTTGTATTATAATGGGTGCTGAAGATTATGTGGACGCTTTTGAAAAGATACTACATTTAGCGTTGAAGGATCAGCGCAGTATTGCCTATGTGATTATCCATTGCTGTTTAAATGAGAAGCAATCAAATCCGTATTATGCACATTTGGCGCTAAAATTCTGCCTTTATAACCGCAAGTATCAATTGGCCTTTCAGTTTGCCACATGGGATCGCATTAACGAAATCGAATCGTTGAATAAGATTCAGGTGAAAAATTTGGCGAAATTCCTGCAACATTTAATATTAAAAGGCGGCTTGCAATTGACGGTGCTGAAAGTAGTGAACTTCCTACAACTAGACAAGTTAAGTTTCCTATTCATGAAGGAAATAATGGTTGGCATATTGTTGAGCGAGCAGGAGAACGAAATTTATCAGGCCTTCGAGCGTGTTGCCAAAAACTCGAAACTTGGCGCGTTCAAAAATAGTGTGCGTTTGTTTACACAACATTTTCTGTTGCAGCATGAAAGTAAATTAAAATTGCATGAGGATCAATTGGCGGTATTGAAAAAGCGAGCAGATTATGTCGACAATATACTAGCCTATGTAGACTTGTAATTTTTCTTTTTATATAAATTTAATGTATGTAAATAAAATAAACGTAAGACTTAGCATCAAAGGCAACTAGCCTGAGTCACTTTTGATATACCCAATGTTTCTTTTAAACGTTTGCTAACTAAAATTTTTAGAACTACGTCTATACTATGTATACAAAGCAATCGTTGACAATTTCGCGTTGCTGAATTTTGTGCTGCACCCGTCGCCCTAATTGCTTAGTCGAAGCTTTGCAACAAATCACGTGCCCGCTGATAGCGCGACGAATCAATAACAGCTTTTCGTTCTTCCTCGCTGCTATTTGGTTGTGCGCATTGTTTGTCGAGTTCATCAATGCATTCTTCGGCTAATTTAATTACTTGTGCCTTAGCTGCCCCTTTCGAGCTTGACAAGTACTCCAGTGCAATTGGCCACATCTCTGCGCTAATTTTTTCCTCTTCAAATACAGTTCGCTGTATGGAAATTTGTCGTAATTTTTCGAATTTCCACTCGGCACGCGCATTCTTCCACTTACGTAGGTATTCTTCATTACGGTAACGTTCTTTGCTTATTGTTTGTTCCTTGGTCGCCTGCAGACGTTGCTCATGCCTCTTCTTTTTCTTTTGTCTTACTGTTACGACGGCAATCACATTTTCTGGTTTTTCACTTTCGCACAACTCTTCCAATGTAGGTTCCTGCATTTCCTCTTCAACAGGCTCGTCCACAGTTGCGTCATCTTGGCCATCATTTGTGTGCTTGCTACGTTTCTGTTTAATGACGTCTTTCTCTTTATTCTTCCGCTTCAGCGTTTTAGCCGGAGCTTCTAAGAAAATATATAAAATATTTACTGGAACACTTCTCTAATGCTGTTTCTTACCACCAACGGCAGCGCACTCCGTTGATTCCACGATAAGGCTTTTGCTCGCCACTTCCTCCTCATTTTCTTTTGACACATGTTTTCGCTTTTTTGCTTTCGATTTATGCTGTGCCCCGTTAAGAGTATGCTCGGATTTTGTTTCTTTTTTTGCCATTATTTTTCAATTTTATTATTTCTACATATAATTTTTCATTATAAACAAATCAAACGTCAATACGATTTCACGTGTTGCTTCTTCTTCTATTGCACCAACTCACAGTACACGTCCAGTAATTGTGCGTTCACAGAACTGCGGGAAAGTTTGGGGGAAGTGCTGTCAAAATTGTATTCCATTGGTGAGTCAAGGCGAATCCACACAAGGTGACATCGCTATAGTAGCTAATTTGTATTTTTCCTTGCCATTTGGTGGTTTGTATGCAAAGTGCACTGCTGCTTCAATGCTGCCTTATTTATTTGTTTACATTTTAATTGCGATTTTAACATTCGAGCTATCAAATTGCAAAAACCATGTACATGTAAATGCAGTTGTTGCTCTACCGGTGTCACCTTTGTTGAATTTGCTTTGTTGCTGAGCGCTCCACAAGGCGAATTTATTATCCATCTTGGCGCCCCATAACCAAAACAAATGCAATGAAAATGCATAAACTACGAATGACAGTCGGAAAAGAGACATGGAAAACCTTATCGCTGTTGTTGTTATTGTTTTCGCGAAAAATTGCTAGCCGTATGGGTCAGTTTGTTTATTGGAAAATTGCCGCAAGCCTTTAATGTAAATGTGTTCTTAGTTCTTCTAAAATAAGAAAGCACAATAAATTAAGTATTTTTCATATCAAAGTGTAGTTAGTTAGCAAATGTGATTTAGTTGTTGTGTCTCTATATCAACCATCAATTAAAACAAATGTTCTAGTTTAAGATAGTCTGCAAAAGTGTGTTAAATTGTAGTTGTAATCACAGCGGCTCATCGTCTAAATGCAAATTCTAAATTTTAATAAAAGGTAAGTTTTAATCTTTACATCGTAATTTTGGAAGAAACGCAAGCTGTGTTTGTGAAAATGTGTGAAGCTGAGAATGTATATAAAGGCGGTGCCAGCAGCGTTTTCTTTTTTTTTTTTACTATTTTTCCTAAGTGAATTCGCGTGCATACCAAGTTTGATAAACAATCTGTGTTGTGTTTGATAAAATGTCGCGCAAAATAAGTGCCTTAATAAATTTCTAACTGCTGCGATAAAATCATTGCACTCTTCGACTTTCGGTTAAGGACAAGACACGGCGATTGCAGTTGAATATCACAACGGAAGCCTAAGCACAGGGTGAGTAGCCAGCCTAATATTAGTAAAGTTTTTATTATCTCATTAATTAATTATAATAAGTCTAAGCGTTTGGGTCCCAAGCAGCGGGATCGCACTGTTGGGATTTTATGAAGAGAAAACCCAGTACCAAAATGATGGTGCATTACCGCTTCTTGTTGTTGTTGCAGCAGCATAAACATTCCTCATACTTATAAACGGGGAATGCTGCTGGAGTGACAGTCCTTGGCCGGATATACATAAATCCGAGTGGTTTCGGTAACGTAGAACCGACTGTTGTGGAAACGATTACCGATTACCGCTTCTTGAAGTCCCGCGCTCAAATGCATTTATTTATTTTATAAACTACAGCACAGATTACCTTACAGCAGTGGTCGCCAACCTTTTCAATGTGTTGAGCTACTTTCAAGATTTTGAAATAAACAGCGAGCTATTTGCACAAGCCAACATAAATTAAATAATATACAGTTATATTCGACATACAATATGACTTATAGTGCTTATACTTATGCATAACTACATCCATGTTCACACCTATCAATCGTAACAAAATTTTTTGCAGTCATAATGACAAATCACAAGCGACTTAAAAAAACAACAAAACAGTAATAGTACATTATTATATAAATAAAATATGGGCAGATAAAAAGAGCATATTTAATGAGAAGGTTGCCATTCTGACTCATCGATAATTTTTTTAATATTTGCAGTATAATTTGATACAGTCATTCGAATATAGCAATCCAAATGTATATCTGTAAGCCGATTGCGGTATTTATTTTTAATAAATTTCATATTGGAAAAAGAAGATTCACACAAATAAGTTGAACTGAATAACGCTTTCACTTTCAACGCAACACGACATAAAACTGAATACTTATCTTTACTTACTAAAGTCCATATACATTTTGTATTTGAACCTAAAGATTTTAAAGTCAAGTCACTTTGAATGGCAATCAGTTCCATTTCTGGCACAGCAATGTCTTCGCCAAAGTGTTCATAACACAAGTTGCAAACTGTTGTATATCAATGTCCATGAAGGGTGAAACAACAAATTGCGTCACTAAAGCAATTTTGCTCAAATCCTTGAAACGTTTTTTGAAGTTTTCCTTCAAGTTAGAAACTATTTCCATATGATATTTACTGTCATAGGGCTCTAATAGATTTTTGGATATCTTTTCGGAAAGAATAGGAAAATGCTTAGTATCGCGGTTTTTTAGGTTTTGTTCCCAAAATTCAAGTTTTGTAATAAATGCATTTATATAAGTAATCATTTCCGCTAATTATTTATCCCTGCCTTGAAGCTGCAAGTTAGGCTCATTTAATTTCTCTATAATGTCCACAAGAAAACCAAAATCTCTGAGCCAAGTCGAATTTTCCAGTTCAGGAATCGGTTCATCGCGTTCTTTGAAAAATTGGAGTATAGCAGGTAGGACATCATTGAAACGTTTGAGCACTCGTCCTCTGCTTAACCATCACACTTCAGAGTGAAGAAGTAGCTCGCCGTATTGACAGTCAATTTCATCAGCCAAGGTTTTAAATAATCTTCTTTGTAACGCTTGAGCTCTAATCTTGTTCACAATTTTCACCACCAGTTTCATAACGTTGTTCAAGTTTAGAAAATTTCCACATAATGCTTGCTGATGTATAATACAGTGGTAACTAAGAAATTGTGGAAAATTTTCATCCTTATGACATAGCGCCACGAGCCCCTTATCACAACCCACCATAGCTGGAGCACCGTCAGTTATCAGGCCTACCATTTTTGATATTGGAATTTTCTCAGAAGAGATGAGGTTTTTTAAATGAGAAAACAGCTCTAGCCCAGTAGTATGTCCTTTGAGTGGAATAAACTTCAAAAGATCTTCTTTAATTGTAAAATCACTAAAAGCCATCCTGACAAATATGGCCATCTGTGAGGTGTCAACTACATCTGTTGATTCATCCAGTTGCAGTGAAAAATAAATACAGTTATCTAAGTCACTTCTTAACTGTAAAAAAATATCATTGCTCATTACTGCTACTCGCCTCATCACTGTATTAGCAGAAAGTTGCATAGATTTTATAGCAGACACTATTTCGTCTTTATTTCTAAAGTTGGCGAATAAAGAATCTGCAGCTTCCAGAATCTGATGCTTCAGTTGCAGCCTTATTTTTGTCGATTGTTTTCGAAAATATTGACTGTTGTCCAATTAGCTGGATTTTTAAATGTTTCAGTTTTTCTTTTCTGGTGGCAGAATTTAACGGGAATGCCTTCTCAAAATTCGAATGTACAGTTTTATGATGCCTCTCAATATTTCCTTTTTTAGGAACTGACACAGATGTATTACATAACAAACAAACACTTTTGCCTTTAACTTCTGTGAAGAAGTTTTGTTCTTCCCATTCCGAATGGAAATGGTATGTCTTCGCCTTCTTACTACTGCTTGCCATAATGTTTCGAACTCTAACCCAACCGCTGCACGCAGAACGTTGATAATGCCGTTCAGTATTAAACTGAGCGCAATGTTGACGTGCATTGCGTATATATAAGGCCAAAAAATTCTCGAACACGCTAATCGGTTCCAGCCGATCCTAGAACGGAGACGCGACTTCGCGTCGTGTTTGTCGGCGCGAAATCGCTTACCGCAGTGTTGCCGCTGTTTATCTATTTATGTATTATGAAAATTTCTGAAATTTGCTAATACTGGTATGATTTTCAGACTTTTGGATTTTTTGCAACGTGAGCAGCGCGAGCTACCAGAATTGCCTTTGCGAGCTACCGGTAGCTCGCGATCGACGGGTTGGCGACCACTGCCTTACAGACTAGACAAAATTTGATTAAAAACAAGCCAAATTTGGCAACAAATTTTATTAACAATCAAAATAAATACAATATTAAGCAACTAAATTTCAAATCTTTTCAAAATTAGATTCAGATAAAGCGAAATCAAGCAGGCTGGAATTGGATAATGAATTAAAGTTCCTAAGTGCGCGACCAAGGGGCGCATTAGTCGCAAATTTAGTCTTAAAGTTTTCTCAATAACTGTGAAGACTTATTAGAGGAACATTAAAGCCTATCCGCTCAAGTGCAACCGGACAGTTAGCGATGCTATTAACTACAATGAAAATAAACGAAAGTGAAAGGACTACCTCTCTATTTTCTAGAGATTATAAATGAATTAGCTTTAGCCTAGAATTATAAAGGGGTTTTCAATTGGCGTGGGTCGATTTTGGCGCCTGTGGCAGCCATTTTTTTTTGGTGACATCTGTCAAATCTTTTGTTTATTATTCAGTTGTTTATGCCAAATCATCATGGCAAGTTACACGATTGAACAGCGTGTTCAAATGATAAAACTTTATTATCAAAATGACGTGGTGGCCCTTCCAATTTCATATGCCACACAGCAGACGCCATTTTATTCCATTTCAACATCTACCCGCCCTTATTGAAAAACCTTTCGTAATGCTTGCTTAAAAATATAAATTTTGAGGGCACTCTATGTCCTCGATAGCCACACGAATTCCATCTTTGAGGTCTTGAATCGACCCTGAGCTGTTGGCGTAGACCTTCACTTTCACGTGGCCCCAAAGAAAAAAGTCACAAGGTGTTAAATCACAAGATCTCGGTGGCCACTTGTGATCACCTTTTCGAGAGATAACACGGCGCGGAAACTTTTCCTGTAAAAAATCAATGGTTTCGTTGCTTGTGTGGCACGTAGCGCCGTCTTGTTGAAAATAAACCTTGTCCATATAAATACCATCCAATTCCGACCATAAAAAATCATCTCTCGATAAGGCAATCCATTCACCAATGACATCTGTTATTGGAAAACCCTTTATTAATCGAAAGCTGGTAATGACAACAGCATACTCTCAGTGAGAACGTCCAGAAACGTCTCCAAGTGATAACAGCGTACTCTCAGTGAGAACGAACAAGAGCCGTAACAGAAGTTTATAGGTGTACGGATCAGAAAATTTAGATGCATTGCGACGAACGAATCCTAGAACCGAGTATGATTTTGAAAGCATAAAATGAATGTGACCACTGAAAGAGAATTTTGTATCGCATAAAATTCCCAGATCCTTCAACTTTGTTATACTTTGTAGTAGATTATTAAAAATGGTTTAGGATATTTAAAAAATTTATTGGCTCCTCGAAAATGCTAAAAGAAAACATTTTTTAATATTCAAAGACAGAGGCGACTTCATACACCATTAATGAAGATTGTTCAAGTCGAGTTGAAACTTCTGCGCATCCGCTGAGTCCTTAGAAGATGAAAAAAAATTTTAAATCATCCGAAAATAGCAAAAAATTCGAAAAGGAATCAGATTTGCTTATGTCGTTAATAAAAATAACAGAAATAAGTGGCTCTAAGGTGCTGCCTTGGAGGACTTAAGCCATTGCCGAAAGCTGGAGTGAAAACCCAAGCAAGTTAACTGGTTTACTAGCATCTCGTGCGACACTTTGTCAAATGTCTTAGAGAAATTAGTGTATATTAAATACACACAGCTTCGAGTGCTTTGGAAATCGGCTGGAGCGGGGTCTTATTGAAAGATCCAATACTCTCCATTGCAGAGAGTACTGCTCAACTGCTTGACCACGCCTTCTAAGTCATCCTCCTGGTACACTTTTGCCCCGGTCTTAACCCCTTTTTCGCAGAAATGATGAGATGTAACGCCTCTACATGCCACTCCCTCCGCACCAAACCATTACGGAGGCTGGATGGTGGCCACGCTGAACCCTTGGAATAACGTTGTTTGCGTTTTCAGAAGTTTTAGCATAGATTTTGTCGTTTCGCTTATTTCAAAAAAAAAAAAAAATGGAAAATTTTTTCACCTGGGAAAATAATGTTTTCATGGCCGTTGATCGTGTGCCATCGAAGAAGCTGGTTGCATCTGTCGAGTATAATTCTCTTCAAGGGCGTTGATCAGTTGAGCGACGAAAGGCTTTTATGTGGAGATCATCACTAATCAGTATTGACATGGATCTGATCGATACATTAATTTCTCTGAATATGATTTTCTGCTTTCTAAGAGGATTTTTTGCGAATTCTTTCTCAAATGGCATTTATGGCTGCACCGGGTCGAAGCACGCGAGGACGACGACTTCTTTTTCTGTCTGTCACGTTAGACATTTGGGAATTGAGCGGACGACTGATCGTGCGGTAAACAAACATTCTCGAAATATTAAGTTTTTTCAGCAACCTGTAAATTTCACCACACTTATGTGAGGAAATCACTGCAATGCGATTTGCCGTAGCTCCCCACTCCATTGTTAACAAGCGAAATTACCCACGAAACTGCGTATAATTTATGATTAGACAATGCATACAAACAAACAATTGAATAAAAGACTAAAGTCATTGCTGTCAAATCTCTTTAAGGGGTTAGGTGTAGTCAGAGGCCCGAAAAAATGATGATTTTCACGAATTTTTTTTTGCTACTTAATTAATTAATTTAACAAAAATAAAAACATAGCATAAAAACATCATGTTTTAACTTGACTTCACCAAAATTTCAAAAAAAAATTAATAATTGCAAAAGTTATCGCTGTTTGTGTGAAGCCCGTTTCTCCAGAAGTCCCTTGCGGTGAACATCACAAGTCCTTGCAGATTCATCTAAAACCAATCGGACAAGAAAAATTAGTTTTATTAATAGATAATCTTGTGCCTAATCGAAGCTTTTTTTTTTCAAAATGAACAAAATGGCGGCCTCAGAAAATTTTTTCCAGATTTTAGAAAAAAAACCAACAGTTAATTGTTAAAAAAAAAATCGAAATTTTTGAAAAAAAAAATCCTTCGATCAGGCACAAGTTTTTTATGTTTTTCAAAAGCTGTATAAATTTTATTGAAATCTACGTAGCGGTTTTTAAGTTACAGTGTTCACCAGTTTGAAAAACATAGTTTTGAGAAAAACGCATTTAAAGTTTTGCTATCGGCTCCGGAGCGGCCGAGCGCCCTTTGTTAATTGTTGAATAACTTGAAAAGTATTTGTCGGATTCACTTCAAATTTTTACACAATATTTTTAAAACATTATACTTTAAGAAAATGCAAAAAAAAAATCGATTTTTTGAAAATTCTGACTACCCCTAACCCCTTAAGTTTGAAATTGCATTCAAAGCCGATTCATTTGAGAAATTTTCATTAGATTCTCCGGTAATACTCTCAGTGTACGTTCTAATTTCGTCAATAGTTTCCATGTTTTCATCAGTAAGAAAATCCAATCCGAAATCAATGTTTTCGTTCCATGCATTATTATCAATTGTTATAGATTCATCGGGATTTGAATTAGATTCCTAAAGAGTTTTCGATAATTCAAATAACGAAGCCAGCGTTGCTAGCGGAAAGTCATCTTCGGGCTCGAACTCAGTTGGCATATTTCTATGCTTGTCAAATCCTGCATTTTGGAAACTTGAAGTGTTCGATAATAAATTTTAAAATTTCCAATCACCCCTAGATCTAAAGGTTGGCAAACTAAAGTCATACTACTAAATAAAAAAACAAATATATTTTGATACTCTTTAAACGCATACCACGGGAGTGAGAAATAAGAGAGTTTTGTAACTGAATTTTTCGGTCGAATTCCATCAGTCTTTGTACAACCACTTCACGTGTCATTCGTGCCTTCTTATTTGATTGCCAATTTATCGGAAGCTTTTTAATATCAACTAACGAAAACTCTCTTGGATGAGCGGCTTTCCCAATAACAAGTGGTTTTTCTTTTTCTCCTACCATATTTGCACGAAATAGAGCAGTGAGCCTTTCCTTTGATAATTTGTCATTTTTAAAGCTAAAGTTTTGCTTGACATTGCTCTGAAGAAAAGGCCTGTCTAGTTAGCATTACACAGTGATGATATTATACCAAATGTATTGTATTAAATTAATTATTTTTTATCTGGAAAAAATATGTTTACAAGATTTGATTAGTAAAACTTACCTACTGCCTAATCCCCGGTTTTCATCGTAAGCGTTAATAGTTTCCATTTTCTCCTTCACACGAAGGTTTGATTTCCCAATCGTATTACGTATAACCGCAACAACTGAACACAAATCACTGCGCAAACCAAACTAAAAGTGTGCATGAAAAAACGTCACACTTTATCTGGAAAGTCCCCTTTCTCCCATTTCTTATATTTTGTCCGCCAATGAGGAGGAATTCACACCTGCTCAACAGTGGTTTTTGTTTGAATTGTTATGAAAAGAAGTCTTAATGTCTTTTGATAAGAGGTTCGCGTCTACTCAATAGAGGTTTTTGTGTAAATTTTATGAAAAATAATTGTCCGCGTGCGGCCAAGAGAATGCCCGCTTAAGAGAGAGTAATTTGTTCCGAAATTTAAACTTAAAATTTGGTATAGGAAAAAATGTCCCCCGGAGGGAGATGTCCATTCACTGGATGCCCATCCAGTGTCCAAAGTAGCATAAAAAAATTGAAAAACCAAATCCTATCCGTAGAAACGAGCTTAGGAATGGAAAAATATTACGGCTATAATTTTGTTTCATAGATATGGTATACAAGGTGGCGCAAAATTAATCACCCTATATTTCTTTTTTTTTACTTTTTGCAAATGGCGTCGTAGGTCAATCATATTTGACACTTCTGAACTAGACAGCTGCAGTACACAAACAGAAAAGTAGCGCGTAAAGGTTGGAATAAAGATTTTCATCACTTACCATTTTTTTAAGTTTATTAACAAAAAATGGTTACAAATTTAATTTTCAAAATAATAGTCATCGCCCAACGATACATTTTTCCCATCTCTCAGGCAATTTGTGGATGCCGCGCCGAAAAAATTGGCCGTCTTTGGCCGCAAACCAATCATCGAGCCATTTTTTGGCTTCTTCGTGAGAATTGAAGCGCTGCACGGTCCTCGTTCTCCATGCTAAAATCACCGCTTCGGAATTTTTCAAACCACCTGTGGTACTGTGCTCTACTTAGAGCATATCCACCATAAGCTTCTACAGGGTGGGCCATATAGCGTTTGCTTTTTGAACCACCTATTTTTTGAGAATGGTAACACAAACGACATGTCAAATGTGTTTATAATTTACTTAAAGGTTTGACATTTACGAAATGGAACGCTATACGCTTGAACAAAATTGCGAAATATTGAAAACCTATTTCCAAAGTGGTGAGTCTTCTTCTTCTTTTCTGATTTTCTCATCGGTGGCTACGTCAATAAGCAAAATTGTCGGATTTGGGGCTCAGAAAATCCACACGTTACTGTAGGGAAGCAATCGCATCCACAACGAGTCACTGTTTGGTGCGGTTTTTGGTCTGGTGGCATCATCGGGCCATTTTTTTCGAAAATGAGCGAGGAGCCGCGGCTACAGTAAATGGCGAGCATTACCGTGACATGCTCAACGAGTTTTTGTTTCCAAAAATTGAAGAGGATGACATGGACGACATTTGGTTTGAACAGGACGGTGCAACTTGTCACACTGCCCAAGTTACACTCGAACTTTTGGCTACCGTTTTTGAAAACCGAATAATCAGCCGAAATTCCGATATCAATTGGCCGCCTCGGAGCTGTGATTTAAGCCCGTTGAACTATTTTTTGTGGGGCGCCGTTAAGGGCAAATGCTATGCGAACCATCCAGAGACGATTGATGCCTTAAAACACGAAATCGAAGTTGCCATTCATGAAATTGGAGCCCAAACAATCGAACATGTGCTTATAAATTGGGTTGATCGAATAGCCTACTGTAAAGCCAGTCGTGGCAGTCATTTGAACGATATTATTTTTCATTCATAAATGACAATGTTCAATCTTTAAAATAAAAAAAAAAGTTTGAAAAAATATTGATTAGTTTTTTTTTTATAGCCGATTCAAAAAGCAAATTTTACATGGCCCACCCTATATAAGCATTTGATGTGCTTGAGAAGCGTTTTTCTTCAATTGATAACAGGAAATCAACGATGTCCGCAAATCGTAGTTTGATGGCACGAAATTCGTCATTTTTAAAAGCGACAAAAATGCTTTGTTGTATGAAACGTAACAAACAATGAACTGAATATTGTTGACAGATGCCAGACGAAAAAAAACAAGACATTTAGGAAGGTTTAAAAATACTCCTAGCGACATCTGTGGACTAATAGCTGAACGTCTCATTTCATATATTAGGTATACACCTGGTAAAATAATTTATTTTATTTAGTAAAAAAATTATTCAAAACAAAATGTATGATTCCTTTTACGCCTACTTGTAAGTACATATTTTGGCGAATATGCCTATTGAACAATCGAATAACGAATGCAGAGCCTCCTAAGTCTAACCGATCGTATTTAAAATTATGCACTTAGTTCCTATCCGTGGACAAACGGTAGCCAAAGAAACAATTGAGATTTCGTAAGAAGCAAACTTATGAAATTCATCTAGCCGTTACATGGAAAAGCGAAGAAACGCGAACTAGCTGTGGCTCCTAAATCACTTATAGCGCACCTGTTCGATACCAGTGGATTTCTCTGCAGGGCGAAAACAAAAATTTCCCTTTCCCTTTGTTGTACAGCAAATCAATTTGGAATGGGGAGCTCGTCGATCGAGGTGCTGTCTTTAAATTTTATAAATTTCACGATTTCTATTTTTGCCGGCATACGCAAGTGACTACATACGAAAACATATATGTATATATATATTTATGTTTGGTATACGAGTATGTATACTTAAACAGTTGCGTACATAAAAATGTAATGTATACAACTAAAAATCTAATCATAAAGGCTTTAAAATCTAACAGGGCGAAGATTTAGCGGGTAGGTTACGTTTTTAGTAAAATTGTATTTTTTATTATATATTTTTGCGTCTTGTGAGAAGTGGTTGCGTAATGATAGTGAGAGTTAAAGTATGCAGAATTTCAAAAAATATATCAAGATTTATAAAAAAAAATGCAACTTTTTGTAAATAAATGAAACAGTAGTAAATCTCGCGTCCTACGCTGGATATTTACTGCAGATCAGGTGTGTGAAGGGAAAAAGAAGAAGAAGAAGAAGGAAAAAACGGCTTAAGTTGCGTCAGAAGGACTACATAGCTCGAACGAAGCGAGAGTTCATAGAAGACGGAAGCTTTGAAGTTCGTCGAACGCGTGGCGCTTCTTGTCAAAAAGCTACTTTTGACAACAAAAATGCAACGAGAGTGTCTACATATATTGATAAAAAAATAGTGGTAGCAAAGCAATTTTTTAGGCAGCTAAAAATTTCAGCTTTTTAGTAACAGCGGTTTGGCGCTAGTCGGTAAAAGAGTCGCTGGACGTTTCCTGAAAAGTGGATTAGGTGGTAACCGAATTGTTTGGAAGTAATTTTCCGATTATGTTTGAATAAAACTAGATATCCACAGATGATTCTGAGTCTTGTTATTGATAAACTTTTTGTTATTTTTTTTTTTTCAAGTAAAAAATTATTTGCTATAAAAAGACTTCAAAAACGGACTGCTGCGCGGTAATACGAGCAGATTCTACCTTAAAGGCTTGAAGAACCTTAGTTACTTTGCGAATATCCAGGTAATATAGAGAGTTTGTACCACAGTCAGTTGGGCAACGTACAATGAAAGGCTTGAATTTATATACAACAACAACCGCAGTTATATCAGACCCTTGAAAAAGTGTGAATTGCAAGTGGAATACTGCAAAATGTGATTACATCGCTGATGAAACACATATAATAAGCCCTTATTAAAGCTAAAGGATATTTTGACTATTAATGAAATTAAATTAGAAAACAATTATAGTAGCCGCCATATGCCATCAGGATCTCGTTAAGACCTCATTTGAAATGGTGTATTTTGGGTGTTACTTTAAAAGCGTATAAAACGGTTACGAAAAAAGATTTTTTGTTTTTGTTTTGAGTATTTGATTTTTTGATCCATTGTTAAAAAATAAAAATTAATTTTTGGTCTTACGTGGTTCGTTCAAAAGTTGTCAGCCCTCAAAACATGCTCTTTCAAAAGAAGATATGTCACTGGCGACCCGTATACCGGCACTCACAGGTGTCTGACATCAAACAGACAAAATGGTTCTTGTTGGATAACCCTAATGGGACTCGCAACGAATATTAAATGTTGGATCACCCTAATGACATTCGCAACGAATATTAAAATACTCAAATATTCACTCATAATGTAAACTGAAACAGTATATGACACTTGTGAGTTGTACACTTTAAGTTTTATCAGCACTTGGTTTTCTGTGAAATAAGTAAGCTCTGTTTTTCTGTAGAAATAAGTAGGCTTTGATTGAAATATGTATTTTTGTATATAAAGCGAAACATTTTTGTAAATGGTTAGTCAAAATTGTAAATCGTAATAAGTGAAAAAATTAACTGATATTTTTTTGTCGTCGTTTCATGTATAGCGGCAGGATTTTGGTTTCCTCAAGGATTTTGGCGGCTTTGTACTCTTTCGTCTCAGGCTACAGTATTTTGTCGTCATTTCGTCGCCAACAACAGGATTTTGGTTCAAGAGCAGGATTGTGACTTCCTTACCGCAGAATTGTCGGTTCTCTGGTCAACATTTGTGCACCCCCACTACCTAAGTTTTGTGCTGCCTTGGGAAATAATGCTCAGTTAAACAGTTCTTGTTCATTATGAATGTTGTTATGGTGTGAACTGCGATCTTTAAAAATAAAAAAAAAATGACAAAACGGCGGACGTTAAATGATGAAAAACCGTTTTTCAACCCTTTTTTTAGTTTCAAAGTCCGAAAAAAATACTTCAAATTTTTTTTCTCGATCGATCGTAGTTCACACGATAACGACATCAATTCTACGTCATTCAAATTTTATTTCATCAGTAGAACTGGCTATATCTGTGTCCATTGTTCATGTGAAAATAATTTTTTGAACGCAGACAAATTCTTGAACGAACCTCGTATGGCCAAAATTTTTTTTTTATTTTTAACAATAGATCAATAAATAAAATACTCAAAACAAAAATGAGAAACCTTTGTTCGATCCCGTTTTACATGCTTTTAAAGAAACACCCAAAAACGACCATTTCAAAAGGGGAAAGGTACTCTCATACAGGTTTTTCATTAAATTTTGACCCGCTTTAGAAAAAAATATAGGACCGGCGCATAGTGGGATATTGTGCTCATAAAAAAAAAGAAATAATTTAGCCGTAGCCGAAGTGCGTGACAACCATTCAGAAGTGTAATGATAGAAAACGATTTTTCAGTTGGTCAGTCTTTGGCAGGCAATGACAAGCCTCCGAGTGTATTTTTGCCATGAAAATACCATAAAAACCATTTGCCGTTCGGAGGCGACATAAAACTGTACGCATAAAGCCTTTTACGAATATTCTCTCTCTCTACTCTGTGTAGTTAAAATTTAGTTGTATGTACATAGATGTTTTGCTATATTTAAATGATATAATAGGACTATGAATAAGTTCGTGCGGTTTTTTTGAAACTTTATTGACGTAAAATGGTTACAAATTTAATATTCAAAGTATTGTCCATCGCTTACTACTACTTTTTCCCATCTTTCTGGCAATTCACGGATTCCCTTTGTGAAAAATTCGGTCGGTTTTGCCGCAATCCACGAATCGATCCATTTTTTGACTTCATCGTAATTACGGAGGTGCTGGTCAGCCAGGCCATGTTGCATCGATCGGAAGAGATAGTAATCGGATGGCGCAAGGTCTGGACTATACGGCGGGTGGGGTTTTTTTTTTTTTTTATGAGGAGGAAGCATCGAAAGCCTTACCCCGTCAGTGTGGGACTTTAACCCGAACTAAACCTCCTACCGTCAAAGTACCGATCCCCCCGGTACTACCGTCAAGTATTTCGTCGGGAGGCGGTTTGAGCGTTGCACTCAACGTCAGTTACTGTTCTGATGCAATATGTCACAAGCTGCATCTGCCTATTACCACCACTGTTAGGTCATATCAGAAGACAACCACCCCTGTCGGATCTATACGCCCCCTCCCCCCATGTCCCTGTTCGTTACCATAGGAAAGCTAGTTTCTAATAGTGGTATCGTCAGTTTACCTGTGTTTTCATCTCTGGATAGGTGTGCTGCTTCACGTTCTTATTTGACGTTCGCGCATCCTCCTTGCCTGCTCGCTATTTCGAAGTTGCTGCATTATTTCAGCAGCCATGTTTTGGACTTTGCTCCAATTGTCCTGGCTCATCAACATCAGTGGCACTAAATTCTCGGGCGTGATGCTGCTGCCAAGGTTGCCTTCTAGTTTAGCCCTTACTCTTCTGAAGCGGGGACACGTGAGGAGCACATGTTCTGCGTCCTCCTCAACTGCTGGTGTGCACTGCTCGCAGTATGGACTTTCTTCGTGTCCAAAGCGGTGAAGGTACGCTTTAAAGCAACCATGGCCACTTAGGATTTGGCAGACATAGAAGTCTACTTCTCCGTGCTTTCTCTGGAGCCAAGCTTCAACGTTGGGGATGAGACGGTGGGTCCACCTGCCTTTATTTGCACTGTCCCATCGCGTCTGCCATTGGTCCACGCAGCGGTGGTTTATGGATTTTCTCAGTGCCAGCTGATCGCATTGGGCTTGGTTGTTCCTCATACGTCTCATTTCATACATCTCCTGCGCTATCAGGAGTAGGACATCCCATTTGAGCGTTTCTAAGTATGTTTTGACCACTTGTGCAACATGTGGCCGAGCATTGTCATGTTGCAAAATAACTTTGTCGTGTCTATCGGCGTATTGCGGCCGTTTTTCTCGCAGTGCTCGGCTCAAACGCATCAATTGTCGTCGGTAGACATCCCCGTAATCGTTTCATTCGGTTTCAGTAGCTCATAATACACAACACCCAGCTGGTCCCACCAGATACACAGCATAACCTTCAGGCCATGAATATTCTGCGCCGACGTCGATGTTGAAGCATGCCCAGGGTATCCATACGTTGCCCGACGTTTTGGATTGTCGTAATGGACCCACTTTTCATCGCCAGTCACAATTCGATGCAAAAAACCCTTTCTTTTGTGCCGTTGAAGCAGTTGTTCGCATGCCATAAAACGGCGTTCGACGTCGCGCAGCTTCAACTCGTACGGCACCCAATGGCCTACCTTTCGGATCATTCCCATGGCTTTTAAACGTTTGGAAATGGTTGATTGATCAACTCCCAAAGTTTTTGCAACCTCTTCTTGCGTTTGAGCCGGATCTTGATCGAGCAATTCCTCCAATTCGGTATCCATGAACTTTGGCGGCGCACCCTCGCGTTTTTCGTCTTCCAAGCCAAAATCACCACTTTTAAAGCGTGCAAACCACTTCTGGCACGTTCGCTCAGCTAGAGCATGCTCACCATAAACTTCCACCAAGATACGATGACTTTCGGCTGCTTTTTTCTTCATATTAAAATAATGAAGAAGAATTCCCCGCAAAAACACATTATTTGGCACGAAATTCGACATTTTCAAGTGTGGTAAAAATATTGTTGTTTACGCTTCAAATAAAAAACTTATACTGACGTTTGTGCCTTACGACAGTAGCTCTCCAATGAATGTTTGGAAATGTGGATCGATGGAATAATAATCAAGTTGCGCCATCTGTTGTAAACCCGCACGAACTTATTCATAGTCCTATTATAGAAAGATAGGAATTGATTTCTTAGCATTCTTACTGCCATTTTGTCTGTTTTAACACTCTGTTTGAATTTTCAAATATTGATAAAAAAATTTAAAAACTTTTTTTCCTAACATTAAATTTAAAAAATAAATATATATGCATATGTATGTATATATGCACCTCGTATATTTTATTATAAAATTCATAGCAATTCATATGATTTTTCGAAAACTTTATTCAATTATGGAATTTACTTGCACGTTTCGTTTTTACTTATTGGGAGGTTGAATTAGTTTTAAAGGTTTTTTTCGAAGATTTGGGCTCTATTGTGAAAAAACGGTACAAAATATTTTATTCGAAGTATTGGCCATCGCTAGCTACAACTTTCGCCCATCTTTCGGGCAATTTCCGGATGCCGTTTCTCCAAAATTCTGGCCGCTGCTTGGCTATCCACGACTCAACCCATATTTTGGTAGCCTCGTACGAGGAGAACCGCTGGTCCGCCAAATCGAGACTCATATGCCGGAACAAATGATAATCGGAGGGAGCTATGTGTGGACTATACGGCGGGTGGGGTAACACTTCCCAGCCAAGCGTTCCAAGGTATTTTTTGACAAGTTGAGCAACATGCGGCCGAGCGTTGTCATGTTGCAAAATAACCTTGTCGTGCCTTTTTACCGTTTCCGGCCATTTTTCTTTCAATGCCCGGCTTAAACGCATCAATTGCAGTCGGTAACGATCCCCCGTGATTGTTTCGCCCGGTTGGAGCAGCTCAAAATATACGACGCCGACCTGATCCCACCAAATGCAGAGCATGATTTTCTTGCCGTGAATATTCTGCTTGGCCGTCGACGTTGATGCGTGGCCGGGCAAACCCCATGATTTTTTGCGTTTTGGGTTATCGTAGTGGATCCATTTTTCGTCGCCAGTCACCACCCGATGCAAAAAACCCTTCCGATTTTGTCGCTCGATCAGCAATTCGCACGTAAAAAATCGCCGTTCGACGTCGCGCAGCTTCAACTCGTACGGGACCCAATGTCCTTGCTTTTGGATCATTCCCATCGCTTTTAGACGCTTGCAAACGGTTGATTTACCAACGCCCAATGATTCAGCAAGCTCTTCTTGGGTTTGGCACGAGTCCTCGTTTACCAATTCCCCCAATTCCGCGTCCTCGAAGTTTTTGGGCTGGCCAAGACGCTCCTTGTCTTCGGTGTGAAAATCACCACTTTTGAATCGTCGAAACCAGTACTCACATGTTGAAATCGACGGAGTATGGTCTGGGTAGGCCTCCTGCAGCAATTCACGGGCTTGGGCTGTATTTTTTTTCAAATTGAAGCAGAAAAGCAAAGCTTCCCGCAAATTGCGTTTCGACGGCACGAAAGTTGACATACTCGGAGCACGAAAACACTGCGTTGTTTATACTTCAGCGATATGACAGATACTGATAAACAAAGCCTAGGGATGAGGCTTTGTCATGAATATATATTCAGTATTGCCAACGCGATAAAGTGATAAATAGCGCCATCTGTGTGTCACCTTTAAAACTAATTCAACCTCCTAATAATTTTTTACGAACGGAATATAGGCACGGCCATTCATTATACCGTGGCTTGTATAAGGTGGCTTGTCCATATAGCTGAAAGGAAGGAGCATTTGAAGGGCAGGTAGGTTGGGTGCTCGTTAAGCATGATTTCAGCAAAACTTCGCGAACTTCATTCATTTATTTAGGATAATATTTAATAATATATTTTTATGTAGGAATTTCGTTCATTTTGCTAAAGGGGACCCGGTGGTCTAGAAATTTCAAGTAATCTATTTTTTTGTTTTTTCGATATTTCAAAAGTATAGTATCTTAAGAATGTACTGTGAAATTTTCATACAGAAATTCCCAATATTATAGCTTCTGCAGCCCATTAAGTAGGTAGAGAGCGGTCCGCGCGCTCCTCTACTTCAAATTTTGAACTTATTTACTATCTCTAAACGACTTTTTTCGCACTGCGGCGATGAAAAAAAAAAAACAAAAATTCAACTGAATCACTTTGAATTTTGATTACGTTGTTCACAACATGTATGGATGTCGTCGGTAGTAGAATTATAATTTTATTTAAGTAATTTCCTATTGCTTACACTAAAAAACTAGTGAAAAAATACCCTTTTTTCAAAAGGGCGCCATTTTCAATCATCAATTTTTAATTTTTTCAATTTGTTCTATTTCCGACCATTTTTTTTTGTCGGGACAACTAACAAGTACAGCACTCGGACACAATTACGTCCATTGTACTGCACTCGGATTCCCTTTTAATTTTCC
Organism: Anastrepha obliqua; assembly: GCF_027943255.1. NCBI lineage: Eukaryota > Metazoa > Arthropoda > Insecta > Diptera > Tephritidae > Anastrepha > Anastrepha obliqua. Next base: position 8,469,060 of record NC_072894.1, read on the forward strand.
TTAAATCTACCCGACCTCCGACGAAATCTGAGTAGATCTTGCGGTGCCAAAGAGCCAAGGTGGTCGCTTCTTGACACATCAGTGCCAAAGACCTCAAACCTGATTCGAGCGAAGGCGGGGCAGACGCACAAGAGATGATCTGACCATAACTGCACTCTTTCTGATTAAGAATCTTATTGAATTTTGTGTTTCAGATGAGTAGAAGTCTCGAAATCACCTACGCCGTTCGCGTGCGATTTTTCAAGACGGTCATCTTCAGCGGCATTTTTATAATAATATAAATATTGTTTAAAAAAAAAATAAAAATTTTTTGTATGCAGATGTAGTAATAAACACGAAAAGTTGAAATATAGTTTTTTAAATTTGAAATGGCAAAAAAAAAATTGTGCAAATAGGTGAAATTTTCGTGTTCTAAACCACCGGGTCCCCTTAAGGAGATACAAACATTTGCTAAAATGGCCCTTCAAAAAGAACTTGACGCATATTTCAGAGATGTATTTAGAACATTCCAGCTATTAAAAAGATTGAAAAACTCGTTGCCTAGAGGAGTTGCCCGCTGAAAGCAATAATGCAGCAAGAGCTTTAATCCCTTTGCTGTCCACATTTTTATGTACGCAACTTAACGCTATGTACAAAATAATTTAAAAATATTTGTGTCTATATATGTATTTGTGTATATACTTGTAAGTTATAGTGATACGTCTATTAATGTATGTATGTATATAATTACACCCACATACATCTGTCCGTAGTATTTTTAATAATACTCCCTGCCCCGCAAAGGCTGTTGCTGCAGGCACATTTTGCTTCAAAGAGTGAGCGATGCGCGAACGGACAAATATCGTGGCGCACATACACACACGCGGCTAATTGAGTATACAAAAATAAAAACAAAATATGATATTTAACAGTGGTTTACTATGCCTGCCGTAGACGACAGACGCTGCGGTGGTGGTTGCTTAACATTTCTCGTACATTTTCCAAATCAGTCTGGCGTTGTGCGCGTTCTATAAATGTACGATTTTCTTACGTTCGTTCTAAAAAATTTCTCTGTTGCCGCTGCACTAATGCAGTTTGAATGATTTAAGTATTCAATTTTTGTAGCGCGGTTTAACACTTTTCTATTTTATTGTCTGGCGAAAAATTTAAAAATACAGTTTTGAAATATACTTAGTAAATAATTGTGTTGCAAGATATGCATAAAAATATTTGGAAGTTTCCTTAAAATTGCTTACATACACACACAACCCCGAGTGCATGCGAGTGCGTATGAGTAACCTTTACCATCGACGCAGTGTTCAAAAATAGTAAAATAGTAAATATTGCAAAAGAAAAAAGCTACATCTAGTGTGTGAATTGTCAAAAAAGAAAAGTGAATAACCGAATAAAACACCTGTGCGTGATTCGTGATCTAAAAGTGTATGTCTGCATTGGCTCACCCGGCGTATGAGTAATATGGCGTGGGCAAACGTGCGTCACTTTTAAACGTCACTTTATGTTTCAAAAATAAAGTGCATGGCATAAAAAAATTACACCGCGTAAGCTTTGAAACTGTAAAATATTGTTTAAACAGTGAATTTAGTGAATTTACGAAATTAAAAGTTCTCACTTTTTAAAATAAAATGCATACTAATCACGAAGGCTAGTTGCAGGGGTAACACAAAACCACGCGTGTGAGTTACTGTTTGCTTTTTCTCGCTGCTAATTGGATTGTTGACAAGCGCAAACTAGAATAACAACAAAAGTGTTGCATTACTACCTGACGCGGCGTTTACTCACAGCAGCGGCGTTGCATTGGCATGCAATAACGAACAAATCATTGACTTAGCAGCGTCGGCACTCCGTACAAAAGCCTTCATCATCGGTTCGTTTACTACAAACCGCAGTGCAAATAATCAATAAGCCTTCCCAAAGGTTCAACATATTTTTCTTCAACTTTTCGATTTGTTTGTGCTCAAAAACTCACGCACGCATACACACACGCGCGCACGTTTTTGTTGATCCATTCGGTCGTTACGGTTACTTTGGCAACTCACAAAGCGTGCCCCCTTCCGCAGCCGCAGAGTGCAGAGGAAAGAGCAACAACAGAACAAAGCGAAAATTCTGTCAGACAGTAGTCGAATACCGGAAATATATGAGTGTATTAAACGAAAATCGCGTAAAGCACAATTAAGCAGAAAAATATTGTGTATTTTTTGACAATAATTCAAATTTTAGAACGAAACGTATTTCTTGCAAAAGATTTTGCTGGTGTTTGCAGCTTAAGATTTTGCGTGTTTTTTAACGACTTTGGATAGATTTACGTCAGCTGTGTGGCGCCTGCATTGGATTGTTTTGCGCATCAGTACGCTAATTTTGTGTGAGTACATGCACATACTGACACACACTCAAATATTGAGATGTGAAACATAAATAAACAAGTATAGAGTTTTTGTAAATAGTATTTTTTCTTTTTTATTTTCGATATTTTAAGTTTTTTTACATACATTTTTTCGACAGCAATAATTTTACAATACATTGTTAAAAAAGCATTTCCTTTGTGCAACATTTTGCCGTAAGGGAAAATTCTTCTCGCTCTTCGTTGTTCCTCACTTTTTTTAAAAGCAACTATAATTAATTTCTAATTTACAAAGTTTGTATGAAAAATATTATTATACACTTCTCACAAAAATTAAGGGAACAGTAAATTTTCCAAAATGTCTTAGTGATTTTTGAACAGCTGTATCTCGGTGGAAAATGGTCGCACAGAGTTCCGACAAAAATCAATTTGAAGCTTTAAACTTCTAGCTTTAAGATCTTTGAGCAACATTTTTTTTATTGAACGGTTATTTTGTAATCGTCAGTTAAAGAGCGACACAAAAATTTTCGAATTTTTTTCCTTTTTTTTTTTTGATTGCACGGGCTTGGAAATATTTTTCCGACTAAAACTGGCCATACAGTCAACTCGCTTGATTATTTAGCTTCAATTTACTTTTTTTGAATTCTCGCTACGATCATTTCTCTCTGAGCTATCCGCATTTTACGAAAAAAGACCATTTTATCTTTGATCATTGATATCTCAGCAGCTAATAACCCCACAATAAATTGGACAATGATTTTGGAAAGTAGAATAAATTTCCTATAAGATCATTATTTAATTTTTTGAGAAAAACAATTTTTTTTACCCTTAACGTTGGCTTGAAGTGAACACAAAAAACGCCTTTTTACGGTTTTTCAGAAAATTTATCGCTCACTTACAAATATTAATGTGAGGGCTCATGTTTCCAGGGATTTTTACAGTTTAATATTCCACTAATAACCCTGTTTTTCCGGACCGATTGATCAAAATTTAACAAAAGAATTATAGGAAAAATTGCATTGGTTTTAAACATTAGCTAAACATTATTACATAGAATTGAAAAAACATTTTTTTTCAACTTTTTTCGCATTTTTGCGTTAGTATCTTATTAAATTAAAAAAAAAATTTCAAAAAAAAAAACTTCAAATTTTTTTGAAAAAAATTTTGAATAATTTTATCTTGATAAAAGATTAGTTTTAAAAATAACTGTTGTTGTGGCGTATATTTAGTCAGTAGAAAATTTAATATGTAAATTTATTGCACGAATTCTGTAGATCGAGTACTGAATAATGTCTTGGGGGTATCAATTCAAAAAAATAAACATAAGTAAAATTAGGGTGCGCAGCGGTTAAATAGTCTCAATAAGTGCTCAGTATTGTTGGTGAACAGAATTTTTTTGTAAATTAAAAAAACAAAAAAAAAAAATTATGTAAAAAAAAATATTAAAAAAAAAAAATGTTAAAAAATTGTTGTTAATGAGCTTGGCTGAACCATTTATGCGGCATTTTGAATGTTGACTTTTTGCTCTATTTCGATTAAAGCCATAAATCCATCAGTGTAAAACTTCTAGAGTTTAGAGCAAAAAACTTGTTTACAGGGTAACAAAAAATAAGTGTATACAACATTTTTTAATGAAAAAAATTGATCATTGATAGTAGCTCAAAACAAATTGTGAAATTTTGATAGGCAATGTTTGAGTAACATTATATTCAGCCAGTCTCGAAGTGGCCACCTTTAGCGTAATTACACAAGCTCAAACGTTTCAAAAAATTTTGATCTATAGGCCGTAGTTCGTCTACCGTTATGCGATCCCACTCTCGACGCAACGCTTGCTTCAGGGACTCCAAAGTTTTGTGGCGTTTTGCACAAACCCTTGCTTCCAAAATCGACTATACGCTGTAATATAGCGGATACGGATCCGGTGAGTAGGGTGGCCATTCTTGGGAAGTAATGAAAGAGGGGAAATTGGCTGTGCACCACTCTTGGGTTGTTTTTGCTTTGTGGGCTGGTGCCGGGTCCTGTTGAAACGTCCACTCATCGTCACCAAAGTGCTGCTGAGATCAGGGGAGAACAACTGCTTCTAATATGTCTTGACGGTAATCTTCTTTATTGATTTTGACTCCTTGGTTTATGAAAATCAGAGGAGTCTTGCCACTAGCGCAAATTCCACCCCATACCACAACAGATCGCGGATTTTGATGATGTTCAACAATGGACGAAGGTCCAGGGCTTCTGTACCACTATCCGATTTTTGTTTTTTGTTTGATTTCATAATTCTGGTTCGTACGGTCACTTGACCCGCCCAGGGAGCTGCGCATGACCAAAGAGAAATTAGGGTAAATAACCGGTCGACCATGGCAGCGCCCCATACCATGGAAAGGGCACCGTTACAACCTGAGGCGGCCTGATATCAGGAGGGCTCCATTCGAAAACAGCCTTATTTAGTCCCCCGGCTGCCAAACCCACCCAATAGGCACGGGTCGCATCACACCTTGGGTTGAGGGAGTGTTTTTTAACGAAGTTTACGTCTTCGGCCTGTGTGGTTCGCGGGAGACCTACTCTCCTACCTTACTTAGGTACTCCCCTATCCATCACCTGGGGACACGCCCTCTAGGGATAACAGGCTCCCCCAAGGGAGGTTAGTACTAACTGAAAAGGAAAAGAATGCAGTAGTGCCATCTATGTGTTAGGCCCGGGACTTTTCAGCGCATGAGTTATGTAAGTAGAGCATGAAAATTTGTGTTGCTCTCTAAAAACATGAACATGGTGACAAACAATTTGTATTCCTTACAATCATTTTACACCAAATGCGTCTCACAGTGGAACTAATATAGGAAACCAAGATTTCGGCCCTAGTGCTGCTCAGCAGTCCCATTTGCTGCAAGAATACTAGTATATGGCATACTAAATATGAACCAAATCCGACCATAAATGCGTCTCTTAACAAAATATTGGGAGTTACCTTTGACAGCTTGCTCTCCTTCTCAGCGCATACAACCGCTATTGCAACTAAAGTACAAAATCGCAACAAGATTCTCAAGTCGCTTGCCGGCAGCACTTGGGGCAAAGACAAGGAAATGTTGCTGCCTACTTTAAAGCATCTAGGTCGACCGGTTCTAAACTATGCTGCGCCTGTCTGGTCGCCTGGAACCAGTGATTCGCACTGGACAAAGCTTCAGAACTGCCAAAACACTGCATTAAGGACCGCGACAGGATGTCTTATGATGTCACCGTTACAACACCTACACGATGAGACCCTTATGCTGTCTGTTAAGGAGCATAACAAATTGCTCAGTAAGCAGTTTCTGCTAGGGTGTTACCGCAGGCCTTACCCACGCAGGGACCTGCTCGAGCTAGAGCCACCTCCCAGGCACATCAGCAGGCATTTCCTCAACTACGTGGACGAGATCCTAGGCAAAACAGACAGACAGCTACTGGTTAGGATAGTGTACAGACAGGCCATAAACAACATTCATCGGGAGACTCACACCACCTTTTTAAGCTCCAGATCCCCGAACGCCGTTATCGGAGTCCAACCACCATCAATCGCAGACGAAGAGCTCTAACTTCCCCGAGAGTCCGGCATAACCTTGGCACAATTACGTTCTGGATACTGTAACAGGTTAAACTCCTACTTATCCAGAATCGACCCCGACATACTAAACATATGTCCAGCATGTGAAGGCACCCTGCACGACACTAACCGTCTTTTCACATGCCCCATTAAACCCACTCATCTAACAACCCTCTCCCTCTGGACCAAACCCGTCGAAACAGCTAGTTTCCTGGGCCTACCGTTAGATGAGCTAGACGAAGACGACCGGTGATTACGCTACACTGCCAGGGCAAAGTTACTGGTACAACAACAACAACGTCTCTTAACAATATCTCGATTTGAGCGCCACCTATCGGGTGAAAAACCAACTAAATTCAGCAGTTCAGTTCGTGCAAATCGACGATGGTCTAACCCGTTTACAAGTGTTCCTCAAAAAATTTTGTTCTCGTGTTAATAGGTGCATATATATATACGAGTATATGTGATGCATATGTATATGTAAAATACGTAATTTCGTAATTCTTTTAAAAAATTCCTGTTGTGTGGTGTTGCTCTCATCCATTGTAGGTCACTGATTGTGCGCATCATACTCGTAAATGCTTCGACGCCACTTCTGCTCTTGCAATTCGAGTTCAATCACTGTTGAGTTCAACCGTTGCCACTGTCTGCAATCGATGCTGTAGTTGGGGCAGCACATGTGTTAGATACTGGCTGCAATAATTTGTGTGATTTTAATGGGGCAGCACTAAATAAGTTGCATTCATGCATCACAAGTGTTGAATAAATTATCGCCCGCACAACTGTTGCGTTTACCATGCATATACACATACTCCTATGCAAGCAAAGGGTCTTCTAATAGGGACGACCGATGTTGACCGGCTGTGGCAGTTGCCATTATATTTTGCCGGTTAATAGTTATAAAAGTCACCGCACTTGCATACAAATTAAAACATTTAATTATAAACAATGTTTATCTCTCGTGAAGGGAATCAGGGGTATGTCTATCTCTCGTGAAGGCACTTGAATTAGCTACCAAAGGTATGTGATTTGGCTCTGCTAGACTTCTTCTTGTGGCGTTATATGCAATTGCTGGTCAAAGTTAACATAATGCAGTCCCTTGCGCAAATTTAGCCGGATGTATGCAGCAGAGTCCTTGAAAATTAGGGCTCTAGGATCTATGCCATCATGCGAAACCGCGACGGACATTTGAATAATGTGATATTTCATACATCATCCCACATCCCCATCTCCGCCTTCTACTAAACGTGCTTTAACATCTGTCAAATATCTGTTTTAGCTTTGTCCCGTTTTCTCAAGTGGGCACCTTGCTGTCTTAGCGTTTCATTTTCAAAATGTCATCAGACAAATCGAATCGCTGTACGAGTATACGCACATGCAAATGAAGCTGCAGAATTATGTTATAATTGAGTTGTTGTTCGGTACCACCGGATTTACACACGGAGACATCTGGAAGGGAGGCACTGGATATTCTCTTTTCATGTCTCATTCGCGGTCACACGGGCAAAATTGTTTTCGGCCACATTTTGACGTTTACTATTTTAGCAGCTTCTGTTTCGAATATATTCTACAACCCGCTAACATGTAAAGCGGAAAACGTTCGTCAACAGTTTTTGAAGTGAAAACTTCTTTAGAATCGTTGGGAGTGATTTGAGAAAAAGTGAAACGAAAAAAGCGACACTCTTGGCTACGAAGCGTTACATTATATGTTGATATAAACGTAGCGACGAACTAAATAACTTTTAGGCCAGCGCCGACAGCATGGCGCGATAGCCGAGCGGCTAGCAATGTGAGCTTCCGATCCAAAATCCTTGGTTCGAATCACAAGAAAAAATTTTTTTTTATACAGTTATTTTATTTTATTTTATGATATGTTTATGAGGAGCTTTTTTTCATGGCAGAAATACACTCGGTGTTTTGCCATTGCCTGCTGAGGGGTGAGCGCTATTAGAAAAATAGTTTTCCTTAATTTTGGTGTTTTCACCGAGATTCGAACTGACGTTCTCTCTGTGAATTCTGAATAGTAGTCACGCACCAACCCATTCGGCTACGGCGTTTGTTTAATTTTACTGATGCAAAAATGAGGAAAAATATATGAATAAAGTTTGCTTATACTGTTTACACATTTTCCAAAGGTGACGGAGAACCAAAAAAAAAGTCGATTTTCAAACAAATACGAGTGCATATGTGTAATTGTGTTAGAGTTTCGGTCACGCCCCAGCAAAACCTGCGTGCATATGTGTTTGTAACATTCAAAAAAATGTAATTGTGTTAGAGTTTCGGTCACGCAGGTTTTGCTGGGGACGCTCATAATAGCAACCGCGTGTGTATTTTTATATTCGTAAATATTTTCATTTTTAAATATTTACCGCAATTATGCCGAAAAATAATGCAGAAAAGTGTTGTGAATATCGACAGAAAAAAAATCAATAAATAGCATCACAGAATTCATTCACGAAAATTTAATAAAGTATACACCAGAAGTATCGCGGATGATTTTAAGTGGCGATTTTAACGTAAATTTTGCATTGGACACAGCGGTTCCTTTAATTGACGTTCTCAATACAACATTCAATTTAAAAATGTGTAACAATCGCACTGAATCGACAAAACGATTATTGATGCGGTATTTCAAAGATATGTTGACAACATCGAAACCAAAGCATTTGTATCATTATTAGCTATCATAAGCCACTCGTATCATTTGTTGAAATTGAAAACATTGAGGATGAATAATAATAAAATGAAGAAAATAAAATATGAACTTTATAGCAATATTATAATGAACCTATAATTATCCCGCTCCTAATGTTGCTTTCGTCTTATTCTCTCTCAGTTTGTTTTACGGAAGGTTTCACTTCTATCGCGTCTAACCGTTAGACTGGTATTTTTTTTTATTTAAAAATATTTATAAATTGTTGTACTTGAATAAAAAAAATTAAATTTAAAATATTTCATGTATAAATAATTAACTTAAAATTAACTTGAGTATCTAGAAATGCGGGGGAAAAATTAGAATTCAACATAAACATGTCCCATAACTATTTTAAATTATACCTACTTTACTAGCAAAAATAATAGTGCATTTCCCAAGCAGCGTTCGGATGTTTGTCATCGTTGTTATCTTCCGTTTGATTGGAAACCAATACATAACTCAGAACTTTCTCCCACAAAAGAAGAAAACAAATGAAGCAACTGTCAAAAATTGCTTTAAGATTGGAAATACGAATAAGAAGAGCAAAGCGTGTCGCCAGTACAGGAGGCAAATTCCCTTCTCTCTTGCGCGGCCGTCCTTCTCCTCCCTTCCAAATGTTTCCGTGTGTAAATGGGCACTAACCTTACAGTTCTGTATTAACATAGCTTTATTTAGCATAATCTATAGCAGGTGCAGATATAGGGTAACCCGTTACCCGTTACACAAAATATTTTTGTGCAAGTTTATTTTACTCCAGTTCGCCCTGTACATACTTATTGAGAATTCCTATATATTATGTATGTATAGGTGCAACTTCGGCTCCCGAAGAGAATTGTTGATCTTGTTAACAACAACATCAAATGCACCAGCAGCATTTAGTAAGAAAAAGCAACAACGATGCTTTATTGCTTCCAGGTGTTGTTGGAAAGGGAAACTTGTGCAGACTTAACGCTTGCAGCATTGCCTATTTTTAAGTAAATATGTATATTTACATTTACGAGTATGTGCATATGCAGTTAAAATTCCGCGTATATTTTCTTGCTTTATGAGATGGTTTCCTGCTCATTTTTTGTATTTTTTTGTACTAAACGACTGCCCATTTGCAACGCACTTGCAAGCCTTCAAGCAACAGTTTTCTTAAGCTCAAATTTTACTAAACGTTACATCTTCAGCGCAAACACGTAAGGTTTTTAATGTTTTTGTTGTACTCATGTTGCACTATGGTATTTCATGGTATATCATATTTCTGCGCAGATTCGCATTGTATTGTTTTATATGCACAGTACAGTACCTGACCATTGAATTATGACCGTTGATAAAAATTACATATTTATGGCTTTGAGAGCGAATAAAAAGCAAACGGTTTTAAAGCATTTAAAAAAGTTTAGATATTTGTTTTTATTAAAAGCTTCTTGATATTTTTGCATTAAAAATATTTATTTTTAACTAATATTTCGTGGCTCCTCCCCTTGCTGTTAAGACGGCCGCAATTCGTTGAGGCATACTGGCTACGCACTGGGTTATCTTCCTCTTAAGATTTTGGTCATTATACCACACATCTTCGATGTTTTCCTTAAGCTGTTTTATTGTGGTATTATTCCGATGGTATACTGCCGATTTGAGGTATGCCCAACAATTTTCGATGGGGTTAAGGTCCGGTGAATTGCCAGGCCATGGCAAAACCATTATTTCCTTTAAATTCAGACAATTCATGCTCATCCTGGATGTGTGACATGGAGCTCCATCTTGCATAAAGGTATATTCGTCTCTCGGACACTTCCGGGTTTCTAAATATGGCACCAAAACGTTTTTCAGCACCTCCACGTACTGGACAGAGCGCATTGTTCCCTCAACAAAATGTAGCGGACCTGGTCGCTCTGCAGTTATACAGCCCTTTGAGATTATACAGCCCCAAACCATAACACTGACCCTTAGAAGCACACAATCTTCAGAATATCGTTCTCGGGCTCTTCTGCGAACAAAATTTGCTGTTTTTGTGTGCTGAAAATGATCAGTAAGAAGCAAAACACAACCACAAAAAAGTGTGAATATTCACATCTTCTTACTACTGCTATTTGACAAAGGAAAAAAAACGTTTTTTTAAACTTACTTTTTTCTAATATTCCGCATCGAAGTCTCTGTGAAGTTGTGCCCAAAGATTCCACCGATTTCGCATACAGGGTGTCAGTTTTGGCTTTTTTGTTGGCCATCCGCAAAAAAGTCCACTTTCGTATAAGCGTCGTCGTAACGTTCTTTCCGAAATATTTACTCCAGATTCCTGAACCTCTCTTAAAATCAGCCGACTTGAAGTATTTCTGTTCCAGAGAACTGTTTGGACGATTTTGCGATCCTGCCTGGTTGAGGTGATGCGTTCTCGGCGACAATTTTGGCGATTGTTTGTAGTTACCGCTAAAACGTTGTTGGTATTTTTCAACTTTTTGGCAACATTTACCATAGACGCCTTGGATATTCCAAAGGTTCTTGCTATGTCTGCATAGCTCAGGTTCTTGGCTTTCAAAAGAACTGCAATTTGTTGCTTTTGCCCCGATGTCAAATCCGACTTTCGGCCCATTTTCTAAAACAACTGGTTAAATTTAAAAAAAGGGACAATCGACGTGACAAATTCAAAAGATATGTATATTTTGTACTTACTGTACAGGGGAGTTCCAGGGGGTGTGCCACTGGCATGGGTGGATCGTCCGTCCAAAGTTAGTGGGGGTCGGTCATACATTTGGACTCGATTGGAGCACTCTAAATGGGTCCAAGTGGGATTTTTCGTTCGACCCAAATTGGGGGACATCAGAATTCGTTTTAGAGGTATGGTTCCTTCGGCAAAGTTTCTTATTTTGACCATTAGAATACGATTTTCACAGAGCAATGAGCGATTTTTAAATCGACCCGCCCTAATGAATATTCACTATTCAATTCTTTCACTTTTTAGACGATCTCAATTAGTTTTTTATGCTCCTCACACAAGATCGAATTAATTCGCACTGGCATTTGCACACTTAACTTTTCACTTATAAGCAAAAAAACTGATCCTTTTCTAATCGTCGCGGGTCAATTAACCGGAAATTCTTAAAAACATCTAAGAACAGTTTAAAAACCCCTTAATACCCTTTTTTATTTGAAAAAGCCCAACTTAGATTGAAAATTTCACCTGTTATTTGAAGTTTTCAGAAAAATGCCATCGGTCATAATTCAATCGCCAGGTACTGTATGTACATACATACACCTATGATTAAAATAATAGCACGATTTGTTTTTTATTTTTAATTCAACTAGTTTTTGTCAAGCTTAGGATTTAGTTAGAATTTTCAGAATGCCCACGCGGCATCACAATGGCCTATGCGCCTGAGTGTGTCCCACAGTGGACAACCGCTTTAACCCAACTGCACCTCAAGTGGATCAAATTTCACGTTGATTTTTGATACTTTTTTTGTTGACGTACTATGCATTTTTTTCTCGAAATTTTATTTTATAAGCCAAAAGTGCTTAATTCAAAGTGATTTTTTAGTCACCTATAACTTGCATTTTATTATACCAAAATTCAGTGGGATGTAAACTGCAGCTTGAAATTTTTGTGTTTAATAAGTTTCACAATTTTTTGATTTTTTCTCAAATTTTGTATATTGAATTCAAAAGTTCAAATTATCTGATTTTTGTTGTAGTATAAACAATATATTTATAATGAAGTAAAAAAAGTTGAAAAAAAAAAAAATATATATGCCGCGCTGCTATTATTGCGCACATAGGTGTACATACATAATACAATTTTTTAAATGTTTTTGCCTTTTCAATTTGTCCATTTGCCTTCGCTCCTCTTTCTGGTTCGCATTCGAAATTTGTTTCTAGCGCAAATGTCAAATATTGCTTTTTTAAGGGTCAGCAGACAATTTTGCGTTGTCAATGTTAAACATTGTGGCTTTTCCCTAATTTGTTTTGCTGCGTTGTTTCTGTATCTATTACGCGCAAATGATTTTAGTATTAGTGCAAAGACATCCGAGAAGTATTTAACTACCATTTTGTGAATGCCCAGTAGGCAATGGTGATGAATGGAACCAACTGAAACGGATGGATTCTAACGAAATTAGAAGTTTGAAAATATCCTCATTTTCTCGCAAGATATACCTTCATACTTCCATACTCATACCCGTAAATCTCTATTCATGCCTTTTTCCGAACACTTCTTCCTGCAATTCTGGACTCGATTCTACTTCTTTCTTTTGCCGCAGATTTTTAGACTACCACGAAATGGAGTGCAATTGGGGAGAGCCGAGAGCCAAGCACTCATGCAATATTGCCCCTTCTACTTAAAATCAATTTTTTTTTTTTTCATTTTAAGCGATTCCAAATATATTTCAGAATATTCACACAAAGTTACAGAGCCTAATTCTCAATATTTCCGTAGATATAAAGCCAAAGGTAGGCGAGCGTTAGGTAGTTACGCTGTGACCGGACAGCTATAGTACAAACTTGATCTTCTTTTCTCGACTTTTCATTTTTATGATTTCTTTGAATTGGCGTACATGAATGAAAAAAAAACTAATGAACCTTTTGAAATGAATCATAGCTTGTTCCCTTCAGTATTAAATTCTCTTTTATTTGAACTAACGAAATAGATAAAAAAAAATTTTCCAAGATTTTTATACCAAGTTGAAGTGAATTTGTTTTTTATAGAAAGTCATTTTTTTTCTTTAAAACCTCCAAAAAGTTGAAATTTTGGAATTTCTCTCAGTTTTTTAGTTCATCTAGAATAAAAAATCATGATAATTAGAGATCCATTTGAATTTTTTGCTTTAGATAATAATTAAGAGCTGTATCTTGTACGCCAGTTGGAAACTCCAGCGTTGCAGCACTCTATTAATTTCTATGTTAAACATTTTTTTCAACTTATTTTAACCAGTACAAACATTTTTTATACTTTTTAAATGTTCATTAAAAGATAGAAAAAACTTTGCAGTGCTAAATTAATTTTTTAGACCTCATAAACCAGGCTCCCCCCTTAAGGCTTAGGATGGCGGATTTGAAGGATGGAGAAAGACAGCTGGTGTGGGTACGTAATGCTCCTCTGCAAATTCTTATGAATCTTACCAAATGAATTTAGCTCGTCCATTCTCAACACGTGCGGCTGAAAAAATTGACCATCTAAGTTTGACGAAGGTCTATAAGTAGCAAAAAAAAGTTGTGTACTCATCCATAGAACAGAGAGGATCGTCGATAATGCCATATAGGGGGTATCCGTGGGATGGAATTGTGCACCGTACTTAGTCTTCCAATTAATCAGGTACCATAGCGTACTCTTCCTGTGTCTGAGATGAAATTGTGCTACCGCCCTGTTAGGTCTTTTCAGCAAACGTTTGGTTGTTTGGCAGGTGTTGTTACCAGTATTAACATTTTAAGAGCTTTTTTCAGTACAATTAATTGTAAGAGATTCAAAAATAAATACATTTTTCAATTTTTAGTACAATTTCAATATCAATAAGTATTCTTAGTAAGCTTTGATTTGAGTTCATCGAATATCCATTTCCCACTACATATATATTTCGTTTTGGGTTGGCTAGGGTTATTGAGGTTGTATTTTTGTTTTTTTTTTTTTGGTGACTTAGTATTATTTCGAGAGGGATTGTTGATTAACAGGCTTGACCACCCGAAGTAGAATTGTGAGAGTAACTTCGGCTGCCACGTCGCCGGCAGAATTCTGCCCGCTCATATCTCACGTATTCACACACTGACCGAATGAGTTGTTGTTCAGACGGTGGCAGCGAAGTATATTATGAGCGGAGACTGTGTTGAGTTTTTCCGTATGTCTCAGTTATTTCGCAAACAAATCGCCGTCACAACCCCCATGGCATAAGCAAATTTGCTGATTTCTTCAAAATCGCTGAGAGCGGGTTACCTTTGCATTCGCTACATTTTGAAATCTCAAATATCATCTCTAGTCAGTCGTACGCCAAAGGTTCTTATGGCCTCGTCAATGAGAACTTTGATTGATCGAGGGTTCCCGCTATGTTTGGCGCTAAAATTGGCTGCGGTCTAGAAGCGCAGTTTGCTAATTCATCAGTCAGTTTGGTGCCTAGAGCACCAATAAACATTCAAGCTCAGTCCATGGAGCAACGGAGCTCTGGCTCAACTTACATTCTTTGTCTATTTTTGAAGATATGCGTTCGATTTCTAAGGTCTTTAGAGCAGTTTTGCTGTCACTGCAGACCTGATCTTATGCCCTTAAAACACTATCTCTTTACAAAGAGGGATTCAATAAGTACCCGTGTTAGAAATGAAGACAATATTTTTACAAATTTTTGTTTTTTATTTTTGAACATAGTTCCCTTTTAAAAATATAGATTTACCCCAATGCTCCGGCTATTTTTTGAACTCCTCCAAAAAATAGGATTTGTCGAACTTTCCGAAATACGCCTCTGTCTCGGCGCCGACTTCCTCGTTTACTGTAATTTTTTACCACGAGCCATTTCTTGATGTTAGGGAACAAGAAAAAGTCGGAGGGAGCCAGATCGGATGAATACGGGGGGTGCGGCAGCAATTTATCACGCAATTCATGCAGTTTAGCGGCAATAACTCCGGTTGATTGAACTGGTGCGTTATCGTGAGGAAACAGCATCTTATTTCTTCTTCTGAACGATCACTTCTTCCTTTTTATAAAAAGCCATGAAAATGACGTCGTTCGCATCCCAAAAAATCGTCGCCATGATCCACCATGAGGCCGATGCGACTGTCATCGCCTTCTTTCGAGCTGATTCAGCAGGAGAAATCCATTTGTTTTTTTATTGTTGCTTAGTTTCCGATGTGTAATGATGAATCCAGGTTTCATCAACAGTGGCAACTCAACGCGAAAATTCCTTCGGATCTCGCTTAAATTGCTCCAAACACTTCGAAGTTATCAACCGCATTCCGTTTAAAAAAAAAGCAGTGTAGAGAGTTTCATCAAAATTTAACAATTTTTAATGAGATCTGTGCGGCAGATGTGAAAGATCGTCAAGCTTAAAAATAATAAGCGCTGGATCTACTCCAGTGTGCAGGTAGAAGTGTACAGACTGACAATAAAGCCAAACCCCCACACCAGAGGGGAAGTGGTGTTTATGTGGCGAATGCCACTGGGATTAGATAACAAAGCTATTATAGGTATATATTTATGTATGTAAAATTTTCTGTTATTTTTGTTGTATTTTGTATGCAAAACTCTGGTCGCCCGCATGAACAACGCACTAACAACTAAAATGCCGTACACTCCTCTGTCATTCATCCATCCGGTAGTTATTCTTAGAATTTCCCCATTTAATGCTAGAAATGGTCGCCAATTCTATGCAGTTTAATGCCCATTTTACTCTAAGTATTAAAATGTATATACGAATATTTTTCTCCCCTTGCCAAGATAATGTTGCTGTCAATCATACAAATCTTTACATATACAAGGGCGCCCAAATGTTCAATGCTTCATAGCTGAAAGGTGTGTGAGTCTTCGCAGTCTAAGCAATTCTAACCAAATGTTACGTCAACCTCAAATTTTCTCTTGTCATGTTCAATTTAAAAATATGCCAACCATTTTGACGGGTCGGTTACAACGACGTACGCCCCATTTACACAATTTCATGTATTTGTGTACTTGTGAACCAGGAGAGTATAATCAAAGTAGGGCAAGTGTGTTTATGAGGAAATTGCAAAATTCGGTGAATTGATTGATTTTGAACTTGCAGATAATTTAGACATTTGGAATTTTTTTTGTGCCTTGATCTTTATTTTTTTCTTGTTGGTATTTTCTTGAGGTATAATTAGAATAAAATTTCCTTGCATTAATTTGGCAACGCGTGGGGGATTGCATTAAGGTAGTAGCCCAGTGTGACGGGTTCAAAAAATTGAATTTTTTTTTTACATTTTTTGGAAGAAAAACATCTTAAAAATATACTATAAAAATTTCAGACAGAAATTTTAATTATTTTTAAAGTTATAGCTAAAATAAGAGAGCGCGCCGTAGTGTGCATGAAAGCGTGTGAAACGCCAGCAGCAGCTGCTCTGACCGTCTTTAAACGCGTTTTTCTCAAAACCATGTTTTCGAAATTTCGGGGAATCACTGACTGACTATTCAACCGATTTGGCTAAAATTTAACCCGTTATTCTAGACACACATATCTAGATCCCGGACCTTTAAAACATTTAATTTTTTAATAATAAACTATTTAATTTAAACAATTTATGAAGAAAAAAAATTAGATTTTGAAAACTTTTTTCACAAGTCCGCCATTTTGTTTTTGTTTTTTTATTTGTATGTATATTTTAGGTTCGGGACCTAAAATAAAATCTACAGAATAATAATCTCTTTGAATATTGACTTTGGAAGGCTGTGTGTTTCCCCGAACCAACTCATCTTTTTTTAAAGACTCCACTTTGACGTCAAAAATTTTAAACAAATTAATATAAAATTAACTTCAAAAAAAATTTTTTATTTAAATTTTTTTTATTTTCTTTTTAAAAAAGATTCATGAAAAAACGTAGAAATTGCGGTCGTTACACCGGACTACTACCTTAAGCGTTAGGGCAGATTATCATAGAATTTTGTTTTTTTTTTGGTGGGTGAGGTAGGGTTCAAAATGCCTTCACACTTACAGCAACCGTCGTCTACTGCGTCGTGCGGTGTGGTCACTAAAACGATCCCTCGTCTCCTTCTAGGGAGAGACCCTTCCCGGAACCTACTGAATCAGGACAGCCCTGAACGGCATCCATAAAGGACCAATTCTATTCACCCACGTCTGGGTGGATCAAATTTGTAACCAGCTTTCATGCTATAGGCTCGTCTTCTTGTGCGCCTTCGCTTTGTTGTACTGCGTCGGGGTCTACCTTTTTTTCGTAGTACGTTCTTGATGTATTTCTTTGCCGCGTTCCCGTTGTCCTCGCGTTCGAGCAGCTTGCGATGTCGACAATCCGCTTCCTCAGAGCATCTCTTTTCGCGAGCCACCTGTCACAACTAAAAAACATGTGTTCAGCGTCATCGCTGGTTTATGTACAGTTTATGCACTTGGAATCGGTTATCTTGCGGTATAGGTATCTCCGGAAGTATCCGTGACCCGAGAGGAACTGAGTTAAGAAGTAGTTCACTTCCCCGAAGATCCTTTGGACCCATTTGTCAATTGATGGAATAAATTTCGCCTTCCATCTGCCACTCGGTTAAGAGTCCCTTCAACTTTGCCACCGCAGCATGGTTTGGCATCGCCGTTCTGAGGTAGGCTGAGGAAACTCTGAGTGCCGCTATTCGTTGTACAGCCTCCAGTGCTTTGCGCTTAGCTTTGCATTTTAGCAGAATTCCCCATACTTTGCTGGAGAATTGAGCTTGTGACCGCCATGATTAGCTTTCTTTTGCTCTGTGTTGACCCACTGATGTTTGCAGTTAATCTACTTAACATACCCGTGACCTTTGCTGCTTTGGTAGCCGCGTGCCGTATCTGGGCCCAGAAAGTAAGTCTGCAGTCAAGTTGAATACGTAAGTATTTCACTACTTTTTGGGTCACTCAAGACGTGTCGCCTATTTGCATGCTGACCTCGAGAGGTATGTGTCCTCGTGTCACAAGGCTGACTTCGGTTTTATGTTTGGCGAGTTCCAGGCCGTGGTCCTCAAGCCATATTTGCGTCCTTATCATGACTTGGTTCAGCTTCCTTCTAGCGTCCTCAGTGTCCCGAGCTGGTATGACCGCCGCTATATCGTCCGCTAGATATGTATCCCACTAGATATGTATCTTCTGGCATTTCTATGCTCAATATCACATCGTAGCTCAGATTCCAGACATCAGGGCCGATAATAGATCCTTGAGCTGCGCCAGACGTTATCGCTTTTGTTTTCTGACCATCTGGTGTGTCGTACTGCAGTTCACGCTCACTCAGGTAGCTCTGGAGAATCCTTAGCAGGTATGCAGGAGTCTGCTCGTGGCTTTCTTAACAACTTGTCAGTTCTGGATTTGTTGCAATTGGGCCATGTTTATTTAGTTATTTTGCAAGTATCCGTGTTAGTCCATCTGCCAACGGCCTGCTTTTGAAATAGCGAGAAGATCTCACTTTTGCGCACGTCTTGGGGACAGCCTGTTTCAACAGCTTCAACCTCATTTGAGAATGCCCCGTGTCTGGTCAGTTCATCAGCTTTATCTTTCCTTCTATATTTCTATGGCGGGGTACCCAGATTAGAGTGATTTCAGTTGTGCGCGCTAAAGTATTAAGTTCTTCTTTGCATTGTCTGATGATTTTTGAATTGGTTATAGGTGAAGTTCAAGCTAAAATGGCATCTACTATCTTAAAAAATGCATATTTCCGATAGTTGTTGCGGATGGTTTTTGATTATCCTGCAAGCTTCTCTTATACCGAGAACTTCTGCTTGAAAAATACTATTCCAGTTCGCCAGGGGAAAGAACTTGGAAGTTTCGAGGTCTTTCGAATATACACCGGCGTCGACGCCGTAATCCATCTTGGATCCGTCAGTGTAAAGTGCAGTTCTCTTTGACCACTGAATTCACATCGCACATCGGGTGTACGCGCCAATTATATATATATATAGGTAGGTAGGTAGGTAAGATGGCAAGAGTAGCCCAGGTACACTACAAGTAGCACTTACGTGCCGTTTTGATACCATAATGTGGACCACTAACTGTGAAAGGATTTAGGGAAGAGAGAAAACCGTATACAGCCTTCCAGTGCTGTTGATGTAGAGGAGGAGAGAAAAGGGATCTAGGCTGGAGAATTTCTTCAAGTCATCCCCAAAGGGCACGCTAAGGAATCTCAAGCGCCTAGCCGCCAGAGCCGCACATTTGCAAAGAAAGTGTTTAACAGTCTCTTTCTCTGCAGGATCCCCACAGCTTCTGCAATAGGAGTTGTACGGAATTCCAAGCTTCTCCGCATGAGTACCGATCACCCAGTGACCAGTGAACACCGCAATGAGTTTGAAAATTGAATGGCGGGGGATTCTCATCACCTTAAGCATTCTGTTTCTATCGTATTAAGGCCATAGTGTTTTTGAAATAGCGCACGATGAGACAGACTTCCATCTGTCTTGCGCTTTTTTTAGAAAGAAATTGTGTAGTTTCTCTTTAACGACGGTCAAGGGGACACCGATATCTGAGAAGGGGACAGCTGGAACCGGTGCTGCCGACCCCTTCCTGGCAAGCTCATCGGCAATTTCATTTCCCTCTATATTCCTGTGACCAGGAACTCAGATAAGGGAAATATTTCCTGCACGTTCGAGACGTTTGAGTTCCTCCTTACAGGAGTTCACGAGAAGAGAGCTGCAATACGGCGACGACAGTGCCTTGATTGCAGCTTGACTATCAAAAAAAAATATTAATGTCTCCCTCCCAACAGCGATCCCGAAGCATTTGGCATGCTTGCAGAATCGCGAAGACCTCTGCTTGAAAAATGCTCTTGTTTCCGGCAGTGCAAACAGAGGTACCTATATCCGTACCGACTCTCCCCTCTTTCCAATCTTGCCTGCTCGGAGAGATAGCCCTAGCACAACCCTCAAAGCACGGTTTGCGGATGGAAAGGTCATTGCGAATAACAGAGAAGGAAGCTTCAAGATGATACTATGTCCTCCAGGAAATTGTCTCCAGAGGCCAAGCTCCTTCAATCTAATAGCGCTGAGCAGCAATGGGTTTAACCTGCAGATCTACAGAAAGTAAGTGCAGAATAAAGTTGAGCGCAGCAGTGGGGCATGTTCTACAAGCACAAGTGATGTCCACTCATGCAGTTCTCTACACTCTCTCTAATTTAGTGGGGTTGTAGCCCTTCTGAAGAGCTACCCACCAAACTAAGCAACGGTATGTCAAAATTGGCAGAACCACTAAGTTGTACATCCATAGTACGACACTTGGCTTGAGATCCCATTTTTGCCGAACATAGATTTACAGGCGTAGAAGGCTATATTGGCCTTCTTACATCGATTCTCTATGTGCAGCTTCCAGTGGAGCTTCTGGGTCAAGTATTACACCAAGATACTTGACTTCCGATGAAAAAGTGAGACGCTGGTTGTTAAGTCTTGGAAGCTGAAAAAGTGGAGGCTTGTATTTTCTGGTGAATAGCATCAACTACGTTTTGTCAGAGTTAACTCTGAGACCGCAACTGGCAGCCCATCTACTGAGTGTAGTCAGTGCACCTTCCAAAATTTCAGCCATTACTGATGGGAAGGGACCTGAGACCATTAGGACCAAGTCATCGGCATATACTACCACCTTTACTCCTCCCCTGTTTAAGCGAGTTAAAGCTTCATCCACAGCTACTAGCCAAAGGAGAGGCGAGAGGACGCCGCCCTGCAGTGTGCCCCTATGTACCAAGCAGGGACGAGATCCTGAGGTAGATAGGTCTTTCCACCCCTAGCCTATTTAGAGCCGTGACAATTGACTCCGCCAGAATATTATTAAAGTCGCCCTCTATGTCTATAAAAGCTGCCAAAGTGAATTGTTTTCCCTCTAGAGATTTCTCTACAGTCCATACTACCTCATGTAAGGCTGACTCGGAAGATTTCCCTTTCAGGTAAGCGTGTTGGGCTGGAGAAAGTCTGGTTTCAAAGTGCTTTCGGATATGATAGTCGATCACTCTTTCAAACACCTTGAGAATAAAGGAGGTAAGACTTATAGGTCTGAAGTCCTTGGCCAAAACGTGGCCCTCCTTCCTGCCTTAGGAGTGAAGACCACTTTGGTTTTCTTCCAGCTAGCAGGAACGTAGTTTAGCGAGATACACGCCAAAAAGATCTTTTGAAGAACGGGAACCACCACGGTTTACTGGCATGATACCATCGATAACTGGAGATTTGAAAGGGGAAAGACTCTCGATTGCCCAGTTTATTCTGTTGACGGACAGGACAGGTGTCAGGGACATCGCAGGTAACTCCTCCCGCCGGTTCGCGTCTTTGTTACAGACTGGAGCAATAGAGTTTTCCGGGAAATGGGCATCAATAAGGATTTTTAAGGATTCGCCTGCAGATTCAGCCCACTCCCCGTTCTTTCTTTTGACAAGAGTTTTACAGGAGTGGTCCTTGGATAGGCTCCTGCTGAGTCTGACCGAGTCTTTTACGGATTCGATGGATTCGCATTACTCTTTCCAAGAGTTGGGCGTCGCATCTATGGTAAGTCGGCATAGAAAATTATCCGATCCTTACATTGTGGATGTATGATGTGTTCAACAGTTCTATGAAAAAAACAACGGGCCACATTTTTGTGGAACATTTTAACCCTCTATTGCCTCAACGAATGTGTGCTTTTTGTCACTTTTGAACGAAAGAGTAAACAAGCAGAGAGATATAGCGAGTTATTCTACTATAAATCTCTTAATACACAAGAAAATTCGACTATAAGTCCTTCAAAATGCACAAAAAGCACAAAATGCGACTTAAACGCCAGAAATAAGTCAAAACGAAAAATGACAGTGCACATTTACACTTACAAATAGCGAAATTAAGTGTTCTTCATATTTTTCATAATTACTTTCAATCAGTATTTCGATTAAAATTTAAAATTATATACCTTTTTTAAAATCGCTGGTTCATTTTGTCTCAGTAAAGTCGCAAAATTTAAATTATTATAACATCTTATCTAACATATAACATATCGTAACATATTTCATCATCGTTTAAGCCTCAATTGACAACTCTCGCAACCATTACTCAATGCGGCAGTAAGTTTAAAGCCACCCCCCTTCCCCCAATCAATCTACCTGCGCGTACTATAAATGCCTTGGCTTGGATATACTCCAATTGACACAGGCTGCAGCTGTTCGTGGCCGATAAGCCGTTAACACCAACAACAACAACAACAACCTAATTACAAATCGTCAATAGTAAAACTAAACCGTCGCTACGCACGCATTTAGCTCCATTACCAATACAGGTTGTTGATGCCTTTTGTGACAACGCAGACACGCACCTACTGGCGCCCGGACTGTTGCTGTCAGTGCCGTTTACTACTATCGTCATTATGCTTGTGTGCTGTATTGTGTAGACAATTAAAAGCATTGATTTAATAAAGTGAATGGAGCAGTAAGGAAGAAATTGTGTAAACTTATCCACATCCAGCAAATAGTTTAGGAGCTTAGTTGGCATGTATGTACGTGTGTGTGTGTGTGTGTGTGTGCCCGTATATTGGAGTAGGGTGCTGGCGGTTAGTTAATCAGGCAAAATACTAAAAAGTATCCATGTAGAAGTTTACATACATATGTATGTACACATACACATATAGAAAAGTCACTTTAATTAGGCTTTATGTTTTAAATTATGTAGTGCAGGTAAATCTAATTATATGATTGGGTATCGGGTGCTCCATAAGGCCGCATTTGTGAAATTGGTTATATAATGTAGTTTTTTCTTTGTCGTTTTAGGAAATCTCGAATATTTTCATTTTAATAATAATTCAATATATGCACTAGGAATGCCAGTATTAGCAGAACATTTTGATTCCCGGATTTTGGGCACATTTTTCAAGTAACCCGGAATCGCGGGATTCACTTCGAATATAACTTTTTTTAATATGAGAAAAAATTCAGCAACTGAAAGCATTTAATCATATTACGAAGTAAAACCAACTAAAATTTTACATAATCTGATCTTTAAAAAAAAACACAAATTCATTAAGGGGGTTACGGGTAGTCGAAATTTAAAATTTTTTTTTTGCATTTGCTTAAAGTATAATATCTTAAAAATATTGTGTGAAAATTTGAAGAGAATCCGACAAATACTTTTCGAGTTATTCAACAATTAACAAAGGGTGCTGGACGCTCCGGAGCTCGATAGCAAAACTTTAAATGCGTTTTTGTCAAAACTATGTTTTTTGAGCTGGTGATCACTATAACTTAAAAACCACTTGGTAGATTTCAGTAAAATGTATAATACTTTTGAAAAACATAAAAAACTCATGGATTTGTTTTTTTTTCAAAAATTTCGATTTTTTTTAAGTAATTGATTGTCGGTTTTTTCTCGAAAATCTGAAAAATTTTTCCTGAGGCCGCCATATTGTTAATTTTGAAAAACCCCCAAAAAAAAGCTTCGATCAGGCACAAGATTATCTATTAATAAAACTAATTTCTCTTGTCCGATTGATTTTAGATGAATCTGCAATGACTTGTGATGATCACCGCAAGGCACTTCTGGAGAAACGGGCTCCATACAAACAGCGATAACTTTTATAATTATTAATTTTTTTTTTTTTAATTTTTTCTAAAGTGAAGTCGAAATATGATGTATTTATGCTATGTTTTTATTTTTGTCAAATAAAGCAATTGACCAGCAAAAAAAATTATTGAAAATCATAATTTTTTCGGGCCTCTGACTACCCCTAACCCCTTAATATACGCGAATTAAATTATGTTTGAAAAACTATGTGATGCAGCAGCGCATATAATTATCATTTTGGTAATGCAATCAACTGAGTAACACTGTTTTTGTTTGTGCTTTTGAGTTTTAGTATTTTTTTTTTTGCGAAATTTGCCAAGTGTTGCTTATCCGCCGGTGTGTGTGTCTTCTCGCAGATGCTCCTGTTGCTCACATATCTACGTGTTGATTCACCTAACCATACAAGCGCTTTCTTGTACCGAATATTTTAAATGGTGCATACATACATATATGTATGTACTTATATATGTCAGCAACGAGAAAAAACCCAAAAAGAAAACCCGAATTCCTTCTGAAAATTCCTCTAACGCCTGCATCAACTATGAAAGAGCTCAGAGACTCAATGGAAGAACTGAGAGGCTCAATCATCCAACAATTGACTGTAGTAATGGTTACATCAGAAGAGAGGCTGATGCAGAAGATTGGCGAGCTGGCAACTGAAAGGGCAAATTTAAAGCTCACGATAACGGGTATTGAGAAAATAGTGATTGCTCTTGAGAGCAGTTTCACTGATGTTTTGGTTCTTCGCAGCAGTGAACTACTCTCTGCTCAGGCTCAGCTCAATACTCTTAAAAGCAGCGCAGTTTCAACAGATATAATAATTAACGGGATCCCTTCAGCAGCTAATGAGTGTTTGCCAGAACTACTCGTTAAGATTTGCAGTGCGTGCAGCTCAGCACAAACCTCCGCCTTTGCGTGATGCTTTTTGGCTGTGTAGTACAAAAGCAATGGGCAAACATAAGTAACAACAAGATTGTTAAGATTTTCTCTGCCATGGTGAAAAGATTTTTAGAGGTGTACTACCCGGCTCAGAGCGAATTTGACAGATATGCCGACATCATTCGATTTGTGTTTCACAAAATTTAGGTTTAGCTTTTTGAAAGTTCCAAATCGGTTCTACGTTACCAGAACGATTTATATCCGGCTAAGGACTGTCACTCCAGCAGAATTCCTCGTATGTAAGTAAGGGGAATGTTTATACTGCTACAACAACAACAACATCAAATCTGATATCTGTAATACCTGCCTATCACCCTTGTTTTTCTGCACATTATCGCAATCAGTTCTTAAGTCCGCAAATTCAAAAAGAGATCGCTTGCGCTCTCTGATGTTGGGTTGCTGGGATACGGTTCAATTATTGTGCATGAGAGCCTGCCGAAAATGATCGCCGAAGTAATGTCGTATGCATCAGAGCTTAGGCGAAAAAAACAATTAGTGTATCCATTCTTTTTCGGTGGTAAAATTTTTGTGAGACTGAAACCAAATGAGGAGCCCATGCTAGTGAGCAGCACAACAGAAGTCATTAAACTTATTAGCAGTAGAACGTACTGGACTGGGTTAAACGTTGGCACATGTGTGTCGCTTCAGACGGGTCATATTTTGAAGGCGATGCAATAAATTTGCCTGAAATTTAACTCTGTTTTGTTTTATTTTAACATTGCCGGTACTTTCTGAGCATAGGATATATATGTATATACTAGATTAACCCTTTGGCCTCAATCCAGTCTACTTTTTTACAATAAGCATATTTAAAAAATTTCTGTCTTGCGCTAAAAAACATTGGACTTCAATTGCGTTGAGAAATTCCAAAAAAACGTGCGTTCGAAAAATGTCTTCAAATTTATTATCGTTTTCCTTGCCAAATTATTATTACACGTATACACGCACTTACATTCATATGTAGATATGTATGTATGTATAAATATGTAAATGTTTATACAGCGCACGCTTGATAACGTGAACTAATTCAAAGCAAGGCAGTTCACGTTTTGGAATGCCCAAAAAGACTAAGTAAATATATTTTTTCACATTTAAATTGACATTTTATTCTTGTTTTCGTTACATATTAATTGAAAATTAAGTCATACGATGGTTTTATTTAAAAAAATCAGTCATCTTTTTTTGTATCTTCTGTTTTTCTAAACCTTGAAGCACAGCTTTCTCCCTTAACCGTCTTAGCACACTCATATCATTTTGATCGACGTCTTCAGGACCAGCCCATATTAACGCCTTGTTGAATATTTTTAACTGCTTTAGTCGGCTAATTTTCTCCAGCTGCTCTGATACGCTGTCATCATCGGATTCGTCTTCTTGTTGATGATCGTCATCTGCATTACCCTCCTCGATATCTTCGTTCCATTCATGAATGGCTGGTAACGTGAATTCAATCTGAAATTTTTAATAAAATAAATTTTTTCAATAACCCACATACATACATATCTTTGAGCATATCTGCGAACACGAACGAACCTCAGGATTTAATTTACTAAGGAGATCGACGCTGTTGCTCATCAAGGTGCGAAGTTCAGCTTCCCATTTTTCTTTTAAAACCGCCAAAGGAACATTATCTTCGGGATCACCTTTGTTTACCGCAAAATTTAAAATACTGTTCCAGCACTTTGCTAATGTTGCTTCACCAACACGAAACCAAGCCGCATCCAAAAGATTTAAGTTAATTTTTTTCAACGACTCGAGCAAATCGGACTTTGTCGCTGCTATTGAAGCTAGAAGGTTGTTTCTGTAATGCAACTTAGTGATTTTTATTGCATTTTGATTCACCGGTTGAATGAGGGGAGTAACGTTTGTTGGCATAAACATTGCCGAAATTTGCCATTTCTCCGTTGTCAGTTCAGCTTTATTTGGGTGAGAAGGAGCGTTGTCGATTAGGAGGAGAGCTTTAATTGGTAAGGCTTTTGTCTTGAAAAACGATGTAACCTTAAAAAACGACCAGTTAACCTTAAAAATCGGACAAAACTTAAAAGGAATATTCACCTGTAGAACAAATTAGTCATGAAACCATTGCTTGAAAATAGCCGACGTCATCCAGGTGGATTTTGCGCTCTTATAGTCGGTGGGACACTGAAAGTTTTTAAAGCAGCGTTGATTCTTCGCCTTTCCAATTACCAAAAACTTAAGCTTGTGGGATCCAGTGGCGTTTGAACAGCATAAAAACGTGATTCGCTGCTTTTCGCTCTCACAAAAATGTCTGTTCACGTTTTGGGGTGTTCAGAGCGCTCTTTAGCGTTCACGTTATCGAGAGTTCATGTTATCGAGCATGCGCTGTATAGATAAAAAAAATAAGTACCCACAAGAAAGTAAATCCTAATTCTTTGTCAGACCAAATTCAATAGAAAAATAAATATTCTCCACATTTTGTAGGTAAAATTTGTATACGCACACGAAAAACACTGCCAAAACGCCAACGTTTATCACCTGCACAACGCTATTGCATATCCAATGAATTTGCTCATCGCCCCCTGTTTGTTTATTTGCTAAGTTGCTTTTCTAGCCGACACAGTTGTGGAGCGATATAACCCAAATAAATCAGTTTTAATTTCAATGTTATTGCTCGTGTGTCACGGCATGGAATTTGGCAGTTGCTCTCCTGACCCAGTTTAGCTGATGCAGAAAGATGGGGCATGTCTTTTACGTGTACATAGGTACTTATGTATATACATACATATATATTAGGGATGTACATATATGTATTTACACACACATGTATGAGTATATGTGGTTATGAGGTAAACTAAGAAGTCTTCATTGCTTTGATCGTTTCTAAGGGAGCGCTTTGATGAGCGTTACAAGCAATTGAAATTTTAAATATTTATACTTGTTTCTTTAAGTGCATATATAGATATATTTGGAATATTGCTCTGCAAATCTACCGCTGAAGTGCGAATTGCCCTACTCCAGCGGCTTAATCAAACTTCAACATGGCGCCAGAAAGTCAAACATTTTGATTTTTGCTCAAGTGCGCATGAAACGCTTTGTCAACCATGAAAATTCCTCATACACTGCACAAATGGCTTGATCAAAGGGGAATTTTTGCCGCTTGCATAGTGTGTTTTGCTCTTCGACTTTCATTGGCGATTTCATAATTTTTATGTACTATATTTTCCTATCCATCCAAATGCTCTGCTGCCATTTGATGTCGTCAGTGTTTATTTTCGTATTTTACGCTTTAATTACTTGGCTGGCGCTGGCTGTTTGCCGCTGGTCTATGTTCATCCTCTGCCGGTTTCTTGTACTATATTTGCTCTCCTACACCCCGTGGTTGCTCAAATTTGCGCCTTCTCATATTTTGCATTTTTTTTTACAATATTTGAACTTGGCTCACCGCTGCCGGTTTGGGATCATTTATTTTCATTTGTCACCAACGTCATGTGCTTTGGGCTATCTGTCTCTCCGCTGGACGTGTGGTTTATCTCAGCAGCCGTGTTGGTCTTCGGTTGCGCGATGAAAGTTTACACATATAAATGTATTTGTTTGTGTATTTTAGAGATTTTTGGCACAAAAATTATAAACAATTTTTCATTTGTGAGCAGCTGCACAATTATACCGATTTTTGAATTTGAGTCCATGTGCAATGTTCATACAAAGATTCATATAGGCACTAGAACGGATTGAAGTACAGTCTGTGTCAGAAAAAAGAACCGTTATTATTCATGAAGCATAAAAGATATATGTATATAATTTTTTTTTTTACATAAAAGTACAATGTACAAAATTACGAGTCGCATTTACTTGTGTTTTCATAATTCCCCACACATTTTCAATAGGGTTGGCGTCTGCGGACTGGGAAGGCCAGTCCATTACTGTAACGCCATTTTCTTGTTTCCAGGCCTTACAAAGTCGACTTTGGTGTTTTGGGTCGTTATCCTCTTATTGCAGTGTTTTGACAGGTCTGAAGCTTCGTCCACTGCGAATCACTGGTTCCAGGCGACCAGACAGGCGCAGCAGTCGACAGCAACATTTTCTTATCTTTGCCCAAAGAGCTGCCGGCAAGCGACTTAAGGACCTTGTTGCGATTCTGTACTTTAGTTGCAATAGCGGTTGTAATAAGCGAGAAAGGCAGGCGAGGTAGTCGTTTACCTTGGAGCATAGACCATCAATGTCATTGCCCGACGCCATTATCGTGCAGTCGTCGGCATAGGAGACCAGGGAGACTCTCTCTGGTGGCTGGGGGAGTTTCAAGATATATAAATTGAAAAGCAAGGGTGAAAGGACACCACACTGCGGAACTTTTAGCTTTATTTTCCTCTGTTTGGATGTTTGGTCTCGAAATATCATCGACGAATGACGACCACTCAGGTTGTTTGCGGTCCACCTCTTCAGTTCTGACGGGAGTGTCGACTGTAAAATGTCATCTAGTAGCGCGGCATGGCTGACTGTGTCGAAAGCCTTTTTTAGGTCCAACGCTACTAGGACAGTCCTCTCGCAGGGGCGGTTTTGGGTAAGTCCGCGGTTTATCTGTGTGGTAATGATGGTGAGTGCTATGCACTCTTCGGAAACCGTGCTGGTGTGAGGCTGGGGTCAGATGTTTCGTAAAGAGTGGGAGTAGAAGGGCTTCAAGAGTCTTCACTACTGGGGAAAGGAGAGTTATCGGACGATAAGACTCCCCTTGGTTGGCGGGTTTCCCAGGCTTCAATAGTGGGACCTCTCTCCCGAATTTCCACTTATCAGGAATGATGAGAGTGGCCACCTTAGTGGAATGGGTTAGTGTGTGACTATCATTCGGAATTCGCAGAGAAAACGTAGGTTCGAATCTCGGTGAAACAGCGAAATTAAGAAAACGTTTTTTCTAATAGCTGTCACCCCTCGGCAAGCTATCGCAAACCTCTGAGAGTATTTCTGTCCTGTAAAAAGTCCTCATAAAACCATATGCCGTTCGTACAACGTGAATTATCGTGACAGAAAAGCACTGATCAACTAACTTCGACTGTGGGGGTAGAAGTACTACACTTAGCCACTGTGTAGGTCTGGTTCAACGAGTTCCAACGTAGCCGTAGATCTTTGCAAGATGAATTTCGGGAAGGCCGTCTAAAAACGGTTGTTGTCATAGAAAGAATCGATGGATGCTGTGGGTCAATAGGCAGATACATCCTTGGGCATGAGCTGGACTAGCATAAATTCATTATTGCAAGAATGTTTGGTCGTCCAGAAGATTTGTGCTCGTTAAATACGGCATAATTTTACAATTGTCCAAAACAGAACCGTTCGATTGGTGTAAAGAGATGTTGAAGAAATTCAGCTGCGGTGGTTCAAAGCATCGGCATC
Organism: Anastrepha obliqua; assembly: GCF_027943255.1. Classification (NCBI taxonomy): domain Eukaryota; kingdom Metazoa; phylum Arthropoda; class Insecta; order Diptera; family Tephritidae; genus Anastrepha; species Anastrepha obliqua. Next base: position 8,499,094 of record NC_072894.1, read on the forward strand.
GCATAGTCGATAATATCGCAACAGACTCTAAATCTTGGATCTATGCATAAGAGCCGGAAACAAACCAGCAATCGACAGTATGGGTGTTCCAAGGCGAACTTAAGCCAACAAAGGTTGATCACGGAAGTAGCACCTCAAAGTAAATGACCGACTGTTTTTTTTTTCAGATAATCTGATCATGTCGCAAATTTACCACCAGAGAAATTTGAAAGAGTCAATTCACACAGTGGTGCACAATCATTTATTTGCCAGAAGTTTTCGGAGATATAAGGAAGACCAACCAGCCAACCGCCGCAGACGAATCATTCTTCATCAAGCAAATGAGAGCTCTCGCGTATCGGCTCACACAACAGTTTTTGAGCACTCAAAAGATCGAATTAATGGGCCATCCATCCGTCTTATGACCCTGATTTGGCACCTAATGATTTCCTTTTGTTTCCGAACTTTAGCAATAAAATACGACGTCGACGTTTTTGAACGCCTGTAGGAGCTGATGACGCCTTTAAGCAGCCCGTTTTGGTGTTGTTGGGCAGACGTTTAGTCGAGCTCATAGCTTTATGCCGCCTCCGAATGGCAGACTATGTTTTCTGAGGAGCTTTTTCACGCTTTTAGAAAAAAAAATTCTATCAACTAAAATTAAAAAAAAATTAAATTGTTTTTAATTTTCAAACTAGCCATGCCCACTTTTTAACCCAGTTCCTTGAACCGTTTAATTACATCTGCAATCAATGAATGGACCACGCCAAGGTTATAAGCGATTCAGCAAGTTCGCTTGCTGGTGTAATGTTGGTGCATTGAGTAGATGTGAGCAGATGTAAAATGTATTTTTAAACTAAAATTTGTTTGCTATCCAATTAAAAGCTTTAAAAGCGAGTACCTCGGCTCCTTGCTGCCAAAAAATCTACTCATATTTCTTTGGAGGTCAGGTAGATTTAAAGAAAATTAAAAAGGAAACCCGAGCGTAGTACAATGGACCTAATTCTGACTGAGTGCTGGTCCGCAAACACACAAAAAATGGAAATTTATTTCCACATTGTGGATCGGTTTGCAATTTTCATGTCACTTTGTTAGCTGCCGAGAGTAAACATGGAAGGTGAAAAGAAAATAATTATTTACCATGTATGGTGGTCTTTATTATGAACTTTGCTATTTTTCCAAAAGCAAGGTTAGGTTAGGTTAGGTTATGGTGGTAGCCGGTCTGCACGACCAACTCACTTAGACCTAACAGGTCCGTTGTGATACCACTGTACTATACGGGAACCTCATTTATCTACCTTCGTGGAAACATTTTGTGGCTCTTATGGAACGCAGTATTGATGCCAACCCCACGCCAGACAGCTTTGTAAGAGAATTAAAAAAGTATTTTCCTAGACAACCTGCTCTGATTTTAGCTAGGGCTGGACAATTGCAAAGGAAGTGCTCAACTGTTTCTTTCTCTTCCTCATCTCTGCAACTTCTGCAATATTCAAGGGAGAAAACTCCTAGTTTCGAGGAATGCCTGCCAAATAGCCAGTGACGGGTTAAACAAGCCACGACCTTCGAGATATTGTCTCTTGAGAGACTAAGCAATTCCTTTGTTCTTTTCTTGTTTATTTGCGGCCATAGTAGCCTAGCGTTTAGACAGGTATCTTCATTTCTGCATGACCTATTGACCTTTTGGATAATGTTGTTTTTTATTATTAGTTTACTCGTGGCCAAGGGTATTCCAATGGTACTTTTATCACTGAGCAGTTGAAGAGCAGTACCTTCCCTGGCTAGCTCATCAGCTTTACAGTTTCCCTCAATATCTCTATGTCCCGGAACCCAAATAAGGCTGACCTCGAATACTACGCTAATATTATTTAGGGCTGTCTGGCATTCCTGTGCAACCTTAGATCTTAGTAAAGCCGTATTCATTGATTTGATGGCCGCCTGGCTATCCGAGAATACATTTATATTATTTTTTGTTACGGCGTGCGTATTTAGATATTTAGCCACTTCTTTTATTGCTAGAACCTCTGCCTGACAGACGCTGAAGTAGTCTGGTAGTCGAACGGATAGCTCCAGTCCTAATTCCTTCGAGAAAACTCCAAAGTCAACCTTATCGTCTAGTTTGGAACCATCTGTATAAAATTTAATTCCGCCCTTCTCCATGGCCTTGGTGTCTGCCCCTCCCTTTTTGACGGTATACTCGTCTTGAAGAGCATTTCAAAGGTGAGTCTAGGGATAGAGTAGTATATTTCTTGTTTGTGATTATTCAGAGAGTGCAAAATAGAAGCGTGGCCAAACCACCGGTCTTTTCATAGCGCCATACTTTTAAGTCTGAGCGCCGAGCCGGCGGCCACGTGTTTCCCTACCAGATTTAGGGCAGTCAAATTGATTAGCACTTCCAGCGCTTTCCTGTCTAACATTCGAAAAGCAAAAAAAAAAACAGAAATCTTCGTTCATTTGTTTAAATTTCAACCGATTCATATGATTTATTGACTGTTTTTGGCCCGTTTAAGTGAAAAAACATCCTCTTATGTGTGGAGTGCGCCTTGATTTTGTTCCATAAAAGGAGGGACCTACAGTTTCAAGCCTATTCTGAACGGCAAATGGGTTTTTATCAAAAGCCTTTTTAAGGCAGAAATACACTCGGAGGTTTGCCATTGCTTGCCGAGAGGCGACCGCACTCTCGAATGATAGTCACACCCCCTGACACCCTACTTTTCAGTCTCGTCCTAGAAGATGTCATAAGCCAATTGACCCTGCACAAAAGCGGCATCGTATAGAGTTTCACCAGATTTCGTGAGGACCTGGACTTCGCCGACGACATCTGCCTCTTCTCTCACAAACTTACTGACATGCAAGCGAAGGCGTACAGTCGGATTGGAGGTCAACATCGCCAAGCTGAAGGCTATGCCAGTCAACCACAATGAAACAAGATATAGTAGAATAATATTAAAACCAGAAATAAATTTAATAATAATGTATAAACTTCATACTCGTTTACTAGTCTAAAAAATGGAATAAAACAACTCCAGTAAATACAGAAGAAAATCTTCATGAATTTTTCACTCATTCATCTGATTACATCACCTCAGAAGTTCATGGTTGCCTGTCACAAAGCTCAGATTCAGATCTTTTATTAATTACTTTGCACTAACTGATCAGGCGCAAAGGTGATTGCACCCAAAATCTGGCTAAGCATCCGCACAACTTTTCCTTTCATTTAACCAATTGATCACCTGTGGCGTGCACCAGGCGCAACCAACCGAAACATGCCACTGGCCATGGACATAGATATGCAATGACTCGCATTGGTGCAAAGTTGTTGTTGTTAGCACAAACGCTGTTGTTGTCAAAGCACCCGTGGGCAGTAGACTGGCTCCCTTTTACTTGCGCGCCGAAGTGAACAGTTGGGGCAACAGTTAGATCAGCAACGGCAACGGCTTCATTTCACTGGACCAAAACATTTCCATATGTACGTACTATATATATGTGTGTGTGTGTGAATAAAACAAGTAATTGTGGCGGCACTGGCGCTGGACAAATTATTTACTGTCGCGGCGGCGGACAGCACACAGCAGACAATTACGGGATAGCGCTAGTCGATTGATCGTGTTGCAGATAAACGTGCAATATTGTTAGACATTTATGCGGCTTTGTTTGTGTGTGTGTGTATGTGCATGCAACAATTGATCTCTTTATGTTGCTCTTGAGCGGACAAGAAAATTGCCATACCGAATGCTGGTCAGCGGCTACCAAAGCGATGCTTTGGTGTAACGGTTGTACTGTCTTTCGTTTGTTTGTTTTTTATTTCTTTACTTTTTTTTCAAATACTTGTGCCGAATTAAATTTCAAGTGCAAACAACTGCCTCTGACTGCTGTCAACCTATGCGAGCGTATGCGCGAAAGGTTTGTTGTTTACGAAATGTAAAAAGAAACAAACACACATACGCATGCATTTTTTAATATATGTGCGTGTATGTATGTATATAATATTTGTATATTGTAAAAGTGCAATGGAATGTTTTGTTCCCGTTGGGTTGAATGGTGAAAGTTTTTCGCGACGCATCATTTAGGAACGCCTACCAAGTAGACGGCGGTAAATATTGTATTTATGTACGTATGTATTGTAAATAGTGTATATGTATGTTTGTACAGTTGTCCATAGGAGTGCCGGCATGAAAAATGTACTATGTACAGAAAGCCCAAAAAGTCTGCGTACACTTCACAAATAATTTTCAATTGATTACAAACTCAACATAAATTGATACGAGGAGGGTTCAATAAGTTCCCGTGTTAGAAATGAAGACACCATTTTTTCAATTTTTGGTTTCTCTTTTTTTATTTTTCAATTTTTTTTATTTAACATTTTTTTTTTAATTTTTTGTTTTAGTTTTAAAATTCGCTTTGTTTTTTAATTTTTTTTTTGTCAACTTTTTTGTCGCCTTTTAGAAAAATATGCTTCTGCCAACGCTCCAGCCATTTTTTAACCCCTCAAAAAATAGGTTTTGTCGAATTCGCCAAAATACGCCTCTGTCTCGGCGATGACTTCCTCGTTTGAACAACAATTTTTTTTTTTTTTAATTTTGTTTTATTTTTCCAATTTTTTTTCAACATGGCGACTACTTTTTTTTTATTTTTCATTTTTCAAATTTTTTGTTTTAGTTTTAAAATTTTTTTATAAATCAATTTTACCCGTTTTTTAGTTTTCCAATTTTTTTTTATTTTTCCGAATTTTTTTTTCAACGCCGGCCATTTTTTAACCCCTCCAAAAATAGGTTTTGTCGAATTCGCCAAAATACGCCTCTGTCTCGGCGATGACTTCCTCGTTGAACTACAATTTTTTTTTTTTAATTTTGTTTTATTTTTCGAATTTTTTTTTCAACATGGCGACTATTTTTTTTTATTTTTCAATTTTTTTTTTCATTTTTCAAATTTTTTGTTTTAGTTTTAAAATTTTTTTTTATTTTTCCCAATTTTTTTTTCAACGCCGGCCATTTTTTAACCCCTCCAAAAACGAATTCGCCAAAATACGCCTCTGTCTCGGCGATGACTTCCTCGTTTGAACTACAATTTTTTTTTTAATTTTGTTTTATTTTTCCAATTTTGTTTTTCAACATGGGGACTATTTTTTTTTTCAATTTTGTTTTTTAATTTTTTTGTATTTTTCAAATGTTTTGTTTTAGTTTAAAAATTTTTTTTATTTGTAAATTTTTTTTTTATTTTTAAATTTTTTTTTATTTTCCCAAATTTTTTTTATTTGCAACATAGTCGCCTTTTAGAAAAATATACTTATCCCATCGCTCCGGCAATTTTTTAACCCCTCCAAAAAATAGGATTTGTCGAAGTCTCCAAACTACGCCTCTGTCTCGGCGATGACTTCCTCGTTTGAACTACAATTTTTTTTCAGTTTTCCAATTTTTTTCATGATGACGACTATTTTTTTTGCAATTTTTTTTCCCAACTTTTTTTTTTATTTTTTCAAATTAATTTTTTTAATTTTTCTTCATTTTTCCAATTTTTTTTTTTCGACATAGTCCTTTTTAGAAAAATATAACCCCTCCAAAAATAGGATTTGTCGAAGTCTCCAAAATACGCCTCTGTCTCGTTTGAACTAAATTTTTTTCCCGCGAGCCATTTCTTCATGTTAGGGAACAAGAAACAGTCGCAGGGAGCCACTTCTCAAACGTTTTGTGAAAGCGGCCTCCAAAAAATATTCGCCATGACGTTTCCGGCCGATTGAACGATCGTCGCCTTCTTTCGTGCAGATGCACCGAGAGAAATTCATTGTTTTGATTGTTGTTTAGTTTCTGGTGCGTAATGAGGAGTCCAGGTTTCATCAACGGTGCCAACGCGACCCAAAATTTCATTCAAATGTCGCTTAAATTGCTCCAAACACTGCTTCGAAGTTAACAGTCGCATCCGCATGTTGTTGCTTATGAGTATTCGCGGCATCCATCGGGGCGACAATTTTTTCGTCGCCAACTCATCATCTAAAATACTAATTGCCGTTCCGCTCGACACACCTATGACTGCTGTTACTTCGCGCACTTTCGTTCGTCGATCAGCGAGAAGTGAGAATGATGTCGTGGACTTTTTGAATGTCTTCCTTGGTAACCACGTATGCCGGGCGTCCTGGTCGCTCCTCATCAAAAACAGATACTCGCCCACGTTTAAATTCGTTGAACAAATCTGTGATCTAACTGTGGTCATGGCGAAGCGTCCCCATATACAGCATCCAACTTTGCTTTTATATCCTTGCATTTTTTCTGATCCAAAAACAAAAAGCGAATTACCGCACGATACTGCCCTTCTTCCATCTTAGCGAAAATCACGAGACGCGTCCTACTCGAATAGCTGCCAAATCGAAACAAACCTTTTGATCAGTCTGAAATTTGTTTTGCCGTCGTTTGATAAATGGCAGCCCACGATGTTAACACCAACTTCCCTTAGAAACGGCCTCTGTCCTCAAACACGGGTACTTATTGAAGCGCCCTAGTGTGTAGGTTCCACACTAACGATAACCAGAATCGAATGCAATCGATAGATGGAAGATAAGCGATCTTAACTCACTTTTATGTTTTCTTAATATCAGGATTTGCTTGCTTGGGCGTTAAATTTAAAGTTGTTTTTTAATTAAAGATAGGCGCAGAAGCAAATTGTGCTGCAGGTGTGAAGAATAAGTCAACCAGCAGGCGATTTGCTGCGAGCCAATAGTATAATCACTGAGTTGGTTAGAAAAGTGCGCAAAAATAATTTGTACATATTTTTATTAACCCATTCTCTAATACTTTGTAATGATTTTTTTTTTGAATATTTTCAATTGGCTGTATGCTTCTTGTTTGTGAGTTTGGGCATTAAAAGTGAATTCTAAAATTTCTTGGACTATCTCCAAATTAACATTTGCCTGCCTGCCAACGCGCAAGCTTCAATGAATTAAGACACATTAACCCAATTTTCTTGCAATTTCTGCATATTAATTTACTGATTGCTTTTCCAACAAAACCACATTGAGATCAACTTCAATTGTCTACATAATCAATTTGCATACCTACATGAATTCATATATATCTACATACATGCATATATACATGCAAACATACACACATACATATGAACAGTTGTACTTTTCAACTGTATTTCAATTTAGTAGGCCCAATTTCGCCACCACTTGGAAAACCACAAAAGTATTAGATTCCAATATTTTCTCTTAATGCATATGTATGTGTGTGTGTATGCACATACCTATGTATACCTACGCCTATATGCACATACATACATATGTTTGTATGTGTGTTATGCCTGCTTCAATGCCAACGTCTTCTTCTTCTGCCTTACGCGTTGTGTAGATGGATGGATGTAATGGAGCTTTGGAAAAAAATTTACCTTTCCTCCATGAAATTTGTTTCTTTCGCGACCTTATTTTGGAAAATAAGTATAACGGTTACAAATCACAAATGTAGGTAAAAAAATTACACTACTAATAAAATTATGCGCATAAAAAATGCATTACCATTTCGGCACGATCCGCCAATAAAATGCAGTAATTGAAAAATATTAGCTGTTGCAAACATAACCTAGAAATAAAAATAGTGCACAGTTAAACTGCAAATATAGCGTTTTTGTTTTTGCATGAAATTAAGGTGTGCCCGACTGTACGAGTGACTGACAACCAACTGTCAGACACAGCAAAGTGCTTGCTGAAATGCATGTATGTATGTGTGTGCAAACTGCAACCGGTAATTATGCACATCTGTTTAAGTTCATACATACATACATACATACATACACACACATGTCCATATGTACGTGCATAACAGCAAGGATTTACGTTGTAATAACAGTAATTTTTACATTAATTTTGTTTTTAATTTTTGTTTCTGCCATATACACGTACATACATATGCACACACATACATTGTTGCAGCAAAAGGCGTGAAACAATTTGCAATGCAGCCCACATACTGGATGGGTAGGTGGCCAGGCTGCACAGCCAGTATAGATTTTATTTAAAGGGTGGTTAAATTTCAAGGGCCGATGTTGAATGTGAACGACACCTAAACGTCAACGACACCGTTGGACTTCTTTCTTTGGGGTTATTTGAAAGAAAGGCTGTACGTCGATAAGCCAGCAACAATTCAAGAGCTGAAGGATGAGATAATTGGGCACATTAACGGCATAGAACGTCAATTATGCCTCAGTATCATAGAAAATTTAGACCATCGGATGGAGGTGTGCCGCTGAAGCCGCGGCCGCCATTTGGCCGATATTTTGTTCCATACGTAATTGAGCCATACAAATATTATCATAATAAAGAGAAATGACAATAATTTCTTAAAAAAAATGTACTTTATTCAAAATCAACACCGGCCTTTGAAACTTAACCACCCTTTAAAATGTATAAACTTATACAGTTATACCTGAAACATGCAAATTAGTTGTTGTACCGAGACATAAAACTGTTTTTATTTGCAACTGTTGCACATCCATTGATTTTCGTAAGGCATGCGAACTTGGATTATTTTTTTTTTATTTTTTTTTTTTATTTTTTTTTTTTTTGTATTCATCTACGGACGAGTGTATGTTAGTGGAAACTGGGTTGAGTTTTGAATAAATTCTGTAATAAATGTTTAAATTTGCAATAATTATAAACAACTACAGTGTACTCTCGCCTGACGCCTTAAAAAAATGTTTCTCTCTTGAGCGGACGACCCACCCTTTTATTAACTTTTTTTTATACTTTTCTCAAGTTCAGTCTCTTAGGTGTCTGCTTAAGAGGGAGTGCACGGTATATGAAGCTCTTTACGGAAATTGGAACTGATTAAGCAAAATATTAATAGTGCTAAATACTATGTAAGTAAAAAGTAAGGAGTTATCCGTCAATACACTTCCGCATGCGCTTGAACCAATTTTCAAAGCACTTTTGTCACTCAGAAGTGAATACCACAAAAACGAGTTGTTTAAAGACTAGACACAGCTGCCTTATATATACACTTATATATAATTGACGCGTACACCTTTTTTGGGTATTTGACCGAGCTCCTCCTCCTATTTGTGGCGTGCGTCTTGATGTAGTTCCACAAATGGAGAGACCTACAGTTTCAAGCCCACTCCGAACGGCAGATATTTTTAGGAGGAGCTTTTTCATGGCACAAATACACTCGGAGGTTTGCCATTGCCTGCCGAGGGGCGACCGCTATTAGAAAAAACTGTTCCTGCATTTTGGTCTTTCACCGAGATTCGAACCAACGTTCTCTCTCTGAAATCCGAATAGTAGTCACGCATCAACTCATTCGGCTACGGCGGCCGTCTTAGGCGTTGAAAAACGTTGACCTCGCATTTTAGTTTTAATGTTCGGAAACAGAAAGAAATCATTAGTTGCTCACTCAGAGCTTTAAGGCGGATGACCCATCAATTCGATCTGTTGAGTGCTCAAGAACTCTCTTGTCTTGTTTTCGCATTGTCTTGGTGAAGGATGAGTCGTCTTCGGCGGTGGGTTTCCTTAATTTTCCGAAAACTTTTGGCAAACAAACGGTTGTGTACCACTCAGAATTGACTGTTTTTAGTTGCTTTGGAGTGTTTCTTCCGCGAACAACTGGATTCGCCTTAGAAGACCCATACTGTCGGTTGCTAGTCACATTTTTCGTCACTTTTAGTCGATCCTTCGGTTAAGCTCTGGTCTGCTTCAAATTAGAGTTTGGCGATATGTAAGATTATTAAGATATTAAGATATTATTATTTTCTCAAAACTTGACACGTGGGAGCGGCCCTTAAAATTTAATCTAAAAAAAAACAAGCCTTTGTTATTTAGGTGAATGCCGAGTTCACACGGCCACTTTTCGAAAATTGAAAAATGAGAAGCACTCTAATATACATACATACATACATTATTATTATTATTATAAGGCTACTGAGCTATTGGCAAAGCCTGCTGAAGTACCCTATATGAGTATTTTAAGGCTTTAAAAAAAAAAATTTCGCACATTTTGGGCTTTATTGTTCCATAATTTATATACATAGATGCACGGCATTCCACCAAGGCGATGTAGTCGTTTTCAGCCTAGTGCAGAACATTTACAGGAATGTTTTCTCAATTTTCAGTGCCCATTTCACAGAATCGGCGGATGATAGTCTCAGAGAGAGACCAGTTTTGTTTAAGTGGTATCTCAGGATACAGTGGCCTGTAAGTAACCAGAGAAAAGTCTTAAGTTTACTCTGCTGAGTGAAAGCAGCTTATCAGAAATTCCATTGTCCGGCGTTAGGAATTGTTTCGCTTTTCGCTGACCGCTGAGTTTTACCAGTGTTCAACAAAATTCTACTCCTCCCACCTCTTGGGAAGTTCATTGATGTGGCCCTTTGTAAGTCCACAGAAAGGTTCAAGACCAATTACACACATAATTAACCCCTTTTGTAGCTAGATGGTCTGCCATTTCATTTCCCTCATGTTCTTCGTGCCCAGGAACCCTACCTAATAGTACTGTGTTCAAGTTCTCTAACATGTTGAGTAGATTCAAGCAGTCATATACCATTTTTGAGGTGCTTGTGGTTGATAGAAGGGCTTTAAAAGCCGCCTAACTATCTGAAAGTATGTAAATGAGAGTTCCTCTCATTTTTCTACGGATGCATTCCCTCACACATATGTCAATGGCACATATTTCTGCCTGGAAGATTGTTGGGTATTGGAATCGATTGCTTGAATTTAGGCAAGTTGATAACCGCCCCTGTTCTATCATCTTCTTCTTATTTCAATCCATCAGTGTACCATATTTGGGAACCGGGTTTGAAGATAATATAATTATTTTTCCAGGCCGTTCGTTCATTAATAAGAACTTGGAAGTTCCTGAAGAGAATGGGTTTGGGAGATAATGCATCCACCCTGTAAAGAAGGGAAGTGTGTCGCAAGTTTTCTAAGATCTTTAGATGTCCTTTCATATCTCCACTTTTTAAGTCGGAGTTGCCTTTTAGTCTTAAGGTGCTCAAACTGGGAAGCGGTGGTGTGTATAGGAGCACACCTAATACGTCAGTTGGGCATGTTTTCATTGTTACTGTTGTAACGACACAAGCGAGGCGATAAAATTTGTTGAGATAATTTCTTTCGTCTTTCGTTGCTTAAATTTAGACCACAACTAGGTGAATGCTAACAACTGTAGTGAATGCCCAGTAAAGCGTTCTGGAGCTCAGTCCCCATGTTTTTTCCAAAAATTCTTGTTCAGGCCAAGCATGGCCCTGTGGCTTTTGCAGTAACTTTCCCAAGATGAGAGTTCCAAGTGAGCGTTTTGTCAAGGTTGACGTTAAGGTAGTTCGTTTCTGTGGTGAGTTGAAGAGTCGATTCATTTAGGACAGGTTATTTAATGTTGATGTTCCTTTTCGTAGTGAACGGCACTAGCACAGTTTTCGATGGGTTAATAGAGAGTCCTTTGCCGGTGCACCATTTGTTTATAATACTGAGGGGTTGTTGCATGCTGTAAGAAATTGCCTTCTAATAGCTAAATATGACTGAATTCAAGATAAAATATTTATTTTATGTTATGTACGATAATACCACACCTTGTACAGGGTTGCCCATATTCGAGGGAGCCATCTGGCAACCCTGTATCTTTTGACAGAGACGTCAAATCGCTTAATGACATACCGCGTTGGAAGTGTCAGTCCAAGCAGATTTTTACCATGGAACAGTACACGCCACGCGAGCGCTCCCAAATTGTTGAAGTTTACATTCAACAAAAAAAATGTCAAACGCAGAAGAAGAAGAACAAAATCATCATGTCCGATGAGGCCCATTTCTTATTGAATGGGACGGTAAACAAGCAAAATTGCCGTATTTACGCCACTGAAGATTTAAACTTGAAGATATCTCCAATGAGAATACCTCAAACCAAGCTTCCACCCTGGGCTCTAAACTCTGAAAGCTTTATCGAAGACTTATGCTATTTACGTAAACAGTGCACGAACAACACAACATATCAGCAAATTTTCTGGAGCATAGTGCACCCTCTGAAACGAAGTGGTTGGAATCTCCTTTTCACTGATGGCACCAAGCAAGTCAATGGCATCGCATTTGCTGTTACAAATGAAGCTGGGCAAACCCTTTCTCACGGACTACTACCGCAGGACGCCAATATCTTTGAAGCTGAATTACAGGGCATAATTTCAGCATTAAATCTTGTAAAGATTAGACAAAAGGTTTTAATATGCACTGATAGCCAATCAGTGTTCAATGCTGCAAGAAACATTCGAATGGATGTAGGCCCAATATATCACATGCAACAATTGTTAATTAGAAAGCGTCAAACACAAAACTAATGTGGATACCAGGGCATTCGGGCATACTCGGCAATCATCATGCTGACTATGCCGCAAATCTTGCCTTCAAATCATGTTTGCACTTTTATAACCCATTTAGTACAACATCAATTAAAACCATATACTCCAGAGCTTTAAAGTCTCAGCTGGGTGCCAATTGGTATATCCACCAGCATGAATACAAAGAAGTAAATCCACACGGTTCCGCTACCATACTGCCAACTTCGACTACTACTTGGATGAGCCGATGCTTTGTACGTTTAAGGCTAGGACATACTCTTTTAACACACCAATACCATTTAACAAAGAGTCCACCGCCAATGTGTAACTTTTGCAACGCGAACCGCTTAACCGTACGCCACATTCTCCTACATTGTCCATCTATCTCCGCCTTACGCATCACAACACTAGATAACGCAGATCCAATCAACATTCTCTCCATCTCTTCTGAAGCAAATATAATAAAAATGTCAAATTTTCTTAAAGCTATAAACATATTTCAACTTATTTAGTCTTATAATCTTTATTTAATTACATTTACTATCACTTGACTAAGCCGATAGCCCTGGTAGCTAGAGCTTTTATCTTAGATTAATCTATAATTTTAAATATATTTTAATAAATAATAATAATAATAATAATACGCCACTGAAAATCCTCACGAAATTCTAGAGGTACCTCTTTACGACGAAAAAGTCACTGTTTGGTGAGGCGTTAGTGCGAAAACGATTATTAGGCCGTTTTTCTTCGAAAATGAAGAAGTTAAAGCTGTTACCGTCAATCAGGAGCGTTATAGCGATATGATAACCACTTTTGTGATGCTTATTATTCGTCGAAAGCGTATGAGGCAGTTCTGGTTTCAACAAGACGGCGTTCCACTACACACAGCTCGCACCACAATCGATTTTTTGAAGAAATTGTTTCCTCGTCCTTTGATGTCGAAAAATGGCGATTTTTACTGGCCACCGCGTTCGCCCGATTTAACGCCACCTGACTTGCTCTTTTGGGGATATTTAAAATCAAAGGTTTATATTAATAAGCCAAATACCATAGAAGAGCTCAAGAACAACATCCGTGAGGAAATAGCCGCTATGTTAGCTAAAACTATGGAAAATGATGCAAAACGGGCACAATACGCCGTACAGTCTCAAGGCGGCCATTTGAGTGATATCATATTCAAAACATGATGTCAACAAATCTACTTGAACCAAGTAAGATGATTATTATCGTCAACATCAAAAAAATTGTGTTTTTTTTTATTTAAAAAAAAAAAAACACATGGGTCCGTCGAATATGGGCAACCCAGTATGTGAATATGGCCACTCATTTTCGTCAAAATATTTGCTGGATACGAAATTCAATTCCGCCCGAAAAAAGGGACGGTCTTTAAGTGTTTTGATCATTTCATCATTCAAGATCATTCACAATTCTTTAAAATGTATTAAATGGATTAAATAGATTTACATTTGTGTTCTATTATGGGTACAAAGCGCACACATACCAGACAAAAGCGATACAATTTTAATAGCAAAATTTGGCCATATTTTTTTATAAAATTAGTTTCGCCAACAAACGACAGAAATGCATAGTTGAACTCACATAATTAAGTACCTTATCTTATTAAAATATTCGCACTATTTTTCACCTTCGGAAGTCTTTTATACAGAAGAAAAGTTTCATCATCGTATGCAAAAAAAATTTTCAAAAATCAACGCGATTTTTGAGCGAAATTAAACTTACACTTTATTTATTGTACTAAAATTGAGTGGGCTTTAAGGGGGGCCTCTTATCAGTGCCTTCAAAAATGGTGTTTTTTCTCACTTTTTTTTCGAGGCGAAAAAAGCGACACACAGGAATAATCTTTTGTATTTATTTGAAGGCATGATTGAAGAGTAATAAACAATTTTTTAACATAAACAAAAAAACAAAATGGCGGACATATGAGGGATCTCGCACAGCTTCTCGTTGCGCGCTAGTAAAACGTCTTACACGCCGTCATGGTCATGGTTTTCACCTGAAACACAAAAGAAAAATATTGTCTTATTCAGAAGGCTTTCCCGCATATAATAGACTACTCTTGTATAAAAATATGAAAAAAGGAACACACAATTAATTATTGAAAAAAAGTGCTTTTTTTGCTATTTTCTATTTTCAAAAAAAGGTGTTAAAAAATGAATTTTTTGCGTATTTTGTTAGTTAATTAGTTGCGCATTTTGATTATTTTTATAAAGATTATCGGTTTGAAACGATAACTTTCGTTGTTTTTTTTTTAATTTTACACTCCATTTTCAAAAACATGGTTTTGAGAAAACGTGTTTCAAAGTTTTCAGAAGGTAGACAGTATACTCACATGAGGGACGGTACACAGGCCTGCAACTCCGAAATCACTTTGAATTCCGCTATAGAATTTTAAGGGCATATTCTCCTATAATATATCTATCGATTGCAGTAAAAAAAATCGATTTTTTGAAGCCGACTGACAAGAGGCCCCCCTTAAAACTGCATGCCCAGAAGTTTTCTAAAGTTAAGATTACAAATTTTTAAATTTTTTGAAATCTATTAAGTGCTTGTGAATTTTTTACAATGTTCAGAATATTATGTAATACAATAAAATAAGTTAATATAAATATATTTTTATAAAAAGTTAGAGAAAAAAGCTAAACATGCAAAATATTGCGAATACCGTAAAAAAATGTACTTAAATATGTGAGCTCAAGTGTATCTATATTTGCCAGCATAAAATGAAAAAAGTTAAGAGACAATTTTTTATCTAACAGAAATAATGTAAAATATTTGTTATCAACTTAATATATATCGTTAAATAATTTTCCGCCACTTATGTCTCTGGAAATATAATTAATACCTCAAATTACTCCAATACTTTCTTCCTTTTCTTTGATTTGCGGTTTCTCGTAGTCATATTTCCTTTATTACATTTGCTTGTATTTTTTCCGGTTCAAAAACTGCAGCTTAGTTAAGAAAAAATTCCCACGGTATTTACTTTTCTCTCACTTTCTTGATGCACAAATTGATTACAAGCGTTTTTTATTTAATGACTCAATTTACTTCGGTTCAGGTTTTGTTGAAATGGAACCATTTCACCGCCAATTACATCATTTACAAAATTATTGAAAATTGAATTTTCTTGCAATTGCAATCAAATTTTCATATCACATAAAAAAAACGTATGCAAGTGGAAGAGTTAAACGGGAAAACGGCGCACGAAATTTTTATTGGATTATATTTATGTAAAGGGTTTTCAAATAAGAGCTGTTATTTTGATGATGTACACAATGCAGAGGGGTGGTCAGCATCAGATCGTTAACCGACTCTCAGCAATTTTAAACGAATCGGCTGATTGGTTGATCTAATCGGGCTCAGTTGTTTACGAAAAAACTGAGATTGTGTTGGTGATATACGAAAGAGATAAACTCATGTTACAGCCATAGATAATAAGATGCGAAGCTCTTTCATTTTGTGTGAGAGCGCGCCCAGTAGCTCGTTTCAAGACGGCTGATGAACAGCTGATAGTCGAAATGTCAGGGGCTGCCAAAAGTAGGGCACCAAAAATAACTGACGAAATCAGTTCGTTTTTGCTTAATGAAAAAATGGCGCAATTGAAATATGTATAATTATTTCTCTTAAAATGAATTCAATTGAAATGTAGTAATTGAAATTAAAGTGAGCTTTTGTTTACTATTTTTAAGTTATAAAAAATTTAAGGTTATCTGCTTTAACTTATTCTGTTCCTTGTTTCGCAATTTGTTTTTTGTTATCCACTTTTTCTGTTATATTAAAAAATTGCGATATATAATTATTGTGCTTATTTTTATTATATATTATATTATAAGGGTCATATAAGCCTACTAATCAACCGCGCACTAAATACTAACCTCAATGGTGGCGTGAAAACTGAAAATGCCCAATTTTTGCTTAAAAAATACCCATTCAATGTTTTTTTTGGGTGTGGCGAACTGCTGGCGAGTGTTATAAAAAATACACATTTTTCCAGTGCTCTCACGAGAAAAAGAGTTTGGCATGTATGTGGTCATCTATGGCCTCAACAACGTCTGATTGGATGAGTATGTAAATACGTGTGAAATAAGCGGGCCAAGTACCCGGTGACGTGCAGTCGAAATTACTCTTACTCTCACTCTGTCAATTAAAAAAATGCCACTCCGCCATGTTCAATTTCACGCAACACATTTACTCTTGATTTACACAAACAAATACGTTTACAAATTTTATTCTCCTGGTTTTCATCTAGTGTGAAACAGTGAGAATAAATCATTCCAATGTGAAAAGGTAAACATTAGGCGGAGTCTATAATTCGAATAATTCAAGCTTCACCCTCGATAGTGATGGTCTTCTATTCGATAAGTAAGCCATTTCCCAGCAAGCCAGAACCTTCGTCTTTCAATGCATTGCTACATCGTTGGGAACTCGAATGACTGAATGAACTGAATAGCCCGCACTCGAGTGCAATTTTTATGATAGCGATTGATACACCATCGTTTGGTTCGGAGTATCCTACAGCATCCTAGAAGTGACACCTCTTTGCATTTGTGCGAATAGAAAACTTGAAGAAAAATATATAAGAAAGATGTCTTGGAAGGTGTAGTGAAGAATTTAGCTAACACACTGAAATCACTGGGTCTTGCAACAAGACTTGCACCGCTACATAAAACCACTCGACTACAAATTATGGTCGGAGCTAGAGGGTATGGGTTTTAGAAACACCATTAATTAATAAAAAAAAATACCAGTCTAACGGTTAGACGCGATAGAAGTGAAACCTTCCGTAAAACAAACTGAGAGAGAATGAGACGAAAGCAGCATTAGGAGCGGGATAATTATAGGTTCATTATAATATTGCTATAAAGTTCATATTTTATTTTCTTCATTTTATTATTATTCACCCTCAATGTTTTCAATTTCAACAAGTGAAAATTTGTTGATTAGAAAATATTAAAGTGGATGCATTGTTATGCACAATAGAAACACTAGGTTGCGCATTTCGTAATGTTTTTCGGGGTGCACGAAATTCACGTACACGTTCTGTTGAAGTCTTTGCGGTTTTTTTAGTTTTATTTTCTTTTTGTTTTTTTTTTTTTCTGTCGATATTCACGACACTTTTCTGCATTATTTTTCGGTATAATTGCGGTAAATATTTAAAAATGAAAATATTTACGAATACGACGTACTAACATACACACAAACATTCGTAGGACGCTTGGTCTAAGCAAGTATTAGGTAGTGTAGTATAGGTATACATAATGCCTTCTCGCTCACCGTGGCTCCGTAATACGCAGGCGCGCACACATACGTACTAGCATATGTACATACAAACATACATACGTATGACGCTTGAACTAAACACCAAAGCAAGTAATAGGCAGGTATACTACATACATACTACAATACTCACTAAACTAGCGTGACTCAGCAGTACGCAGCCACACACATATACGTATATCAACATATAACGCTTCGTAGCCAAGAGTGGGGAGGTTACGAAGCACCGCACAAAGAGGAGACGGAGAATGGGGAACGCTGTATAACTCTGTTCTATCTCATTCTCTCGCAAGCTATATACTATAAGACCTATATGTATGTCTCTTTTTAGTGTCGCTTTTTCGTTTCATCGAGTCTCAAATCACTCCCAACGATTCTAAAGAAGTTTTCACTTCAAAAATTGCAATGAATTTATTGAAATTTAATTGAATTGAAATCCTAAAATTTTTATACTTATTTAAAGCGGTCACATAACTTAAGCGGTCAGATAACCTATATGGTAGTGGAATGGACGAACGCGGCAATTGCACCTGTAATTTGTACTTGTCCATATTAAGCCCATTAATCGATTGTTGTTTTTCTACGCCGCTGGCAATGAAACAGCGTTGAGAGTATCGCTATGAATGAATGAACGCGTTAAGTGCAGTGCAATAATTAAAATCTTTATTCTACTACACATAAACATGTATATGAATAACATATTTATGTAAATTTTCCCAATCGTCCATCGTATATATCTACGTTATTCACTTCATTTTCCAATTATTATATTGTATTTAGTTAGGGTTATCACTTTCTTCTGCTTACCTACTCCAAGCCTTGCCGCATGCCATAAGTTAAATCACAAATTAGGCAAATATTTTTCGTTTTTTTTGTGTTTTTTTGTTTTTTTTTCTCCTCTACGCGGTTTGGTGAAACATTTTTTTTTAATAATATTTGTAATAAATAAAAAGTGGGTTATGCGCAATGCTTGCAGCATTTTTTACATTCTTCTATGCGGCCATACTTCTGCATAAACAAATACCTGTAATGGCCCGTTGTTATAATCGTAAGTTAAAATCGCTTTTAGTTAAAACGAATCTTTAAGGTTAGAGTAGACTCCAAGTCTTAGTCAATTATAAACTTACATAATTTCATATTAGGGCAGATTTTTGCTAGATTGCCACAAAATAGGGTCATTCATATGAAATGAAAAAAATTAACTGGGTATGATTAACAAAATATTTCGTGCATTCGTTATATGGAAAAAATGCGTACTACTGTCAGGGGAAAAGTTGTAAAAATCAACGGGATTTTTGAGCATCTTCAATGTTGCACTCTATTTAATGGACTCTAAACTGCATACCAAAGTTTTTCCACAGATTCCTATTAAAATCCAATGAGTTGCGATTAAAATTTGTGGAATTCTTCTAATTTTTGTATTTTCTATGGTTTTTTGTTAGATAATGAGTTAGTTTTAAAAAAAAAAATGTGTAATTTTGTGGATTTTTATATAAGCAAATTTATTTAAATCGTACAAATTTGTATAAAGTAAGAGAAATGGACAAAACTTGTCGTAGGCTGTATGTACAGCGCACGCTCGATAACGTGAACTAATTCAAACCAAGGCAGTTCACGTTAACAAAAGTGTTCACGTTGTGGAATGCCCAAAAATATTAAGTAAATATATTTTTTCACATTTAAATTCACATTTTATTCTTGTTTTCGTTACATATTAATTGAAAATTAAGTCATACGATGGTTTTATTTAAAAAAATCAGTAATCTATGTTTGTATCTTCTGTTTTTCTAAAACTTGAAGCACAGCTTTCTCCCTTAACCGTCTTAGCACACTCATATCATTTTGATCGACGTCTTCAGGACCAGCCCATATTAACGCCTTGTTGAATATTTTTAACTGCTTTAGTCGGCTAATTTTCTCCAGCTGCTCTGATACGCTGTCATCATCGGATTCGTCCTCTTGTTGATGATCGTCATCTGCATTGCCCTCCTCGATATCTTAAAAAAAAAAAGTTTTTTCAATAACCCACATATGTACATACCTTTGAGCGTATCTGCGAACACGAACGAACCTCAGGATTTAAACTACTAAGGAGATCGACGGTGTTGCGAAGTTCAGTTTTCCATTTTTCTTTTAAAACCGCCAACGGAACATTATCTTCGGGATCATCATTGTTTACCGCAAAATTTAAAATACTGTTCCAGCACTTAGCTAATGTTGCTTCACCAACACGAAACCAAGCCGCATCCAAAAGATTTATAGCTGTTTTTAAGTTAATTTTTTTCAACGACTCGAGCAAATCAGATTTTGTCGCTGCTATTGAAGCTAGAAGTGATTTTTATTGCATTTTGATCCCCCGGTTGAATGAGGGGAATAACATTTCGTGGCATAAATATTGCCGAAATTTGCCCATTCTCCGTTGTCAGTTCAGCTTCATTTGGGTGAGAAGGAGCGTTGTCGATTAAGAGGAGAGCTTTAATTGGTAAGGCTTTCGCCTTGAAAAACGATGTAACCTTAACAATCGAACAAAACTTAAAAGGAATATTCACCTGTAGAACAAATGACTTATGAAACCACTGCTTGAAAATAGCCGACGTCATCCAGGCGGATTTCGCGCTCTTATAGTCGGTGGGACACTGAAATTTTTAAAGCAGCGTTGATTCTTCGCCTTTCGAATTACCAAAAAGCTTAAGCTTGTGGGATCCAGTGGCGTTTGAGCAGCATAAAAACACGTGATTCGCTACTTCTCGGACTTTACCCATGGGGCTCTCTTCTCCAAACTTGACGCGTACGTTTTCTCTGGCAAAAGTCTCCAGAATAACCCCGACTCATCAGCATTATATAACTGATTGTTGCACAACTCCAATTCGGCCATTTTAGCTTAAAGTTTTTCTTTAAACGGATCCACTGGCTGAGGTTGCGAAGACAGTTTTTCGCCTGATATTTTAAGAAGACGAATACCGTACCTCTTCTTGAACCCTTGGAAATGGAATTATATCGTGAACATTTTCGTGCGATTATTTTTTACAACATCAACAGCAACATTGCATGGATGAACTTAATTCATTTTTTGGCGATGAAGCTCCATCAAGGACCGCTGTTTATCGATGGTAAGGTGAATTCAATCGTGTTCGAATTTCGTGAAGGTCGTCCAAAATCAGTTGTTGTTCCGAAAACCATTGATGCTGTGCGCGAACTGATATTGCAAGATCGTCATGTGACCTATCGTGAGATTGAGACAATCTTAGGCATTAGTTGGACCAGCATACATTCAATATTGCATAAACATTTAGCTGTCAAAAAAATTTGTTCGCGTTGGATCCCACACAATTTGTCAATCGCTCAAAAATTAGTGTCGATTAGTCGAAGGAAGTGCTCAAAAAATACGATCGCGGGGCTTCGAAACACGTCTATGACATCGTGACAGGTGATGAATCATGGATTTACGCGTATGAGCTCGAAAGTAAACAGCAGTCGACTGTATGGGTGTTTCAAGATGAGCCAAATCCAACAAAAGTTGTTCGCGCACGAAGCACTTCCAAGCAAATGGTCGCCTGTTTTTTCGGAAAACTGGACATGTCGCAACCGTACCACTAGAACAACGAAGAACAGTAAATTCTGAGTGGTACACAACCATTTGTTTGCCAGTTGTCTTCCAAGAAATTAGGAAAACCAATCGCCAAAGACGGATCACTCTTCACCAGGACAATGCGAGCTCTCACACATCGGCTCAAACAACTGCATTTTTGAGTACCCAAAACATCGAATTAATGTGTCATCCGCCATATAGTCCTGACTTGGCACCGAATGACTTCTTTTTATTCCCGTACGTAAAAAACAAACTGAGAGGTCAACGTTTTTCGGCACCTGAAAAAGCGGTTGCGGCATTCAGAATGCATGTTTTAGAGGTACCTCATTCAGAGTGGCAAAAGTGCTTCGACAATTGGTTCAAACGCATGAAAGAGTGTATAGATCTTCATGGAGAATATTTTGAAAAACAATAAAGTGATTTTCGATGATTAAAATTTCCATGTGACTTTTTCCTGTTTCCCAAGCTCAAGTTGCCGCTCCGTGGAAAACATTTTGAGACAATTGAAGTCATAAAAGAGAATTCGAAGAACACACTCGAGCTTGACTTGTTTACAGTAGCACAGAAAACAAACTATGTGACATATCACGCTGAAATTTGCCATGTAAACTTATAACAGTCCTACCAAAAAACAAAAAATTTATTTTTGCCATATGTCATCCGCGGACTGTTTTATTGATACCGTCTCGTTCATATTTGAGTAGAAGTTATTGTTCATGTTATAGAACTTTTTCGGTTTGTTCACATTTTAGAATAGCCAATGCACAAAAATCTTTGTTCACGTTTTGGGGTGTTCACGCTTTAGAGCGTTCACGTTATCGAACGTGCGCTGTATTTTGAAAAAAAATCGTAAAAGTATAAATCGTGGCTGTTTTTTGTTTGTCTTTGTGAAAGTTGAAGTAAATTACTAGAAATATAGTTTATTCAGGAATTTATACTAAATATTTATGCATGTGCAAAGATAAATATGAAAATACCAAACATGCCATTATTTCAAATATTTTTCATTGATTTGCTGTTTGTTTTTTGTTATTATAAACCTCCTTTGTCTATTAGCTTGTGTTGGTCAACGTATGATGTGAAAACAATGTGGCACGTGATACGTTTCTCAATTAATTGGTGAAGTTTAATCAAGTATGACAAAAAAAAAATAATAATGATGGAAAAAAACAAAAACAATTCAACCAACTAAAGCTATAAAATTAAAATACCCATAGCTATGCAAACATCCCTGAAATCTATTATCTTTCTCGTCTTGTCAGTTGCACAAACACACGCACTGCACTTGCATGCACAAACATGCACACACACACACACATGCATATTTGCCGCACACGTATCCGCCTGGTATGTCACGCTTTGACGTCTGCTGTCCAACATATTCGCTAGGCATTGACGTTTCATAATGGAAAATCATTAAAGGTATTTATGCATTAACAATAAAAACAAAACTCATTAGCGCACGCGTAAAATAATAAAAAGATGAGAGCCTACAAGATATTTCATATTTTCGTTAAAATACTCGCATATGCACGCACCTCAATTAATTCAACAGGCATACAAATATTGTTTATGCGCATTTCACATTCAAGAAAAAAAAAACAAAAAGTACAAAATACTTAACTTAATCGTAAATTCGCCGTAAACACTTTGGATGGGCGGTTGCATAGCCTAGAACGTGACATATTAACTTAATAGCTTCTAAGCAGCAGTCAGTAGCATAAGAAGCATAGAAAGTTGCGACACAGGCAGGCATTAAGGCCAAAATAGCAAGAAGCGATAATGGTTATGGGCATTTCTTAGTTGTCGATGCATACACACATACATACACGCTTAACTATACGCAATTATGTGCCTACGGAGCTCTCTTTGTTTGTGGGCGTTTTTCTTGTTTTTGTCTTCCAAACGTTTTGCCATTTGATAGCACCAAAGTTCGAGTATATTTGTTACAGCGTGGCGAGGTTAGTAACAATTTAAGGTGTGTTGCACATTTGTATGCGCAGTGAATTGCGAAATAAATACTTTTGTCCTTCCATCGTTGTGTAACTACTGTATATACTCGTAACAGGTGGCGCTAAAGTAATCCTCCTATCAGAAAATGCTATAAATTTTGCGATTGGCCCCTAATGTCAGTTCTGTTTTGACATTTGTGTAGTAAACACATGCGAAATACACGTTAATAAACAATGTTACGCTACACTGCTCCAGAACACGGAATATTGCTGACTATTTATTTGACCAATAATCGGTCGCTGACTTTGGCACAACGTGAATTTCGTCGCAGATTTCCTCGCCGTCCAACGCCTACTGGTGAAACACTGCGACATTTAGCCGCTCGCCTCGAAGAGACTGGCACAACACGAGATGCTGCCAGACGTGGCAGACCCCGGAGTAGCCGTTCTGCAGAGAATATTGCTGCTGTAGCCGAGGATGTCATGGAAGCGCCGTCGACATCGACCAGACGACGTGCCACGCAAATGGGTATCAGTCGACGGTCTTTACAGCGAATTTTGGTACACGATTTGAAGATGTTTCCGTACAAAGTGCAGACGGTGCATCAGCTGTTAGTTGCTGACCGCCAATCGCGTCTAACATACGCTCAAGCCATCCTTAATCACCACCAAGAGGAAGATGATTTTTCATCAAAAATAATCATGAGTGATGAGGCTCTTTTCCATCTTAGCGGGTACGTAAATAAGCAAAAGTTACGCATCTGGGGCACTGAAAATCCGCGTGTAACCCACGAAGAGCCATTACACCCGCTCAAAGTCACTGTATGGAGTGCTGCTTTCGCTGGAGGAGTCATCGGACCTCTTTTCTTCGAAGACGTCGCGGGCCAAACGGTTACTGTGAATGGTGAGCGCTACAGAGCAATGATCAACGAGTTCTTTTTGCCGCAACTTGATGAATTGGGATTGGAAAACATGTAGTTCCAACAGGACGGTGCAACGGCACACACTGCACGTGCCACAACCTATATGCTGAAGGATGCATTTCCCGGGCGCCTAATCACCCGTTTTGACGATTTGCACTGACCAGCAGGATCGTCTGATTTGACCGCTCCAGACTTCTTTTTGTGGGGCTTTTTGAAGTCGCGGGTTTATGTCAACAAGCCTCAGACTCTTGCAGCTCTTAAAGACAATATCCGTCAAGAATGTGAGGACCTATCGCCGGAAGTTTTAGCCAAAGTGATGGAAAATGCCATAAAAAGGGCTCAAATGGCAATCAACTGTGGCGGCGGCCATTTACATGACATCATATTCTCGACTTGATGTAAAAAAAATTAAAAGACCAAATAAAAATAATCCACAAGAAGAATCAAAGTTTTTCATTTTTTTTTTAAATTACAGCCAAAAAACATCGCAAAGTTACTTTTGCGCCACCTTGTATATATCATACTATATTTTATCAAAGCAGAGCTATTTTGTGGCTCAAAATTCTCGGTTAGCTATTTCGCTGAGCTTCTGCTTTCATTTGTGATTTGTGTGCGTATCTGCTGATTTCTCGTCTTTAGTGGGAGGAGACTACGTAGAGAGTCAGAATTCTGAGTAAGCGCATTTTCATCTCGGCGGCTATGTTAACGAGCAAAATTGCCGCATCTGTGGATCAGAAAACTCGAACGTGGCGTCGAGAAGTCAATGCATACTCAGAGAGTGACAGTTGGGCGCGAATTTCGAAATGTCGCCGTAAACGCCATTTCGGTCAACGGTGAGCGCTAGATGAGGCATGATTATTAGGGCGGGTCGATTTAAAAATCGCCCATTGCTCTGTGAAAATCGTATTCTAGGGATCAAAATAAGAAACTTTGCCGAGGGAACCATACCTCTAAAACGAGTTCTGATGCCCCCCAATTTCAAAATATCACTATTTTTGGCCTTTACATGAAAAAATCAGCTAAATGGCTATGTTTTTTCTTTATTTTTTATTTATTTATAATAATATCTATTTTTTCTCTTAAGAAATTTATTTAGTCAGAACATATATAAATGAAAAAATTAATTTAAGTGAGTTATAGAAAAGAAACTAAAAAGTTCGACCCAAATTGGGGGACATCAGAATTCGTTTTAGAGGTTCCTTCGGCAAAGTTTCTGATTTTGATCCCTAGAATATGATTTTCATAGAGCAATGGGCGATTTTTTTGCTTCCCCACAAATCAACCCGGCCTAAAGATTACCGATGTTTTTTTTACCGATAAATTACCAGGTTTGGATGTTGTTGTTGTTGTTGTATCAGCATAAGCATTCCCCACACATATACAGGGTCCTGCACGCGAAGTGTAACCAACTTCAGACCGCTCGCACAGCTGCTGCATGGGCGTTAGCTCTCTGGTAGTCGGCTAAATGACAGTCCAGAGTAATGTTTACAAGCGCAAGGAAGTATTTCGCCGAGAGTAAATGCGAAAAAAGAAAATCAGTAATGGATTTCAAACGTAATAGTGTGATTGCGTTATATTTGCCTCGAACACCACAAGCAGCGATTGTTCGTGAGCTCGAGCATCTTAAGGGGGAAGCCTGCTTTAGAGGCTTCAAAAAATCTATTTTTTTTTTTGCATAAATGTCTTCCCAAACTATTCAAGAATGTGTACTCAAAATTTCACAAGCAAATTCAAAATATTTTCGGAGTTACAGAAGAAATTGTGAGCAAGCGTCGAGCAGCGGCCGGATCGCTCGAAGTGCGATTTCTCAGTTTTTTATCTTTGCGATTTTTCCTAATTGGCGGGAAACGAGATAAATTTTCTTCTAGTTGAACCTAAAAAATCTTAAGAAAGTTGTGATTAACCCACTTTTTAAACAATTTGAAGTGAATTTGTTTTTCCAAAAAAATTAGTTTATATTTTTAATTAGCGAAAAATTGGTGAATTTCTCACTTTTTTGTTTTTTTTTTTTGGTTTAACTAGAAGCTATACTATACCAAAAAAAAAAACCTTTTTGGGTTTTTGGTTTCAGATGAAAATTGCGACCTGCATCTTTCCCGCCGCACGACACGTGCACACTCGAGGCTCCTCGGCAAAATGCTTGTACCAGGCATAATATGACATATATTTTAATGAAAAAATTTCAGAAGACTGCTGAAATAGATAACAATAAAACCTGAAAGTTTCGTTTTAATTGAATATTTCTTTTCTTCCCAAAAAATCCACGAAAAAATCGATTTTTTGAAGCCTCTAAAGCAGGCTCTCCTCTTAAAGTAAATAAATTTTTCATTTATCGCACCATTATTCGCGAAGCGTCATGAAGGTGGTCATCAAAAGGATGTAGCGTCACTTGAAGTGGTTCAAAAAGTGAAGAAGCGACTTGAGCGAAATCCCCGACGAAGTGCCAATCAAATGACATAAGAACAGAAAATATTTGAGAGTAGCATCCGCCGCAAACTGAAAAACGATCTCAAAGTCAAGCCTTGCAAGATCCAAAAGGCACTTGATCTCACAGCAAAGCAGCAACAAGTCAGACTTGAGAGAGCGGAGAAGGAGTTGCTTCGCTCGGCTGAAAGCTGTGAATTTCCAAATATTGTGTTTTCTGACGAGAAAATTTTTCAAATTGAGCAATTCGTAAACTCCCAAAACGATAGGGTTTATTTGACCGACGGTTCATACGAGATTTTGAGTCATCGATTCGCCACCAGGAGACAGCGCATACAACAGGCCGCTGTAACCGCTGGTGGGCGCTCTCCAATCGTTTTCATCAAGCCTCTCGTCAAGGTAAATGCGAAATATTAACGGGAAAGTATTCTGGAGGTTGCTTTGAAGCCGTGGACAGACACGCATTTTGGTGGCAGACCATGGACCATTGTTTCAACACCCGACTCGGCACCGTCGCACAAAGCTCGAGTGAGCCAAGAATGGCTCAAAAACAACGTTCCGAACTTCATAACGTCAACACAATGGCTCACAAATTCAGCAGACGCGAATCCGATGGATTATTCATTTTGGGCCAAAATACTTGCAAGTCACATTCGAGCAGCATGCGATTCGTTTCTGGACCATCTCAAGGACATAGTCAACAAAAGTAAATTGATTCTTAATTTTGTATTATTTTCACACATTTTTTACTTTGAACTGAATAAAAGTAATTTTCCAAACTAAATTTATGGTATTTTTAATTGGTTACACTTCGAGTGTCGGACCCTCTTTATTTGAGTTACGTATATTAATTTTAAAACGTGCGAGTTTTGTTCAAAGGTCGTAACAGCATCTCAAAGTACAGATATTCTCAGTTTCATATGTGAAAAATCTTTCCTTGTCTGTGGAATTTACAGTGTTTACTTACCTAACCAAGTAACAAGATTTCTTTGGGCTACTTTATACGGATCTAACACTGTAAATTCAACGAAGTAGAAAAGAGTGGTCTCCGCCGTAACCGAATGGATTGGTGCGTGACTACGATTCGAAAGTGCCCAGCTTTGACTATCCGGGCATGAAATATCAAATGATAGTAAAAGTGTTCTCCAATAGCGGTCGCCCCTTGGCAGGCAATGGCAAACCTCAAAGTGTATATCTGCGATAAAAAAACTTATCTTAAAAAAAAAACATTAGCCATTCGGAGTCGGCTTGGAACTGTAGGTCCCTTTGTGGATCCATTTGATAAAGACGCACACCACAAATTTTTATTTATTTATTTTATTGTTTTTTTTTTGTTATATTTTAAATGGCAGAACTGGTAGCTAGTGCGATTAAACTAGATTAATCTGTAATTTTAATTATATATTAATAAAAAAAATTATAATAAAAATTAAAACAGTAAACTACAATTTTTATTTTCTGCGATTAATGGTTAAAAAACTGTTAGCCAGCCAATTACTCGCTTTTAGCAAATACACCGTGAAATATCCATGCAAAAATTTTCCCGCAGTTATGCACCTAAAAGTAACACCTACTTACATACATACGAGGTGTGTTCAAAAAATAAGATGCATTTTTAAATTTCGCGGGCTACGTACATTCGACTTTCGATTATTATTTTTTTTAATGGGAGAAGTGTTTGGCGTGTTCGGCGATTTTTTGCCATCAAAAAAAATTGATCAAAAAAGATGCATCAAATATAGCCAAGATCAAAAAAATTGGGCCAAGTTCAATCAAATGTGCAGTGTTTGCTCACTGTTTTCTTCGATTATCATGGCGTAGTGCATCAGAAGTTCTTACCACAAGGTCGGAGTAATACGAAAAATGCGTCATGATAATGCGCCTACTCACTCATCTTTGGTTGTGAGAGATTGGCCACAAACAACACCGTTATCATGCCTCAGCCACCGTATTCACCAGACTTGGCTACCTGTCATTATTTCCTGTTCCCAAGATTGAAGAGACCCTTGAAAGGACGGCGTTTTGCGACGATTGTGGAGATAAAAACCGTATCGCTGAGAGAACTCAAGGACATACCAAACAGTGCATCAGAACTGCTTCGAGGATTGGAAAAAACCTTGGCACAAGTGCGTTATATATGATATATATAAAAATGAAAATTCACCTTATTATTTGAACACACCTCGTATACAATATTTCAATATCACTCCTTTTCACTGTCAAGCATTACATCTCTCAGTTTAAGTAGAGTGCAACGAAACTCGAACTGCTTACTTGCCCTCTTGCAGCTTATCCGCTGCCTCAGTGTTGTTGCTTCATTGAGGTATAGAGTGAAAATATTTTCATTGCTTGCCTTCTCAATTTTATTAGCTCAAAGTTGATTGCACTTGGAACTCACAAAAAGATGCAACGTCATTTGCTGGTAACTTTTTTTTGTATTTTTTTGTCTTTTTGTTTCTTTTTTTTTCATGCAAAAGAACTCAATTTACTATGGCCTTGCACTTGATTTGATAATTTACGGTTCTTTTCTCAACGTTAAACTATTTGACTTCAGAGTTCTGGTGGAAATATAAAAAAAAAGTATATTTCTAACAAATTTGTTACACATATACTGTATAAACGACAAAATGCTGGCACATTTCACAACACAACTCTTCATATCAATTCCAGGGCTTTTAATTGCAATTTCCACATAGATTTTTGGTATGCAATTTTATAGCTTATTAAATTTAAGTTCAATAAAGTGCAATTTTGAAGAATTTTACTGAAAAATTACATTGATTTATTATATTTTACTTCCTTATAATTTTCTCCATATAAGGACTGTACGACATTTTCTTTTATATGGAGAAAATGCGCAACATCGTCAGGGGGAATTGTAAAATGTCAAGGAGATTTTTTAGAAACTTGAAACCTGCACTTCGTTTTACTGCAATTTAATAAGCTATACAACTGCGTATCAAAAGTCTTACTACAAATTCTAATTAAAAACCGTAGAATTGGCATGAAAAGCTTGGGCATTCTTTCTGATTTTTGCAGAAAATTTGAGAATTGGATTTATACGTCTTTGTTATACAAAAATATTGAGCATTAAAAAAACGTCTAAATTGGCTAAAATGTTCATGTGCTATCACTTTGTCTCGGGGTTCTATGTATATATATAAAAAAAGAAATAAAAAATAAAAAAATAAAAATGAAAAATATAAAAAAAAAAATTAAAAAAATGAAAAATATTAAATAAAAAATAAATAAAATATATAAAACATAAGTAAAAAATATTAAATAATATAAAATATGTAAAAAATAAATAAAATATAAAAAAACTTAAATAAAAAATATAAATAAGTAAACAAAAAATATAAAAAAATTAAATAAAATATAAAAAATATGAGTAAAAAATATTAAATAAAAAATGTAAAAAATAAGTTAAATATATAAAAACTTAAATAAAAAATATAAACAAATGAATAAAAGATATACAAAATTTAATAGAAAATATAAAAAATAATTAAAAAATATAAAAAAATTAAACAAAAAATACAAAAAAAAAAATAAATAAATTGTATAAGCAATAAATAAATAAAATATATAAAAACTTATATTAAATAAAAAAAATAAACAAAATATATTAAATAAAAAATATAAAAAAATTAAATGGTTGGGCACCTATTGCGGCGCGTCCCAGGTGGTGGATAGGGTACGCCACAGTTATCTTCTGTGGTTAAGTAGGTCATAGCCTTGGTAAAAGCCTACTCGCGAACCAGCCTAGTTCTCGTCAACCAACAACTATGGTAGGGGGAACAACATGTAGTGCAGTGTTACTGCACGCGTGCCGTAACTGCCATAATTGCTGGCAGTGACCCATATCCACTTCGGTGGAAGGCGAGAAGCCACTCGTATTAGTAGGTCATGTCTCTGCTAATACGAATGGAGTAAACATGGACTCACGGGGAGAAGGCCACTTCCTTATATCAAAGGCTACCAATCCAAGGTGGAACAGCATACGCCGAGGGATGCATGGCTTAGGGTGAGCTAAGTCGCTAGTATGCGGACTCTGGGGCACCTGTCGCACCCCAGTTTAAATTAGACTTACCACGGCATAGGGCTCTGGCGTGGCGAACCCCATTATTTCCCTACTAAAATCTCTGGTTACGACTGCTGACTCGTCAGCTGAGTGACCGCCCCGCAAAAATGAACAAAAATAACTTAAAACAAACAACAAAACAAAAAATTCCTTCCCGACGCGGAAGACCTGTTGGCTCCACCAAACTAATGGCGGAGTCAAAAACCACCCCTTCGGTGGCTAAAGTGCTCACTAAGAGCAAGACCGTCAGGGAGACACCACCGCACTCCCAGGTGGCTTCTACTTCCTCCAAAACCGACTCGGCTGCGGAGAACCCATTGAACACCAAACCTGTTTTGCCAGAAACTGGGAAAACAAGTCGGACAGAAGTCTCCAGGAAACCCATCCCTCCTCATCTCCGTCGATACAGAGATCGAAGACGCGCCACCTTCCTTACGGTAAAGTTCGGCAAAACCCCTGAGGAGGAGCTGTCCGACCAACAAAGGTCAACTCTCGGTTGGGCCCGGGAGTTTCTTCGGAAGTATGAGGCGTCCAAAGAGAAACCGAGTGCAGCTAAGCGGCAGCGGTCTTCAGAGGATCCTCATAGCTCCAACGACCCCAAGAAGCACAAAGCTTCCTCTGAGGTCAAAATACGCAAGTTCTGCGAAGTTGCCAGAGATAGTCTGGTCATGGCGGTGGTGGATAAAAGCCACCCTGACGGTTTCATCTCTCCATCAAACTGGAAGATTGTGGAGAGAAAACTTCAGTTGGGATACCTGGACGTTCTGAAACAGAACCCAGGGCCTCCTCCTTTCTGCTCTGACGCGGGATGGTTCCAGGCAAGGGTCAAGTTGATCGCGTGCTCGGATCAACGTTCGGTCAGCCTATACGGCAAGGCCCTCGACCGACTCGGCGAGGTATGGCCCGGAGCGAATCTCCAACTCATCAAAAAGAGTGAAATTCCTAACAAACCCCGCGGCAGAGCAAGGATACCTGTAGAGCCATCCGATCCGGAAACCATCCTGGAGCTACTGAAGATCGGAAACCCGAACCTACCCACCGAAAACTGGAGGGTAGTTAAGGTGGAAGAGCCTTCAGGAAACTCCAGACATGTCACGCTGCTCCTGGACCAGGAAAGCGTTCAAGCACTGGACGACCGCAAGGGGATTGTGGCATTCGGGTTCACTACCACTACCATTTGGACCTATCAGCCGAAAAATCTCCTCGCACCCAGCGAAGAGAGTACGGCGGCCCCAGAGATGGATGTCGATAAGCCTCTCTCACAAGATTCGACGATTGAGTCCGACTCGGAATCAAACAGCGAACTTGTGGGAAACTTATTTAACATTCAACTCGAGGACGAGGATAGTCTTTTAGATAGCGGTGATGACGCGAACGCCACAGTCATCGAATGCCCCTCTAAAAGTGCTGCAGATTAATCTGCACCACTCTAAGGCTGCCTCGGCAGCCCTCATTCTTCGTCTCTCTGACCTCAGAGAAGACATCATTCTCATCCAAGAACCTTGGATATCAAACAACAAGATATGCGGCCTGAAAGATAGGCACTACACCTTGTTTCAAGGTGAGGCTAACGGTAGATCGCGCTCTTGTATTCTCATTCGAAAACATATTAATGCTTTTCTTCTTCCCCTTAGCAATGCTGACACCACTGCCATAGAGGTTGAAGCAGTCCACGGCCCGATCTGGATTGTGTCGGCTTACATGCCTTACGACGCAGCGGAGGCGCCTCCTCCTGAAGCAGTGAGGAGGCTCGTCAATACGGCGCATCTGATCCAGAAACGCGTCATTATTGGAGCAGACGCTAATGCACATAATACTGTTTGGGGCA
Organism: Anastrepha obliqua; assembly: GCF_027943255.1. Classification (NCBI taxonomy): domain Eukaryota; kingdom Metazoa; phylum Arthropoda; class Insecta; order Diptera; family Tephritidae; genus Anastrepha; species Anastrepha obliqua. The sequence continues at coordinate 8,531,459 of NC_072894.1, forward strand.
GTACAAACAACAACACACGAGGTGAGCAACTTTTTGATTATATTCTAGCAAATAAGCTTGATATATGTAATAGAGGGGATGTCCCTACGTTTCTTAACTCGTCTAGAAGAGAGGTACTCGATATTACTCTTGCTAGCGAATCATGTACACAACTGGTGCAGGACTGGAGCGTTGATAAACAGCACTCTTTTTCCGACCACCAATATATAACATTCACTTTAAAAGCCGAAACGGCAAAACCCATGAAGTACCTTAACAAAAAACGTATGAATTGGATCAAATATAAAGAACATCTTGCCAATGGACTTCCTGATATCAGGCAGTTTGAAATGGCAAATAAAAACGATATCGAAAACGCTGTCAACATAATAACGAAGACGTGTCAAAGCGCAGCACGACAATCTTGCCCCCTGACGAAAACAGGAGGTAAGCATAAACCTTTTTGGTGGACTCCAGAAATCTCAGAACTTCGCAATCGAACTCGGAAACTCTTTAACCAATCTAAAATAACAGACGAATGGGAAGAATATCGACAATGTCTCAAAGACTTTAAGAAAGCCGTCAGAAGTGCAAAACGCACATCCTGGCGATCATACACTCAAGAATTAGAGAACACCTCAGAAGTAAGCAGACTACGCAAGATTCTTGCTTCAAACCCAGTCTCTCCCAGTTTTATCATGACTCAAGATGGAACTTGGACTACTTCAACTGACCACACTCTTAGAATACTTCTAGAATCTCACTTTCCAGGCTGTGTTGCCAACTTACCTGCACTTCCCAGCACTTTTCAGAGTAATTATGGGAATAGATCAGATCTAATCAGCTCTAATAGCATCTCTACAGCAATACTAAGCTTTAAAAAATTTAAATCACCAGGTCCTGACAACATCATTCCAGCAGAACTTCAAGAAGGACTAGAAATTCTACTGCCTTGGTTAACCAGGATCTTTAACAAGTGTTTAAATCTGTCTTATCTTCCGACAATTTGGAAGAAATCGAAGGTAGTATTCATTCCGAAAACGGGGAAGCCTTCACACTGTAAACCAAACGACTTCAGGCCCATTAGCCTAACCTCTTTTTGCTTAAAAGCTTTTGAAAAAGTCTTAGATGAGCAAATCAAAACCCAACTTGATACTAAGTTGATCTCAGAGGCACAACATGCCTACACTAAAGGGAAATCGACTGAAACGGCACTTCATTCACTGGTGCAAACAGTGGAAACTTCCCTTCACAATAAAGAGTACTCTCTTGTCGCATTTATGGACATAGAAGGTGCTTTTAATAATATTGAACCCAACGCTATTTTGTCTGAAATTGCCAAATTGGGTATCAATTACTCCATCCGAAAGATGATCGAACAAATGCTCCAAAATAGAATAATCACTTCAGAGCTTGGGGTAAGCCGCATGAGAATGTACGCCGTCAAAGGCACTCCTCAAGGCGGAGTACTTTCACCCCTTCTCTGGAATCTCGCTGTAAACAGTTTGCTTCGAAATCACGAAAAAGCAGGCTGCAAGGTTGTAGCCTATGCAGATGACATTGCTCTCTGCGTGTCAGGCAAACACCTGAATACTCTTACTGAGCTCATGCAACGCTCAATCAATATTCTGTCAAAATGGTGCACCGAATGCGGACTAAATGCGAATCCAGCAAAGACAGATCTTGTTCTCTTCAATAGGAAACAACAATCTCCTCCACTGCAAACAATAACCTTAAAAGGGGAATCATTACTCCTATCTGACTCAGCTAAATATCTAGGAGTTACTCTAGATAGGAAGTTGAGTTGGAAATTGAACATCGAAAACAGATGCAAAAAAGCCTTCATAGCTCTTTATACTTGTAAGAAAGCTATAGGCAAAACCTGGGGTTTTTCACCTCGGATCATTTATTGGATATATACCTCGATCATCAAACCGATACTCTTCTACGGTGTGGTTGTATGGTGGACAGCACTCGAAAAACGGTGTAGAGTAGCCACAATTGATCGAGTTCAAAGAACAGCCTGCCTCCTGATAACAGGATGCTTAAGTACAACACCTACTAAGGCTCTAAATACGTTGCTTCACTTGCTCCCTATCGATCTGGCTGGCAAAGCGATTGCAGCGAAAGCAGCGACACGCATGAATGCTATATCGAAATGGAATAAGTATCTTGGCCATTCGGCCATACTGAACAGGAACACTGTTATCTCTTCCGACATAGACTATCATGTAAGTCTCCCACCACCACCCTTGCTATTCTCCTGTTCACTCCCAACTAGGGAAGAATGGAAGACAAATCTTACCGAAAGCGATGGCCCTCTGACTATATATACAGATGGTTCAAAACAAGACGGCAAAGTGGGATTTGGAATCTTTTCCAATTCCCCTCACATCAATCTATCATTTAGATTACCCGACTACTGTAGCGTATTCCAAGCGGAAGTATGCGCTATCTGGTATGCTGCGAAAACTCTCTTAGAAAATAGAATATCACTAGAGGATATCCGCTTTTTCACCGACAGTCAAGCGGCCGTTCGAGCACTCAGCTCCTCTTATACCCACTCAGATGTGGTTCGATCCTGTCTCTTATCTCTTAACGAGATAAGTGTTCAGAATTCTGTCCAAGTTATCTGGATACCGGGTCACAGTGGATTCGAAGGTAACTGCAAAGCTGATGAGCTCGCAAGAGCTGGAGCTGCGCAATCATATGTCAGTAACTTACCCACAATCCACATTCCGCTCTCAACATGTAAATTACTCATTGATCGAGAATTTCACAGCGTTGCTGATCGGAGGTGGCGAGTGGAAACTACTTGCGTTACGACCAGACAAATCTGGCCATCCTACAATCTGAAACAGACAAAAACCCTTATAAGTCTTTCGAAACACGAACTAAGGCATATAACATCTCTTATCACCGGCCACTGCCTTTTGGGCACTCACGCACGTCGGCTCGGGGTTCCTCAAAACGACCTGTGCAGATACTGCGAGGACGAAGATGAGGAAGTATCGAGCAGACATTTGCTGTGCAGTTGTCCGGGTCTAGCCAGAAGTCGACTCGCTCTTCTAGGCTCTCCAACTATTGACAATCTTTCAGTACTCTCGGACCTGAAAATCGAATCTCTCATCAAATTTTCGAAACGAATTAATATCTTTGACCAAAATCTACAATAAAAATCTCGGTTAGGTGGGGAAATCATTTAAAATAATGAGCTCTAGGGCAACACAACGGACCCAACTTGCGGTCTATGTGGCACTCCGATGCGGGGTCACCCTTAAACCAACCAACCAACCAAATGAAAAATATAAAAGATATTAAATAAAAAATGTAAAAAATAAATAAAATGTATAAATAATAAATAAATAAAATATATAAAAAAATTTAATGACAAATATAAAAAGTATATAAAAACTTAAATATAAAATAAATAAAAAATATTCAAAATTAAAAATAATATATAAAAAATTAAATAAAAATAAATATATATATATCTATACTAATATTATAAAGAGGAAAACTTTGTTTGTTTGTTTGTTACGAATAGGCTCAAAAACTACTGGACCGATTTTAAAAATTCTTTCACCATTCGAAAGCTACATCATCCACGAGTAACATGGATCATATTTTATTTTGGAAATAGGGCTCGAGATATAGGTCAAAACGTGGACCCGGGTAACCTTCGGATGTGTATGTACAATATGGGTATCAAATGGAAGCTGTTGGTGAATGCTTTAGTCCAGAGTATCTTTCATGCCGCTCCGTGACTAGGGTCTCGAGATAGAGACCAAAACGTGGACCCGGGTAACCTTCGGATGTGTTTGTACAATATGGATATCAAATTGAAGCTGTTGGTGAATGCTTTAGTACAGATTATTTTTCATGCCGCTCCGTGACTGGGGTCTCGAGATATAGGTCAAAACGTGGACCCGGGTAACCTTTGGTTGTGTATGTACAATATGGGTATCAAATGAAAGCTGTTGATAAGTGCTTTAATACGGGGTAATTTTCATACCTATTGATGACTAGGGTCTGGAAATATATGCCAAAACGTGGACCCGCCGTGTCTTTGAACCGAATTAAACCAAACTTACACACATTGTTAAGGAGGTATTGAAGATGGTTTCCGTATAGTATGGATACCTATTGGTAGATAGGGTCTCGCGATATAGGTCAAAACGTGGACCCGGGTAACCTTCGGATGTGTATGTACAATATGGGTATCAAATGGAAGCTGTTGGTGAATGCTTTAGTTCAGAGTATTTCCATCCGCTCCGTGACTAGGGTCTCGAGATAGAGACCAAAACGTGGACCCTAGAATGTGTTTGTACAATATGGATATCAAATGAAAGCTGTTGATAAGTGCTTTAATACGGGATAATTTTCATACCTATTGATGACTAGGGTCTCGAAATATATGCCAAAACGTGGATCCGCCGTGACTTTGCACCGAATTAAACCAAACTTACACACATTGTTAAGTAGGTATTGAAGATGGTTTCCGTATAGTATGGATACCTATTGGTAGATAGGGTCTCGAGATATAGGTCAAAACGTGGACCCGGGTAACCTTCGGATGTGTATGTACAATACGGGTATCAAATGAAAGCTGTTGATAAGTGCTTTAATACGGGGTAATTTTCATACCTATTGATGACTAGGGTCTGGAAATATATGCCAAAACGTGGACCCGCCGTGTCTTTGCACCGAATTAAACCAAACTTACACACATTGTTAAGGAGGTATTGAAGATGGTTTCCGTATAGTATGGATACCTATTGGTAGATAGGGTCTCGAGATATAGGTCAAAACGTGGACCCGGGTAACCTTCGGATGTGTATGTACAATATGGGTATCAAATGGAAGCTGTTGGTGAATGCTTTAGTACAGAGTATTTCCATCCGCTCCGTGACTAGGGTCTCGAGATAGAGACCAAAACGTGGACCCTAGAATGTGTTTGTACAATATGGATATCAAATGAAAGCTGTTGATAAGTGCTTTAATACGGGGTAATTTTCATACCTATTGATGACTAGGGTCTCGAAATATATGCCAAAACGTGGACCCGCCGTGTCTTTGCACCGAATTAAACCAAACTTACGCACATTGTTAAGTAAGTATTGAAAATGGGTTTCGTAAAGTTTGGTTGTAATTCGGAGCACTGGCAACGGGTACAGCGTTCTTTTGAGCCAGCCATAATGTCGCTTACTTTTTTAACGCTTGGGGCGGAACTGAACTGTCAAATTGACAGTGTGAGTTACAATGTGTCAATATTTCTTTCTGATTTGGATGCCATAAGGAAAAAGCGTAAGTGCAACATGTAAAAATTGTTTGTGAATTTTTTTGGAGTGGATTTTGGAACAGTGAATAATTTCTTACGAAATTTGAGAATTTAATGTGAAATCCGAATGAAATTATGTGTTCGTGGAAAAAACAATTTTTTTCGTTTTTTTTTTTTTGAAAAATATAAATGGATAATGGTTAAAAAAGCTCCAATGCTTAATAAAACATATAAATTGAAACGAAAAATTCATGGATGATCAGGAAAAAGACGGTTGTTTCTTAGTTATTCATTTGCGTTGATTTGAAATTTAAAAACAATCTTCTTTTTTCCTGATTTTCAATTTGTATTTTATATTTACTCAAAAACAAATAGAAAAACAAAAAATATTGTTTATGCCAAAGCGATTGAATAAAGAATAAAGAAATAAATAATATGAAAACCATATATTTTCTGTTCTAAACCATATCTACTCTATTTTAGTGTGCCCAGCGAAGGGGGCGGGGTTTGCTAGTATTGTATATATATATTACCATATATAATTGGCGCGTACACCCTTTTTGGGTGTTTGGCCGAGCTCCTCCTCCTATGGTGTGCGTCTTGATGTTGTTCTACAAATGGAGGGACCTACATTTTCGAACCGACTCCGAACGGCAGATATTTCTTATGAGGAGCTTTTTCATGGCAGAAATACTGTCGGAGGTTTGCCATTACCTGCCGAGGGGCGACCGCTTTAGAAAAAACTTTTTCTTCATATTGGTCTTTCACCTAGACTCGAACCTACGTTCTCTCTGAATTCCGAATGGTAGTCACGCACGGGGTTGTATGTAAAAAATATAAATATCATATTTTATTGTAAACATTTTAAATTCATATTTTCAATCAATAATTTACGCATTTTCTTTTTCTCATTCCAGGTAAGTACCGCTCCTGTTTATTTTCGATCGTTCAGCATACAAATCGTTTACGTAAGTCAAATGTCCTCTACCACCTTTGTTTACTTAGGATAACAGCAGAAAACGAGAACGGTGGTTGTAAGCCGCTGAGTCATTTTCGCATAAAATAGTAATTAGAAGCCAACAATGTACGTTTGTACATACATATGTACGAGTATTTACTTTTGTGCGGAAATGATGCAATCGGCAATCACTTAGTGCCTTTAAGTATCACTTCCGTTGTTTGGCCTAAATTCGCTAAGCAAACAAGTTGATTGATTTTTCACACACAAAAATAGGAAGACGTGGAAATTCGAACTCTAGTCGGTAGTAAAATTACGAATGCATTAAAATGTTCCGCTTCCTACCTGCTTGCAAATACTTCCTTCTCGTCTAATCAGTGTGAAAGGATATTTGGTTTGTCGTTTCGCATTTGCTTGGTTTGTTCCGTTCGCCTTGCACAGACGCCACTTACTCGACTTTGGTGTCTTTAAAATTATGTACAACAATTTAATTGTTTTTACGAAATTCCGTAAATTTCTTTCGACAACGAAGTACTTTTTTATTGCTATCCTTTGTGCACAGAACGACTGTTTCAATGGCGTAACCCAGAATAGAATCACCTCAATCAATATCGTGAATGTAAGCTAACTAAGTAAATACGTCTTGTATATATGTACATATGTAAATATGTAGATATGCACATTTGTGCGCACAATAATAGCAGCACGATATATTGCAAAGTTTTGACTATCTATTTATTTTTATTTAATTTTTTATATTTTTATTTATTTTTGTATATTTTTTATTTAATTTTTTATTCAGTTCTTATATTTTTATTTAATTTTTTTATATATTTAATTTAATTTTTTTATGTATATAATTAATTTTTTTTAATTTTTTATATTATCTAATTCATTTTATTAATTTTTTTATATTTTTATTTAATTTTTTATATATTTTATTTAATTGGGTATATTTTTTATTTATTTTTTTATATTTTATATATTTTATTTATTTTTTTATATTTCCATATTTTATATATTTATTTATAATTTTTTATATATGATATTTTTTTCATTTTATTTATTTTTTTTAATTTTTATTATTATTCAAGTCATTTATTTTTTTTTTCAATAAAAACAATAAAATATTGTTTATACCACAACAAAAATCAGATAACTTAAAGTTTCGAATGATGTAGAAAATGGGAAAAAATCCACAAATTCCTAACAAAATTTCAAAATTTTTAATTAGGATTTTCAGAAAAATTTCGGTTACGCAGTTTTATAGCCCATTAAGATTTGTAACAGTAAAGTGTTAGTTTAAAGTGACTCTAAATTCCCGTTGATTTTTGACGATTTTTTTGCTGACGGTCTTCTGCTTTTTTCTCCACATCAAAAAAATGTCGAGTATTCGTTATATGGCAGAAAATGCATATCGTCAAAAAAAATTTATGAATCTATGAGTGTAAATCGGGACATAGTAACGAAGCAACATGAAAGAAGGTTGTGCTGATTTGTTTTCGTATATCACCAACACAATCGCATTTTTTGTTTGTTTTTTGCAAGCACACCGCTGCCATGACCCCGATGACGTCGGCCAATCAGCTGATTCTTTCGACTTCGCTAAGAGCCGGTTAGCGATCTCACCTTAGACACACTTTCTGAATTCTTTTCACTATGTACACGACATACTATGTAATACCTGTAAATTTAATTTCAAAGAAACATACTTTTTCTTGACGTTTCCCCCAACCAATCTCACAATACCATATCACTAAGATGACATTTTAATTTCTATTGTCCTGTCAGGTAACCATTAAAGATTCTTGGACTCTCCTGGCTTGCCCCCATCCAATTTTTCAGATCTCGATGTCATGGCTCCCAAACTATTGGTCACTAAACTATAGAACCCGCCATTTGGGAGAAACATCAAGCGCCCGATCACAAATTAGAGGAGCAGTTCGCGTAATCATTTATCAAAGATGGGTGTTTTATAGCCAAATGGCAATCCTTTCGTAGTAGTAAAAAATTATTAATTTTCTACTAGACATTAAGAACTCAATTTTCTATCAGACGTCAAAATTTACATTGTAGATCATCTTCAGCAATCAAAACCGAAAAAAAAATATTGTATGCCATTGCCTCAACAGCAAAAAAAAAAAAATTATAATAAATAAGATTAATGAATAAATAAATAAAGATGATCACAAAACTAACACAAACCTTTGCTTCTCTACTTCAATAAGCTGCAACTTGCTGTGACATGCCCTAATCCCACACCAACGTCACCACGCTAAAAGGCATTGGTTTATTTACTTGCCATTACCGTCACTGTGTGGTTGTTTGTGTGTTGGGCGTTAGCTAACAAAACTATTTATTTGTACACACCAACCGCTGAAAGGCGCAAAAAGTGTTAACATTGTTACAAAAAAAAAAAAAAAAGAGTACGCGCCGGAATGCCCGCAGCGGTGACAGTAGTTACTATGGCGCGCCTAAGGATATTTAACCTGTCGGCCACATTTGGCACACTCAGTTGGCAATGTGTATATGATCAGGCGACACAAGTTTGTTGTTGGTAGTATTGCTTTCAAAAAGACAATTAGTTTGGGTTCATCGAGATATGCATCTACTTGCAGACGTGAGTGAAATGGGTCTGACTCATACTTCATGTCTTGATTTGGAAGAAAAGATTTAAAAAAAAGATTGCATCAATAAGTTTAAAAAATGTCCAAACTAGTACACTGATTTTAAAAACGAAACTCATATTAAACGGTCATGTAATTAAACTTTTTGTATGGTTTTTATTAAAAAAAAAATTTTGGAGCCCCTTCCGTTAACGATTTTGCTATGTTATCTGATACTTTTCGAGTTATTGAACACCGCTTTTCCCGAAAATCTTTAGCATTCTTTGCATCTTTCTTTTTGCCTTGATTTTTTTGTCGATCTACGTCCGGTATCTTCCGGAGAATTTTCTTCGCGCGGCACCAAAAGCACATCGTCTTTTAAGTACCTATCCAAAGCCAATTTGCTGTAATGACAACAGGCTCAGTCCGACTAAACGAGAATGGAAGCCACATGCTGACTAAGGACAGGCTTTGATCTTAATTTCAAGCAATCTTTAATGTAAAGGGTTCTTCAAAAGACGCGCCTTAATGTTGTTTTAGAATAAAACATGTGAAAATTTCTTTCAGGTTTCACTATTTTTGTTCAAACTACGGCTTTCAACAATAAGATGTAAAAAATGGCATTATACAAATGTCCACCATGAGCACGTCTACCTAATTGTTGAGAACGTCGAGACATAAAGGGTGACCAATTTAGAGGTATCGAATTTTAAATTGAAATAAAACAACGAGAATCCCTTTCAAATTTTGGCCGCAACTACGCCGTAATTCGGCCATGCGTAAACACAAATTTTGAATTACTAGCTGAAGGACTTACGTCAGTATCTCGTGAATAACTTTAGTAATGTTGGCTTGCAATGCCTCAATCGAAGCTGGTTTATTCACAAAACATTTAGACGTGACATACCATCACAAAAACAGTCCAAAGGTGTGATATAACACGGTGTTGGTGGCCCATCTACTCAGAGACGAGAGATAAATTGCTCACCGAAACGATGACGCAGTAGATCCATTGTGTCACGGGCTGTATGGCAAGTAGTGTCGTCTTGTTGGAACCGAATGTTGTGGAGATCCCAGGCTTCAATTTCCGGCACAAAAAAGTCGATTATTATGGCGCGATAGCATCCGCCATTTACTGTTACATTGCCGATAGCCTTGTCTTTGAAGAAATATGGGCCGATGATTCCTCCGCACCAAACGTTTGTTTTTAATGGATGTAATGGCTGTTCTTGAATGGCTTTGGGTTGCTCTGCGCTTATCGACGATTGAAACGAATGTTACACACAAAGAAATAAACCGATCTATCTGAATGCTATGCTGTGAGATTCTCATCTCACGTATGCCGTCTTCTACATCTTGCAACCATCATCGCCTTGGCCGGGCTCTACTTCTTGCTTCTTCAAGATTCGCTTCAACAACTTTTTTGGTCGCTCTTTCACTGCTTATTCTTAGGACGTGTTCATACCACCGTAATCTCTGTGACTTTATACGAGTAAAGCGCGTTACATTTCGCCCCGCGATTAAGAGACTGAGCTCGTATACGGTATGCACCGTCTTCTAATCGTATAGAGCCGAATATTTTTCTGAGAATTTTTCTTTCAAATCGCATCACTAAATTCACGCCATTAACTTTAAGCACCCATATTTCACAGCCGTAGGTCAGAACCGGTCTTGTTCTAGTTTTGTACATCTGGCGCCTTTATTCCTTTAATATCAGGCTTCTTTAGTTTTGTGTGTCGCAAATATGCTCTGTTGGCTGCCTGAATACGGTCTTGTATTGATAAGGATCCGTCCTTATTTGTGCTGACTACTACACCTAAATATTTAAACTCTTGCATGAGCTCAAAAATATAACTTCTGATTATGATGTGACTATCATGAAAGGATCGTGTCACGCCTCTTGCCGAACTTTATTTCGAATTCGTCCGATATTTCGCCATTAATTATTACTTTAGCTGTCGAAGCAGCCTGGGACATTGGCGACGCGCATGGAGAAGGAGTGATAAGCAAGTCTACGGCACGGAAATGGTTTGCAAAATTCAAAAATGGTCACTTTGACGTCGATGACACGTCCCGCAGCCAACGGTCGCCAAACTAGTCATGGATTAGCGGAACAAATGAGCTGTGATCACAAAATGATTCTCAATCTCCTACATTCAATGGTATTTACAGAAAAATTGGGAAAAAAACGAAAAAAACAAAGAAAGTCGCCTTCAAACTGCTTCTCAGCATCTCGTCCGCCATCGAGCAACACGCGGCCATAAATAGCGCTTTTTGTACCGAATCGTCACGGCAGATGAGAAATGGTGCCCATACATCAATATGAAGCAAAGAAAGCAGTGGTTGGCTCCAGGAGATACGCCAAAGCCGAGAGTCAATCCGGATCTTCATCCAAAAAAGATCATGATATGTGTTTGGTGGGACTGCGAGGGCATGATGCATTGGGAAATGTTTGAAAATAATGTCACGGTCAACAAGGAGCTCTATATTGCCCATCTACACCGCGTGACTGAGGTTGTTCAACTGAAAGGCCCTGATCGACATGGTCAAACCATACTCCTTCACGACAACGCCAGGCTCCATGTTACACAAGTCGTACGAGCCGCACTCCAAGAGCTCGAATGGGAGGTAACCTTCAGCATCCGTCATATTCACCAAATCTTGCACCGACCGATTACCATCTTTTGCTCTCACTGTCAAGTCATATGAATGGCATTACCTTCGATAACAAAGAGGTCCTTAAAAACTGGCTCAACAACTGTTTTGCCACCAGACCAGGCGATTTTCGGCGGAACGGCATTGGTCGAGAGGTGGGGAAAGTTGTAAACAGCAACGGCAAATATATAATTGATTTTTTGTTTAAATAAAAGTCTTCGGTAAAAACGCTACCAACTTATTCCTCAGCCCAATACTTTACTTTACTTTGGGTACCGAAGCAAATCGACCAAAAACATAACTCGTATTAGTGGATATAAAATTCAGGACAAAAAGGCTTTAGATAAACATTCAATTTGATTGAAATTCCCAAATAAAATTAAAATATGCTTAATCGATATTTCTTCGGAATACAAATTTGAAATGATTTCGCGCGCATTGTTTTTTCTGCTTTTAATAAAAAAAAAAAAAAAAAATAATTGGCGCGTACACTTCTGTTAGGTGTTTGGCCGAGCTCCTCCTCCTATTTGTGGTGTGCGATTCCGAGCGGCAAGCCGATTCCGAACGGCAGATATTTGTATGAGGAGCTTTTTCATGGCAGAAATACACTCGGAGGTTTGCCATTGCCTGCCGAGGGGCAACCGCTATTAGAAAAATATTTTTATTAATTTTCTGCTTTTAATCCTAGTAAATAAATCGGTTTCTGGTAAATATTTTTTTATTAGTGCCTCTATTCCTAGTACGAACATCACAGAATTGTAATATGAAATAGAAAAGTAGCATATTTTGAGATGAATAAATACTTATGTATGTATGAATACAGGGTATATGTAGCTATATATGTATGTCGTCATTTCAAAGTATTTGTGAATGCTTTTTTTCTTGTGCGCTCTCGTTATTTATCTGTGAAAACCACATGGCGGCACACACGATTTGTTAGACGAATGTTAATTCACAATAATAAATGCGATCGGGATGATTTTTTCCTATGTGAATAATTATGGAAGAGTTTGCTATTGTCTTTACGTTTTACACATACATATGCACATATTCTCGTATTTTACGTCATAATACAAAAGCTCATTGAGCTCAATGAAAAATATGTATATAGTGAGGAATATATTTTCTTTACCGTGCCATTTTACACTGTACAATAAAATCTCAGGGGCTAAAAATACTTAATATCCATTTTTAAAGTAAAGCGTGGTTAAGTTTCAAAGGCCGGTGTTGATTTTGAATAAAATACAATTTTTTTAGGAAGTTATTATCATTTCTCTTTATTATGATAATATTGGTATAGCTCAATTACGTATGGAACAAAATATCGGCCCAATGGGCGCCGCAGCCTCGGCGGCACACTTCCATCCGATGGTCCAAATTTTCGATGACGCTGAGGCATAATTGAGGTTCTATGCCGTTAATGTGCCGACTTATCTCATCCTTTAGGTCTTGAATTGTTGCTGGCTTATCGACGTATACGTTTTCTTTCAAATAACCCCAAAAAAGAAGTCCAACGGTGCCAAATCACATGATCTTGGCGGCCAATTGACCGTCGCGGTTGAGATTATTCGGCCATCAAATTTTTCGCGCAAAAGAGCCATTGTTTCGTTCGCTGTGTGACAAGTGGCACCGTCCTGTGGAAACCACATAGCGTCCACATCCATATCTTCCAATTCGAGTCATAAAGAGTTCGTTATCTACCGTGAGATGAGCACTATTCACAGTATTTGGAAAAAATACGGCCCAATAATGCCGCCGGCCCATAAACCGCACCAAACAGTCACTCTTTGTGGGTGCATTGCTTTTTCGGCAATCACTCTTGGATTATCATTCGCCCAAATGCGGCAATTCTGCTTATTGACGCATCCACTGAGGTGAAAATGTGCCTCATCACTGAAGATGCGCGATGTGCATTTTGATTTGAACGCCCGTTTTCATAATAAGCCTGAATAACTTGAATGCGTTGTTCGATTGTGTATCTTTCCATGGTTCAAATTGAGTTAGTCTGAAATTGTAAAATGTCAAATAAAATGCAGAAAAAACCACCCTTTATAATATCCCTTAATTCCGGATGAATCGTAGGTCCAAGGTGGTCAAGTTCAGTTCTCAGATTTGTGTGCCAGATTGTTTCGAAAAATTAGAAATAAATAAATAAAATATGAAATAAAATTTCAAGAGAATATTTTTCGTAAAAAAATAGAACTCATTATGGCTTCCTTTAGTGCGTCCTTTAAGCCTTTAGTTGATAAGTACTTGAAATGCTTGGTGTTCAAAAAGTTTCTACAGGATGCAAAAGAAATTAAAAGCTCTTACAAATATACCATTTTGATCAAAAAGTTCGCGGAATACATACAAAAAATTCAAAATAGAAGCTTATTTCCCTTCAAAGTATGTACTTCCCATGAACAGCAACGTTCTTTTGCCAGCTCTCGCACAGGATCATAATTCTGGAACTGTATTTTCGGTATAGCCATCAGAGCCATCTTCGATTTTTCCAATACTTCCTTTTGGCTGTTAAAAGGCGTTCCCCGTAGTGGGTTCCAACTCGATCGTGCAAAAACAGAACACTATTTTTTTTGTTTTTTTGGTTGGTGTTGTACAGTGTTGTGCATGGTATTATTTGTGTGTACATAAACATGAATTTTATGTACAAAAATTTATAAATTTGGTTATTGTTGCGCCGCATAATATAAATGTTTGTATGTTTTTATGGATGTGCGTTATTTAGTTGACGTAAGGCTTGAGTTTTTGTGGCAAAAATTTGCGCGCTAAACAAAGCAATACTAAAAAAATAAAAGCGAAGGAATCATATTTAGCAAAATAAAATAATGGGTTGTCCAAAATGTTCTGCAACAAATTTAGAGCTGTTTTTGTTTTCAATCAAACTTATTAAACCAAACATAGAGTGTACCATTTTCTATCAATGCTCGTTTTTTTCCTATTTTCGGGTAGATCCATTATTCCATTAGTGCGGAGTGTTTGAATTTCCTGTATTAAAACCTGATTCAAGTGCATTTTACAGGCCTTTCTTGAATACAGATTTACTCTACTTAGAAATTTTCGCAGTGACTGCCAGAAATTAGAGCCTGTGGGTGGTATATGCAGACTATGTGTTGGATACACTAAAACCCTCCCAGCCTGGTTCTCTGTTTCTGCATCATCTTTGCAGATGTATTGGCGTATGGCGTTGTTATGATGGAACTCTGTTTCAATTGCTGCTGTTTCAATTTCATGATTTTACTGGATGACAGTACTGACCATAGTCAATCGTTAAACCAGGCGGTAATAAAGCACCAGTCTTCTTCAATCCCACCAAAGCTTCAGCAACGCCTGCTTGACTTTAGTCCCGTTTTGACCACTGTTTGTAAAATTAAGCTTGCTTTGTTTGCGAACATTTTCACGTGACGTGTTCGTCCATTATTCATCACCAGCATTAATTTTCTTCAAAAAAAAAATAAAATAAAATAAAACAGAAAAAGCTTCGATCTTGTTTCGTTCTAGCAGAGTTTCTGAGATGGAAGTTTAGTACACCAAACTTTTCTGTCAATTCTCGCGGGGAGGAATGGAGCAAGGGATTTTCACCTTTCGACTTCGACACTACAGTCGACAGCAGATATTTATTCTCATAGACTCTTTTGCAAGTGCAATCAGGTCAAAGGAGGTTGGCCTCTGGAGGCAATCTCTCAAGCGCCATAGTAGCATTTTTGGGCAGTTAACACCGCATTTCTCTAAACTTCGGACAGATCTCTCTATCCGAAAAGTGGAGTTTGACAGTCATGATAGGGCAATCTTTCCCAATAGGCAGGATTGGATTGAGGGAAAATCTGCACCGAGGCTTGCACCTCTGTTTTCACTGACGGCTACAAGGTGAAATCGGTAGTCGGAGCAGGCGTTTTCTTTAAATCAGCCAATTTATCTAGCTCCTTTAGACTGCCGAATACTGCCAGTGTTTCCCAGGCAGAAGCTTTTGCGATCCTGTAGGTATACAAAATGCTTAGAGAACACGGAAACAAGAGAGATGTTAATATTTTCTCCGATAGTCAAGCCGCGATCAATGCTGTGACGACGCCAGCGTGCAGATTCAAATTGGTCAACTGCTGTAAGGAGCAGATTAAATCTTTTGGATGTGCAGATACTCGTAACATTTCTCTGATCTGAATTCCGCGAAATAGGAACACAAAGGCCTCTTACCCGGTCATCGGCATCCCCTTGACTGTGGTTAAAGGGGAATTGCACAACTTATTTCCCTTTGCGTCCAGTACAATAGAAGCAGCACTCAGATAGTCTTGGGGATTTCACGCCATTCAATTTCAATTCAGTCAATTTCTCTACTCTTAGCTATGTTGAGCAGACATTGGACGATCGGCACACGTGCGAAAAAGCTAGATTTGCCATTTAACCCCCATTAGAGAAGCTGTGGTGACCTTTCCGAGAAGAGCGTGCATCTGTAAATGTCCGGATTTGGCAGATAGACGATTAAGGTAATTTCTTCGGTAGCCTGGGGCATTGCGCCAACTTAAATCCCGTCAATCTTCTCCATTACATCAACAGCTCTGGCTGGCTGTAGATATCTGGCTATTGAAGGTCTCATAATGGTATCAAAACGACGCTTTGGTGCTACTTCGGGAGTGTCAGAGTGATACCTCAACCCTTGCACTCACGTACCTTTATTTTCTTCCTTATGCCCGACATCTCTTTAATGTGGAAAAAAAATACACAAGACCGCCAATAAAAAAAAAATTGTCAACATTCAACGCGAATTTGAGCCACTTCAAGCTTCCAATTTACTATACCCAAATTCAATGAGCTCCAAAAATATCGATTAAAAAGATCGAGATTTCTTGAATTTTTTTAATTTACAATAGTTTGAATTAATTAGTTTGAAGCTTTTTGTTATACGGCTTTTGTTGTACTATAGTTTTATAGAAAAAAAAAGATATGAATAATAAATTACTTTGCAATATGTTGCGCTTTTGTTATTGTGAAAACAACTGTGCATTGGCACAAGTGATTATTTAGACCTCCAACCACAACTTTGCCTAAACCATGAATAACATCATCCACCACGCATATGAATGAATTTTCGACTCTCAGCGATGTCTTCGCAGACTTGTATTCTGGCATGCTTCCTCTTCTTCTGTCTGGAGCCTGAAACCATTGAACAAACGTTGTTGATGCTGCTCATAATTGCTCTACCAGTTGTTGTTGTTGTAAAAGGTGGTCTGATCTGGCTCTTGCGCCAAGCAACAACATTGGGCATTGCTACAACCAATTGCCATGTGCGGTGAACCACTCTTGCAATGCTTTTCGTATAGAGCGTTTGGCTGACTGTTTGGCAAAAATGGTAACTGACTTACAGCCGTTTCGAGCTTTGTCTCTTCTCCTCTTCTTCTTGCAGCACACATTACACGTTTACCATGTTAAGTGGATGTAAATATGTATATGTAGTTGGGTATAGTGTATGGGAAAATATAGGCAGTAAATTTTTTATTCATTGACGACTTTCAACGAACCTACTGATTAATCACCGCTAATGGCCCCTAATGTCTTTGAATCAAAACGTGACTCTCTTACTATACCTTCTTCTTCTTCTTAATTGGCGCGATAACCCCTTACGCGATTTTGGCCGAGTTTAACAAAACGCGCCAGTCGTTTCTTTCTCGTGCTAACCGGCGCCAGTTGGGCACACCAAGTGAAGCCAAGCCCTTCTCCACCTGATCTTTCCAACGCAAAGGAGGCCTTCCTCTTCCTCTGCTACCACCAGCTGGTACCGCATCGAATACTTTCAAGGCCGGAGCGTTTGTATCCATTCGGACGACATGACCCAGCCAATGTAGCCGCTGCGTCTTTATTCGCTGCGCTATGTCTATGTGTCGTAAAGCACATACAGCTCATCGTTCCATCGTCTGCGATATTCGCTGCAGCCAAAGTGCCAAGGTCCAAAAATTTTACGTAGAATCTTTCTCTCGAACACTCCAAGCGTCGCCTCACCGGATGTTGTCGTCGTCCAAGCTTAGGACAGTCATGATGAGAGCCTTGTTTAGAATGTTAGTTTTGTTCGTCGAGACAGGACTTTACTACTCAAGTGCCTACTTAGTCCAAAGGAGCACTTGTTGGCAAGAGAGATTGTACGTTGGACTTCAAGGCTGACATTGTTATCGATGTTAATGCTGGTTGCTAAATAAACGAAGTCTTTTACAACCTCGAAATCATAGCTGTGAACAGTGACTTGGGTGCGAATACGCGAGTGCGCCGACTGTTTCTTTGATGACAGGAGGTACTTCGTTTTGTCCTCGTTCACCACCAGACCCATTCGCTTTGCCTCTTTAACCAGTTTGTAGATTCCAAACCCAGCGCACAACCAGCTTTCCTGGAATGCTTAGCCTTCTCCCGTTGCTCACTCCCGAACGGGTGTTCGAAAGGTACCCAGAGGATAGTTGGGCTAATCCCGGAAGTTGTGAGCTGCTTGAACCATATGCAGAATAATCGTCCTGGCCACTCCCAAGTGAATGGCGATCAGTAACTTTCCCCACTTGCGTGGACTTCTATATATGGAGCCATCCTCCGCTTTTACTATACCTATGCGTATCTTATCGCTCAGAACGACAGACGTCGCGTGCTTTGCAGCTACTAATTTGGGCGGCTATACACCGACACGCGTCCGGAACGGTAAAACGGCTTGAGCTGGTATATGCCGACACTCGTCCCCAAAGGGTTCATATGAGCTTTGCCTTTATTTTCATGCTCATGATCCTGCAGAAGAAGAAGATTCTTCATTCTACCTAGACAGGCCATATACCAAAATTCGCCTGAGGCAAAAAAAGAAACAACTCAAGCTTACGCACTAGTTTCGCTCCAAACCACTTAGCTTACTACCACTTATAGCCATGCGTAGTCAATAAGCTTGGCAAATCGTACTCAGACAGTTCGAGCCGCGCCTCCGTCTCGGTGCGTCAACCACTTTTGTCAGAGTATCCGCCTCTTTGGTTGCGCGCCAGACGCATAAAATTGCACCAAACTACCGCCACAACGCAGCGTAGCAGCGGCACGTTTGCAATGAGAGAGGTGAAGTAGAGGAAGACAACTATGAAGGAAACTAATCAAGTTTGAAAAGTGAGCTTGATGCTGCTGCGTACTCCGTTGTCGAAGCGGCGGTGGCTCGCTTGTGACGTGCTGGCCAAGTTTCACTTTCAGTCGGCACGTAAAAAGTAAATGAAATATGCCCTCGTACTTTGTTGGTGGAATGCTGCGGCGCTTTGGGTAGCCTGAATTGTGGCAATGTGAATGATTATTAAGATTTGTTGTTGGCTGCCTGAAGGAATTAAGATATGTACGAAGCGAATTTATTATATGCTTGTGTTTTATTCATGGACGTATGTAATCGTGTTGTTTGTATGTATGAAAAACATAGTTGTTGTTTTTGTGTCTGTAAACATGTTGCCAAACTTGTTATGCATCCATCGTCAACATTGAATATAATTTGCAGAAGCTATGCAAGCAAACTATGACTTGGTGTATGATTTTTATATTCTGCTTTTGTTGTCGCTGTTGTTTGCGGTATGAGTAAATTTACTTATGCTTGTGCGTTTATGGTACAGTGCCTAGTAAGTTTTATTTGTTTTAAGCATTGTTTATTTTTGTATACTTTTTGTTTTGCATTTAAATTTTTTTCATATATAATATTTTTTGTATTTTTTTTGTGTTTTATATTTACATTTTTTATTTTTTGCATTTTTGTTTTCATTTTGTATTTTATATTTACATTTTTTATTTGTTTGTATTTTTTGTGCGTTAATATTTACATTTTTTTTATACATTTTTTATTTTTTTGTGTGTTTATATTTAAATTATTTAATTGTATGCATTTTTTGTTTGTTATATGTTTTGTATTTTTTTTGTGTTTTATATTTACATTTTTTATGTTGTGCATTTTTTTTTTGTTATTTTATTGTATATTTACATTTTTTATTTTTTTTTGTATTTTTTGTGCGTTAATATTAACATTTTTTTTATAATTTTTTTATTTTTTTGTGTGTTTATATTTAATTTTTTTTAATTTCTTGCATTTTTTTGTTTGTTTTATATTTATATTTTTTATTTTTTGTACTTTTTTGTGTGTTTATTTATTTTTACATACATTTTTTAAATTTTTGGCATTTGTTTTTATTTTATATTTCTGTACATTTTTTATTTTTAGTGCTTTTTTGTGTGTTTATGTTTAAATTTTTTTACATATATTTTTTTATATATTTACATTTTTTATTTTTTGTGTGTTTATATTAAAATTTTTTTACATATATTTTTTTAATATTTTTTTAGTTTTATTTTTACATTTTTTATTTTTTGTGTGTTGGTTGGTTGGTTAGTTTAAGGGTGACCCCGCATCGGAGTGCCACATAGACCGCAAGTTGAGTCCGTTGTGTTGCCCTGGAGCTCATTATGTTACATGATTTCCCCACCTAACCGAGATTTTTATTGTGGATTTTGGTCAAAGGTATTAATTCGTTTCGAGAATTTGATGAGAGATTCGATTTTCAGGTTCAGTGGCCGGTGGTAAGAGATATTATATGCCTTAGTTCGTGTTTCGAAAGACTTATAAGGGTTTTTGTCTGTTTCAGATTGTAGGATGGCCAGATTTGTCTGGTCGTAACGCAAGTAGTTTCCACTCGCCACCTCCGATCAGCAATGCTGTGAAATTCTCTTGTTTGTTTTATATTTACATTTTTTTTTTGTACTTTTTTGTGTGTTTATATTTCCATTTTTTAAATGTTTTGCATGTTTTTGTTTGTTTTATATTTACATTTTTTTTTTGTACTTTTTTGTGTGTTTATATTTCCATTTTTTAAATTTTTTCCATTTTTTTGTTTGTTTTATATTTACATTTTTTATTATTTGTACTTTTTTGTGTGTTTATATTTAGATTATTTTACATACATTTTTTAATTTTTGAAGTAAAAAACTTCTTTAGAATCGTTGGGAGTGATTTGAGGAAAAGTGAAACGAAAAAAGCGACCAACTTGGCTACGAAGCGTTATATTATATGTTGATATAAAAGTAGCGACGAACTAAATAAAAATAACTTTTATTTTTTCTTGTGATTTGAACCAAGGATTTTGGATCGGAAGCTCACATTGCTAGTCGCTCGGCTACCGCGCCATGCTGTCGTCGCTGGCCTAAAAGTTATTTAGTTACGAAGCGTTATATTATATGTTGATATAAATAATTTTTGTGAGCGTGTAATTCTCAAAAGTTTTATTAGGTTTATTATTTAAAATGTATTGACTAGGTAGTGTGGTTATCAGCTTAACATCTGATAGATCCTCCATCGGAGGACAATAAATGTTAAACTGATTTTTGGAAATGGGCGGAGTGTTTTATGGGCTTGCTCCTTCTCTGCCACAGGTTGACCCGGTATTGCAGTACCGCCGGGATTTCGGCTTTGAATAAATACAAGAAAAAATATACTAATACATTTAGCTTTGGTGGGAAGAGCCATAAATTTTTATATGAATACATGTAGACGAAAATGAAATTTTTTTTTTTTGAAATTTGCATTGTAGGACATTTCTGATTATTTATTGAACAGTTTTTTGGTTTAGATACTGAAAGTCAGTTTAAGTGAATCGGTATAAATATTTCGTACATTAATTTTTGAAGTGAAAACTTCTTTAGAATCGTTGGGAGTGATTTGGGAAAAAGTGAAACGAATTACATATAAACGTAGCGACGAACTAAATAACTCTTAGGCCAACACCGACAGTATGGCGCGATTGCCGAGCGGCTAGCAATGTAATGTGATCTTCCGATTCAAAATTCTTGGTTCGAATCACAAGAAATAAATTTTTTTTTTTTTTTTTGAAATTTGCATTGTAGGACATTTCTGATTATTTATTGAAAACAGTTTTTTGGATTTCAGCCTTGAATAAATACAAGAAAAAATATACTAATACATTTAGCTTTGGTGGGAAGAGACATAAATTTTTATATGAATACAAGTAGACGAAAATGGAAGAAATTTGTAAGTCTCTTTCTTCGGTCCGTTTGGGTATTTTTTTTTGACAACATCGAAACCAAAGCATTTGTATCATATTTTATCTATCATAAGCCACTCGTATCATTTGTTGAAATTGAAAACATTGAGGATGAATAATGATAAAATGAAGAAAATAAAATATGAACTTTATAGCAATATTATAATGAACCTATAATTATCCCGCTCCTAATGCTGCTTTCGTCTTATTCTCTCTCAGTTTGTTTTACGGAAGGTTTCACTTCTATCAAGTCTAACCGTTAGACTGGTATTTTTTTTTTATTTTTATGTGTGTTTATAATTATATTTTTTTATTTTTTGTATGTTTATATTTAGATTTTTTTTACATACATTTGATATTTTTTGTACTTTTTTGTGTGTTTATATTTACATTTTTTTTACATACATTTTTAAAATTTTTATATTTTTTTGTTACATCAATCCTTTTTATGAGTTTGCAAATTACTTCGTAAAGCGATGATTGGCAATTTGTAAGTGAAATGTTGCCGATAAGACGCTTGCGATTTAACCACAGCTGAGACAACGCGGCACACAGGCAACCAACAAAGGCGCCATACACTCGTACGTATGCAACACTACATAAAAAAGTAAATAAATAAAAAAATAAAAAAGGAGCGAAAAATGTTTGCCTGCAGACAAATGCTGAACGTGCAGCAGAAATTTCTCATTTCACTGTGGCTCAAAATGCAACAAACTATCGGAGGCAGTAATGGCTAAAAAGGCGCAACTGCACAAATATCAACACCAACAGCTAAAACTCGCTGTGCCAGTTATGAAACAAATGTCGGTAATTTGTTGTTGTTTTTTGCATTTTTTTTTTTTTTGCATTTTAAATTTTTACATTTTTCTGCATTTTATGGAACTCTTTTTCTTGCAATAATTTTTCCTTCTCGTTTTTATGCACTCACAATTCCTATATATAAAAATATGTACATACTCGTATATGGCACATTTTGTGGTAGGTTATTGTTGTGGCATGCGAATACTTTTGCTGTTGCTGGTGCTGGGAGCGGTGCGAATGGCAAGACAGGATGTGTGCGCATACATTTGGGAATGCTGCTAAGATCGTGTAACACATTTTTGGTTTGTCACAGTATTTGAGAATACAGTGCACCCTGCACTTAAACGGACACCTGAGGGACTTAAAAAGTGTCCGCTTATGGGAGGTGCCCACTTGAGAGGGGTGCCCGCTTAGGAGAGAGAGTGCATTCATTTCAAAAATGATTCGCTGTGTTTTGCTTAGTAGTTGTTGTAGCTTTGTGTGTTTTCGTGGTGGTGTTGACTTTGGTCACGTTGCACGTTGTGATTAATAGAAATTGCGTGCCGCTGATCAGCAATCACTTTTTAATAATTTTATTCCCTTGCAATAAAATGCATTAATTAAAATAGTATGACGAGAAACAGTCATAAACTCCTATGTCAGTGTAAAATATTGGAATTCACGGCGTTAACTATTGCGCAGGGACTTATTGACAATTTTTGAGAATTTATTTAGTTCCCATTTAATTTGAAATATTTTTTTAATGAAAGTTTAGTTGATTTTCCTAGAAAAACCATATAAATCCAAGAAATTTTTTTCAAATCCAAATAAAAAAAAAATATATCAAGGAAGTTTTATCAAACGGTCCAGCTTTTTATTAAAAATTTTTAGAAAAATTTCGAGTATGCAGTTTTAAAGCTTATTAAATTTTAGTCCAATAAAATTCAAGTTTCAACTGACATAAATTCTCCTTGATTTTTGACAATTTTTTCGCTGAAATGCTGCCTCTTGGACTGTGTTCGATAGATTTGCGAAGTTTGATGGTCTACGATCGGCAATATTCTATTATATACCCGTCTACCCGTTCTATAGGGTTGAGGTCAGGCGACTGAGCAGGCCACCACATGACCTCAGCACTCCCTTGACCCGACCTCACTCCTTAGCAAATTTAGTGGTTTGTGTTTTCGGTGGTTATCTTGCTAGAGCAACCACTTCAATGGCATATTTTGCTCAGCCTTTGGCATCATTACATTTTCTAAAATTCCCACAAATGCCCCTGCTGGTCCATTGTTTCTTTAATCAAGTGGATTGGTTCAACGCCACTATAAGAAAAACTTCCCCATACCATCACTTTCACGCCGCCATGTTTAATTGTCTTGATCGTGTATTAGGGCTTGACTTGTTTACAGTAGCACAGAAAACAAACTAGGTGACATATCACGCTGAAATTTGCTATGTAAACTTATAACAGTCCTACCAAAAAACAAAAAATTTATTTTTGCCATATGTCATCCGCGGACCGTTTAATTGATACCGTCTCGTTCATATTTGAGTAGAAGTAAGCTTTGAATATATTGATTTGAAGTTTATTTGTGTAAATTTTATTATGAAATGAAAATTATTCTCTTGATGTTACTTAAAACACTTACACTTACTTTAGAAATATTTGTTGCACAACAAACTTCCATGTCGCATTGCAACTTGTTGCGTTGCTAAGGCAACAAGTGGTTGTTGATTACTTTTACGTTGCGGCTCGAACGCGGCCGGTGAATATGTTGGATGTTGTGTTTTGTTTGATTTACTTGAAGTGCTTGGAGATAATTAAGTACACTGTGCGAAGATAAGTTTCTGACAACACAAAAAAAAAAAACAAAAAAATTAAATTAATTGCGGGAAGATAAGTTTCTGACAACAAAAAAAAAATGCATGAAATTAATTGCGCTCGGTTGTGTTTATGTAATAATTTGGTACACAATTGGCTCAGAAAAATACATGGTTTTAAACCTTTTTCATCACTTACTTTAAATTTATAAATCTAATTTATTATAATAAAAAATGTATTATCATAATTTCACAATCGAGCGCAATTAATTTTATAATGTTTTTTCGTTGTCGTCACGTTATTGTGAATATTGTGGCAAATAAATTTTTGCTAAAAAAAAAACAGTTTGTTAAGTTAAACAGTTAAGTTTGTCAAATAAGGCATATATCATACTGAAGGGTAACTCTCGAAGAATACATTTTGGTGTTTTTATTTTAAAAAATGTTATTATTTATTGTTGATATCGCCCCTCCCCCGAAACGCCATTTTTTAGAAGAGGTTTGCGGTGATCACTTTAGCGCATGAGCAGCTCAACTGAAATCAAAAAAATTTAATGATTATTGTAGAAAAATGTTTTTTAGTGAATCTGAACGGTTTATTTACCCAAAAAAATTTTTTTTCGATACAAAAAAAAAAAAACGATTTTTGAGGGGTTGAGAAATTAAAAAAGAAATTAATTCCAGTGAACTATGCAAATATTTGTAAAAAGTGAACCGTTCAGATTCACGAGGTTGCCACTTCGAATAATGAAAAAAAAAGTTTATGCAAATCGGTCAAATAGTTTTTGATAAATAATGATCAGCGCGACGGTAATTTTCAAAAAACACGACTTCGAGATAATCGCGTCAAAAGTTTTGCGTGCATTTCATTTATGGATAAGGTCGCGCGCTTCCACGGTCTGTTCGTTCTAGTGTTCTCATCTTTATGATTTTTTGAATTTATATTTTTAAAATGATATCCTTTTAGAATATGCCATAAAAAATTTTCGATTTTTTAGTCCAACACAAGCTATATAACCCCTTACGAAAATATTGGAAAAATGCAAAATGTTGGAAAAATCATTTGAACGGCTTATTTCCGCATACACCGCCTAATCCACAGTTTATTAGTGCAAGAACTTATAATAAATATTAGTTTTCATCACGTAATGAATATTTACTTTAAATAAAAAAAATTCTGGATTTTGTCATTTTCCAGCAAGCAAAAAAATTTGACTTTAGAACTAACCTGCGACTAGTGACACTATTCAGCAAGCAACCAGTGCTAAAGTGCCAGTGATGGGCAAACAAGTGAACTAATAAGCCAACAGACAGACAAATAAAACACATAAATTTATATAATAAAACTGCGTGACCGTCACACAGCACATTTTGTAGACCTAATCGAGTAATAAAAAGCTGTATACTCAAAATCCTAAAAGCACCCTCAAAATCTAGACTTATGCTTATGAGAACCTCAACCTTTTTCTACCCTAATGCCTGATTTTGAGGGTATATTTTAGATTTAGAATATTTAAGATTTCGTATACAGCAAAATTCCTCGGTGCTTATTACCGCGCAGGTTCGTGTTCACAGATTTATTATTAAGTTTAGCATGCAAATATCATCCCAATATCCGCTTTTTCCAACAACCAGAGGCGGACGTTATGTTCCAATCAGTTTTGATGAAAACAATCTCGTTTAAACCGGCAAAAATCCACACAAAAAAAAAAATAAAAACAAAAAACAAGTAATCTTTGTTGCAACATTTTGCGCACCCACCACATCAAAGTTTTTATGTAAACTTACTTCCTACTTAAAATTGACACTTCAAGCTCAGCCTCAGTGCTGTGTTGGGATAAAGTAGAAACAAGAACAATACCACATTTGCTTTTTGCCTTAAAACTACGGATAATTTTCCTCTAAGTCAATTCAATTTTCGTCGTTTATTTTTAATATTCAAATTTTTATTGCCGATATCAAAACAAATGTAAAGCATTTCATCGCTGCCTATGGTTACGGCGGAAAACCAAAATTCAATAGATGCATACGACTTTGGAGCTATGGTGCGGTACCTATAATCGTTTACAGTGATGCTCATATTTTTTATCAGATCATCGGATTGCTACGGTTACGGTTATGGCTACGATACGACACCACTAATTGCAACTTCATTCGCGGTCACTCAGGCAAAATAGTTTTCGGCAACATTCGTTGCTTTTGACGTTTTTGAAGAGAAAATTTCTTTAGAATCGTTGGGAGTGATTTGAGAAAAAGTGAAACGAAAAAAGCGACACTCTTGGCTACGAAGCGTTATATTATATGTTGATATAAACGTAGCGACGAACTAAATAACTTTTAGGCCAGCGCCGACAGCATGGCGCGGTAGCCGAGCGACTAGCAATGTGAGCTTCCGATCCAAAATCCTTGGTTCGAATCACAAGAAAATTTTTTTTTTTTATACAGTTGTTTTATTTTATGATATGTTTATGAGGAGCTTTTTTTCATGGCAGAAATACACTCGGTGTTTTGCCATTGCCTGCTGAGGGGTGAGCGCTATTAGAAAAATAGTTTTCCTTAATTTTGGTGTTTTCACCGAGATTCGAACTGACGTTCTCTCTGTGAATTCTGAATAGTAGTCACGCACCAACCCATTCGGCTACGGCGTTTGTTTAATTTTACTGATGCAAAAATGAGGGAAAATATTTGAATAAAGTTTGCTTACTGTTTACACATTTTCCAAAGGTGACGGAGAACTAAAAAAAAAAGTCGATTTTCAAACAAATACGAGTGCATATGTGTAATTGTGTTAGAGTTTCGGTCACGCAGGTTTTGCTGGGGACGCTCATAATAGCAACCGCGTGTGTATTTTTATATTCGTAAATATTTTCATTTTTAAATATTTACCGCAATTATGCCGAAAAATAATACAGAAAAGTGTCGTGAGTATCGACAGAAAAAAAAATCAATAAATAGCATCACGGAATTCATTCACGAAAATTTAATAAAGTATACACCAGAAGTATCGCGGATACTTAGAAAAGATTACAATAAAGTTCCAATGATTTTAAGTGATGATTTTAACGTAAATTTTGCATTGGACACAGCGGTTCCTTCAATTGACTTTCTCAATACAACATTCAATTTAAAAATGTGTAACAATCGCACTGAATCGACAACACGATCAAAAACAACCATTGACGCGGTATTTCAAAGACATGTTGACAACATTGAAACCAAAGCATTTGTATCATATTTTAGCTATCATAAGCACTCGTATCATTTGTTGAAATTGAAAACATTGAGGATGAATAATAATAAAATGAAGAAAATAAAATATGAACTTTATAGCAATATTATAATGAACCTATAATTATCCCGCCCCTAATGCTGCTTTCGTCTCATTCTCTCTCAGTTTGTTTTACGGAAGGTTTTACTTCTATCGCGTCTAACCGTTAGACTGGTATTTTTTTTCTTATAGTTTGACGATACGAATAAGAAGCACAAAGCTTGTCACCAGTGTGGGAAACGAAAGCGAGCCTCTCTTTCCCGTTCGCCCTTTTCTCATGATGTTCAATGTGAAAATGTTTACCTTCCAAATGTTCCCTGTGTAAATCGGGACTTAGTCGTGGTGGTACTGAAGAATGTATCAATTTCTTTTGTTTTTATTAATTTTTATTTTGGAATTCTGTAATACACTACTGGATTCATCAAAAATCATCGATCTCTTTTTATTTTTGAATTGACGAACTGTATATCGAATAACGTTGTTTATTTGATTATAAAAAAATACAATGCAACAAAAAATGCTACATTCCAAAGTTAGATGCCAACAATTTAACTTATAATTACTATTCGCACCGCGACAACGAACATGTTTGAGTGCAATCGGCTCGACAAAAACAGGCAAAGCGAACCGCTCAAACGTTGACGGGGGCTCGTTGCTTTGCCGCAGGTGCTTAGAGCGATACGTTTGATTTGGAAATTTATTCCACTACAAACAGCGTTTGTGAAATGTTGTGTGAAAAGAAGTAAACGGAGGAATTTTATCTTCAAAAGAAACTTAAGTAACTTACCAAGAAAACAATAAATACTGGAAGAAAAATCGTGTGTCTAGTAATAGAAAATAAAAAGTGTAAATAAAATACTTTGTTTAAGTGAAAAAGAGATGTGTTGAAAATAATGACAGATACAACAAAGTAAGTGCAAGAAATTCGCAAAACAGCGAGTGCAAAGGCGCTAGAAATGTGCAGGAATACCAAAGTTGCAAAAAATGCCAAACAAAAAAATAAAGAAAATAGTAACAAAAAGAATACGTGCAAATGCCATTGCAAGTGGCACCCCGTGCATAGAAACCTTTGATGAGCAAAAATAATAATAAAGAAAAGAAGACATTGCGGCTGGTTTCTCACTGTTTGATCGATAACAGCATTTAAAGGCATTTCACTTGCGTCCAATGTATGGTAATGAGTGAAAATATTTACGGAAGCAGCAAGAAAATGAATTGAAATGTTTCAACACGAAATTTGAACTATGTGAAGTGACATTTAAATAAAAACACACATAAAAAAAAAATAAATTTGTGTCTTAAATTTGCATTGGCTATGTGAAAGAGAGAGAGAGAAAGAATAGGTAAACAAAGTTGTAGTGTGTAGAGAAAAGCTCGAATTATTCATTGTGGATGAATTCTTATTGGATTATTTAATCAACAGTTCTAACAAATTTATGATCGTTGAAAATAATTTGAACTTAGCGCAGCAATTAAAGTGTGATATTAGTTGCAGATTTTTGTAAATATTAACACAAATGGAAATGTGCATTTTCTCAAGAATTTTTCAATATATGCTAAAATTCGGTAAAAAGTGACAGTCACAAGCAGGAAAAAGATAAAAATCCAAACCAGAGCAACCGGAAAGGTTTGCATCACAAGCAGTAAAATAATAAAAAACAAATAAATGAATTAAAAAAAATTAAAAATTAAAGTCAACTGGAAAGTTTAGATCACAACCACAACAAAAGTGCATTAAAAAATTTGTATTAGAAAAAACAATTTGTTACAAAAGAAAAAAAAATTGTATTACAAAAAACAATTTGTTACAAAAGAAAAAAAAATTGTATTACAAAAAACAATTTGTTACAAAAAAAAAATTGTAATACAAAAACATGCGAATTAGAGAAAATGGAAAAGTTTGCACTACAAGCAGCTGAAAAAAACCTAAAAAATAAAGTAGGCTGAAAAGTTTAGAAAACGAGCAGCAAAGGAAACGGCAAAGTTTTAACCACAAGGGGCAAAAAAAAAAAATTAAAACCAAATATAAAATGAATTGTGATTTCAAAAATTCGCACCATACGCAGTAATAAAGATAAGAAAATATTAAAAATCGTTATTAAAGTACATTGAAATTTACAAAATTGTAAACTGAAGTGGCAAAAAAAAACAAAAAACTGAAAACCAAATCAAAAATTTATTTATGTTAATTAAAAAATTCGCACTATAAGCAGTAATAAAGATGAAAAAAATATTAAAAATCCTAACTAAAGTACATTGAAATTTTACAAAATTGAAAACTGAAGTGACAAAAAAAATAAAAATTTAACAAAATCAAAAATTTATTTATGTTAATTAAAAAATTTGCACCACAAGCAGTAACAAAGATAAAAAATATTAATTATCCCAAAATTTTACAAAATTGAAAACTAAAGTGACAAAAAATTAAAAAATTGTAACCAAATAAAAAGTGAATTAAGATAATCTAAAAATTCGCACCATAAGCAGTAACAAAGATAAAAAATATTAATAATCGTAACTAAAGTACATGGAAATTTTAAAAAATTGCGAACTGAAGTGGCAAAAAAAATTAAAACAAAATAAAAAATCAATTTATGTGATTTAAAAAATTCGCACTATAAGCAGTAATAAAGATAAAAAATATTAATTATCCCTACTAAACTACATTGAAATTTTACAAAATTGAGAACTGAAGTGGCAAAAAACAAAAAATTATTATAAAACGAAATAAAAAATTTATTTATGTTAATTAAAAAAATGGCACCATAAGCAGTAACAAAGATAAAAAGTATTAATAATCGTAACTCCAGTACATTGAATTAAAAAAAAATTTAAAACTGAAATCACAAAATATTATAATTTTAAATATAAAATAAATTTTTCAACACCTTTCAATTGCTCGCTGCGGCTTTGCGAAATTATACGCGTCTGCATAGTTTTGTTTAATGTCGACAGTTGAACATTTACAAAAACAAAAAAAATTTTATTCTGCTTATTGCAGCACACAAAAGAGTGCAATTACAAATAATTTTGTGTACATTTTTTTTTAAATTTTGTTAAAACTTTGCTTCAATCACTTGCTGGCATTCGCAAAGTGATTCCCGAAGCGCACACTTTTTACACCTCTTCTTTCTACTTGTAATTCCAAAAAATATATTTGTTAATTTGCTGTTATAATTTCTACAACAGCACGAACAACAACAAGCAAACTAAAAAGAAATTGTTAAAAGAAAAAAACTATTTCTTGAATTGTTGAATTATGCAAAAAGAAAAACAAATCTCGCTACTAAACCCAAAAGGCAAACAGGCCGTGCGGTCCGGTCCGTGCCGTGAAAACGTTTAAAAAATACTTTTTTATGCAATGTGCAACAAGCAAGAGGAATGCATGCAGCAGCATACTCGTTATAATTGCAGTTGATGAATGGATAGTAAAAAAAAAAAATAAAAATAAAATTCAAGCGCAACAAGTGGCACAATTGTGTGGCATGCATTTAGAGCGCGGCAGGCAGTGAATAAAACGAGTGTATGCAACGTCATTAAAGCGACTAAACCACAATAACAACACGGCATCGCTGCCCGCAATAATTGACCATTACAAAGAAGGGAATAAACCAGCAAAAAAAAGCCATTGATTTGATAACAAACCAACCATAAGGATTGCCAGCCAAGCTAAAGCTAATATATTTTTATGTGTGAAGGAGTGTCATTGCATCTACATACTCGTACATATGTATATGTGCATACTTCCGGTGGCAAGAGTTTTGCTAATTTGTGCTAATCGCGTCATCAATCGAATGTGCGACAACCGCAAACTCACAACTATATAGTAAAAAATAGCTTTTGTGAAGTAAAAAACGAAAATTATAATAAATTATTAAAATTATATAAAAGCCCCAAAAAGTCACGCAACATCGCCGATAAGTAAAGCAGTGTAATCAGAAATAGATTCAACCAAAAATTTGCTACTCAAACTATCCAGAAAAATATAATAATTTAAAAAAATGTATCTGATACAGGTGAGCGAGCGTGCGTGCGTGCAGATACCTAAGTATTTGTATACATTTTGTGTAATATTTATGAAAATTATCATCCACTTTATACATATCTACAAATTTTAGCCACAACTCTGTAACACTGCCAACAAAAACAAAAGAAAAAAGAAAAAAAAAGTTGGATTTTTTTTTCACACTAAAAGTAGTAAATTTGTGCTTTGCTCACACAAAGTGAGAAAATTCACAATAACAACAACAGTCTGGTTTATCTACGAAGTGTAGCTATTGAATAGCGAGGCTGAGGCCGTGGAAAGTTTTACTTTGATTTCAACATATTTATCTTTAACGTACGCCTCTCCTCTAACCCCAAAAAAACTGCTGCTGCATTTTTCATTATTAGAGTCTGCGCTAAAAGTCTGCTTCTAATAGCTTCATCAGGACTAGTGGTGCCGTGATTTTTCATTTAAAAAACCAAAAAAATAGAAATCGCACAGCCCAAGATCCGGCGAGTAAGATGGATGGTCTAACCCTGGGTTGCTGTATTTGTTGTTGTAACAACATAACACATTGCGAAAATGCTGCTGATGTAACAGCCCTTGGCTGAATTTAAGGGGGGAAACCGGTTTACAGCGATAAAAAAATTGATTTTTTTTATTACATAAATCGTTAGTATAACTACTCAAGAATATGTGGTAAAAAATTTAAAGCGAAATTTGCATTATTCCCGATTCTACGAGCACTTAAGTGACTGCCCGTCGGTTCCGCACCGTAGCGCGCGTTAGTTAGAACGACGTTTTTCTCGAAACTACTTTTTTCAACTCGTGGCCATTCTAGCTTAAAAAGTTATCGACCAATCGTTCTAAAATTTTTCGTGATTTTTTCTTTATTCAATTCTAATCTATATGACCCTAATACTGGGATTATATTATTATTTAAAATATGTTTTTTTAAGCAAAATAGATAAAAAAATATGGTATAAAAAAACTGCTTTGTGTTCAAGCGCCTCAAAAGCATGCAATTTTCAATACTTTTTTACCACAATTAGGTTCATATTTTTAGGAAATATGTTGTTAATAAAAAAAAAATTGCTGTTGATTTCAGAAAAAATTGCAACTTCAGGAATTCCCACCAGCAAGACACTCGGATGGCGATCGTCCATGGACAGCGCGCTCTAACGCCACTATCTCCCGCGGAAATAGCTTCGAAAAATTTAAAAGCGTACCTAAAAATATAAATAAAATATCCTCTAAACTTAAACAATTTCTGATTATTCCTTCTTTGTTAAAAAAATTCTCGAAAAACACCAAAATTTTGGTCTCCTCAACCGGTTTCTTCCCTTAAGCTAGGTGATTCCCCGGTAACATAAGCGGCCTCCGAATCGGTCGCTCTTCGGCAGACAAGTCTGTGAATGTCTGGCGTGAAAAAACTACTCTTAAAGAATATCTGTCGTTCGGAGGCGGACGTAAAACTCTAGGTTCTTCTATTTGTTGAAAAACATCAAGGCGCCCACCACAAAAATAGGAGGGGAATAGGAGGAGGAGCTCGGCCAAACACCCAAAAAGGGTGTAAGTTAAAAATTTAGACATCAATTTTTCAAAAAAAAAATTTATTTTTATTTTTCACCATAGTCCCCTTTTAGAAAGGTATACTTGCCCCTACTTTCGGCCATTTTTTGGACCCCTCCAAAAAGTAGGATTTATCGAACTCTCCAAAATACGTCTCTGTCCGGACTATGGCTTCCTCGTTTGAACTAAATTTTTTTCCCGAGAGCCATTTTCTTCGTGTTAGGGAACAAGAAAAAGTCGCAGGGAGCCAGATCGGGTGAAAACAGGGGGTGAGGCAGTAATTGCTTGAATACCAACGTATTCAACATAGCAATGGATAAAGAAATTTCAGTGTAATTTTGATCTAAATTTGTTTTCCTTCAAGTTCAGTTTCTTTTAGTTTGCCTGAATGCATTCATCACAAAACAATAAATTTTAATCACTCATAGAAAACATTTGATGGCAACGTTGTGCACTTTGTCTCAAAACGAATTTATTAAGGGTGCAAAAAAATGTTTTTTTTTTGTTAAGTGTGGCAATACTTGCCTTATGGCACCACGGCACGTTTTACATGTAACGTCGGTAGATGAAACTGCTGAGCCGCCAGAATTTTCTGGCCCGGCTCTCTCGACTTTAGACGTGAATTTAAAATATTTCTGTTATAGCTAACGACTTGAGCTTCCAGGTAGCTGCCTAAAATTTAATTTTTTATCGATTTATGGATATAATCATATAATATAAAAAGGAACCTCGAACAAGACGAAAAAAGCGTGACCCATCCGGGTGCTCAGCCGAAGGGTTTAAAAAAGATATCCACAGGGGGTTAAATATCTGAATGTGGTCGGCATACATGATGACCCTAGTACCTCTGTGTGTCTATCAGCCTTCGCTAGGATTAGGAATGAGATGTTCAGTGAAAAAAAAGTGTGTGTAGCGCAGTACACATAACAGAAATGAAACTTTCAAGGCAGACAAAGAAAGAGGGAGAGACCCGACATTCACAACATTGGCTGAGAATACAAATAGACAAAATTTACAAAAAACGGAGAAGGTAAATACCGGACGGCACAAATTACCGCAAGGCAATACCAATATATCCGACGCCGGAATGGATTGCACTTTATAGTACGCAAAAGAACTAGAAAAGAAACGGAAATAAGCGCCAAAAAGTAGGCACCAAAAAACAAAAAACGCCAAAAAAATTGCGACTAAAAACGCCCCAAACAGTAGGCACCAAGGAAATATAACGCCAAAAAGTACGCACCAAAAATATATTTCCTACAAGTTTGCACCAACAAAAAAGCGCCAAAAAGTAGGCAGTGTTATTTCTCACTAGAAATTAGCAACCACAAGGAAAAATAACCTAAAGTGTATCTAAGATATATATAAGGTATAGCTATCTCTCTCCTTTTCCTCTACGTTATATCTTTTTTTCTCTCTCGCGGAACGAAAATGCCCAAAACGTTACATGGCCTTGTAATTTTTCTCCCCATTCTCGCTCGTCCATCGACGCCTAAGAAGTTTCACCTCAAAAAGTTTATTTAATGACGACCAACTGAGCCTGAGCTCTTTATTAGTCATCTACTCCGTTGAATTCGTAAATCTATTCTAAAGCAGTATCGCTGCACAATTCGACTTATGGAAAAAAATGGCATGTGGACAATTGTAACGCAATTTGTGTGTTTGACCTACATGTTTTGCTCGTCAAGAAATTTAAGTGCTTATTTACACCCCTTCATTTCAATAATTTTTTTTCTCGCTTGCAAACATGCATACATACATAAACATTTAATTCAAGGTTACGTTACATTTTTTCCAGCGTAAGGAAAGAGCCGTCAAAGTGTGCCCATTTATCTCATGAAATTAAAAATGAAAAAATAAATGTAAAACTGTTGCAGTTACATAAAATAAAAAAAGAACTCAAACCGTAAAATATATATTATATGAATTACTGTGCATTTTTTTCATTTACTTTATTTTTAAATGTCATTGGCACGAAGTGGATTTGTGAGTGTCAGTTTTTGATTGCTGTTAACAACCAGACTCATTTATTGTGCATATTTGTAAATTATTGAGAGGCCCGAAAAAATGATGATTTTGAATAATTTTTTTGATTACTCGATTTCAATTACTCGATTTTCCAAAAATAAAAGCATAGCATTTATACATCATGTTTCGATTTGACTTTAGTTAAATTAAAAAAAAAAAAAAATTAATAGTTGTAAAAGCTTTCGCTGTTTGTGTGGAGCCCGTTTCTCCAGCAGTCCCTTGCGGTGATCATCACAAGTCGTTGGATATTCATCTAAAATCAATCGGACAAGAGAAATTAGTTTTATTAATAGATAATCTTGTGCCGGATGGAAGCTTTTTTCCAAATTAACAGGAAATATTTTTTAGATTTTCGAGAAAAAAACCGAGAATTAATTGCAAAAAAAGAGGTTGTCTGTAAAGTCGGTTTACTGACGATAGTTTAACGTGACAACGTCATAAGAAAATACTGATGGAATGGTTGCATTTTTCAAAAGAAAATTTTAATTTTATTTGTTTGATAGATATTTTGTATGGATATAGAGAAGGAGGTAAATGGAATCGCAATGGAATTGATCAAGTTGCATTTACACAAACGTGAAAAATGACGAAACATTTATCAAATTCATGAAAGATATCTTCAATTTCGGCTGTGCATCAGACGTTAATAAGTCAACAACACTAAGAGGCAACATCATCGATTTGCCTTTTTCAAGACACATTACACTCGAAACACCCCCTTTCATTTCCTACTTTTTCTCTCATCGTCCTATTCTCAACAGAGAAATGGTTCATTATCATGCACACAGGAAGAAGACATATGCAAATATACAAATATGTGAATTTATATACTACATATGCGCATATACATACATATAATATATATGCTCACTCAAGTAGTAGAGAGCCAGACGCCGAACGGTGCCGAACGCGGGGGCCGATTGTGCCTCTTTGTCGTTCGTTCCGTGCTCTCGCTTGCAGTTCAAGCAAGGTAACGATGAATTATTTGGTGCGTGCAGACGGCTACATCGAGTTATAAGACGTTATCACGTCAAACATTGTTTTGAGAAGAACGCATTTAAAATTTTGCTATCAATTCCGGAGCGCCCGAGCGCTCTTTGTTAACTATTGAGTAACTTGAAAAGTATTTGTCAGATTCACTTCAAATTTTCACACAATAATTTAAAAAAAATCCAAAAAAAAAATCTTTTTTTTTTTGAAATTCTACCCCTAATCCCTTAATGACCGATTAGACAAGGTGAAGTCTACGCAGCAATTTTCACTGCAGTTATCGTTGAGATTATTTTATTGTAATATACAATAGTTTGTTTCTATTTTAGTATACTTACGTTTTTACATAAATTTTAATTTAATTTATTTTAAATTTAATTAAATTTTATTTTACTTTATTCTATATTATTTTGTTGTTCCACAAAATATTTTTCATTTTTGTTTTTAATTTTTTGCTTTAGAGTTTTTACTTTTTAAAATTTCGACACGTTGTATGTATGATATTTAAAAATATGAACTTAAATAAAATGGCACACCCTTATATTTTTTTCTTCATTTTTCTTGCTATCATCCAATAATTTCTTTTGGTTTGAGTTCTCGTTCATAAAAACTACTAACATACAAGCATATCTTGCGCTACTCCATTTGTAATTTTTGATATCCTTAGCTTTCCCGTTTGACCACCTAAATTTGAAGTAATAAAATTAAGCGCCTTGTTGATTACTAAATATTGCGTGTCGATGTACTGCCGATGATGTAACTCAGGCCCATAGCCAGCACTGCGAGTTGTATTGCTTTCGCTTGAAAGAAAGTCTGGGGGAAGAGGGGCGAAATGAAGAAAATGTTCAACCCTTCTCATTGAGTATTTTTACGTGAATATTTTGCTCACCTTTCTGATGTAAAGCGGCAGTGTCTCCTTGCCCTTCTTTGTATGCCAATCCCAACCGCGATACAACCATACCAACGGCCAGGCTACAGCGGCACTTATGAAGAAAGGTGCAGCAGATTCCATTGTTTCCTGAATATCCCGTCTGTGCATGAGGCGACGTAGCTCCTCGCCTAAGTTAACTTCACGCTGCACTGCAATATGCAATTGCATATACATACACAGACACACATGAGTAATTAGTAAAGCTTTATTTGAGTTTCTTTAGTGGATATTTTTATGAAGCTCACCATTCTCATAATTCGACTGTTGAGCGCCCTTTTTGCCATATACCAAATTTTTCACCACTTCCATTGTGCTTTAGATACTTCGACTATCAACTTTGTACTCTTTGGATATGTAGATTGACGGGAAACTTTATTGTGATTTTGTATTTTTTTTTTAAATAAAATTTTGTATTTTTTTAATTTAAAAGATTTTTTCCCAAAATATTGTAGATGTCACCACCATAATTTTAAAATTCTACAATTGACCAAAAGACGCAAAATTTCTATTGTTTTTGAATTTTTCTAAAAAACTATGTTTTATTCAAAAAATTTTATTCAAGAAATTTCAAAGTTAATCTATCAAAAGTGAGCACTACGTTTCCGTCATGACTGCCTTGAATGTGCTAAATGTACAGTAGTTTTGCTTGAGTTAATATACACACAAAATATGCTTCTGTTTCGTTTTGTTTGCAAATAATCTCCTGAAGCATATTTCATAATTTACCAGCGCCTGAGTTTGTCTTTTAGTCATTCGCTCTTTTTTGGCTCGTTCAATCAATCACTCGAGTTTGAGCGGTGTACTCGTCAACGTCATCGATACTGCCCTTGAGCATGTGACTCACTTGATGAAAGAAAGGAGTCTGTTCATAAACCGCAAATATTAGACCCATGCTGAGAATCGCTAACTGCATAAACTTGGCCCGGTGGTAGGTCTAAAAAGAGTGCATATATCAACTCAAGAGTTAAACATATTCTGGTACCTTAATTTTTTGTTGCTTTTTCTTTACCCGATTTATATAGGCCACCAACGATCGTTCGACATGTACTTTGTTGCTCCAATCCAAGCCTCGATACACCCAAAAAGCCGGCCATGCTATAAAACTGGTGAATACAAATGGACGTACTCGTGCCATTTTTGTCTCGAAATCTAATGGTGCATTTTTCTGTATGAAATCCCGAAACTCGGTTGTGTATGAAATGGGTTCGGGTTCTGCAAGTGAACAACAACCACACGTACCGATACCTGTCACAGAAAGTTGGTCTGTGGCAACAAACAAGAAAAAAGTTCTTGCGGTGAACTCGTGGGCTTTTGCTCCACTGAATTCCATTCGCCTCGAAAGTGCAGGCCAATAAGCTGACACATTTCAACACCACAAAACTAAGAAAGCACAATTGCGTGAAAGCTCTTTTGCAGCGATGCGTTATGGTTTTTGAAAACCTTAATTTACGTTTAAAAAATGCAATGCAATGTAGTTTGAGCAGCGCCAATGTTGCCACAAAAGCTACACACGAGTTCACATATGTCGATTTTTATATTTTCAAAAACATGTTACCTACCTTTAGGTGCCGACCGGCTGAGGAATGGTATCTTCATAATAAGCTCTTCTCTTTAAACGAGTGCCAAATGTTTTGAACAATAATAATTCACACAGAAAATTTAATGATAATCCGTATTTATGTAATTAGTCGCCACTGCTGTTTTACTTGTGTCAAATTTTCCACCTCTTTTGCTACATATAGCGGACTTATAAAACGTATTTTTGGTATTTAAAGTTGTATGAACACAAAGAATTTTTAAAAATAGCCTTTTTTTTTGTAAATATTCGATTAGGAATTTTTTCCGTTTTGAAAATTTTAAATCCAAAGTGTCTACGATTCAGTTATGGCTTGACAAAGGATGGCATTAAAGAAAAAGAAAAAGTCTCCCATCAGAAGCTGAAAGTAAAAATAATGTATGAACATGAAGCTGTTCTGGTAGCACTTCGCTGAACAACCCCTAAATTCAAAGCACGCAGGTGTCGCTGTTAACTTTTACAAGGGGACACAAAATTTATTTACCAATTTTGTAAAAAAGAAAAGTGACCTTTTGGGGTGATTAATAAAGGCGAATCTATTAAAGGTGGTATCGGCAGGTGGACTGTCGCAGATCCTCTTGTCATTAAGTAGAAGGGACTATAGACAGTTGGTTAGACTCATGACGGGCCACTTTCTATGGTAGAAGCGTTTTTCCGGCCTTCGCTCGAATCAGTCTTGAGGTCTTTAGCACTGATGTGTTAAGAAGCGACCATCTTGGCTCCTTGGCACCACAAGATCTACTCAGATTTCTTCAGAGGCCGAGTGGATTTGAAGAAAATTAAAAAAAGGGAACCGAGTGCAGTACAATAGACTTAATGTTGCCTGAGTGCTGTAGTTTTGTTGTCAGAGTGCTGCTAGTTTGTCCCAACAAAATAAAAAAAAAAGTCAAGAAGATGACGCAAAATTTGCCACGTAGTCGAAGACAAAGGCCAACAAGTTGAGAACGTCGACGAATCGTCTTTTCGGCGTCTTCTTCAATACTTCGCGCTACAGTATCATATATCTTTGCCTTTGTGATGGCTTTGAATTGAATTGAATCGAATTGCAATTAATTTGAAGAGTAAAGCCAGTGCGAAAACCAGCAATGACTGCAAGAATTGCTGGATTTGCTGAATTGTTAGCCGATTATGTTGACTTTAAAATGGACGAAGTGCTCCATGAACTTCGCGAAAAGATCTTTTTTTTTTTTGTTTTATTTTTTCAAAGTAAATTTTCACAATTCGGAAGCGTTGTTCTGGTGTTCAAAGTTTCATGATGACCTGCCAAACTTTACTGAACTGAAATGCCAACACAGCTTCCCATTCTCGGCCATCAAACCACACTGGGTGAACGATATGAAGTGTTACCTATTCAAAACACCATAACTTTTTTGTGTGAAATTAGTTTTTATTGATTTTAAAGACAAATTGTTCAAAAATGATTACAATTTTAAGATATATTCACTTTTGCCTTGACTATAGCCTTCAAACGGTCAAAAAATGAGTTGCATGCTGCACGAATGTGATCTTGAGGTATTTTGGCTCATTCTCGTATAATCGCTTTTTTCAGCGCATCCATGCTAAAATATCTTCCCGATAATAAGTCGCATTCACTTTGACACCAGGCTCGATAGAAACGATTGGAGAGCGTCCATCAGCGGTCACTGCGGCCCAAACCATTGATTGCGATGGGAAATTGCTTCGAGTGGCCATACGTGGGCTCAAATTCTCGTATGAGCGTTCGGTCAAGTAAACACGATCGTTTTGAGTGTTTATGAACTGCTCAATTGGGAATTTTTTTTCATCAGAAAACACAAAGTAAGGAAATTCGCCACGGTCATGCAAGCGCAACAACTCCTTTGCTCTTTCGCACCGAACTTTTTGTTTGCTGGGGTGAAAGATCGTGTGCTTTTTGGAACTTGTGAGCCTTGACCTTGCGCTCATTTTTCAATATGCCTCGAATGCTATCAGTTCTTTGGCCATTTTTCTTCCACTTCGACGTGGATTTCGTTCAAGTCGAGCCTTCACTTTCCGAACCATTTCTGGCGTTGTTGCGGTTTGTTTTGGTCCACCTTTATAGCGTTTCGCAATGCTACCAGTATCATTGTAACGTTTTAAAGTGCGATACACAAACATTTTGTTCAGTTTGAGGTGACAGAGCTCACGAAAAATAGCTGGTTATGATTTTCCAGCCAAACATAACGCAATCACACTATTACGTTTGAATTCCATCACAGAAAAAAAATTCAACAAAACTGAGACGCAAATGCTCTTGATGGCTTATAAACAATATATTGAACTGTTATTAGAACAATTTTGACGTTGACATCATGAGCAGTTTTACAAATACAAGCAGTATGAAGTTGGTAACACTTCATATCGTCCCTGTAGTTATCGATCTTGATAATTTTCATGTAACTAATATACAATACTAAAATCTTATGGGTAGCAAATTTTTTTTTTTTAATTTATTTAAATAGTTTGAAAATTACTTGAAATTTTGTCGAATTTTCATAAATCGTGTACAAAGTTGGAAGCTTTAATTTAAAATATAGCTTTTAATTTAAAAAAAAATTTTTATTTAAAAAACAATATTTAATTAAAAACAAATATTTAATTTAAAAAAAGATTTTTGTATTACAATGAACTATGTTTTAATTAAAAACTAACAAAAAAAAAATGGTCATAAAAAATCTTGCGAATATTGTAAAAAGGTTACACTTATCCAGTGGCTTTGTTGTGGCCACGAGTTCTCATTGCTTAGAAAATAGAAATTGCCTTCAAAGGCGTCATATCTATGAAAAACGCGCACATTTTCTTAAACCCCTGTACGCACCGCTGAATGCATTTCTATTATAGGCTTGGCATATCTACCAGAAATTGAGGCTAATTTGATTTGTGTATTTTTTACCTCACTCTCGCTGGGCATTTTAATTGCTTCTAATGCGTAGTTGACGCACTTTCTTGTGTTTTTTGCTGTCTGCTGAATTGTCGTTGAATTGTCTTTCACTTAATTGCTTTTCGGCACTTTTGCGTGCGCGTCCACAGGTAATTTTATCATTAGCCAACTTAAATACAAGTATGAAAAGTCCATACAAGCACATTTGTAGAAGCTTAAAAATTCGTGTTTTTTTTTGTTTTTTTTGTAAATAAAACTACAAACTATCTACTCTACCTGAGCCGCTATTTGCATAAACATGCAGCGCTAATTGAGTGACGTGTCGACCATTTACTTTATTGCGTACATTTCTATTTCACGCGCATGATTGACTTATTCAACAGCCGAAAAGTAGAGAAAATAGAAAATATAATATTTAAAATGAAAACTAAACAGCTGTTTTGCATTTGCTGCCAACGGGTAATCAATTACGAGTACTTTGCTTTTATCTCTTGCTTTTGCTGGTTCACTTAGATGTACTATTACTTTGCCGAAAATTTTCCCAAATGTGTTTTCTTTCGATGGATATGTATGTATTTTGTGTATATGTGTGTGTTTTTTTTATTTATTTATTTTTTTTTTATCCGAGACGTGGACCAGTGATTGCGCATTTGCCAAATGTGTCGGTTGTTGAGCGAACAAGTGAAAGCAAAATCAATTTGGTATTACTTTCATGTATTTGTGGGTGACGTGGGTCGCTACGAAATATTCGGGAGCATCCAAAAATACTTGGCCGCATTGTATTTTCTGTTGTTGCTGAAAATCAATAATTTTTTCTGCACCATTTTATGCATTTATTCATAGCAGTCGTCCAATACTTTCTGGTGGTTTTAATTTTTATGTACTTAGTCAGTGCTGCTCTCTAAATTCTCTAACAGGATTTTCAAAGCAAAGGCGTTTAAGTTATAAATTCAATGTGCACTTTATTCCATTTAATACAAAAATGTTTCATTTCAAAATAAATTTCATTTGATTGGCATGGAGTGGGGTGACACAAAAAAAAAATTATATCGCGGTGATGTCATTGCAAAAGTGCTGGAATAACGCAAGTCAGATACTGGGTTTGATTGAAAAGTAATGAGCCTTATTTTTTTAAGCAGTTTAATTAAACCTTTTGGCTTATACAACTAATATTCTTCAAAATAGGAGCCTTGAGCATCAATACACCGCTGGTAGTGGTCCTTCCACTGCAGGAAACATTTTTTAAACTCATCCGCCGGAATCGTGTTCAATTCGGCTGTCACAGTTTTTTGTATCGCCTCGATGGAGTCGAAAGGCCTCCCCTTCAGCTTTGTTTTCAGGCGCGGGAACAAGAAGAAGTCCGGAGGGGACAGGTCTGGGCTGTAGGGAGGGTAGGGAAGCACCAGAACCTCCATCTTGGCCAATGCAGAGGTGCAGAGGCAGGCATCGTCGAAGGCCTTCCAGATCGCTGTTCGTCTTCGACGTCCTCCCGGCCTTCCTTGAACGACTTGTGCCACCGTTTTACCTGGGCACTGGACAGAGATTGGTCCCCGTAAGCCTCCTTGAGTAGCCCAATGGTTTCGGTACTCGTTTTGTTTAGCTTTACGCAAAATTTGATCGCCACTGCAAAATCCTAACACACTTTTAAAACCGCTTTCACGCACGGAGCGATGTTGACTGCACCACTGTTGCCAGCGAACTGGGACCGATTTCTAGTGGAAGGGGAAGGTCCAACGATCATTTTCCCCCACCAGCCGATTCGGTTGATCGCTTGGCAGGGGAAGGTTCATGACTTTTCAATCAAACCATGTATATTCACGTTGCTGCAACCAATTCGGTATATCCAAAATGTTTACGTATCGCACCATCAATCGATTCTTAGAATGATCTCAATTGAAGTTCAGTTCAGACTCGGGCGTTCGTGCGTTGTTCGTACGCGTAGAGGCTTGTGCGTTTGTAGAGCCGTAAAAGGGTTTGGGCGTGAAAGCGCCAAAATGAAAGTCCCCAAATTCATGTTTGTGCCATATCGGGATTTAATGTTTTGGTCCATTCAAAGTTATCTTAGTGGGGAACAATATTTTAATCTCATTTACTTTACTGCGATTTTTAGCAATTTTTCTTACGATTCATCTAACACCCCTTTGCCTCTGGACCCAAGCAGCAAGTTTTCTGGGCCTACCGTTAACGAGCTAGAAGAAAATGACCGGTGATCTACATAACACTGACAGGGTTAAGTATGCTGCTACAACAACAACAATTTTTTTGAATTTTAATTAAGCTTATACAATGTTAATAACTATTATGTAAACTGGGTTGTCATGCAGCACTAGCATCAGAGCTGTCCGGGTAGTATGAACGGTTTTAAATTCTTCGGAGTAGGTCGGCGTCTTTTAGGAATCCATACATTGTTCTTATGTTTTTTTCAGATGGGTTCATTAGAAGTGCGGTGGGGTCTGTTCCAACGAAATTCTGTTGTCTTTTGGCATCGAGTCCTGCACAGAAAGAAATTAGATGGAGAACGCTTGTTGTGGCATTACAGGAGGGGCATTGGTTGGTCCGGCCCCTTTCTAGGAGATGAGCATGTGTGAGTATGGTGTGTGCGCTTCGGAGCCGCATAAAAGGTGTGAGCATGTTTGTTGGTATGGATGAAGGGTAGTAAGGTTTGGTTCGGGTTGGGTTGATTCTGGAGTAATGATGGTTGTAATCTATCCAGTCAAGAGCCAGCTTGGTGCGTTTTTTTTGGGAAACTAGGAGATATACTATCGTCGCTTATACTAAGTCGCTTTTGATAAAGAGGCTGGATGTGACAGTCGGGATGTCTTTGACCACTTTGTCTGCATAGGTATTACCGTCGATGCCGGTGTGTGAGATTTGATTGTCTCTAATGCAGCTGCAGATGTTATTGGTGTTACGACAGCGAAAGTAGTGTGTACTGCTTTGGAGCCGTCAGTGAAAATAAACCGTCAGTTATCTTGTTTGAATCGAGCCATGGTTTCGCGGAACATAGCGTTATAGACTGCGTTGGGAGTGCTGGATTTGGGCAGGAGCGCTAACTGATCTATAAATGTCTATTTTGAAACCAACCACGGGGGCTTACGAGGTTTACGTAAGAGAGGACTTTTTAGTGGTAAGTTATTTTCTTTGGCGAATATGGCGCATTTATAGATAGACGATTGTAATTTTGGAACACGGTTACGAGATGTAGCTGAGTAGAAAGCATTACGAAGCGTCAAGTTGGTGCAATTTTTCTTATACTTCGTCAACATTTGCTAAAACCATTTCCGTTGAGATTTCTTTGGTCATTCTATCAAGACCACAGATTTTTCTCCCAACAATAATAAGTTTAAGTCTTCGATACCAGGCCTCGATAGAATTTTGAGTGCGCGGAAAGTTATCTTT
Organism: Anastrepha obliqua; assembly: GCF_027943255.1. Lineage (NCBI taxonomy): Eukaryota > Metazoa > Arthropoda > Insecta > Diptera > Tephritidae > Anastrepha > Anastrepha obliqua. The sequence goes on from NC_072894.1 coordinate 8,576,197, forward strand.
AAAGGAGTCTGCTGCGCTCCACTCATTTAGTATAATATTTAGGATTGTTCGATCCGTCTTTTCTAGTTAAATATATGTCTTTTCTTTAAACCAACCGCGCTATCTTTTTAAAATCTTAGTATTGAGTGCTCGCATTTAATTTTTTGTAGTAAGGTAAGATATCGATGCGGTGGCAGCTGGTGGTAGCAGAGAAAGCGGAAAGCCTCTTCTGCATTGGAAAGATCAGGTGGGGAAGGACTTGCACCGGTTAACAAGACAAAAAAAATTATTATCGCACTTTGTTATACTCGACAAAAATCCAATCAAGAGGAAGACGGTAAGATGTCTGCAGGAGGAACAAATGACAAGCTTTTCAACATGCGCATCATCCGCATACTAAAGTAGTGTAATTTTCATATTTTCAAGCGAGTTCTTCTTTTCGCACATATTCGGCCGTGTCTCCTTCACTTTTTTGTGAAAGCGACCCATGGTGAGTTCACCGTAGTATTGTCCTGTGATCGTGATTCCTTTTTATAAAAAATCCATAAGGTTGACGCCGCACATAGGGGTATTTGAACAATCTGAGGGGCCAAAAGTATTTTTTGGGTTTAACGTGTGCTAATGGATGTTTCTGAATAAAACCAACTAAAATAATGAACTTAAAACATTTTTGAATGAAATACAATATAATATGAGAATGAAGAAAGATTTACAAGATCAAACATAAAAAAATATAAACAATTAAAAAAAGCATCCAATCATATGGTATTATCTAGATTTTCTTCATCGCTACGTGAAGAAAATTCTAGGTTTGGATCGGCAGGCATGAGCATTTCAAATGTTTCTGGCAGAAATGATTTGGGACTTTCTTCTTTTTATTTGTCTCCTAGAACTCATTAAGGGGTCCGAACTTAAAAGGAGGCGGTTAAAAATATTCCTGTTGCAATTTTCTCTAGTAAATTTTTGGGCAAAATCTAGCCGGTAAGAGCGGAAATGCTTATTTCGGGCTTCTGCAGCCTCTTCAGAGAGCTGGCCAATTGGTAACAAAGCACTCTTTATTATAACAGCTCCATGAATAAGTATTTTGTGCATTGTTGGTGTCATGGGATGCCACGGATAAAGATCCACATATAATCGAGCAGTTTCTGTTGCATAAATATCATATTTTTCAGGATTAATTTTATGACCACTAGAAATTGTTTCTAGAATAACTTAACAGTCTATATATTAATTCGTAGCTGATGCCTGTTATATCGGATGCTAATTGAGGATTGTCGAAAAATCTTCGGCTTGTGTTACCGTCATTGGTATTACCGCAATTCGCCTTTGGCATATCTATTAACAATCCCGTTTCTTGGCGAAACCTGTCCTGGATCTCTTGTTTTCTCTCTTTCTCGAGGCTTTTTTCAGTTTCTGTTTTTCTTGCTCTACATTTTTTTACTGGCAACTTATAAGCCAGATGGAGAATGCTCTCAAATATTCTTATCCTGGCATGTAGTACCGAAAGGCCGAATTGAATAGCCTCGAAATTAACATCTATTGTTTTATCCAAATTGTTGAAATCCTTTGAAATGTGCAAAATTGCTTTTCAACGTCTCAATTTGATTGTCAGAGAATCCTTTAATAGACATAAACTGATCTTTCAAGAAATTTAACCTTGCCTCTATGTTGGGTAAATTTTCATTGTTCATGAGGTCAAACAAGTATTTTCTAGTCACAATCCTCATTCCCGATGTTCCCATTGAACCTACAACAAATAAATATTTCGCTTAATCCCTTGTAATGGAAAAGACCTTTTTCATAAAATTTTACCAACAACATTCAAAGTACTAAAATACCGTTTATCCGGACTTATCCGGATCAAATTCTTTGATGAATTGTCAAAACAAGGTACATACTAAACAATTACAATCGAATCTTAACCGGATCTATCTCGATAGTATTACTTATTGACTAACAAATATTATTTTAAGAAAAAAAAGTAGTTTGAGAAGGTGTGTACTTATAGGGTTGAAAAGTTAACTTTAATACTTGAAAATTATAAAGATTCTAATTGATTTCATTCATTACTATCCTGATGCTTCAGAATCCATAACTCTTTACTCCAATGTTGAACACAAAAACATAAAATTTCACTTTTAAAGTTTGGGTTTTGCAAGAGTGCCGAGAACAGATAACGTACACGAGGTGATACGATCGAATTCCGACTGCCGTTATCGTATGTCAAATGCTTGTAGGGTGCGCGGGAGGGTCTGGCTTTTGTTCTCGGAAGGGTCAGGTACCTCAGGAAGTCATTTTTGTAAATGTATTTATTGTTTTGTTAAATGGACTTTTGACCCCGTAGATCTTTCAAATACCTGTATGTGCGCCGTTCGCATCCCAAGACATCGTCGCCATGACCTTTCCTGCCGATGGGACTGTCTTCGCCTTGTTTGGAGCAAATGCACCGTGAGAAATCCATTGTTTTGATTGTTGCTTAGTTTCTGGTGTGGAAAGAAGAATCCAAGTTTCATCAACGGTGACAACTCGACGCGAAATTTCCATGGGATCTCGCTTAAATTGTTCCGAACACTGTTTCGAAGTTAACAGCCACATTCGCTTGTTTTTGCTTTTGTGAGTAATCGCGGCACCCATCGAGCCGACATTTTTTTCATCGCAGCGAATTTGTCTAAATTTTTGACGAAGAAGAAACCCATGACTAGATAGCTGGATGTGTTTTGCTACACTAGCCAAAAAAAATCTTGACCTGGCAGAAGTTTTTAGTAAACTTAATGCTTAATTTAGCAAAATCGGGCGAATAAAAATTCATTTACATCGGCCGCGCCATCCAGAATGTGTGCAGTACGAATATGTAGTAAATTCGCGCGAGTAAAACTGCGAAACCGTAGTGGCAAGTAAAGGATAAATAGAATAAGGCTATTGAGATAATAATTATTATTTTATAATTTTTTATTTAAGGTTATAAAAATGATTTTTGTTATCGTTTTGCTGCTTTGCGGTCTGTAACAGGCATCGAATCTGAGTCCTACCGCCTATATATGATGCACAATTTACGCCCATTTAAAACAGTAATAGCGTTATTTAAAAAGTTTTACTAAAAGGTCTAAATTAACGACTAAAAATGAAAAAAAAAATTTAATTCACTCTTTTAAGTAAAATTGACTAATAATTTCATTCCATTTTGATTAAAATATTACAGTTATTTACATAATAAGCGTCTTATTGCATCAAAAGACGAGTGTGAGACACCTAAAATCACGCAAGAGTGACTAAACTAATTGTTGTGCTGCGCTGTTGAGACTGCTACCAACTACATACATACAAACAAACATATGTGTGCAATGCTGTGGCTGATTCTAACTCATTAAGCTTTGGGCAGTAGTCACAAATGAGAGTTATCTCACAGGTGAATATAGCACATTCGTATGCATATGTGTAGGTATATACCTATACCTATAGGTATGGTGATATGAACTCGTATCGGCCAGCCGGCTGCCACGGGTTAGAATAATTTCAAAATAAGTATGCACAACACCTGAGCGTTGAAAGAAGAAAGAAAGAAGGAAGAACAACTAGCGCGCATTTGTAAAGCCACAATAGCTCTAAGCCGGCAACAGTGCACACAACCAACCACAAAGGGCAGAGTAACAAATAAAAATAAAAAAGAAGTATTTTTTATTATGTGAATGCATTATATACTCGTACATCTGCACATTAGGGTGAGTCGATTTTTTTTCGACAGCATTACCAGCAGTTGTAGCAGACATAAAATTATATGAAAAAAGTCTGCTAGATCATAACTCTAAAGTCAATTTCGAGTACTACAAATTTTAAAAGAAGTTTGCTTCAATTAATACGAAGTTAATATGGAGACTAATATTTACTTAGGTATTTAGGTTTTTGGTTTCGAATAACTTTTTTATTATTTTGTCCACAAATATTTATCTATGTGGCGCATAATTAATCATCCAATTTTGGTTTTGAATAACTTTTTTATTATTTTGTCCTCCAATATTTATTTAGGTGGCGAAAAATTAATCATCCAATTTTGTTTTGATTGACGTTTTAATTTTTTTTGTCTACAAATATTCATCTATGTGGCGCAAAATTAATCATCCAATTTTGGTTTTGAATACCTTTTTTATTGTTTTGTCCTCCAATATTTTTTTGGTGGCGCAAAATTAATCATCCCTTTTTATTTTGATACCTTTTTTATTATTTTGTAGTATTTTCAACCACCGAGTACATTTCTGCCATGAAAAAGCTCCTCATAAAAATATCTGCCGAACTTATATTTTATATATACATATGCACATATATAACTGCAGACCAAAACATTTTCTAAAAATTCTGATTAAAAAATTTTAAAATTTTTGTGATAATTTTTTTAATTAAATTTTTTTATAAAGAATTAACCAAAAAAAATGTAGCATGAAAAATATTGCGAATGCTGTAAAAAGATGAAATGATTTTATTATGTGAGCACAAATGTAGCTTTTTTTAAGATTTGGGGGCTCAAAATTCACTTCACAGCTGTGCTCTAAAGATTTGGTTTCTTATAATTTCATGTACAATGCGAATCTGCTGTGAATGATGTCTAAAAAAATAATAGTTAATACTATATTAATTGACCCACCCTAATATGCACATATAAACATATGTAAGTTGTATCACCTGCTACAAATCACAGCGCAAGTGTCGGAGCGAGGAAAAAAATTATGCACCGCAATCTAGCCAATTTAGCATAAGAAATGATGTGGATTATAGCGTCAAAATAGTGGAAGCAAAATCCCCAAGCAAACTAAGTAAAGAGCAAGAATAGTAAAGAAATAGTAGAAGTAAGTTGAATAATCTGTTTGCTTTGTGTGTGGATTAATACTTTCTTCGGGGCACAGACGACTTCGTTGTCACTTGACTTAATGCAACGATTTATAACCAAATTAAAGTTTTAGATAAGCAGACCAGGCCAGCAGTTTAGTAAAAAAAGCTTTTAAGTTTTTTAAGAAAAAAAAAACAAAAAACAAAAACTAAAAATACACTATGCCGGCAACGGTTGACTTACTAATCATTATCAGGTATTACATTATGTATTTTTGTGTTGGCTATCAATGGTTTCAAAATTAGTGGTTATGTTGCTTTCGAAAATTCTTGCATTTGTGCATATGGCAAGACTGTCGTCTATACCCTCTTTGGCGCTTAGAACTGCCATATGAAAATGGTACTATCAACAATTAACTTGTCAGCAATTTATTTATGTGCAGCACTTTTAAGCCGAGCTTTGAAAGGTGCATTAGGAGGCTTAGTCCAAATATCCCTTCTTTAGTTTATCTTTTACACTACATTGGAATATCATCAATATAATGGAAGCGCTTTAAGTATACATTTACATCTATTTTACGCTCCTCTACGCTAATCTGTATGACAGCAAATAAAAGCTTTTCTCATTTTACTTCTATAAACCACTTTTCATGTATTGATTTTAGAATAGCCCACAGCTGCTTCTGCAAAATCTTCTTTATCGTCTCAATGTTCTTCAAACGCTTTCCCCGAAGTAGTAACTTGAATTGTGAAACCAAAAAAAATCACACCGGATCATGTCCGGTAAATACAGAGTTTACGAACGAGAATAAATGTGGATTGCTGCGGATCTCAAAATTCGCGTACCCGATGTGAGTTATGTGAGCCGAAGTTTTTTCGTGTTGAAAAGCTCACCAGTTGTTCCGTCCTCTTCCGACCAACAGTATCTATCAAACTGTTCGGTCTAGCGATAGGTTAGGTTAGGTTGGTATAGTTGCCCAGGGGAATGAGTACACTTGGACGAAGAAAGATTCGTCCTTTGTGATACCATTATGAATGAAGTGAGGTGAAAGGGAAAGGCCGATGGGATGCAGGGAGAGGGCGGAGAGAGGTGGTGATGGGATGGTTAGGAGCGTGCGGATTACGAACAATGACTATGTTTGCGTTAACCACTTTGTGCTAGATTAGAAAACTGATATTTTGTCAGCCTCAGAAGCTCGCCCGAGCGCCTCCGGTCCACACGTGGCCAGAAGGATTTCGCGGCCTTACACGTTTGTGTACTTGCCCAGCGCTCGCTGAGTTGGCGCGATGCCCATCTTTCCAGGAGCAGACCGCAGGTAGTCAGGGGGATCCCAATTCTCTCCCTTCGCGGGGAAATCACCTCACACGATAGGAATTTGTAGTTGCTCCATTGCCCTACGATTTCTTCTCATATGCACCCGCTGCAAAATTATAAACACACCGCTATTTGGTTTTGTTTTTATTTCTCAAACTTTCATCAAAATTTTCAATTTTTAAACCAGAATTTTTCTAGGTATGCAGTTTAGTTTTATAGCCCATTGAGTTTTAATTTAACAAAGTGGCAGTTTCAAGAGACTGTAAAATAGTTTAATTTTTGGCAATTTTTTCGCTGCCGGTGCTAGGCCTTTTCTTCCAAAAAAGGACAAGCTCAAATTTTTATTTGGCCCCCCTGGGCTCGTTGCTGGTGTATTCAAAATTAGGCGGAGAATGTCTGACTTCTCTCTCGACAGCAACCGAATACTTCGATATTAGCTCATTTGGGTCACTGGTCACAGTGACCTACCGGGAACATTCTGTGCTGATGAGCTACCTAGGCTGGCTACCTTCGTGATGGTTTATCCGCGAAATGAGGAGATTGTGTTCCCTTCAAAACCTGCGATATGCTCATGGAATGTTGGGCTTTGTGTCAAGTTAGCGAGCGCTGTGTTAGTTCGCAAAGTCTTGAAATCCTTCTGGACTTGTGTAGATCGAAGACGTTTGAGAGAACTTCTAAGGCTAACAGCTCTCGAACTTTGTTGGTATCCTTACTAAACATTGTCCGCTAGATATCCATGCGGTGAGAGTTGCGATTGCTTCACGTTTTTTTTCTACAGCAGCTGCCCGTTGGTTGAAGTGAAGTCATCTCAGCATCTTCTTCTCAGCTGTTCTGCTCTCGCCGGGCTGAAATTCAGACATCTTGGATCTCACTTTTTTGCTGCACTTGCGAATAGTGCAGGTTTAGATATCACATCATCATCTTCTTGATTGGCGTGAACAGCTTACGCGATTTTGGCCGAGTTTAACAAAGCGCGTCGGTTGATCCTTTCTCGTGCCAACCGGTCCCAGTTGGATACACCAAGTGAAGACTAGTATCTCTGCACCTGATATTTCCAAGGCAGAGGAGGTATTCTGTTACCCTCAGCTGGTACCGCATGGAATATTTTCACAGCCGGGGCGTTTGTATCCATTCGGACGACATGACCCAACCAACGTAGCCTCTGGATCTATATTCGCTGTGCTATGTGTATATCGCCGTGAAGCTCATCGTTCCATCGCCTGCGATACTCGCCGTTACCAACGTGCAAAAGGCCAAAAATCTTGCACAGAACTTTCTTTCTAACCCTCCAACTGACGCCTCATCGGATGTTGTCGTCGTCCAAACTTAGGACGGTCATGATGACAGCCTTGTAGAATGTTAGTTTTGTTCGTCGAGACAGGACTTTACTACTCAATTGTCTGCTTAGTCCAAGTAGCACTTGTTGGCAAGAGAGATTCTACGTTGGATTTTAAGGCTGATAACCTAGATAAACTATGTTTCGGACAACCTCGAAATCATAACTGTGAATAGTAACGTGGGTGCCGTTACGTGAGTGCGCCGATTGTTTGTTTGATGACAGGGGGTACTTCATTTTGTCCTCGTTGACCACCAGACCCATTCCCTTTGCCTCTTTATCCAGTTTGGAAAAGACTGAACTCACAGCGCGGTTGTTTAGGCCGAGATGTTAATACGAAATTGTGTTTGATATTTAAAAGACTGACCTGGGGAATTTCATCAGTAGCTTCGAGCGGTTAACGTAATTGTAGTCAGCCCGTTCGGTCATCATCCTCTTCAATACCAAAGCCCCCTCTTCTACTCTTACATGGGCAGCCATTTAACCTAACCTAGTACAAGTGGTGAGCTACATCAGAGCATTCTAAGAAAACGAAAAAAAAACTTGATTTTAGATAAGTCTTGTAGGGTCCATAGAAAGTATTTTTCACTTGGGCTAGTACAATGTCACCGGCCATGTAAACCAGTGATGAATAATGGATCTAATCGCAGTCGTCGTATGCACACGCCCTCTGAGCGTTAGAGTTATAGGTATTGACGATCCAATCAATTGCCATTGAATAAAAAAAATGATTGCAAATCAGTGAAGGCGAGCTTTTTGATGCATTGTAGTCGGTGAGACTACTGGTACTTATGGATATAAAATGGCATGTTGTTTGTAGAAGATTAATGAGCGCACGAAACACCCTCTTTTTACATATTTATGAAAATATCTTCCTGTAAGTGTGTCTTTCAGCCAAACTAATTGACAGATCAGTCAGAAAAACTAATGCGTGCTTTTAGATTAGGTGCATTGACAAGGAAAATGTTGGGATTAATGTGGCAAGGTCAACTGTTATAGTTTTCAGCTACTCATCGACTTATCCGCGTAGGATGAGGTGAGGCTGAATTTGTTTCCTATTGCCAGAACTCGAAGCTAGAATACAACAGCTTCAAAGCTAATCGCCGAACTCAAGCTCGGGAGCGAAAGACTTTCGCAGCTCAACTTATAGGCGTGACCAACTTTTCTATGCAGTAAGAGGCGGCTGGTGCAATGATTTTAGGATTTTTTTTTTGTTGATGGTTGAATTACCAGTCCATATTCCGTTTGACTGTTCACGCATTATTAGTCATCGGCACATTAGTGCGCCTCGCAGCTTTTAATTACCCTAAGTTTCGGTTGATTTCAAATAAAACTCTGCACAAAACTTGCAAAGAGTAATCTCATCTCATTTTTGTTTTTGTATTTGTTTTTTTCGTTTGCTACTTTTTATTACACGAGTAACACCGACCTAATACACAATTGGGTCAGGATCATTTATCCATACACAAAAAGCGCATACTAAACACTTTAGACGGTGATAGCTTAGAATGAGCAACGTCATGCCAATTGACTGACGACACAGTGGCGACACCACTAAATAACTAAAAATGTGCGCAAGTCAATCAGTTTGTACGCACAAAGCCAAATTAAACCAATTACGTGAGTAAAAGCGCTAAAAACAAAAAATCGAAAAAAATTGAATTGAGAAAAACCGTTGCCTTTACCTACATAAATTTCCAAACGAAAACAAAAAACGACTTTTCATGCTTTCCACAAAACAGCGCCTAGGAAAGACACAAAGCACACAAAAAAAAAAAAGCTGAAGGTGCGTACAATTTCTCCTTCAAACACAATGAACTGCATTGACTTTTCAGAAAAGAAAAACAGAAAAGTAAGAAAAAACACAGCATAACACAACATATTAGTTAGAATAATCCTACTTTACTGTACATACATACTTGTTGTTGCCTCTACTTAGTTGACAATGGTTTCAAGAACACTGTGAACCGAATGAGCCGGGCGTAGAGCGAGAGACAGGGCAGCAGCGAGCAAGGCAAATTCAAACAAACCAAACCAGTCACAGGAACTATGAAGCAAACCACCACTGAATAATACGGCACTATGCAATACGGCTGCCACATTAGTTGAGCAGCACAAAAGCTGTAAAAAATACAACAAAAAGTATGCTTAAAACAAAAATAAAAACAACAAAAAACACAATTTTGTTTGTAACGTTCAGTTAAATTGAAGGTAAACAACATTTTTTAGCGCAATGTTGCTGATGTTTTTGTATTGTTGTTGTAATACAAGCATGTGTACGCGTATATGTTGGCTGGTGCACCTTCGAATAGCGGTACAGCCGATCGGCAATTGACAATTGTTGGCGTTTGTTGCTACATGCGGCGTGTTTTAGTTTTTTATGTATTTGCAAATAGCTGAAAACCGCAATGGCCAAACAAATTTTTATATGCGCGCATATTTAGTTGCATATGTGAACTTAAATATGTATACAGGGTGATCCAAAGCACATTCGTGGCCTTGTATTTTTTTGACACTGACAGCTTTTTCCGCCGCTACTGTACAATTTGTCAAATAATGATTAAAGTTAGACTTTAATGGTAAGAAAAGAAATAAAGGGTGGTTAAGTTTCAAGGGCCGGTGTTGATTTTGTTTTTAGGAAATTATTGTCATTTCTCTTTATTATAATAATATTGGTAAGGCTCAATTACGCATGGAACAAAATATCGGCCAAATGGCCGCCGCGACCTCGGCGGCTCCCTCCATCCGATGGTCCAAATTTTCGATGACGCTGAGGCATAATGGAGGTTCTATGCCGTTAATGTGCCGAATTATCTCATCCTTTAGCTCTTGATTTGTTGCTGGCTTATCGACTTACACCTTTTCTTTCAAATAACCCCAAAGAAAGAAGTCCAACGGTGTCGTTGACGTTTAGGTGTCGTTCACATTCAATATCGGTGCCTCCGTTTGTTATGAACTCTCGCCTAATGCTCTCGGTGGCTTTTAATCTATTTTGCATGAGTTTCCGTTCCAGTTCCAGCAATGTTCACTCCAGCTACTAGTCTTTCTGGTACATTCTAGGTCTTCTTCTTTTTGATTGGCTCGATAACCGCTTAAGCGATTTTAGCCGAGTTCAGCAAAGTGCGCCGCCAGTCGTTTATTTCTCACGTTAATCGGTGTCAGTGGGATACACCAAATGAGACGAAGTCCTTCTCCACCAGATCTTTTCACCAAGCGAAGGAGGTCTTCCTCTTACTCTACTACCACTAGCAGCAGGTACCGCTTCGAATACTTTCAGGGCTGGTGCGCTTACATCCAATCGGACGACATGACCCAGCCACCGGAGCCGTTGGATCTTTATTTGCTGCACTATGTATATGTCGACTTAAAGCTCACACAGCTCATCGTTCCATTGCCTGCGATACTCGCCGTCACCAACGCTCAAAGGACTAAAAGTTTTCTGCAAAGTCTTTCTCTCAAACACTCCTAACGTCGCTTCGTCTGATGTTGTCATCGTCCACGCTTCTGCGCCATACGTTCGAACGGGCATGATGAGAGCCTTGTAGAGTGTTAGTTTTATTCGTCGAGAGAGGACTTTACTACTCAATTGTCTACTTAGTCCAAAGTACCACTTGTTGGCAAGCGAGATTCTACGTTGGATTTCCAGCTGTCATTGTCATCGGTGTTAAGGCTGGTTCCTAAATAAACTAAGTCTTTTACAACCTTGAAATTATAGCTGCGAACAGTGACGTGGGTGGCCGATACGTGAGTGCGCCGATTGTTTGTTTGATGACAGGAGGGGCTTCGTTTTGTACTCGTTCACCGCCAGACCCATGCTTCTTTATCCAGTTTGGAAAAGACAGAACTAACAGCGCAGTAGTTGAAGCCGATGAGGTCCATATTATCGCCATACGCCAACAATTGTACGGTCTTATAAAAAATTGTGCCTGCGCGATTAAGTGCTGCAGCTCGCACCATCTTTTCACCCATCAGGTTAAATAAGTCACTCGGCAGAGACTCACCTTGTCTGAAATATCGGTTGGCATCACACGGCTCGGAGAAGTTCTTTCCAATTACGAAGGAGTTCCTGGTATTCCCCAAAACCATTTTGTCTCATTTAGTCTTCCTCGGATATCAAATTCAGAAATTGGCGTATATTCCAAAACTTGAGCGTATTAAAAATATCTGGTCAATAGGTGATATTGAGATCTGAAGCAAAGGTCCAATGAATTGGTTGGTGGTAAATTTCAGCTTGTCCCAGTATACGCTCGGTAGGACCTTGTGTGCGATGTTTAGAATACTAATTCAGCGGTAACTAGTTGCACAGATTACAGTATCGCCCTTCTTATTAATTTGGTCTGGGCATACTCCATAAGTCCAAACGACGCGTATGCTTTCATACGACCATATTTTGCCCAGCGCCCAAAAAATTGCCTTTTTTTTGCTTTGTCGTGCGATAAGAAATACACGAATTTATGGTTTTAAATACATTTCCTTAAAAAATATCTCTGGCCATCCATACTTTGGCTGCAGTGATCTTCTACTTCAGCTGTCGTGGGACGCTTCCACGACTGTTTGTGCCTCTTCGTTCAATGGAAAGTGCTTTCCACAAAAGAGTGTTTTTAATGTGAAAAAAGCCAGAAGTCGGAGAGAATTAAGTTCGGTAATAAGGCGGATGCCAAAAGAAAGAAACTCGAACTTGAAAGATCCGCATTTGAAAATAGATTTCTAAAACCCCAGAGTTGGTCAAAATATCGCGCGCGACGCTGCCTAACAGAGATGACTAGAGCTTCGAATAAATGTCTTTCTGTTAATCGGCGATCTATCATTTTGATAGTATTTTATTAAGCTCTTTCCACTATAAAAATATTGTGACGTGTGTCACACATGAACAGCTGACAAATCTATACGAAACTTCAAGAGCTTTCATGAGAAATTTTCGTCTTTCATAGCATGACAGTCCTGGTTAGACCACTACTTCCGCTGTTCTGCATCGTTGGGATCGATTTGATAATCCCCGGCTGTTGTTGTGGTTACGTGACAATTAGTTTCGGCTCGGAGGTTGTCGGCCTCGAGACCCTGTCCGTCTCCGGAAGGTGAAACCTTTCTATATTTGTTTCCTTACTCGCCACTGGGATTTTCTATGCGATGATGGCCCACCCAATCTCAAGTAAAGGTTAAAAGCACCACCAACGTGAAGAAAATCGAGAAGAGTGCTAGTGAGAGGTTGAAAGCATCATTTTGTAGGATCAGCTCGTCACTTGTGCCAATGGTGCTATCGGTGGTGCTACGTTTTTTCTTCCACTTCTTCGATATGTATAAAAGTCGAAACTACATTCCTTTGCTCAAGCGGCTAGGCGTCAACAGTCAAGACGTAATGCAAAGTTTCGCTATGAATTTATTTTTTATTTAATTTTTTCAACTTAAAGTTTCATATCTTATACAATACAAAAATAAAAAAATTCAAAATTTAAAATTTTACAAATTTTCATTAGAATTTCAAACATTTCATTCAAATTTTTTTGAAAAATTCAGGGTATGTATGGAGGTTGAATTAGTTTTAAAGGTTTTTTTCGAAGATTTGGGGCTTTATTGTGAAAAAACGGTACAAAATATTTTATTCGAAGTATTGGCCATCGCTAGCTACAACTTTCGCCCATCTTTCGGGCAATTTCCGGATGCCGTTTCTCCAAAATTCTGGCCGCTGCTTGGCTATCCATGACTCAACCCATATTTTGGTAGCCTCGTACGAGGAGAACCGCTGGTCCGCCAAATCGAGACTCATATGCCGGAACAAATGATAATCGGAGGGAGCTATGTCTGGACTATACGGCGGGTGGGGTAACACTTCCCAGCCAAGCGTTCCAAGGTATTTTTTGACAGGTTGAGCAACATGCGGCCGAGCGTTGTCATGTTGCAAAATAACCTTGTCGTGCCTTTTTACCGTTTCCGGCCGTTTTTCTTTCAATGCCCGGCTTAAACGCATCAATTGCAGTCGGTAACGATCCCCCGTGATTGTTTCGCCCGGTTGGAGCAGCTCAAAATATACGACGCCGACCTGATCCCACCAAATGCAGAGCATGATTTTCTTGCCGTGAATATTCTGCTTGGCCGTCGACGTTGATGCGTGGCCGGGCAAACCCCATGATTTTTTGCGTTTTGGGTTATCGTAGTGGATCCATTTTTCGTCGCCAGTCACCACCCGATGCAAAAAACCCTTCCGATTTTGTCGCTCGATCAGCAATTCGCACGTAAAAAATCGCCGTTCGACGTCGCGCAGCTTCAACTCGTACGGTACCCAATGTCCTTGCTTTTGGATCATTCCCATCGCTTTTAGACGCTTGCAAACGGTTGATTTATCAACGCCCAATGATTCAGCAAGCTCTTCTTGAATTTGGCACGAGTCCTCGTTTACCAATTCCCCCAATTCCGCGTCCTCGAACTTTTTGGGCTGGCCAAGACGCTCCTTGTCTTCGGTGTGAAAATCACCACTTTTGAATCGTCGAAACCAGTACTCACATGTTGAAATCGACGGAGTATGGTCTGGGTAGGCCTCCTGCAGCAATTCACGGGCTTGGGCTGTATTTTTGTTCAAATTGAAGCAGAAAAGCAAAGCTTCCCGCAAATTGCGTTTCGACGGCACGAAAGTTGACATACTCGGAGCACGAAAACACTGCGTTGTTTATACTTCAGCGAAATGACAGATACTGATAAACAAAGCCTAGGGATGAGGCTTTGTCATGAATATATACTCAGTATTGCCAACGCGATAAAGTGATAAATAGCGCCATCTGTGTGTCACCTTTAAAACTAATTCAACCTCGATAGTTTTGTAGTCCATTAACTTTGGTGCGTTTTATACCGATCTAAAGTGTATAAACTGTGTTTAAAGGCTATAAAATTGCGTGCTTAACAATTTTCTGAGAATTCTTATTTCTGAGTTCGAAATTTTGTTAGAAATTTGTCGAATTTTTTGATTTTTGTTGTAGTATTAACTTAATTTTGTAGAAAAAAAAGTCGGAGGTTTGGAATTTGTTGAATGTTTTGATTTTTGTTATAGTATAAACTTAACTTTGTGGAAAAAATAGTGGATACCTTGTCGAATATGTCGTGGTACGATTATTTCGAACGCAGGTGCGGATATCCGAATAAGCAAACATTTAACAGACACTTGCCGATACGTGTGTATGTATGTAAATGCATGTTTTAGAGGCTACACATATACATTCATACATATATACAGTTAACTGCACAACTGCTGAAAATGAAACGCGTTGCATGCTACTTAGTGGTTGCAACAATCAATACCGAACTACGCCGCTAATACGACACTGTGTAAAGTAGCACAAATGGTCATTTTACAAAATAAATTCAAAAAATGCATTCTGCCATCATCTAGAATAGGACGCGAATAAACACATACCTACTTAAATGTTTGTATGGTTTGATATTACTTAATCTACGACCAGGTAATTTGGTACCGAAATGGAATTTTTAATTAGTGAATTTTTTTTTTTGCTTCCAAAGTTAATTGAATTCTTCGAAAAGGATTGCAGTTAGTCGCCAATTTTATCTCATTCGGAACTACTAAAGTGCTTATGGATTAAGAAAACTTCGAGGTGCCTATCTCATTTTAGTTTTGAAGCCATTGCGCCGTACTCACGAATTGCTCACGTTGTAGTAGTCAATTGATTTTCTTACGTAGTTCGCACTCAGACATATTTATCTACGTTTGCAGGTTGATACGTGTTTCTTGATTGTTTCTTTTACTTGCTTTGCTAATTAATTCTTCAACCATTGATGGGCGTCGTGTTCCTTTTTTTTGTGGACAGCCATTGCGAATTTACATCAGTTTCATCATCAGCAAATTTAATTATTTTAAGATCTGGCGTGAGCGAGTGAGTAATTACAATATATTTTCAGTTCTTAACTATGCCTCTTTCATTAATTAAGCAGTTTAAAGAAAAGTTTTATTCATTTAAATATGTGAATCTTTCATATTTTCGTAACTATAGCATAAATATTTATTGAAAATTTCTGAAACTTTTTTGTTTTTTATTTAATTTTAAATCTTTTTGTAAGCAAATATAGTTTATTCTACTACAAAAACCATATAAATCCACATTAAAAAAATTAAATACACATTAAAAAAATAAAAAATCAACAAAATTTCTTCAAAAATCCAAACCTTTTAATCAGAATTTCTTGTATAATAAAATTTTGAGTATACAGTGTTATCAGTGAGGTATAAAAACCATATTGATTCAAGTTTCAAACTCTATATAAATTAAAAATTAAAAAAAAAATTAAATAAATTTCATCAAAAATTAAAAAAAAAAATTTATTGTACTAAATTTCATCAAAAATTAAAAAAAAAAAATTAACTAAATTTCATCAAAAATTCAAACTCTTTAATCGGAATTTCTTAAAAAATTTTGAGTATGCAGTTTTATAGCCCACTGAATTTTGGTTTTTGGAATTTTGCAAATTTGAACTGCCCAAAAATCGTGTTGATTTTTCACATTTTTTCGTTTATTTCATTTAGAGCCGTCAAGCCCCTTCTTTTTTAGATGTTGTTATTACTGAGTCCACTTCCACATGCTCCATGGTTTTTGCAGTTGCGCAGTCTTTCAGCCACTGTCAGGCTTGTCTGCTTTTCTGCTCAGTTATATTTATCCGCTTTAATTTCGTGTGATCACTTAGCAACCTGTAGAGGAAGCGGCACTTCACTCTGTGTACTCGTACATCATTCAGAAAGATTCCCCCCTCGTCAAACCATCAACTCTTTTATACCTTTCTATGATATTTTGTTCTGGAATCTAGTAAGGGTGTATGACTTTTTATATAACCAACCTTTCTATAGCTCGTTTACAATTTAAAACAACCCTTGAACTTGTATTGTATGCGAAAGCATAAGTATAGCTTTTATGGCCACCTGGTTATCGAAGTAAAGGTTTACTCGCCTACTAAGTGGTTCGCTTACTGAATAGTATGAGTTTTTCCGCTTTCCGTACAACTAGACTTTCGGATTGAAAGATACTGCTGAAGGTCCGGAGTTGTTTGAAAAATCTGCTGATATGCTTGTTCAGAGTAAAATATCGCCCCTTTCTTTGCTTTATCTTTTGTAATTTTTATCTTTTTGCGACAACCATCGACTTCTCCAGTAGTCCAGTGGTAGCTTCAGGAAACCTGTCGAAACTCAATACAATCCCGGTCCTCCATCTAAAAGTAGCAGGATTGATATCAAAGACCTAAGCTCAACTCAGGCAGTTATATAAGTATAATAAAATAATATAGTTGTTATGGTGGCACATTTAAATGGCTTAGGGAAACGTTAGAATTTACATAATTACTAGGGTGGTTTATAAGTGTGAAATTTTTGAAAAAAAACCATAGTAAAGACCCGAAAATCTAGGTGCAAAAAAGCTTCGTGGATTTGGAAAATTTTCTCTTTTTTTGTCTCAATGAAGCATTAACAAAAAACGTTAAAATCGAAATTCGCATTATCTTCTTATCTTAGATGAATTGCGAAATGTAATAGCTTTAAAATTTAGTTTTCAAACTTTAACGCCATTATCGTAATTCGTGTTTAAAATATTGGTCAGTATTGATATTAATATTTATTAGTTTATTTTGTTGTTGATGTGTGCTAGTATTTTATTGCATTTTTATTATTACGCGAGTTGGCCAGCCGCAACTGTCAGACGCCATTAGAAAGTTTGGCAAATGTTGCCACAAACGCACTCAGAACGTTTTGATGTGTGAGCTCCATATTTCCCTGCTGTTTACAGTGCCTTTGAAAATTAGTCACGGCAAAAAAATGCCATCAAACTGTGCACATTTTCGTGCAATTAGTTTTCACAAATATTGACGTGAATTAACAATACAAAAATGCATTTATGAATTAAATGAATCATTATACGGCGAACAAGCACCATTCTTTAGTCTCATCCTTTGAGGCCACGTGAATCTAGCCAAGTTTGTGGTCGTATCATAACTTGACTAAGCTTTTTGCGAGCTTCTTCAGTGTTTCTTACCATGTTGCCTGCGACGAGATATCGTCTGCGTATCCGATTAGAAACGTACTATCGGGCATATTTCTATATTGAATATCTCGTCGTAGCTGATGTTCCACAAGTCGGGACCAAGAACTGATCCTTGGCCGTTCCGCAATGCTCCATTCTGTACATCGCGAAACCTGTGAGGTTTGAGGTTTGATAGACGCGCTTGTGGTCACGACAACAACAGATTCCTGCAAGGTTACTCAAAAGAGCTCAGTTGTTTTGTCAGAAACTATCGTTGCTTTGCGCGAAATGATCATGAGCAAGATCGTCATGTGATATACCGTGACATTGAGGTGTCCTTGGACAATACTATGATTTTTTGTTCTCACACTGTACACTGGTTCAAACGAATGTTTCAAAAATAAGAAAATCATTATCAAACGCATGTGTTAATTTTTCCATTATTAGGCCAGATATATAATTGGCACCACTCGTATTAATACTTTTTGGACCTGCCAAATGTTTTAGATCTTTTATTTACTTTCTTACTTAAGCCTTATTTTATCGTTATTTTAGTATTTTCAGTATTCAGAATCAAATTGAAACTTCAATCCCTACTACCAAATATTGATTTGTAAGTACCGTTGGAAGAGCGCTTAATACGCCCACTTCATGGAAATATATGCACACACATATGTATATATATGTTTAAATGTATGTATGTGTGTTTATTCGAAAATAAAATTTTCTTTCTAAAAGTTATTGTTGTAAAAATCAAAAGCTCTCAACTAGATGGCATGCCCAAAAAAATCTCTTCGGCGGCACTCTACAACAAACAGAAAAAAAACAAGCGCTTTCCACAGAGTTTATTGATATTTCACCTAATTTTGACTAAAACCAAAATAAAAGAAGTGGCATGAAATGTGACAAGACATCATTGCTTACGAACGCCAACAGAGCCAAATGAAAAATTTGGTAAAATAAATATTGCCGTGTCAATGACTGCGTAAATTGTCAAAATAACAATTGACAACTGACAAATTGGAAAAAATCCACATAATTGAACTGAACTGATGGAATGGAATGCGCAAGCGTACAACAAAATATCAATCAAAATTTGTGAGTTGTGTAGGCTTTTCGGTGGAATGACACTTGAATGGAGAATATAATGGCTCTGTGTGTACGTATTGTGCCACACAATTTCACTTAAAATTTGAAAAAATTAGCTTTGGTAATTAAAGAAAATATATTATATGTACATATGTTTGTATTTAAAAATAAAATTGACTACTTTCTTCACGCATATTTCCATTTGAAGGCGCACACGCACACAATTTTTGTTTTTATTTGAGAGGCCTCTCCACCTGTCACTCAACTTGCTGGCATTTCGCTTTATTTGCTAACTGTATATGGTATTGTGCAATCAAAAGAGCACGCCAAAAAAGCAACAACAGAAACTTACCAGCTCCTTCAACCACTAGAAATGTCAAGTGATCTGCGCTGATCTGCTCACGTATTTGATGCTGACGCGTAACAAATTTGGATAATCCAAAATTATTTTCAGCATAATGAATGAGCGCATGGGTGTCATGCAATGACATGAAGATCATTTGCCTAAAAGTGCGCAAAGTGTGTGCCCGAATTTTTCTTATATGGAAGGAAGAAGTCTGGCACTGGCAAAACAAAACAAAAAAATTGGCAAAAATCAACGGTATTTTGAAGGAACTTGAAACTTGCCCTTTGTTAGACTAAAATTCGATGGGCTATAAAACTGCATACCCAGAAGAAATGTAAAAATTCAAGTTTAAGTTGAAAGCTGGGGTGAAATTTTGAAAAATTTCGGTAAAATTTATATTATACAAATTTGGAAGCTTTGCGTTATAGGGGTTTTGTTGTAGTATGAACTACGTTTTTATAAAAAAATAGTAAAGTGCTTATAATTTTGCAATGGGTGTGTGTGACAATATCAATATCAGATGATTCAAAAATGTATCTGAACTCATCTATTTTGGTTGGCAAGCTGTGGGAGTTAAGATGGCATAGTTTTAAACCTTTCCTTTGTCTATCTACCATACTATGCGCAACATGCTAAAGGTGTTGTCAGAGTTTTTGGAACGAAGGAGTAGCTCTTGAGATTCAAAATAACAAAAATGAAAATATCGAAGACATTGCACTTTGAATTTAAACAAAAAGCCACATAAAATGCCAAACAAATTCCAGTACTTAAAAATAGTAAGAGGAAAAAGAGGGCGAAATATGATAACATATGGGAAGTTAGAAATGAAGAGGAATGTGAGAAACGTGTAATGAAAGAAAATGGCGATAAAAAGGCGTAAGTGTGTTGAATTATCTCTTTGTTATGCCTATAAGAGTATCCACGTAAGCGGCGCTAGAGGGCGCTCTTCGTTAGGTTTTCGTCTGATGTAAACTTTGCCCCTGCTCGAGAAGGCTAACATTAGTAGCTTTTTTTCTACTTGTTCAGAAGCATCCGCCATCATCACCTCACGCAACGCCTTTGGCAAAAACTCATATGCATATACATACTTTCCCATATCCGGGCTGATCAATTTCAGAGAGTTCAAGAGAGCTTTTGCGGAACTTGCACAAGGCAGGATTGAGGCGTGGCTATTATTATTTCACATTTTGCCTTTAGCACTTCGCAGTCTGATTGCCTCCCGCAGTCGCGGTGTTTTGTAATGTGCTGAACTGCTAGCTTAGGGAAGATGTCATCTCTCTCTTCAGGGATACCGTTTATTACGATGTTTGCGGTGACTGCGCTGCTTTGTAATTCTGTGAGCTGGGCGTGCACAGCAACCAGTTCTTCATGCATATTTTTAGACTTGGCGCAAGAGTTCTCAATCTCAGTCACTCTCTTCTCAGTTGCGCGTATGCAAAGTTTTAAAATTGAGATTTCCCCAGCTAACTCACCGATTTTTAGCATGGCACTTTCCTGAGAGGCTTGTTAGCTCTTCGATGACGGAGATTCTCTGCAACAACATTTGCAGTACGTCCAATAACTTTTTTAATAAATTACAAAGAAAACTATTTTGAGTGATGGAAATCTTTATTTTTTTACCTTTATGTACCTTTCTCAAAAGCGGATCTCCCAGCGCTGCTTAGATTCACCAAAAGCGCTGATATCCTACATGATGTCTACTTTCGGTATTCATAGAGGTCGGTCTCCATCTGGTATCGCTAGGGACCAAAAGGTCTATGCGTGGCTTTTTGCCAACCAGGCTAACCTAACCTAACCTACCTTTACGTGCGCCATGGCTTGTCTGTTTTTATATTTATACTTCATAAGTGTCAAAAATTATTGACGTACGACGTCATTTGCAAAAATAATAAATCTTCCGATAGGGTGATTAATTTTGCGCCACGTTGTAAAACTCTACTCACATACGTGAACTTGGGCTGTTATTACTTGTGGCTATAAAAATACTAAAATAGGCTTTTCTTGACCTTTTCTTCCCCCTATTACTTCTGGCCATAAAAATTTTCTTTCCTTTCTTCTTCCTCTTCTTCGATCACGTGCACGTACATAGCTTATAAAAAAATAAATTAATTGAATACATTAATCTGAATCTTCCATTAAAAAAAAAACGTGGACAGCTTAAAATATCACCCGCACATATCATTCCTTTGCTTGAATTATAAAAAATGGCATACATTTTTATTAAGTAAACTAAGTAAACATTTATGTTCAATTTTAATTCATCGATCCATCATGCCGGCTCTTTGGTCTTCCTCCTCTACAGTTGATGATTAAATTAACGTGTTGAGTTTTTTTTTTCTCAAATCGTACAAATGATCGCAGGCGCTATGCTATGTATTAAAAATAAATCCACTCCAAAGAATTTTCCTCTCGCCTTCGAAGATGATGGATGATCGCTTACGCAGTAAATTTTATAGTATAGGTGCACGTAAATATATGCGTTTATGCTTATGTGATATTTTTTTGTTTTTTATAATATAATAAAAATACCACTTCGTCTCATTTAGGCGACCTTTACTGCTGAGGTACGCTGGTTGATCTTGACGATCTTGTGAACCAAAAACATAAACAACATTGCCGGCGGCGACAATTTTTGCGGTTATGTCAGTTCAGTTATTTCACATATATACTTAGATATGCACATGTGTATGTGCGTCGGAAACTTAAGCCATCATTAATGTATTGTTGATTTGCCGTTACGTTAGGTGAACAGCGTCTGCAACATTTGATCTCTGTTTAACGAACGTGAACTGTCAGTAATGTAAGATGCTTGGAAGAATTGACAACAGTAACATACATATACTCACACACTTACATATGTATATGCATACCTACACAGGTATGTTGCAGTTTGTGTGGTTACCAATTTGTGGTTTGCACCACTGAAATGTCTTACTTCTAGAGTACGCAATCATATTTCTAAGGCTGGGCGTTTACAGTTGATTGGTCGTTGTGCGTGTCACTGATCTTTGACTTAATGAACTTGTGGATACATTCTAACTAAATATACAGTACCTACTATAAATAGTTTGCATATTTTTCAATTGTAGTGAGAGATCACGCAATATTGAACGCATAACACTCGAATTAAATCGTAAAGGCCAATCAATTTAGAGGTATGGGATTTTAAATTGAAATAAAACCACGGAAATTCAAATTGATTGGGCAGTCTCTATAATTTGTATGTAGAACCATTCATGACATTTATTTTTTAAAGATAATCCGCTTCAAATGTTAGTCGCAACAGCGCCGTAATTCGGCAATCCGTAAACTCAAATTTTGAATTACTCGCTGAAGAACTGAAGGTCAGTATCTCGTGACATTACTTTAGTAATGTCGGCTTCCAATGCCGCAATTGCATCTGATTTATCCACAAGGCATTTACACTTTACATACCACCACAAATAAAAGTTCAAAGCTGTGATATCACACGATCTTGGTGACCAATCCACTGTTCGAATCCACGAGACGAAAGATAAATTGCGACGCAATTAAATATGGGCCAATGATTTCTCCAGCCGGCCATAATGCAATGGCTGTTCTTGAATGGTTACGGATTGTTCTTCAGCCCAAGTACGGCAATTTCGCTAATTGATGCAGCCAGTAAGCCAAAAATGAATGGGCCTCACCGTAAGTTGGACTAAGCGCGCGATGATCTCTTTCCACAGAGTGACGATTTTAGTTCGACAATTTTACGATTTGTAAACGTTGTTGAGACGTACGTCTTTTCATAATGAAATTTAAATGAATACTGGAAAAAATTATGTATTTAGTTTGACTGTAGTCCCGCGTGATCTGTCAAAAACACTTTATTGCAAAAAGTACCTACCTGCTTGGCTAGTAGCTATGGATGAAGCTTTAACTCTCTTAAACAGGGGAGGAGTAAAGATGGTAGTATATGCCGATGACTTGGTTCTAATGGTCTCAGGACCCTTCCCATCAGTAATGGCTGAAATTTTGGAAGGTGTACTGGCTACACTCAGAAGTTGGGCTGCCAGTTGCGGTCTCAAAGTCAACTCTGACAAAACGAAGTTGATGCTATTCACCAGGAAATACAAGCCTTTTAAGCTTCCAAGACTAAACAACCAGTGTCTTACACTCGCATCTGAAGTCAGGTATCTTGGTGTAATACTTGACCCCAAGCTCCACTGGAAGCTGCACATAGAAAATCGAGTTAAGAAGGCCAGTATAGCCTTCTACGCCTGTAAATCTATGCTCGGCAAAAAATGGGGTCTCAAACCACGTGTCGTACTTGGGATGTACAACTTAGTGGTTCTGCAAATTTTAACATATGGTTGCCTAGTTTGGTGGGTAGCTATTCATAAGGGCTGCAACACCACTAAACTAGAGAGAGTGCAGGGAACTGCATGTGTGAGCATCACTGGTGCTTGTAGATCATGTCCCACTGCTGCGCTCAACGTTATTCTGCACTTACTTCCTGTGGATCTGCAGGTTAAATCCATTGCTGCTCTGGAGACAATTTCCAGCAGGACATAGCAGCATCTTGAAGCAGATCTCCCCTTCCTTCTCTTTTCTTCGCACTGGTCTCTCCATCCGGGACTTGAGGGGAGAATCGGCACGGATATAGATACCTCCGTCTTCACCGACGGATCCAAAATGGAATCTGGAGTGGGAGCGGGTTTTTTTAAAGCATTTTGGTCTCCTTTAAACTGCCGGTAACGAGCAGCGTTTTTCAAGCAGAGGTCTTCGCGATCCTGCAGGCATGCAAAATGCTTCGGGATCGCTGTTGGGAGGGAGACATTAATATTTTTTTCCGATAGTCAAGCTGCGATCAAGGCCCTGTCGTCGCCGTATTGCAGCTCTCTTCTGGGGGACTCCTGTAAGGAGGAACTCAAACATCTCGATCTAGCAGGAAACATCTCTCTCCCTTTTCTGGGTTCCTGGGCACAGGAATATAGAGAGAAATGAAATTGCCGATGAGCTTGCCAGGTAGAGGTCGACAGAACCGGTTCTAGCTGTCCGCTTTTCAGACATCGGTGTCCCCTTGGCCGTCGTTAAAGGGAAACTACACAATTTCTTTCTAAAAAAACCGCAAGCCAGATGGAGGTCTTTCACATCGTGCGCTATTTCGAAAACACTATGGCCTCAATATGATAGAAACAGAACGCTAAAGGTGATGGGAATCCCCCGCCATTCAATTTCCAAACTCATTACGGTGTTCACTGGTGACTGGGTGATCGGTACTCATGCGGAGAAGCTTGGAATTCCGTACAACCTGCAGAAAAAGAGACTGTTGAACACTTTCTCTGCAAATGTCCGGCTGTGGCGGACTACATCAACAGCACTGGATGGCTGTAGAAGGTTTTCTCTTCCAAAAAATTGTTAAGTGCTACTTGAAGTGTGGCACTCTGGCCATTTTACCTACCTACCTGCAATCTGATCACCCTTTACATATACCTTTATATGGTGTACACCTGTATATTGCAAAGTTTTTACTATATATTTCATTTTTTATTAAATTAAATATTTTTTTATTTTTTAATTTTTTTTATTTTTTAATATTTTTTATTTTTTAATTTTTTTTATTTTTTTTTATTAAATTGAAAAAACATTGTGTTCTTCTTTATAAAATTGTAATTTATTCTGAAACAAACACCATATAACTGAAAGTTTGCAATGTTAAAAAAATTCTACAAATTTTCATCGAAATAAAAAACTTTTTAAACAGAATTCTAGAAAATTTTCCCATATAAATATTGATGTGTTTGTGACTGGGTTTAAAATTTCATTGATTTTTAACAATTTTGTTTTTTTTTTTGCTGGCCCTCATATTACGACGTATTGCATAGTTTGGACTAATTATTTTTTATATAACTTTTAATTTTTTTTTAATAAATTTTTTTTTATTTTTTTTTATAATTTTTTTTTTTATTTTTTTTATTTTATTTATTTAATATTTTTTTTTTTTTTATTTAATTCTTTTATATTTTTTTTATTTAATTTTTTAATTTCATTTAATTTTTTAATTTAATTTTTTATTTTTTTATTTGTTTATTTAATTTTTTAAATTTCGTTTAATAAAAAATAGACGTTCTTCATCGAATTCAGAAGGTCTTCTGCTGCGGGACATGTCATCGATGTCAAAGTCCGTTTTAAAATAAAAGAAAATATAGAAATAAGAGAAAAAATGCTATGAACTTATTCCCCGACCCAATATAACCGGAGTTAAGTGCAAGTGGTTTCTTACAAAGAACAAAAAAACATAAAATAAAGATATTTAAAAAAATAAATATTTTTTTTCCAACTTCCACAACTGAAAAGTAATTTAATTCAGGTTAAAACTAATGACACTTATAGAAAATTTTCAACCAATACTTCAAACGAATGTTGTACATTTTTTGTTGTGGCTACTTGGCTTACTGTATCCACTGTGGCCATACCCTGCTGTCAAATCTGCTGCTTCTACATTATTAGCAGTTTCATTTGCAGCTGAAGGTCATAGTTGATCTGTAACTTTGTTTTAATGCAACCAACTGACATTTTTGATATGGCGTGCCACCTTAACGCTTGGAGCACTCTTATTTAAGCAAATAAAAAAAAATTTGGTTTTTACACACCCAGATACACCTCTACTTGGCCATATTTGCGACTAACTAGTGCAATTGTACTTTCCCTCGAACTAATATGATTTTGTCCATCAAATACCAATGCATGAACTACATAGAATGCTTGCTGGGTAATTTGTTTTTTTCATGTAACGTAACATCTTTGTTTGTTTGCAGGCTCACTTTTTTCCGCTGAGATATTTCCGTACATATCTACATAGATATCTATCATTTCAATCTGAACATTCTTCTATACTACCTTTTACACTTTTCAAGCGTACTGCGGGAGTGCTGATTGACATTTTCTAACGAAAAATGATGATCTTTTTATTTTCCTTTTTGCGGAATATCATTACGCAACTGCTATATGAAACCTCTAATTTTTGTTATAAGTAAAACGATGTCACATTTCACATTTCTAACTCTCCTAATCGCAGATTGTCGTATTTTATTTGAATCATAAGTCTTAAAAAATTGTGCACATTCCTTGTGGAATCAGTGGAATTTGTAATCGCTCGATCAGGGCGTGTGCGCAGCATGCGGGGTTTTTGTTTTTTATTTTTTTAATTTTTTTTTTTTTTAATTTTTTTTTATTATTATTATTTTTTTTTGTTTTTGTTTAATATTTCTTTTTTAATTTTTGTTTTTTTTTGTTTTTTGAAGCAGCCCATCCCAGGAGCTTCAGAATACCTACTTCAGTTTTCTCTATCTTACCATAAAATCATGCAAAAATGGGTGTGTAATTATGCGTATGCGTTGAATTGCCGCCTCATGTAGTCTTATGAAAATTATGTTGGCAGCTTATCACAATAATGTTTGTGTTTTTTCTGGTAAGTTAAGAAGAAATACAGCAAAAATTATTTAATGTTTCACCTAAATTGTGAAGGAGCTCTGGTTCGCCTCAACAGCATAACAGACCACAAAAGTTAAAATCAGTATTATGGTACATATTTTCAAATGGTATTTAAGTGGTCAGAGGGCAGACAAGAGCAATAATGAGCCGTTGATTCTCAATAAAACATACACACATACTCGTATATTAAAAGGATAATAAAAACAAAAATCTTCAAACGTATCCGTATTTGCTAAAAAGTTCAATCAAAAGTCAATGCTGTTTAGTAGGTTAGGTTAAGTTGACCTGGCTGGTTGAAAGCCATCACATAGACCTATTGGTCCTTAGCGTCACCAGATGGAGCTAGACCTTTAGGTTTCTTTGTAGTAGACATATTATAATACGTCTGCGTCTTTTGCGAATCTAAGTAAACTCTGAAGCTCTAACCCCGAGAGGCATTCTAACTTCTCATATTGTAAAGCTCCTAAGCATTTTAATCTGTTTTTATCTGACCCAAGGCAAGAACATAGAAGGTGTTCTAGTGTTTCCCCCTTTCTTCCAGTTCATTGCAAAATCTGCAGCTATCGTTGTTTGCAATTCCCATCTTGTATGCGTGTGCCGCTAACAAATTGTGGCTTGTCAATACACCTGCGATAGTTCGACTATTCTATCTTTCTAGCAGGGCTAGTATGAATCTGACGCATTTATCTGCATTCTGTGTACACATGATTTTCGCGGTTTTGCACACACAATTTCGTTTCCTGCAATGCCCTTATGTCCGGGTACCCAATAGATATGCAACCGTCTTTCTGCGACTAGCCTCTCTATGGCTTGCCTGCTTCTAAGATCATTTTTAGATGAAATTTCATATGAGTTTATTGCTTTTATCGCCGCTTGGTGGCTGTCAACGTATAGGTATATTTATTTTGGCGTCACTTGATGTCTTTGCGAATGCTATTTCCGCAGCCTTTCCTACCGTAAAAGACTTCTGCTTGAAAGATACAGCAGTGGTCAGAGAGCTGTCTTAAATAGCTGTCTGATGCCTAGCTTTGCGCAATAGATCCCTGCCCCTACTCCGTCTAACATTTTCGAGCCATCGGTAAATATAAATATGAAGAGTATTTGGGTTATGTTTCATTCCTCTTTTCCATCCCTCTTCTTCTATTGTTGTTCGGAATTTCTTCACCCAATTGCATTTCGGAGTCATATGGTCCGTCTGGACCCTGTAACTCATTCTTATTGAGCTATGTCCGCATGTTTTACAGGTAAATTCGCCTGTTGCGCTCAGTCTTACGGCGGACTTAGCTGCTAGACATTGCGCCACAATATCAATCGATGACAAGTTGAGTATTCTTTCAAGCGCTGCCGTTGGAGTAGTTCTCAATGCACCTGTTGTGCAGAGTGCACCAAGACGTTGACTACTTTCCATAGGTTTTTTATACGTCGGTTTTCTTAGCACAGTCCACCACACCATGGCACCAATACATTATAGCCGGAGATAGACCCCATGTAACTCCCAGCATCTTTTTACAAGCGTATAGTGCGTTGTTTGCCTTTTTCTTCGTCTCTAATATATTGTACTTCCATCATAGTTTACTATCCAGAATTACTCCGAGGCACTTTGTGTGGTTTTTAAGAGTTAGTTTCACGTCGTTTAGCTTCGGGGGCCGCCAATAGGCGATCTTGTACCTTCTAGTAAAAAGCATCATATCCGTTGCTTGGTAAGAAATTGAAAATGCCGCAAATCTCTATCTATTTGCCAAGAATACCGGGTTTTGCATCCCTAACACACACAATTTTTTAGTTCAGCTAACATTTTAATTGATATTTTTCAAACACAGTAGCGACTTTTTCAAATCAATTTTCGAGTATTTTGTAAAAAACCAAACCTAACGAATCGATTGCGTTAATTTATATTCCTTTCAGTAGTCACTGGAAATTCGATGGCTTGTTTTTCCTACAACTTTTCTATTGCCTCAAGTGAATTCTAACTTTTCCTGCATCGATCGAGTA
This sequence comes from Anastrepha obliqua, assembly GCF_027943255.1. NCBI lineage: Eukaryota > Metazoa > Arthropoda > Insecta > Diptera > Tephritidae > Anastrepha > Anastrepha obliqua. The sequence continues at coordinate 8,604,534 of NC_072894.1, forward strand.
GGCTTGTGTTGCACATAAACATAAATATAAGCCACCAATACTTATGCACTTTCATGGAATTCTTGTCATGCGTCATTGCGGTCGGCCAACGCCCGGGAAATATTCGATTTCTTCAAATCGACAGTGTATTGAAATACAATTCATTGAAATTTAAACTTTGCTTGACTGGAATTGTAGAATACGTTTATATGTATGTATGTACGAGTACTTCTATGTATTTGTATGGCATGCAATGCGTTGCAGTTGGTGCTGGGTATTGAATTGCTGGCACTTTGATGTGAATATGACTAAAAAAATATATGAAAACTGCAACTGTTTTGAAGGTTTGTGATTTTATTGTTTATCTCATTGTTTTTTTTTTAATTTAAAGATTGGAAAAGTAATGAATTACAATCGCATTTTACATTTCTTAAAGTTAGTGTCTAGTATCGTTTTTTTTTTAATTTTTTTGTGCGTCTCGTTTGCTTGCGTGGAATAGAAATGGCTTGCGAGTAAAATGCAATCGCGAACGTCGGTTCTTTAAACAGTTGTGAAAAATAATATCTAGTAACAAAATTAGAAAAAAAAAAAATAAAAATTTGTTCAACCAGCCGTTAATTTATTACTTTAATTTCCGAAACAGCTGCCAAGGTTAAGCAACGCAACCCTATAAAGCAGCGTTGGATAGTCTTGCAGAAGCAAATTATTAATTTTCAAGCGCAAAACAAACGACAACATTGGGGAAAATCGCTGAGCAATGGTCTATAATATCGTCAGTAACTTAGGATAATCTTGAAATTCTTTCAATTTTAGTTATTTCGGAAAAATATAAAGTTAAATAATTTCGATAAATAAAAGCGTTCTTTATTGATATCGCCTCAACAAATTTTACATCATTTTAAATCATCATTTAAATGCAAAGAGCAAATCAGCTAACCGTTTTTAATGTTGACTGGAAGAGTTTCACAGGGTTTGAATGAAATGAAAATTTGTTTAATGGCATGGCAAAGTGAGCGGTGAACTTAAAGGTTGATTGAGTTGTGTTCCTGTTTTATATATATTTTTATTTATCTCTCGGTTAAATATTTGCTATGATGTGCTTTATAAAAGTTTTTTTATACCACAATTTTGCTAGAGAGTGGAGAGCATAACTGAGTGCAAGACGACTTTTTTTAAATATAAATTTTTTTTTATTTATTTATCATATTTTTTGTTTTTTTTTTTGTTCTTAAATATTGTTCATCCTTTTACAGAAACCCATAGAAAACAAACATTTAAATGTTATACGAAAATTAAAAAAAAATTCAACAAATTTCATATAAATTTTTATCTTTCTAATCTGAATCTTTAGAGCATTTTCAGATACGTAAGAACATGGCCCATGAAATTTTACTAAAATAAGTGCAAGTTTTAAGTGACTAAAAATGACTTGGATTTAATTTTTTTTTATGACTTTTTGCACTAGGGAGAAGAAAATGCGCAGGACCGTTTGCAGGAAAACAAAAATTAAAAAAAAATATTTCCAGTTTTTATAAATTGCGCTTGTTACATAAAAAAACCGCACGGGTAAGGATAAGGGAGGCTACCATTTTTTTTTAATAACTGTTCTTGCAGCCATTTCTTAGAGTATACAAAATTATATATTATACAGAAATTCAAAAGGCCACATATTCAAAATGTTGATGCAAATTCAGATTAAAATGTTTAAAAATTAGACAAAAGTTATTTGAATTTTTCTAAATTTTTTATCAAGTTTCAAAGTTCGTTTTATATCGTTTTTACATCATTTTTTCGGAATCGACGCGTTTTTTTAGCCACTTAAAACTGATTTTCAATATTCAATGGGCTATAACTCTGCATACTCGAAATTTTGACTAAAAATTCAGACACAAAATTTCAAAAATTAGACAAAATTTATTCAATTTTTTACAAAGTTTGAAAAATATTTATTTATGGTATTCTCATTAAAAAAACTTTGAAAATCAACGCGATTTTTTAGCCACTTAAAACTGGCTGTTTATTATATAAAAATTCTATGGGCGCTAAAGCTGCATGTTAAAGATGTTTAGATAAAAAAATTCGAAATTTGGATGAAAATTTTTGAAACTTTCTAAATTTTGTATAAAGTTTGAAAGACTGATTTATGTGATTTTTTATCAAATTTTTTTTCCAGAATCAGCGCTATTCATTAACCTTTTAAAAATTGAGAAAAAATATTTCAAAAATTAGACACCTAAAACTTAAAACGGGCTTTTCATCATATAAAAATTACTGCATACTCGAGGTTTTTACTAAAAATTCAGATACAAAATTTCAAAAATTAGACAAAGTTTGTTACATTTTTTATAAGGTTTGAAGGTTTTTTATGTTATTCTCATTAAAAAAAATACCAAAATCAGCTCTTGTTTTTACCCACTTAAAACTGTCCTTTTATCATATCAAATTCATTAGGTTAAAAATCTGCTTATTCAAATCTTTTCTGAAAATTTAGGTTAAAAAATTCTAAACTTAGATATAAAATTTGAAACTTTCTAAATTTTATATAAAGTTAGAAAGTTTGATTTATATCATTTTTTCATCAAATTTTTTTTCCAGCATTAGCGCGATTTTTTAGCCCCTTAAGGCTTTTTGTCATATCAAAATCCAATGGGGTAAAAATTAAAAATTAATCAATTAATTAAAAATTTTACTGAAAATTTTAGTAATGAACAATATTAAAAAAAAGAAAAATAATAGCAAATAAATATCATCCCGCAAAACATTCTAAAAAAAGGGAAAAATCATCGGGCTTGCAGTTCGTTGCATATTTTTATTATTTCCTCCCCCACTCCATATAATCGGCCCTATTAAATACAACCTATCATGATAGTGTACATACGTCACACCCTCACAAACACCTACCGAATAGAGTTAGGTAAAAAATAAATTATTCCCATTTCCCATTTGTTCATTCTGTTAATTCTCGACCATAACCTACAAATCACATTTACGCTACCCCAGCCGTGAAGTTACTTGCTTTTCATGCAACTACCTTTTCACCATTTGAATACCTTTTTTCGTAAAATATTCATATGGAAAATTTCATAGTAGCGTAAAATAGAAATTTACTAAGCTGGACTTCTTTTAGGCTACTTAATTTGTCATTTATTTGAAAAAAAAAAAATGTCTAGGCAGCTGTAAAACCCTAACAAAATATTTACTAAACTGCCTAAAACTCAACTCCCCACCCTCACTTCTTTGCATTCTACTCAACTGACTGACTGACTGAAGTCATAAAGGTTCTTTTTCCATTTGAGTGGGTTTCTGTTTCTTGATTTTAAATGTCGGCGATCAATTACAAATTTGTATAATTCATTTACTTCGCGCTTCACGCACAATAACAAAACACAAAAAATTCAAATTGCCTTAAAAATTTGATAAGCGCATATCAAATGGATAGTTTGTTTTGTTTTTCTTACCTCTTCTTATTTGTATACCTTCGTTTTTATTAGATGTACACGCGTGGTTGCACGCAAGGCTCTAATACATATGCACTCGTATATGAGTATGGAAATATGTGTGCATACCCTTTGGTATGCCTTTTTCACTGTCTGGCTGTCTGTCTGCGTGCCTGTATTGCTGGTTTCTGCTTGTCACCCATAAATCATTGTTAGCCTGCATTAAAACTACCCATCCTACCTCGATGTCACTTGGCTTTTTCCTTAGCGTGCGCATTCCTTTTTAAAGTTATTTTATTTTTATTTCGTTTTTTTTTTGGATTTATTATGCCTACGTCGGCATTTAATTGTTTTGCATACAACAACTGTCAAACAATGCATTTTTCATGAATTTTTATTGTAGGTGGATTTTCGTTTTGAAATTTGTTTATGAGAATTCTTCTTAACTGCTTTATTGAGGCTTAAAGTTAATCTGAGCGTAGATGCTACCCCATTGGCCTCTCGTGCAATTGCGTTATGGATTTTTTGTTATTTTGATTTGTAACTATGCGTGAAAAATGCAAGGAACTGTCAGTGAGGGTTTTGAGAAACAATAGTTGAGATTTACATACGCACAATTTATTACGCTTGTAGGGCCTGTATTGAAATGCACAGCCAAAGCAACGAAGAAGATTGACCTTCCCAGATGCATTGTTTTTGATAAAAGCGTAATCTTTTACTCACATGAGGGGTATTTCGCTGGAGCATGGAGCGAAAAGGTTTTTTCTGACAGCGGGCGCCCTGGACAGGCAATGGCAAGCCTCCGAGTGTACTTCTGTCGCGAAAAAGGTTTTCATAAAAAATCAGCTGCGTTCAGAGGTGGCAGAAAACTGTAGCTAACTTTATTACAACAAAATAAAAAAAAATATAGAACAGTTGAAGATAATCAATTGGTTTGGTAATCAAAAGTTTATAATAGAAAAATAGAGAGTTTACAATGAAATGAAAACAAAATAAATTGTAACAAAATGCTAAAATTAAGTGAAATTTGTTACCCTTAATGGGGGAAAGAAATATAATAAAATAAAAACTAAGCAAAAAACAAATAAAGTAAAAAATATACATAGACTAAATAAAACAAATAAAAAAAATTTACAAAAAAAAAAAATAGTATTGGGAGGTTGAATTAGTTTTAAAGGTTTTTTTCGAAGATTTGGGGCTTTATTGTGAAAAAACGGTACAAAATATTTTATTCGAAGTATTGGCCATCGCTAGCTACAACTTTCGCCCATCTTTCGGGCAATTTCCGGATGCCGTTTCTCCAAAATTCTGGCCGCTGCTTGGCTATCCATGACTCAACCCATATTTTGGTAGCCTCGTACGAGGAGAACCGCTGGTCCGCCAAATCGAGACTCATATGCCGGAACAAATGATAATCGGAGGGAGTTATGTCTGGACTATACGGCGGGTGGGGTAACACTTCCCTGCCAAGCGTTCCAAGGTATTTTTTGACAGGTTGAGCAACATGCGGCCGAGCGTTGTCATGTTATAAAATAACCTTGTCGTGCCTTTTTACCGTTTCCGGCCGTTTTTCTTTCAATGCCCGGCTTAAACGCATCAATTGCAGTCGGTAACGATCCCCGTGATTGTTTCGCCCGGTTGGAGCAGCTCAAAATATACGACGCCGACCTGATCCCACCAAATGCAGAGCATGATTTTCTTGCCGTGAATATTCTGCTTGACCGTCGACGTTGCGGTTTTTTGCGTTTTGGGTTATCGTAGTGGATCCATTTTTCGTCGCCAGTCACCACCCGATGCAAAAAACCCTTCCGATTTTGTCGCTCGATCAGCAATTCGCACGTAAAAAATCGCCGTTCGACGTCGCGCAGCTTCAACTCGTACGGGACCCAATGTCCTTGCTTTTGGATCATTCCCATCGCTTTTAGACGCTTGCAAACGGTTGATTTATCAACGCCCAATGATTCAGCAAGCTCTTCTTGGGTTTGGCACGAGTCCTCGTTTACCAATTCCCCCAATTCCGCGTCCTCGAACTTTTTGGGCTGGCCAAGACGCTCCTTGTCTTCGGTGTGAAAATCACCACTTTTGAATCGTCGAAACCAGTACTCACATGTTGAAATCGACGGAGTATGGTCTGGGTAGGCCTCCTGCAGCAATTCACGGGCTTGGGCTGTATTTTTTTTCAAATTGAAGCAGAAAAGCAAAGCTTCCCGCAAATTGCGTTTCGACGGCACGAAAGTTGACATACTCGGAGCACGAAAACACTGCGTTGTTTATACTTCAGCGAAATGACAGATACTGATAAACAAAGGCTAGGGATGAGGCTTTGTCATGAATATATATTCAGTATTGCCAACGCGATAAAGTGATAAATAGCGCCATCTGTGTGTCACCTTTAAAACTAATTCAACCTCCTAATAAAAAATTAAACGAATAGCAAACAAAAAATTTACCAAATAAAATTTAATTAACAAGAAACAAAATAAATTATAAAAAATAAAAAAATTACAAAAAAAAAAAAATAAATAAAAAAATAACCAAAAATAAAATAAACAAAAAAATTTGAACTAACAAAAAAAAATTTAAATTTAAAAAAATTTAATAAAATAAAAATAGACAAAACAATAAATAAAAAATTAAATTAAAAAAAAAGAATAATAAACAAATAGACAAAATAAAATAAAAAAATAAAAATAGAATAAAATTAATGAACAAAAAGCTACATAAAATCAAATCAATTTGAATCGAATAAAATAAAATTGAATTAAACTACAGTGCACTCGCGATAACTCGAACTAATTAAAACAGGCGCTGTTCGATTTATCGAATTTGTTCGACTTATCAATTGAGTGTGCTATGTTAAAAAAACAGTCATCGATATCGATTTTTCGATCGATTGTTGAAAATGGAAGCCAGTAGAAAATTTCTGTAGTATAGTTTCGTTATACGAATTACATTTTGGTCCATTGGCTGGATCAATGGTGTCGCATTCGGCGGCATAAACATAGTTAAAATTAAACCATCCTCGGACTTTAATTCGATTTCGTTGGGATGTGATTGGGTATTATCAATTAGAAGAAGAGCCTTCTCAGGTAGTCCCCCATCTTTCAAATATTTTCTTACCTAAATATTAAAGTCATTTAACTTGGTTAAAAAAATTGGTTTAATGAATCTGGATTTTACCTGCGGCACGAACGAATTATGAAACCAGTCTTTGAAAATCGCCGAAGTCATCCAGGCTGATTTGGAGTTTTTGTACTCCACTGGACAGTTAAAATTTTTGAAAACACGAGGATTTCTTGCTTTGTCAATAACGAGAAGTTTAAGCTTATGGTTGCCGGTAGCGTTAGTGCAAGCCATAAATTGCCTTATCTTTCTTTTTTATAAGACTTATGGTGGACTTGGCTACCCCATATTCCTTCGCTAGAGAAGTAACACTACGTCCACGTTTAATTTTGTTAAGGACTTCAGCCCTCTCTTTTAATGTTAAACACTTCAACCTTTTACGATCCATTACTCACGTGCACTGATACACCACAAATGACAAATTTAAAGCAATTTGGTCAATGCAAGATGTTGTTCCCAGAAAACTAACGGGATATTAACGCCGAAATATTCATATGGACAATACACTAGTATACATATAATTTATATACATATACTATTACATATGTATCTATGTACAAAATGTACATGTTTGAAAAGAATGTGTGTACAAATAAATTTGTTTTTTTGTTCGAGTTATACGGCTTTTTTATTGTTCGAGTTACAAAGAAGTCAATAGGGGAAAAAATGTGTTCGAGTTAGCACGTCGTTCGACTTAGCGGCTATTCGAGTTACCGCGAGTGCACTGTACATAATTGAATAAAAATAATCTATAATAGGTATAAAAATAAGTCGGGTTTTCCTTCCTGACGCTATAACTCCAGAACGCACGAACCGATTTCCCCGGTTTTGCATTCGTTGGTCTCGAGCTCCGTGAGGTATAAAGCATGTACTCTGCTCAGTTAATTTGATGTGACATTTATTATGCACTCGTTCTTTCAAACGCTAACTTAAAACCGGTATTATGTTCACTGTGAAATTGTGAAATTGAAGTTAAAGTTATTCGTCTCCTAACAGTTCAATTGGAAACCATCAAATCAATCACGCGTATTGTGCAAATTTTTATTCAACTTCAACAACAGGCATTTGTCCAGTTCAACTGTGCAAATTATGTGGATCGTGCATTTGAGGTTGAATTCACCAGTCTGTGCATAGTCCAAAATGCCGAGAGGACGACGTGCGAACATCGAAGCAATGCAAGCTCATTGTTTGGGATGAGTGCACAACGGCACATAAGAAATCAATTGAAGCACTTAATTTCACACTGAAGAATCTTCGGCGAAATAACAATATCTTTGGCGGCTTGATGATATTGTTGGCAGGCGATTTCAGGCAGACGTTGCCAGTAATTCCCCGTGGAACGCCTGGAGATGAATTGAATGTTTGCCTGAAGGCATCACTTTTGTGGAATAATGTAAAAACATTATCGCTAACCACTAACATGAGAGTTCAACTTCAAAATGATCAAAGTGCTGCACAATTTTCCAAACAATTGTTAACTGTTGGAAATGGAAAAGTCCCAGTTGATGCAACAGCTGGATTTATTACTCATACCAACGGCTTTTGCCTTTTGCTTTTGTAGACTCTCAATTAGCTCTTATTGAAAATGTTTTCCCAATCATTAGTGAGAATTATCAAAATTAAGGGGTAACACCACTGTACACGCGTAAAATAAACACGATTTTTAAAGAATTTTTTTGTATAGAAGGAAAGGGGAAACAATCACTCTGATTTGGGAAGTTATTACTTATATACTAAAATACAAAACTACAAAGTTTGATCGAAAAATTTTACAAAATGGCGAGACATTTTTGTAATGTGGTTTCTCTTGAAGGAGCTCCGCGGCACGCAGCATAGAGGGTGCAAATTTTAATCTGGAACAAAGAAACATTTTTTTTCTTAATCTAGATAAGAATAGCTAGAGAAACACGTAGGGGATTTAAAAAATATTTATTTTTGTGGAATTAGCAAGCATTTGAAGGAAAAAACTCTATTTTGGACTAAAAAAACGGCACTTAAATAATTATAACAATCGTTTAAATTAATCTATCGAAAATCCCCTACGCTCTTCTCTTAAGAAGGTTATTATACAGACGTAGTGAAAAACCTGATTAAAAATATTTAAAATTGTTTGAGTTATGCTGCGTGCCAATTTCAGAAAACGTGTTTTGAGAAAAACGCGTTTAAAGTTTGGAAATTTGGAGAAGTCGTTAGGTAGCAGTCACTAACGCTTGGTTAAAAGCTTAAAATATTTATGAAATAGACTTCGGTAACGTATAAAACTTTTTGTTCTGTATTTTAAAGGGTTCAAAGAATTTTTTAAGCTTATAAAAAAAAAATCAATTTTTTGAAATTTCTATAGTGGTGTTACCCCTTAAGGTTAAGTCGACGAGCAAATCTCGTCGCAAAGAATAATGATGTACACGCACTGAATTTCACCATTCAATCAAAAATCGATGGCGATTTGGTGACATACATACAAATTCGTTGATTCCATAACAAACCCCGATGATGTAGTAAATTATCCAACGGAGTTTTTGAGCTTACCAGGATTTCCACCACATAACTTGCAACACAAAGTTGGTTCAGGGGAATAATCCACCGCGACTTTGCAACTTTACACGACTTGCGGTGAAAAGACTTATGCCGAATTTGATTGAGGCAACTATTATTAACGGAAAGTACGCAGGTGAAAATGTATGTATGTATTCCTCGAATACTTATGATTCCGACTGATCTTCCGTTTGACATCAAACGATTGCAATTTCCGGTTCGCTTTGCGTTCGCAATGACAATTAACAAGTCGCAAGGCCAATCGCTTAGTGTTTGCGGGATAAATATAGAATAGCATTGTTTTTCACATGGGCAGCTATATGTTGCGTGTTCACGATTTGGGAAACGTTTGTGTTAACGTCAGACCAAAGAACAAAAAATGTAGTTTACCAAAGAGCACTTCAATGAAACGGATAATTTGCGGACACGTATAACGCTTCGATTCAGTATTTACTTTAGATTCACTTTCATTTTTTACTTAGAGAAGTTCAACTAAATTACACTTCATTTTTGTACTAGAAATTAATTCATTACTGTTGTAAAAGGAAATACAATTTTTCCTTTTCAAATATAAAACAAAAAAAATAATTTTTCTTCATCTTTTAATACCCAAACGAAATGTTACAAAAAACGAAGCCATCTGGTGGCGAAACGGAGTTCGCCGGGTTTGCTAGTATCATAATTTATAAATAAAATAAAATAATGAGTTTGGGGGGAATAAATTATTATTTTTTCTATAGATGGCTGTAGTGATCAATACCTCGTAAAATATCAATCAAGCAATTTAAAGTTTATACTCCTGGACAAGGCAACATTTCACACTAAAAAAATTCTTTTTCTATGTTTTGTTTGTTGCATTCAGTTGTGAGTTACAGGGTGTTAACAATGGAAGTAAACAAAGGGAAAATTCGATACATTTTACAGTTTTTCTTTGAAAAAATGCGAAAATGCAAGCCAGGCCGCTGAAATTGTGAATGGTGTCGCTACTGCAACAGCGAATTACGTGCAATTTTGCGTTCGTCATTTCTGTTCAGGCTTTTTTGATGTTAAAGAAAATATTGATAATGTTGGAAATGTCCATAAATAACACAGAAATAATCGAAGCTGACCGGCATTTTAGTAGTCGTAGCATCGCCTGGGAGCTAAAGATCGACCATAAAACAGTTTCCAACCATTTGCGCAAAATTTTAATGCAAAAGTAATGAATTTCTTTGCCCCCAAAGAAAATGTCTTTTACTTAAAATATTTTCTAACCGTTACTCTCAGTCAACGCCAAATCGATTGCACTTAAGCGAAATAAAACAAAATATCAAAAAAGTCCAAATGAATGATGCTTCAAAGTTGTGCTCAACATACATACATACGTACATACATACACACATATACACATATTTAAAGGGTCTTTAAGCAGACGCGAGTTACATATGCACATAGACAGGTAAAGGAAAATGATAAGTTTGCAGAATTTATCAGTCAAATAAACCAAACAACAGGAAAGTAATATGATATCATTTCCGTTGATTTCCCAATATTTCATCGAACTCAAAAATAAGCATTTTTGATAAATAAGCATTTTAATAAATAAGCATTTTTGTTATTAAGCAATATAATACTAGCAAACCCGGCCCCCTTCGCTGGGCACACTAAAATAGAATAGATATGGTTTAGAACAGAAAATATATGGTTTTCATATTATTTATTTCTTTATTCTTTATTCAAGCGCTTTGGCATAAACAATATTTTTTGTTTTTCTATTTGTTTTTGAGTAAATATAAAATATAAATTGAAAATCAGGAAAAAAGAAGATTGTTTTTAAATTTCAAATCAACGCATATGAATAAACAATCGTCTTTTTTCCTGATCATCCATGAATTTTTCGTTTCAATTTATATGTTTTATTAAGCATTGGAGCTTTTTTAACCATTATCCATTTATATTTTTCAAAAAAAAAAACGAAAAAAATTGTTTTTTCCACGAACACATAATTTCATTCGGATTTCACATTAAATTCTCAAATTTCGTAAGAAATTATTCACTGTTCCAAAATCCACTCCAAAAAAATTCACAAAAAATTTGTACATGTTGCACTTACGTTTTTTCCTTATGGCATCCAAATCAGAAAGAAATATTGACACATTGTAACGCACACTGTCAATTTGACAGTTCAGTTCCGCCCCAAGCGTTAAAAAAGTAAGCGACATTATGGCTGGCTCAAAAGAACGCTATACCCGTTGCCACTGCTCCGAATTACAACCAAACTTTACGAAAGCCATTTTCAATACTTACTTAACAATGTGCATAAGTTTGGTTTAATTCGATGCAAAGACACGGCGGGTCCACGTTTTGGCATATATTTCGAGACCCTAGTCATCAATAGGTATGAAAATTACCCCGTATTAAAGCACTTATCAACAGCTTTCATTTGATACCCATATTGTACATACACAACCAAAGGTTACCCGGGTCCACGTTTTGACCTATATCTCGAGACCCCAGTCACGGAGCGGCATGAAAAATACTCTGAACTAAAGCATTCACCAACAGCTTCCATTTGATACCCATATTGTACATACACATCCGAAGGTTACCCGGGTCCACGTTTTGACCTATATCTCGAGACCTTATCTACCAATAGGTATCCAAACTATACGGAAACCATCTTCAATACCTACTTAACAATGTGTGTAAGTTTGGTTTAATTCGGTTCAAAGACACGGTGGATCCACGTTTTGGCATATATTTCGAGACCCTAGTCATCAACAGGTATGAAAATTACCCCGTATTAAAGCACTTATCAACAGCTTTCATTTGATATCCATATTGTACAAACACATTCTAGGGTCCACGTTTTGGTCTCTATCTCGAGACCCCAGTCACGAAGCGGCATGAAAAATACTCTGTACTAAAGCATTCACCAACAGCTTCCATTTGATACCCATATTGTACATACACATCCGAAGGTTACCCGGGTCCACGTTTTGACCTATATCTCGAGCCCTATCCACCAATATGTATCCAAACTATACGGAAACCATCTTCAATACCTTCTTAGCAATGTGTGTAAGTTTGGTTTAATTCGGTGCAGACACGGCCGGTTAGCGAACACACACAAAAAATTGACTTTATTTTATATATAAGATTTTTTTCAGTTTGTGTCCGAAAAATCCAAATATCTTACGCAACCCTATTTTTTTCCAAAATAAAATGTAATCCATGTTACTCTTGGATAATGTAGTTTTCGAATGGTGAAAGAATTTTTAAAATCGGTCCAGTAGTTTTTGAGCCTATTCGTTACAAACAAACAAACAATCAAACAAACAAACAAACAAACAAAGTTTTCCTCTTTATAATATTAGTATAGATGTTGAATAAGCAATTATGTATACAGTTGTAAGCTTTCGTTAAACCTAAAATTAATTAATAAAGTTAGTCTGTGACTGAAACCTTCTGGTCAAACAACTGTTTTGCATTTTTTAAAAACCCCTTTTCCTAAATCAATTATAAAATTCGCGCGCCTTTCTGATTTTACTATGTTTATTTCAACGGCTCTTAACAAGTTTATATGAAAAATTACAACATAGAAATGTCCACCATAAGCACGTCTACAGGTGAAATCGGTCAAATAGCCAATTCATGAATGTCTAGTTGTTGTAAATGCGAATGTCGAGGTAGCGATGTTGAGGGTTGTTCAGCAACACTTTTTGCTACAGCAGAGATATTCTCAACGGAACGTCCAGTTTCTGGTCGGTCTGTCCTCTTTCTTTCCACGACGGAACCAGTTGCTTGAAATTTTCTCACCCATCTTTGTCAACTCATTGGGACGATTATAACCACGAATTTTGCGAAACGATGTTCTTAACGACCGATCATTTTTATTTTTCATAAGTCTCAGTAATTTTAACGCGTTTTTCTGTGAATGGCGATGGACAAAATTGTACATCTGTCTACTTGAGGAATGTCGAAGATGGCATAAGGTACAAAAAGTGCCGTCAAGGAATTATTCTCAATTGACATCTAAGCGTCACTTTTGAAAGGCCCTTTATACTACATAAAGCAGCTGTGTGATTCGGACATACTGAATACCTGAATCAATCACTTTTGAAATGTGCACAATTTGCACATCCAAATATATTCTAGGCACAGCCATGTAGATATACAAACATGCATACATATATACATACATACATACTTACATACAGACAAATTGATACGACTGGTTTAGAAGAAATCACAAATTAATTCAAATTGAAGCTAGCAAACATTGGCATACCGCCTCAGTGCGATCGAAGGCCAAGTAGTTTAAAATCGGTGAATAATTGGTAAAAAAATCATGCATTTCATACTCTATGTTAATTCGGAAATTTGTGAATTCTTATGCCAGACACTTGCCGTCGTTTGTTAAGAAACGAATTAGAGGCCATTCATATTGTAAAATTCGTACGAGATTTATGGAATTTCAGTGGGGAATTCATTAACGCAATTGCATGCGGATATTAAAAACCAAACAATTTAATCATCTAATTAAATTTTACCTATGTAAATAATTATTATTTACACATTTTTTTCTAAACTAATTTCCACATTAATTAACTCCAGCATTCATTGTGTGGTAGATTTGATAGATGAGTTGTATAAAAAATTCGATTTAAGTGGCACAAAACTAATACGAGCGTTGTTTTATACATTGAGCACCGGGCAACAAGAACGTTTGGGTGTAAAAAAAGATTTGGCCATATTGGTATCTGAATGCACGACAGTTTTTTTATATGGAGAAAATGCGCAACACCGGCAGTGAAAAAAAAAAAATTAAAAAATCAACGAGAATTTCGAAATAAATAGCGTTGTTTTCGAGCTGCCTCAGACGACATAGATAACTTGATGCGAAACTCTCTAATTCTGTGAGAGAGCGCGCCCAGCAACAGAGCTCTTTCGAGAAAAAGAGTCTATCAACTAGTCATTTATACAGACGGAATGGGCGCATGTGGGAATGCTCACAATTCCTTGAAGAATATTTTGATAAACAACAAAGATAATTTTGATATTTTCACTCAAAAAGTGCCAGATGCAAAATATGAATTTAAAATTTGCTATTTTACAGGTACAATACATCCATACATACCCATGCATACAAATTGACATACAAAAAAAAAATGTGTCACACAGTCTATGCAACACCCAATTGATATTCGCCGCTGACCTAGCTCGATTTTTATACACAATTTGTATGTAGCCCCTTTATCTTTTCTTACATAGGAAATGTATGTATGTGCAGCGCTTTGTTCTCAACAGTAAAGAAGCATTGGAATTTCACAATCCCTCAATCGCACGCAATCAATTCGATTCTTGCTTTCCGTTGCCCCGTTTCGCATTTAGTCTGGCGCTTCGAACCTTTGCCCTTTCAATAACAAATATTTGATCATTCATTCAATTATGCCTAGAATTTTATTACACTTCATTGCAGCTTTACTGATTATGACTGAGCAACTGATTTTTTTTTCCTTTTACTACGATTTCGTTGTGGATTGCTTCGGTTTAGGGATGTTGTTCTCCAGTTGCAAGACAAGAAGGTAAAAAATTATGAAAAAAAAAACACAAAGACGCGACACGAAGAAGTGATGGAAAGTGATGTAATATTTAGAGATATGTACGAAGAAATTAACAGTTAGTTGCGCGATTTTTTAGGATTCAGGCCGCCACACCTCAGCGAAAAAAATTGTCAAAAATCAGCAGTATTTTGTAGTCACTTAAAAATTGCCCTTTTTTGTACCGAAATTCATTGGGATATAAAACTGCATAACCAGAAAAATTCGAAAAATTATGGTGAAAAAGTGTAAGGTTTTAAAGGAATTTTTAAACTGTTTTTACAAAGTTCGAAACTTTGCTTATATGGTATGTTTTTTATTGTAGTATGAACTATATTTTTATAACAAAAAAGTGGTGTGTTTATAATTTTGCAACCGGGTGCATATGAGAAGAAATGGCAGAGGTACGATTAATAATGGCTAGAGCAAGTACTTAGCCCTGCCATAAGTTCTGTTACAAGTTAAGTCCGTTACGGATATGAAACTCTAATACTTTTTTCAGGAAGTTAATTTTATTTAACAATGCAAATATTAAACAAAAAAATTAAAATTTTAATTTAAAATGGTCACCATTTGCTTTTACACATGCCTTCAAGCGATTAGGCCATTCAACTATTGCAGCACGCACCAAAGATTGTTGGAGACTCTCCACATTTCTGTGAGGTCTTCGACAAGCCATGTTCTTCAATTCCGCCTACAAACTGTAGTCCAATGGATTCAGATCTGGACTTCCAGACAGCCTATCTTCTGCTGCTATGAACCCCGGAATATTGTCTTTTAGCCACTGCTGGATGATTTTTGCCTTACGGGCTGGAGCGGAATGTTGCTGAAAAATTCAACGCTTTCCATTGCAGAGAGTAACACGCCTTCTAAAACATCCTCCTGGTACACTTTTGTCCCGGTCTTAACCCCTCCAACAGGAAGCAATAAAAGCAATGTGCAGACTGCATAAATATGGTTTCTGGCACGAAGACAGAACTTCGGGACACAGAGAAATCTTTAAGGTGCAATCTAAACAATATGCACTATTTTTGGCACCTAAAGACGACCTGGTACCCATAGTTTCATTTGGAAGAAATTTGATGTCAGATTTCCCCTGCGTGAGCAATGGAGCAATCCAGAATGCATTGAGGCAGCTTGACGAATATTTTTTTACCGGTGAGTCCAAAAATGAAATAGGGTCTGGAGCCGGATGGTACTTAAACGATAGTAATAAATATCACTATGCTATGGAGGAAATTTTATCTGTTTTCCAAACGAAATTTTTTGCCATCCTGAAAGTATCCGAATAGATAATCGAGAGGAGATGGAACGGGAAACAGATTGGAGTTTTCAGTGACAGCCAGACTGCACTGAAGGCCCTGGAGAATGCGAAGCAAACCTCAAAAATTGTTCAAGAATGTAAGACGAATCTTAATTCTGTTGTACTTATATGGACTCCAGGACACTGTGGTGTTCAAGGGAATGAAATTGCCGATAAACTGGTCAACTGTGGATCGATGCGGTTACCCCTTCTTCTTCTTCTTAATTGGCGCGATAACCGCTTACGCGATTTTGGCCGGGATTAACAAAGCGCGCCAGTCGTTTCTTTCTCGTGCTAACGCTCCGGCTTTGAAAGTATTCGATGCGGTACCAGCTGGTGGTAGCAGAGGAAGAGGAAGGCCTCCTCTGCGTTGGAAAGATCAGGTGGAGAAGGACTTGGCTTCACTTGGTGTGTCCAATGCGGTTACCCCTACAGAGCCAATAATCGGAATCAGTTCTGCAGGAATCATGAAGTGGATCAAGACGTTCGGTTGATGTTAGGTATTATTATAGGACACAATCCATGGGGTTAACATATGACTACCATTGGAATTATTGTGGGCCCAATGTGCCTGTCTTGCTTGGAGGAGGCGGATAGCACTGAGCACTTTCTCTGTGAGTGTGCTGCCTTTGCCAGAGCACGGCTACTTGTTTTGGATTCCGGTGTCGTGAGAATTAGTAATATTCGTTCTCTAAAACTGGAGGATATTTACAGATTTACCAAAGAATCTGGAAAATTTTCACAGCACTAGCTACCTCTGTCTCTGTCTCTATTCTTTGCTATCTCTTTCGCTGATACTTTTCTCCTTTTCCCCTTGACTATTTACCCTCTTTCCAGAGCTCTAAAGACAATGGGCTTTTTAGCCTAAGTGGTTTAGGAGCCATCAAATTTCTTGGTGCTCCTTGGCTCGACCAATTCAAATTTCATTTTTCATTTCAACCCCTTTTTCGCAGATGTAAAGCCTTTTCAAGACACTCCACACCAAATCATTACGAAGGCTAAATGGTTGCCACGCTGAACCCTTAGAACAAAATTTTTTGCGTATTTATAAGTTTTAGCATAGATTTTGTCGTTTTGTTTACTAAAAAGTTCCTCAACAGTGAAGATTTGCTCATCTGTGAAAATAATACTTTCATGATCGTTGACCACGTGCCACCAAAGAAGCTGCTTGCATTTGTCGAGTTTTATTTTCTTCAAGTGCGTTGTCAAATGAAGAGATCATCTCTAATAAGTATTTACATGGATCTGGTCGATACACTCATTTCGCTGGACATGATTTTCTGCTGTCTAAGAGAATTTCTGCGAGTTCTTTCTCAAGCGGATCTTATGGCTGCACTGGTTCGAACCACTCGAGAACGACAACTTATTTTTCTTTCTGTCACTTCAGATGTTTGGGAATGGTGCGGTAAACAAAAAATTCTCGAAATATTCAGTTTTTTCAGCAATTCGTAAATCTCAACAGCACTTTTACCACACTTCAGTAATGCAATGACTTGTTCTCGCCGTACGCAGTGTAAAAATTGTCACAGAATTTATGACAAGACTAAGTATAGTATCGCTTAACTGCTTTTCAGCTTATGACCTACACTTACTTCAGGAAATTATGACGCTGTGGTCATGTTCTCCAAAATATACCCAAATTGTCCAGTCCGTTAGGTATTCTAACTGTAGTAATATCTACTGAGGAAACACTAAACTTTGTCTAATGTTTTTTGCAATTGGCCTAAGATCGCGCACGATGAAGAAAATGGCGGCCGATTGATTTACTGCTTTCAACAACATTTGATTAGCTACATAGTTTAAGATTTTGATTAAGAAGAAAAAGTGAATGTTCGTGTGATAGATTTATTTCATTTTCCCCATCACTAAACTTCTTCCATCAATTTAACTTTTCTCTGACTTACCACTCGGCATTTATGCTATATTTTCTGCTTTCCATTTTCATATCTTAGTTCTCCAAGCAACTCTACTGTCAATAAAAGTGATTTTATCAATTCGCTTTCAATTGAATTTGTAATAAAATTTCAATTAAATTAAATTTATTGCCTTTTACTACTCGTAGCAGCTTTATTTCAATTTAGCGATTTCCTAGTTTCAGGCTGACTGTGTTTTATTATGCAACACATTAGCCAGCTGCCAATACGCGCGGCGTGTTTATATATACATACATAAATGTGTGCATATATACATGTATATGTATGTATTTCCTACTGCCTCAAGACGGTTTCTCTCCCAGCGCATGCGCGCGCATCTTCATTACAGTCAACATTTACGTGGTGTACGTGCGTTTACGCGCCATGCCGGCTGTGGCCGCCTGTTTTGAGTTGTCCGAAATGCGTGCGTGTGAGGTGTTGAAAAGGTGATCGTATCGGCGCACACGATCGGTGCTACTTGCTTTCTTTACTTCTGTATATAAACTTGCGGTGATTTTCTTATTTTATGGTTCTGTATTTTCTTGAAAAAGTTATAAATGAGATTGCATGAAAGAAAATGTGTTGGGAAATTGTTGTATGCATTTGCTAGCGCTGTTTCTTCCTAGTATTACACACTGCCTCAGATATTTATTTATCCACTTTTTATCACTCCGGGTTGAAATTGAAATATAAAAGTTTGGCTTTCTGTTGCACTTTATCTATTTTAATGTGTTTTAATATAGTTTAAATGGAAAACATTTATTGTACTGTTTACAACTCGTCTAACTTTCTGTAATGAGTTACTAAAGTTTCATTTCTTGTTTTTTCGTTACAGGTAAGTGCCGTGCACTGGCAACAATCACATTTTGTTCAATGTTTACATTCGCTGGCAACTTTCATTTTTATGGTAATTACAAAATTTATGCACAGACCTTCTTACCTACCTCTACTTGTCTAACTCAAGAGTCATATAATTTGCTCTTTGAATTGAATTTTTTTGTACGGCAAGTTTTTTTCAATTAAAAGTACCGCTTTACGTTAATAATCTGAGTGAACTGGCTCATATAATCATAAAGAGCTGCGTCATAATATTTATTGAAACATTTCCAGTGATAAATTTGATTTCTATCAAATATGGCAGCTATTTTTTCAATTTCCAAGCAAAGGGTAGCTGTCACAAATAGGCTAAGATGGCGGCGAAGAACCTGACGTCCAAGTGGCAACTAAGTGTCGTAGTCTGAGGATGCCTGTGGTAGCACGAGAATACTGTGAAACTTAAGGAAGCTATGCTTGGCCGAATTCTGCATAAAAACATATAAAAAAGTTTCGTGCATTCGTCATATAGAGAAAATGCGCAACACCGTCAAGGAAAAAAAGTATAAAAACTACGAGAATTTCGAGCCACTTCAAAGTTGCACTTCATTCTGTAAGATGGCGCAAAATTAATCATCAATTTTGTTTTTGAACGACGTTTTTACGAAATAAAAGAAATTATTTGAAGTAGTGGAAATCTTTACCTTGAGTTTACGAGCGCCATTGCTTATATGAACGACGCCGATAAAAATTCGGTATAAAAAGTGAAATGGGGTGAATGTTTAAAAATTTAGCAGAAAATTTTAAACTTGGCTTTATGCAATGAAATGAATTTTTATAAAAACATATTCAAATTAATTTGCAAAAACAACTGTTATCAAAACCTATAAACATCTGATGTCCTCATCATTATGCCACTCACTTTATTGCTGAAACCTTATCACAAAAAATGCGGCACTAACTACCATTCGTAAGTGCATTTGTTCGAATCTGTGTGCATGAAACATCGAAATAATTTTTTTCTAATAGCGATCGGCCCTTGACAGACAATGGCAAACCTCCGAGTGTATTTCTGCCACGAAAAGGCTCCTCATAAAAATATCTGCCGTTTGGAGTCGGCTTGAAACTGTAGGTCCCTCCATTTGTGGAACAACATCAAGACGCACGCCATAATTAGGAGGAGGAGCTCAACCAAACAGCTAACAGAATTTTATGCGCTAATTATTAATTAATTCATTTATTTTTAACCGCAATCTGATGCAAACAGATGCTGCTGTTTTTTGCTTCTTCTTCCGTCGTTCAACCAGTGATCGAAGTATTTTTGATATTGCCGTACATTTTTCTGAAAAATTGTTAATGTGTAGACTTGAATATAGGAAAGGAATCAGTAACGTAGGAAGATGAAAAACTTGTGAAAAAAAAATGATTTTCAAATTTATAATTTACATTTCTATGCTATTTAAAAAAACAAAAAAATTTTGTTTACTAAATGTTTTTACTATTTAAATTTTTTTTTATTGTTTTTTATTGTTTATATTGTAATTAAACATTTTTATAAATTTTTAATATTTTTACGTTTCAATTTTTTTATTGTATTTAAATTTTTTAACTTTTTGTAATTTTAGTTTGTTTTTTATAAGTTTATGTAATTAGAGTTTTTTTTTTTAATTTGTGTTTCTTTTAATTTAAATTTTTTTATAAGCTTGTAATTTTAATTTGTTTTTTATACTTTTTTGTGATTTAGAATTATTTTTTATTTTTATTTTGTTTTTATTTTTATTTTTTTATTTTAAAATTTGTTTTTTTTTTGTTAAAATTTTGTTTTTGTAATTTTAATTTGTTTTATAATTGTTTGCAATTTAGAATTTTTTTTATTTTTAATTATTAGTTTTTGTATAATATATATTTTTATAATTTTTTATAAGTTTTTGTAAGCTTGTAATTTTAATTTGTTTGTTATAATTTTTTGGTATGTAGAATTTTTTTAAATTTTTATTTTGCTTTTATTTTTGGTTTTTTATTTTAAAATTTGTTTTTTTTTTGGAAAATTTTGTTTTTGTAATTTTAATTTGTTTTTTTATAATTTATAGAATTTAAAATTTCTTTTATTTTTAATTTTTTTTTTTTTTTACTTTTTAACTTTATTTTCACTTTGTAATTGTTTTAATTTTAATGTTTTTTAATAATTTTTTTATAGGTTTTTGTAATTTAATTTCTTTTATAATTTTTTGCAAATTAGGATTTTTTTGTTTTTAATTATTATTATTTTTTTTTTTTATAATATTCTATTTAAGTTTTTGTAATTTTAAGTTTGTTGGTAAGTAGAATTTTTTTTTGTAATTTTTCTATTTTTTTTAGCAATTTTGTTTAGGAATTGTTTGTTTTTAATCTTTTGAGATTTGCTTGTCCTTTTCCGTAGACGCTTCTTTCTCAGTAAATAAGCGCAAGAGAATCGTTCATTTGTAGTATTGAATATAATAAGTAGTATAGTGAATTGAAAACATGTTGAAAACAATATAATTTTGAGATTTATTCTATGCTAAAAATTTGGTACAGAGTTTTTTAAACTGAAATATCTTCGGTATTTCTTTAAACTAAATTTTTTTTAATATATTTAAAATATTTGGATATTTCAAAATATGCTTGTTCAAAACATTTTATTTAGTAAATATTTTAATTTTTTTAGTTTTTTTGTTTTTTTGTAATTTTTTTTAAGTTTTTTTTATTTACTTTTCAATTTTTGTGTTTTATTTATAATTTTTTTATTAAGCATTTTTTTACTTAAAAATTGTTTTATAAGTTTTTATAATTATAATTTTTTTTTTTAATTTTTTATATCATAGAATTTTTTTTAACTTTTATAATTTTGTTTTTAATTTTACTCTTAATTAGTTTTAATTTAATTACTAAATATTTTTATTTTTTAATTTCGTTTTTTGTTTTTAATATTAAAGTCTTGTTTATAACTAAAGTTTTAAAACTTTTTTTTTTAATTTTCTGTTTTGTTTATTTTTAACTAAATTTTTTACATATTTTTTTAATTTGGTTTTAGTAATTTAAAATGTTTTTTTTTAATTGAATTTTTTTTTTTGTTTTTTTATTTTATTTTAATTTTTTTAGTTTTTTTAATTTGATTAAAATTTTTTTAGTTTCCTTTTTTAATTTTTTGTCTTTTTTGATAGACGCCCTCTCCTCAGTAAGTAACAAATGAATAAATGCAACAGATATTTAAAAGCGTTTTGGACAAATCAGAAATGAATCAGGTAGTAATTATTATTTGGTGAGACTTATACTGGAAGGCAGTTGGTTGGTTTGGAATTCACTACAAAAAATTTAAAATATATTCAAAAACCGTTTATTTAAATGAACGATTCTCATCTCGATTTCGATCCTTTGATGCATTTGAATTTTTCGCTTGTCAATGTGCAGCAAACTATGTAAGAAATTCTTTCAATAAACGATTTAAATCTGTAGCTTAGCAGTTATATGTAAATCCTTCTATGACTCGTGGCCAAAGCCAAGCACTTAAAAATCAATATGCCCTGTGAAGTGCACTCCTCGTGTTGTTTGAGCGGGATAATGGATGTTGAGTAGGAAAACGGTTACACCTAAATGCATGCTTACATATCTATGTACACACTTCAAGTTTGGGCTTTTATTTAGTTCATTTCCGGTTTCCAGTCAAAGAAACCTATTTTTATTTTTAGCTGGACCTCGAACCCCACGGTGATTATTTTCCTAAAAGACCTTTGAGATTTTATTGAGCCACAATCCATATATAAAACCGGATTACTCACGAAAAAATCAGCAATTTATTTATACTTTTCAAAATATACGAATTATTTCTAAAGAAACAAGCAGTCAAACGCAAATGTACATATCTACTATGTATATGCACATTAGGGTGAATTGAAAAAAGAAAATAAAAATGGTTTCATTATATAATTAAAGTCGTTGTCAGAAAGAAGAAAAAATTGGATACCTTTGACAATTCTCAAAAAAATGTGCAGTTGCCTTATGCTGGAAAAAAATCGCTAATATCAAAAAGAAATGAGTGTCAAAAACGTTTTAAATATTTCCACTCACAAATGTGCCGAAATGTTTTAAAAACTTTAATGGCACATCAAAGAAGGCGGAAGATTTGTTTAAAAATTCAACGCATTTGCTCGAAATAATTGGATATTTTCGATACCAGACTCGATTTCAACATTAAGAATCTCTTTCAAAATACTGGAAGCCTCTAATTCGCACAAGAAATGAAGTAAATTACAGCGCAGTGATATTCCTCACACGTAAAAATACTAAAGCTGAAAAACTAATCCACACACATAATTGCGCTAGATCGCGGCGCCACTTGATTTTTATTTGTCTACAAATTTTTAGATCGTAAGGTGTCTCAAGCAGTTCGTCTGCATGCAAAATGAAATAAAATGTTATGATTTTTCACCACTAGCTGTGCTTGGTAAGCCATATCTCACTCCTATACCTTGCAACGTGCCACACTGTACGGCGATTTAAAGATGACATTACGTTTCAAAAAAAGTACTCTGACAGTTTCGGTGTTTAGTGAAGGCAGTTGTGCGTCACAGTGTTCAAAATTAGAGGTAAAAAACCAGAAAATGTAACACATAATTTAGCCCAACTACAGCTTAACTGAAAATTCGGAGCATCCTGCCGAAAAAAAGGTGCAGCTTATGGACCCAATACGGTTGCCAAATGCCACTGCAAAGCAGTGCCATTTTAGTAGGCTAATCATCGAAAATTTAGATAAAATCATGGAATACGTCGAGTTGAATGGACATTTGTTCATTTATCTATAGCTCAGGCGCAAAAACTTTGAGAACTTTTTACTTTCCCTGAATTTATGCCACCGTTCGTTTGTGAAACCTTAAAAAAAAAAACTCGCATTCCAGCCATCATCACACCACCCTAATATGAGTTTTCATGCTCATGTTTATTTATAAATTTCCCATATACCAAATAATATTTATGTGCCTTGAGGGTATAGGTATATAGGACATACCAAATTAATGGAATCACCTGCAGATTCCACAGCGTTAATGACTCATAACGAGGACAAGCGCATTTTTTTTGTTAAATACAATTTTTTTTTTTCTCTCGTGCAAAAGATTATCAACTAGACATTTATTGCATAAAGAAACAATTAAAGTATACAATTTATGGCTTTAAAATTATTTAACTGAAATAAAAACAGACAAAAAATCACCCCAATATTAAATAAACTTAAGAACTAGACTGACAGCTGTGGAAAAATCGCAGGAGAAAATTTTAGATTTTTTTTAGCAGTCATGTGACAGCCATAAATACATTTTGTGGGCATGTCTCAATATTTAAGTCACATGGAGTAAAGCAATGATTTGCGTGTTTACTAAAAAAGTGGTAAGAGTTGAGTTAGAAAACCACTTAAATGGCCCATGGAAGGAAATATACTTGAGTAAGTTGTGGGATTTATGAGTACGACGCGCAATCTAGGCATCAGACGAGTGAGTGGAGAGCTCCGAATGAGCCAAGACCAAAAAAGCGCGTCGCTTTGAGTCAAAAAAGAAACGGTCAGACTAAAGGATTATTATTTTAGCGTTATAAGTCTTTTACGTGAAGCAATTCGTCAAAAAACAAAGGAATTGTGGGAAACAACTCGTGTATTTTGCACCATGATAACGCACCGTCGCACAACGCCATCATTAGTCGTGAATTTTTTACCAAACACGAAACAAATACCATCAAACAGGCATCAAATTCGCGTAATATGGCTCCATGTGATTTTTTTTTCTACTATTTGACCGAATCAAAAAGCTACGACTAAAAACGCGGACTAAGATGGCTACATCGAAAATAGAGTTCCAAAAATGTTTCGAGAGCTGTATCGAATGCTGGCATAAGAGCGTTGCAGTTGATGGAAAGTAGAAGCTGAGCTGGAGTAGACTTGCATTTGAAAAGAAACTGCAGTAGTGTACCCTGCACTGGTGCACAGATGGGTAGAAGAACCCAGAAGGCATAGGCGCTGGAATACACGGCCTCAGAACCAAACTCTCCATGCCGAGGGGCTGCTTTCCAAGCATCTTCCAAGCGGAGATGTATGCCATTGGGCTATGTGCAGAGATAAACTTACACAGGAATGTCGGGAATGAGCGCATTGCCATTCTGAGTGACTGTCAGGCGGCACTCATGGCCCGATGAGCTGTTTTCCAAGCATCTTCCAAGCGGAGATGTATGCCATTGGTCTATGTGCAGAGATAAACTTAGACAGAAATGTCGGGAATGAGCGCATTGCCATTCTAAGTGACAGTCAGGCGGCACTCATGGCCCTATCGTCCAGTGAGATCAATTCCGCACTGGTACTTGAGTGTATCGAGAAACTGAATCTACTAGAAATGCTCAATTGCATGCGCCTAATTTGTGTTCGAGGGCACAGGGGTATAACTGGGATCGAAATAGCGGACGCATTGGCGAGAGAGGCTGCGACCTCGCCCTCAATAGGACCCGAGGCCTTCCTTGCTATGGGATAACACACCATCAAGGAGCAGTTCAGCAGTGAATACCTACGGCTAAGGGAGGTTTGCTCGCACCAAACTATGGCGCCAAACCAGGCACAGCATTGACAACCTAGTTTCAATGTTGCGCTATGACACATTTTTTAATATATTATATTTTTTTTTTTTAGTTATTTTACATACTTTTTTTTACATATATTTATACAAATATTGGGTAGTCGAAAAAGTCTTTTCGTATTTTGTCAATAGATGTCGTTGGAGTCATCTATCTCCAGTGCTGCCAATCACATTGTGTCATATCATATGGTGTTAGAAAGGTGACATTTTAATCATTTAACCAAAAAAAAATTAAATTCGGAGAAGTTGAAAAAAAGTTATAGCTGTTCAAAAATGAGTGAAAATAATGAAGAAATTGGCTATATTTTGAAAGTTTTGTATTAAAAAGGGAAGAATGCCACGCAAGCCACCAATGAAATTTTTGAAGTTTACGGAGACGATGCTGTATCAGTTCGTGTAGCACAACAATGGTTCGCTCGCTTCCGTTCTGGAAATTTCGATGTGAAACATGCATCTCGCTCCGGTCGACCTATAATTGAAAAAGTCGATGAAATTGTGGAAAAGATTGACCAGGACCGTCACATAAGCTGCCGAGGCACTAAACATTCATCATCAAACGGTTTTGAACCATTTAAAAAAAGGCTGGTTACAAAAAGAAGTTGATGTTTGGGTACCACATGTCTGTGAAAAATTTAATGGACCGAATTAACATCTGCGATTCTTTGCTGAAACGAAATAAAATCGAACCATTTCTGAAGTGAATGGTAACAGGAGACGAAAAGTGGATCAAATACGACAATAATGTGCGAAAAAGGTCATGGTGCAAGGGTGGTAAAGCTCAACAAATAGTCGCAAACCCAGGATTGACGCCTCGAAAGGTTATGTTGTGTCTTTGGTGGGATTGAAAAGGAATTATCCACTATGAGCTGCTCCAGCCTGCTCGAAAGATTGGTTCTACACTTTACTGTCAACAACTGATGAGATTGAAGCAAGCAATCGAAAAAAAATGGCCAGAACTGATCAGCAGAAAGGGCGTCGTCTTCCATCAGGACAACGCTAAGCCACACACATCTTTGATGACTCGGCAAAAACTGGGAGAGCTTGGCTCAGAAGTTTTGATACATCCACCATATAGCCCTGACCTTACACAATTGGACTATCATTTGTTTCGGTCAATGCAGAACTCCCTTAATGGAGTAAAGTTGGCTTCAAGAGAAGCCTGTGAAAATTACTTGTCGCAGTGTTTCGCCGAGAAACCACAAAAGTTTTACACTGATGGAATAATGTCTCTAAAAGAAAAATGGCAAAAGGTGGTCGACCAAAATGATACATATTTGGTTTAATAAAGTTCATTATAAATATAAAAAAAATGAGTGGAAGTTTGATTAGAAATACGAAAAGACTTTTTCGATTACCCAATATATTTACAAACTCAAAAGTAGCTCCATAACTTGAGCCAGTAATACCAAATAGCCAACTTTCGACAGCAATTCCGTTTAGTATTCATTTATCACTGGTTGAGAGGCCAACAGCAGTTGTGTATGTGGTGTAGAACTAGTCCATTTAGGACATTTTTTTTCTGTGCAGTCAATTATGAATGCGTGCGTGTACACATCTATATGTATGTATATGTATTTTCGCATATCAAATTGCTAAAATGCAACCTTAAATTGTTTCTTTTTTTTCTATTAAATTTTCATTTATATGGGCTTGTCGCTGCTGTAACCGCATGCAACGCTTCTACTCGTAAATGTATTACCTTCACTTTGGCATTGAAATTGGTCAAGGTTTTTTATTCAAACTGTACTGTAAGTCGGTATGTAGAACGAGTGGGCACATACGTACATATGTGTCTGTGGATGTGTGTTAATGAGCGTACAATTACTATTTAAATGGAAAATGAAAAGATCTGTGGTTACAAAAGTGAACCAACAATAGTTGCTTATGGGTTATAGGTATATAAGTAGTGTTGTTTACTTGTAAGCTTTTCTGTTTACATACAAATGTATTTTGTAGTACATACCTGTCTACGTAGATTTTTGCATATACTGTTATACCCATGTATATGTAGATGCTTGTATCAATTTGTCTAGCCATTTACATAGCACCGGCAACGAATCTCTGTGCGCTGTCTTGCCACCGTTATCAGATCTTTTGATGAAATCTAAAAATAGCAAATGAAGTAAAAAGTTCTCAACATTTTCTTGTTTCACTTTGACGATGAACTTTATATAGGCGGCTATAATTATCCTTTTATGCCCTGCATGCAATTGTAAAATATATTGAGGTGTCTCTGTATCAGAAAGAGTTTGCGGTGGGCGCCTTCCTCGTGATTGAAGGGGCTTCTAAGACCGCCTCCCCGAGGCAATTACTAAGTCTCTGGGTAAACTGGTTAGATTTATCTACAGAATGCATAGCGATAGAAAAGTCGCAGCAGAGTGGAGCGGCATCTCTCTTCGCCGGCAGGTGAGTAGGGGCATTCCGCAAGGTGGTGTTCTCTCACCATTTCTCTGGGTTGTCGTTGTGAATGACTTGCTGGAGGAGCTGACGAGAGGGTGCTGCAGGGTGATTGCCTACGCGGATGAGGTGGCACTAATGGTTAGAGGAATATTTGTGGATACTCTGTACGATTTGATGAAGGGATATCTGAACGTAGTTGTTATATGGGCAAGGGATTGCTTCCTATCGCTGAATCCTCTCAAGACGGAGCTCGTCCTATTCACGAAGAAATATAAAATAGCCAAAGCTCAATATCCCACAATTGACTTGAGAAAGGGGGAAAAATCGATGGGAGCCATATCAGGCGGATCAGGTGATTTCATTTTGTTCTTGGTCAATGATGAGGCCATGTGACGGAGCGTTATTATAATGCGAGATCCACGAGTGGTTTTCCCATAAATTTCCTTTTTTTATTTGGGAATTGCTTCATATAAGCGTCTCATAACGCTCAAATAATATTCCTTTATAACTGTCTGAACTTCTGAACTGATACAGGGTGATGCTATATCCGGAAATGATATCTACATTTTAACTGATAGCCAAGCGGCTATAAAACCCCTCATAAAACAGTCGGCAACCTCCAAGGTAGCCATGAAATGCCGCACATCTCTTAACGAGTTGGCTGAGTCATTTCACGTAAAGGTAACATGGGTTCCTGGCCATCGCGACATTGAGGGTAACTGTAGAGCCAATGAACTAGCGAGACTCGGCACTAAATTGTCTGATGAGTACATAGATAATGATATAGGGATACCCTTACAAACATGTAAGCTACTCATCCTTGAAGAAATTGTAAAGAAATAAACGAAAGATGGCGTAATGAAGCCACCTGTAAAATCGACCTCAACTGTGGCCGACTCTAAATGCTAAATGCACAGAGTCTCTTCTAAGCCAAAATAAACAAAGTCTTAGCACAGTGATCTCAGTCATAACGGGGCACTGCCTAATAGGTAGACACGCCCAAAGGATGGGTGTGCAAACACATGACTTCTGTAGAAGTTTTCTAGATTAGAAGTTTTCTAGATGAGGACGAGGAAGCGCCAATCTTGCGCCTTCTGTACCATTGTCCTGCTCTATCCAGACGGAGATTTGCTATTCTAGGTTGACAATTTTTTAACGAATTGGAAGATCTCAGTTCTACAGAAATCAGAGATATTCTAAAATTTTTGAAAAGCAAGCACTGGTTTTAGGAGAGATAGGGACAAGTTCCCCAAGCGGCATCACAATGGGCTATGAACCTGAATGTGTCCCACAGGACAACCGCTTCAACCTAACCTAACCCATAAAAAGTCTTGGTTCGTTCAGCTCCCCACTCACTCACTCAGCTGATGTCTGGGATGCGCATCGTACTCATAAACCCACGTCTCGCCTCCAGCAATTATGAGTTTGATCAATGTTAAATCATATATTTAGCGATATCAACGCAGTTCCTTTTTTGCTTGAAATTCAGGTCATTTGGGCCAACTTTGCAGCAACCCAAATCATAAACTAAAAAATCCTGAACGAGTTTATAAGCACGTTTCAAGTTCTATGCTGGTTCTCTGATGATTAATTTGCGGTTCTTCATCAACTTTTCTTTCACTTCATTGCTTGTTTCATCAGTTTTCTATGTCGACGGCCTGCCACTACGTTCGTCATCCACGATGGTGACTGTTTTCTTTCAAGTATTATTACCGAAACAGTTTCCTAACATTTTTAAGGTTTTCAAACCATTGAATCCATTTTTAATGCAAAATTTAATACAAACTCGTTGTTGCAAATTCAAATCCATTTTTAGAACTGTGAAAAATCGAAAACACATGCAGATGTAGATTTACATACTCAAGATGGCATAACTTTTATAAATGTCTGGCAATGCTTCACAATTTTGGTAGAAATGTTAATCCCAGTTGTGGCCATCAAACCATAAAAAGGAGAACTCCAAATCAGTGGACTTGGAGCGTCACCTGGCGCTTGTTCGAGAACTTTTTAATCAAGGTGGTATGCATGCGTGTGTATGTGTGTTTGTATTGTTTGTTGGTTGCCCTCCTAATATAGTAACTATTGTAAGAAAGATTACACTGAACGCCATTGTACCTTCTTTTGTCGCACTTAGTTCAATTGGCAGCATCCTTTATATTCACATTAAGCAACTTATTTTTCTAATAATTTGTTAATCTTTCTGATTCTTTCAGAATTTCCTCTTACGCTATGAGTGCAGCTAATTTCAAGAAATAAAACACACAAAGCACTTTTCATTATTTTCAATGATTACATACATACATACATCCGTCGTTAAACGATCTGTTTATGTGTATACATCCATACATACGTACACACCTTCATATTCGTACACATTTGCCCACTGAATGGCGCTGACATTGACCGCTGCAGTGTAGCTGCGCATGCGTAAACTGTTTGTTGCATATAAGCGGAAATAATTTGTATAGAGCTTCCGCTTTTATAATTTAAATATGCATGCATTAGATGTGTACATAAATTCTTAGTAACGGACAAAAAGTGTTGCAGTTGCGACCAATGCAATATATTTTATACATAATTATTGGGTAGTCTACAATGTGCGGTAACAAAATTACGATTTTTTTCTTTATGACCTTTAATAAATTTTATTAAGTCAAATTTGGCAAAAGACTATCGAACAAACTGGCATTGCTTTATTAAAAAAAAAAAATTAATTAATATAAAAATTGAATTCGAAAATCCAAGTATATATATGGTTTCTAGGTGGAAATAGGGCCTAAATAAACAAATTATAATTTTTATATAAACAAATTATAAATATGATTTATTTAACGCTAATAATTTAAGTTGGCTCTAGGAACGGTCTTTTTTCGCTTCAGCCTCAACTTTTCCTTCTAAGTTTTCTCTGTCGAAAATCAGAGTAAATATTAAAAAAAAAACACTCACTATGCACTCATTATTGCTCCTCACTGTAAGTGTAATCTTTTGTCTAACTTTTCGGGCTACCCAGTCATTTATATGGTTATGCTTTTTTCATTCGTGCTTGGGGTCAGTGATCGGGTGAGAATGACAACTGCAATCGTTTTTGTTCTAATTTGTTACTTGTACTAGTTTATGTTTGTAAAAACAGAAACAAAAAATTATTATGTCATATACAGGGTCCTACAAGTTTGAGTTTCTTTGTCTCAATTCGATTTCGTTTCTTTTGACTTGATTAGTAAAAGCAGAATATCTACACTTTACTAAAATCTGCTATGATGATGATGATTAATTGCTATCGCGCCGATTACTGGACTCATAGTGCCAGCACAAATGATTCCCATTGCTTTCGGTTTTTAGCTTTTGCCTTAACTTGGGCCCCTGCCAGGTTCTCGCTATACGATCAAGTTCATCTATGTTGCTACGACACCATGAGCCTCTTGGACGTCCTCTATTTCGTGCTTTTCAAAATATTCCCTTTGGCAGTCAGTACACTTTTGCATTCGCTTGAACCAACTTTCAAAACATTTTGCCCACTTAGAAAACAAGCTGTTTAAAGGCTTCAACAGCTTCTCCGGACATTGAGAAACGTTGACCTTGCATTTTATTAAAAAAAAAAACAATTATTAGGAGCCAAATGAGGGATGTAGAGCAAATGACGCTTTAATTTTACGTTTTGAGTGCTCAAAAACTCTTGTACAAACCGTGAGAGCTCGCATTATCCTAGTGAAGGATGTTTAAACTTCAGAGCTTGGTTAATTCTCTGACGTTGGCGGTTGATTCTCTGAAAACTTCTGGCAAGCAAATGATTATGCACCACTCAAAAATAACTCTTTTAAGTTTTATTAGTGGTACAGTCATGTCGCTTGACCAGCTCTTTCGAAAAAACAGGCGATCATTTGCTTTGAGGTGCTTCTTCTGCGAACAACTTTTGTAGGATTAGGCTCGTTTTGGGACACTCATACAAAATTAAGAAGAAGAAGATACTGTCGATGGCTGTTTTGTTTCCGGCTCATATGCATAGATTCAAGTAACGTATTATGATGCCATAAAAGTGCGTCTGAATTTTTGTTCAACATTTCTGCACACCAATCGGTACGAGTTCTTTTTTTCTGCAACTGTCAATCTATGCGGAATCCAATTAAAACAAATTTTCTTGAAGACCAAATTTCCATGCAATATTGAGTGTATGTTGGTAC
This sequence comes from Anastrepha obliqua, assembly GCF_027943255.1. Classification (NCBI taxonomy): domain Eukaryota; kingdom Metazoa; phylum Arthropoda; class Insecta; order Diptera; family Tephritidae; genus Anastrepha; species Anastrepha obliqua. The sequence goes on from NC_072894.1 coordinate 8,636,423, forward strand.
CACTATTGCCCAAGGATGTCTATATTTCGTGACATGTCACATGACAATATTACTTACTTTATCAATTGACACACAGCATCGATTGTTTTTGGCATACAAAATCATTTTCGGAGGGCCTTCACGAAATTCATCCCTCAAGCAACGACGACCACATTAGATATCGTTGAATCACTGTGACTAAATGTGGTGCTTCAATCACAAAAGTCAAAGTAAATTGATCAATGCACTCCTGTCTCGATAAGTCACGTCGAAAATCGTAATAAATCATCGCATGAAAATTTTCTGGAATTAGCTCCATCTTTGGAATTTTTCAACTCATTGAAAAAAGCAAATAAATCTCATAAGTGAAAATGTTATATGTAATTTTATCCTCAAACATGCTAAACTTTTCGAAAAATATCGATTTACATTATTGAAAAAATCGACCCTGTTAAGGCAACCCCCTTTTGCTGAGTGAAAGATAATTTTCAACTGCGTCACACGCGTCAGTCACTTAATCTCTCATTTGATAAATTTCTGCATAGTTGTCTTCAATTTTTCCGGTTTCGAGTAATTTAATGAATTCTGGATATTAAGTTCTAATTTTATGAATTTTAATATTCCTATGTGTCATATAAAATATGAAATATTGAATCAGTGTCACAATCTTTTGCTAATCGTGAAACATTAAGGGAATTTAAGTCCTCTTGCATTTGGAATTAGTTGTCTTTGTTATTTTCACAATTCAGAATATTGAATAAGAAAAGCTGGCCTTTTACTCTTCCCTCTATCCCCTTAGTGTTATTTGAAATATTTTTGTTTAAACTGCTTGCAGATTTTGATTGATTTCACTGTTGCAATTATGACAGATATCAGCTGTCATTATTGCATTGAGACAGCCTCGATATACTCATACAAACGTTTAGATTGTGCAAAAAACTTTTTGCAATAAAAAATAAGGAATTACTTAAAATCTACAACACAAAGCGAAACAGCTGTTTAATTCTGAATGATCTTCACCGTTGATGTGTTGAATTTGCTTGCAAAATGTTTAGTGTACATACTTGAGTAATTCTTAAAAAAAAAACGCATTTCTCAGAATTCCTCAAAAAATGTTATTCAGCAAATTCTTGCAAACCTCTGTTATTTACACTATTTTGAGATGTTTTTTGAAGCGCACTACTGATGAAAGTGCCAGTCGGGTAGATTCTGTGTCATCAATTTAAAACACAGTTTCGAAAGCTGTGACTAAGATGAGCCAATTTTTAGCATATTTTTTGCATTTCCACAGAATTGAGTTGATTCATTTAGGGGCGATGACAACATCACTGGAGACGGCACTTGGAATCTATCGTAGATGATATAACGCTGAGCTGTGTGAGTGTCTCAGCAGGTTGTACATAGTGGCATAGAATCAAAATCGAACAGCTGCACTAACGAGGTGTTGCTGTACGTATATGGATGTAAAGGTTTTAACTCTGAGAGCCATTCGATATCATTTTGATATCGATACTTTTGTCGGTAAAAAGTATCCCGCATATTTTTATTCTAAAGGGTGGTTAAATTTCAAGGGCCGATGTTAAATGTGAACCACACCTAAACGTCAAGTTTTTTTCTGCATTTCATTTGATATTTTTCAATATCAGACTAACTCAATTTGAACCATGGAAAGATATACAATCGAGCAACGCGTTAACGTTATTCCGGCTTATTATGAATCAAATCAAAATGCATAACGCGCACTTCATCTTCAGTGATGAGGCACATTTTCACCTCAGTGGATTCGTCAATAAGCAGAACTGCCGCATTTGGGCGAATGAGAATCCAAGAGTGACGAGAAAAACCAATGTACCCACAAAGAGTGACTGTTTGGTGCAGTTTATGGGCCGGTGGCATTATTGGGCCGTATTTTTTCCGAAATGAAGCCGGTCAGGCAGTTACTGTGAATAGTGTTCGCTATCGTGAGATGATAACGAACTTTGTATGGCCCGAATTGGAAGAGATGGATGTGGACGATATGTGGTTTCAACAGGACGGTGCCACTTGTCACACAGCTAACGAAACAATGGCTCTTTTGCGCGAAAAATTTGATGGCCGAATAATCTCACGTCGCGGCGATGTCAATTGGCCGCCAAGATCATGAGATTTTACACCGTAGGACTTCTTTCTTTGATTTGAAAGAAAAGGGGTACGTCGATAAGCAACGTCGACAATTCAAGAGCTAAAGGATGATATAATTCGGCATAGAACCTCAATTATGCCACAGCGTCATCGAAAATTTGGACCATCGGATGCGGTGTGCCGCCGAGGCCATGGCGGTCATTTGGCCGATATTTTTTTCCATACGTAATTGAGCTTTACTAATATTATAATAATAAAGAGAAATGACAATAATTTACTAAAAAATTGTATTTTATTCAAAATCAACACTGGCCCTTGAAACTTAACCACCCTTTATTATGCTTCCAAAATATCGAAAAAACAAAAAAATCAATTTTTTGAAATTTCTAGACCACCGGGTCGTTTCTTATAATATATTTAATGAATTAAAATGTGTAGGCGCGAAAATGAACTCTTAATGAACTCTAAAAAAACATTTTTACTCCTAATTCTCAATTTACACGAATTTTTTGGGAACGTATCTCTATTGTGTAAAAAGAGAATTAGGTGTATTTGCTTCGAGAAAAAAGTAGTACTTGCAAGGTACAGATATCAAGGAATCACTTCGGGTCACATGCTGGTGCTGGCAGCGCAATAGGTAACGGTGAAGGGCTTAACCTCGCTTGATAGTCCTGATTGATGCCAGTTAACGTGTGGCAGAAGAAACGCTTGGCGGTTTCCACTCCGAACAAAAAGAAGAACAATTACAAAATTAATTGAGAATTCTTAATAGTCAGGGGATCGCATACCACTGCTTCTAATCTTCGCAGTCCTGCGACATGCCAGTAAAGTAATTTATTCAAGCTCTATTCATAATTTGATGCAAAAAACTCGTAGAAGGTTGCTGCATTAGCTAATTCACATTCAAATGCATATACACATACATAAGTACATATGTCTGCGTGTGTGTGCTTAAATATTAATAACTAATGCAAATCCAATCGCTGAAGTGCTTCTGAGAAACCAAGCTGAAAACAATACCGAACTGTGGATACTAAAATTTTGCGTCAGCCTTAGCCTGTTAAATCCAATTGATGATTATAAAAACGAGGAAAAAATTAAATCGAACAAACAATACAAGCCGTAATGAAAAATGTATTTTAATAACCAAATTTTCATAAAATATTCCAAAACAGAAATTTTGTTTTGTTTGGTAAATTAAGATGCTGTAGAAATGACTGCAACCGCTGCCGCCGACAAGGGATCAATAAACTAAATAAACTTAATGACTAACAAAAAAATAAAAATTTATATTCACATGTAAATTCAAATTCAAAGCAGTTAAATGAAAACGAAATCGATAATTAGCACAGCCTACCATTATAACAACTACAACAAATATGAGGCGACTGTAATAAAAATCACAATTTTATTGCTCTTGCAATCAATGCAGGTCGATCATACGGAGGGTAGGCATTCGCTGCCGCACTGATCGTCAAATGTCTGCCACTGCTCGTACAAGTAAATGAGATTTAAATATAAAAGTTTTCAACTTTGTTGTATGCAGGCATTGCTGCTCTATTGGCAATTAACAGCTTTAATAACAAATTAAAAATGTTGAAAAAACAAATAGAAACGCGAAGCAGATCAAAAAACCTCTGCTGAAAAACAAACTCTGTTTTTTATTTATTTTTTTGTTTGTTGCTTGGCCGGCACAAGCTCAACTGAAATAGACTGGTTGACTGTTTGACTGTTTGACTGGCCACCGGTCGCGTCAATTGCAAAACTGAAAGCAAAACGTTACAGTAATTTAAAATCAATTAACCTTTTTGTGTGGCAAACACATTGGCTGCAACGTTTTTTTTTTTTTCTTTTTTGTTTTGTTTTGGGCAGCCGACTATAAAAATCTGCAATAGACACAGATGCGTTCGCATATATCCATATAGCCACCCTGCAGGGAAAAATACTTGTCGTAAACTGTAATACTATCAGTTCACTTTTCAGCTCAATCAGCCTTCAAGCCTTTTTCGACGTTCGCAAGTAAGATTTTTACGAACGGCGATGTCCTACGAAATGTCAATTGTACGGCCATGAATCAGCAAAATATCAGTTCGTACTAGCCGAAAAACAAATTCTGATGTAAATGTTTCTAAAATTACCAGCAGAGGGAGCAGTTAAATATAAAATAAAATAACATCCAGGTTGAAAAAAAGTAAATCCATTATTTCTGTATAAAAATTTTGCTCGATCTTTATCGCATGGGCCATACTACGACTACTAACATGCCGGTCAACTTCTACTATTTCTGTATTTTGATGTAGCTGGGTGCACGCACCAAAAAATGTGTCGTTATCTTGCTCATTCGTCGTTATCTTGCTCATGCGTCGTTATCTTGATTGAACTGCAAGCGAGAGCGCGGAACGAACGACAAAGAGGCGCAATCGGCCTCGACTTCGGCAACGTTCGACATCTGGCTCTCTTCTACTTGAGTGAGCATATACAGGGCCCGCCATCTATCGTTAAGGATTTGAACTAGGTATTATTTGAAGAATGGTAACACTAAGCTGTCATCTGATTTGACAGAAAATTAGTTTTATTCTTGCGCTGAACGAAAATGGTTGTGTATACGCTCAAAGAACGCTAGGAAATATTGCGACATTACTTTGAAAATCATGGTAATGTTGCAGAATGTGTACGAAAATTACGTACGGCAATGGGAAGAAGAAAAGCACCGAATGAAGTGTATGTGCGATGAAGCTCATTTCCATCTCGGCGGGTATGTTAACAAGAAAAATTGGCGCATTTGGGGCTCAGAAAACCCGCACGCACTCGAAAAAAAGCCGATGCATTCACAACGAGTCACTGTTTGGTGCGGATTTTGGTCGAGAGGCATCATTGGTCCATTTTTCTTCGAAAATGAGCGAAGAGTGGCCGTAACCGTCAATGGAGAGCGTTACCGGGCCATGTTGAACGAATTTTTGTTCCGAGAAATTGAAGAGGAGGATATTGGTGGCATTTGGTTCCAACAAGATGGCGTTGGATTATTATCTTTCGGGTGCCGTCAAAGATCAGTGTTATGCAAACAAACCAGCAACAATTGATGCACTGTAGACCAACATACGCGATGTTATAGCTGAAATACAGCCGCATACAATCGAAAATGTGTTGAAAAGTTGGACCGATCGTATGGGATGGTGCATGGCTAGCCGAGGCAGCCATATGAATGAAGTTGTATTCCATCATTAACCGGAAGGATTGTGCTTCAAAATAAAAAATTTAGTTTGGAAAAATATTGAGTAGTTTCTTTTTTATAGCATTTTTAATTCCGTAAAGTTATATGGCGGACCCTTTATATGTATTTGCATATGCCTTCTTCCTGTGTGCATGGTAATGAACCACTTCTCTGTTGAGAATAGGATGATGATAGGAAAAGTAGGAAATGAAAGGGAGTGTTTCGAGTGTAATGTGTCTTGAAAAAGTCAAATCGATGACCATAAACACCATTCAAAATTTCAGCGGTCTGGTTTGCATTTTTGCCTTTATCAATGAAAAATTGTAAAATGTATCGAATTTTCTCTTTGTTGGCACAAACAAAAACCAACAAACGAATTTTTTTGTGTGAAATGTCACCTTGACAACGAGCATAATCTTTAAATTGTTTGATATATATTTTACGAGGTTTTGTGGTCTTGTGGATATACCCAGCACTTATCAGACCAATCATCACTTATGCCTCTGTGGTATGGTGGCGACGGACTACATATTTTGTTTTTAAGGAGGTTAAAATCAAAATGTCAGAAACATCATCAAAGGTGCCGTCGCACCAGTGGTATGTGAGGCATGCTCCCACTAACACTATAACAAGCCTCCTTATCGGCGTTTATGCCTATTGACACAACAGGTATCTGCGTCCAGATTCCTCTTACATGGGCGTATGGAGGTTATACGCTATCGATAGTATCCATTGCTTCCACTTAATAAGTGGTTCTGCAGCAAATGGAACATCGGAAAAGGTGTCGTAAGTATTACCGACATGTCGTAGTCTGATACCGTCTTGAGCACTAAGCTCAAGCGTCTGTTATTTGTCGTCAGTTGGCGACGGACTATGGATAAGTCCACACTTCGGTAACTATACAGGCTACAAAGAAGTGTATGTTAATGCATTACTGTCACCCGTACTGTCCAACCTCGTGCGATGCCCTAAATGCTATGCGTGATTTGCTCCTATTGGATCGTAAGATGATCCAGCAGGAAGCAATAAAAGCAATGGAAATATGGTTTCTGGCACGAAGACGGAACTTCGGGACAGAGCTAAATCTTTAAGTTACTATCTGAGCAATATCCACTGTTTTTAGCACCTAAGAACGACCTGATACCCATAGTTTCATTTTCTTTGCCGGTGGGTCCAAGAATAAAAAAGGTTCTGGAGCCGAATGGTACTTAAACGTCAGTGATTAGAAGTTTGGAAGGGAGGAATAGCAATAGCATTTTTGCAATTCTGAAAGTAGCAGAATGGATAATTGAGAGGAGATGGAACGGGAAACAGACTGGAGCTTTAAGTGACAGCCAGACTGCACCGAAGGTTCTGAAGAACGCGAAGCAAACCTCAAAAATTATTGAAGAATGTAAGAAGAAGCTTCATTCTGTTGTATGATACTTACATGGGCACCAGGACACTGCGGTGTTCAAGGAAATGAAATTGTCGATGAACTGGCCAAGTGTGGATCGATGCGGTTACCCTACAGTGACCAGAGTCAATAATTGGCATCAGTTTTGTAGGAATCATGAAGTGGATCACGGATTATATATGCAATCTACATAAAGAGCGATGGTCCGGTCTAGAACGCTGCAGTAAAGTGTTTTGTGACAAGTCCGAATAGAAAACTGTCGAATTTTCTTCTAAAACTTGGTAGAAAAGACCAATTAATTATTACAAAATTGTTGCCTTTGTGCGATAAACTTGGATATAGTTATTTTCAAATAAATATACTCATATATATATTTAGTAAATGTAATTCTCTCATCAACGCAATGCATTGTTGCGTCTATAGACGCAAACCAATAAATACTCGTAAACCAACTAATTTGCAGGCAAATTTCTCGTTTTACTACTGGTATTATTCTAGTCAATGACGAATTAGTATGATTTCTTTCATCGAATACCAGTACCTGAACTAGAATGCTCTCCTACTGCATAGTTTGGCCTTTCCCTGCAGGGTCTGCATATAAACTATCTGCTAAATACTTAACATCGCCATTGAAAATTATACGCAAATTAACTGAAAACAAAGAGTTAGTCGAAAGCTTTTTGTAGCTGTCATCTTACTCGTATTTGCTTTTGCTTTGTTGTGCTTTGCCTCAAGTGAAAGTGCCACATCCGCGAAACGTAAAACGCCAAATAGCCACAACAAACCGGTAGTAATTGAGTGATACTCGTATGTTGGTATCTATAAATGTATATGTATGAATGTATATAAATAAATGTACATATTTATGTATGTATGCAGTTAGCTTGAGTGTTGGAAAAAGCGTCAAATTTCACACATGGAATGAACAAGTGGCAAGTAAGTGGCTGGAGCGTTGTCAGCATTTGACTGACTGACTAGCTGACTGACGTCGATTGCCTTGTTGGATGGTTGGTTGGTTTTTATGTATGAAAAAAAAAAAATAAAAAATAAAAATAAAAAACCAACGATTGCATAGAGTTTAGTTCAAGTTATGGCAAGCCTATGTAAATCTGATGAAAAATGATTAAAAGTGCCGCAGTTGGATGATCAAAAGTATTTTGCAAGGAAAGCAGTCGCGCATATCTCGTTTCATTATTATTTATATAATATAGCAAAGTTTTTTTTTGCCTAGGAGTGCATTTTGTATTTCCTCTCATAGTCTGTTACATAAAACTGCAAGCATTTCAGGTGTAACCCCAACCCAAAATTAAAAAAAAAAATTTGAATTTGTTTGCCTAATTTCAAATATTTCTTAAAAATAACTTAATCATACGTTGGACACCTTTTTTAAAACCTTCGGTTGGGAACTGGGGCTGACCTTTTTCCGTCCCTATTCATAAATCGATAAAAAATTAAATTTTAGGCAGCTACCTGGAAGCTCAAGCCGAGTCGTTAGCTATAATAAAAATATGTTAAATTCACGTCCAAAGACGAAAGGTGTCCAGGTGGCCAAAGGAGGATTAAGATGCTGCCGTTAAGTAACACTACCAAAAAAAAAAATAATAATAATAAAATTCCGACAATTCTAATAGAGAAAGGGAGAAAATATGCGTGTTTCGGCGATTTGAAAGCTTTCACCTCTTTGCACATTCTTCTGGTAAATCGACACAGCTCAGCGGCTTTATAATTTCCCTCAATATCTCTATACCCAGGAACTCAAATAAAGCTGACCTTCAATATGAAACGAATATAATTTACGGCTGCCCGGAACTCCTGTGCAACCTTTGGTCTTAGTATAGCCGCATTCATTGATTTTTGTGGTACATTTTAACTCTCTAAGCTCTGTAATAGGTGATACTTTCTTGTCTCCTTGGCGTTGAGTTAAAATGCACCACAAAAATATTTATTAATATATAAAATTCTACTATAAGTCTGGTAATGCACCAAAGCTAAAAATTTAACGTCATTTTTTTTAAGGGGGGAGCCTGCTTCAGAGGCTTCAAAATATCGATTTTTTTTTTGGATAAATGTCTTTCCAAACTATCCAAGAATGTGTCCTCAAAATTTCAAAATATTTTCGGAGTTGCAGAAGAAATTGTGAGCAAGCGTCGAGCAGGTATACAAGCGGCCGGATCGCCCGAAATGCGATTTCTCGGATTTTTATTTTTACGATTTTTCCTAATTGGCGGGAAAGATAGGGAAAAAGTTAAACGTCCTATCGAAACGAGATAACATTGATTGTATTCGGAATTAAATTCTCTTCTAGTTGAACCTAAAAAACCTTAAGAAAGTCATGATTAACCCACTTTTTTAATAATAATCTAAAGTAAATATGTTTTTCCAAAAAAAATATTATTTTTTTAATTAACGAAAAATTGTTGAATTTCTCACTTTTTGTTGAATTTTCTTGGTTTAACTATAAGCTATACTATACCAAAATAAAAATTTTTTTGGGTTTTCGGTTTCAGGCATAATATGACATATATTTTAATGAAAAAATTTGAGAAGACTGTTGAAATATAGAACAATAAAACCTGAAAGTTTCGTTTCAATCGAATATTTCTTTCCTTCCCAAAAAAATCCACGAAAAAATCGATTTTTGAAGCCTCTAAAGCAGGCTCCCCCTTAATGCGTAATAACGAAGTTAACACTTAACCAAATTTTTTTTTCGAAAACGGTTTTCTAATATATTTCTATATTTTGTGTTTTATATTTTCGAAAATTTTCATATTTTTGCAATAAAAAAATTTATTTTTTCGAAATTAATAAGACATTTTTGCGATTTACATTTTTTTCCTGGATCCAAAACCATTTTTCGCCATATCTCCGAAACTGATTGGCAGGAAAATTATGGCATACTTTGGGACTCAAAAACTTATGGTGAACTTTCAGACCTTACGGACAGTGACTTATTTGTACATAGCAATTGGGTGCTCTGGTTTTTGGGTGTTTTCGTGGTTGTTTTAGTTTGGCTAGTTTTATTTGAAAAAAACGCTTCAAAACAGCGCGGAGAGCTTTTTTCTATGTTCATTTACGTTTTTCAATAACTCAAGCAATTTGAAACCAATGCTTTACATTTTTTTGTGGAAAAAAACTCCCAACACCGTCAACATTTTTTTCCATGAAAGTTTTTTGAACCGTATCGTTACTGGTGCTGAAAAATGGGTCCTTTACAATAATCCTGTTCGCAAACGCCAATGGTTAGATAAAGATGAAACACCAGAACCGACCCCTAGAAGATTCTCTTGTCAATTTGGTGGGATATGGCCGGTATTGCTTATTATGAACTTCTGGAACCAAGCTAGACAATAACTGCTGATTATTATTCCCATCAACTATTAAACCTGAATGAGGCACTTAACGAAAATCGACCGTCTTTAGTGAATAGACGCAAAGTTTTGTTTCACCACGACAACGCAAGACCTCATACCGCAAGGCAAACATTAGGCAAGCTGAACGGGCTCGGATGGGAGCTATTGCCGCATCCACCATACTCTCCGGATATTGCACCTTGTGATTATAACCCCTTCCATGGACTTCAATCCCATATGAGTAACAAGAACTACTCCTATAAAAGGGATATCGAAGCGTATTTTGGCTCCAAGGACAAAAAATGTTTTGAGCAGGGAATTAAAAATTTGCACAAATATTAAAACTTAGTCTTTTAGGGTTTTTGGTTTGGACTACATTTTCATAAAAAGGTTATTAAAATTTAGTAAAAAAAAAATTTAAAAAAAAACTTGGCGGTAAGTCCCAGTGCTATAGTTATTTAGTTACATATAGTAAGTTTTTTTTTTCTATTAAATCATTTATAATTTTTGTCTATAAACTTTCTTAGCAACTTTATTTCTTTGCTTTTGTAAAGTGTTTATATTTGCATGCATTTTTTTCCAGAAACGGTTACGCCACTCTGGATAATAAATATATTAGACTTCAAAAAGTCTTAATTTTTCTTAATTTTGATCTTTATGCGTGCGCTCCAGAGAAGCCTCTGCTTGTATAATGCGGCTGTCTAGTTCACAAATGTCAAATATGATTGACGTACGACGTCATGTGCAAAAGTTATAAATCTTCCGATAGGGTGATTAATTTCGCGCCACCTTTTGAATACATACTACGCAAAACATTTAGAAATCTTTACTTCGCCTTATTTGTTTTCCACGTTCACCCCTGCACACATTCTCGACTCTTGGTTTTGAAAATCCTTGAAAAGATTTATAAATCAACAATGGATTTCATTATCTTACTTCATTACTTCAGCTATCGCCTTCAAGTGGCATAGAATCCAAAAACAAAAAAAACTGCTGCTACTTAGCACACCACTGACTGCGTACTTGCTACAAAAATTCTGCCCTATCACGCGCGGTAGGCGTGAAGTTCCCAATTGCCTGCCGTGTACAGGCAGCCGCTTCACTTGTTGCATTTAGTGGCCATATGAAATTCAAGTGCGAGATCAATTTGCCGATAGACATAGAAAAAATTCATTAAGCGAATAATTCAATCAGAAAGTCACGCAAATTCTCAGCAGTCAGTCAAAACAAAATCCTTCAGTCATCGTTTAACATATGAGTGCAACAATTGTGTGGCATATTGCAGCGCCTCTTCATGCCACATGTGCGTGTGTACGTAGCTTGAAAAATATAAAATTTTTTCTTTCCAATATTTTTATAGTCGATTAGCTGTATGTTGGTTGCCGTCTGCCAGCCCTCATGGGAATGACGGGCGAGAACTTGTCTAGGAGTATTTGTTGCAGGCAACATTTCAGACACTCGATTGTCTTTCTCTGCATAGCTCACTACAAACCTTCAGACAAACATGGACACTCTGTGCCAGCCATTTTTCTTTTATTCAAATTATGCAGCCATTGGTGCACATTTCAATGCTTATTTTCTGCATGCCTTTTCCATATTCGAATCCGCTTCAGCATTCCCTTGACTTGGCTGTTGGCTGTTGGCTGTCGACTGTTGCTGCTGCACGTGCTACGCATGCATAATGTGTAGCAATGCATGCGGCATGTTGCATGTTGCATATAGAATATGCTTTGCGCTACAAGTGCCAAGCACCCGTACACCACCGATGATGAGGTGAATGACATTTAGTGTTTAGATACAAATTGAAAATTAACACCACTTCTTTCTATTTTTACATAGCATTTATGTGTTTGTACTATATCTCTCTGTGTGTGTGTGTGTGCAAGTGTTTATAAAAATTTTTAAATGCGAGTCGATTGAGCTTTCCATATTTACAACTCTGTTAGATAGTAATCCATATTTCGATTTATATTTTTTTTTTTTGGTTTTTTGTTTTATTTACTGTGCTACTTAACAGAGTTCGCTTGTTTGCGTGTAAATACTGTTTGAAGCATCCAATGCATGTCGCATATGGGTTAAGTCAGAAATGAGTGCTGTGAAATGTTTTTTTATAAACTCTAAAGCATGTTTTTTTTAATTCTCGTTTGCAACTGAACATACAGTGCGTTTCGCTGAATGTCGTACAGCGATCAGGTGAGTCCATAACTTCGTGCGTTTTTTAAAGGTGGTTTTAAAATTAATAAAAAAGATGTTTAAAGTATTTATTAATCAATAATATATTTTCCTTCATTATTTACAATAACTTCCCAACGTTTAGGCAAATTTTTAATACCCTGCTCACAAAAACTTTTTGTCTTTGGAGCCAAAATACGCTTCGATATCCCTTTTTATAACTTCTTTTGAGGAGTAGTTTTTGTTACTCACATGGGATTGAAGACCACGGAAAAGGTGATAATCACAAGGTGTAAAATCCGGAGAGTATGGTGGATGCGGCATTAGCTCCCATCCGAGCTCCTTCAGCTTGCCTAATATTTGCCTTGCGGTATGAGGTCTTGCGTTGTCGTGGTGAAACAAAACTTTGCGTCTATTCACTAAAGACGGTCGATTTTTGTTAAGAGCCTCATTCAGGTTTGATAACTGATGGGAATAATAATCAGCAGTTATCGTCTGGTTTGGTTCCAGAAGTTCATAAGAAACAATACCGGCCAGATCCCACCAAATAGACAGGAGAATCTTCTTGGGGTGAAGCATTTCTAGGGGTCGGCTCTGGTGTTTCATCTTTATCTAACCATTGGCGTTTGCGGACCGGATTATTGTAAAGGATCAATTTTTCATCACCCGTAACGGTTCAAAAAACTTTCATTTTCAAGCCGTTGCAGCAGCTGAGAACACACATTCACTCTCTGCTGAAGGTTGGCGACGAAAAGTCTATGCGGAACCCATTTTCCCAGCTTTGAAACCTTTCCCAACTGAACGAGGTGCCTGTGAACTGTTCCATGCGATGAATTTAACCTCAGCTATCATATCGACTGTCAAATTTGGCTCAGCTTCCACGAGTTTGAGCAAGGCGTCGGAGTTAAAGACTTCAGGACGACCAGCGCCCGGGGCATCCTCCACGTCGTAGTTACCACTTCGGAATTTTGAAAACCACTTTTGCGCAGTCCTTACACTCTCGGTATCCTCTCCGTGTACACTGTTTATTTCTGCAGCAGCAGTTGTTGCAGTTTTAGCACTTTTATAAAAAAAATACAAAATATGCCTCTTATACGCGTTCGAGGATTCCATTTTATTTTTTAAGAACACGTGATTTAAGATTTTTCTTTTTAATATAAAATTTTATTTTCTTTGTTAACTTATGGAAAAATTATAGTTAATTTCTTAACGTAAACTGCATAAATCACCAAGGAAAAATCGTTAATATTTTATCAAAATTTCAACATTTTCAACCCATTCTGGTAAGATTACGAGATTCTCTCGCGTCATGAGGCTAAAGTTACTATTGAATATTTGTTTTTATTTATTTATCAGTTTATTTTAAAATTTTAAGTGTACTGTAGGTGACAACATTTTTGTTACTTGCGCAAATATTACAAACTCTATCACAAATTCAGTATCTTGAATTGCTCACCTGCAGTGGCCCTCGGTTGGCTGAAATTGCCCCTTTTTATGTTTCTGTTGTCGGTTCTCGGGCCTTAGAGCGTCACTTTGACGGAGTAATTTGGGTTTCTCAGTAGCGCGCTATTTCACGACTATTTCACGCAGAGTTCTTCATTATTAAAACGCAACGAAAACGCAATCTGATGAAGCTTTGAGTTTGAAGTAGCTGCGATTAACAGTTTAGGAACTGCGCGGCTTTTTTGCCAAGCATTTTCTCCATGAAACGCATTTACGTATTTTTTTGTTTTTTTTTTTTTCGACCGAACCGATCCAATTTCAATGTAAGGTTTGTACAAAATGCGTTTTAGTTAAGCAAATTTAGCACAAATTATGAACCCAAAAAGAAAAAAAAAACAAAAATACAACGCTAACTTTTGGAAAAATGTACGCTCATCCACATTTAGTTTAATGTAAACAGTTTTATAATTGTTTCCCTGGCAATGCAAGTTCTCCGTATAAAATGCGCAACACCTTCAGTGGAAAAAACTATTAAAAAATTATCAAAAATCAATAACAATTGTTCGCCACTTGAAGCTTGCACTTTATTGCACTAGAATTTAATTAACTGCACAACTGTCCAAATCAAAAAAAAAAAAATTGTTATTAAAAATTTTACAATTTTGGTGAAAATGAATTTTTATGGTCGAATTTTTATAACTCATAACTCTTGCGCAAAGTTTACAACTTGGATTAATGTGGTCTTCATTGCAGAGTAAATTACTTTTTTATAGAAACAAATAATTTAAATTAAAAAATAAATAAGTAAATAGTCCAAACATGTCCATGTGTTACCCACCTTTAAAATAATCTCTTAATTATTCCAACTCTGGTTTCTAGACTTTACAACTAGTTTTTATACAAAAAATATGAAGGTTTTTCATAAAATTTTTTGAATATGTCTTATTGAAAATTAAATAAAGTTATTTCGGCCGCCGTAGCCGAATGGGTTGGTGCGTGATCACCATTCGAAAATCACTGAGAGGTCGTTGGTTCGAATCTCGGTGAAAGCAAAATTAATAAAAACATTTTTCTAATAGCGGTCGCCCCTCGGCAGGCAATGGCAAACCTCCGAGTGTATTTCTGCCATGAAAAAGCTCCTCATAAAAATATCTGCCGTTCGGAGTCGGCTTGAAACTGTAGGTCCCTCCATTTGTGGAACAACACCAAGACGCACACCACAAATAGGAGGAGGAGCTCGGCCAAACACCTAACAGAAGTGTACGCGCCAATTATTTATTTTTTTTTTTTATTTCCACCAAGAAACAATTTTTCTTTCAAAGTTTTATTATTTCTTGCAATAAAAAGTTAAATTAAAATTCCATTTGTTTTTAGCAATTTTATGAATTTTTTTCCATTTTTCGTAAATTTCTATAAATGTCTGGAACTTTTTGTAAAATTTTCGTAGTTTTCGCACATTTTAACTTCGTATCTAATCAGTAGGAGCTTCAAGATCAAGCGCGATGGCACATCTACAAGCCTGAAACCAATAAACCACACAGTTCCTTGGCCCTATACTTTATGTGCTTTTCACATCTGACTTTCCAGTCTATATTACAATAAAAATAACACAACGGCTACCTTCGCTAACATACGTGCATTTTAGCAATCGGTGATGCTGAGACTCTTCCCACTCGTAAACCCCAGGAGAAGGTTAAAAAAATTGGTGAATGTAATATGAAGTGGCTTATAAAGCTTAATGGCACTAATTCTATTCATGTAGATTTTACCAACAAAAAAATCCAATATCCGCCTTATAAACACACAAATTTCCCACTGCAACTCTGCAAAAATTAATTTAGCTTATAGGAAGAACTTCACCTCTTTCCATTCAGAAAAAAATTTTAATTTATAACTAAGTATTATGTTGGGGAATAACTCGTAGCGCTTTTACCGAAGACTTTTATTTAAACAAAAAACAATAATTATATTAATAAGTTAATCAATTATATATTCGTCGTTCCTATTTACAACCTCTGCCCAGCTCTCGACCAATTTGTTGATGAAATCGCCTGGTCAAAGAAGTTGGTAAAGAAGTTGTTGAGCCAGTTTTTAAGAACCTCTTTGTTATCGAAAGTAACGTCCTTCATATGGTTTGACAGAGAGCGAAAAAGATGTTAATCGGTCAGTGCAAGGTCCGGATAATACGGCGGATGCTAAAGGACCTCCCATTCGAGCTTTTGGAGTGCGCCTTTAACGACTTGTGCAACATGGGGCCTGGCGTTGTCGTGAAGGAGTATAGTTTGATTAAGTCGATCAGATATTTTCAGTCAAATACCCTCATTCACGCGTTGTAGCCGGGCAATGTAGACCTCCTTGTTGACCGTGTCATTCTTTTCAAGCATTTCCCAGTGCACCATGCCCTCCCGGTCCCACCAAACACATATCATGATCTGCTTTGGATGAAGATCTGGCTTGACTCTCAGCTTTAGCGTATCTCCTGGAGCAACCACTCCTTTTTTTGCTTCATATTAATGTATAGGCACCATTTCTCATCTCCCGTGACGATTCCGTACAAAAAACGCTCTTTATGACCGCATGTTGCTCGATGGCGGGCGAGATGCTGAGAAGCAATTTGATGTCGACTTTCTTTGTTTTTATTCGTTGAGCTCGTGAAGCACGCAGGCTCCCAGGCTCCAAATTTTTCGGTAAATCCTATTGAATGAAGATGATTGAGAATCGTTTTATAATCGCAGTTCATTTTTTCCGCCAATTCTCGACAGGTTCGGCGACCGCTCACGTCCTTAAAAAGTGATTTGAGACGTTCTTCATTGAATTCAGAAAGCCTTCCGCTGCGGAATCGACGTCAAAGTTGCCATTTTTGAACTTTGCAAACCATTTCCGTGTTGTAGATTCGCCTATGACACCTTTTCCAAACACGTCGCAAAGGTCCCGGGCTGCTTCGGTTGCTTCGGCAGCTTTTTGACCTCGTTGAAAAGGTGTCGACCAAAAAAGAGTAGGTGTCGAAATGCTGATTTTTGCCTGCTGGAGATTCCATTTCTAAGGCTCAAAACTAATAAAAAATTAAGTAACTCAAAAATACAATTAATATATAATTTTGTAGAGGAGAAAGAGTTGTGTTAAATGAATATTTTCCCTTTGCCAAACAGCAAAGAAATCGTTGTGAATTAAATGCAAATATAAAAACGCTATGAGCTTAGTCCCCAACCCAATATTTGGTTGCCACTAAAACAAGTTAAATCAGTATACAAAAAAAAAAACGAGAAACGATAATTGTACGATTTTCAGTGGCAGTCACTGTATGCGGTTTTTTTCTTTTTGTTTTTTTCTTTTTTACAGTTAGATACATATGTAGGTATCATGTCGCTAGTTAGGTTATCTTTCATTTTATGACTGCTGTTTGTTGGTATAAATGAGTAGGTAAGTTTTACCAAATATTTTTGCATAAAAAATGTCTTCGCTCGGCACGCATGCGCACATATGAATTGGGTTGGACTAGAAGAATGTCACACTTATGGTATTTCGAGATGGTTGTTTATGTCATAAGCAAAATTGTGTTTTTTTTGTTTGTCTTTTGGATAGTTTTTACATGTGAGGTGGCTATTTTTTTTCAATCATATACTTTTTTCGACACTGCTCCTAGCAGATTCAGACTCAAAATAAAATTATAAAAAATACTCATTACTACATAACTCTGAAGTCAATTTCGAGCATCCCAAATTTTAAAAGAATCTGATAAGAAGTTAATGTGGAGAAGGGTGTTTCAAAAGTGACGCCTAGTCAGAAGACGGTACCTTTTTTATGGCATCTCCGGCATTTGTCAATTAGAAGGATGCGTAATTTTAAACGGTAACACAACGCGTTAAGGTTATTGAAACTTATTACGAATATGGGCGATTTTCAAAAACAGCAAACGCAAAATTCGTGCTTTTTTTTGTAGAAATAATCATCCAATTAAGGTTGGAACGATGTCGGAAAAATCATATACAAATTATCGCGTCCTAATAGATTGTTACAATAGCGAAGTTTCGCAAACCGACTGGCAACAATAGCGAACGAAAAGCCAAAATTCGTCTGTGTGAATTGGAATTAAATCGTCCGAATATGTTAACCAGTGGTCGGAAAGTAAAAGCGGTGGTACTCTACCATTCCCGATCATACAACAGCAGCGGGAAATCACTGGGGTACTGCAGGCAAAATTGCTGCATTGATTGTCTCGCTCAAGAGTACGTCGAAGTACTGCAGGCGGTTCCAGAAGCCGATCGGGGTAACTACGAGAATCGGATGGCAGCAATAGAGAGACGTTACGGGAGTGAGTACAGGCAGCAAATGTTCGAGATGGAAGGGACGAATCGCTACCAGAGAACAATTGAGAGCTTGCAGGAATACACGACAGGGACTGAGCGGTTGGCACATTTGGCGTATGCGAAAGAAACAGCATACATCGTTGAGAAGATGAAGTGTCAAGCATTCATAAGGGGTATACGAGATCCGGACACGAAACGGGCAGCACACTTGACACCGAAGCAGACGTTTGATGAAACGTTGTCTTTTGCACTGACTCAGGAAACAACAGCTCTCTTGAGCAAACCAGTGCGCAAACTCCACCGGGTTAAAGTTGAAGAGTCTACCTCGATGGAGGAAACCATGAGGAAAATAATAAATGAGTTCTTTCCTCGATTTACAAGACCCACGAATTGGGATATAAAGTGTTACAACTGCCGTAAGACTGGCCAAATTGCTTACAATTGTAGAATACAACTTAGCCAACCGAAGACGAGCTCTCGAGTGGAAGGAGGAAAAATATGCTGGAGAAAAACCATATTGAGCATCGTAAGGCGAAACAACATGGTAAGACTAATTTACTACCTCGGCGACCTGGTGATATCAAGTGTAAGGATTGTTCTGAGGTCGGCACGGATAGTTAATGCACTTGAAACCCGATGGTGAGTGGGGGCCAAGTGCGATAAGGAAAAGTCAATTGAATGATGCTGACCTGAAAGATATCATGGACGCGAAAGTCGTTGGAAAGAGACCATCCAAAACTGAAAGTCCTTTGGCCAAGGCATATTGGGTACAGTGGACTATATAGTCTTAAAGTAATTGATGGCGTTCTGCATCGTGTATGGGAAAGTGAAGATGGAAGCCATTCCCGTAATCTAGTAACAGTTCCTAAATCCAGCATTGCGTCTGTGTTAGAAGAATTCCACAATGAGCCAAGTGGAGATCATCTGGGTATCACTAAAACGTTGTAAAACATTAAGCCCCGGTTTTTCTGTGTAAATTGAAGAGAACCATTAGCTGAATGTATTCGAAAGTGCGCGGAGTATATGTCAGCGAAAGGTCCAATGGAAGAAAGTCGTGGAAGATTACAGGAATACAACGCAGGTTCACCACTTGAGCGAGTGGCCATAGATGTTGCAGGCCCGTATCCAACAAGTGATTCCGGCAATAAGTACTATATGTGCTCGTTGTTGTTATGGACTACTTCAGTAAGTGTCCAGAAGTGTACGCTCTACCAAACCTAGAGGCCAAAACTATTGCTGTAGTTTTTATGCAAAATTGGGTGACTCGATTTGGAGTACCTATTGAGTTTGAGCATTCAAACCAAGGAAGGAACTTCGAATCCGCAGTATTCAAAGAAATGTGTTGCTTGTTGGGAATTAAGAAAACATGTACAACACTCTTGCACCCCCAATCAGATGGAATGATCGAAAGATTCAACCGCACTCTGGAGGAGCACTTGCGAAGCGTAGTTGGAAAGTGCCAACGAAATTGGGACAAACAAATCAAAATATTCCTGTTAGACTAACGCTCAACTGTACATGAGGCTACTGGCCAATCGCCTGCCATTTTTAGAAGCGATTTAATCCTTCCGACGATTTATCGTTCGGTGCTTCGTGAATGGAGAATGGAATGCAAAATATAAAGGGTGGTTAAATTTCAAGGGCCGATGTTGAATGTGAACCACACCTATACGTCAACAACACCGTTGGACTTCTTTCTTTAAGGTTATTTGAAAGAAAAGGTGTACGTCGATAAGCCAGCAACAATTCAAGAGCTAAAGGATGAGATAATTCGGCACATTAACGGCATAGAACCTCAATTATGGCTCAGCGTCATCGAAACTTTGGACCATCGGATGGAGGCGGCCATTTGGCCGATATTTTGTTCCATACGTAATTGAGCCATACCAATATTATCATAATAAAGAGAAATTACAATAATTTTCTAAAAAAATTGTATTTCATTCAAAATCAACACCGGCCCTTGAAACTTAACCACCCTTTATATACGTTATAATGGCACCCTATTTTGAATAATATTCTTCTACCGCTAATTGAAAAGCAGTGTTTTACAAATTTTCTTTGAACGGGTAGAATAATAAATTCGGAATATTATTGTAACCTTTTAGATCAAGTGAAAAAGAAACTTGCGTCGTCGTGATTTTCTGCTCCGCACTTTGAATTGATGTGCTCTAGACGGCGCTTCGATGAAAGATTTTTCTCTTGCCGAAGCTAATTTCTGTTTTTTTAATTTTTATTTCTGCAGGTCCACACTAACGGTCCTAGATTTTGTATTTATTTGGCCTCTCATATAAAATTTGAACATAGCTCCTTTTGCCTCTAAGACGGTCATTTCATGTTGATTTAGCTTTAAGTGGATATTTTCCTAAATTACCAAAGGAAAATTCAAAATCTTGTATATTTTCCATCATATTTTCCTGCATCACATAATTCAGCTCGTCGCTTTAAGTGTTCAATGGAAAAGAACTAACGATGACAGTAAATTAATTAGCCTCAAAACAGAAGCACTGACCTTTTGACTCACTTTACAAACGAACTTAAGCCAAAATGAGCGTCAACTTGCGTTCTCCTGTTGCAATGCAAAATTGTCCAACGGAGACAAGCGGAACACTTTTTGTCTTCAGCGACTTTTACTCTTTGGCTGCTTTATAAATATCGATTACAGAAAAGCCGAATGTGTGCCAACACACAAAAAACAAAAAAACAAATCAACAAATAAAATGAAAGAAACAGAAATTGGTAGTCTGTAACATAGCCGAGAAGGTCGCTACAAAGTGTGAAAAGGTGATATAATTTTTTGTATTAAAACACTTGTCTACTCGTAGGTGAAGAAAGATACGTAGAAGTATACTTAGGCACACTTACAGCACTCAAAAAAACTTTCGCACCTCAACATTTTGGTGAGGTTTCAATTATTATTTTTTTTTTAATGTTTATTAATTTTTTTTAGTGTTAATTACTTGCTTGTTTTATAAAAGTACACTTCTTCATATATAAATATTATAAAAGTACTTTATCAAAATTAGAAAAACTCTACAAATTTTTCCACGATTTTTGGTTAGAATTTGTAGAAAAATTTTTAGTACGGCTTGTTAAATTTTAAGGGCAGCGATGAATGTCATGTCATCTAACACTTATTACCGATTGAGGACTACAGCAAATAACTGGCAGCGAAATCGGCACTTACATAGGTTAAGAGAATCTTCTAACTTAGCCATTAACAGAAGAGGTCGCGCTAGAATACTAAACGAATACCCCTTCCTACATCAAACGACAGACTTTTGTAGCTCAGTAGAGTTGCATTTAAACACATCCTTTACCACAACTTTCCCAACGAGAGACGATTGGGACAATGGAGTAATGGACAATAGAAGCGGAATCAGTATCTATACTAATGGTTCCAAACTAAATGATCAAGTGGGCGGAGGCCTTCTTTCTGAAGGAATGAATGCCAACATCGCATTCCGGTTACCGGATCACTGCAGTGTATTTCAAGCTGATATTTTGGCTATCAGGGAAGGCCTGCTAGCCCTAAATAAAAGTTTCCTCCGCACAAGAGATATAAACATGTATTCAGATAGCCAATCGGCCCTGAAAGCTTTAAAATCGCCTAATATTAACTCGAAGACAGTAAAAGAATGTATCGACGTTTTGACGGAACTATCACAGTACTTTGTAATAAACCTGCTCTGGGTGCCAGGTCATAGAGACATAGAAGACAACAGCAAAGCAGATCCAACCAGACAAAGCGAACATACCTATACCTTTAGCAACTTGTAAAATGCTCATAGATAAACATACTACCAGTACTGCCAACATGCTATGGTCTCAGTCCCTAACCTGTGCAACTAGTAGAATGACGTGGCCGGAATAGAATACGGGCCGCACAATCCGACTGTTGAAACTAAACAGGAAAAATATGAGAAATTTTCTCGGGGTCCTAACAGGGCATTGTCTGATTGTAGACTGGGAGCACCCTATAACGACTATTGCAGAAGCTGTAACGACATTGAAGAAGAAGAGCCCATAGAACACTTTCTATGCGGGTGCATGGCTCTGAATAGAAGAAGGTTCAACATTTTAGGAAAAAGTTCCCTGAATTAAAATAACAAGCTTTGTTAGATATATCAAATCCACAC
The DNA here is from genome assembly GCF_027943255.1 of Anastrepha obliqua. Taxonomy (NCBI): domain Eukaryota; kingdom Metazoa; phylum Arthropoda; class Insecta; order Diptera; family Tephritidae; genus Anastrepha; species Anastrepha obliqua. The sequence continues at coordinate 8,658,541 of NC_072894.1, forward strand.
GTTGGTCCAATGAGGACAATGTTGAGTGAGGAGAGGGGACAGGCCTGGTGGTATCACAATCGGCCTACAGCAGGCCTAGATGTGTCAACCGACCACCACTATACCTACCTAGATTTTTTTTCTTTTAATTTTGATAAATATTTACAAAGTTTCAAATTTGGAATAATATGGCATCTGTTATAGAATGAACTATGGATTTTTAAAAACAAAAATAATTGAAATTAAAAATTAAAGCAATTCCAGAAATAGTCAAAACTTGTCAAAATGTTTAGGTGTTATGATTTACACGCCGGATGTATCTATATGGCCATTAAATGGTTTTTGAATACTTTTTTATCAAATCGTTGAAAATTCAATTTTAATAAGCAGACTAAGAAATGACCAGCGCCGAAGTTTTGATAACACGAAAATACGGAGGGTAACGTGCGAGTGCCAACCTAATCTTCCTCTGATACCGACCATATATATGCCCATACCGGATGGTCCATATATATCTATAATTGGCGCTTACACCTAGGGTTGTTTTCTTGGAATCCTTCAGCTTGAAATACACACTTCGCTACTCGAGCTCGGTCGGCGTGAACGGTTGCCCTCCAGAAAAAGAACTCCCCGTGTCAATTCGCAAAATCGTTTCAATATCACTACCTCACGTGCTGGACCCAGTAAATTCGCGTAGTACTGGCAATTCATTGCAAGACCTCTGGGCAAGTAAGCAATTAATTACATTACCTCACTATCCCCTAAAATGGTAACCATAGTTCGTTTGCTATCTGCCAAAATTTAATTTTTCGATCTTGCGAATTTTTCCGCCTTTTGAATAGTTTTTCGATCACTATCATCAATGGGCGAAATACGAGTAAGGGACGTTTTCACAGGTCTCTCTTCCTTGTTTAAATAACCGGTCCCAGTTTTTGTACCGTTGTCAATTGGAATTGGGTTGGAATTTTTAAGAATCGCTCACATTTCTTCACGAACGTTTTCGCGCGTATTTTGTTTTTTTTTTTACAAGGAATTTAATCACAGCGCATTGGGATCGCAGCGATTATGGTAACTTAGGAGGCAAAAAATGTTTTAAAAATCATTTTTTTTTTATTTTTATGTATTTATATATATATATTTTTTAATTATTTTGATGCCAGCAGTATTTTCGTATTTTACTCGAATATTTTATCTGAAAAATATCCGAATAAGTAATTCTGCGGATCCCGCCATTCTAAGCACATCTCTAACTTATACTTTTAGCACAGCTCCACACACATTCTGCCATACGCTTTTTCTCTCAAAAAACAGTGCTTGCTATTAGTCTGCGTACGCTGCGCTTGCCAGTTTTTTATTTTATCGAGCAACAGTTGAAAGGAAATAATTAGGTGCTTGTTAAAAATAGAATATTTTCGGCATGAAAATTCTCATAACCGAGAACGCACATAAACATATATACTACATATGTATGTACATTAGGGTGGCTGATCAAAAAGAGTCTGTTTTTTCACTGGAATTTTATACAATTCCTTTTATATAAAGATTTCCGCCAAAATTATCGGAAAAATATTAAGATTAAAGTACCACAAAGAATCGATTTTTTTTAAATGAAACTAGTTCTTAAAAACGTTTACTTAAAAAAACTTTTTATAACTGAAAAGAGTATAATATATATATATAATATTTTAGAGTTAAAAAAAATCCTTTAATTAAAATAAAATAATTTTATTAATAATTATAAAAGTTTTAATTCAAAAGACATATGTTTTTACGAAAAAAAATTTGCTACAATATAATTAAATTTGTTCTTAAAAATTATTTTTATTATTATTATTATTTTTTATTAAAATTTTTTATTTTTTATTAAAACCATTTAAACTTAAATTGAAAAAATGTAAATTTAAATAAAAAAAATATTTTCTTTATGATAAAAAAATTGCTATAACTAAATTTGTTCTTAAAAATTATTTTTCCAAAAAATTTTAATTTTAAGAAAAAAACCAGTTTTTTGTAATGAAAAAAAAACAAAAATATTTTTTTATGATAAAAAAATTGCTATAACTAAATTTGTTCTTAAAAATTATTTTTCCAAAAATTCAAATTTTAAGAAAAATCTATTTTTTGTAATTAAACAAAAATATTTGTAACTCAAGCTAAAAAATTTTAATTTTTATTAAAACAAAAGAGTAACTTCATAATTAAAATTCTAATTAAAAAAAAATGTCAAAAAAAATCGAATTTTTAATACTAAAACTACTTCTCAAACACGTTTATCTAAAAAACTTTTTATAATTAAAAAAAGTAAATTTTTTTATAATTAAAGAAAAAGATTTGTTAATTAAAATAAAATAATTGTATGATTAAAAAAACTTTTAATTAAAAAAATATGTTTTTACGTCAAAAAAAACTTGCTATAACTAAATTTGTTCTTAAATATTATTTTTCTAAAAAATTTAAGTTAAAAAATTTAATATAAAAACTTTAAATTAAAACAAATATAATTTAAAAAAAGTATGTTTTTATGATAAAAAATATTTGCTATAACTAAATTTGTTCTTAAAAATTATTATTCTTAAAAGGTTAAATTTTAATTAAAGAAATAGTTTTTTTTTTATAAAAAAAATTATAACTGAAACTAGAAATTTTAATTTTTATTAAAACAAACAATTTATTTTATAATTAAAATTGTAATTAAAAAATATACTTATAAATAAATAATAATTTTTATAATATTAAATTCCACAACCAATAATAAAACTTGTTCTTAAAAGAGTTCATTTAAAAAAACTTTTTTGAAATTAAAATGGTGTAAGTTTTTATAATTAAAAAAATTTTACTTGTAATGAAAATAAATTAATTTTATGATTAAGAACAGTTTTAATTAAAAAAATTTTTTTTATGATAAAAAAAATTCGTATAACTAAATTTCTGCTCAAAAATAATTTTTTCAAAAAAAAAATTAATATAAAAAATTTAAATGTGAAAAAATATAAATTTGGATAAAAAAAATTTGCTATAACTAAATTTGGTCTTAAAAATTAATATACTTTTCCAAAAAATTTAAATTCTAATTAAAAAAATTGTTTTTTTATAATTAAAAAAAATTATAACTAAGGATAAAAATTTTAAACACTACTAAAACACAAAAGTTATTAATAAATTATAAATAATATAAATTGTAATAAAAAAAGTCTTTTATATTATAATTACAAACAAATTGTTATAATTAAAATTATATCTTAAAAATTACTTCATATAATAGAAGAGCTTATGCTTACAAGATCTGCATAAAAATCAAAAATCAATCAAATTTTATCAACGGAATCAAAATAATGAGATTTCTGAAATTACTTCCACATCGATGCAGCTCACGTAAATCTTAACATCTTTCGAAAATATTTTAGGGGACGCTTTAAAAAATAACAGATTGCATATACATATGTATAACTCGGACGGAAAAACCGTACCGATTTTTTTTTGTTTTTTTTTTTTTTTTTGTGTGGAGAGTGGTGAACCCTAATGTACATCCATACATGCATTACACACTCGATGACGTTAAACAAAATACTCGTACACATGTACATATAGTAAATAAATATACTAAAATATACCATTTTTGAAGAGAAAAATGCGAGCACTTCATTTTTTTCTCCTGTTTTATTTAGTTTTTTTGTCTTGCTCTTTTAATTTTACTTGTAATTGTGAGTCTTCGCACTCGTAAGCATTTATTTAAGTATTTTTCCACATGCGTGCATTTGTATTAGTCTGCATACATACATATATAAAAGGCTTTTTAGCTACTTTAATTGGAATTAAATTTACATAAAATAAATAAATTTCAACAAATTTGACATCAACTATTAATAAGAATCTGAATTTTCAGTTGATTTGCAGTCAGATTTTACAAATATTTTATTTACTAACAACTTGTGCTCCATTTTGATGTTGGATGGATGAAAGCCATTTGAAAAAACATAGTTTTGAGATAAGATTTAAACTTTTTCTCTGGCTCCCGAACGCTCCGGAGCACCCGAGCGCCTTTTGTTAACTGTTCAATAACTCGAAATGTATTTGTCGGATTCACTTCAAATTTTCACACAATATTTTTAAGATATTATACAGGGTGGCTGATGAATTTTGCTACATTAATAAACTCAAATAACTTTTTTTTTAGTGTATGGAATTCATTTATTTTTTTTCAAGTTGAAGGTCATTAAATTTTATTAAATGTAGCTTAACTAGTTTTAAAAATAATTGAATTTAAATGCCCCCCATGCTCGTTGACACAAGTGCGGCATCTTAGTAAAAAGTTGTTCATTGCTGCTTTGAGAGTTGCGACAGGAATAGCCGCAATTGTTGCCCGAATGGATTGTTTTAGTTCATCCAAATTTGTTGGCTTTGTTTTATAAACTTCTTGTTTACATAAACCCCACAAGAAAAAGTCAGGTGCAGTAAGGTCAGGCGACCTGGGGGGCCAACGAAATTCGGAGTTTCTTGAAATCAGTTTGTTGGGAAATTTTCGTCGCAACTCTGTCATAACAGTCTGGGCTATGTGAGACGTTGCCCCATCTTGTTGAAACCACACAGAGTTGAAAGGAATTCTCTTTCGGCGTAGTTCTGGATAGAAAATTTCTTTCAGCATTTTCAAATAACGGTCCCCAGTAACCGTAACGGTGTGACCATTTTCTTCAAAAAAATAAGGCCCGACAATACAGCGTGAAGAAACCGCACACCACACTGTCACGCGAAGAGGATGCAATTCCATCTCGTGGAGTATCTGTGGGTTAGCAGTACTCCATCGACAATTTTGTTTGTTCACATTGCCGTTTAAATCGAAATGGGCCTCATCAGACATGAAAAGGCAGTTTAACAAGTTTTTTTTTGGTCTTCTCCCACCATTTGCAGGATCTTCTGGCAAAATTCCAAGCGAATCGGCAAGTCTGCTGCATTCAGTTTGTTAACCATTTGAATTTTGTAGGGAAATAAGTCTAAATCTTTGTGCATTATTGTTTGCAAAGACTGTCGGCTGACACCAAGTTGAGCAGATAAGCTTCTTGTTGAAACCCTTGGATTGCTTTGTATAGCTGCAGGTACAGCAGCGATCGTTTCCTCCGTCCGAACTGGTGGGTTTCGATGATAAGGCCTTCTTGCGACTGTTCCTTGCTCAGCAAAATTATTCACCAGTCTCATTATGGTCCATCTGCTCGGGGGATCGCCGCCAAACATCCGCCTGTACTCTCTCTGTACCAAAACTACGGACTCCAGTGCGTGATAGCGGCGGACTATCCAAATTCTTGTTTGCGTGTCCCAGTTATCCATTTTAATAAATTTTAAAGATCAATCTGCAAATTAAAACAAAAATGGAACAGATAACTTAAAAAGAAAAAAAGTTATTCAATTTTTTTTTTGGTAGCGGCTTTCATCAGCCACCCTGTACTTAAAAAAATGCAAAACAAATAACATTTTTTGAAAATTCTGACTACTCCTAACCCTTTAAGTTCATATACTTAGTCCTGCTACAAATTAAGTCCATTATGGATATTTGTTTTTTTAATGTCGTCAGTTAATTCAGCTATTGCAGCACGCACGGTTGCCATGGATCTTGAAGTCGCTGCTCGAATCAAAGATTGTTTAAGACTCTCCAAATTTCTGTGAGGTCTTCGACAAGCCATGTTCTCCAATTCCGCACACAAACTGTAGTCCAAGTTTCTGTGAGGTCTTCGACAAGCCATGTTCTCCAATTTCGCCCACAAACTGTAGTCCGATGGATTTAGATCTGTACTTCCAGACGGCCAATCTTCTGCGGCTATGAACCCAGGAATATTCTTTTTAAGCCGCTGTTGGTTAGTTTTTGCCTTATGGGCTGGAGCGTAGTAATCTTGTTGGAAGATCCAACGCTCCCATTGAAGAGAGGATTCCTCAACTGCTTCATCATTCCTTCTAAGACATCCTCCTGGTACACTTTTGCCCCGGTCATAACCTTTTTTTCGCAGAAATGAGACGCTTTATCAAGACACTCCCCACCAAACCATTACGGAGGCTAGGTGGTAGCCACGCTGAACCCTTGGAACAACATTTTTTGCGTCTTTAGAAGTTTTTGCATAGATTTTATCGTTCTGCTTATTAAAAACTTCTTCAACCGTGAATATTTTCTCATCTGAATATTTCCATTGCCGTGGGCCGCGTGCCACTGAAGCAGCTGCTTGCATCTGTCGAGTCTAATTTTCTTCAAGCGCGTTGTCAAAGGATGACAAGTTGAGCGACGGAGGGCTTTCGTGTAGAGATTATCTCTAATTAGTCTTGACCTGGATCTGGTCGCGAAAAAAGATTCGCGTCATCTGAAGCATTTTCTACATTGGTTATCATCATCATCTTTTGGCACGTACTATAGCTCTTTGTGAGCTTTGGCCCGCTGCGCGTAGACGACCTCCATACATCTCGGTCGCGTTTGCGACTGTTTTCGAATTCCTTAGCCCAAGTTTATTGATGTCCTCCTCTAGTTCGTCGACCCATCTTGTTCTCGATCTTCCTCTTATTCTAGTGTTGAACGCTCTGGCTTCAATATTATTTTGTTCAGCGCCCTCGTACCGTCCATTCTTGTTATATGACCCAGCCATCTTAATCGGTGTGTTTTGATGGAACGTATAACATTTTCGCTATTTTCGCCAAGCTAGTCCAAATCATCGTTTCAACTTTTACGCTACTCGCCGTGATCTTTGTTTGCTCCAAAAGTTTTGCGCTTTTTTATATTAGTTATTCAATCCAAAATTTGATTTTTTTCAAGTATGCAAACTTTTATTGGGAGTTGGATGATTCAGATGAAATTTTTAATTGCAATGCCATGAAATCCCGAAAAATCTCGCGACTTCGTTATTTTCGTTATAGCAATTAAAAAAAAGAAAAAATTTTAAATCGCTTGTTTAACATCATCATGTAAGTGCAGTCCATATTTAGCATCGCGAGTGTGCAAAAATATCTTTAATTGCTCAGTGTCGTCCCATTAAAAATACCCAGTGACCTATTTGCATCAATCGTTTTCTCATCCAAAGCGTCCACGTACGGTTGATTTCAGCTCGCCTACATGTTCGATAAGCATACATACTCATATGTATGTATGTATTTCGGACTGGCCTGCATTCACTTAGGGGGCTACAAATTCAATATACGAAATCGGCAATTACACAATTCGGCAAAGGGCACCATTTATTCTTTCATTCTTGGTTGCCCACATACTTACGCTTACTCTTTCTCTTCTTTTTGTTTATTTTCTATACTGACGTCACGACCCTTGAGACGGTTCAATCTTGTATTCTATCATTCTTGTAGCTAGTCAGTATGTCCAGTAATAGAAAGAGTTTTTGAATTACTCGATGTGTTGAGAGATTTTTCAATTACGTTAATACGTTTCCATCAAAACCAAACCCAGGGTTTGCTGGTTTCGAATTTGCAATAACAAAAGCGAAAAAATCACGGAAATGAACTTAGTTCGATTTATGATATTTGTGTGGAGCTTGACAAGTGTTTAGCTGGTTTTCGTGCCTAAACCCTAAAACGGCATACCCAAAAGTAAGCTGCAGTGAAAACGGTTTTCGTAACTACAAGGGTCGGTCAATAAGTACTCAACTTTAGAACTTGAACGGCAATGCTACTCCCGATTGCTTCGTGGCAATCGTGGGATAACTTGGAAATACTGTTCGAAATATGGATCCACCGTAACACACTACAGGCCAAGTAGCAATCGAACGGTGTGGCTTTCCGAGTAAATCGACACCGAAGAAGGCTAAGGTGTGCCTGTCGGATAACAGAGTTTTGGCCATTGAAGAAAAAAACGACCGCATTTGGACAAAATGAACTTGATGGAAGACCAAGGCAATGCACGAACGTAAACGTGTCTCATGTCGAGAATTTATACATTCAGCTACGAACCTGAAGAAAAACTGTTGACTTCAATAATGAAACCAGCGTTTGAGGGTCTCGAAAGTGAAATTAATTAAAAAACTAAAGATACAAAAATTGAGGAACCGCTGGACAAATTGTACAGAGGCTCACTACGTTGCGACGGCCGCTGTGCCTGAATGGGATGGTGACTGACTACCATGAAACACCAAAAGACACAAAAAAATGTGTCTAACAAGCAATGGCAAACCTCTGGGTGTATTTCTGCTATGAAAATAAATTGCCTTTCGGGGTCGACGTAAAACTGTAGGTCCCTTCATTTGTGGAAAAACAGCAAGACGCACCCCACAAACAGGAGAATGAGCCCGGCCAAACATCTAAGAAAGGGTATAAACGCTTAATATCTACATATAGACAGGATGGCGCAAAATTAATCACCTTATCGAAAGATTTATAACTTTTGCAAAAAGCATCGTATGCCAATTGTATTTGACACCTGTGTCATAAACAGCCAAGCAATGGAGCGTGTAAAAGTCAAATTAAAGACTTCTTTTTTTCTGGATTTAGTAAAAAAGTTATTAGGTCACATATTGGATGATTAATTTATAACCAAGGCTAATAGATTACCAAAAATTACCAAAGTTGTGAGAATAACTTCGGCTGCACGCCATCGGGTACTCGGCAGCAGAATACTGCTCGCTCATTTCACACGTATTCTTACATTTGTGCAATCAATCGTTGTTCAGACGGCAACGAAGCTGCTGAGTTAGGGCTGTGTTGATATTTTTCGTATATCACCAACACAATCTCAGTTTTTTCTTAAACAAGCCATTGTCATGACCCCGGTTACGTCAGCCAACCAGCTGATTCTTTCAAATTCGCTGAGGGCCTGTTAACGGTCTGATGCTGGCAACACCTCTGTACCTATGTATACATAACTATGCTGAAAAGTAAATCCCTTTTGCGGTGCATCATTCAAACAGTCACGAACTTATTGAGCTAGACTCGTACAGTGTACATGTGCTCGTTTTTCGAGGTTTTGTTCTTCCGCAATCTACACACATACATACATACCATACATGCACATATCGCCCATATTCACAGCAATAAACCGTGCGTAATATGAAGCGACTCCCAAACACTTTCATAGTCGACTCAACACTTTTGACGAGCTGTGAGGACATTTTTGACCTATAAAATATAATTTTGCACTGCTATGCCAAGTGCCAAATTATGAACAGATACAAGCTGTTTTATGGACGCCATGCTATTGTCGCCTACCGCTACAGGAATTTACGAGCAACAAAGTGCATTCATCACAGGCAATTGCGGAGAAGCACTTCTGCCACTTTATGTGCTCAAGCACTAATACCAAAAGCCTCAGCTTTAGTGCCAGCGTCAGCATCAGCATTGCCGCCAAACAAATGGCATACTAGACGCTACTAAATGCCAGCCTGCTTGCCAACCAGTTAACACTCTCCATCGCCTCCTGGGCGCTGCATTTTTTGCCGGATGTGTTTTTTGACATCTATGCGAGCGACCAATGCAGTGATGCGTTGTATCGTCTCATAAGTGTCGCCTAGCTCATGCACACTCAATGCAACTCACGCAACGCAAAAAAAAAAAACAAAAAATTCTTCATTTCATCGTTATTTTTTTTTTGTTTTTTTTTTTACGTCCGAGGATTTCTCTAGTTTTTCTTTTCCTGCAAATGAGCGAAGTGTTTAAAATTAGCTGCATTTGGTTTCTTTTTGTTTACATTATTCTACATTATCTTACTTCTGCTTTTGCCTACTTTTCATTTAAATTTTATTTTTATTTTTATCAAAATAAATGTTTCCTATTTCTTCGTTTGCCAGTATGGGAGTGCCTGTGTGTGTGTGCGTTGGTACATCTGTATGTATATTTCATTTCGTTGTTGGTTTTATTTTGTCTTGCTTTTATACACATTTGTTGTAAATTTAAAACTAAAAGGCCTTTATGATTTTGTTAATTAAACAAAAAATGTAAAACCCACTGAGATTTTTATGTGTGACGTTAATCGATTGATATTTATACTCGCCATTTGTTTGCTACAACACATTTTTCTTCATCAAAAGGGATTTAAGGCTACTAAAGCTCAGTAGTGGCGTGAGGCCGTAAATATGTCAATTGAAATTGATCCGCTAAGTGGAGCACTGGAAGAGCTTTTCCAAGAGCTTATGAAGAGAGGAGGGTATGTATCGGGTGGTTCAAATCAAATTTCCATATTGAATGAGGAATTCTTTTGGCATTGACGACGACGCCATCGCGCTTGACTACTAATTTATGTTTTTAATATTTCAACTTTCAATGATAAATGTAAATAAAAATTCGAAAAATATCCTGAAATAGGCGCACGTTTCACAAAACTCAAATTAATTACTAAGAAAAGTAAAATCTATGGAACGAAAAAAGTATAAGACCAAGAAACAAAAAAAACAGCAAATTGAGTTCTTGGGATTTAGTAATTTGTGCTGGATTCTCCTTTGATTATAGCTTTTGAATGCGTCGAAACATCAATGTGATTAAGTTTTTTATAATATTTTGATAAATTTTTCTCCATTCGACATTAATCGCACTTCTGCAGCTTTAAGCGCTAGCAAACTGTCCTCCATTTCTAAAAACCGATTGAGAAGTATTGCCCAGCTATTTTCGATTGGATTAAGGTCAGGCCATTCTAAAATGTGTTTTTTTCCGCTGTCAAAAACTTTTTTGTTGCTTTGTACGAATGAATGGCTACGTTTTCATGCTTAAATCCCGTGAAGTATCTTCTATGCTTTTTAATAAAAAAAATTGTGTAACCTTTACTTTTGAGTTTTATCCAATGAGCAACTTTGCATGTGCAACTTTTGCAAAAATTTTGCTTTTTTATCATAATTTTTGAGAAACAAATTTTCAAAAATAGACCTTCCTTATTTTATACTATTAAATACCTTTGTTAAATTTTTTTGTTCATTGGGAAACACATTTTTACAAACAGCCCCACTCGGATTTCTTCCCCATTTTTTTTTCATTAATAGCTGAGACTATGCTCAGTAATTCCTGCAAATTTCCTACAAAATGTAATAAGAAGTAAATTGAAAAAATAAAAAGAAATATAATAATTTTGCCATTTGTTCAAGGTTGAAAAATTTTGTTATAGAGTGAAGTATCTTCGGCGTATTTTTAATATTAAAAAAAAAATTTTGATCAGATATCTTTGTAATGTCTTTTTTTAGAAACAATTTAAATTTTTTGTTCATAATATTTGGGAAACATTTTTTAAAACAGTCCCTTTAGATTTTTTCCTGCGAATTTCATGATGGGGTTCTTACAAAACGTAATAAGAAGTATACTAAAAATATATAAAAAAAATTTAATATAAGATTTATTCAATGTTGAAAATTTTGGAGTATCTTCGGTGCTTTTTAATATTTTTTTTTAACTTTTTAAACAATTTTTTATACATTGAAAAAAATGTTTTTGTTTTTAATTTAAACTTTTTCCTCATAATACAATATTTGGGAAAATTTTTTTAAAACAATCCCTTTAGATTTTTTCCTGCAAATTTCATGATGAGGCTCCTACAAAACGTAGTAAGAAGTATACTAAAAATATATACAAAAAATTTAATTTTGAGACTTATTCAATGTTCAAAATTTTGGTATAGAGCGAAGTATCTTCAGTGCTTTATCATATTTTTATAAGCTTTTAAAAAAGTTTTTACTATAAAATATACTTTGCAATTTTTTTTGTTTTGCAAAAATTTTACTTTTTTGTTCCTAATATTTGGGAAACAAATTTATAAAAACAGTCCCCATCAGATTTTTTTCATCAATAGGGACTACGCTCAGTAATTACTGTAAATTTTTTCAATGCGTTTTCCACAAAACGTAATAAGAAGTATACTGAAAAAATTAAAAAAAAAATTATCTACATTTGGGATTTATTCATTTTTTTTCTAGAGTGGAGTGTCTTCAGTGCTTTTTAATATTTTTATAAATTGTTTTTTTTTTGTTGCTTTATGTTTTAAGATAAAATGTAAGTTTTTTACAAAAATTTTACTTGTTTGTTCATATTTTTTTGTAAACGAAATTTTAGAAAATATAAATTATACATGATACATCTTTGTAAAAAATTTTTTGTGGAAAAATTTTACTTTTTTCTTCATAACGTAAGCGAAACAAATTAAAAAAAGTATTTCGCACCGATTGCTATTTGTAAAAATGTTAAAGAGAACAGAAGGTATTTCATTCTAAAGAACGCAATAGCAAAATTTTCTCAAAATTGTGAAATATTTTTCATTTGATTTATTATCTATTTATTGCTAGTAAGTCTCTAAAATATAAAATTTATTCAATCATAATTTGAAAATTTGTTTAGGAGATAAAAAAAAAAAACCAAATAATTTAAAATTTTATTGAATTCATTAATGTTTTATGTATCGAGGCATAAGAGGGCATAAATCATCGCTTCGCGATTTTTTTGCGGAACTCAAAAATAAATGCATTCTCAAAGAAAAGAACAGTTAATTATAGCAGTCAGGAAGACAGTCAATTACACCACTGATTATATCGAAGGTTAAGCAGCGTGAAAGGAAACTTCTGCTACTTTGTAAATACTGCAAATTTATTAAGGGGTTAGTGGTAGTCAGAGGCCCGAAAAAATGAGGATTTTCAATAAATTTTTTTTGCTAGTCAGTTGCTTTATTTTAGAAAAATAAAAAACATATTGTAGTATTAGTACATCATGTTTCGACTTGACTTAAGGAAAATTTCAAAAAAAAAAAATTAATATACTAATTGTAAAAGTTATTGCTGTTTGTGTGGAGCTCGTTTCTCCAGAAGTCCCTTGCGGTGATCATCACAAGTCCTTGGAGATTCATCTAAAATCAATCGGACAAGAGAAATTAGTTTTACTAAAAAATAATCTTGTGCCGGATCGAAGCCTTTTTTATCAAAATTAACAATATGGCGGCCTCAGGAAATATTTTTCAGATTTTCGAGAAAAAACCGACAATTAATTGTTTAAAAAAATCGAAATTTCTCAAAAAAAAAAATCCTTCGATCAGGCACGGCTTTTTATGTCTTTCAAAAGCAGTATAAATTTTATTGAAATCTAACAAGTGGTTTCTAAGTTACAGTGATCACCAGTTCAAAAAAAAACATGATTTTGAATAAAATGCATTTAAAGTTTTGCTATCGAGCCCCGGAGCGCCTGAGCGCCCTTTTTTAATTGTTGAATAACTCAAAAGGTATTTGTCGGATTAATTTCAAGTTTTCACACAATATTTTTATTAATAAAATAAAATAAATTATACTTTAAGAAAATGCAAAAAAAAAATCAAATTTTTTGAGAACTCTGACTACACCTAACCCCTTAAGCGGTTTCATGTGTTTCGTCGCGTAAAAAAAGGCTTATTTTCAATATTTTTTTTTGTCTATGTAAAAAATTATTCATTTAATTCAAACTTTTTTCTGTCTTATAGATACATATTTAAAGAATAATTTCTGAAGTTAAAAAAAAACAAAAAAAAAATTTAAACTCGTCCATTGTGACATCATTTCCGGTGACCCTTCGAAAAAAAGGTGCGTCCGCGTTGTCAGCATAACTCCTGACAGGATTATCGAAAATGAAGGAACAAAAATAAGTATTTTAGGTAAGACCATAAACTCTTGCTTGAACGAAGGAAAGAAAAAAGAGTAAAAATTTGAATTTTGTCAGACATTTTTCCAAAAAAATTAAAATTTCGGTCAAATTTGCTTGACATTTTGTTTATTTTAAAATAGTTGTAATTGAAAAAAAACAACAAATCCTTCGTTCAAGCACGAGTAAATTGTATCTCGAAAACCTGTGTAAAATTTCATCAAGATCGGTTGAATAGTTTTCGAGAACATTTGACAACCGACTTTGAAAACACGGTTCCGAAAAAAACGCGTTGCATGTTTTGAGTAACAATAAAAGTGGCTTCGAGCGCACACCTTCCAAAGGCTGTATCTCCGAAACTATTACTCGGATCGACTTGAAAATTTAGAATAATATTCTTGAGATGTTGTAAAAATTAATAAGCCAAAAAAAAAACAAATCGATTTTTTGAACTCACGAAACCCATGTAGCTCCTTAAGGCACATCTTGCAAATCATTACTGCTTTTTATACTCAATGCAACAATAAAAGAATTTTTGGTAAACTTCACTTGGTTAACTTCACGTGGAATCGCTAATATTGGACTTGCGAAAATCTTTTAATTTATTTTATGTGCACATAAATGCTGGTCAACCGATTTGCTGTCCAACTCAAGGTCAAGGAAGCATTCGAGGAATTCCAATGATCAAACATCACATTAGACAGTTAGTTAGTGTTTTGATTTTTTTTGTCAAATAAACAACATTCAACAACTCGACAATACAACAATAAAAGCGATTAAACTATATGATTTAGCGTCAAATTGAAATAACGACAGTCATTCACGTAATTAACAGTTATAACATTTGTTGTTGTTGTTTTTTTTTTTTTTTTTGCCTCCAAATCACTTCATACTCTGCCCCATTCATAAAACAAATATTTCCCACACAATCAAAGATTTCCCACACAATCAGCAAACAGAGAAGAAAAAAAAACAAGAAACCAAATTAAGTAAGTGTTAAAAAAATTATTAAAAGTGGCGCACAAAACGTAGTAAAAATTTTAATTTTTTTCTGTTACTCTTCTTAAAAAGCCATTAACAAAATTACCGCAATAGCTTAGACGGCTACTCCACTTTACGCTTACGGCGTGGCGTTGATCAACGCAACTCACTGCCTGCCACCCGGTTACGCTCGCTTCACTTGCGCTCTCAGGCGCGCACCACACGCTTACACTCGTTTTGCAGATAAAATAGACTTTACTATTTCGGGCAACAAACCAAACTAACATTTGACGACGCACTAACACATACATACCTACTCATAATATGTATGTACTTATGTAGATGTATAAGTGTAGTATTAGCAATTACTTGGTGGCTCTTGAACGCTCGTATGCGCTTTTATTTTTGTTGCTCATAAAATAGACGCTCTGGTTTTGTCTACAATTTGGTGGCGGTTTAGGTGGCTCGACTATTGCCACTTGTCTTTTGGCCATTTAGTGGCCGAGTGAGAGTGATCGTGGGGTGGTTACGCCGCAGCAAGCCGTACGCACAGCCGCATAGTGCGACGAGTCGCATACATAAATTTTTAAATATTTACGAGTCTACAATTTGCTTATTAGTTTTTTTGTTCCAAATTGTTGGTATTTCGAAATTTTCGAATTGTATTTGAGTGTCGTGCAAAAATTAGTAAAACAAAAAAGAAGTGTTTCTCTAAAAAAAAAGAAGTAGATATTTCTTTTTTTCCAACCTTTTCAACGCCTTTTTGGTTTGCAACTAAACATTAGTTTGTTGTTGGTGTTGTTTAGCTATTGTGGCGGTGTTTTTTTTTGTGTTTGATCATAAAATTTATTATGTGCTTGTTGCTGTTATTATTTGTTTCTTGTTTGTTGTGACTGAACATTTTTCGTGGAGGTTTATGTTGTGGTGCAAATGAGAAAAATTAAAAAAGTTGAAAAGCTAGAGACGAAATGAATTGTAAAAAACTGCTGCAACAGTAAGATTAGTATGACTTTTAAGACTCAGAGCAGTAAACCAAAGTTGCCGGTTCAACGTACTCGGTTTTCTAAGTCACGTTCGTTCACCTGTTTTTTTCATATTGGCACTATACTGCTGAAATGTTGCACAAAATCCCCACTTCATATAACAGTAAAGCATTTTCAAAGTCACTACTGCATCAACTGACAACCTTTTATGCTAAATTAGGTTAGGTTGTAGTGAGTATCCATTTGTGGAATAACATCAAGACGCACGCCACAAGCAGGAGGAGGAAGAGCTCGGCCAAACACCCAAACAGGGTGTAAGGGCCAATTTTTTAGATATGTAGTGGCTATCGCGTATACAGGAACACCGGAAGGAGAAAAGTGTTTATTTGAGAAGAACTCTTCGCTGATCAGAAATCCGTCAAAGTTTCTGAATTTCTAATATATCAAAAAACAAAAAACGTAAATGAAGTGAGGACTCAATCAGTTTAACCTGACATTTTCTAATAAAAACAGTAACATATACGTCGAGCGAAGCTCGCCGAGGCGTACCACAAGTAAATAGCTTTATTTGACAGCTTCGTATGTCCTACACCGTTCCATACATTCTTTATTATGTAGTAACAAGGCGCATTTGTGCATATAACTTCGAATTGTTTTTGGAATTTTAGCTAGCTTTTAATTGTCGACTGGAATTCTGTTCCACTACACCGTAAATATCGAAATATTTCAATATATTTTTTTTTTTTTTAATTTTGAAGTTTTCTAATCTTGCGTTGTACAGAGTCAAAAAAGCTGCTAACTGAAAGTGACAGCGTAGCAATCCTTAAATTTTAAGGGTTGCATCACCGCAATCTTGATTAATTAGGGTAATCCATCGGCTGATTTCTTTTAAACCGCATTTTATTTTGCCAATGGCAACTATTTCGTGATCCAAAAGTGGCAAAAACTCAGTGATGTCTTTTCCATGTTACTAAATTGATCGGTTTACGCTCAGAAATGTTTCGAAATATTAAAAATCTGCAACCAAAGTAATGGCTGTGCTGCTTAAACTGTGTATGATATTTATTGAACACAATTTTTGGACGATGCGAAGTTTCGTGTCGTTGGATAAGCTGACATATAAATTTGCCATATCTGCGGAACGGAAAACATAAGAAAAGGAGTAACAGTTTATTGATAAGTCTCACTCCCTCTGTTAGGCCCACTTGGCCTATGTTGTTTGATGTACGGACTTTTTCTGGTTTGAAGCTGGATTGAAGATACTCGTATATACTTGAACGACCTTAGGTGTGATACGAGTCGTCCAAGAAGCGCTCCTCTCTGCACCAAATTCGGCAATCGTGACAGTTATTTTGGTAATTTATCGGCCTGCGATTTGCGGCCGTTAAACTTGTTTTCTGTAAAATATCGTTAAAAACGATTACGACGATCTGTTCAGGCATTTGAATGCTATATATGGTAATTTGCGCTTTTGCTGAAATAGAGGCCAAAAACATCCGCAATGTGTAGTGAAATCAGGTTGTCGGAGTGGACTGGCTACTGTAGTGTTAGCGGAGACAGCCATTTGAGTGAAATTACAAATGTTTCATTATTTTATTTTATTTAATTTTACTTTATTTAATTTTTTTTAATTTTACTTTCTGAAATACAAATTTTACTTTATTTTATTTAGTTTCACTTAATTTTTTTCATTTTACTTTGTGAAATAAAAAATTTAATTATTTTATTTAATTTTACTTTGTTTTATTTAATTTTACTTTATTTTATTTAATTTTACTGTATTTTATTTTACTTCATTTTATTTAATTTTATTTTATTTTATTTCATTTTTCTTTATTTTATTTCATTTTGCTTTATTTTATTTTATTTTAGTTTATTTTAATTAATTTCACTTTATTTTATTTTTTTTTAATTTTACTTTGTAAAATTTATTTTATTTTATTTAGTTTTATTTAATTTAATTTTTTTCATTTCATTTCATTTTACTTTATTTTATCTTATTTAATTTTACTTTATTTTATTTTTTTTAATTTTCCTTTTTTTATTTAATTTTGCTTTATTTAATTTTTTTAAATTTTACTTTCTGAAATACAAATTTTACTTTATTTTATTTAGTTTTTCCTTACTTTATTTAATTTAGTTTTTCTTAATTTTATTTAATTCTGCTTTATTTTATTTAATTCAATTTTACTTTATTTTATTTTATTTTGCTTTATTTTATTTTGTTTAATTTGACTTTATTTTATTTAATTTTAATTAACTTTACTTTAACATATTTCTTTTTTAAAGTATTTGTATTTTTATTTTTAAGGTTTGGTTTGGATTAAATTTTGTTTTGTTTTATTTTATTTTGTGTTTTCATTTCATGTTATTTTATTGTATTTTATATTACTTAACGTTAATTCATTAATTTTTTTGTACATTTCATTTATTTTACATATTAATTCCAATGTTTTATTGTACTTTATTTAATAAATTTTTCTTTGTTATTTTTATTTCTTCAGTTCTTTTTATTTTTCCTCGAATTTTAACTTTACTTTATTTTAAAATTTTCGTTTGTTTTTGTTTATTTTACGTAATTTTTTATTTTACTTTATTTTGTTTTATTTATTATATATTAATTAAATTTTTCTTTTTTTGTAATATTATTTTATTTTGCTTTTGTTTTTGTTTATTGTACTTAATGTTTTTACCATTTTTTTACTCTCTTTATTTTATATTATTTACTATAATTCAATTAAATTTTATATCAATTGTATATTGTTCTTGTTTGTTTTTTTTTTTTGTGATTTTACTTTATTTTATTTAAATTTTTTTTGTTCCCAAATTGTTCTTTTTTAGCTTTCTTTATTTTTTTTATTTATCATAATTCAATTAAATTTAATACCTTTTATTAATTAATTATTTTTTTTTAAGTTTGTTTTGTCTTACTTTATCTTATTTATTTTACATTGCATTGGTTTCCATTATTTTGTAACCTTAGTTTATTTTGCGCTCGGTTTTGTTTATTTTACTTAATTTTTTACCAAGTTTTTGTTTTATTTTACTTCATTTTCATTTATTTATTAAAATTCAGTTACATTTTATATAAATTTTATAATCTTTTTGTTTACCTTTTTGTTTGTGATTTTACTTTATTTAAATTTTTTTACAATAAATAAATTTTAAATTTTATATTCTTTTTGTTTACTGTTTTTTGTTATTTTTTTTGTGATTTTGCTTTATTTTATTTTATTTTTCCCCCAATTTTTGTTCTTTAACTTTCTTTATTTTATTTTATTCTATTTATTTTAATTCAATAAAAATTTTTATAAACTTTATATTGTTTTTGTTTACTTTTTTTTTGTGATTTTACTTTATTTTATTTTATTTCGCCAAATTTTTGTTTTTTTTTCTTTAACTTTCTTTATTTTATTTTACTTCCATTTTCATTTATTTATTAAAATTCCGTTAAATTTTATAAAAATTTAACATTCTTTTTGTTTACTTTTTTTTTTTTTTTTTTGAGTTTACTTTATTTTATTTAAATTTTTTGCCGCCAATTTTTTTTTTTTAACTTTCTTTATTTTATTTTATTTATTTTAATTTATTAAATTTTATATGAATTTTATATTGTTTTTGTTTACTGTTTTTTTTTGTGATTTTACTTTATATTATTTAAATTTCTTTCCGCCAAATTTTTTTTTTTTTTTGTTTAACTTTCTTTATTTGATTTACTTATTATAATTCAATTAAATTTAATACTTTTTGTTTACTAATTCATAATTCATTTTATTTAAGTCCACTCGTCATTATTTTGTTTATATAAATATAGTATTTCTTTTAGGTAAATATATTTCATGTTTCTATTTTACCCCCAACCTCTCCGCCATTCACTGCCTTTCATTTCTATTTCTTGTATGTTTTTCTTGGCAAATTGCCGGCCACACTTAGTTCGCCTGGGCGTATGCTGAGTAGCGTTTCCCATTTTTCACAATATTTTTCCGGGCAAATTATATGTATGTGCACATACATATATACATAAGCCTGTATATTGTATGTAAATATATTTGTGCATTTAAATGTTTCGTCTTACGCCATTGAATGTAACTATGTATAGATATTTCGGCAATTTAGAAAATGTCGAAAAATGTCAAAAAATCTCGTATTTAACAATCACTTTTTTATATTTTTTTGTTCATTTCATTTCACTGTAGAGCATTTGACAGCGTATAGATCACACTTACCATAAATAGTTTCATGATTCCAAAACCTTGTCGCTTTGGTTAGTAAACAATTGAAACTCCCTGCGCTCCCCTGGCACTCGACGCTTACGAAGCACTCCGACGCTAAAATACTAATCAAAACACTTTTATGATATTTACGCGCATTTAAATTTGTACCAACGCCAGATTGTAGAGCATAAAACGTGTTGCAAATTTTAAATACTAAAATCATATCGTACATTACTAAACAAAAAAAAAAAAATGCCAGTGCTACGTCAATTCTCACGCAATCCGCAAACGCGCAGCAATGAGGAATTCATTTTTATACGCTGTGGTAAAAATACAAATGTACGTGTACACGAGACGAGTATTCCGCAAAGCAATTGCAATAGATTTATAAGTAAAAATGTGTTTCTATGTATGCGTGTAGGTAATAAAAAAAAATGTGTAAAAAGATAGACAAACGAATAAATTATTCTCGCATGTATGTATGAGTGTATGTAGAAGCATATACTTGAAATGTGTGTTTGTATGTGTGCATGTGTGTACTGTTATATTTATACGAGCATATGGCTAACTACTCATTATGAGCAATTGAAGTTTGCCTTTGCTATCAGCCTCTGTTGTGATAATTTTGGCACCTCTCCGTCCACCCCTGCACGCCGCTGCTCTGCCCTATCCTCTCTACATAGATATAAGTTCTTAGCATATAAATTATACATTTTTTTCCAATTTCGTGCGTATTTTATTTAAACATTTCCATTTCCACAATCTGCCACACCAAATGGTCGTTTCTGTTTTTTTTTTTTTTTTTTAATTTTATGTTTTCAATAAACAATTGTTATTTCAAAGGCTTAGTCGAAAAACGATTTTTCACAGCCGTTGGCTCTCGTTAGATGGCTTTTGTGGAATTGCTGATGAGTGAAGCTGACATTATGAAAATGTATGTTTGTATGTATACTATGAATATGATAATATGCATATATAAAGTGATCTCAAAATTGCACCAAAACTTGCTCTGCAGACATAAAAAAGAGGATAAATTTTTTTATAAAATATTTCTCAAAAAATTCCCGTGCGACAGAGTGAACTTAGCACTTTGAGTATCTCGCGCTGCACTGAACCAGCATCGAATTTGCACACTTATCGGCATAGGAAGCTGTGAATGGCAGTAGTAGATCAACTTCAGATCGATGGCGGAGGTACACATGCGTATACTTATGTACCTATGTATGCTCAAAAGTCCTTCCAATCCTATGTTGTTAGGCACTTGGCCTCTTGTGTTTGAGTTGCCACGATCGAAATGGTGATGAATTTTGCTTTGATTGAGAGTAACAGTAAGGTTTTCATAGACCGCGCGCGGCGTCATAGAAGTATTTCGTTTAACACCATATTTGAGTTTTTAGTCATATGCTGACTTCCAATGGGGCACAAACTTAAGGGGGGCAGCTCCTCCAGACAACGAGTTTTTCAATCAATTTTTGCGAGAAACTGAGAGTATTTATTAGCTTCAAATAAATTACATATTAATATTCATGGTTATATGAATATATAGTACAAACATTTTTTGGAAAAAATAAAAAAAAATGGTGGCGCTACAGCTGCCCAAACGTGTCTTCTTTAATTCGAAGTGAAAAAGAAACAAATTGCACTTTTTTTTAAATAAAGAAATTGATCAAAACAATATTTTAAGTGATAATTAATATAAACTTTGAAGCACATGCAAAGGTCAATATGTTAAAGACTTGTAAAAAGTTGATATTTTGATTACTTTTTGACTTATATGACAGCGCGATGAAAAAAAATATTTCAAAAAAACCGCGATTAAGGTTTTCTTTCTTTTACTCATCTTTCGTTCGACGCTCATCACTTCATTGACTTTATAGGGACTTTTTAACTTTCTATTCAACTTAAAACATTGAAAAGATATTTTGTAGATTGTAAATAAGTTTTTAAAGCAAAAAAAAAAAAAAAAATGGAAAATCTTAAAGCTGAATTCGTCAGAAACAATAATAAACAGTCTGGATCATTTTTTGTGACTTGCAATGAGATTTGATTAAATATAAGATTAGGCAAATTGAAGTGGAATTTGGGAGCGAGAACTAAGGGAGCGAAGTCAAAATAACAAACTTTTGTAAGAAAACATGAAAATTTTATGTAAAAATGTAAAATAATAGAAAAATTCGTATAAAGAGACGAAGTGGTTTCAAACAAACTTCAAAATACTAACAAAAAAATAATAAAAAAAAAACAAGATTCTCTGTGAACCGAATATAACGGTAACACTAAGGATGATGGTTTACAAGCTTTGGCAAAAAAAACAACAAGATTCTTTGGCGATTCGAAGCAAAATTGTGAGCAAAGCGTCGTCATAGGGGATTCGCTAGGCGAATTTTTCCAGCTCACTTCACGCATATTCTAACGCTCTTCCAAACTGCCGTTATTCAGACAGCAACGAAGTAAACCGGATGGAGACTACGTTGATTTTATACTTTTAACACAAAAATACTCTCAGTTTTATCATAAAAAAACTGCTGTCACATCCCCTTTTATGTCAGCAAATCAGCTGTTTTCTTCGAAATCGCTGAGAGCGCATTAACAGTCTGATGTTAGCCACGCCTTTTGATGTCTCTCAACCGCGCGGAACCTTCTGTATGCTCTCCGTCATGGTTTTGTGCGCTATGCGTTTTGTGGCGTATAAACAAAATTTGCTGTAAAAAATAAAAATAAAAAAATTAAAAAAAAATAGAAATAAAAAATAAAAATAAAAAATAAAAAAAACGATAAAAAATTAAAAATTTAAAAAAAATATATATAAAAAAATAAAGATAAAAAAGAATAAAAATTAAAAATTAAAAAAAAAAATATATAAAAAAAACATAAAGATAAAAAAAAATAAAAAAAAATAAAAAAGTAAAAAAATAAAAAAAAAATAAAAAATAGATAAAAAGTAAAAAAAACATAAAAAAATGAGAATAAATAAAAAATAAAAAAGAAATAATAAAAAAAAATAAAAAAGTAGAAAATAAAAAACAAAAAATTAAAAAAAAAATTGCTGTAATCGCTTTGCATTGTTGTTGTCAAACCATTTCTGGGATTTTCTCTACATTCTTTGAACCAGAAGAAGTTTTTTCCTGTTTGAGGTTCGCTTGTTCCAGACGCTTCTATGCTTGAAAGTCGTGGTAAAAAGATTGAAGCCTTCATGAGCTCTGTCACAGAACCCTAAGTTGAAGTGGTTCAAAATCTCGGAAACATTAATTTAAATTAAATTTATAACTACGCTTAAGTTTTAAATTAAAATTATTCTAAACTATCAGCACACTTAAAGTGCTAGGGTTCCCTCGCCATTCAATTTCCAAGCTCATAGTGGTAGTCACCGGTCACTGGGTGATTGGAACTCATGCGGAGCAGCTTGGACTTCTGTGAGAGACCCATTGCAGCAGCTGTAGGGATCCGGCAGAGAAAGAGACTGTTGAACATTTTCTCTGCAAATGTTCGGATCTGCCGGTTAGGCACTTGAAGTTCCTAAGCGTGCCTTTCGGGGAAAACCTGAGGCGTTCTAGATCGTGAGATCTAGATGCCGTTTTTCTCCTCCACTACATCTTTACAGCACTAGATGACTGTATGTCGTATTTATTCCTTTAAGTTTGTGAAATTTTTCGGAGGTAGTGGCCTACATTTTGGCATCAAAACGGCACTCTAATGCCACTTGTAGTGCGCCCGTGATACTCTTACCATCTAACCTACCCACCTACCTATGTATATAAACTTTTATTGTAGTCCTTCAGATGAAAAGTTTGATTTTGTTTTATTTTTGCTGAATACTAAAGCCTGCTCGTGGATTAATCGTGGCCGTTGTATGCTTTAAAGAGGAACTTTTATCACAGATTGCCTATAATTTTCATAATTTATTACAAGAAAATTTAATTTTTTTTTGCGTGTATGTACATTAGACCCTACCACTAAGAAAAAAAATCTAAATATATCTTTATAAAAGCTTAATTATTTTGGCGAGCTTTAATTTACTGCGATTAGGGTGGTAGAAACTGAAATTTTGTTTGGTAAATACTGGAACGTGGTACTTAAGGAAAATGAACTTGATCCGACTATAAATTTCGAAGATATAACGATAATTCGAAGAAGGTTACTCCTACGTTCGACCAAAGCAAAGAAAATTTTTCAAAATTACGGTACGGTCTAATGTTTAAGTACATGCACGACTCTACACCTATAAGCAGTGCTTGCCGTGACAACATCACTTATCATTTCCCGTTTATGTAAAATTTCTGCTTGATTTCAAACTCATCTATTTGCTAATTGCTTTTGTCAGACCAACAAAATAACATTTTCTTTGAAATAATAAAACGGTTAAAAAAAATTCAAACATATTGGCACTAATATGAACAGATTTATATTTCATTTTAAAATTATTCCTCTCTTCTGTTTATCTTTATATTCACTTATCTTTCACCGAGATGGTGCATCATATTCTATTTACATACGTATGTACATATGTAAGTGTGTATGTGTGTAGCTGGCAGTTGACTCCTCTTATCAAAGTCGCTGATCGTCAACTGCGTCAAGTTGAATAGACTTTGCTTGTGTAAATCATATATGCGTATATGTGTGCGAGCATAAACGTATGTATGTGTGAGTGTGTACTTGTATAAATGGCATACTATTCACAGTCTCGTACATTGTAGTAAACGTTTTGTTAGTGGCCCTGCGTAGCCTTGGTATTTGCAGGCAGTTAATATTTGCGTACTAATCAGAGTGCAAATAATAAATAACTCGACAATCCAAGAGATAAACATAAAATGAAATTCTTTATTAAGCTCAAACCAATTATTGTTGCTTTTTGATTTCTTTTTTTCAATAAAAACTTTCAATTTTTTTAGGTATGTTGGATTTTATTTTGTATTGGTAATGCAAACTTTTTGAGCGAGTTGTGCTTATTGTATTTGTTTCTCGCCTGTAAGTATGCATTATTAACAAATAAAATCCAGTTATTTGCCTATCGAATATCAGCACTTCTCAATCGGTTTATGAAATTGCATATTGAAAGTGTACACTGCCCAGCGGACAGAGGTTCCACATTTTTCGAAAAATCCTATTTGTAGGCGCTTCATACGATACTATCTTAGTGTCGATACTGATACTGAGTCCTGGTATAGGAAAGTAGTATCAAGTTCCGTATATATATTGAAATAAAGTATCGATACGAGAGTCATTAATTTAATAAAACAAAACTTTGTTCATTTTCCTTATTTTATTTTCAATTAAGGGGGGACCCTCATTTATCGGGTCAAAAAAATCGATTTTTTGGAAATAATTTCAATCTATTCTACAACTATTTAAGAATATACTTTCAAAATTTCAAGTCGATATCTGTATTTTTGAAGGAGTGACAAAATTTTCAACAGGACGCGACGGGTGGCCTGATCGCCTGTATCCAAAACTTTAAACGCGTTTTTCTCGAAACATCATTTTTCGATTTTGTGTACACAATTGAGAACGCTGTATTGAACCAATCAGGCTTTACAATAGCTCATTTTAAAATTAATTAAATTGTTTTCAATGTGACATTAAGTGTTTTTTTTAAAAAAAAGATTTTCATATTTTTTTGTAATTTTAAAGTCAATTTTTATGCATGAAAAATCACTTTTAACATAAAACTGGGTAAAAAATATCAATTTCGACATTTTTTTTTTTAAATCAAAATGTCACATCGAAGGTATTATCCTAAAGTTTTAAAAAAAATTTGGTTTTTTTATTTCAGAAAAAAATTCAGAGCGCTAGAATGTACACAGATAGAATGAGGTGCCATGGACGAGGTGTATATTTCCATACTTAAAATGTTTTTTTTCTTCTCCGAAAATTTTTGTAGACAGTCAAGACATTTATTAAAGTACTTTATGAATTACAAAACGTTTGAAGTTATTTTACCTGAGAAAAAAATTCCCAAAAATGATGCATTTTTCGACCGTCTAAATGAGGGTCCCCCCTTAAACTACAATAAAAGGTGTAGCAAAAGCGTTGCATTTTCTTTTTTTTTTTTTGTTGAGTTGGTCTCTAAAATGTCAAAATCTATAAACCAAGATTGACAGTTTAGAGCAATTTTAACAAATTTTAAGGGTTTGGAGACCAAGTAAATATGTAGAAAAAGAGAAATCGAATCAGCTGCTCTACTGCCACTACCTATTCAGTGTACCAGCGCATTCAAATCTGTTTCACTCTTAGGAATACCGGAAATTAGAATCGAGTACGAGTAGTTCGAGTATAGAGATTTTTCGGACAAAAGAGTAGCGAGCGTTTACTGTATGCGCCAATAAGCCTCTTGAGTCTCGTACGTCTTAAGCTAAAGAAAATAATCCCGTAACGAAAGGAATTTTGCTCACTCACTGCTCTCTCTCTCCCTCACTCCACATCGCGCTCACACTATATCTCTCGTTGGCTCTATTTCTATCTCTCTAATTCTCTATTTTTATTTCTATCTCTGTCTTTCTCTATTGCTCTCTTTCTCTATTTGTATCTCTTGTTCTGTTTCTATCTCTTTCTTTATCTATTGCTATCTCTCTTTTCCTATTTCTATCTCTCTCTATCTCTATATCTATCTCTCTCTTTGTCTCCCTCTATTTCGATTTCTATTTCTATCTCTCTTTTTCTCTATTTCTATCTCTCTCCCTCTCTCTCTTTTTCTCTATTTCTCTCTCTCTCCTTTTCTCTATTTCTCTCTCTCTCTTTTTTTCTCCATTTCTCTCTCTCTCTTTCTCTCTCTCTCTCTATTTATATCTTCCTCTTTCTCCCGCTATCTCTGTCTCTCTCTCTCTCTATTTCTATCTCTTTCTATCATTCTACTTACACTCTTTGGTCCTCGGTCCTCCACTTTCGCAAAGTCATTCAAAAACTATTTACATTTCCTGTTCCGACTGGTGTCGTAAATTTCCATCGAGTTTCAGTTTTCGAAGTTCAAACAAAACCTATATTCGAACCAGCTGTTTTTGCTTTTGTTTACTATTTATTCAATGCTGTGCCCATTTGCTATATTTCTATGTATAAAATAGCAGATTCCAACTTAAAATAGCCATATTTACCAAGTAAATGAGTCGGATTGCTAGCCGACTTCGATAAAATGGGAAATTTTCATCTTTGACAAAGTGTTACAAATTTCTCTATTTCAGATGCTCGGAAAGTTGCCAGTAGTTAATTTTTTTCCATAAATATTCTTAAGCAAACTTAACTCTTCAAAAACTTATAAATTTACCCTCATCTTTGCTTCCTTTATTCTCAGACTGTCCAGACATCTTGGCGACCTCAGCTGCCGCTACCCAAAGAACTTGACGACAACTCCACCGATGCGCAAGAGGACTCTACCACTGATGCTGTCGATATGGAGCGCTCACAATACCACAACACAGCGTCACTTGCCAGTAGCCGAAAAGACAATTCCTTAAACGCTTCACAGGCCTCTACGAATCATGCGCCATCCAGCACTTCGCATAAGAAATGGTCCTTTGGGCGCCTCTTTCGCCGGAAGAAAGATATCGCCTCGGAATCATCGTCCGAAGAGGATCGCAAGGCCGGCTTCATACCCAACCAAAAGAATTCACGTGCCACCACCGGCGGCGGCAGTATTGCCAATTTGAAACCAAAATCGAGTAAATCAAGTAAAGTCAATCGCAGCAGTAAATTGAATGGTGCCAGTTTCGATCACATCGTCGTCAATCCACAAACGGGTGCCCCCATAGTACCACCACATCCATCACACCCACCGCAAGTGGATCATGAATTCTTTTTGCCTGTGGAAACCATTTCACCCACGGAGGCATACTATCAGAACCAGCAACAACAGCACTTGCAGCAAGGTGCCGCATATACGCGTTCCTCAAACTCACTGGATCGACGCGGTGCGCGTGCCGCCCTCAAAACACGTTCGGCCCAGCGGCTGCCGCATGAAAAGGCACTCGGTGCGCACTCCTCCAGTGAGGAGGAATTAATTTCGTTGAATTCATCAACGTTCTCGAAATACCGCAGCGATGAGAGCATTCATAGTGGTGGAGTGGGTGCCGCCAACAATGCGCAGAGCAAGCGTAGTCGCGCAGCACGTAATGAACGTTACTACAAGCGGCTTTCGCGCGATGGAGAGCCAAGTAACGGCCAAGCGCCGGTCATGTATGCACCACAGCCGACACAACGCTGGAAAACGCAACCGGTGCCGCTCTCCATTTACAATCCCTCAGCGCAGGCACCGCCACCCAGCGC
The DNA here is from genome assembly GCF_027943255.1 of Anastrepha obliqua. Taxonomy (NCBI): domain Eukaryota; kingdom Metazoa; phylum Arthropoda; class Insecta; order Diptera; family Tephritidae; genus Anastrepha; species Anastrepha obliqua. The sequence goes on from NC_072894.1 coordinate 8,686,493, forward strand.
GATGGCCAATGTGACTGCTACGCCCCGTTTACGCAACACCGGTAGTCTACAACATGTTGCACCTTATGTGCAGTGGGGCCAACTGCAACAGCAGCCAAAGAATTTGCAGAATACCGTCAATGACGGTAAGCGCAGCATTAGCTATGACAGTCACATACATTTACAAAACATTAATGGCCGACTGCAGACAAAGCCGCTGCCGCCGCCGCCACCGCCGCGAGATCCACTGCGCCGTGTAAACGTCAGTGGGCAAATGCAGAATGGCAGCGCTGGTGACCTGCGTCCCATTTCATATGCCTTCGATCAAAGTGGGCTACCGGTGCTGCCCTCTGCAAACCAGCGTCTAGGCGGTCGTTGTGTGTCAGATGATAAGATTTGGTCCGGACCCGCAGGCCCGCACTATCAATCGGTACATTCGTTGAATACACCGACTATACCAACTCAACATATGCAGGCTGGCACGCCGCAGCAGGCGATGGCACCCAGCAATACACCGCATCATCGGCGTTTTATAACACGCGCTGAGCGCGATGCGCATCCCTCGAAGAAGTCGCTGCCGAATGGCTTAGAGTTTCACTACGTTACCGATGCAACGCCGCGTTCACGCAAACCCATACACATGTTGGAGCCGCAGCTAGATACAACGGCCAAAGAGTCAAGTACCGCTGGCATTTTACGTACGTCCAAAAGTGGTCTGCCTTCGCCATCTTCCCAACAAAATGTAAACGACTTCTGGAAGCGTTTGGATACAGGCTCGCAACGTCGCGGACGTGAAGTGGAGCGTCCGTATGCAGATAGTGGCGTAAAACCTCGTTCGATTTCCAGTTCACGTGTAGGCGAATTGCGTGCATACCCTATACCCGTTTACTCGGAGGTGCAGAAGCCAAACAGGAAGCCACGTGCGTCCCCACAACCTGGTGTTGATGAGGTGGACAATGTCGTGTGCGGTAGTTTGCATATAAAATCTAAACCGGACAATTCAAGTTCTAATTATGTAGAGATACGCAACAAGGATTACAGTAAAAGCAACTCAATGCCAAATCATTATCAAAGACGCTCGGGTGAGATACCCAACACGCCGAATAAGTACGACGAATATGTCGCGGAAAAGCGCGAGCAACATCACAAACCCATTTTCACACCACCGACGCCACCCCAACGTAAACTATCCATACCGCACAGCAGTGCCGTAGAGCTGCCCATATATATACCGCGCAAGAAGCCCGCCAATCTTGAAGAGGCAATAAATGAGCTGGAGGCAATCTACAAATCACTTGGTCTCACTGAGGAACCAGAGAAGAAGGAACGTATACCCACTCCCAGCGAGTTTGAAAAGTACGCCTTAGCACGCGCGAATGAATACGACGACGAGGATTCGCCTACAGGCGAGCCCGATCCGATACGCGATGACGTGGCCTATCGCAATATGCAGTTGGCGAATTTGCAGCACAAAACCGTGGAAAAGCAGCCGCCTTTCGGCATACCTATTGGCCCGGTTGTTGCAGCGCCGCAAAACGACTATCTGCATATTACGCCGATTGTGGAGCCCATCAAGTGGGTGAACACGCCCGATATTGTCAAAGATGATTTGGCGGTGCGCGCTTTGCGTAAAGATCCACCAGGGCCCAAAGATAGATTCGTCTATCCCTACAGCTCGTTCCAGAAAAAGAATCGTGCTACGCGCACACAATCCGCAAACATTTACAATCTAATACATCGAGACGCCGCCAAACCATCTGGTGGTGATCTCCACTCTTATCTAGAATTGACGCGCAAGTTAGATCGCGCTGGCAGCATGTCTGACTTGCACAAGGATGATGACGAGACGGCCACAGATGTGCCGACAACACTGGCACTGCTGCGCAACCTTAAGGAACAGGAGCAGCAACAGGCAACGCTAAAGAAGGTAGCGATTCCCTTCCGTCATCCCAGTCAGGGCGGCGCTATTTGTGCACTACCAGAAAAGTTGCCTAGCAATGGAATGCAAAAAGAGGAAGTACACAAGCCGCCAGTACCACTGCCGCGCAAGAGTCTCACACCTGAGCCCACGGTGGTGAATGCGCAAATGGAGGATGCTTTAAATAGAATTGCAATAGAGGCGCAAGAAAAATCGGTGAAACTGACGAAGGAGCTGCAAGAGCTGCGCAAGGAAGCGCTGATAACTGCATCGCGCCCCAAAGCCGACACCGAAGAGGAAAAAATCGAGAAGGATTTGCAGGAAATAGAGGCGGTGTCGGAAGCAGCGAAGCGTTGCGGGAAGATGCTTTTAGACACTTTGCCGGATGCAAATGAGAGTCAAGCACTGGCTAAACCGCGCAAATTACACAAAGAAGGTAAACTCATCGAGGCCATCGACCAAGTATCCGAAGCGGCTAACGCTGTATGCGAGAAGATACTGAAGGATATTGTGACCACCGAACCACCAGTAATAGTGCAGGAAGCGGTGCAAGTAAAGAATAAACAGACACCAACTGAACTACTTGTTATGCCAAATCTCATCAAGAAACTGGATCCTATACAATCAGAGCAGATAGAGGCGATAGCCAAACGTTGCATGCGTCAGCTAAGCGCATTGGCGGACGACAATCCCGACTATGATAATCTGAATCAGGAGCTGAAGCAGCCAGGTGCACCTAGCGGCCCAGCAGCAGCTGTTGCCTGTAACACCGAACAAATACAGTTGGAGTCAGCGGCAAAAGTTGATAATCTTGTTTCTACCGTTGCAGAAGTGGCGACAGCGCAGCAGAAGGCAGCGAAGCAGAATATTGAGGAAATCGATCAGATCATGCAAGAGTGTGAAGAAAAAATGCGCGCAGAAAGCATAAGCGCACCAGCAGGGCCTCCCATCATTACATCGGAACGCACCTTGGCCGCTGCACGCCAATTGGCCACGAACAGCAGCAGTGATGGTCACACAACAGCGCCGAGCATGAACACAAGCAGCTGCAGTAGCGGCCCTAATATCAACGCTGCTGGTGTAGCTGCCAAAACAGGCGCCAGCACAACAGCCTCCTCATTTTCCTCATCAAGCGATTGCCTGGCCAAATCATCAAGTCCGTCCGCTGGGCGACGACAATCTTCGAGCATTACCTCCTTTAATCCCTACTCCTCCAGTGATTATATTAAGTCACCAAGTAGTGAATTTCGTACACCCAGCACCGATCCAATAAAAACCTTCAGCACCACCTCGTACGATGTACCATCGACTACGAGCGCCACACCAAACATAAGCGCCACAACGAACAGCACGTTCAGCTACTCGCCATCGCCACCGTTGAATCTGACATCGGCTACCGCAGGAGCAGCTAAACGCCCATCACAAGAGCGTACGCGTACGCGTTCCTCCTCATCACCCTCGCATTACAACTCTTCCGAAGAGTTGGCCATGATTTTCGGCATCGACGAACAGCCGAGACGTCCGCGAACGCACCAACAGTCGGCCGAAATGAAGTCGGCACAGCCGCCAACAAATGTTTCAGGTAAAGATGATGTAACTAAATCAGTTCATGCGACGCAAGCGCCATCACCAAATCATGCATTCGCTCTCCATGCATCCATGCTCGATACTACTACTACTACTACTACTACTACCACTGCTGCAAATGCTACCCAACTACACACTAATCCCAATACTGTTGCTGTTGCCAAGGCCTATGATGACTGCGTTAAGCCAATCGCTACTAATAACGCTGAGCGTTTGAATGCCATTGTTGTTGTTGATAATGCTAATGATGTTGTTGATAATGTTGATGTTAAAAATACCACTACCACTACCACTAGTACTAGTACCATAGCTACCAATAACCCCATTTCCATAGCCACAAATTCCAGCACCAACAACTCATCCACTAGTATAAGTCCAATTCTTAGTTATAAGCTTGAATCTGTACCAGAGTCACAAGTCGAGAGCGCGAAGATGGAGTGCACCACATTGAAGTTATCGCCCAACTTCAACAAGATCTATGCTAGCCAAATAAGTATCGTAGTTGATAATGTGACGGAGAAAAGCGCTATAAATGTTATGGTCAAACCATCCGACGCGCTGAGCGCATGTGAAGACGACACTTCATCCAATCCGGACTCGGGCAATGTTAGCTTGGCGGATTTTCCACTGGCTAGTCTAACAAATAATGCTTGCTTGCAGTTGGAGAGCGCCTGTAATAGTCGTTTTGAGGTAAAAAATAATTTTGTAAGTGAGGTGTCGATAGAACGCAAAGCCGAGAAAGAAATTAAAGGCCCTAGAAAAACTGTGGGGGACATTGAGAACGAATTGCACGTTAGCCTAGTCGAAGAATTGAATACAAATAACGCGAAAAACAATGACCGTGAGAAAATACAGCCTAAGCTAGAAATGGAAGGCACAGCTCAAGGGGAAGAAACCGTAGAATGCGTGAAATTGAACGGGCACAAAACAAGCGAAGCTGGAACGGCAGACGATAAAGTTACATTGAAGAAGTGTAGCTCAGAGAACTTTAAAGAGTGTAGCTCAGACGGCAATTTGGTGAGTGTAAATCCACTGGCGCACATTGACTCTACCACAGAGAGTGCACGGATTTCTATAGACGATTGCAGCACTGACGCATTCCGAAACGACGCGCTTATTAAGAGCCAAGCAAATGATGTACTCGAACGCGATGATACGCATTTAATAGAATTAGCGCAATTGATTCGAAGTAGTGGTTCTAGAAAAAATAGCGCCTCATTATCGGATGTAGAATGCGTTGATGTCGTAAGGCCCCGGCCACCCACCGAAATTGCCGACAATACACCGACGCGCATATGTACAGAATTGGAACATCTGCGTTTGGCTTTTTCGCAGCTCTTAGAAACAAATCTAACCGAGCTCGATGAGTTGCCACGCATCGAAGAAGAAGAAGAAGTAGCTGCAGTTGGCAACGCTACCGAAAGCGAAGCGCTGTCTGCCTTAGAGCACACAAATGATGCTGTCACCGCCAGCACCGAGACAGCACTTAACGTAGCGCCGCCACGTAAACGTAGTGTCATCTATGAAACTCCACCACTAAATCTCAATATCTCTGAAGTGAAAATAAGCTATTCGCCTACTGATGAGCTAGATGACATGAGTGCGATGAGTCCAGTGGCGTCCACTGCGTTGGCACAAATTTCACAATGCACCGCCGAATTGGAGCAGCTCAATGCAGCACTCAGCGAGATGCCACGCAGCAAGATGGAGAAAAAAACCAAAACGCATAGTTTGGCCGATGACCGTACGTCGCAAGCCATGAACACTACCAGCCTGCTACTAGCCAGGCAAGGGGCAAGTAATGGGCGCAAAGACTACACAACGCATGTTGAGGGGTTCGGCGATGCTGACGATGAAGGTGCTGATGATGATGAAAAGCCCTCAACCAGTGCCAAGGCGGCGGCGTCGTCGGCGTCAGTTAATCAGAAGCGCGTACTCTCGGTATTTGGGGAACGGCGACCGGTTGCGGCTGCGGCGGCGGCGGGTAGCTTGACAACACTTGAGCACGTACTCTTGGCTTGTTCGTTGGGCGTTATCACACCCACAGATCTATACACATTGTGCCTAATCATAATTGGCATGATAACTATTATAGCGATTGTTTTGTTTTGAGTAGCTTGAGATTCGCTCGCATCAGACGAGTTTGAGTCTATGAGCAAATGTTGTTGAGTTATATCATTGGTAGTTTTTTGTCGCGTTAATGTATAAGACAAAAAAAAAACAAAAAAGCAAAAAGCAACTTCGCACATTGTTAAGTTTGGTAGAATTTGATGGAGGAGCAAACCAAAAAAAAAAAATAAATAATAAAAACAAGGGAAAATATTTGATGAATTTTCACAAGCGCAAGAATTGCACTCACCACTAAGTAAGTTGTGGGCGCCTCAAGGTGACCAGCTAGTATTTTAATTTTAAATAATTAACAACGAGTTCAAAAAAAACGACTAACGAATGATATGTTAACGAAATTTATTTATTTCTTCATAAGTTGTATTACTTAAAAAAAAAAAATTATAATTTCATATATATTTCTTTAATATAAAGTACATAAATGCGTATGTATGTAATTTCTCCATTCTGATTTGATACTTATTTTAGTATCGCGTACAACGAATGCTTTTATTTCAAAATATCGTTTCAACATGCGACGAATTCGAGATTTAATACAACGAAATTTGCTGTCAAAAACGAAAAGTAATTTTTAATTATTTAGTTTGTAAGCGGAGAGCGTCTTTTTTCCTATGGCTGCAATATTTACCTACTTAAGTTCCGAGTACCGTTAATTGTTTATTGTATTTACCGTAAAATCAATTGAAAATTTTTTAAGTAAAAAAGGATGTATAAAAATAAAATTTTCCGCAATTTACTAACTCTATATTAATTTTGCAGTTTACATACCGATTTTATAATAAAACCTAGCATAGTACTAACTACCACATACACACCCCGAATGTGTGTATCTTAATTGTATTCATTGTTGTACATATTTTCTTACGTTACCGTTACATATTAGTAATATCTTAATTTAATATTAGACTGCAACTTGTGCCAATGATTTTTGTCTTTTTTGTTTTAAATATTAATTTTTTTTTTGGTTTGATGATAAAAAAAAATGCAACAGTCATTTAAGTTTCAAACTCAAACGCCTACATCAACGTACATAAAATTTTTAGTTAAACAAAATAATAATAATTAATTTCGAAAATTCATTAAAGCGCCAAACATCGTCCCACTACACTTACATGACGATATTTTTTTTATGAATTTTATTAAAAGCAAAAACTCATTTTCTCTTTCCCTTGTACTTTCAGCTCAAGCCGTAGTCTAAGCATTTACAAAAACAAAAATTCAATGTGAATTCTAATTAAAATTATTTAAAAAAGAAAAAAACCAAAAAAAGCAATCGAACGTCAACGAAATTTTCATTTTTGAATTTTCTTTGCTAAATCACACTAGCTCATTTCATTTATTTTTAATTTAGAAATTTGTAAAGCCGAAACGAAAACTACACACACACACACATACTTATATACTCATTGTATGATAGAAAGCGTTGTATTTGTAGTGTTCTTTTTTCAAATTAAATTTAAATTTAAAATTATGGTTTAAGTTTTTATTTGTATTACAGTAAAAAGTGTATGAATAAAATGTTTTGAAATGTATTTTTGAAAATGTTTTTATTTTAGTTTCTAAAATTTGCTTTTAATGTGCCTTTTTTAAGCTCCTTTCATTTGTTGCTTTAGTTCTTCTTCAACTCGTTTTACTGCAGTGCTATTGCCGCTGACTGAGAATGATATATGTACGAGGAGGCGCAAAATTAATCACGCTATCGGAATTTTATTTTTTTTTTCAAAATCAAAACGAGATGATTAATTTTGCGCCACACAGATAAATACTTCTTCAGAAAAAAAGTGATTCACCATCGAAATTGGGTGATTAATTTTGCGCCACATAGATAAATATTTGTGGACAAAATAATAAAAAAGTTATTCAAAACCATAATCGGATGATTTATTTTGCGCCACATAAATAAATGTTTCTGGGCAAAAACATTATAAAGTTATTCAAAATCAAAAGTGGATGATTAATTTTGCGCCACATAAATCAACATTTGTGGACGAAATAATAAAAAAGTTATGCAAAATCAAAAGCGGATGATTAATTTTGCGCCACATAGATAAATATTTCTGGGCAAAAAAAATATAAGTTATTCAAAATCAAAAGCGAATGATTAATTTTGCGCCATCTAAATAAGTATTTGTGGGCAAAATAATAAAAGGTTATAGAAAAAAAATAGGATGATTAATTTTGCGCCACATAGATAAATATTTCTGGGCAAAATAATAAAAAAGTTATTCGAAATCAAAAGAGGATGATTAATTTTGCGCCACATAGAAAAATATTTGTGGACAAAATAATAAAAAAGTTATTCAAAATCAAAAGCGGATGATTAATTTTGCGCCACATAAATCAATATTTGTGGACGAAATAATAAAAAAGTTATTGAAAATCAATATGGGGTGACTAATTTTGCGCCACACAGATAAATATTTGTGGACAAAATAATAAAAAAGTTATTCAAAATCAAAAGCGGATGATTAATTTTGCGCCACATATATAAATATTTGTGGGCAAAATAATAAAAAAATATTCAAAATCAAAAGTGGATGATTAATTTTGCGCCACATAAATCAATATTTCTGGACGAAATAATAAAAAGTTATTCGAAATCAAAATTAAATGATTAATTTTGCGCCAAATAGATAAATATTTCTGGGCAAAATAATATGGGTTCGCCACTTTCTGCGTTTGATTTTCCATAGAATAAGCTGCTCATTCATTGATCTCTTCCGCATCTCGTTGCTGATGGGATGCGGCCAGAATACGAGTATTCTACAGATGAAGAGAAGGCATATGTTGACGAAAGATTGTAGCCTCCGTGTGATGGTTTCCATGTTTCACTTAGGTACAACAAGACGGACTTCACAGATGAGCTGCATACTCAGAGTTTATTGCGCCTGGAGATTTGCGAACTCGCCAAACTGTTCCCCCGAACTCCGCCCTTGCTTTGCTTAGCCTGCAGTTGACATTTACCTCTGCTTCGCCGTCGGTCGAGGTAGCAGAAACTTTCGCCAAATCCCATCGCGCACCCGTCAACCATAACTTGTCTTGCTTTATTGTGATTGACTCTCATAGCCCTCGTCTTGCCGATGTTGACCTCCAGTCCGACAATGCGTGCCATCGTCACTAGTCTGTCCGCCTTCGCTTGCATGGCAGTGAGTTTGTGAGAGAGGAGGCATATGTCACCCAGGTCCTCAAGATGTCTGATGAAACTCCATGCGATGCCTCTTTTGTACAGGGTTAATAGGCTCATGACGTCGTTTAGGGCGATGGCGAAGTGAAGTTGTGACAGGCGACAACCTTGCCTTGCACCTGTGTTGGTGGTGAATGAGTCGCTAACGTTGCCATTGTGAAGCACTGCCAGTGCGGAGTTCTGAGTTCTAGTGAAGGACTTTAATGAGTCAGAATATCTTAGCGGGAACTCCCTTTCGACTCAACGCCAGCCATATTTTGATTGTGTACAAAGCCTTCTTAAAGTCAACGAACTGCTCGCAAAGCGGGGAGCGCCACTCAGCTGATTATTCTGCTATGATGCGGAGAGTGTTGGCTTGCTCAACACAGCCTCGGTGAGGGCGAAATCCAGCTTGTTCGTCCCTTAAAAGAGAAGTTGTATGGGGGAAAATAATACGTCAAAGTAAAAACAAAAAAACACCTGAATTTACCCCTTACTTGATTCATATGTTTTTATCACATTGGTTTTGTATAAGATTTCCCATTCTACTCGGCATAGATTATCTATATTTTCGACAGGTTTTCAATACAGTAGAGCAGCATTCCACACCTCCTGGGTTTTCTTTCACAGCTGCGCCTTATTCCGAAAAGAAATGGCTGCCAATCGCCGCTTAAGGTCACTCAGGAAATTTTCAGTCGTGTTGAGCTCAAGGGGTTAACTTCACCATTGCATACAGGCCACATTTGCAGCTCTGAGCGACTCAGGTACCAACCTGGAAGTATGTTTTGGGTAGTTTTCTTGTTGAAACACAATCTGAGGGACATCTTTTTTTACGCATATGACTGCGTTACATTTTGCGAATTATCTCTGTACTCAACAGCTTGCCAGGAGAAGCAGCCCCGGCCCGTGCTTAGAAATAGTTTTGGAATAAATAAAATAAAATGTTGTTGGTTTTCCAGGTTGCATAAGTTTATTTGGTTAAAAAAAATCTTTTAGAATAACAAATTGCAAAATTGTTTTTTTTCGTCCGAAGGAGTCGACAATTCAAAGGTTGATAAAAAAATGTCTAGAAACTGCTTCTGCCGCGAGAATAGAAAAAGAGCCAAGGCAGGCCAGACTCTGCTGGATTTGAAAAGTAAAGCCTATGTGAGTAAGCCAATAACGATTCCAGAGCTGAAACACAACATTCGGATCGAGTTTTCTGAACTCAGTGCGCTGTGGGAGCGAGTCCTTGAAAATTTTAATTCTCGTACGACATCTCGTACACGAAGCTCATTGTGGTCATTTAAATGATGTAATTTTTCATTATGTTGCATTTTATTCATTTATGTTCAGCGTGCAAAAGGTGTTCTCTTCTGCATGTGCATCTTTCGTAGAAGAGGAGTTGCTCACCGCCCTGGTAAATAAAATGCCGAATTCTACGTCCGTTAAAATTTAGTCTATTCTCCATTGCAATTTGTGGATTTGATTTGTTGCTGAAATGTTGATCTTCAATTGGGTCGATTAATCTTGGACGACCAGGAGTTTCCTTCTAATTTGGTTTTCTTTAGAGCATCAGTCACAAAAATTTCTGATCGCCCTTATGTTTTCACAATGAATCTGTGCGTTGTTTCTTCAGCACAAAGGTTTTTTTACCAATTTATGTTCTACTTTGGTGCAGTGGCTATTACGCCCCATTCTGTAAAAGTTTTTTCTTTCAGTTTATGGTGCTCAAAGAAATATATTATAAATTGATTTAATTTATTCAAAATTCTTAGTTTGTCACGTGTCACTTGTCACTAAAGCGCAAAATTATCAAATGAGCAATGCAAGTTGTTGATATTTATGGTCTACTCTTTCGTCTACATCACAAAAATGCAGCAGCATCAAATTACAGTTACAAGTACAACAACATTGGACAAGCAACCGTAGAAGCTAAACGTACACCTATTAAATTGCCCACGAGTGTCATATCATAGAGATATTCTTACCAGTTTTTTACAAATAAAACTAGTATTCGAATATCTTTTTCGAAAAATTTTTGAACTCTTCAAAATTGCGTACCTAACAATTTTTCAAGAGTAGTTAAAATAAAGTAGTTTATTTATCAGAAAGAAAAGTATTGACAAGTTTTGTTTTTCATTTAAAAATGCTAAATTTTTCATTAAATGATGTACATCTTACTGGGACCCGTTTTGAGCAAAGAAACGGCCTTTTCACTAAATCTCATCCAAATGTATCGGCTGAAATACAACTTTTTCAAGTGTTGCACTCGTTTAAATGCTTTTCTAGCTTAAGCGCGTCGCTCACTTAAGTGTTTTGCTCACTTAAGTGGGTTGCTAACTTTAGCGCATTTCTCACTTGAGTAAGTGTATTGCCCGCTTAAATGTATTGCTCACTTAAGTGCTCTGCTCCTTTAAGTGCATTTCTCACTTGAGCTTACTCACTTCAGCACATTTCTCACTTCAGCGCATTTCTCACTTGATAACATTGCTCACTTAAGTACATTGCTCCCTTAAGTGCATTGCTCACTTAAGTGCTTTGCTCTTTTAAGTGCATTTCTCACTTGAGTTTACTCACTTCAGCGCATTTCTCACTTGAGTAAGTGCGTTGCCCGCTTAAGTGCATTGCTCACCTAAGTGCACTGCTCCTTTAAATGCATATCTTGAGTACGTTGCTCACTTCAGCACATTTCTCAGTTGAGTACGTTACTCACTTCAGCGCATTTCTCACTTGAGTATGTACATTGATCACTTAATTGCATTGCGCGCTTAAGTGCGTTGCTCTCTTAAATGCACCTAGGTGCGTTACTCACTTCAGCGCATTTCTCAATTGAGTACATTGCTCACTTAAGTGCTTTGCTCCTTTAAATGCAATTCTCCCTTGGGTACGTTGCTCACTTCAGCGCATTTCTCACTTGAGTATGTACATTGATCACTTAATTGCATTGCGCGCTTAAGTGCGTTGCTCTCTTAAATGCACTTCCCACCTAGGAGCGTTACTCACTTCAGCGTATTTCTCACTTGAGTACAAAATTAAAAAAAAAACTAAAAAATAAAATTAATTTTTTATTAAAATATTTCAATGCTCGCACTATTATTTTTAAGAACCCCAAACCATGTTTCAGCTTTCGCCGCCATCAGGGCTTACCGATAATTTAAATTTCACATTCACAGATCATAGAGCTCAAGATCATCGCTCAACTCGCAAAAACGACAGACGTTTGATTCTACTAATGCTAGTTTTCGGAAACGATAACGAACGAAGACTACAATGTTTCGTTTAGCCTCCAGTGAGAGCTCGTATCCAGATTTAGGAGTCTACCTGACGTTTCTCTAGAAGGGAGCAGATATTGTTTGGCCTACTTCTGTCCTGAACGTTCCAGCCAGTGTCGTATGAACTCCTTGATTGCCCAGTCGTTTCGGTGTAGCCGATTTAAATATCTTGGCACCCAGTCCAGCAAGATGGAGTTTCTTGCTCCCAGGGTGACAGTGAAGTAATCCTCAATGAGTTTAGATGTGTAAGACTGCAGTTCACATAGGGCTGCCTGGCTGTCGGACAAAATACAGATGCGCTTCGAAGTAGGACCTCTTCGTAGGCATTCTCTGACTATCTGCACGAAACCTGAAGTTTTATCATACACAAATCAAAACCTAGATTCGATAACTCAAGTTTTCTATTGAAAAAACTACGTTTTGTGCATTGCTGCTCAAACGTCTCAAATGGTCTTCTAATAGTCGGATTTTCCATTAGCTTGCCCAGATAGGCGATGTACAGTACAAAAGTCCCGGAAAGCATTAACACGTATCAAGAGGTCCCCTGTTGTTGCTAAGAAAATCATATACAGTGAAACCTCTCTTGAGCGGACACTCATCGTCAGTCCGTTTTTGTCCGTTCGAGAGAGGTGTCCTCCTAAAAGAGAGTAACTTCTTCCGATACATAAGATTTGGTATCGAAAAAAATGTCCGCTTAAGGGAAGTCTCCGGCTAATAGAAACGTCAGTTAGGAGCGGTTACACTGCGCATACTCGTACATATAAATAGAGACGAAGTCGTTTTACTCAACAAATGAAAAAATTAAAAACGCAGCGCGCTTAAAAAAGTAATTAAATTAAAAAACAAAATATATATTTTTATATAATATTTTATTAAAGAGCAAAAGAAGAGTTTTATACTACATAGGACATTTCTCAACAGTCTGGCAATGGTCGCAGAAGTAAAGCGAGAAATTTACATCGTTTAAAATGTATAAAAAAACAGTTTTCCTATTATGCAATTTTTTGGTTTGCTAATTTTGTTGTTTTTCAAAAAAAAAAAAACAAAAAACCTTATACTTATTTCTTTGTCATTTTCAAAAATGGAATGTTACCAAATATTTTTCATTTGTTACAAAAATAATAAACTAATAAAAATAATGCTAAAATGAATTATGCCGTCTTTTAATCTCTGGCGAGAATGCTGCTGCTGTTAACGCCGCCACACTTGTATGTATGTTTGTATGCTAGAAAGCTTTATCCAAATAAGTTGATAACCATTTTTAATAAAACATAATCTACTATTTATATAATATACTTATGCAATTTTTAAACCTTTCGCATATTTCAGTCTAATAATGAAACCAGATTTTTTTCTTTTTTTGATGAAAAAGTTATATGCATAGAATAAAATATAATATTTTGGGTACTGAGAATATCTGAAACGGATAAAACATTCATTTATTTTAATACTATTACTTTTTTTGTTGTAATGTGCTTGATCGCAAGCGCTGCAGACATTTAAAAGCTCTGATGTCAACAGGGGAATTGTCGCTTGAGGATACAATTATTTATATTTAGTATAAATTGAAAATGTTCCGAAGCAATAGGTTGGCTGGGCTATGTGGAAAGCTATAGCGACAAGCGCGCGCCTGTTGGTCGAGAGGAATAACCCAAACAAACGGCGGAGCTTGGATGCGCGAGCTATTGACCACTAGATGGCGCCCCTGAATGTTAATTAACATTCTCTGCCTTGATTTGATTAACATACTCTGCTCTGGCAACAAGCTATTGTTAACAGTGTAATGTTAACTTTTTAGCAGAGATATTTCATTAACATTATCTGTTTTTAGAAAACATTTCTTTATTATTTTGAAAAAATAGTCAAGTTGCTCACGCTAAAAAGGAGAAAAAAAATTTAAATAAAGTGGAAGTGGAAATCTAATTTTTTTTTACCAGATTTCACACACTGATTCTGCTTTCTGAGCGGTTAAGTATTTTGTATGTATTAAAATTACAGCTGATTGTAAGAGGAATACCGTTGAATACTCACTAAGCTTTTATATATATATATATATAATAAGTACCCGCTTTTTCAAAATTTTTTTTTTTTTTTAATTTTTCTACATAGTCCCCTTTTAGAAAGATGCACTTCTCTCAACTCTCCGGCCATTTTTTCAATTACTCCAAAAAATAGGTGTTGTCGAACTCTCCAAAATATGCCTCTGACTCCTCAATGACTTCCTCAATTGAACTAAATATTTTTTCCGCTAGCATTTTTTTCACAAAGCAATTAACGCAGTTTGGCGGTGACAACTCGGGATGAATGAGCTGGTGCATTGTCGTGGTAAAACAGCAGCTTTTTTTCGCCAAATGTGACCGTGGCTCCTTCAATTTTTTGTTGAAAGCGGTCCATTAACTGACTGCAGTGTCCAGTTTTTCTTTTTCTAAAAAATCCATGAAGATGACGCCGTTTGCAGCCAAAAAAATCTTCGCCATTATCTTTCCGCCCGATTGAACGGTCTTCGCCTTCTTTGGAGCAGATTCACCGGGAGAAAATCATTGTTTTGATTGTTGCTTAGTTTCTGGTGGGTAATTATGACACAAAAATTTCTTCGCACCTCGCTTAAATTGCTCCAAACACTGCTGCGAAGTTAACAGCTGCATCCGCTTATTGTCTACCGTAAGAAATCGCGGCACCCACTTTCGTTCGTCGATCAGCGAGAACCATGTCGTGGACTTTTTGATTGATTTCTTTGGTAACCACGCCTGCCGGGCGCTCTGGTCGCACCTTATCAAGAACGGATATTCGTCCACGTTTAAATTCGTTGAACAAATCTGTGATCTAACTGTGGTCATACATGGCGAAGCGTCCCCTTAGACAGCATCCAACTTTGATTTTATCTCCTCGCATTTTCTTCCATCCAAAAACAGAAAGGGATTTGCCGAACGATTCTGCTCTTTTTCCATCTTAGCGAAAATCACGAAACGCGTGTTACTCAAATAGCTGCCAAATCCAAACTAACCTATCAATCAGTCTGAAATTCGTTTTGCCGTCGTTTGATAGATGGCAGCACACGATCTTAGCTCCAACTTTCCTCAGGAACGTCCTCTGCCATCAAACACGGGCACTTTTTTGAACAACCCTCGTATATATAATTGACGCTGACACCCTTTTTGGGTGTTTGGCCGACCTTCTCCTCGTTTTTGTGGCGTGCGTATTGAAGTTATTCCACAAATGGAGGCACCGACAGTTTTAAGCCGACTCCGAACGGCAAATATTTTTTATGAGGACCTTTTTCATGTCTGAATACACTCGGAGGTATGCCATTGCCTGCCGATGTGGGACCGCTATTTTGCTGATGAATATTCGTGTCAAATTATATTATATTATTTATCTAGCCATTTGCGTGAATTTCCTGAAAATCGGACTAAAATATAAAAAAGCACATAAATCCTTGACAAAGGTCATAGTTCGATTTTTGCACTAATTATTGTTGCGCGTTTTGATGCTAAAGCGTTAAACTTTACTATTTCAATGATCAGACTGATTTATTTTCAAAAAGCGATAACGGAATAGAACGTAAGTACTTTTTGTTTCAATAACTTTTTTTTAAATACAAAAAACAAATATTATAAATGATGGAAGTCTTTACTTTGACCTTTACATGCTCCATTGCTTGTCTGTTTGTATACTGCCGCTGTCTAGTTCACAAGTATCAAATATGATTGAGGTACACCGCCATTTGAAAAATTGAAAATCTTCCGATAGGTTGATTAATTTTGAGCCACGCATATTGTACCTCGTATGAGTGGATAATATTTTACGAGACCACTTGATTGCTTGTTACTCGTAGTATTACACAAACAGGGATTTAATTTATTTATTTGCTGTAAGTAGACTAAGAATCAGCCAAAAAGCTTATAAGCCAGACAAAAGCATGAAACTCAACAGTATAAATAAAAACTTATAATCTGCTACTGCTGAGATTTTGTTGTAGCAGAATCCATTTAAGCACACAAGCAGTGAAGAAATGAAGAAAAAAATGATATAAAAATAAGTTGCAACAACTTCATGAAACTCATCAAAATTACGAGTACTCACTCGCCGACTCTTCGCCGCAGTCAGACAGATTTCACCTCTACTGCCGCGCGATTCTCGTTTCAGCGTACACTTTTAGTTTAAAGATTTTATATAATTGGATTTTAAGCAAATATAAGTATGTATGTACCTACCTACATATGTATGTATGTACGAGTATATCAACCTGCTTTCGGCGCTTAAATGATGAGTGAATGAGCGGGCGAGGTGGCGTATACGCAACATCGTGTATGTCTGCCTTTATTTCGTCTGGCATTTCTTTTTGTACAATGAGCGCAAAAAGCTGGTGATGAACAAAAAGTGGAGAACAAAGCCCAACAAAGGAGACAAGAAAAACAAGAAAACTTTGAATCGAAGAAAGAAAATTAAACTGAATTTGTAGAAAACTGAAAGTGTACTTGTATGTATTGTACATATACGAGCAAGTGTGTGTAGGAGAAGGATATTTGGTAGAGTATATAATAATACGGATACTAGACAATCAAAACACCGCCCTACAACTAGCAACAAACAATGAGATGCAGTCGCAATTGCATTAGCCAAAAACCACCGAAAAGAAGAAAGGCAAAGCGAAAAATCACGGGAGCATAACTTGTCTGTCTTACAATCGATGTTTCGGTGGGTGGCGCTAAGAAGGGCATTCAACTGTAAGACGCTAACACACAGATGAAATTTTGTACGGGCTAGTGTTGTTGTTCGTAAAGACTTAAATATTGCGGGCAATAATAATGGTAAATGCAATACATATAAAAGCAAAACTTGTTGCTGAAAAAATGAATTAAGAAGAAATAGAAAAATCATGATGAAATAATTTATTTAAAGATAATACCACGAGAAAGGTTAGGTAAGGCTAGCGAAGACAAGACACTCGGTGGCCTTAAAGTCCATTGTAATACTTGCATTTGATGATTTCCATCCCCCAACTAAGTCGCTTAAATCACGTAAATCTTTAAAAGTGGAAACTAGTCTCTCCTGTGAGACACTTTGCAAATTCCCCAAAAAAATAATCGCCCAGATATTTGGCACGGCTTCTTTGAAGTGCAAGGCATTCAGAGAGGAGGTGTTGTGCCGACTCAATTTCTTTTTCATCTCCACAACTCCTGCAGAATTCATTATGGGGCTCACCCATTCTACTGGCTATAGTGCCAATAGCGCAGTGATCCGTTATTACACCTGTGAGGAGACTCGTAGTTGATCTGTTTTGAATGCAAGCACACTTTTTGTACTTTTAAGATTCAGTATTGGCCAGAGCGCTTTGGAAAGCCTGCTGTAAGTAGTCAGAGCCCAACTTCTATTGGTTTCCGCGATTACACTCAAGTCAATTGTAGGGCATAGGACCTATGCTTATGTCCTCGACCATTCGCTGGCTAAGGTTAAGCTCAGAGCCTTTCTTGCGTTATCCACTCTTTTAAACCAAATACATAAAAGCATTTTTAAATACGTTTCATTTGATAGCCATATTTTAAGTCGCAAGTGAAATTTGTGATAAGTTTCTATTTTTGCCATAATATTCACGTGGCAACGCTATAAAGAAAACTGTTCTTGGAATAGATTTTTTCTTAAAAATATTTGCTTTGATGCCCTTGCTGTAACACGTAAGTCTATTTTGTAATAAATTACTTTACAAACTTTCATTTGCAAACAGGTGGCAACGCTATAAAGAAAACTTGTATTGGAATATAATCTTATATTGTATAATAGAGATTTATATTATATTTAGATTAATTACATAATTTTTTTAGTAAACTACTTTTAATACTTTTAATTGAAAACATGTGGCAACGCTAGTAAAGAAAACTGTTATTGGATAAGATATTGTAGCGATTTATATTTTATTTAGATTACTTATGACTATTTTTATTTAATTTAAGTACTTTCAATTACAAACAAGTGGCAACGCTTTAAATACAACTGCTATTGGAATACATTTTTTCTTAAAAAATGATTCCTTTGATGTTCATGCTGTAATACGTATTTCTATTTTTTAATAAATTACTTTAAAAACTTTCATTTGCAAACAGGTGGCAACGCTATAAAGAAAACTGTTATTGGAATACATTTTTATATTATAGAGATTTATATTATATTAAGATTACTTACGTAAATTTTTTAGTAAATTACTTTTAATACTTTTAACTCAAAACAGGTGGCAATGCTATAGAGAAAACTTTTACTGGATGAGTTGTTGCAGCACTTTATATTTATTTAGATTACTTATGACTATTTTTTAATAAATTAATTTAAGTAGTTTCCATTACAAACAGGTGGCAACGCTACAAAGAAAACTATTATCCAAATATATTTTTATATTATAGAGATTTATATTATACTCAGATTCCTTACGTAAATTTTTTATATAAATTACTTTTAATTCTTTTAACTGAAAACAGGTGGCAACGCGCTGCTAGAGTAAATGTTACACACAAATCATCTACAACCCATCGCCCCTTCAGCAAATTTTCAGCGACATTTCACACTTCTTAGTTACAATTTTTAGAATAAAAATATCTTCTTTGGCTGACGGTGTTGGGCGTTTTCTTTCATACAAAAAAATTTCGTGCTTTCGCTCGATGGCGAAAAGAAATGCTCAAGACCGCCAATAAAATAAAACTTTTCAAAAATGAATACGATATTTGAACCACTTGCACTTTATTAAACCAAAATTTAATGGAATATAAAACTGCATATCTAAAAGTTTTTTTTAATGCTTAAAAAATTTAAATTTTTATAAACATTCAATGAAGTTTTTAAATTTGTACAAAGTTTGAAACTTGTATGTATATAATTTTTGTAGAAGAATGAACTATATTTGCTTGGAGCGCCATCTGTGTTTCACATTTTTCTGTCAGAAGAATCGCATAGATGGTTGCGGATTTCGCTAAATTTGGTGAGTCTACGCTATTATCGCGGTTACC
Organism: Anastrepha obliqua; assembly: GCF_027943255.1. Taxonomy (NCBI): domain Eukaryota; kingdom Metazoa; phylum Arthropoda; class Insecta; order Diptera; family Tephritidae; genus Anastrepha; species Anastrepha obliqua. Next base: position 8,705,516 of record NC_072894.1, read on the forward strand.
TGCTTCCTCTTGCTGGCGCCACCGATGCAATGTGTAACTGTTTGTTTTTCCTTGTTTTAGCAGCCACAATGCAAATAATGCGCCGACTATTGTGCGCCTATTGAGTAAGGGTGAAAAGGATAACTTTTTGGGTTTGAAGAATGCAATTTTTTTTTGTTTTTCTTTTTTAACCAGGCAAGTAGGTAAATTTGGAAAAGTGTGAGGACCGTGCTTTACCTGGGATTCGAACCCACAACCACTTGGATGGCAGGCTAGCGCACTTACGCTAGACTACCGAGGTCGCTATTATATTATTAAAATAAATTAATGTCACCTCAATATTTTGTGAAGTCTCCATTATTATTATAATAGGACAAGCACTGGCAGACTTCGAATCCACTAGTTTCTAACACTTCCTAGCAGGAATTTCTTCTCATTCCTCCTTTACTAGTCTCCACAGTTCGTCTTTTTTGGTTAGGCTTTTGCCTCTAAAAGCCACTCTAGGTTAGGTTAGTTATTTCTGGCTGATGTGAATAGATCTCACATAGACCACACAAGTCCGGTGGGCTGTCAGTGGTGTTGGAGTCATGTTAAACGTAGGTCGTGATATACAGTGACTCACAGCTTATTTGATGCAGTCTAAAAAAATTATTAAAATGTCAAATATATCCATTACAGAAAAATATCTTATATATTTTTTTATTGTTAAATAACATGTTTTATTTAATAACAAAAAATAACAAAAACTGTTTCTTCATAAGAAAGATGTGGCAAATTAAAATATAGTAATTCAGTTACAATTTTGAGGTCAGAGCTTAAATGATGCACTAAATAAAAGTATTCAAAAATATAAACACATTAATATTTCGATTTCATGATTACGGTTAGTATTTAGTGGGTATCCCTTTTGATTCAAAACAGTTTTTAATCGGGAATTCAAAGATTCTACAAGTTTTGCTGTATATCGGAACTAATTGTATGCCCGTTTCAGATCAAAAGCATTAGAAATTTTGTGGTTTCTTATTTTATTTTCCAGCACTGACCACAAATTCTCAATAATGTTGAGATCTGGACTCTGTACATGTGGACAGTTCCAGATAAGCCAAGTTTTTACAATACCAGACGTATACTTGGGATCGTTGTCTTGGTAGAACCTAAACGAATCCCTAATGCCCATTTTATCTACTTTGTACTAAATTATCTTTTATCAGATCCAGATACATCTCTTTATTCCTGTTTCCTTCGATAAATGTTAAATTTCCGATGACTGAATAGGACATGCAACCCCATATACCATCACACTGCCCCCGCCGTGTTTAACTGTAGAGCGCAAATTACATGGTCGAAGCGCGGTGTTTGGTTTTCTCCAAACGCAGGACTTCCCATCAGACCTGAAAAGGTTAAATTGGCTTTCATCCGTAAAAACAACAGACTTCCAGAACGCAATATCTTTGTTCAAATGTTGTCTGCAAAACTTTTCTTTGTTTTTTATTATGAGCTTATTTCGGGCAGACTTTCCATGAAAATTTTCTTCGCGCAGAACTCCACGAACAGTTTCAGGGTTACAGATCTTGCCTAAGTATTTTTCAACTTCGTTCGTTAATTTTAGAGCGCTTTAATCGGGTTTTTCTTTAACTTTGCGAACAATCCACCCCTTATCTGCACCATTAAATATTTTATTTGACGCAGATTATATTCTATCCTGTTTTCGTGGCGAAACCTTTCTATGTATAATGCCTGGACAGTTGAGGAACTAAGAGTGCCTTTTATATGTCGGGTTTAGAGAACAAAAACAAATTTTAATCATCGAAAATCACTTTATTGTTTTTCAAAATATTCTCCATGAAGATCTATACACTTTTGCATGCGTTTGAACCAATTGTCGAAGCACTTTTGCCACTCTGAATGAGGTACCTCCAAAACATACATTTGGCTCATCTTGAAACACCCATACAGTCGACTGCTGTTTTCTTTCGGGCTCATACGCGTAAATCCATGATTTATCACCTGTCACGATGTCATAGACGTGTTTCGAAGCCCCGCGATCGTATTTTTTGAGCATTTCCTTCGACCAATCGACACGAGCCTTTTTTTGAGCGATTGACAAATTGTGTGGGATCCAACGCGAAAAATTTTTTTTGACAGTCAAATGTTTATGCAATATTGAATGTATGCTGGTCCCACTAATGCCTAAGATTGTCTCAATCTCATGATAGGTCACATGACGATCTTGCAATATCAGTTCGCGCACAGCATCAATGGTTTTCGGAACAACAACTGATTTTGGACGACCTTCACGAAATTCGTCTTGGAGTGAACTACGACCACGATTGAATTCACCATACCATCGATAAACACTGGTCCTTGATGGAGCTTCATCGCCAAAAAATGAATTAAGTTCATCCATGCAATGTTGCTGAGTTAATCCATGTCGAATGTTGTAAAAAATAATCGCACGAAAATGTTCACGATTTAATTCCATTTTTGGACCGAGATGAATCTTTTAAGTTACTGTAAACAACACAAATAGCGCTGGTATTTCAAAACGTTCTGAGTACGTAAAAGCCAAAAAACGTCAAACTTTGCGATACAGCTGTCAGTTGCCAGATTGCAACACCAGGGTTGCCAAATCCCATCATATAAAAGGCACCCCTCGTATTGGTATGGCTCAATTATATTACGTATGGAACAAAATATCGGCCAAATGGCCGCCGCGGCCTCGGCGACACACCTTCATCCGATGGTCCAAATTTTCAATGACGCTGAGGCATAATTGAGGTTCTGTGCCGTTAATGTGCCAAATTATCTCATCCTTTAGCTCTTGAATTGTTGCTGGCTTATCGACGTACACCTTTTCTTTCAAATAACCCCAAAGAAAGAAGTCCAATGGTGTCGTTGACGTTTAGGTGTGGTTCACATTTAACATCGGACTTTGAAATTTAACCACCCTTTATAATAGAGGATTACTGAGAGATTGCTGTAGCTTTAATCTGATTATCTTGAATAAAGTACGTCACACACTTTGCAATGCCAGTGGAGTCTTATCAGTAAAAGTGCAATAGTGCAATAGGGCAAAAGTGCTTGATTTGTGGAGATTTATTCTTTTAAGAAAATAACAAATAACAAAAAGACACGTACAAGTACAATTCAAATATATTTTGCTCATATTTGTTTTTCTTTGAATTTTTCCTTAAGTCTTTCCCCAACATTTTCGATAGGGTTGTCATCAGTCGTCTGTGAAGGCCAATCCAACATTTCAATCCCATTTTGCTGTTTCGACTCCACGCACCACCTTCAGGTTCGGTGCTAGGGATCGTTGTCTTCTTATAAAATCCACGGTTGCCTAGTTTTTACAAATTTCTTTGGATTGATTTCCTTTCAATGATGCTTTTTGTTAAATTTTGTTCATCAAAACTGCATTCAAATTGGCGGTAAACACAAATAAACGGCCAAATCCTCTTCTGAAGCGGCAGCCACTAACATGAACCTTAACTGACTGATAGACTGTTCACTAGACAGGGCTAGTTTACTGGGGCGGCAACCCTTGGTCGAGAAAAACCCAAGTCATTCCGGTAACGTAGAAGCGTCTGCCGTGGGAATGGCTACTTATCCAAAATTGACCCCGACATATCAGACCAGAATTGAGAACGACACTAACCACCTCTTCACATGAATTGCTTTCGATAGTGCGTTGAAGTAAAAGGTGGCGCAAAATTAATCACCCTATCGAAAGATTTATAAGACAGCAAGTAGTGGAGCGCGTAAAGGTCGGAATAAATCACTCATTATAATCATTTTTTTATTCAGTAAAAAAGTTATTTAGAAACAAAATTTTATGATTAATTTTACGCCACCTTGTACACACATACTTCACTTGTGTTTTTACATATATTCATTATTATATTTCATGCGTATGTAAATATATAAATATTTATTTGCATGTCGAGTAGCTTTCACGCAGTGTCACCCCTTTGTTTGTTATTAAGAAGTCAAAGCTCTAATTTTTCACATCTGGAAGTGTTTACGCCACAGCGAGGAGCTAAGTGTTGCGTCTGCGTCTACATGCCACGTATTGCTCTTTGTATTTGTGCTTTAATATATAATTTCGTAGAGTTGCTAAATCGTTGCTTAAATTTATGTGGAAATATTTCCTTAGGTATTTTGTGGCAAAGTTGTCGAAACGAATATTCCAAGCCCTCAATTTATAAGTATTATGTATTGGGTGTGGGAATAACTTGCCGTCCTTTCTTAGCCATAATTACGAATTATTTAAACAATTAACTAATATATGAATGACATTATGTGAAGTATGTGCCATTGGAGCTACAACTTTACTCCATCTTTCAGGCAGCATACGGATTCCTCTACTGAAAAATTCGAGTTCTTTTCACTTAATCCAATCATTGAGACAGTTTGCGATGCTTTCATAAAAAGTGAACCGCTTTCCAATAAGGGCTCACTGCATTGATCGGAACAGCTGGTAATCCGAAGGTGCAATGTATGAGGAATACCCGCCGTAAGATTTTAAGATTTCCCGATTCAGTCCCGCTAAATATTTGTGGACTGATTTAGCAACGTGTGGCCTGGCATTGTCATGCAGCAAAATCAATTGGTCATGTCTACCGTCGCATTACGGCCGCTTTTCTTTGAGAGCTCGATTCAAATGCATTGACTGCAGTCGGTAACGATCGCCAGTGTTGATTTTGAATAAAATACACATTTTTTAGGAAATTTTTATCATTTCTATTTATTATGATAATATTGGTATGGCTCAATTACGTATGGAAAAAATATCGGCCAAATGACCGCCGCGGCTCAGCGCCACACCTCCATCCGATGGTCCAAATTTTCGATGACGCTGAGGCATAATTGAGGTTCTATGCCGTTAATGTGCCAAATTATCTCATCCTTTAGCTCTTGAATTGTTGCTGGCTTATCGACGTACACCTTTTCTTTCAAATAGCCCCATAGAAAGAAGTCCAACGGTGTCAAATCACATAATCTTGGCGGCCAATTGACATCGCCGCAACGTGACATTATTCGGCCATCAAATTTTTCGCGTAAAAGAGCCATTGTTTGGTTAGCTGTGTGACAAGTGGCACCGTCGTGTTGAAACCACATATCGTCCACATCCATATCTTCCAATTCGGGCCATAAAAAGTTCGTTGTCATCTCACGATAGCGAACACTATTCACCGTAACTGCCTGACCGGCCTCATTTTGGAAAAAATACGGCTCAATGATGCCGCCGGCCCATAAACCGCCCTCAAACAGTCTCTCTTTGTGGGTGCATTGGTTTTTCGGCAATCACTCTTGGATTATCATTCGCCCAAATGCGGCAATTCTGCTTATTGACGAATCCACTGAGGTGAAAATGTGCCTCATCACTGAAGATGATTTTCTTCACGAAGTGCGCAATATGCATTTTAATTTGAACGCCCGTTTTCATAATAAGCTTGAATAACTTTGACGCGTTGCTTGATTGTGTATCTTTCCAAGGTTCAAATTGAGTTAGTCTGAAATTGAAAAATGTCAAATGAAATACAGAAAAAAGCTTGATGTTTAGGTGTGGTTCACATTCAACATCGGCCCTTGAAATTTAACCACCCTTTAGATGACACCCTTCTGACCCCACCAGTTGCACAACATAACCTTTGAAGCATGAATATTGTTTTTCGCTGTCGATGCACCTGGTTCACCTTCGACGCTTTGGGTTGTCATAATAGATCAATTTTTTATCGCCAGTGACGATGCTATGTAGAAAACCTTTTCAATATCCCTCTCCTCAAGTTGATGTGGCTCACAGTTACCTGCTTTCTGGACCATTCCCATCGCGTGCAAACATTTCCCGACAGTTGATCTCTCAACATCCAACTCTTTAGACATATCATCAAGGGTTCGACATGCGTCTTCATACAATAATTGTTATAGTAGAGTATCTTCGAGTTTTTTCTGTGCCCCCTTGCGATCGTCGAAGTTGCTACTGTGGAAGCGTCGAAACCACTCTTTACAAGTTGTATTTGATGGAGCGGGATTACCGTAAGTATTGATCAATGCACTGTTTTTTTTTTAAGGCAATAATGAGGCATGACTTTCCGCAAATGCTGGAATACAATATTCGATGACTGTATGTTTGAGACGCTGGTCCTTTTGGCAAAATTTTTCGTGGCGTTTTGACAAATGGGCTGACCATTTTCATTAATTTGGACAAACGAAAAAAAAGGCAATTTTTTTTTACGGGTTTTATATCGAAAAACAATGGAATCGTTTCTCTTTGAAAATAGAGGGAATCAAATTTTGAGAATTTCGTGAACTTTTTCTTGGAAACTTATTTTGAAAAATGCACATAGGTATCTAGACCCATCTATTGAAGAGTTAAAGGGTTAGAATGTACCATAAAATTTATTTTTTATATAAAATTATTAACCAAAATGTAGTATATGTACTATGGTCACTAGGTTGTTCAATAAGTTTTGCAGTTCGATAAGAAAATCATAATTTTTTAGTTTGAAATGCACTTTATTTTTCAGTGGATTCTTCCTTAGCATTAATTCGCTTGTAACAAGATTCCAATTTATGAATTCGATCCCTGAAATGAGCTTCCGTATCTGTTAATACCCCAACATTTGATGAAAAACGCTTTCCGCGCATGTATTTTTTTTGGTCTGCAAACAGATGGAAGTCGCTAGAAGACAAAGCTGGTGAATACGGTGGATGCTCCAACAATTCGAAGTTTAATTCTTGGATTTTAGCCATTGCCAAAATGCTCTTGTAACACGGTGTGTTATTATATATATCATATTTGATCCTTTTATTCCTATATGGAACATAGGGGCTCACTCAAAAATTGTTGCCACTGGTCCCGATTTTGCGCCAATAATTAAATTTCATTGCATGTTTTATTCGTCTTCTCCATCTCCATCTCTATCATCCGTGTCCATGTGTTTGACGGTTGTTGTTGTTGTTCTTGTAGCAGCATAAACATTCCCCATACACTGCTGAAATGACAGTCAATGGCCGACTGTCGTGAGAACGATTTGTGTTTGACGGTCTTCCTCTACGGCGGCTGCCCTGCGGCTCCCACTCAATTACATTTCTGATGATGTCGTTGTTTGATCTGCGTAAGGGGTGGCCCAGCCAGTTCCATTTACGTTTAGTGATTTCAGTTTCAATCGTTTTTAGCTTTGTGACTTGCCATGGTGCATTGTTTTGATAAAAAAGAATTTTTTTCTTTTGCAAACTGTGTCTTTTTTCACGAATTTTTTCTTTCATCTGATCTAAAAGGTTACAATAATATTCAGAAATTATTGTTTTACCAGTTGCAAGTAATCCTCAAATAAAATTTATTTCGTATCTCAAAAAAATGATGCTGATTCCTGCTTGGCCGATTTCTGAACACGAACTGCTTTAGGAGCCGAAAAACCAGGTTCGCGCCACTCTTTACCCTCTTGTTTTGATTTACGATCTTGGTGATACACCCAAGTCTCATTCATAGTGATGAATCGACGCACAACATCCACTTTATCCTTTCAAAAACACTCTAAATATAGCTGAGAAAGTCGCATTCGAAGGTGTTTTTGTTCCATTGTTGGCGAATGCAGTACCCACATGGCGGGCACAGCTTTCTGAAACCCAATACTTTAGTAAAAAAATATTGCTTCCACAGCTTAGGCCTTCTTGAGATGCCTAGGGCTTCTACTAAATTTCTTTTTTGACGATTTTCTCATACGATTTCCTGTATTTTTTCTATGAATTCTGGTGTCAAGGCTTGCTCGCCCATGTTTAAATTCAGCAACCCATCTTTCTACTATTCTAATTGATGGTGAAAAATCCTTATATAGTACACATTCGTTCATAAATTTCCTTTGCTTTTAAACCTTCCACAAATAAAAATCAAATCACTATACGAAACTTGATTTTTTCCATTGTACAGAATTCTGTGACAGGTGGGTACTCAATGACTTGTAAACGAAGAAACTTATAAACAAAAAAAATTTTTTTTTTTCATTTCTGTGTTAAAAGAAGTTAAATAAAAAGCCTAAAAAATGTAAATATCGTTTTTCATTTTTTTATTGTAAAAAAAAAATCCTGAAAATACCAACAATTTTCGAGCTCTAGCTCGAGCTCCACCGGGGCGCCTAAATTAGTAACGGGCGACTTGAACAAAGCCTCGTCTCTATTCTCCTCACAATTGTCAGCTTCATAGATTTTAAAAGTGCTTCCTATGCACATTTCTCCACACATCGATAATTCATGTGGGTGTATTTATGTGTGCATAATTTTCATCTGTCAATATATGGCTGCATGTGTTTTTTTTTTATGGACGTAGCAAAAATCATTGAAAGCCGAAAAGTGTGAGACTTGCTTCTCGACTCATCCACTAAAAACCCACCCCAACTCCGTTTCCCTTCCGCGGGACGATCGTTAGGTAATACTTCACGGAAGGGGGAGCGGACTATTGCCTCTCCATGAAAATCTGGATTGGTATTTACTATTCTTGCCATGTTACTGACAGCGGACCAATGTTCTTCTGAGTCAAGCATGCTATCTACTAGGTTACTAACTAATATTGTCTTCCCAACCCTATCACTCAAATCTTCTCTTTCTAGTTCAAAACGAGGGCAAACAAAAGGTGCAATACGGGTCCTTCTCGTGCTTAAATCTATGCAGATAAGCCTTAAAGCATCCATGCCCACTAAGTACTTTTGGTCAGGTAGAAATCTACTATATCTGCCCATGTTTTCGATTTATCCATCTGGTGATATTCGAAATCAATCAATCATCGTCCGTTCTTGGAGTTCCTCCATTCCTCCTGCCAAGTACGAATGCTTCGCTCCCGTTCAGTCCATCGGTTAGTCAGCTGTGCTGGATCCGCTCGATGTTTTTTTTATTTCGGCGAATTCGACTGCAGTCAGCTTAACTGGTAGCATTCTCGCGAGGATTATTACAGCATCCTCCGATACTGTGCGGAATGCACAGCACACTCTGAGGGCACATAACCGGTATACCGATTATATGCCTTTCATGTATTAGCTGCAGCTTGTTGCTTCGACCCAGGCTGGTATCGCATATAGTGAGATAGACGATACCACACTGCTAAGCAACTTCCTAGAAGCCTGCTTAGGTCCTCCCGTATTTATCATAATACGTGTCAATGCAGTTACAGCCTTCGCTGCTTATGGCTGCATGTATACGAGTATATATGTATGTGCCTAAGTACATATGGTACATATTTACATAGTATTATGCATACATATATATTTCCAAATACCTTCAGACAGTCACAGCAAGCAATAAAATAATTTTATTTGAAATGCAAAAAAAAATTCCACTTGACCTGATTTTAAAATTCAAACAATACACCAGGATGAGCTGCACTGAGGCCAATGATGTGGTAGCAGGAAATCCCAACAACTACACATTTGCATAAATGGAAAACCCGTAGTCATGTGTTATACCATATATACATACATATACATTAGGTTGGTCCAAAAGAAATTTGTTTTTCTTGATGCAACTCGCTTCATTTGTTCTTTGGCCCTAAAAATGAGAAACTTATTTGTTAATTTTTTTTCAGTTTGTATTTATTATTACTCCTAAAACTAACGACTTTTTATTTTTTATTTTTTTATTTGTTTTTCCTTTTAACTCCTATTGGAGGGATAGCATCAAGAAAGAAAAAGAATTTTCTTTTTTTTTTTTGAACCCCCCTAATATACATACTTACAATATATAGTATAGTAAATCCACTTGTAAGCAAGCATTTACTACTCTTTCCTCATGAGTCAGCGTTAGGGCATTTCACTAGAAATATACCAACCCATGTTTGATTCTTCGACAAGTGAATGACTTATGCAAAGAAAAGAATTCATATGCACATACACACATACACACACACATCTTGAAAAGTGCATTAGTAAGTTGTTTGTGTGTATCTACCATACAGAGCAAGCATATAAAATTCCTGCTTCTCCACACTAAGGACATTAGATGTCATTAGCCCAAAGGAGTTTTCCGTTCGTCATAGCGATTTAATTGCCACAACCGGCGCTCAGCGCCATAATTTCACATTTCCGGTACTTGTCTAATTTCTTACGCCATCTGTGTGAGTCTGGTGTGGTAAGAATGTGAAATGCGACTGGCGAGCCATGGTAGTGAATCACAAACAAGAGAGACTAGAGGATACGTGCGGCAGCAAGCGCTCACATATACAGATTTATGTGGCTATGTGGGGCCATTTGCCCAGCAGAGAAGACTAGCAAGCAAAACTCCGTAGGTACCATATCCATTGTGGATTTCCTTTCTACTTTTTGTAAGTTGATTTGTCCCAGTTACTGTATGAGTTTATCGTATTGCAAACAAGACAGTGAATGTTCGAAGTACTGGCACTTACGTAGTCGAATGGGTTGCTACGTAAGTGACATTCGGTAGCTCCTGGATCCTTCGCAACCCGCTGTGGGCAGTAAATATTAAAATAAAAAAAAGTTGTAGAAAAGTTTTTGAAGTGAAACTTCTTAGGCGACGATGGACGAGCGAGAATGGAGAGTAAAATTTCAAGGTCATGCAACGTTTTGGGCATTTTCGTTCCGCGAGGGAGAAAAAAGATATAACGTAGAGGAAAAGAAGAGAGAGAGACAGAGAGAGCTATACTTTGTATATATATATCTTAGATACACTTTAGGCTAATTTCCCTGAGTTTTTCCTTATGGTTGCTAATTTCTAGTGAGGAATAACAGTGCCTACTTTTTTGCGCTTGTTTGTTGGTGCAAACTTGTAGGAAATATATTTTTGGTGCCTACGTTTTGGCCTTGTATTTCCTTGGTGCCTACTGTTTGGGGCGTTTTTGTCCCGATTTTTTGGCGTTTTTTTTTTTGGTGCCAACTTTTTGGCGCTTATTTCCGTTTCCTGGCTAGTGCTTGTGCGTACTATAAAGTGCCATCCATTCCGGCGTCGGATTTATTGCTATTGCCTTGCGGTATTTCGTGCCGTTGCTGCGGTCATGGAATCACTGCGTTTGTGCCGGTGATAAACGCTCGGGTCTCTCCCTCTTTCTTTGCCTGCCTTGCCTACGCTACACGCACTTTTTTGTGAAATAGTGGTCTCGCCTCGGCAATCAATGACAAATCTCCGCCATGAAAAAATTCTCATAAAGAACCATCTGCTTGGGGTCGGCTTGAAACAGCAGACCTCCCTACTGTCAACTTTTGGAAAATCATCAATATGCATGCCACAAACTGCGGGATGAACTGATGTAATATAACTATACAAGGTAACCGCTTTCGAGATTTAAAGATATAGACTTTAAAGATTTAAGAAATATATATATTTTTCTCATTTTGCCCATACCTTTTCTAAATTTTGGTTCAAGAGTCCGATATTTTTTATGTTTTTTTTGAAGGCTACATCAATTAATAAAAATCATCTGTACAATTTGAACCAAGTTGAGTCTTGGCAGTTGAAAATCGCTGCTAGATAAAGTTTTGAATTTACTATTTTCACTATTTTTCACATCATTAAAAAAAAATTGATATACCAAAATTACAAATAATTTAATAGGACTATGAATAAGTTCGTGCGGTTTTTTTTCGAAATTTGAAACTTTATTGACGTAAAATGGTTACAAATTTAATATTCAAAGTATTGTCCATCGCTTGCTACTACTTTTTCCCATCTTTCTGGCAATTCACGGATTCCCTTTGTGAAAAATTCGGTCGGTTTTGCCGCAATCCACGAATCGATCCATTTTTTGACTTCATCGTAATTACGGAAGTGCTGGTCAGCCAGGCCATGTTGCATCGATCGGAAGAGATAGTAATCGGATGGCGCAAGGTCTGGACTATACGGCGGGTGGGGTAGGACATCCCATTTGAGCGTTTCTAAGTATGTTTTGACCACTTGTGCAACATGTGGCCGAGCATTGTCATGTTGCAAAATAACTTTGTCGTGTCTATCGGCGTATTGCGGCCGTTTTTCTCGCAGTGCTCGGCTCAAACGCATCAATTGTCGTCGGTAGACATCCCCCGTAATCGTTTCATTCGGTTTCAGTAGCTCATAATACACAACACCCAGCTGGTCCCACCAGATACACAGCATAACCTTCAGGCCATGAATATTCTGCGCCGACGTCGATGTTGAAGCATGGCCAGGGTATCCATACGTTGCCCGACGTTTTGGATTGTCGTAATGGACCCACTTTTCATCGCCAGTCACAATTCGATGCAAAAAACCCTTTCTTTTGTGCCGTTGAAGCAGTTGTTCGCATGCCATAAAACGGCGTTCAACGTCTCTTGGCTTCAATTCATACGGCACCCAATGGCCTACCTTTCGGATCATTCCCATGGCTTTTAAACGTTTGGAAATGGTTGATTGATCAACTCCCAAAGTTTTTGCAACCTCTTCTTGCGTTTGAGCCGGATCTTGATCGAGCAATTCCTCCAATTCGGTATCCATGAACTTTGGCGGCGCACCCTCGCGTTCTTCGTCTTCCAAGCCAAAATCACCACTTTTAAAGCGTGCAAACCACTTCTGGCACGTTCGCTCAGCTAAAGCATGCTCACCATAAACTTCCACCAAGATACGATGACTTTCGGCTGCTTTTTTCTTCATATTAAAATAATGAAGAAGAATTCCCCGCAAAAACACATTATTTGGCACGAAATTCGACATTTTCAAGTGTGGTAAAAATATTGTTGTTTACGCTTCAAATAAAAAACTTATACTGACGTTTGTGCCTTACGACAGTAGCTCTCCAATGAATGTTTTGAAATGTGGATCGATGGAATAATAATCAAGTTACGCCATCTGTTGTAAAACCGCACGAACTTATTCATAGTCCTATTAAAAAACTAGTACGTCTCTTTAGCTATCCAAAGAGGTATAATTTTCTAAAAAATATTGAGTAGACTCAGTAGGTAGTCCAACCTAACGAATCATCGATTCTAAACACCAGCTGCTTAGTGTCTGTACAATAATAAAAACACAATAAAATAATAATAAAAATGGCTTTCAAAGTATTCTTCTTGAACGTCAATACACTTTGCTTTCACTTGAACCAATTTTCAAAGCACTTTTGCCACTCAGAAGTGGATACCTCCAAAACGAGCCGTTTAAAGCTTCAGCTTCAATAGCTTCTTCAGGCGTTGAAAAACGCTGACCTCGCATTTTAGTTTTGATAATGGGGAACAAAAAGAAAGCATAGTTCGTTCTTTTGAGCGTTTAAAAGCTCGCTTGTGGGTGCCGATATGCGAGAGCTCGCATTGCCTTGGTGCAGGATGATTCGTCTTCGGCGGTTAGTTGGTTAAATTGATTCCTTAATTCTCCGAAAACTTCTGCCAAACAAATGGTTGTGTACCACTTATAATTGTCTGTTTTTAGTTTCTCTAGTGGTACAGCTGCGACGTAACCAGATTTTCCAAAAAAAAAACGCAATCATTTGCTTTGAGTTGCTTTTTCCGCGAACCAATTTTGTTTGATTAAGGGGTTGCATACGTCCAGCAGCGCCAAAAATGCGCTAAACGAAAAACTGTTTTTAGAAGGGATAACAATAGAAATAAATATAAAAAAATTTCATACTTTGTTTATTAGTACTTTAACTTTATAAAAACATTTATTTTAATTTTTCTTTACAAAAATTAGTATGATATATAAAAAATCACGTGACCGAAAGTGCAATGAAAAAAACAAAGTTGCGCCACGGTCTGCATCATTTCTCCTTAAAAAGTTGTTGGATCTGTAAAAGGTAAAAAAAATCTTGTAAAATAAAGTTGTAGTGCCAGTCTGTCGAGCCGGATTTTTGAATTTCGAAAAATTTTGTAATTTACGGCATTTAAGAAAAGTATGCCTTTTACGTCATAAATGTCACACTTTAATTATGTTTATGAAATTTTTTAATAAAAATATCAAAAATCGGGCTGGACAGACTATAGAAAAACCCTTCCGAAAATCAATCAAAAAATATTAAAAACTGTATGAGTTATCATACAGATCGTGCCGGAAAAAACAGAAAAATTTCGAGAAAAACGAGTTTAACGGGCCAGCTGACTCAAAGGAAGGACAGCTGCCTGTGTGCATCCAACTCTCGTCTGGCAGTTACATTTTCTACCATAACTTTGTATCTATGGGGAATTTTTACAAACGATTTCCACAGATGAATAATAAAGAATATTAATCTGTAAAAAATAGATGTAATTTTTTGAAAATTCTGGACGTATGGAACCACTTAAGCTCGTTTTGGGACATCCACACTGTCGATGGCTGTTTTGTATCCGGCTCATATGCGTAGATTCAACATTCGCGACGTGTGATGATGTCAAAAAAGCACCTTAAACCATCACGTCTGAGTTTCTTCAACGTTTTTTTTTCTCAACAATCGGTACGAGTTCTTTTTTTATGCACAACTCTCAACTTATGCGGATTCCAAGACGAACAAATCTTCTGGACGACCAAATGTTCATGAAATATTGAATGATAGCTGGAGCCAAAAATGCTCAATGATGCCTCTAGCTCGCGTTATGTCACGTGACGATCTTGCGTTATTAATTATTTCTGGCACAGTAACCGAAATTCATCTAAGGATTGACGGTCACATTGGAACGTTTCACAGTCGCTATGTGTGGGCATCCAGCGTCAAAAATGGCAGCAAGTTCATCAATTCAATCCTATCTCGATAACTCACTTCGAAAATCGTAATAAATCATTGCACGTAAAAATTTTACCAGTTAATTCCATCTTTTGGGCGAGATGAATTTTTCAACTTCCTAGCCGAAGGCCTTCAGCTGCTAGTGCTACAAATTAAACTTAAATTTGTAATTTATTTACTTCTTTAAATAAATAATAATAATAAAAAAAAATGCCAACTCACCGAAAAAAGAGCAAATAAAGCTTGTAGTTTATACTAGAAAATACCAAACTTTTCGATAAAAATATCCAATTACACGTGGCAGAGGTATTTTTTCTACTTCTCCACTCTCATCTCTTGTCTCTTGCTTATGAGGAGTATGATTTACCACCCTCACAAATTTATAAGTATATATGCAAGTGTGTGTGTGTGTGTGTGTGTGAATGTCTCCATTGCGCAGGTACAAACAAACAGAATTTGTAGTAACTTTCCAGAACGTGGACTTTTACTCGTTACTACTCTCTGTTATAATATTGTTGTTTCTTTTTTATTGCTTCTTCTTCTAACGAAATGCTCACTGCAACACTACTGATGACCAATACACAATTTCCATTGGAATGGAAAGTTTCACTCCTATTACAATAAAAGTGAATTTTCCCAAATAGGTGAGCGAATGCAAATAAAGAGTTGTATTAAGCGACATGCGTGTATGTACGCATGTAGGTATGTGTGATATGTATGTGACATAATCGGGCGTTATAGGAAACCGGCGGCCAAATTGCTCAAATCACAAGAAAAGAACAAATGTATTTGATTTTGGCTAAAAGGCGGCTTTAGTGGTGCATTATTTATGTGAGAGCTGTTTGCTTAATTTTTGTTTTGCTTAATTTAAGTTAATACAAAAATTCTCGATTTACTTTCTACACTGGTAGTATATCAGAGTTATTCTCCGGAAGCGAAATGATTCGAATTTACAAAACTATTTCCTATTTAACTTTCTGTATACTTTTACAAAATTTTGTCCAAGGAGACTCCTTTTGAAGTTCTGCAAGGAATAATTTTCTCAAGCCTGTTAACCCTTCTACTGGCCTCCTGAATAAATTTTTTGGCGCTTAATTTTTTTTGTTTTTTTACATCCCAATTTTTTATTACATCTGTCCATGGACACTTAGTAATTTTTATAGCTTGGGTGGGAGATTAAATTTTACTTGAAATCAACATTTAAATAACATGTTTCAATGATTAGTTACATAGCTTACATTAAATATTTCAGCAACTCTAATATATGATGCTTAGTTATAGTTAATCGAAATAGTTGTTGTTGTTGTAGCAGTACTTTTGCCCTGTCAGTGAAGCATAATCACCGCCCATCTAACGGTAGGTCTAGGAAACTAGCTGTTTCGACGAGTTGCGTCCAGAGGGAGAGGGGGTTAGATGAGTGGGTTTAATGGGGTATGTGAAAAGGTGATTAGAATCGTAGGGTGTGCCTTCATATGCAGGACATATGTTTAGTATGTCGGGGTCGATTCTGGATAAGTAGGAGTTTACGCGGGGTTACGCGGGACTCTCGTGGAAGTTGCAGGTCTTCGTCTGCAATTGGTGGTGGTTGGACTCCGATAACGGCATTCGGTGGTCGGGAGCTTAAGAAGGTGGTGAAAGTCACCCGATGAATATCGTTTATGGGCAGTCTGTACCCTGTCCGATCCAGTAGCTGTCTGTTTGTTTTGTCTAAGATCTCGTCTACGTAGTCGAGGAAATGCCTCCTAATGTGCCTGGGAGGTGGCTCTGGCTCGAACAGGTCCCTGCATGGATGAGGCCTGCGGTAACACCTTAGCAGAAACTGGTTACTGAGCAATTCGTTATACTCCTTAACAGGCAGCATTTGGGCCTCATTATGTAGATGTTGTATAGGTAACATCTGAAGACATCCTCTCGCGGTCCTTAATGCAGTGTTTTGGCAGGTCTGAAGCTTCGTCCACTGCGAATCACTGGTTCCAGGTCACCAGACAGGCGGGGCATAGTTTAGAACCGGTCGGCCTATTGCTTTCAAAGCCGACAGCACCATTTCCTCTTCTTTGCCCCAAGTGCTGCCGGCAAGCGACTTGAGAACCTTGCAACCTTTAGTTGCAATAGGGATTGTATGCGCTGAGAAGCATAGCAAACTGTCGAAGGTAACTCCCACAATTTTGGGGTTGTTATTGACAGTTTTGAGAATTTATTTTTTCTGATTTAATTTAATTTTTTTATGAAAATTTAGTTCATTCTCCTACAAGAATCATATAAATCCAAGTTTGAAACTTTATGCAAATTAAAAAAAAAAATCAACAAAATTTCAAACTTCTTATGCAGAACTTTTTAGAAAAATTGTAAAAGACCAAGATTGGAGTGGCTCAAAAAGCGCTTTGGTTTTGCTGACGAAGTTGGGATTCTTCTTGTCTTCATCCATATAAAACAATTGTCTGGCAGCATTCTTTAAATGTAGAAAAAGCGAATTTTCCAAAATTTTTTCTGAGAAAACTTTTAAATATATTGATAAAAAAATTTTTACACATATTTTGCTATCTTTTAATTAACTGTATGTTAAGACTTAGTATTAGTAAAATACTACTAAGTCTGAAACGCCTTTTCAAATTTGCGTGTAACTTCTGCGTATATTCTTAAATATATAAAAAATATATTAAAAAAATCGATTTTTTCGAAATTCTATATTAACTGTATATAACCTTTCTCTTTCTCAAAAACACAAAAAAACCAAGCGATGCCATTGTGTTGATATGTACTTATATAATTTTTATAGATTTTTTTTAATAATTTTAGAGTTTTTTTATTGAATTTTTTTTATAATAAGACAGAAATATTTTTATAATATAAAATTTTTTTATAAAGGGTGGTTAAATTTCAAGGGCCGATGTTGAATGTGAACCACACCCAAACGTCAACGACACCGTTGGACTTCTTTCTTTGAGGTTATTTGAAAGAAAAGGTGTACGTCAATAAGCCAGCAACAATTCAAGAGCTAAAGGATGAGATGATTCGCCACATTAACGGCATAGAACCTCAATTATGCCTCAGCGTCATCGAAAATTCGGACCATCGGATGGAGGTGTGCCGCCGAGGCCACGGCGTTCACTTGGACGATATTTTGTTCCATACGTAATTGAGTCATATCAATATTATCATAACAAAGAGAAGTGATAATAATTTCCTAAAAAAATTGTATTTTATTGAAAATCAACACCGGCCCTTGAACCTTAACCACCCTTTAGAATGGTTTTTATATATTTTCTTTTTATGATAAGGCAAAAAATAGTTTTTTTTTGTTTCGATGGCTTTTTCTAGTCCATAATGGCTACATAAATATTGCTTCTCTAAATTGTAACGTTACATATATTAATTTTTTTTTATATTTAGTTTATTCAAAAAAAAAAAAAAAAAATTAATGGCTCAAATCGCTCTTTATATATTTTTGGCATTCATAATAATAGTGAGCCAGTTGTAATGTGGAAAGTTCCTTTCATTTTCTTCAAAATATTACCTATTACATTTTTTTTTAACACAATCAACAATTTAAACGCTCCGTACCCACGCGGAAACTGTCATCTTGTCAATCGTCACTCTAACTTTAGCAGGCGAAATAGCCGCCTCCAACTCGACTATGACTAAGATAAAGTAAAAATTTACATTAAGGGTATCTAACATATTTAGCGCCTGCTTTAATTTATAATAATTATGCGCCAGAATTTTTACAACCTTATTTGCGCCCACCAAAGCCTCGTGATGCTCAAAAACTAAAAATTAGAAAAAATAAAAAATTCTTACGAATGTTTGAATAAGACGCAAATGCTAGTGGTTTATCCCTTCAACACAGTTCAATGTCAATTTATGCATAATTGAACTATTGCTGGTCTTTGTTGGTTAGCTGCAATTTCCAGGGGTTTTGTGCTTACACTTACTCACACAGATAAGCCATATGTGTAGATGTGTCCTTAGTATCGAAGAAACTGCAGAACTTCTCAAACGTTTAAAACAATAACAGCCTTGTCGTGAAGGCTACACTTTACATTTGTTACTGCAGCTAACCTCGCTTTCAAGTAAATTTGGTTAAATTTAAAAAACAAAAAAAAAAGACATTGAACTTTACACCACAGCTGTTGCTGCGTCCAATTTCCCTTAAGCGTTGAGTGTAAACCAGTTACACAGCCAGTTAACAGGTCCTTCGAAATGTATGTAGGCAAATGCTGTGTAAACTTTAGCATGCCAACCCACTCGAGAGCGTGGAGAGAATCGTTTTCGAAATTGAAGCAAGCGCTTCTCGCATTTTCTCGTTTAAGCACGAAACACAACAGCCCAGCGGCAATGGCAGTGGCATAGACAATTATTCGAAATCAGCAATTTTACTCAATGGGGCGGCAAAAAATGCAGTAGTGACGATGGTTCACAGCCACTGCTTGCACTGCAGCAAACTTCACATTTTAATTTTAGCATATGATTTGAAATCCAGCCAGCATTTCTTTACAGTATCAATGAGAGTTTTGCAATTTTTTGTTAATTCATTTCATTTATTGCCATCTGTTTTTCACAATAAGCAATATGAATTTCCAATTTCAAATAAAACATTAATTAATTTCAAACTAAATAGTTAACAAATTAGTGCATTCATATTTTATGTACAGGTATTCAAACAGATCTTATATTGATTTCGTTCAAGTCGCTGAAAACACACTGTATATGAGGTGAGTGTAAAAATAAGAGGATTTGAGTGATTAAGAATTTTTGTTTTGGTGATCCAGAGCCTGCTTGATTGAAGAAGGAGCGTTCAAACGCTTTTTAAGAGTTTTCGATTGGAATCTTCGGAGAATTTCTACATTTGACACCGCCGCGGATCACCACAGTTGTAAAATTTGCGCTTTTGTTCGTTTAATTTTCAAATGAAAAGTCGTTCAAAAGTGACGCCTAGATGTAAATAGTAAATAATTCCTGGACGGTATCTTTTTATGACATTTTCCAAGTAGACAGATGTTAAAATTATTGAAACTTGTTATGAAAATGGTCGTTTTTGAAGAATAACAGAAAAACATATCAAAAAAATCGTTATTTTTTTTTAAAGAAAATAATCATCCGCATAAGTCGACAATTCAAAGCTTGGTAAAAAATTTAAAGAAGCTAATTCCGTCGAGGATATAAAAAAAACTGGCAGACCAGAAATTGAACGTTTCGTTGAAAGCAAAGTGTTGCTGAACAACCTTCAACATCATTTAGAAAAATTCAGAATGAATTTAAATGGTAAATAAAAAGTTTTTCAATAAAATATGAACTCAAAAGTTAATAAAAGTTAAAATCTTCTTGTTCAGTATGAATGTCGTTATCGTGCGAATTATATATATATGTGGCGTATCCACAAAATAATTGTATTCTACACTAGCCTTAAGATTTCATATGTTGAATTTATATTAATTTTGCTATGGCAACGCCGTGCTACTGCCATGAGCTGTCATTTCATTTTAAATTTAAATGTTCTTCTCTTTTTGAATCGGAATCGTGTCGGTAACTAATTTAAGGTTGTAAATTTATTTTTCTTAACAAAAAATTCAAATATATATAATTGGCGCGTACACCCTTTTTGGGTGTTTGGCCAAGCTCCTCCTCCTATTTGTGGTGTGCGTCTTGATGTTGTTCCACAAATGGAGGGACCTACAGTTTCAAGCCGACTCCGAACGGCCGATATTTTTATGAGGAGCTTTTTCATGGCAGAAATACACTCGGAGGTTTGCCATTGCCTGTCGAGGGGCGACCGCTGTTAGAAAAATGTTTTTCTTAATTTTGGTGTTTCACCGAGATTCGAAAAAAAATATAAAAAAATAAATGAAATGAATTTTTTGTGGCGAGTGATCGTAGTTCACACAATAACGACATCAATTCTACGTTGTTTAAATTTTATTTCATCAAAATCGGTTCAATAGAACCGGCTATATCTGTGTCCAATGTGAATACCATTTTTTGAAGGCTGACAACTTTTTGAACGAACTTCGTTTGACCTAAAAAAATTTTATTTTTTAACAATGGATCAAAACATAAAATACTCATAAAAAAAAAATTTACAAATTTACAAATTTTTTTTTTTCGTTTCCGTTTTACACGTTTTTAAAGAAACAATCAAAAAAACTCAATTTCAAATAAAGCGAGGGCCTTAAAACAATTTGTATTTAATTTTTACAAAATTCCCGCCAGCACACAGCATGCTTCAATGTCAAATAATGCACCCACTGAAGACACCTTGTTTGCGCTGCCAATCACCGCCAATATTGGCAGTAACAGCTGATTTTAAAAACTATCACTACCACTTCCAGTCCCACTGCGTTGTTGTGTTTTGGGCTTAAAGCACACTCTCGCACTTTCTTTTGCTCTCTCGCTCTTTCTCGCTTAAGGACAAACAGCTGCTCACAGTCACGTTGCAATGTAATGTCAAACACGTCCACCTTCGTGTGGAGTACACGTTTTAACAGTGAGCCAAAGTCAAGCAAGCACTCAGTAGGACGCGTTGGAAGTTTATGGAATTGCTAGTGCATTTAAAAAATTATTACTGTTCACTACAACAACAATAACCAAGTGAAATTTATGCAATAAATACAATAAAAAAAACTAACCAAACCAATAAAAAAAAAAGTCTCTTGCGCCTAAGTGTGAGTGGCATGATGAGTGAGAGTGGTGTTTGCAGAACAAAAAAACAAAAACAAAAAACCAGCATCCATTGAATTACCTTTTATAGAAGTTGCTCTGTAGTTGCAAGTTTTTGTTGCTGTTGCACTTTGTACGAGTAAGAACCTTTGGACTTCGTTAGTCTGCAGCAGCAGCCAGCAACTCCAGTCACCGTGCAAATGCGGCCGCGGTCGTAACAATACAACGGTTTAGGAGCAGCGCAAATGCATTAGCAGCAGCGTTTGCGAATTTTCGATATCGCCAACAGTGCGAGACAAACGACAAACAGCGATTAACGACAATAACAGGAATAACAATAATTACATTGAAACCAAGGCAAACTGTGGTCGCGGCCAAAGCGTCAGGCTAAAACCAAAAGTTTGGCAAAGCAAACAGGCAAAGCAATCGAACGAAACGACAAAGTGTGTGTGTTGCATCTGGAATGTAAGCGATTAATTTGAGTTAAATTTCTGGGTATTCTTTGGGAAAATGTAATTGTGAAAATAATGCAATAAAAAATAAAAATAAAAAACAATAAACAATAAACAAAATAAAAAAATAAAAACCAAAAAGCAAACGTGAAAAATTTTACGCGTAAAATATTAGCGGCACTAGCGGCGTGAAAACATCGCATTCGAAATTCCTGCAGTAGGTTCACTCAGCAAAATAAAACCTAAAGAAACTGTTAATTTAAAAAAGTGCATTTTTATGTTTACAACCTGCATTCGGTTTAAATTAACCTAAGGGCTCTGTCAACATTTGCTTAGTTGTTTTGTGTCTTTTATTGTTGATTTGTTGGTTTTTTGTTTTGTTTTCTCAGTGAGTGCGCGAGCCACTTGGTCAATGACTGCACAACCTCCGACCTGCTCTTTGACCTCCGCACTTGCTTGGTTTGACAGCTCTTTTGAGTTTACGTCGCCCATTCGATGTTGCAAATTTGTATGCAAATTAAATTTTAATTCAACCAAAGTTGGTGCTGGTGGCAGCAACTACAAGCAAATAAAAAAATTGTAGTTTTTGTGAAGGTGAAGTAGTTGCAATTTGAAAGCAAGGAAAAAACAAAAAACAAAACACAATGAAATAGGGGAAGTTCGGGGTTTAGGTCACACTTTTATTTTGACCTCAAACTTTTGCAAAACTAATAATTGCTAGAAATTTCAAAAAGTGCAAAAAGTGAACTTTTTTGGCGTAACTTTGGAAAACAAATCAAACTGGTGCGAAAATAAAAAAGTTCTGCGTCAAAACGTTGTTTTCGAAAATTATGGCAATCACGGCTAGGCGAATCTATTAAAGGGCGTAGCAGCAGCCCAGCTAATTTTTTTCTTTCGCCCTGTACAGGCGGTCGTCAGCAAAAAATATAATTACGAAGGGAAATTTGAAAACTGAAATTTTGTAATGAATTTAAATTCAAAAGTTATTATGAAAATTTTAAACATTTTAATATATGAACGCTTGGCCCTGTCGGCCGGAGGATGCAGTATAAAAAGTCTCGTCGGGTCCGACGAAGTGCAACCGTTGAAGGTGATAGCCACCTTGTCGTTGTGCTTCGTCGAGTTCGACAGGGACCTAACAGTGGACCAGAGCTTACTCACGCCAGGGGTGCAGGTCTTCAGGAGCTCAACCCATTTAGTCCGCTTATGTTGATCTACCAGTTGCCGGATCTCCAAATTGAGATCCCTTATGCGGGGATCCCCGGGATCGACCTGGCGTAGGTGGACACGCTCGTTTGCCAAGGTGACTGCTTCGGCTGGGAAATGAGGACGAATGTCCTTGAGCATTCCAGCAGGGATGAAGCGAGCCGCAGCAGCTGTGAGCACCTTTTGGAATGCGCGTTCGCCTGTGCGCACATCGGTGGGGATGGGAAGAGCGGCGAAGGTGTATTCTGTGAATTCCGCGAAGCCGGCCCAATTAGCTTTCTTAAAGTTAAAATAGGACCGGTGATTCGCGGAAACGAAGTCGGTAGGTCTCTCAATCGAGACGATAATGGGCAAGTGGTCTGATGCAAGCGATAGCGTAGGTCGCCAGGTTATGCTATTTATCAGACCTGCGCTAGCAATTGTGATATCAGG
Source organism: Anastrepha obliqua (assembly GCF_027943255.1). Taxonomy (NCBI): domain Eukaryota; kingdom Metazoa; phylum Arthropoda; class Insecta; order Diptera; family Tephritidae; genus Anastrepha; species Anastrepha obliqua. Next base: position 8,728,877 of record NC_072894.1, read on the forward strand.
CGAGTTGCTGCAATTGCCCACTACCCTGGTGGGGGCGTCGTCGTTCACAGTACCAAATGTCGAATCGTCTATCTGCTCTGCCAATAGTTGTCCCCTACGATCATTTGGCAGGCTTGAATGCCAAGCATCGTGATGCGCATTGAAGTCACCTACAACCAATCGGTTTTCACCTCTGATGAGCGCACCTGTATCAGGGTGATATCCTACCGGGCAGCAGGTGACAGGGGGTATGTATGCATTGTGAATTTCGAGCTCGGCATCGCCTGCCCGGACAGTATACCTTGACATTCTAAGGTGCTGTCCCTGCGGTCGATACCTTCCTCAATAAGGCGATACTGCATTGTGTGGTGGACTATAAACGCTAGGCCACCACCATTGTCTCGCTCGCGATCATGTCTGTGCACGTTATAGCCATTCCTGGTGATCGGAAAGGACCTGGCGTGTAGCTATTATATTAAATAAGCTTAAAGCTTCTTGGTAAGGTAGTAGGGGGCAGTTGCGGGTGCAGAGCTCTGCAACAGGGTAATAGCCGTTAAGACATCAGACGCCTGCTGGACCACTCCCTATGAGTCTTAAGGCCTGAACAGGTCTTAAGGTGGCTCCACTCGTTGCACTTATTGCACCTAACCGAGATGGAGTTCGGGTGGAGCCGTTTATGGCATACGCAGCAATGGAATACCTCTGGCCCAGGGTTGGATTCAATACCAGCCCTGAGGAGAAGTATTTGGTGCAAGATTGCTGCGAGGAGTTGCTCCTGTGACGTATGGGGTAGGGTGATATACTGTTCACTAGACAGGGCTAGTTTACTGGGGTGGCAGCCCTTTGTCGGGAAAAGCCCGAGTCATTCCGGTAACGTAGAACCGGCTGCCATGTACACCGGCTACTTTGCCAGTATTTTGCTTTGATTACGTTGGTTTAATGCCACCAGTTTTAATAATACACCTTGCTAGCTCCACCCCCTTAAAGGGACCCGGTGGTCTAGAAATTTCAAAAATTCGTATTTTTCTCTTTTCGATATTTCGAAAGTATAGTAACTTAAGAATATTCTGTGAAATTTTCATGCGGAAATTCCCAATATTGCAGCTTCTGTACCTCAAACTTTAAACTCATTTATCTCGAAACGACTTTTTTCGGCCTGGTGTTGTCAAAAAAAATAAAAAAAAAAACAACTACTCAACCGAATCGTGTGAAATTTCAATGGCTATTGCCCGTACTAGGATCATATTATTATTTCAATTATTTCGTATTTTTTTTATTAAAAGACTAAAATAAAAGGAATCCGATTTTTGGAGCGGTTTTTGTATTTCTCTTAATCGACAACAGCGCCCAAGTAAAATTTTTCGAAGGGACATTCGCAAGATTATTAAAATTCAAAAAAAATAATTATTTTAGTATGTAAACGAAGTTAAATAAAAAGCCTGAAAATTTTAAATATAGTTTTTTATTTATTTTATTGTAAGAAAAAATTCCCGAAAATACCCTACATTTTCGAACTCTAGACCAGCGGGACCCCTTAATTGAATTCGCCTTGAATCATAGGGAGTTGCGTGCCACTTTCAAAATTGAGATAAACCCGACAAATTATAATGAAAAGTGTTTGTTGAAGTGTACAAATTAGCAGAAGTAAGCAAATGCAATGAAAAAAAAGGCGAAAACACTTAGATTCTCATTGATCAGATTTGCAATTTGCGCATGCAAAATAAAATAACTTCTACTGATATTGAAGCATTTTGAGTGACATTAAGACGAGCACAAATATTGCAAAGGCTGGAATTGTTCTTCATGAAAACCAGCTTGAACTGTTAATTTTGCGCCACCTTGTGCTACCAAATATTATATTTTGGTAATTTTTATAAGCACTTCATGAGATTTTTGTTTGTTTTGCAATCTGAGTACTATCGGTAAAAAGAGAAATAACGATATTTAAAAAAAAAAGGTTTTTTTTACAAAATTTTTTTCAAAAAGTTTAACTTAATTTTTTTAAACGTTGGCCTGTACCAGCGCCAACCATGTCACTACATCTTCATTTTTTAATCGGATATTTTAATTAGGTCCTGAATGAGTGCAAATCATAAATCGTTTTTTCGCTCAATTTCCTCATTTCACATACATATTTACATATTTGTTATCCAATTGTGCCAAAAAAAAAAAAACAGAAAAATGGAATATTTATTGCTTTAAGCTTATTATACAAACACTTTTCCATACAAAATAGCGATGGTGACTCGCGCTTATTTTGCCCATAACGGGTTGTTACACCAACACTCAACTCTTTGTGATTTTATGGTTTATTTCTGTGGGATATTTATCGCAAATATCCACAAGTTGCACCTACACAGGAAAAATGGCGAATGCCGCAAAAAACATTTAACGGTTACTGAGCCAGCAATAGTCGCTCACATCTCTGAGCCTGCAATGGTTTAACATTGCCATTACGCGTCACATAGCATTGGCGGGTACCAATGATCTGAGCTGACTGCGAGCAAACATTTACTGTCAGTGCTAAAAGAAAGTGAACATATTGCTACAACAACAACAACAACAAGGTTTGACTATTAGTTTTTAGTTTTTTGTAATTTTTCCTGTTTTTTTTTATTTATTTGTTTCTTTTTTTATATTTTTTTTGTTTGTATTTATTAATTTATTTTTGTTTTTTTATTTATTTATTTTTTTGTAAGCACAAACATGTTTTTTGTTGTATTTATAAATTGTTTTTTGTGTTTATAATTTTCGTTTTTTTGCATTTATTTAGATTTTTTTGGTATTTGTAAATAGTTTTTTCTATTGTATTTATTAAATTTATTTTGTAGTTATTTATTTTTGTTTGTATATTTTTTTTTGTTGCATTTATTAATTTCTTTTTAATTTTTTATTATTTGGTATTTATTTATTGGCATTTTTAGTTTTTTTTGTGTTTATTTAGTTAGTTTTTGTTTTTGTTTTGTATATTTTTTTATTTTTATTTTTTTTCTACTACTTATTTATTTTTTTATATTTATTATTGTTCTTTTTTTTATTTATTAATCTGTTTTGTATATATATTTTTTTTGTATTTATTTACTTGTGTCCTTTTTTTGTTTATACATTTTTTTGTATTTATAAGTTGTTTTTTCTAATTATTAAGTTTATTTTGTAATTATTTTTTTGTGTTTATTTTTTTGTTTATTTATTTAGATTTTCGTTTTTTGTATATTTGTTTGTATTTGTTTTTTGGTGTATTTATTAATTTTTTTGGTATTTATTTATGCAATTTTATTGTGTTTATTTATTTAGTTTTTTTGTTTTTTATTTATTTTTGTTTTTGTATTTATTTATTTATATATAAGATTGTCAAAAAAGTCTTGCGGTATTTCCGCAAGCTTGTCTTTGCAAGCGCGTAGTTCTAGTTGTATTCGTCGCATCGGTTCACGCTAGAGCTTTTTAGAAAGCTCTTTTCACGTGCTAACACGTGTTTCATTAATTGTTGTTTGCTTTTAGTCGTTCGTGAGTTATAGTGTCGCAAACATGGAGCAAAATAAAGAGAAAATACGGCATATTTTACAGTACTACTACGATAAAGGCAAAAATGCATCTCATGCTGCCAATAAAATTTGTACAGTTTATGGACCCGATACAGTTTCCATTTCCACCACACAACGATGGTTTCAACGTTTTCGTTCTGGTGCAGAGGTGATCGAAGATGCGCCACGGTCCGGAAGGCCTGTCGTCGAAAATTGCGATAAAATCGCTGAATTGATCGAAAGAGACCGGCATAGTAGCAGCCGTAGCATCGGCCAAGAGCTGGGCATGAGTCATCAAACCGTTATAAACCATTTGAAGAAGCTTGGATTCAAAGAGAAGCTCGATGTATGGGTGCCACACGACTTGACGCAAAAAAACATTTTTGCCCGTATGGATGCATGCGAATCGCTTCTGAATCGCAACAAAATCGACCCGTTTTTGAAGCGGATGGTGACTGGCGATGAAAAGTGGGTCACTTACGACAACGTGAAGCGCAAACAGTCGTGGTCGAAAAGCGGTGAAGCTGCCCAGACGGTGGATTGACGGCCAGGAAAGTTCTTCTGTGTGTTTGGTGGGATTGGCAGGGAATCATCAACTATGAGCTGCTCCCCTATGGCCAAACGCTCAATCCGGACCCGTACTGCCAACAACTGGACCGCTTGAATGCAGCACGCATGCAGAAGAGGCCATCTTTGATCAACAGAGGCCGAATTGTCTTCCATCAGGGCAACGCCAGGCCACACACATCTTTGGTGACGCGCCAGAAGCTCCGGGAGCTCGGATGGGAGGTTCTTTTGCATCCACCGTATAGTCCGGATCTCGCATCAAGTGATTACCACCTATTTCTGTCCATGGCGAACGATCTTGGTAGTCGGAAGTTGTCCACAAGAGAGTCCTGTGAAAATTGGCTCTCCGAGTTTTTTGACAATAGGGAAGCGAGCTTCTATAAGAGGGGCATTATGAAGTTGGCATCTTGTTGGGAACTCGTCATCGAACAAAACGACGCATATTTGACTTAAATCGCATTATTATAACCAATTTTATGAACAATTGAAAATTCAATAAAAATACCGCAAGACTTTTTTGACAACCTTATACTTTTTGTGCTTATAAATTGTTTTTTGTATTTATAAGTTGTTTTTTCTAATTATTAATTTAATTATTTTGTAATTATTTATTTATTTTTTTTTTTGTATTTATTTATTTATTTTTTTTTTGTATTTTTTTTAGCATTTATTTATTTATTTGTTTTGTATTTATTATTTTTTTATATTTATTAATCTTTTTTGTAAAAAGTTTTTTTTTGCATTTATTTATTTGTGTATTTTTTATTTATTTATTTGTTTTAGTTTTTGCATTTACTCTTTTTTTTTTATATTTATTTATGCTTTTTTTGGTATTTATAAACTGCTTTTTATATTTATTTTTTGTATTTATTTATGTTTTTTCGAATTTGTAAATGGTTTTTTTGTTTTTAATGTTTTGTTTGTAATTAGTATTATTTTTTTTTGTATTTGATATTTGATATTTGTTTTTGTATTTATTTTTTTATTCTCATTTTAATATAGTTTATATAAAAACCATTCAACTTTTCAAAATATTTGTACAAAATTTAGAAAAAATTTAAAAATAAAATGAAAATTTACCAACAAATTTTCAGTCAGAATATGCAGTAAAATTCTAGATATGCAGTTTCATAGTCCATTTAATTTTAGTATAACAAAGTGAAAATCCCAAGTGGCTCAAAATTCGCGACACGGCGAAAGAAAAAATACAAATCAGCTGATTTACCGATGCCATATTTAATAGATTCGTCTTGGTCGCAAGTGAGCAAACCTTTGTTTTTTTTTTTTGTTTTTAATTTCGTAACCAAAGTTTCGAAAAAAAAAATTCTTAGTTTTAATTTTATGAAAGCTGAAACGAGTTTTCTTCGTCCAAACTAGTCAATCGTCCCCATGTTACTTCCGCGGCGGTGAAAGGATTTGCTCAATAGCGAAGCTTCCCCAACGGTGGGGGGCGATGATAGATACCAGGTTTGCTCGTTAGGTGAAAAAAGAATTATTTGAGAGGAACTTTGTATTCTATGTCATTCGTTTTTTGTGTTTCACAAAATTAGATTTAGCTTAGTGTTTCACAAAACGAATGACATCGGGGCATATCTGTCAAATTCGCTCAGAGTCGAATAACGACCTGCTAGTTAGTAGGTACACCTCTAAAACTCTTTTCAGCATATCTGTCAAATTCGCTCAGAGCCGAATAACGACCTTCTAGTTAGTAGGTACACCTCTAAAACTCTTTTCAGCATGGGGCAAATAGTCATGATACGCAAAGTTTTCGGTCCGTCTCACGCCGACCGCTCAATATCATAGAGTGGATTTTATCGACGAGTTGTGGTGTGGTGGCCTTATTAGGGTGGCCTCTAGGCTCAACAGCGCTTGTGCTGGAGCGAGCGCACCGAAATTGAATGAACCACTGGTGGATGGTTCCGATTAGTCTTGAAAGGTATTCATAATATCTTCTCAATTTTTAATTTATTTGCATCTGTGTTTTAGCCAGTTCTATTATCTACTTTGTTCACGTTTATTTCCAAGCCCCCAATTTTCTATCGATTTTGTATTTTTTGTCTCATTCTCTTCGTACTGAATTTATTCATTTGAAATACTTTAAACACCTTGTGATTTTGCTTTTCAGTTTTTTCTAACTTTTTCATATTTCTAGAAGAAAAAAAATTCAAGCACAAAATTATTAGAATTCCATGTTTCAGCACATTTTTCGTCTGTCATAAAAAAGGAAGTTTTTTATTTTTTCTTGAAAAATTTTTTTCTTCGCAAAATAAATTCAGAAACGAACAATAAAACCATCAACTGCACCCGCCCAACTTTTATTCAATTCAATAATCAGCGTTAAACAAGAATTCGGATAACTAACAATTAGCACCTAAACCATGCACACATACATACGAGTATATTATTTTTTCTAAACGGCGTCAAACAATTTTAATTCGCATAAATATTTCGAAATTCTCCCATTGATCGACAAGCAAAGGAAAAATATTTGCGTTTTCAAACGAACAAAATTCAACGACTATAAGAATTCGCCAGCAACAAAGATTATCACCACCGTACGTGCAAAAAGCAACAACACACTTGCGCAGACGTTCGTACGAGTATTTAACGAAGTCCAACTGTGTGTGTGTTTGCAATAGAATTGTATTGTCGTGTGTTTACCGTTCACCTTTAACGCCCACAGGGGAGCAGCGACTCGTAGTTTGAAGGCGAACCTGTTGAATTTTTTGCCAATCGCCAAAATTACGAAAGTGCGGAAGAAATCCATAAACTAACGCTAGCAACTATATGCACATACAAGGTAATTTCGTTTTTTTTTTTGTGTAAAGGATATATATGTATGTATACATACATTCATCCGAAAAGTTAAGCGTAATTTATTTCTTGAATAGATCACATTAAAAATATACAAAAACAGTTCTTTTTTCTACTTATCCTTTATGCTGCGACAGGGTCGATTGTTAAATTTTGTTTGTTCCGGTTCTGTAATTGCTTGCGATCGCGGTTGTCTGTGAGAAATGAGTACTCAATACACCCACAACAACTTCGGCTTAGTTAGCGTTGTAATAAGGTGAGTAAGATTGCTATAGATATAGAAAGAGAGAGTGGAAAGCTCATTATGGTGATGAAGACGCAGCCGTCATCAATGAATTTCTGTCGGTTGAGTAAGCTTTGAAGGAGCACAAAAGACGGTGAAGGCCGAAGTGCAAACATGCAATAAATCTGAGCTTTGAAGTGTAGAAGCTTAACAGTAGAACGGCGAAGAGCAAATCACCCTTTCGAAATTTCCCCATAAACCGGTTAAGTTTTAAATTTGCGCTCAACAAGTCACTGCACGACAAAAATAAAGTGCAAGGAGACGAATCGGCATTTTCGTGTAGTGACATTAAAAGCGACAAACGGGTATGCCTGAAACGTCTTGGATCTTAAATTGCTTAAAAAGAAACAAAAAAGTATGTAGATACCTATTTTCACATAGCAAAAAGGCCAAACGGTAGACAAAAGGTCATCGAAAGTCTGCCTTTAGGTAGGTGTATTAGCCGATTGACATGCATAAGTTCGTACAAGCAATGAATACTCATATGTCTACACATACTTACCTACATGCCCACATGCCTGCGTGTTCATATGAAAGTGCGTGCGTATAGTTGTTGTTATTTTCTGTTCGCCTAATTCATTTGTTAGTGTGACATTACAAATCCAAAACTTGAGTCTAAAAATTAATCATAGCAGTAATAAAAAATTAAACAGGTCGGACAAAAACAAAATCATGCAAAATAAACAGAAAATGAGTCGAAAAAATGAATCACAAAAACAGAAAACCTTGTTCTGTTTGCAAGATGCGTAGGGTGAATTTCAATCCATATTTGTACATGAGATAAAATTGAACTGCGAGACAGCCACCAGACGCTGTCAGCCAAAAATAGCAGAAATACATTTTTTATCACGGCGAAGAGGTGGCTAGCACGCGCAGTTGTCGACTTTTTTCTTTGTTAAATATGTACATACGCAAGGTGGCGTAAAATTAAGTATCCCATTTTGTGTCTGAATAATTTTTTTATATATTAAATAAAATAATTATTTTGAGTGATGGAACGAAAAAAAAATATATTTTTTTAATTTTTTAGTTAATAAAGTTAACGCACATCAAAAAAAAGTAATACAAGGTGGCGCAAAATTAATCATCCAATTTTTCTTTTGAATAAATTTTTTTTACTAAGTAGAAACATTTTTTTATTTTTTTATTGTTATAATTTGTTGGTATTTTTTTTACTAAATAGAAAAAAAATTATTATTTTTTTATTATTATAATTATTTTTATAATATAGTTAAAAAAAAAAAAAAATAAGCAAAAAACTCCTTTGTACGCTTAGCGCTATGAATTGGAGCATTGTCCTGTTGGTACACCCAAGGAAAGGTGAAATTATTCGTCAAAATTCAATAAAACACTATCTCTACCTAATTTTCTGCGTTCATTTTATGCGAAATAAAACAAATTCGGGTCTTCTTGCCACGGTAGCTAAAAGCACTTCAGTTCATGAGAGAGCCAATGTGGAAGTTTCGGGAGTTACGTGTTTGTCGTATCTTTGTTGGCGAATATCTTTCCAATACTTCTGATAACCAATAATAATAACCAATATTGTTGTTTCCATCGCTAAAAGTGATGTATTACCATGCATCATCCCAGCATTTATGATTATCGGCGAAGTCGAGTCTAGCTGATTTGTGGCGTGGTGTGAAGTTGGGTATGTCCAGTCTATTTTGATGTCTTAAATTCGAATATTCACTCAAAAATTGCTGTATTGTTCTCTTCGTAACACTGAGAGAGAGTTCACATCTCATTTGGTTAGGAGTGATGTCTTTATTGATCTGTCGTCAATCTTAGACCTTGGGACTGTGCTCTGAATTTTTCGATATCTATCGGGGTTTCTCAAAAAGTTGTGGACGGTATTTTTATTTCGATTTACTTTTAACGCAATTTCTTTTATTTATTTGACTATTTTTTGACGTAATAGCGTCTTATAATTCGATTTAGCCGGCTGCACGTCCGAAAAAAGGTGTCGTTATCTTGCTCAATCGTCGTTATCTTGCTTATTCGTCGTTATCTTGCTCATGCGTCGTTACCTTGCTTGAACTGCCAGCGAGAGCGCGGAACGAACAACAAAGAGGCACAATCGGCCCCCGTGTTCGACAACGTTTGACATCTGGCTCTCTCCTACTTGAATGAGCATATATATGTATGTAAATGTATGTATATGCGCATATGTATATAAATTCACATATTTGTCTTCTTCCTGTGTGCATGGTAATGAACCATTTCTCTGTTGAGAATAGGAGATGATAGGAAAAGTAGGAATTGAAAGGGAGTGTTTCGAGTGTAATGTGTCTTGAAAAAGTCAAATCAATGATGTTACCTCTTAGTGTTGCTGACTTATTAACGTCTGATGCACAATCGAAATTCAACATAGTATCTTTCATGAGCTTGATAAATGTTTCGTAATTTTTCACGTTTGTGTAAATGTAACTTGACCTATTCCATAGCGATTCCTTTTACCTCCTCTATATCCATGCAAAATATCTATCAAACAAATATAATTAAAATTTTGTTTTGAAAATTGCAACCATTACATCAGTATTTTCTTATGACGTTGTCACGTTAAACTATCGTCAGTAAACCGACTTTACAGACAACCTCTTTTTTCAACTTTTTTAATGTTTTTTTTTTATTTTAAATTTTTCTATTTTTTATGTTTAGAAAAAGAAATTTTTTTAATTTTAGTTTTTTTTCTATTTTTTTAAATTTTATTTGTTTTTTATATTTTATTTTTTAATTTTTTTTTAATTTTTTTTGCTTATTTTATTTTTTTAATTTTATATTTTTATTTAATTTTTTATTTTTGTTTCGCTTATTTATATTTTTTTGTTTGTTCAAACATCCCATTCTTTGCGAGGCACTTACGCAACTTATATTTATTTATTTTTATTTTATTTTTTTACTTACTTTTTTTTATAAATATATATTTTTTTTTTATTTAATTTTCATTTTATTAATTTTTTTTTTACTTTATTTTTTTTTTTATTTAAAAAAATATTTTTTTTAAATTTGTTTTGTTTATTTTATTTTTTAGTTTTATAATTTTATTTCATTTTTTATTTTTATTTCTTTTACTTATTCATTTTTTTGTTTGTTCAAACATCCCATTCTTTGGGAGGCACTTACACAACTTTGCGGCAGCTTAGCTGCAAGTCAGGTTATTTTTATTTACTTATATTTATTTATTTGTATTTTATTTTTTTATTTTTTTTATATATACATATATTTTTTTCATTTCTTTTTTTATATATATATTTTTTTTAATTTACTTTTTTTTTATTTAATATTTTTATGTTTTTGTTTTTGTTTTTAATATTTTTTACATATATTTATTTATTATTTAATATTTTTTTTTTGTATATATATATATTTAATATATATTTATGTTTTGATTTTTTTTTTTTTAATTTAATTTTTTTATTATTGTTTTTTTATATATATTTTTTTTTTGTTTTTAATATTTTTATTTTTTTTATTGTTTTATTATTTCATTTATTTATTTATTTTTTATTTATTTGCTAATGGAAACTACTCACCTTACCTTATGTAATCTTTTAAACTGAGAAATGCGCATTAAAATATCACGCAATTGTCACAACAAGAAATAAAATCTTAACGAATGCCTTTGTCCCTTATCCGAATTTCCTTCAAGAACCTCAAATTTCAAGCAACGCTCACATGTAATGGGACTTGAAAGAAAAGACAAAATAATTTAAAACTACCGCTAATATAGAACAGCTCAAGCATAATATATGCAGCTATTTTAGAAGAAAAATTATTAAGTTGGGGTGTCCCAAATAGCGATTTCGCATAGTGTAGTCGACTCAACTAGCCAAGCAACTTTTTTCCATATAAGCAACTGACAGTTTTTACATGAAGTTGTTCTACGAGTTGTCAATTCTCAGATTTCGATCAGAAATATATTAGTTGAAATACTAGTTCAAAATAGCCAAAAGAAATACTAATCCAACTATGGACTAATTTGAGATTAAAAAGGGTAATTAAAAAATTAAATAAATTCATTAATACACAATAAATGCCGTTTGTTGTTTAAGTATCATTTAAAACACTACATAGTTTTATTTTGGCAGCCTTAGAGTTGCTAATAATTTTAGTCTTACATTTTCTAGTTATCGATAGAAATTAAAAATAAATAATATACATAAATATTTCAAAATTGTAAGGAAACCCTCTGTGATTTGGCAGCCGAGTTCTGCACGATCATTTCACATGTATTCACACACTCCTCCGGCAACAAAGTGACATTGTATTAATTTTTTTTTTCGTATATCACTAAATCTCTCTTTTCTGATATTAGGCAAGTTAAAACAGACCGCATTCATACTGGAAAACTTTTGTTGCTTCAACTTTGCGAACACTCTTTGATGCTCCCGTCGTGCTCACACACCTTGCAATTGTTAGTTCTAAAGTCAGCAACAACGGTAAGGAGAACGAAAGCACAAACAGGGTTGAGAGAGCACGAACAAATCGTCATATATGTTGTATGACCCCATGTAACATGTGAAGTACGCATGTATGTACATGCATATTAGACAGTACCGACAAAAAGTGCGCCCTGAATCTAAAGAATTTTTTCAAGGAAATTTCGAAACATTTGTTTTTTGTGCTTAAACAATCGGGTAGACTTTTTGCATTTTTCGCCGGCATTTAAAGTCAGATCTTAAAGTATGAGAATTTGTTTTGAATTAACCATATTATAGTACTTATCCCCAGACCGCAGGTTGTACCACCCGAAAGTACCACCTTGATGTCAGTAAATTATTACTCGCAAAAAATCGTTAAACTTATTCTAAGAAAGAATTTCGATTTTGTTTTTGTGATTGAATACGAGGGCGGGTCAATAAGTTCGTGACTTTTTGTATTTCTGACCTCTGATAAAGGTAGCTGTAAAACACAAACTAACTGACGCAGCACGTTCAAATTTTGACAGGAGTCAACTGACAGATGCCTGTTGACAGGAGCAGTATTTCTTTTTCAGTAAAGAGGTTAGAAATACAAAAAGTCACGGACTTATTGACCCGCCCTCGTATAAAAGATCCCTATTTGAAATTTTTCGTGATATACAGCCATGCACAGAGAAATAGCACACAAGACTAACTTCACCTCTAACTTCATTTGCTTCACTATAGAACATATAAATAACATTTTATTCTTTGCAAAAACAATAAATTTATTTAAAACATAAAATTTAATTTCAAAAATCAAATGTTTGTCCGTCCGCTTATTCCGTTCTAATCATTATTGTTGCAATGCCACTATATCAGCTGGACACCGAAATAGCACACGCTGTATTTATGTATATTGAAATTTTAATTAAAAAATTTGTAGAATCGCATCAGATGTATAAGTTAACTCAAAATTTTGTTGATTGGCCACAACTTTTTATAGTTGCATCACATCTTCGGGACATACTCTCCACTAATGTCCTGCATCTGCTCACCGGCATCGAATTCCACTCTTTTTTGTTTCCTTCCCATAACGCATCGGCATTTTTGAAAATTTTTCCTCCAATCTCAACCTTTACATCATTCCAAAGTTTTCTATAGGATTTAGATTGGGGCTTTGAACCGGCCAACTCAAAACTTTTACACGTTCTTTATTGAACCACTCTTTCACCACCTTTGATGAATGTTTAGGATCATTATTCTGCATGAATATCCAATTTGCAGGCATATTTTCAAAAGCAAATGGCTCCATTGTACTTTTAAGTATATCTAAATAAATATGTTTGTTCATTTTGCCATTAATTCGCACTAATGGACCAACGCCATACCACGAAAAGGCACCGCAAGCCATAGCACTTTCTCCACCCTGCTTAACTGTTTTCTTAGTGTACCTTGAGTTGTACCTACGCTTGGTTTTTTGGGCAATGAATGAATGATTTTCCATCAGGTCCGATCCTATTAATCTTAGTTTCATCGCTCCATAGTACTCTTGTCCAAAAATATATATCCTTGCTTTGATGCAGCTTTGCAAATGCCAACCGCGCTTTGATATTTTTTCTTTTGTAAGAAGTGGGTTCTTCCATACAAATTGGCTGCATTCAAACGTCTTCTAACCAGTCTACTGGATACATCAAGGTTGTGCTCTTCATTAATTTCCGTCATTATGGCATTTGACTTAAAAGGATCGGCCTTACATTTGCGCACAATAATATTATCTAATCTTGGCGTGGTTTTACGTGGCGGAGGCTTTCTTATTTTTTTGTTTTGCAAAAACCTTTTGTCTGCTTGGATCAATTTAATAGCACTATGCACCATTTTTCTAGAACAATCTAGTAATACGGCAATTTTCGATTTGTTGGTGCCTTTTTCAAAAAGATTCCAAATAAGTCTTCCTTTTTCAAGAGTGCAATGTACTCCTCGACCCATATTCAAAAAAAAATGTTTTATTTTATCACTTAAACAAAATAAACAAAATACTTCAACAAATTCACTGATTAATATTTGATTTAAGAATGAATGCAGAAGCAAAGCTGAAAATGTGCTATTTCTTTGTCCAAGGTGAATGTGCAATATACCAACAAAAACGTGATTAAAAAAAAAGAGACGAATCGATAACGGTAAATTTCGAACGGGATCAGGAGAGTATTGATATGACTAACAACACATGATCAACTAATTGATCTATGCCTATATATAAAAACATTACAGTAATAAACATTTTTAGAAGTGTTCTATTTCTCTGTCCATGGCTGTATGGATGTTTTTGAGTCAGACTAGTATAACGAGATTGTGGAAGCCCTCAAAAAAGCAACGGAATGCATTCGTTAAAACAAAAAAAAAAATCTGAGACATCTTCAAAAAAGCATGGCCACCACAGCCTACGAACATCGATTCTTCTTTGTTTCCACGACAGTCGGTTCTATGTTACCGAAACGACCCGGATTTATATCCGGCCACGGACTGTCACTCCAGCCGCATTCCGCGTATGTAAGTATGGGGAATGTTTATGCTGCTACAACAACAACAACAACATCGATTCTTCTCTTTTTAAAAAACCCTCTATTTTCGCAATGCCGCAACCTGACCTCAAGCATGGATATGCGCTAAGTAAATCCCATGCATTCGTTCTTCAACTCAAATTTCAATTAACATTAATACTTAATTACGCTAATTAGACATGGCGCCATCCGCTACTTAGGCTACGGTATGCGAATTGTACAGTCTCGTCGAACTGATGCGTCTGGCTTTGCGCTTCAATAGAATTTGCTTTTAAACATTTTTTGAACTTTTTTTTCTTTTTTGTGATGACATTTAATGCTCATTAAACTTGAATTAATTTAAGGATGCAATCGCACGCGCAAGTATCTATGCATAAAGAGAGAAAATGAAATTAATGGAGGCGTAATATTCTACACAGCTACCTTTTCTGTGCATTACAAAAAAAAAAAAAAAAAAAAAGTATGAAATTGGAATCTTAGATATTTGGTGGTGGTATTAATTTCATTTTTTTTGCGCGAAATTAATTATAAACTGTTGTCAACAGCAGAGGTGGTTAGGCAGAAGTAAATGAAAAAAAAACTGTAGATCTTAAAACTTTAAGCAGAATGAGGGGAAGTGAGTACAATGTAAAGAATAATAACTAGAGAACGACCGAGCATCGAGTATTGAGGTCGAAGCCGAACCGAAACCAAACAGAACATTTTAAAGGGCTCAAGTAAGAAATAAGCAATGATTTTTCAAAATTGAGTACTTTTTTTTAATGAAAGAGCATAAAAAGTGCGTCAGTCTCAGTCAGACAGATTTCACCTAATTTTTTATGAAATCATAGTTCAATGTCTAACAAAGACCTTATAAATCAAAGTTCTAAACTTTGTACAAAATTCTCAAAAAAAAAAAAAAAAATGAAAATTTAAAACATTGCCATCAACATTTTCAACTTTCTTTATAGATTCTTTAGAAAATTTCCTATTAATTTACTTACTTTTTTTGCCTACGGTGCTGAGAGTTTTCTTGCCTTTAAAGCACATGTTGGGAAGCTAATACTCATAGTTCAATAATTTTATATTTAAATGTGAAAACATTGCGTTGGACAGCACGAAAAGGAGTTGCCTATATGTCTGAATTTGGTATCCCCGCAAAACTAATACGGCAATGCTCAATACCAGCAGCTCCGCCATAAACAACATTCATCAGGAGACTCTCACCACCTTCTTAAGCTCCCGTCCCCCGAATGCCGTTATCGGAGTCCAACCACCACCAATGGCAGACGAAGAGCTCCAACTAGCCCGAGAGTCCCGCGTAACCTTGGTACAATTACGTTCTGGATACTGTAGCTGGTTAAACTCCTACTTATCCAACATCGATCCCGACATACTAAACATATGTCCCGCATACGAAGGCACCCCGCACGACCCTAACCACCTTTTCACATGCCGCATTAAACCCACTCATCTAACACCCTCTCCCTCAGGACCCAACCCGTCGAAACAGCCAGTTTCCTGGCCCTACCGTTAGATGAGCTAGACGAAGACGACCGGTGATTACACTACACTGACAGGGCAAAGTTACTGCTACAACAACAATAACACCCAGCAGCTCCGCCAGAATTAGGAACGACCTCTCCGAGTCGTTTGATACCAAATGAGGTTTCAGACTGGATGACTCGCTGTCGTGTGACTTCCTTAACCTGATGTTGGAAAGGATCGTACGAGCCGCAGAACTTAAACGCTCGAGCACAGTTTTTATAACGGTCATCAAACAAACAGTCGGCGCACTCGCATTTCGGCATCCACGCTACTGTTGACAGTTATGATTTCGAGGTTGCAAGAGACTTCGTTTACATAAGAACCAGCATTAACACCGACAATAATGTCCGCCTGGAAATCCAACATAGAATCTCTCTTGCCGACAAGTACTACTTTGGACTAAGTAGTCAATTAAATAGTAAAGTCCACTATCAACGAACAAAACTAACACTCTACAAGACTCTCATCATGCACGTCTTAACGTATGGCGCAGAAGCTTGGACGACGGCGATGAGCTGTATGAGCTCCTATTTATAGCGTGCGTCTTGATGTTGTTCCACAAATGGAGGGACCTACAGTTTCAAGCTGACTCCGAACGGTAGATATTTTTTATGAGGAGTTTTTTCATGGTAGAAATACACTCGGAGGTTTGCCATTGCCTGCCGGGGGGCGACTGCTATTAGAAAAAAGTTTTCCTAATTTTGATGTTTCACCGAGATTTGAACCTACGTTCTCTGCGAATCCCGAATGGTAGTCGCGCACCAATCCATTCGGCCACGGCGTCCGCCATAGACATAGCGCAGCGAATAAAGATCCAGCAGCTATGTTGGCTGGGTCATGTCGTTCGAGTGGATACAAACGCTTCGGCTCTGAAAGTATTCGATGCGGTACCAGCTGGTGCTAGCAGAGGAAGATGAAGGCCTCCTCTGAGTTGGAAAGATCAGGTAGAGAAGGACTTCGCTCCACTTGGTGTGTCCAACTGGCGCCGGTTAGCACAAGAAAGAAACAAGTGGCGCGTTTTGTTAGGTTCGGCCAAAATAGCGGCAGAAGGAGAGTTTCTGACTAAATATTGATTCAATCTTTTTCATATTTAAATCCCGGGACTAGTTGTGGGATGCTGGATTAGCAATAACGAGATGCTGAAAAAACCGGGATCCCAAAAATAAAAATCATATGTATGAGTTGTATGAGTTCTTTTGTAGGTCGGATGCAAAAGAATACTAGCTAATTTAGCGAATTACGTCGAAAGCAACAACTCAAAATAGCCTACTTGAGTTGATGATGGATTTGGCCAGAGCTAAAAAGGCTCAATTGTAAATATGGGACTTAAATAATAGCTCCAAATATAAAAAATGTATTTATCAAATATTTAATTTAGAATTAAGAAAATGTATACTTATATTAATAAAATATTCTTTGAATTACTCACTTAGTCTTGTTTATCGTTCACAAATATTACAAACCTATCAGATATTTTGGCCGTTGACGCCAATGTAAAAGCTAAGCGATTTTGAGCGTTCTTTTGTAGCTCAGATGCAAAAGAATACGGCTATACTTGTATGTTAAAGTAGATTAGTTAGACGGCCACCGCTTGACCATCAGCTTATTTGTGTTAAATACCTTGTTTTTGCTTTCGTTTAATTTAAATATTTCTTGTTTCTTTATTTTACAGGTAAGCAACCAAAATTTTCACTGGTGAAGCCACAGTAAGTTTTTTCATTATAAGAAATGCAATAAAATTCGATTAATAAGGGCTGTTAATATTCGGAAAAACGGCATTTTCACGGGGGGCAAGTACGCTACAACCAGCAATTACATGGTCAATTGTATTGTTGACAGTTAGTAGAATAAAAATAAATAGTCAGGTGCGCCGTAGAGGGGGGAAAATACGTCAGCTGAACAGGCGAACTTGAAAAATAAACTACTTTATGCCGATTAAAATTTTTTTTTACATAATTTTGGACACATATGAAAATATAATAATGATAGTCAGCTGCGTTTATAGCGTTGGAAAGACCGTCAGCTGAAGAAAGAATGTATCATTGCGTTTAGCTGACGTATTTTCTCCCCTCTACGGCGCACCTGACTATTTTTTTATTCTACTAAATGTCAACAATACAAAACAAAAATTTCAGCCGGTATTAAATGAGTTGTTAAAAATTTTTTCGACACGTTTCGCAGCATCCCAAGCACGTACCCACCGCTACTGGACCAGGTGACGGTTGGTTTCGTCATCCATTGGATGGCGTCTGCCTTCAGTATTAAAATCAGTCGGCATGAAATGATGAGGTCAAAATAACCCCTGGCTCCCGTACTAAAAAATGTTTTACGAGTATTTTATTCCAAGTTTTATATTTTTATTTTAAGTTTTATTTTTTTATTTATCATTTTATTATTTTATTTTAAGTTTTATGTTTCTATTTTTAAGTTTTATTATTTTATTTAAAGTTTTATTTTTTTATTGTAAGTTTTATTTTTTTATTTAAAGTTTTATGTTTTTATTTTAAGTTTTATGTTTTTATTTCAAGTTTTATTTTCTTTTTATTTAAAGTTTTATTATTTCATTTCAAGTTTTATTTTTTTTTTAATTTTACATTTCTTTACTTTATTTGAGGTTTTATTATTTTATTTAAAGTTTTATTGTTTTATTTTAAGTTTTATTTTTTTATTTCAAGTTTTATTTTTTTTTTCATTTTAAATTTTATTACTTTATCTTAAGGGGTTAGGGGTAGTCAGAGGTCCGAAAAAATGATGATTTTCACGAATTTTTTTTTGCTACTTAATTAATTTATTTAACAAAAATAAAAACATAGCATAAAAACATCATGTTTTAACTTGACTTCACCAAAATTTAAAAAAAAAAATTAATAATTGCAAAAGTTATAGCTGTTTGTGTGAAGCCCGTTTCTCCAGAAGTTCCTTGCGGTGAACATCACAATTCCTTGCAGATTCATCTAAAACCAATCGGACAAGAAAAATTAGTTTTATTAATAGATAATCTTGTGCCTGATCGAAGCTTTTTTTTTTCAAAATGAACAAAATGGCGGCCTCAGAAAATTTTTTCCAGATTTTAGAAAAAAAAAACCAACAGTTAATTGTTAAAAAAAAATCGAAATTTTTGAAAAAAAAAAATCCTTCGATCAGGCACAAGTTTTTTATGTTTTTCAAAAGCTGTATAAATTTTATTGAAATCTACGTAGCGGTTTTTAAGTTACAGTGTTCACCAGTTTGAAAAACATAGTTTTGAGAAAAACGCATTTAAAGTTTTGCTATCGGCTCCGGAGCGGCCGAGCGCCCTTTGTTAATTGTTGAATAACTTGAAAAGTATTTGTCGGATCCCCTTCAAATTTTTACACAATATTTTTAAAACATTATACTTTAAGAAAATGCAAAAAAAAAATCGATTTTTTGAAAATTCTGACTACCCCTAACCCCTTAAGCATTAAAACAATTTTTTTTTCTCCCAGCATGTAGAAAAATAATTTTTAATAAATTTTGAAAATTGTTTGCATGAAATGTGAAAAATTACCAGAAATCTCTAGCATAAAATATAAACAAAAATCTGTTTAGGCGAAAAACCTGAAATCTATCCAATTTTTTTTCCAAAATTATATTTTACGCTCATCTTTTTGCCAGCCATTATCTGCGGGCAAGGCCAATGGAAATTGCTGCACTTATGGCGGTTTTTCTAAATTATTTAAATTTCCATAAATAACAGTGAAATGGCACGTATATATGCATGCAGTTTGTATGCAACCGCAGTATTTGGTGTTTGTTGTTGCAGGTTTTGTTTTTTTCTATTCTTCATATACGCGGTGATTGTAGTTGATGCTCTTGTTGTTGTTGTTGCTGCGCTTTAAATGATTAAATTGGATAACTGCAAACACGAATCCGTTGAAAAGCCATTGCTTTCGTTACGGCGCTCTGATTGCATTGCCTTTCCTGCATCCGTGACGCGAATTTCTCAGCCACTCGTGTCCAGTCTACCACCTCAGACCAGTTTTGTGTTGTGTTGTCCAGTTTCCACATTTCCCTGCCGTTTGTGGATAGGACAACTAACGGAGTCTCCATTTTTTCCATTTACTAATGAATACTTGGCCTATGCAACACAACTGCATGGATACATCAGCACAGGCGAGTATGTACAAATCCAGCCCAGTATATAAACTTCTGTGTATATATGTGTGTGTGTGTATATGTGTGTGTGTGTATAAGCTACACTGTGTTTACTATCAGCAACTTACTGCAGTAAAACTCAATTTGTCAGCAACCAAGTGACTGAACAACCACTCACTTGCCGGGGCATTGGTTGCTGCCAAGTACTCAGATGTTAAGGGGTTTCACACGGAGGTACTTTTGCGATTCGTTATTCGTTATGTTCTGCTGTATATGTTGCTTCTGTAAAATACCTGATTCAACGAATAAAATGTTACTGAGTTAGCGAGGTGGTAGGTCCGATAATGGGATAATGGGAATATTTTAATGAAATTCGTCAACACCTAAGCTGATTTGTGTTGTCATACATTTTCAGTGATTATTCGTCTTTAGACATAGAAATAATGATTGAGTATAGAATTAAGTGTAATTTATATAAATTTAGTTTATTTCCACTGTGACCGCCGCACAGTGCAGCCGATTCCCGAAAAGCTGGCCAAAACTCAAAAAATTAAGTAATTGATTCAAAATTTCTTACTCGGGGGTTGTCGGGGTCGCTGATTACGAATTTGATCTTAAAATTTTGAAAATCCACCCCCTTCCACCCCTATTGGCCACCCCCTCACGTGAAATAGCGTATATTATAGAACATAATCAAGATGCATGTAAATTTATATGTTTTCGGGGTCGCAAGGTAGCAAGTGGTAGCAGCTGAATCTTGTTTTATTCAGTAACCATTACTTTTTTGAGTAACCTTTAATAGGTTTCAAAGCAGCATATGATGGTGTTGTATTACTATACAGTTTGAAAACTCAAATTTTATAAAAAAAATTGCAAAAAATGTATCTACGTATTGCTGCAGCTAAAAATTTTGTGTCGAGGTATTGATGTGTACTAAAGATTTCTCGTATTTTACTAACCTTCCGAAGATGATTCCATTTGGTTTTGTTCAATTTACTCCATTACAAAATCTTTCAAATGTGTACAACTTTCACTATTCATCGACAGTAATACGATGCTTAAACGAAGGCCACGTTGCGACTGAAAATATAGAGGAAACTTTTTTTTCCGACTTTTGGCCAGCTTTTTGGGAATCGGCCGCACTGTGCGCCGTAAGCGAATGGGTTGGTGCGTTACTCCCGCTGTGGACATGAAACACCAAGTAACATGACCGTTCGCTCCTCGTTCCCACGACAGTCGGTTCTATGTTACCGAAACGACCCGGATTTATATCCGGCCAAGGACTGTCACTCCAGCAGCATTCTCCGTATATGTATGGAGAATGTTTATTCTGCTACAACAACAACAACCCCGTGT